>NC_137975.1:23088574-24446074 GCF_963924665.1 Micromys minutus
CTTGTGATTTTTGGTACAAAGTGGTTATATTTTAATAATATAATTAAGCATTTCAGTTCTTCTATGAGTCTTATTTGATTTTGTGGTAGACAAGGTCATGCATGCAAATCTCATTCAAGTCAGCCTTTCTCTACTTTGTGCTTCTGAGACTGCTGAGGGCCACCTTTGAGGGCAAATATTAAAGCCCTTGCAATTGTTGGGGGTCCTGTGAGAGAATAAAGAGCATTGCTGGGATTCACCTTTGTTTTCAGGGTTTTCACCTGACTGAGATACCACTTCAGAGCTTCCTTTTGTGTTTCAGCAGTCTTTAAATTCATTCTTTATTTTAAGAAGTTCAACTTTATGTGTACAGATGTTTTGCATATATACATATGCATACCACATGCTTGATGCCCACAGAGGCCAGAAGAAGGCACTGGATTACCTAAAACTGGAGTTGCAGATTGGTGAATTGAATGTGGGTTCTCTACAAGAGCAGCCAGTCATCTCTCCAGCCCATTGTCATTAATTTGTAATTTAATATTTCTTGAGACAGGGTCTCACTTTGTAGACAAGGCTGGTCTAATACTCTATATGTAGGCCAGTCTGACCTAATTTATAGCAATCTTTCTTTGGAGATTATAGGAATGGGTCACCATGTCCTGCAGTTATTTTTTTTAAGATTTGATTTATATACAGTAAAATTAACTATTCTTTCTTTTCTTTCTTTCTTTTTTTCTTTTTTTTTTTTTTTCTTTTTGTAGTTCTGGGAATTCAATCCAGAGCCTTATAATTAATTACTGGACCAGCTCATTTCCACTGAAGTATATCCCCAGCCCCTAAATTTACTACAGTTCTGTGAGTTGTATTGAATTCAATCAGTTGGATAATTATCAGTGCTATCATAAGTAACAGCATATCAATGGTGGTTTGAATGGCTCTCATAGACTCTTAGGGAGTGGCATTATTGGAGGTGTCCCTTGTTAGAGAAAGTAGGTCACTGGGACAGGTTTCAAGGTTTCAGAAGCTCAAGCCAGACCTAGTGGCTCACTGTCTCTTCCTGCTGCTGGTGGGTCTGAAGGATCCTAGAGGTTTTTTTCCAGCCTTACACCCACCCTAGTCTCTTGACCCTAGTCTTGGGTCAAGGCTAAGCCAGGTTCCATTCTCCACCTTTAGGAACATTCTTGAGTAGAAAATTCTCAGACTGTACTAATGGTTGCTAGCCAGTAGATTTAAAGGTCAATATGCTTAGTCAATAAGTTTGAATTGTAACCTTGCTGATGCAACCTGTACCTCTAAAAAGTATAAAAACTGCTTGTTATAGCCATTTGGGGTTGCCTTTTAGTCACTCACCTACGGGGACTGATTGAGAGTTGAATGTGCCAGAAAATAAACCTCTTTCTTTAGCATCAATCTGTGTCTAGATGTCTCACTTGGGGGCGTCTTGAAGTAAGTACTACTGACCAAGGATCATGGTCTTACAGCTCTAGATGTAGAACTCTCAACTACCTCTCCAGAACTACATCTGCCTGCATTCGACCATGCTTCTTGCCATGATGATAATGGACTAAACCTCAGCTCTGTAAGCAAAGCCCCAATTAAATGTTTTACTTTATAAGAGTTGCTTTGGTCACGGTATCCCTTCGCAGCAAAGAAATACTAAGATACTATCTCATCTGTCTGTCTATCTATTTATCTTTCTGTCTATCTATCTATCTATCTATCTATCTATCTATCTATCTATCGATCTATCTATCTCTATCTCTATCTCTGTCTCTGTCTCTACCTATACAAGAAATGTAGTACAATGACTTATAGGCTGTGGTTCAGCTAATCCAACTATGGCTGCCTATAAACAAAAAGTCCAAGAATCCAAACTTAAGGGGGGTGGTCCAAGGTTGTTAGAAAACCAATCTTAGTTTATCCAGTTACTTACACAAGACCCACCAGGAGATAATAGGCAGCCCCAAGGTTATAAAGCAGTTAAAAAGAATACCATAGGCATTAGATTTGAGATTTGTGGTGGTTTGAAATGCTTGGCCCAGCGAGTGGCACTACTAGGAGGTGGAGTCTTGTTGGAGTAGGTGTGTCACTGTGGGTGTGGACTTTGAGATCCTCCCTCTAGCTACCTGGAAGACAATAGTCTGCTCCTATTCGCCTTCAGAAGAGGATGTAGAACTCTCAGCTCCTCTTGCCTGGATGCTGCCATGCTTCCTGCCATGATGATAATGATGGAACCTCTCATACTGTGAGCTAGTACCAATTAAATGTTGCCTTGTCTCTTCATAGCAACAGAAACCATAACTAGGATAAAATTTAAGGAAGTGATCATTTCCTGTGGTTTGCATTCACCCTGTGTGAAGCAGATATTGAGTTCCTGGGCAGCTCAGAACAGAGTTATTCCCCAAGACTAAAAGGATTTGGCAACAGTAATATGGGAGGCTGGTCATCAGTTATAATGGCAAACATGGTGGAAATAGAAAGCTAGGGCCATAGAACAGTGAAATGGGGCTGAAGTATTACTATTCCCCAGGATCAGGTACTAGATGCAGGGTAATATGTTGAGTTACAAAGACAGCTCAAATTTGATGATCACACCTTTTGCTCTATGTCATTTAGCAGCTTTAAATACTTGGGGACAAGGTTAAAAAATCAGGAAGAAGTTCTGAGTCACTTTCTAAAATCATACAAGGTCCAGAAGAAGCCTTTACTGAGCTTTTGCAAGGATTTACTTCAGCTGTAGATAGTATCAGATTAAGCAAGAAAAAAAATCTAATATTTGCCTTTTAAAAATGCTAATTAAGAATGCAGAAGGGCGATTAGACCTTCAAAGGCAAAGGCAAGGTCAGCACTAATACACAAATGTAATACACAAATGGATCAGAAATATGGCTGATATTAATCTCACGTTTCTGATGGTACTCTGATAGAAGTAATTTCTAAAACTTTTAGAGAAGTCCAAATGTCAAACGTTTTCAGTGTGGTAAACATTTGAAAAGAGATTGTAGGCATTCCTAGAAGTGATGCAATTTTTTTTTCTAGAGATAATCAAAAAGAATAGCCCAGTCTTCTGGAATATGCAGAATGTGTGGCAAAGGTCAGCACTGAACTAATAAATGCAGGTCAACAAAGGATAGGCAAGGTAACCCTTTGCCTTTGGGAAATGCCCTAAGGAGGCTCCTGCAGGTCCCAATATCAAATTTGATTCAATCGTTCCCTGTCAGTATAGGAGAAACTCCTCCACACAGCCGTTAAAATATTTAATGCCTGTTGTTAAAAACAATACTGCTCTCTATATAACCAAAGTCAGAACAGCTTCAGTAGCTAAAACAAGAAATTCAGTAGAGACCAGAAAACAAGTGTTGGGAAAACTGCTATAAATGGTCAGAGACCAAAGCGAAAAACACAAATAAATGGCATTGGAATTGAAGGTTTGGTAATCACAGGAGTAGATGTAAGAATAATTTTACCAAAAGTTAGCATCCAGATTTGTCTCTTCGGGAGGTAAATATTTAGCTTCTAGGGATTGGAACTTCATCTGAGGTAAGAAAAGGGTCAAGTAAGACAAGGGTCAAGATGGGTGGAGTGTGCAAGGACAGAAGGACAAACAGGACAATTAAAGCTCTATGTGGCTATAGCCATGAATTCATGGGGTGTGATTTGTTGCAGCAATGATTAACATTGTGTTGTGGCCTGGATTAACATTCTAATATTCCTTCAACCTCAAAAACAAACCATAAAATTAGACTGCTGCTGAGGAAAATATTAAAGGGTATTGTCAAGAACAGTCACAGTCTGTCCAGGTTATCCATAAGCAGGGCACAATGGCTGCAGAGAGACACTGGGTAGTAGAAAAAAGTGAATTAAATCGGCCTGTATATTTTAAAGATGTGTTGATCTCAGAATGGAGCATCCAACTAAGGAATCCAGAAATGGCTGGACAAGCAAAACATCTGAAGGAAAGGGATGGATCATCAAGAGACAATGTCCAAAGAAAAAGAGCCAATTGGCCAAGTGGTGTTACCCACCTGCAGCTTGTCTCTGAGTCCTCTATCACAATGGTCTGTATGTGGTTCCAACTCAATTAAAAATTAAAGCAGGCTTTGGAGTTGGAACATGGTTTTCTCCTTCTTTAAACCCAAGCATGCTTCTTAAAGGAAAATCCAAAATCTCTATCTCATGTCTCATGCCCTGGTATGGAACACAGAAAACCAAAGGCGGGGGTGGGGGGCGGGAACTATTTTATTGCCACTAATTTCATAATCTTCGGGTTTTCATTTGACTCTTTAAAACTTTTCTTAATGTATAAGTATTATTTCAAACTCTAAAGGATCATTATGCATATATAAGCTTTCTTTTGTGATATTAGTAGTCATGCAGAATTCTAACTAATTCTCAAAATAAGCTTCATCTGGCTTCCTGCGAATGTTTTCAGGTTTGAGTATGAAGCAGGTAACTAGGAACACAGTTTGGGTACCTCAGATATACTTAGTAGATTGTGGTTCTCAAACCTTTCTGAGATCTGCTGAATCTGGCATTAAAATGTTTACTGTGGAGAGCTTTGGGGACTCCTTGGCAGGAATTTGACACTGGACCAGGACAAGGAAGTAGGGCTACTCTGGGCAGGAATTTGACATAGGCGCCAGGACAGGGAAGCAGGCTCAGATTTGAGATTATCGATAGACAAGCCCTTAGAAACAGTGGTCACAGGACTTTGTTTATGGCCTTGCTTGTTCCTTGACTGTTTGTATTCATTGTTTTGCTCGTTCCCTTAGCCTAGAACTGACCTTATTACTTGCACGTAATGAAAATGGTATAAAAGCAGATTGGGGACAAAATAAACCCGCCTCAGCCTCAGAACAGGCTGGTGTCATGCTACAATGTTGTCTAATTGTCTTTTTTTCTTTTTAATCCTCACTCCCTCGCTGGAGAACCTGTTGACTGACTGAGCTGGCTTGGTCAGTT
The DNA here is from genome assembly GCF_963924665.1 of Micromys minutus. Taxonomy (NCBI): domain Eukaryota; kingdom Metazoa; phylum Chordata; class Mammalia; order Rodentia; family Muridae; genus Micromys; species Micromys minutus. The sequence goes on from NC_137975.1 coordinate 23,093,519, forward strand.
TACGATTTCTACCATTTCCTAACAGTAACCTTTGAGTCTCCAACATGATGGGGCCCTGCAACAACAAATCCTCTTGGGTGTGGTAACGCAACCACTGGGCAAAACTGCTCCATGCCTTTTCTACTCTAGGTTCTGATCAAACAGTGAGCACCTTGGGATTGACTGCTGTGTTCTACCTAGCCAGGATTGCCATGCCACCCAAAGATCAGTTTTGGACTATAAACTGCTCAGGACATTCAAACTGCTGAGTTCATAGAGACTGACATGAACACAGAACTTTTTACAACCCAAAAATACTCAATCCCAAGACTGTCAAATACAACCAAGTTGGACATTGGGGAAAGCTTGGCTTTACTGTGTTAGAGTTAATAAAAAAAAACTTTCCTTTTTATTTGGACAAAAAGAGGGAGATGTTGCAGGATATTTGATCACTCTGTGAACCCTGAGATTGTGTTATGTACTGGAAGAACCTGTTTCTAGCTGTGGTGTGGCTCAGCCCTAGCACACACCTTTAATCCAGCTTCAATTCCTAACACCCACATGGTGGCTTACACTCTCGTAAATCCAGTTGAGGGTTGGGGGGATCTGGTGCTCTCTTCTGACCTCTGCAGGCTCCAGGCATGTGTGTGGCACACATGCACACATATAGGCAAAACACTTATACTCGTAAAAAAAGAAATCTTTAGGATTTCTAAAAGTCTTGTAGTTTATATTTTCTACTTAGGTCCAATGTCTGTAATATTTAAGTATGGTCTGAAGTGGGGATTAGGTTATTTCTTTGTTTGTTGCAATATATATGTACCAATTCTATAGAATAGTACAGAATGTGTTTTCTGTCTTCAAGCTGTTCTGCCTTTTTTTAAAATACTTCTAAAGATTTATTTATTTTTATTTATATGAGTTCACTGCAGCTGTCTTCAGACACACCAGAAGAGGGCATTGGATCCCATTACGTATGATTGTGAGTCACCATGTGGTTGTTGGTGTTGTAAGACCCTGAGGAGTCTTAGCTCAGGAGCAGGACCCACAGAACACAATTAGACCATAGACTGCTGTACTAACAAGAGGTTTTTATTCCATGTACATGGGGTTGCTCATCCTTGCAGGGAGAGTCAACCCTGAACTCAAAAAGCACACATCTTTTATACTTTTTTGTGAGGGGGATGAACTACTATTTTACCATTGGACAGCAGTATAATTTTCAGAAAGAGGAGAGCAAGAGAGGAGAAACTTTGGCAGTAAGGTTGTTGACAATTTGCATTCTCCTTGGAATTTAGTACAGGGAGGGGTAGGGAAGCTATTCCTAAAGCAGTCATTTTTGTTTTGTCTTAACTCAGCTCGGTCAGTATAGCTTGACCTATCCACTAAAACTTTGTTTTTACATTTTCAGACCCTTGTTTGTATATTTCAGAACTTTGAGGGTTTTGTCTTTGTTTTGTTTCTCATAATTGGGTGATTAGAACATGAGCTAATTATGGCATCCGTCAGGACCCCATCTAGGGCTTTCTAGAGGGCCAGGTGGCTATCAGTCAGTATATTCTGTGGGTTTTTTCCCCTGAGGATTACTTTGAGTTATTGTTTTTATTTGTCAGGCACAGGCAGGATCTCATAGCCTTGGAATGACTGGAAAATCTCTGAGTCTGATTTTAACAATTTCTGTGTCTTCAGGGTCTCACTTTCTAAGAATGGGGTGTTTTGGAAAAGTCTCAAAGCCCCTAAAAATCTTGTTTCTTTTACATCACTGGGAATTGAACTCGGGACCTCTGGAAGAGCAGTCAGTGCTCCTAACCACTGAGCCATCTCTCCAGCCTGATGTTCTTTCTAACTCTGGCCACTTCTTTTCTTCCTCCTCCTCCCCCTTCCTCTTCCTCTTCTCCTCCCCTCTTCCTTTTCTTCTTCCTCTTCTCCTCCCCTCTTTCTCTTCTTCTTCCTTTTCTTCCCCCCTCTTCCTTCTCCTTCTCTGCCTCCTCCTTCTTCACTTTTAGCACTTATGCCCCTTTCACTTTTAAAACGTCATAAAAGATTTGTTACTTACATTTTACAGGTATGAGCCTTTTCGGATCAGCTTCTCTCCTAATTTATGTGTATGGATGTTCTAGCAGGTATGCATTTGCACCGAATTTGAGCAGTGCCTCTGAAGGTCAGAAGAGGGCATCAGATCCCATTACAGATGGTTGTGAGCCACCATGCGTTTGCTGGGTCTTGAACTTGGGACCTCTGGAAGAGCACTTAAGTGCTCTTAACCTCTGGGCCCTCCCTCCAGCCCCAAATTTATTTATATTTTACTTTATATGCATTGTTGTGAGGGTGTCAGATCTCTTGGAACTGGAGTTACAGACAGTTGTGAGCTGCCGGGTAGGTGCTGCGAACTGAACCCAGGTCCTCTGGAGGAGCAGTCAAGTGCTCTTAAACACTGGGCATTCTCTCTACAAGTTTAAATTCATATGTGTAAATACCAAGAAGTGTGAGTGCTGAGTCATATGATAAGAACATATTTAGTTCTGCGGAATGCAGTTTTTACATTTAGGAATTTTATTTATATGGAACTGCTTTCTATGAAATGTATGAGACAATCAAATGCACCTCTGCCCCTGTGGATAGGTATTTATGCTGACAGTACCAGTTATCATGTCTGTCTTTTCCTGGTGCTTAGAAACTGTCATACACAGGCTGAATGGTGCAAGGCGAGCCTAGAGAGTTAATGTCCCTCCCTGTGCTCCAGAGAGCTCACTCAATGAAGGGAGAACAGGAAGTGGCCACAGTACTCCTCTGCACGTGTTCTAGTTTTACTTCTGTTGTGTCACAAAATACCGGGACAAAGAGCAACTTATCGAAAAGGGGCTTATTTTAGCTTCCAGTCCAGTTTGCATTTCTTCACAGCAGAGAAGTCACAGCGGCAGGAACTTGCATCCCAATCCACACTGAAGAACAGAGAGAAACAAGTCTGTTCATGCTTGCCTTGCACATCCACCTGCCGGTCTGTTCCCTGGTCTGCCCACAAGCACTCGCTGGCTCCTGCTTGGCTTGACTTTCGTGATGGTCACACAATTCAAGACTTCCACCCATGGTGGCTGGTTCTTCCCACAACAATTAACTAAAAAGATGATCCCCATAGACATGCCCACAAGCCAATTCAATGTAGATAGCCTCACACTGGGACTCCCTCCCTGATGATTCTAGGCTTTGTGGAGTTGACTATTAAAACTAACCAGTACAGAAAGTGAACGAGTGTAAGCTGTTTAGAAAAAAGCAGAAGAATGGGAGCTAGAGAGATTGCTCTTCCAGAGGTCCTGAGTTCAATTCCCAGCAACCACATGGTGACTCACAAACATCTGCAATGGGATCTGATGCCCTTTTCTGGTGTGTACTTATATGCACTAAATAGTTCTTAAAAAAAAAAAAAAAAAAAAAAAAGGAAAGAAAACCCATATTGAAATAGTCTGACCTGACTGAATGAGAACATGATTCTTTCTTGTTTTTGTTTTGTTTTCAACTGAACGAAGGCAGCATATTAGAATTCACTGGCAGAATCCAGACACTTAGACTTAATTCAAATTTAGATTCTATAAATTTATCCTTACTACTAGCAGTATAATGACAGCCTTAGAGCCAAACAGCATGTCATTCAGAAGTTGGGAAAAGTGGGGTAGGTGTGTGGGTTTAATTAATGCAGATATCAAAAAAGTGTGTACTACAACTATCCTTGGAATCCACACTGGGCAGGAAAACTGCTTTACTTCCCTCAGTTGCTTTTTATTTTCCCACTACACAGCAACAAAAAAGACCATTCCTTCTGTGGTTAAAAGATGACATCCCTGGTTTCGGCACTAATGTTAGGAAAAGGATGAAGAGAGGTGTGGGGGGGGTGGGGGATGGCCCATGGAGGTGCAGCGAGGCCTGGGGGCAAGGAGGATGCCTCTGGGACCCATGTTGGGAATCCCTTCTCCCTGAGGGACCAGCCAAGCGATGGTATAGAGTTTATGAAAGACCAGGATAAATCCTGATCCCATAACAGGTAAAGTAGAAGACCCCTAGCAGGTAGAGTAGAGCCAAAAATGTAGGATAGCTGGTTCAGTGCCTCTGTTTCAGGAACTGACTGACCATAAAACCATAAAAGTTAAGATAACACCTTATAAACAATCTTGAGAAACTGGGGTTTCCCTTGCAATTCTTCACTGGTATTTTTGGCATTTTCCAATGACATACTCCCTCCCCCACTTGGGTTGTGCTTTTTTCCTTTAAAAACTCCTTCTCTCAACCACTTGGGGTCAGACTCCTCTACTCCTGTATGGGATATGAGTCTCGACCCCAGTGCACTGGTTCATCAATAAAGCTCGTGTAATTACAGCACGGACGGTCTCTCGTGAGTTCTTGGGGGGTCGTGTCATCCTGAGACTTGAGTGAGGGTTTCCCCTCTGTGGAGGTCTTTCATTTATTTAGGTCGTGGGGAAGTTAAGAGGGTAGTAGAGGCAGAGAGAGAGAGAGAGAGAGAGAGAGAGAGAGAGAGAGAGAGAAGAGGCCGGCAATGAGCATGTGGAGGGAGAGGGGGGAAGGGAAGGGGAAGAGGAGGGGTAAAGGGGGGAGAGCAAGAGAGAGAGAGAGAGAGAAAGGAGGGGGCAAGCAGCCAAGCAGCGTCTGGTCACTGGGGTGGAGCATACCTGGCTATTGCCAGATAAATGAGGGGTGGGGTCTACCGCTGTTGCTAGGTAACTGAGAGGTGGGGTTTACAGAATCTTAACACCTTCCCATAGAGGTAGTAGTTTGACAGAAGTTTGTACCTCACAGGCCGCCCATTCTATGCTCTTCTTACTTGCAGGCCACTAAGATCTTCCATTGCTGGACTCATACTGAGTTTCTTTAGCCATCATGAGACCTGTTTAAATTATCACTCGGGTCTAAACACTCTAATGACTGGGATAGCACAGTTCATTTCTGGGCAGACAGAAACACTGTAGCATCAGGTAAGCACTGGCTGTCATGTCCCCATACCAGGCAGTCTACCACTGAACTCTGCTTCCAACCTCATGAACCAGTCTGGAGCCATAAAAACATCTTTTCATCCTAAAAGCTTTAGGATCTACCAAAGAATTCTCAAGTCATAGATCCCACTTGAAACTGCATCATTTCGTGTTTCCAGAAATGTTGGGTATCAGTAGAAGGACCAAGTGAAGACTAATAAAGGACTAAACAGTTTGGGGACACAAAAAGACATGCATGTCACTCATCAGAGGGCAAGTTCCCTGAGAGAAGATGACAGGGTTCCTTGTGTTTATTATCGTGTGGGAATGTATGACTCACGTGTGATACTTACATGGGTACCATGGTGCATGTGTAGAGGCCAAAGAACAACTTTTTAATATGAGTTGTCTCCTTTTACCTTTACATGGAATCCAGGGGTCAAACTCAGGTTTATAGGTTTTCATGATAAACCTTTCCCTTACCTTAATAACCACAGAGTCTAAGCAGTTAAGTTTCATTTAATTAAGTCGGTTGTTCTCTCCTCCTTGGAATTTATTTGGTAGAGAAAGGAGAGGAGATTAAAGAAAACAGGAATCTCTTTTCCAGTCTATGGTTACTTCAAAGCATCCCTTGTTCTTGTAAGGAATCTATGTTACCAGTATGTTTCTGCCTAGTATAATTTGTTAAGATTGACTCTCAGCAAATTTCACTCTTAGTAGTTGTAATGCTGTAATTCTAGCTATGTGAGAGTCTGAGGCAGGAGGATCACAAGTTCAATGCATGCCTGGGCAACAGAATGAATTCAAGGGAGACAGTTTAGGGAGAACTTGTCTAAAAAATACATAATACATACATATGTACATACACACACACACACACACACACACACACACACCCCATAAGGCAGCTTTTTTTCATGTAAGTTTCCCTTCCCCCTGATGCAGTTCTGATAGATGATAGTCTGGAACCCTCTGAGGATCTCTGGAGTTGTTAAGGGATGTGAGTTGCAGAGAATGTGGGCTAGTGCCCACCTAGGATGAATTTGTTATTTTGTGTTGCTGCAGTAATACACTGACTGAAAGCAACTTTGGGGAGGAAAGGGCTTATTTGGCTGATATGTTCCAGTTTGCAGTACAACATTGAGGGAAGTTCAGGTAGGTAATGAAGCAGAAGCCATGGGAACTGCTGCACACTGGCTGGATCAGCTTGCTTTATAACACATCCCAGAACCATCCTCAATGGGCAGCACTTTTCCACACCAATCACTTGTTAAAATGCCCTACAGACTTGCTGACAGCTTGGTCCCAGGGAGGCATTTTCTCAGTTGAGGCTCCCAAGTCTCAGATGACTCTAGCTTTTGTCAGTTTGACAAAAGAACTAAACCAGCATGTATAGATCTGTGCTCTTGATACATTAAGAGAGAGGTTGGATGTGGCAGTACTCTGAATCTTGGCTCCTATTTATTGGCTATTAATTAATTTCTAGGATGACAATCGACATCTTCGGATCTACAATAGTTTCTCCAGTTTGAACTTTCTAATATTCCCCTAAAACTTTCTTTAGTTCACCAGACCACAAACACTCAGTGGTATATATCCTAACTGTGGCTACATAGCAATTCAAGGACCAGGAGTCTGTAAGTAATGCCCTCCTCTAGGCTCCTCTGCCTTTGGTTTGGGGTGAGGTGCTTCTAATAAAAGCCTGCAGGCTCAGAGGTATAGAAGTCGGGGCTAGTAACTAGGCTCTAGTATATAACAGGCAGAGATTTCCAGGCACTTTGGACAGTAAATGTGAAATTAGTTAAGCAACTGGGATGATGATTAAAAGCAAATGGCGATCATGATAATGATAGTTAGTGAAAGGACACTCTGCTCTGAAGATATGATATGCAAACGCTAGTTTAATAGAGCCTAATCAACCTAAGATTAAATCCTTTCCCTGAGAGTAAACGGTTGTTTCTCTCAAGGAAAACCAGCATCCAATAAAACCTGCAAGTTTATTAAAACATGAATTCAACTAATTTTGCGGACTTGAAGCATGTCTGATAGACTGCAGGCTGGCCATTTCTTCTCAACGCTGTATCTAATGCGGACCGGGCAGAAAGAATAGAATCAGGACGCTGTTTGCACAGCTGTCGTCCTCTGCTACAGACACGCAGACTCCTAGCTACAGCAGGTAGGAAGTGGAAGGCCAGGAGCGGAAGTTCCGGAGTCCGCCCCGCCCCTCCCGGCGTTGCGTCAGTTCCGGGACTAGGCCGGATTGGGGGGGGGGGGCTCTTCAAGGGCTAGGGCTGTAAAGCTACGTGCCGGGGTTCCTAGCCGGCTGCTTTTTGGAGGCGAGTCCTCAGCATGGCCGCCTCCAGGGTTGAGCGCCCAGGAGCTGCCACACCCTCGTTTTGTTGACCGCCTCTGGCGTCTGTGCTTTTCTTGTCTTTCCTGGGCTACTCCAGCAGACATGTTCGCTAAGGCCTTTCGGGTTAAGTCCAACACAGCCATCAAGGGATCGGACAGGTGAGGGAGAGCACACTTTTGCTTAGCCTAGCGAGGCCCCTACACGTGAAATGCTGCACGTGGAGACCCCAGGGAGCCAAGCGGGGATGTTAGAAACATTTTTTGAAAATAAAGTGTGTGGGGTGTCTCTTTTATCTTCCAGATGGTCTTTTGGACAATAAGCAAAGTTGAGTTAGCGTGTGCTGTGTTCAAACTAGATTTTGTGGAAGATGTAAAATGATGGAATATAAGCACCCCGTCCTCCACGGAGTTTAGAGCCCATGGGGGGAACTCAGGTGGTGTACCGAAACTAAAAGTATGTGAGGAAACGCCATAATGATTATTACTGGCCAGAGATACTGGTGTGGGAGAGACCGGTGCTGTGAGGTGGCAGAACATAGGAAGATGTCTGTGGTAAGGAGAGATGTTAGCTCTCCTTTTTCAGTCAGTGTCATAGACATAGATAGCTCCGCAGGGATTTTGAAACCAGCTTTCTTTAGGTATCAGTCTTGGTGGCATAGTAGCCTTTTAACCAGAGATTGACAGATTGTCAACCAGTCTAAGACAGGAGTGGGGAAGGCATGTGAGGTCATCTGTGCTTGCAGTGACTTTCCAAAAACTAACTTCGATTGTTCAGTGAAAGTATTGTTCCGATGGAACAATATACCCAGGAGGTTGTGAAAATAGAGGAGAGAATGAATGGGAAGGAAAACAGGATTTGAGGAGGCTGATAACAGTTATTACAAACCGGCAGTCTTTCTTCAGCTTTTATGATTTGTATAGTCATTCTGAATGTCTGTATTCATTAATGTCCGTCAAGAAGATCCTATTCATGGTGCTGGTGTGCTTTCTACAGGAGAAAACTTCGGGCTGATGTGACAGCTGCTTTTCCCACCCTTGGAACAGATCAGATCTCTGAACTGATACCTGGAAAAGAAGAGCTAAACGTCGTGAAGTTATATGCTCACAAAGGGGATGCAGTGACTGTGTATACCAGTGGGGGTAACCCCATCCTATTTGAACTGGAGAAAAATTTGTATCCAACAGGTATGGTAACAAGAAGAAATTCCCAGACTACAGTTCTCCCTCATAAACATGTCTTTTCAAACAGAGTAATACAGAATTTCCCCATTCCTAAGGATCTTTTCAGATATAATGTTTCTCGAACTAATCCTTTCAAGACCAGAAATTGCCATAAGAGGGATAAAAACAGACCAATGTGTGTGTGTGTGTGTGTGTGTGTGTGTGTGTATGTGTGTAAAAATGGCAATGCAAAGTTCTGAGATAAAGGAGCTTGGAGTATTGGGAGAGTACTGAGGTGTTGTAAAAGATGGAATTTTAGCGCATGTAAAGAAAATATCCCATAAACCTTCTGTATGGGCTTTTTCTTAATGAAGTGGAGAAAAATGTAGGCTCAGGATGTAAGCTGCACTAATCACACACTTCCTGTGAGCTGCTTCTTAGTGGGTTTTCCTAGTAAGAGTCTCAGCTTTTTTTTTTTTTTTTTTTTTTAAATCTTTGTCGCAGATCTCCTTTCTCTTTTCCATAGCAACTGACACCTTTGTCCCTGGGGGAAGGGGGCTTTTCCTCCAAGGTTGGCATTGATGTATCTGATGACAAAGAAATCCTTTTTTTCCTCTGTGGGAGTTTTATTGTTTACTGTGAAAAATAACTTAAAATATAAATCTGAGAAAGCTTCAGATGTTCTTACAGACTGGCTATCTGTTTTGGGGTCCTTTGTTTTTGAAGTCATGCATGGAAGATGTAAAACGAGGGAACACAGGTCCCCCATCCTGCATGGGGTTTAGAGCCTGTGCTTTCTGCCTTAGATTTTACTTTACTGTGGCCGTTTTCTGCTGGCCGTCCTGAAGTAGCAACAGGGGCCACCAAGTCTCAGCAGTTCCCAGGTGTCGCTAGGTCTCTGCTTTCTTCCTGTAGGCAGTCAGTCTCTCTGACACGACTTCCTGACCCTCTGTAACCTTGAACCGAGATGTTTTTGTTTATCTTTCTGAAGTCTAAAGGGAGCACAGTGATTAGTGTTTCTAGATCTCCAGCAGGCAATGCTTGTTAATCGTGTTTCCTGGGTCTCTCTTGGTACAGTGTACACACTGTGGTCCTATCCAGATCTTCTGCCAACCTTTGTAACATGGCCTCTGGTACTCGAAAAACTGGTTGGGGGAGCAGGTAAGAGAATTTTTTTTTTTTTATATTCCAGTTATTGCTTGAAATCTCTTCAGTAATGATCTGCCCACCTTATAAGGTTGTTCATTTGTGTTCTTATGTTGAAAACTTTATCTGCTCCCTCTGTGTGCGTGCATACATGTGTGTGTGTGTGTGTGTGTGTGTGTGTGTGTGTGTGTGTGTGTGCTATTCCTCCAACTTATCCTTGAGTTTTCTGGACATCTCTGATCCTGTTGTAAGCCGTTTATAAGTAATATGAAGGCAGTCTGTGACCTTAAATCAATAAGGAACTTTAACAAGTAGCAGATCGCACTCTTATTTGTGAGACCTGAAATGGGGGCTGATTCTCGAGTTGCTATTTTCACTGTGGATAGTGTAGTTGATACATGTTTCTTGGTTAAGCAGATGGCTGTAAAGTAAAGCATGAAAATGGTGTTAAGTAAGTTTTCCTATTTTTATTTGCTACAGATTTGATGCTGCCTGGGGTAGTGGTACCCCCTACTGGTCTGCCTCAGGTACAGCAAGGCGACCTCTGTGCCATTGCCTTGGTGGGGAACAGGTATTGTGTTAAGACAATTGCCTTTTGTGTGGTGTGTGTGTGTGTGTGTGTGTGTGTGTGTGTGTGTGTGTGTGTGGTGAACAGAGACACAAGGGAGGTAGAGGAAAATGACCGCTTCCAAAGCACATGGACCAAGAACTGAAAGAAAAAATAGTTTCTCTGGAAGGAACAGATAGTGGGCTCTTGGTGGATGGCAGCAAGCCTGTGGAGAGCCTACAGATCTGATAAGCAAAGATGTTTGCTGCTGCTGAATGTTTAAAACTTACTTTAGAGAAAACTTTAGATTTATGGAGGAATGTAAGCGATGGTGCAGAGTTCTGATGGATTTCCAGCCTTTCTTTGTATCTCCGAAGTGTTGGTTGTGTTGTTTTGTTGTGAGTACCTTTTTCCATTCAAGGGCCCAGTCTACCATTCCACAGTATGCTTAGCTGTCTCTTTCTATCTTCTTGTATAGGTAATGTTCTCTTGCCTTTCATCATGATCACACTTCCACCCCTGCTGCACCATCACTACTCAGGTCTTTCTGTGGAGAGGTAGTTACACACATAGGATTTGCCTATCCTGAATCCACAGCGGGAAGGACTGTAGTATGTTCTCAGAGTCACTGAGCCACCAGCTGTTGCTTTCTTATGCCAGGCCCCATGCCTGTTAGAGGGGAACCATTACCCCCACTAACTGAATTGCTCCCCCAGCTCCCACTGCTTTTCCTTTAAAAAGAGAAACAAAGAGTCATTTTACGGACATTCCTGCCTGACCCTCATCTCTGCCTTCCTCCCTAGAGCACCTGTTGCAATTGGAGTGGCTGCCATGTCCACAGCTCAGATGCTGGCTTCAGGCCTGAAGGGGAAAGGCATCTCTGTGCTCCACACTTATCAGGACCACTTGTGGTGAGTGCATTGTTTCTTCTAGTTACAAAGAATGAGGTGAGGCTTGGGTATGGGGATGGAGAGAAAATGAACCTGAGATTCAGAAGTCAAGTATTTGTCCAGGTGCATCTTCCTGTAGCTTGTTGACTCCAGACTGCCATCTGCTTGCCAAATGGGGAAAAATGCATTTTTCTTTGTCCAGACAAGAAACTAGAGACAACTTTGCTTATTTTTCTAGGCCTGGAATTGTCCCAGACAATTGCCTTAAGCTTAGGAATCATTTGCCCTGCTCCAAACTGTGGTGATGTCCATATAGTACTAGCTATTCTGGCTTTGTTCATTGTGTACATTTCAGACATCATTTGGTTCTAAGGCAAATGCTTCTGATCCAGATCAGTTGTCAGACAGCAGATGCTAACTGCTTACTTTACGCTGTTCACGGATCATGTCTCATATGGAGCACATATTCTCCTCTAACAGTGCACATGCCTACAGTCCTCGCACTCAGGAAGCTCACACCAGCAGAAGTTTCAGGTCAGCCTGAACTAAGTAATGAGACCTATCTCAGCCTCTCCCCTCCCCTTAGCTACTCCCTTCCCCCCAAAAAATCCCCAAACCCAAAAACCATAATTCTACGGCTTTTGAGAAGAACATTCATTGTTTGAGAAAAGTGACCTTAACCAAACAAGGAGCAGGTATGTGGCTCTGAAATAGATTGTTACAGCTAGAATATGAGTCTGTAATGAACAATCCTGTCAGCAGCTTCCAGCCCCCAACCCCACTTAAAACATCTCCCTGGTCAGGACACTTACACATACATTAGAACTATTCATAAGCTTTACTCACTGCAACTATTCGTCAAAACTGACATAATGTTTAAGTGATGTAATCTTGGGCACAGGACATGAGCTTACTGTGTGCTCTTCTCTGCGCCATCACATTTATTCCTGCTTTAGGTTGAGGAATGAGCACGGCAATTGTGTATGTGTGTATGTATGCATGTATGTATGTGTGTATGTATGTGTGTATGTATGTGTGTATGTATGTATGTCAGAAGAGGGCATCAGATCCCATAACAGATGATTATGAGCCACCATGTAGGATTTGAACTCAGGACCTCTGGAAGAACAGTCAGTGCTCTTAACCACTGAGCTATCTCTCCAGCCCCCAAGCCATGACAATTTTGACTCTGCACATTAGATTGCATGTTTGAACACAGAGTCCTTGGGTTTTGTAGTTCAGGTATTTGTATTGTGCTAAAACCTGGGTTTATATTTTACCAAACTGGTAGAATCTTGATCATAATCTTTCCCCTTTCTTCCTTCCTTCCTCCCTCCTTCCTTCCTTCCCTCCCCTCCTCCTTTCTTCCTTCGTTTGTTCATTCCTTCCTTCCTTTTATATAGCCCAGGTTAGCCTCAGATTCACTATGTAGCCAACGATGTTTGAATTCCTGGTCCTTTTGCCTCTACTTGCTGAGAACTGGAATTACAGGCATGTGCCACCATCCTGGTTCTGTTGTTTTGTTTTTGAGTCAGGGTTTCTCTGTGTAGCTCTTGGCTGTCCTGGAACTCACTCTGTAGGCCATGCTGGCCTCGAACTCACAGAGATCTTCCTGCCTCATCCTCTCAAGTGCTGGGACTAAAAGCATTCACCACCACCACTCAGCTCATATTTAACTCAAGGTTTTACCAGTGTTTGCTCTTATGAAGGGAATACTCTTAGTGGTTTATCTTTTTGTTGTTGTTAGATTTATTTTATTTATATGAGTACACTGTAGCTGTTTTTGGACACACCAGAAGAGGGCATTAGATCTCATTCCATATGGTTGTGAGCCACCATGTGGTTGCTGGGAATTGAACTCAGGACCTCTGGAAGAGCAGTCAGTACTCTTAACTGCTGAGCCTTCTCTCCAGCCTTTAGTGGTTTATCTTTAGCTGCTTTCTTTTTTTCTTTATCTGTTATGTTGAGAATTGAGAGAGAGGTTGAGAGATTGTGTGTGTGTGTGTGTGTGTGTGTGTTTTAGAACCAACTCAAGCTACCCTGGACTTATTACAGAGCAGAGGACTTTTCTGGGCTCAGAATAACTGAGTAGAGTTGAGATGAATGTGTGCTGCCCTGGGTTCCTTTGCTTGTTGGCTCTATTGACTTTAAGCACCTGACTTGACTCTGCCCTGATCGGGGAGGGCGAGTGTTGTAGCTACTGCTTGGAGTTTCTGACATCAGATTTTTCCAGGAGATCTGGAGACAAGTCCTCTCCGCCTGCCATTGCCCCACTGGGTCCCACAGACAGCTGCGAAGAGAAGGTGGACCTTGGTTTCCATGGAAACCTGAGGAGTCTGACCCTGGAGGGAGAAGAGGAAAATGGGCAGGTCCCTGCTCCAGACCCCTCTGAAGATACCAGCCTCAGGGCCCCGAGCCAGGATTCCTTAGACGGCAAGCCCCTTCAAGGTATGGCTTTGGGTGGAAAGCCCATGTCTGACTGTCTTTCTTATTAGAATGGCATTGCTGTTCTGGGAGAGGAGGGCAGAACCCTTCTGTGGGTGTGCAGAAGTTCTGTACTTCTTACATAAAAATGCCTCTGTGTGTCTGCCATTTAGATAGTTTCCAGCTATGGATCTTTCAGGCCTTTGCTCCTGACTTCTCTGAATGAGTGTGGCATTGTGGATTTGGTTCTTCCTGTGGGGCTAACCCTTATAGAGTCGGTGCTCAGAGCCTGGAAAGGGCCCAGTGAGATGGCTCAAGAGGCAGTAGGTAAAAGCACTTGCTGTGTAAGGCTGACTACCTGAGTTCAGTCCCCAGAGCTAACTCAGGGTGGAAGGAGCAGAGAGCTGACTCCTGAAGTCTGTCTTCAGACTGACACTGAACACACAGAGTCTGCAGCCTGGGAGCTTTGGTGCCTAGGGATGGGCTCCATTTCAGCCAAGGTGACTAGAGGGCCAGAGAGTGCTGTATATCCCAGGCAGTGTGGAGCCTCAGGGAGGATGTGGTTCTTTCCTTTACAGAGCAAATGGATGAGCTGTTACTGCAGTGCTTCCTGCACGCCTTGAAGAGTCGCGTCAAAAAAGCTGACCTCCCTCTGCTCACCAGCACTCTTCTGGGCAGTCACATGTTCTCCTGCTGGTACGGAGGCACTGGGAGGGGGTGGGGTCAGACACAGCCTCACAGTTCTTAGTGGTGAAGGAGGACGGATGGGGTTGTGGGGGTTGGCTGAGTGACAGGCCATGGGAAGGGCAGAACAGAAAGTTGGCCTGGCAAGTAAATTAGGTTCTTGGCTTCAAAACCCTCAATTTTATCCAGTGAAAGGATCCTAAGATTAAAATTCCCAAGATCCTCTGACTGCTCTTTTTGCCGAGGTGTTTCTGGGCTGTCTTTTATGAATCAGGTACCATGGCATACACTACAAGAGCCCTGAACAGCCTTTGTCAAGAAGCTTTCTGTACCACTCTGCCATTCCTGGGAGGAGAACTGTGAGGGTAGCCACCAGTGTTGACTTTGAAGGTGAAGCCAGTAAGGGTCAGCTCTCACTCCTCAGTGCAGTTAACTAAGGCAGGTTTCGTGTAGTCACAACCTGACCGACACCAAGCACCGGTCTGTACTGAATACCCCACAACCTGGTACTGTGGCTCATGCCTATAATCCCAGTACTTAGGAGGCTGAGGGAAGATGGATAGGCGTGAATCTAAAGGCTAGCATGAGCTGTTAAGTGAGTGTCAGCTCAGCCTGACTCACAGAGAGGCTCTGCCTTTAAAATGAATAAATGAAACCACCCAGTGGCTCTGCCTTTTAAATAAATAGATAAACAAGCAAATAAACCAACCCACTCTCTGTACACTCACAGCCTGCTCTGCTTCACAGCATGTGGCGTGCTTTTTGAAAGTGGTAATTAATCCAGTCTCTTCTTGTCTACACATGGCCTTAAGGCACCCATGCCAGTGGTGGTGTTGGGATCCGTGGTTTTTTATCTCGTCCACAATGGGCTGCAAGTGACTTGAAAATGGGCTTCCAGAACTTTTTCTTGGGCAGGTCTTGAGTGGGTTCTAGGATGGTCTCCCTGACAGCCCCATTGTTTCTGAATGTTAGGTTTTGAGAGAAAATGTAAGTCCTGAGGAGAGAGAGAAATCACAATTTTCATTAGGAACCTCAATCCCCAAATACCTTAAAACTGCTTTTAGGGCAGGCATCAGTAGATTGTTTCCGTGAAGAGGCAAATAGTAAATACTTTAGTTTTTCAGGCCATTGTTGTCGCTGTTTCAGTACTGATGTGGCTGAATACAGCAGGTAGGGTGTGGCTGGGTTAGCAGGCTCCAGAGTGCAGTTGGCTGAGCTCTGGGATAGCGCTGGTTCCCTTCCCTTGGGGGGAGCTTGCTCTTGGTAAGGCTTACTTCGAAGTGGAACTTGTGAGGCCACAGGACATTCTCTGGTGTGTGAGAGGATTATAAAGCCATGTCTGATTACAGTGGTCAATAATCACATGTGGCAAATTAAGTTTAAATTAAAGTTTAAATCCAGGTCCCCAATCATAGTAGGCGTTTCAAGTGTTTCATGGTCACATGACTAGTGGTTATCGTATTTGACAGAGATGGTCCATTACTACAAAAGTGCCATTGGATAGTTCTGACTCAGAGTAGCCTGTAATCCCTGTCCGCCTCTGACACCACAACCTGTCAAGAGCTCTAGAATGGTGACCTCTTTTGGACTATGGTGGAGGAAGGGCAGTCTGAGAAGGTTACTTTGTGTCAGGCAGGTACCGACATTTTTTGTTTTGGTTTAACTTGTGGTTTTATCTGTCTTAGTCCTGAAGGACAGCAACTGGATATAAAGAAGTCAAGTTATAAAAAGGTAAGCCCTGCACCGTCTTTGCATGTCTACACAGTCATGTAGGAATACATGTGGTATAAGATGGATATGTAGACAGGGCTCAAGCTAGAACTTACAAGCCTCATGATTTTAGGTGTGATGGGAAATAATGAAACTCTCCTTGGGTCAAAGCTCCCACTCCTCTCTCCCCTTTGGCCCCTTTCTATTTGATTAGAGTCTGACAGTGTCACCAATTTTTTACCAGCTTCTTTTTATTAATTAATTTTACTTTTAATTATGTGTAGAAACATAAATGCTGGTGCCAGAGGAGGCTCCTGGAGCTGGGGTTACAGGCAGTTGTGAGCCATTGAACATGGGTCTTGGGAATCAGACTTGGGTCCTCTGTAAGAACAGTGTGATTTCTTGCCTACTGAGCCCCCAGGGTGAGCTCTTGACTGCCGAACCATCTCTTTAGCCCTCTAGTAGCTTCTTGCTCCTCAAGTTGCAGGAATGTGTGTATCTTTTGGTTTCTAGTCTGACAGCAAAAACTGGGTCACAATGCTCCAGTTCCCCCCCTCCCAGCAGACCTGGCCCTCCTAGGTGCTCCATGGGCAGAGTCAGTGAAGTCCCCTATACTGGCCTCTCTCCCCAGCTCTCTAAGTTCCTGCAGCACATGCAGCAGGATCAGATTGTCCAGGTCAAGGAGCTGAGCAAAGGGGTGGAAAGCATTGTGGCTGTGGACTGGAGGCACCCGAGGTAAGTGCAGGGCCTGTCACTGCAGCTCCGTTGGCCTAAGGGCACTGGGTCACAGACACGGACTGCCAAGGCACTGACATAATGTGTGCTTTTGTTTTCTTTGCTGGGTTTAGGATTACATCTTTTGTCATCCCTGAGCCTTCTCTGACTTCCCAGACTGTCCAGGAAGGTAGCAGGGAACAGCCATATCTCCCTCCAGATATAAAATCTCTCTACTGTGTCCCAGCCAACATGACCCAGCTCTTCCTGGAGTCTGGCCACAAGTGAGTTTTGGGGAGAATCCCTTTCCTCCCTTCATGGTTTGCCTGCGCTTTCCCCTTCTCTTGAGTTGTTTTCCTGTGTCTGGCAAACCTGTTCTGCCCATGTTCCTTCTAAGTGCAGTATCACACCTCCCTTCCTGGGGTGGCTCTTGGGTTAGGTAAATGAGAGAGTAGGCCTCTCAATCTGCAGTTGCATTTCGTGTAGCCCTGCTTGTCTCCCTTAGGAAAAGCAGAAAAGGAAGGCAAGGCCAAGGAAAGTGCCCTGATAAGCAGGGAGTCTGAATGTTTGAGGTTGGACCCAAGGTCCAGCTTGAGCTAACTAACCCCTGCTTACTTCTCTCTCCTAGGAAGGGGAGCATCCTTGAGGGCAGTGAGGTCCGGAGGATCATCACTGACTATGCTAAGAGAAACAACCTGGTGGATGCAGACAATAGGAAGTGAGTGGCGGCAGCCTCAGGATGGAGTCTGTTTTGTTGGGTCTTGTTTTCACAGATACAGTGAAAGATGCAGGGAATGGGCTGGCCACATGGTTCCGTGAGTAAGGTGCTTTCTTCTAAGCCTGACTGGCTGAGTTCAACCCTCAGGACCCACACGGTAGAGAGAACCGACTTCTGCAAATTGTTCCACTTGTGCGCCTACCTAGCATTGTGCACTTGTAGACACAGAGACATACATAAATGTAAGAACTTTAAAACCAGAGGATGGGAAGGATTCTGGAATGGAGAGTAGACGATTACAGCAGTGTAGACACAGGCAGGCTCAGTGTTTGCAGACCGTGGGCTGTTGCTTGGGGTTCTGGTCCGTCACATGGTGTCAGCATGGTCTGTAGCTGAGTACACACATCTCACATATACCGGCCACTGGTGTTCTAGTGCATATGACTGTTGTCAGGAAAAATGCAACCTTGAAAAAGTACTAATCAAAGTCATTGTGGCTTTTGGCTGTGACTTTCCTTATAAATGGCATGCTACTCGCCCTAAGTTATTCCTTTAACTGTATGGGTCTCTGGGGCATCATGTAACAGCTCAGTCCATGTGTACATTACAGTGACCATAGCGGGCAGCATTTTCATTCTTTCTTCCTTGCTAGCCTGGTGACTGAAATCAAGCCTTGAAAGCTATAGTCACATAGCAGAACTGAGCCAAGAGTCCTGGTTACTCCTTTCCACATGTTCTTCCATCATTTGCTTCTCATTGTCCTCCCATTGGTGGGCTTTCCTGCCCAGTGGCTTCTGGTCCCACAGCTCAGTGATTTGGATGGGACAGAGGGCACAGGTGATGGGCGTTCTCACTTTGGTTGAGTCTAAAATCGCCCTAATGCCTCTGTTTCCCTTTAGTCTGGTGGTGCTGGATCCTGTCTTATGCGACTGCATCTTAGAGAAGAATGAGCAGCACTTGGTCCTGAAGCTTCCGTGGGACAGTCTCTTGACCAGGTAACAGGGATCGGGAGTCCCTTTCAATTTTCCTATACCACCGCCCTTAGCATCTGCCACAGAATTTCTGAGTGTTCACCAGCATCTTTAGCCTGGACCTGTGTCGGAAACACGCATGCTTGAGTTCACATCTCCAGTACCCTTGTAAAAGCCAGCTGTGGCAGGGTACATATGTAACCAGTGTTGGGGAACAGAGTTCATTGGCTTTGCCAGCTCAGCTAGGCTGATGAGCTTCAAGCCCAATGACAGATTCTGCCCCCAAAACAAGGTAGAGGGTAGTTAAGGAGTCCAGAATTGACCTTGACTCACCATGCATGCATCCACAGACATCCACACTAACAAATGCATACGAACCCTCCACCCATACAAATTGTCACTAATCTTTTCATAAACAGGCTTGAATAATTCTGATAAGGAGAGCTTTGGTGACAGTTTCAGCTGTTATGACATAGAAGAACAGGACAGAGAAAAGAAACATTAACTAGAACTAATAACTTCAATAAAAGAACCACTTAAGGCTGGGGAGTTGTCTTCAAAGGAACAATTCTTGATACTTTTTGTTCTGTAGAACCATAGCTGAGAATAATTCATATTGGGATCCAGCAAAGTGTGCAGCTCATGTCGCACACCCTGCCACATGTCTGCGTCTGCTGGAGCATGGCCTTTTCTAGTAAAGGGCTAGGGTGTTCTGTGCAATGACTGCAGAGTTGAGTTGGCTTTCTGGTTTTGTGTTTTGTTTTGTTTGTTTGTTTGTTTTGAGATGAGCTTAAGTGGGCCATGACTTTGTGCCTCTGGGTGCTGGGTGCAGGCATGAGCTACTGTAGAGTTGAGTGTTCTATAAAGGTACAGTATTATTATTATTAAAGGTTGCTGCGTGGTGGCTCAGTGGGTAAAGCACGATTACCTGAGTGAGTTCCAGTGCCCAGGTAATGGCAGGTGTGCCTCTGGCCATGTTCCAAACAGAAAGCTGATGTCCACTGCCATGCAGTTGTCTGCACGTATCCACACAAGCACACACAAACATGCATGCATTCACTCCATACACACACAGACTGTTAAGTAAAATCTGCATTGCTAGCACATGTAACACATGTGAAACAGCATGTGCAGGCTATAAGCTGGTCGGGTACACTTTTTAGGACAGGTTGTAACCTCAAAGCAGACAACAGATTTCCCAGGAGGCCTAGCAAGTGGAGAGTTTGCAGGCGTTCCCTGAGTCGGTGGATGTCAGCTTTGGCTGCGCCTTGTAGAGCTTTGGGACTGAGCTCGTTGGTGGAGTCAGCGCTCCTGACCGGCAGCCAGGTTACAGTCAGTGCGCTGCAAAAGCTTGGACCCAGGGCTCCTGGCTGCAGGACGCAGAGAGATGCCGTCTGTTGCCTTGACCTATTTATAACTCAAATTCTCATTTAGGTGTTTGAAAAATCTGCAGCCTGCCTACCAAGTGACATTTCCTGGCCAGGAACCCATTCTAAAGAAAGGGAAACTCTGTCCAATTGATATCACCCTGGCACAGAAGGCTTGTAATAAAAAGGTAATTTAAAGAATACTGGGGCTGGGACTGTGCAGCTCAGTCATAGAGCATAGCTTAGCCTATGCTAAAGCCCTGAGTTCTGTCTCTACCACCACCAGAAAGATCCAGTGTTTGAGATGTTAGTTTCCCTGCTTAGGTCTGGTTTTCTGATGTGGTTGGAGGGGTTTGGATTGGAAGAGCCCACGCTGTGACCTGCACAGCTCCTTGGTGAGAGGTGTCATTAAACCACTCCCTCCTGCCCTCTGGCAATTGTACTAAGAAACTTGCTAGAGCCTGTTTGAAAAGTGAATACTATTTTAGTTTGAGTTTTTCCTTGGCCTCTGTCTCTTACAGTCTACCGCTTGGTCCTTGCTCAGTGGAAATAGCTTATAAAGAAAGATTTCAGTTTGTGAACACAAAGTTGTAGGGAACAAATTTATAACTGCCCTCAAAATGTGTAGGATGCTATCCTCTGCAAAGGAGTGCCCATATTCTGCATATCTAGGGGACAAAGACAGGTAGAAATCCGGAGCGCCCAGGCTTGGGCTCAAAATACCTGGCAAAATGTGCGGTTCTGGGCTGAGGCTTTGGTGTTCCAATGTGGCCTTTTCTCATTTCTTGACCTTGAGCACCTTATTGAACTCCCTAGTGCCTCAGTTTCCTTCCGTGAAGAGTGGAGGGCATACCTGCCACGTGAGTCACGTCAGTGACCAAGTGAAGGCTGTGTATAGGCTGAATACTTAGCAGGAAGTGGCCCCAAAGGAGAACTGCTCATGCCAACCTTAGTTAGCCACAATCCCATGCCAGACATTACACAAATGCTTTTGTGTATATAAAGCACAGATCTTTTATTCACAATGGAATTGTCCAGAAATGAAGTTAGTGCTTCATAAAATGAATTGGAGGTCTTCAAGTAAAGATTTTTTTGTTTGCTTTTGTTTTGGGGGTTTTTTGTTTTTTGTTTTTTGTTTTTGTTTTGTGTGTGTGTGTGTGTGTATGTGTGTGTTTGTGTGTTTTGTGGCCACTTTTTGGGGGAGATGCAGCCAAGGTCTCATGCATTAGACAGGAGACTGGCTTTCTAATTTGACTCTAAAGCCTCTGAGGCTAAGAGCATGTCTGCAGTCCCTGTAAGCACACAGCTTTTCAAAAAACATTATATCACGGCCCTTCCCAGCCTACTCTTTGATAGTAATCTGTTGTCATCTCTAGCTGGTTCAAAGCAAGAGGAGGATTGTACTTTTTATATATTTATTTTTAATGTTGTATGTTGTGGGTATTTTGCCTTGTGCATGTCTGTGTGTCATGCGTGGCCTGGTACCTGTGTAGGCTGGAAGAGGGTGTCAGATCCCCTAAGACTGGGGTTGCAAATAGTTGTGAGCTGCCCTGTGGATGCTGGGAATTGAATGAATTTAAGGTCATCTGGAAGAGCAGCAAGTGCTGTTAACCACTGAGCTATCTCTCTGACCCTGAGTGTGATCTTTAAAAAGCATTAATGTTTTCCTTTTTTGTCCAGACGTCAGACTCTTCTTGTTTGTTGCTAATAATGGGAAAGCGCCATGTGGTTGACTAGCTATATGATCTCAAGGGACTGTTGTTATGTACAAAGCATTTATCATCATCATCAACATTATATTGGGCTTGGGGGAGTATGGTATGCATGCTACAGTGCATGTATGGAGGTCAGATGTCAAGTCTGTGCAGTTGGTTCTCTCCATCTCCCTTATATGGGTCCCTAGCACTGAGTTCAGGTACCAGGCGTGTGCACCTTTGCCACAGAGTCATCTCCATAGCCATCGGGTTTGTTTTTTTCCAGTTGAGATAATAGTTGTGCTTTTATGTTTAAAACAGTCCCTCTCTCACACAGCCTGGTGGGACCAGCCTCTAATCCCAGCATTCAGGAAGCAAAGGCAGGGGATCCCTGAGTTAGACGCCCGCCTGGTCTATGCAGAGAGTTTGAAGCCAGACATATACTGCAATATCTGTGTATGAGGTGATCGGAAGTGTGGGAGGATTTGTTAAGTGATGTGGGAGCCAGGAGTAGGTGGGGTGTGGGTAAACCCAGGCTGCCCTTGAGTTCACCGTTGTTGAGATTGATCATGGGTGGGTATTCCATCACACTGTTGTACCTTCTGTGTTTTGTTTTGTTTATAGTCACATAGATAACTTTGAGGCTGGGTCTGTTAATGTTGCCTTGGCTGGTCTAGAACTTGCTCTTCAGACCTGGTCTGACCAGGAACTCAGAGATCCACCTGCTCTGCCTCCTTAGTGCTGGGATTAAAGGTGTGTGCCACCATGCTTAACAACATACTAGTTACTTTCTACATTTTACATTCTTCATGCTAAAAACCCTTAGATCTATGTCATAGGTAGGATAGACTATCTGATAACACATGCATTGAATGAGGTAGAGAAGGCCATTTTAGAAGCAGGAAAGTATAAACTATTTGGACAGAAAGCACCAGAGTTCCAGGGATAGAGAACCGTCCTGGAATATGGGTGAAGTGGCTGCCCTTAGAGTAGGGAGCATACCACAAGCACCCACTGTTGGCTTCCTGTCCCAGGTAACTGTGATCCGGAACTTGGAGACCTATGGTCTGGACCCATGCTCGGTGGCCACCGTTCTCCAGCAGCGATGTCAGGCCAGCACCATTGTCTCCCCTGCCCCTGGGGCCAAAGACAGTCTACAGGTTCAGGTCCAGGGGAACCAGATCCACCACCTTGGCCAGCTCTTGATTGGTGAGTAGCCCTTCTGAGACGACACATTGGGCAGCTTAGCAAAGAGCTTGCCTCTGACTCACTTGAGTCTGACCATCTTACCTATACCTATACAGTATTCACAGAGTCTGCTTCACAGTGGTGCAAGAGATAGACATTCCATAGAAACTGCACTTCAGCCTTTAAAGGTTGGACTCTTCCGGAACTAAAATTGGCTAGACAGTGTGATAAAATGCTAGGTCGCAGCAGCAAGAGTATCCCCTCACCTCCACCCTCACCCCCATCCGTCCTGTGACCATGGTGAGCAAACAACCAGACCGCTATATTATGCTGAGCCACTTAGCTAAGGTGTGCTCCAGCTTGGCTGGATTCTGTGCCTTCTCAGCTTGCCATTTTCTCTCTCAATTAAAGTAATTTTATATGAGCATGGGTGTTTTGCTTACATGTATGTCTGTGTACCATGTGTGTGCCTGGTACCCTTAGAGGGCAGATGAGGCTGTCAGATCCCCTGAAACTGGAGTTTTAGATGTGAGCTGCAGTTGTGAGTTACCAGGTGCATTGTGGGAATTGAACCTGGATCCTCTGGAAGGACAGTAAATGCTCTCAACTGCTGAGCCATCTCTCCAGCTCCTCAGGTTACCATATTTTCAACTCACAATGGGAATATGTGGGAAATGACCTCACCAAGGAGCAACAGTCTCTGCATTCATGTGCACACAGATAATTTCTGCTGTAGCAGAGAGCAGACGGAACCCACGTCTGCACCCGATCTTTGGCCTTTCAGAGTCTCTGCTGTCCATTGTGCAGACTCTCAGCCTCCCTCCTCATCTTCTCTTTCTAGAAATCATGTGGTGAGCTCCAGCAGGGTCTGGAGCTCAGCAGTGCTGTGACAGGCATCTCTGTGCTGCAGGACTGTTGCCTGCTTTGCAGATGGGGGAAAGTGAGGTCCAGAGAAACTCAGTACCTTGCCTGGAGCTCACCTAACTCTTTTGTAGTGTAGTGGGGTTCTGGATCTTTTTATTCTTTAGATCCAAGTCCTTTTGATTCCCTTTGGGTCTTTACCTCTTTGTCCTTCATTTAAGTCCTCCCCAGCTGCCTCAGTCAGCTTTCTAAAGTAAATATAATCTTGTCACTCTCCCTATAAGGCCTTTTGTCTTATGTGTGCCTTCAGGAATAAGGTCCTGAGTTTGAGGAACAGGCCCCTCCCAGCCTGCCCTGTTTTTCCTGCAGGCTTTCTCCCTCGCTCCTTATCCACCCCAACTCAACCCCAGCTAGTTTCCTGCTGGTCACAAACACCCCAGGCACCTTGACATCTCCCTGCTTTTACCTGCTGTCCCCTTGTGTTGTGTGCCTCATAGCCCTGGTCTTGTCTGTCCTCACAGGCTCACTGGCTTAGCTCAGGGGTGATGCCCATTTCCCTTTGAACGTGGTGAAATTTACCAGCATTAGTGCTTCTCGGTCGTGTTGATGTTTCTGTAATGTCTGAACCCTCTGCAGAATAGAGCTTGAGATGGACCTTGTGTTTTTCATGCCTGTCTCACAGTCGAGACTGGCACATTGCACTGCTTAATAAGTAGAGATATCTCATGCCTATGGCAGCCCACAGCAGTTAACTTGCAACACTGAGCTCCTTTATGTGAGGAGCCCATGTGGTGGCTTGGGACTAAGAAGAGACAGAAAACAGTAGATGAACATGCACCTGAGCAGACATATGCTTTCTCTCTCAGTTCATCTAGAGCAATGGCTCTTAGCCTGTGGGTTGTGACCCCTTTGGGGGTTGAATGGCTCATTCACAGGAATTGCCCAAGACTACCAGAGAAAACATTTATTCACATGATTCTTAACAGTAGCAAAGTTACAATTATGAAGTAGCAATGGAAGTACTTTATGGTTGGGGTCACCACAACATGAGGACTGTATTAAAGGGTCATAGCAGTAGGAAGGTTGAGAACCACTGATCTAGGTAGTAGCCAGCAGCTATTCCAAAATACACCTTCAACCTCAGTGTGTGGTAAATGATCCAACTCAGGAGGTGTCACTGGAGATGAGCTTGAACAGGATGAGGAAGGTGGGTCATGTGTTGGAATAACAGATCCTTGCAGCAGGGAGGAGCACACTGGGCTTAGTGGATAGGGAGGGGCAGGAGGTTACAGGGCCCAAGGGACTTGGGAAGCAGGGACGGGCAGTAAGGACTTGAGACCAGGCTCGGCTGAAGATTTTCTTTTTGGATTGTAGAAGAGTATCGGCTCCCTGGAAAATACATCCAAGGCCTAGAAAAGGCCCCCAAACCTGGCAAGAAGTGACAGACTCACATCCCATGGGAACCCAGGTTCTGAGCTGGTAACTGATATGAGCATTTTCAACTTTTGCAAATAAAAACTGAAATTCTTTACTGAAAGCTTTTATTTGGAATCTAAATCTGAATCACTTTATGTTTCACTTAGTGAAAATGTTCATGTGGTTTCTGTGATTTAGTCCATGCTCTATGAGAGAGGCAGGGCAGTCCATCCAAAGCACAGCAGGCAGAGCCCTCCTGCTTCTAAAGCCCTTCCTTCTTCTAGATAGACCCAGCTTCCCACTTACTGCTCCTACAACCTAGTTAACCTCCTAGGCCCTGTCCCGCCCCGTTATCCCTTCCTGCCTCTGTTAGATTCGTCCCATAGAAAACAGCCTGGCTATTTTTTTGCCGACAGTCACAGCAACAACGAATTAACTGTAAGCTGCAACAGATTTTAAGCCAGTAGACATAAGAACAATAAAAACACAGAACATGGGTTTCTTTGTGACCTTTATTTTTTCCCCAGCTGTATGCAGCACGCTGCCACCATTTGTGGTATGACTCCAAGATGGTAGCTTTGCTGTCATGAAGTCTTAGATGAAACATGCCTCCCTTAGCCCCAGCTTCTTAGCTTGGGTTCATGGGTGAACTCCTGAGTCAGTCTGCAGAGGACTTAGGAACTCCCTGACATAACTGCACAAGGAGGACCTGTGTGTTCATCTGACCACACACGCCTCAGTGGATGCCAGAGGTGTTTAAGGCCATCCCTCATTCTGTGCTGGTCTGTGCAGGTCATTTCTCTGTCTGGGGCTCTCGGTGGAGACAGTAATAAGAGCTGTGCAGTATACATTCCTTCAGAGCTCTTGGATCTTACCATTAGGAAAGAATTGCTTTTGTCTTATATTTTTAAACACTGAGATAAAAGAGGCTTGCTCATCTACTGTTTACCAGATAACCTGTTTTATTTAAAAACTAAGTGGAAAGAAAGGAAGGGAGGAAGAAGGGAAGAAAGGAAGGAAAAGAAAGTGTTCTTGCTGTGAAACCAAGAACAGTCCTTTTCACTGGGAAGTAAACTTAACCTCACCGACTCTGTCTACACGGACGTGCACATATGGAACCTGGCCTTGCACAGTGAACAGTACTGACAAGCATCCCTTGTCACGCACTGTGCTGTCATCTCCCAGCTCTCTCTCAGCATGTCTGGCATGCTCTTGGAGGGGCCGTACTGCGCAAGTTCAACTCCCTGCTGAAGACACAAAGCCCATGAAGGGCATCAGCTCTTCACTGTGGTTCTGTGGCACTGTGCTGTGCCCGTGTCTGTCCAGGCCTGTGCTGGGCTGTTTCTTCCAGGAATAGTGATCCATTAGCACTGAATCATCTTCCTCTCCCCACTGTGAATGGCGTGGAGATGTGTAAGAGGGTGGAGCCGAGTCAGACTAGAAGGAATTCTCTATGTATTTATTAGCCATTTTTGTTTTCTTTTTTGAGAAACCTCTTGTTAGTTCCTTAGCCCATTTTTAAAAAATGGGTTGTTTGCTTTTTGACTTTCTGGCCTTTAAGTTATGTATTCTAGGTTTTAATCCTCTGTCCGATACATACATAGCTGGCAAAGGTTCTGTCGGCTTCCTGTTCACTTGATGTGTTTCCTTAGCTGGTGGCCTTAGTTTCTGGGTATATGGAGTCCTTGTTTGGGAAATCCTTTCTCTGTACCTATATCTGCAGGAGCTAGCCTGTTTCTTCCAGCAGTTGTAGGATTTTAGGTTCCACATTTGGGTCTTTGATCTACTTGGGAATTAATTTTTGAGCAAGAGGATGGATCCAGATGATAGGCAATCTGGGCAGGTGGGCCAAAGCCTGCTGGATGGAGGCTGTATGGCAGGAGTGACCAGCCCAGGCTGGCACACTGGATGTGGGACTAGGGTAGATCTGGGGGCTGGGTATGATGCATGTAGTGGGGACCCAGGCAAGCCCACCTGGCTGGATCCTAATACAAGATATGCAGGACCAGGCTAGGCAGATGTTGGATGTTGGCTAATTCTTTAAAAATTTTGGGTATAAGCCAGATGTAATGGCAGATACCTTTAATCCCAACATATAGGAGGCAGAGGCAGGTAAATCTCTGATTGAGGGCAGCTTGGTCTACATAGTGAGTTCCAAGACAGCTAGGGCTACACTACACACACATGCATTGTGTATACACATACGATGCACATTTGCCATGGCATACATGAAGGGGTCAGCAGAAAACGTGTGGTAGTAGATTCTCTCTTTTCACTATATGAGTCCCAAGAGATCAAACTCAGATCATCAGACTTGGCAGTAAGTACCTTTTTGCCCACTGAGCTACCTCATCTGCCCTTTGACTGGCTAATTTTATAGGTGCCTGGTAGAGGGGTAGAATTGGATAAGCTTTGAAGAGCCCTGCAGCCTGAAGTCCCATGCATTGGATGATATATGAGCAACATATAGGTGGTGGTTTACCTACTTAACTTTATGTGGCTATTTCTTGAATATTTTTTATTTCTTTTAATTTAATTTTGCATCCAGAAAGCGCCTGCTCTACACTATCCATCCACACTAGCATGTGGTTTGCTGTAAATCCTCCCCCCTCTCCAGCACTGGGGATGGAGAGGAGTCAGCCACAGAGGCAGTACCCTCTACTGTTTGGACAATAGTCTCAAAAGCATTTGAGTCGTCACCTTCATTCCCAAGCTTACTGTAGAAGAAAACGTGCCTACAGTTGCCTCAGCCTTCCTCTGCAGCCCACAAGATGGTGACTTTCAGTAAGGACATTTCCATTGTGAATGGTTTTTACAGTAAGCTTTTATTACTCATTAGAAAACATATATAAGAAAGACGTTTAGAAAGAAAATATCAGCAAAATGAACACCCACAGAGCAATACAACCATAGAAGGCACTACCAACAGTTAGGCCCCTCTGAGACTTAAGGAACTCCATGCTTTCCAGAGGCTCAGCCTCAGTAGAGGTCCTGGGTCTAACTGTACTTTAACGTCTGAATCTTACCATCATTTTCTGAATAAACACCTTTATATATAGCTATATGCCTCTATGTGTATATACATACACATGTATATACATATATATATTATACATGAACCTTTTTTTGTCAAAAATAAAATAGCCATTCATGGAGGGAGGTTCTCAGCAGCATTCACAGTGTTTGCAGCAGGAGCCATGCCTTCTCCTAATGCTACAGACATGCAGGATGAAGGGAATGACTTTCTGTATGTCCCTGTACTACACAGCAGGAAGGAGGCTTCTTAAAGGAGGGAAGTGTAAGGCTGGCATGAGAAGGCAGGCAGCCAGGGGGCTGATGGCATGTGCCATCTCAGAGTCGCTAGCTCATGTTGCCTTGGCAGCTCTGAAAACAATACAGTTTGAATGACAAGGATTTGGCATTTTTTTTGGGATAGGAGTGGTGTGGCTCTCAGCCTGGGCTGGGAGGGAACGTTTTGGGGTACATGGAGAAGCTTGGGTGTAAAACCACCCGAGGGACGTGGAAAGGCAAGCACAACATGAAAGTGGTCTCTGGAGGCTCGGTTGGAACACTGGCCCTCTTCTCAAGGACAAGTGTTTTCCCCCCACATTGAGTGTCTTTGCATCCCCGGCTACTGGTTGGTGTAGACTGGCTATGCTGGAGTCCTAATCTGATGTTGTCGATGCAGTCTAATAATCTTGCATCTTCAAAGTCTAAACCTGATCAGGAAGCTTGATGGGAAAGAGGCATGTGATGGTCACCCTGTGCTGAGGAACCTCCTGTCCTTGGCTCTATAGCACCATTGCCCACCTCCTGCCAGGGTCAGTCCAGCAGGAGAGCTTCAAGCAAACTTGCCCCGCTCTTTTCTCTGAAAACAAAAAGGCACTGAAGTTGCCAGGGAAGTCAGACCCACAGGCTTGCTCAGCGCTGTGCTGTGAGCAGCCGTGCTTCCCACCAGGAAGGACTCCACGCTGGAGGACCTCGCCACTGCAGTCAAAGCCACTACTCAGGCAACAGCTGGAGACCCTAAAGCCGGAGGTGGAGGACGGAGGTGGAACTGAAGGCCAAGGAGAGTAGACCAGGCAGTCCAGCCCCCCGACTGCAGGCACAGGCCACAGGCAGCCTGGATGTGCTTCTCTGTAATATCTTCTGGCGACTCAGCAGGAAACTAAAATTGGTAAGCGGCTGGTTTCTCTTTGGTAGAAACCCATAAGAATGACATTAAAGTTTTAACATAAAAAACACTGGACAGAGACATGCTGAAGTCCCACACAAATGTGCGTATGTGTCTTTGGGTTTGCATGCATACAGCCTGCTGGGTAATAAGGGATGTCCTGGTCAGACTGTAGCCTCTGGAAATCTCTTCTTAGTACTAGCTAAGAAGTGGCACCTTGGGGCAAGGAGGACAGTTCTTTTATGAGCATTTTCCTGCTTCCAAGGACTTGGCTAAAATGAGTATGCCACATCTGACTCATAAATATACATACTACATGTAGCAAAAAAAAAAAAAAAAAAAAAAAAAAATAATTAAATCCAGAGAAAGAACACAGGCTCTGCATCTTTCCTTTTGCCAGCTGCTGATTGATTGGAGTTTGGTGACCAGCGTGGCAATTATTTGGTTTCTGAAAGGCCAGCAGATTGAGCAAGGGAAACACTGGTCATTCCACAGGATTTCTGATCCCAGGCAGAACCTCTCCAGAGCCATGGTGGGGGTTAGCAGGAATCAAACCCTGCATGGACACTTTGTGGAAGAGACTTTGTGCCACATCTGGTAACTGCTGGGCAGGCACGGGTGCACCCACCAGAGGTGTCTTGAGGATAACTGTTCGTTGCAAAATAATTAACAATAAAATAAATCAGAGGGCATCAAGAAGACAGGAAGTAAGCTGGTTACCCAGGCTTCCCTTGGGACTCTCGTAATGCCTCCTCCAGTTTCTGCCGGAATTTATTGTATTTCTTCTGCAGCTGGTGGATCTTGTCCTGCTCCTCTTTTTCCAGGATAGTTAAGAAGTTCTGGAGCTCAGGAATGGAAAAGGCATCCCACTGTGAGCGTGGAGGAGGAGGAGAAAACAAGGGGAGATGGTTAAGTGCTGACGTGACGGGAGGGCCCTGCTGCTGCCCTCAGTGAGCCAGCCGCGCATGCTTCAACCGAAGAGACATTTGTGTACGGTACACAACAGTCACATTAGCCGCAAATGTGCAACCTCATGGAGTCCCCAACCCATACACCCTGTTTTTATAGGAGTCAGCAGCAGTTAGGGTCTTCACTTTGACGCTGGATGTGCTCTCAGAGGCAGGTGGGGGACACCTGTCAGCTGTGTGACATCAGGCTTCAGACTCCACCTGCTGCCCACCTTCTTATGAGCCAGTACACTGTGCACACCCTGGACACTTCTCAGCTGGCTCTCGCTGGTCAGACTGATTCCTCCACATGGGAGAAAGGACTGAGACGCCAAGCTCCTTGGGCACAAGGGAGTCTTTGTGTCTGGTTTAATCCCCACACCAGATACTAAGAAACCTGTGGTCCACAGAGAGGGTGAGGAAAGCAGTCGTGGAGCCAGCAGCAGCAGAGAGCAGACTACAGCTGTTCCTGCTCTCCCAGCCCGCACAGGCCTTCAGTGGCACTCCTAACAGACCAATGAGCTGTCCTTTGAAATGAGTGTAGAGCCCTATCTGCCCTGATCCTCCAAAACGCCATTGCCTCCACCCCCAACTCCTCCAACAAAAACAACCCTGCTCTCAACCCAACTCAATAGACGCTCAGACCCCCCCCCCCCCACTTCCCATCACTACTTGAAGACCACATGACCACATCCCAAGTATTCTGGTCTTGGAGGATTTCTGCCTGATTTGACCTCTCTTTTGCTAGGAGTCTGATACCGAAATGGTTCAAAAATGTTTATGTCCAGTAGAGCCGAGAGAGTTGGAGCTTGCTGGCTGGCCTTAGGGCAAAACTAGGTGGGGCCTGAACAGAGTTTCTCAGTGTGTGACCCCCACCCCTATACCAGCCCATTTTTCACAAAGCAAATGAAATCCTTTCCACGGGTGTGCAGGTTGTAACTTGCTTCCCTGTAATGTGTCCCACTGATGATCCTGGGTTAAGCACTGAGCCTCTGGCAGTCCTGCTACCCCACCTACACCGCAGTTAGGACAGCAGCACCCATCTGGCTCCAAAGGGTCCAGACATACCTCCACCTCTCCGGTTTCATTCTCCTTTAGCACAAAGCTGAGAACATCGGTGTCGGGTCCAGCGAGCAGACGAAGGTAGAGAGGGCAGTCAGCAATGGAGAGTTTCTGGAAGAGCACTGCAAACAGAATGAAGGGTTGGGCGCTCATCTCAAAAGAGGACGGGATGAGGCCTAGGCTCTGAAATGCACAGGTTGGCAGATACCTGCAAACAGTCATGGCTCTTCTAATGGGTGTGGACCTGACAAGGCAGTGGTGGCTCTGAGCCTTCCATTCACTGCTGCCATTCTCGAGGCACTGCCTCTGTTCCCATGTGGCAAAGTTTAGCCATGCTTCCATTTACAGCATCTTCCAGAGGAAGAGGAGCGGTGGGCGGACTCCTTCCCATTACAGAGATTAGGAGACCAGAGCCCAGGGTGTGTCTTTCCTGTATGTGCATGGAGCTGGGCACAGTAGGCATGAGCTGCCTGGTCCTGCCTAGATTCCATGCTTGGCTTGTCCATGAATCCTAACAATATGGCTATAGATCTGCTGCCAGGAACCCACACTCTACCCAGGACAGTGAAGTTTGGTGACTGGGGAAGGGTTGCCATTAGCAGACTAGGGAAGGGTTGGAAACTCATACCTTGTCCATCTTTGTGTGTCCGCTTAAAAAGTGCAAACTTCTGTGGGTTGTCCACAACCATGAATTTCTTGAGCAGCCCCTGGATGACCTCACTGACAGTGGTGGTGCTGCTAATATGTAGCTGCTTGATGGCGTCAAGTGGCAGGTAGAAGGATGTCCGCTTGTCTGTAGTGGCTGCAGGGTTCACTTCCTTAATGGCGTCATAGATGGACTGGGGCCGGATCCCAGCAGGCACTGTCACTGGCCGTCTCAGTTTCAAATGCACTTTGATGAAACCTGTGTAGGTGCCATCTTCACTCTGCAAGTGGGAGGTACATCTTGCCTGACTCTGTCTGCCACTCTGGGTTGTGAACTACAGATCTGACAGCCACTCCAGCCAGCCTGCCTGAGTCTCCTGTCTAGAGGGGCTGGAGGAAATTCACTCTCCTTATGGGCCAGGAGGTCTGGAGCCCAGTTACCAGAAAGGATTGGTGGGTTTGGGCTTCCCTCAATCAAGGAAGTTTAGCCCGGCCACCCCAACCCTCTGCTAGACAGGTGCCATTGGCCTTTGTTGGGTCTCACTCTAAAGGCAGACACCTCTCTACTTCCGAACTCAGGCACAGACAGCATCAAGACCCTCAGAGATTCAGCCTAACTCTGCCCTGCATTTTTTGAGGCTCCTGAGTGACTTGGAAGCACCAGAGAGACAGTTGCTGGCAGTCATCAACAGGGGGCAGGGTTCTCCTGGTGTCACCCCTTAAAGACAACCCAATCTGTCAAGTCAGAGGCTTTCACCAGTCTGAGCACTGTAAACTTGACAGGCAGGACAGTTGCAGATTCCCCAGGTCAAGGGCTTCCTGGGGACCAAGACCCAAACCCTCCATCAGTGTCATTTAATTCCCCCAAGATCTGTTAAGCATGGGTGTGTAGATCTCTGTTTTACACGGAAGTAATGAGAGGCTAAACATATGCAAAGTAGCTAGAGAGTGACTGGAACAGGTTGGAGCTGGAGTCTATTCTGAAGGCCATCCTAGTTCTCTGGGTCCCTGAGACTGCAGAAAGCTGGGCCTGAACCAAGAGTGAGCTGCAAGGGAGTCACTGTTGCCGTGGAGAAGGGGCAGAAAGGATGGGGGTAGGGATGGACAGGCTCTGCTCACCAACTTCATGCCCAGGCAGTGCTTCTCCCGGCTGTTATAGCTGTCGATCTTCTGCTTGAGCTCCTGTATCGTGTGCGGGCGCTGTGTCTCCTCCACCGCCTTACAGACATTCTGGAACAGACGAGTGGCAATGTGTACAGTGGCTCTCAGGATCCAGAGGGCAGTAAGCATACCTCCCAAACGCCTCTCTGCACGAGCAGCGAGAGGCCAGCCACTCAGATCTCTCTCAGCCTCAGGCTTCCTCACCTTTGGCATGGAAGTAATACCTCCCCAGACTGGCCCCACCCACACCTGGGCACTTGCCATGAACTTGGTGAGCCAGTAGAGCTCCTGTGATCATGGTTGGGGATGGAAAAGGTGCTTACAGATAGGAAGCCATGGTCTGTCCATGTCCAAGTGATGGTAACGCGGCTAAGGTGTGTGTGCATGCTAAAAGCCGATGGCCAGGGAACACGGGCACATGCCTGCCAGTCAGCTCATGTCACTGGCAGTAAGCTCTGCTCATAAGAACAGATGAATTGTCAAATGAACGTTTTCTTCCTGGCAGAAGGACTGGCAGTCCTCTCTACTTGGGACAGTCAGCATTTGCTGGGCACTCCATCTATGCATTAAGGACTCAGCTGTCCACATCTCACAGACCCAAACTTCCTGATGACGCATTACCCCCATTTTCCAGGTGAGAACATTGGGACTCAAGCATTTACCAACTTGCCCAATACCCTTACCCACATGTGCAGAACAAACCATAAATTCCACATCTGTCCCGCTGTGTTCTCTCTGCATCACTAAGATTCGTTCTTACAGAGTTGCTGCTTTCCTCTGTGACCCCTCCCCCAGGAACATGGAAGAATGAACATAACGTGGATGTCAGTAACTTGTAGGATGGTACCCGTGGCTTCTGAGATGTACACAGGTCTTTTTCAGTCAGTTCTCCGGAGCTCTGAGGTTCAGGGTCACTCCCCAGCTTAGTTGTCATGTTCCCCTGAGTGGCTTGGACTACAGGAGCTGGTCAGTGGGAATTCTCCCAGTCTTAGAAATTCAGCAGACTCGGTACACCAGACAGCAGATGCCCAGAGAGGGATGACTTATTTTACAACAGTTTCCACATCACACTGTCACCACCACCAAGTGAAGCACAGAGCTCATCCCTGACCTTTCCCTTCAACATGGCCACTTGCAGGACTTGTTCACACGCACAGCAAACCAGCCTTCTTTCCTCCCACTCTCCTATCCTACGGGGCACAGGAGATTGCTCACTCCATGATGGTCAAGAGCAGTAGGCCTTGCTGGCTCGGTACGGTCCCACCTTCCCAGCCCTCCACAGAGACAAGCCAGCATCCTCGTTCATTAGCTGCTATTGCCATGGTCTGCTCCTATGCACTTCTCACCCACAGCTCCTGATGGAAATCACCATGTTGGTGTTTCAGATGCCTTCTCTGATGTACTGCCTATGTTATCTCTGTTGTAAGATAATAAACATAAAATTAAATGCCAGTGTCCCACTGCTAGTGAGCAGCCAAGTAGGAGTAAGAATGAAGTCCTTTTAAGCATGGAGCCCAGTTCTCAATTGACCATATTGTCGGTCACCCCAGGGGCAGCCCCTTCTGCTGTAGGGATAAGCAGCCCACCACACCAGTAATGGTCAGTGAATTTTAATACTGCAGACCTGGGATAAACAGCTGGTAGAACAAGTCTCAGCCTGTGGAACATTCATCTAAGCTGACTTGATCAGTGTCCATATCTAGGGATCCCCGTGGGTCTTGCATTATCTATGGGGCTGGCAAGAAGGGACTCCTAACATCTGGAGTGAGGGCAGCTGGCAGGATGTAGAGGCCTACCAGGATGCCCTCTTACATGGATGTTGAAGAATGCCCAAGAGAAATAGTTGTTGGGACCTCTCCTGTTTGCTTAAAGTGCATAATAAGCTATGTGAGCCCTACAGGCTGTCTTTTTACTGTTGATTCATTAATCCGGGGACTTTCAGAGGCTTCTTCTTATTTGTCTTCACTTCTGGGACTCCATTTCCCCTCTCCACAAGCTGGATACATGTCTACAGACCAGATGTGCCTGCCCATGGCCCTGCCTTGCTTTCTGGCCATTACAAGTCAAAATGGATAGCAGGGCGGCTGCTTTTTATCCTTCATTCTGCCCATCTCTAAGGTAGGCTGACTGTCGTTCCTCATATTCATGTACAAAAAAAGAACTATGTGATGGAAAACTCTAGAAGTCCCTGGAAGATCTCTGTTTTCAGTCAACCTCCAGCTATTTCCTTGTTGAAAAAGCAGCTATGTTGTGGCTTCGAAAGCCTGTTTCCACGCCTACTTTGGACCACAGTGAGTCACAGCTGCCTTGGCTTTAGGTTTCTTCTTCCTGTTCCACTTTTTAAATTCATTACATCAACTGGCCTATTCTGTTCCCTTCCCACAAGCCTGGAAAATGCTGCAAACAGCCATGGGTACCTTCCAGACAGGCAGAAAATGGCATCCTTGACCCGCGTATTGGAAGGTCTCATTTTCCAGGTGGGCAGATGCGCCCCATCTACCTAGGTGTCAGCAGCCTATGTCAAGTGTGTCAAGGCCCACACTATGAACCTTGCTCCCATGGAATGTCAGCACCCAGTTCAGTCTGGCTGCTGCTCACACTAAACCTGCCAGGCAAGATCCAACCTAACCTACAGATGGAACGAATCACTTTCCAAAATAGGCCAGCCAATGATCCCTGTCTAAGAGCTCAAAATTCACCACCTGGGAAATGCCACAGAATCTAGATTAAGGACTCTTAGACTTCCAAGCACACTGGCGTCATCTGGGGATTTTCTTGAAATGTGGTTTCCTAAACTTTCTCCTTAGTGCCAACTTCATTGACATGGGATGCAGCCCGGGAACAAGAATTTTTGAATGAGTTCAACATGTTTCAGAGTTTAGAAACCGGGAGAAACCCTCACAACAATTCCATCCAACTACAGAGGTACTATGTTGGGGGCCATCAGATAAAAGCTGTCCCATGTTTTTACCTAAAAGTCAGTGTCCACTGTGTGGACAAGTCAGCAACTCAGTAATCTTTCCAAGGACAAGGCAGGCTCTGGTTTCTGTTCATCTGACACATTCTCAAACCCTCACAGTTAAGAATTTGTCTCTCTAGTGACGGGCACAGAGTCAGAAGCCAGGAAGATAACATTTGTGTCTTGGGGTGTCCCAATGTCCAGACAGAACGAGGAACTCTTATAATTTAGTAAATCTAGGTATTAACCTGTCAGGTGTGTTGCCAAGAGTTTACCCATCTCAGGACATCTGGCATGGAATTGATTCTCTCTGACTAAATCCCTGGCAGTGACCAAGCTGTTTAAAGCATGCCTGGCTCATCCACAGTACGGCTGAAAAGCTGGTTTGTCTCATGTCCTAAGCCACAGAAGGCTGTGACTCCTGTCAGCCCTTGGAGTTATGGCAGTCAGGAAGTTATAAAGTGGAGGCAAGACAGTCACATGGCAGGCTGTGCGCTCGTCACAGGAGCACAGATGTTCTCCCCAGAACGATTCCCTAATGTCTATTAAAATGCCCCTAACTGGCTGGGAGTGGTGGCAAGCACCTATAACCCCAACACTTAGGAGCAGAGGCAGGAGAATCACTACAAACTCAAGGCCAACCTGGTCTATATAATGAGCTAGCTCAAAATAAAGTAAAATACCTTTCAGAACCCCAGCACAGAAAAGATTTCCGCTATGTCAGGTTTTGCTGTACTTTAAGGCAACACTGGCTAGTTCTGCACGGCAGTCTGTGAAAAACAGAAGTCTTCATTTTATTCTCCTCTAAGGGGTGAGGCCTGTAGCTTCTAATCCTCAAATGGGTCCTGGGCAGACTGAAATCTCCAGCAAAGTTTGCAGTGACAAGTGAGCAGAGGCAGAGGAGAGTGTGTCTGTGTGTCCACCTCAGTGCTTGCTCTGCTTAAAAAAAAAAAGAAAAGACACTCCCGCTTTCTAAACGTGACTTGGATGGTCTCACTCCTGTCTTCCCACCCGAGCTGCTTTTTCTGGCATGACTTCCCTAAGCAGCGCAGCCGCGTCTGACGGTGTTGGTGGTGACAGCCACGTACTGTCCTCCGCATGTCTCAGCTCACACAGCTCCACAGACGGCACCCTCGCCATCTGGAGTTTATCTACCGTCCCGCTCCCATGTTCCGTTCACCTCCTAGGACGGCATCAGGGACGGCTCCCGTCTCCTGGATGGAGGCTCCTCCATGACCAGGCCAGAATGGCTTCTGTGTCTCCTGTGCCCATCAGCTCGGCATGAAGAAGACAGTGAACACTTCCTCAAGAACCTTCATGGATCCCTTGCTGACTGCAGTGTGTGTGTGTGTGTGTGTGTGTGTGTGTGTGTGTGTGTGTGTGTGTGTGTGTGAGCTCCAACAAAGAGCTGTGGCAGGCCTTGGGTTTTGGTGTAGTGTGTGCTCTTTGTGAGGTAACCATGTTTGTTTCATCTGTCATGTACCCCAGAGCCTCGTGCTGCTCAAACACCTGGGGGATGGGCAGTATGTGTCTGTCTTTAGACCCCCCACTACTGGTTCTGTGACCTTGAGAGACACAAGAGACCCTCCAAATCTTGGGTCCTTCTATAAATTTGGGATCAGAATCTTTTGTCACTCAAGATTGATATAAAAGTAAGGCAGTAGGTTCAAAGGTGTTCTAGAGATCGATCAAAGGTAACCAGGGGTTTCCCAGGGAAGCCAAGCCCCATTCCTCTAAACCAAGTTCATTTCTCATTGTCCTTGTTTACTTATTCTGTTCAGGTCGTAAACATTAGGCTTCTGGGGCCACAGTCCACCGCATCTCCTCACCTCCACCCTTGTAACAGAGGCAGCCACAGAATGGGGGTAGCCATGGCCCAATAGAACTTGCTTGTGCAACGCACCCACAGGCAGTGAGACCTGTTTTGTGCAGTTTGCTCCACAGTGGGGTTTGCGTAATTTCCCTCCCTAGAATACACACGCCTCCCCTTCCTTGTCTTCCCTCGGCTCCATTTCCTCTAGGTAGTGCCTAGGGAAGTTCTAGCCCACAGCAGCCTCCCTCCTCTGGACCCTCAGCTGTGTGACACTGCCCTTCTCTGAAACACTTCTACCCTGTCTCTTTCTCCCAAGTCACACTTCCTATGCATTTTAGTACTTTCCCTACTCCTGTGGTAAAGCACCCTGACAGAAGTGGTTTAAGGAAGAAATGGTTTGTTCTGCTTACAGTTCCAGGTTACAGTCTGTCGTGGATAAATCAGCAGGAACTTGTGGGACTGTGAACGTATTTCATCCCTAACCAGGAGCAGAGCAATGAATGCACACTTACTAGTGCTCAGCTTGTCGTTGTCATCACCACCACCACCACCATCATCACCATCATCATGACCACCATCACCACCACCACCACAACCATCATCATCACCACCATTATCACCACCACCACCACCATCACCTCCACCACCATCATCATCACCATCATCATCACCACCACCATCATCATCACCACCACCGCCATCATCATCACCACCATCATCACATCACCATCATCATTACCACCATCATCATCATCACCTCCACCACCTCCTCCTTCACCACCACCACCACCACCACCAATTTATTGAGACAGGGTAGCTCTGGCTGGCCTGGAACTCACTATATAGGTTAGGCTGACCTCAAACCCACAGAAATACACCCGCTTCTGCCTCCTGGCTTTAGGATTCAAGGTGCACACCTCCAGAGGCTCCGGAGTCCTTTGATCAAAGAACGACACCACCCAGTAATGGGTCTTGCTGTCCTAGTTAAGGTAATCAGGATATCGACGCCCCCAGGTGCGCCTGAATCATCTCCCAGATGATTCTAACTCTGTCAAGTTAACACCATCCCACAGTTTCCTGTGTGTTTCCTGCAGTCACTACAGTCTCAGTGAGAGAACACTATCGGCAAAGGCTTGGTAGTTTCTCTGGAGTTAC
The DNA here is from genome assembly GCF_963924665.1 of Micromys minutus. NCBI lineage: Eukaryota > Metazoa > Chordata > Mammalia > Rodentia > Muridae > Micromys > Micromys minutus. Next base: position 23,132,236 of record NC_137975.1, read on the forward strand.
TCTCCTCCCCTCCTGACCGGCAGGACAGAAGCTGAAGTAGAGATGAAGTAGGTGGTTAAGGCACGCTGGCTCCGGGACTCAGAGAACGGCCACAAAGCTGCAGGTCACTATACACCGCAGGTCTCTGCAGCTGCCTGTGGATGTTAAATCCACACTGCAAGGACCCACGAAGGAACATTCAGAGCCTGTGAGGCTTCAGCCAGCCTTTCACATGTAGCCTTGTGTTGTTTAAAGATTGGCTTACATCCTTTAGTTAACCCAGTATCTTCAGGTAGCTATTCCCTGGATGGACCAGATTTTGTGTTGGATACCTAAGCTTCTTGTTACCCACGGCTGGGCTCAGCCAACACATAGTTGACCTCCAAGGAGGTATCAGAGAAGTGGATTAGGTGTCAGGGAGGGTCCCAGCCTACTATTCCTGATCCCACACAGCCAGGTCCAAGAGCACCTCTCTGCCCTGCATCCTGAGGGTTCCCTGCCAAGAGTGCATGGACTGCATGGGGCTTCAGACTTGGGCTGGCCTACTTCTTTGTCACTTGCTGATCAGGATGAATACAATCCCATCCAGTGACCTGTGACCCATAGGTCACTTCCCCTCTCAGAGCCTTAGTTTCCTCATCTGCCAAACCATGAAGTGACACCAAAGAGACTCCGAGGCCCAGCGCAGGGCTAAGACTGGGCCCAGGAGATAGGCTCTCACCACTACTTCCTCCTACCTTTCAGAGAACTGGGTGTGGGGCTTAGGACCCGGAGGGCAGCTGGGGTATCAGAATTGTGTCAGCAACTGTGGTGCAGAGGAACAGGGGCTAACCCTCCCCCCACCGCTCTGCTCTTCTTGGTGCTTGCCAACCTGCTCTCTCTTTGTGTCAGCAAGACCCTGTCTCAGCCAAGCTCAAGTGGGCCTTGGTTTCCTTTCTCTCTCTTAGCACAGCTGTCAGCAGCAACTTTCATGCCCCTGAGTGGAAGCCTTCTCTAAGCCCAAGCCAGGGAGAGAGCTGCAGGCATTTACTGAACAGAGGACCATGCAGAGCCCCCAGGTCCTAACTCTCAGGGCTTCTGTTGGGCTTGGCTAAATGGGAACCTCAGGTCGAGAGAGGGAGCACACCCGTCTGTCTAGGCTGGGTTTGAAATGCACAGCTCAATGTCCCAGCACAGAAAAGGTCACAGATCCCTTTGTGACAGCCTCAATCAGATATAAGAGAGGACCCTCCAGTAAGGTTCACTGTCAGGTCCCCTCCTAGTTCCAGAGTGGTGTGTTCTGGGACGGCTCCTCTGTTCTACCCACGGCAGTTAAGAGGGTTCGTCTCATTTATTTGTGACATGCCCATGGTTGCCAGAATAAAAAGGCTAGAACTTCCTCAGCTGTGTGCTCCAGTGGTCACCTACAGCAGAGTGGGAAGGGACTAACACAGAGCCACGTGGGACGCAGGCGGCTCTAGAATGGTTAGTGGAGACACAGTGTAAAGAAGGAGGCCGAGAAACTGGAAAGAGACAGATGCAGAGCAGATGGTTGGTTAATGGCAACAGTCAAGCATCAGGAACTGAGACGGCTCTAGGTCCTGTGGGATGTAGCCTCTATCCCTGGAAGCCCACAGTTACCCAAGGAAGGCAGGCAGAGAGACAGGCACTGTGTGACACAAATGCTCACTAGTGACTGGCTTTCAGGCAGCCCTAATCAGCATCATGTGATGAAGGTTATCTTGGTGAAGACTCAGAGAACCAGCATGCCCCAGAGTCTTTTTCTGAGGCTGCAGGAGCATCTCATCTGCTTGTTCAGGACCAGAGAGCAGGAGAGCTATACAGGAGGCAGGGAGCCCCAGGCACTGCTCTGAGGGCTTCATGGTATCACTGACCCCCTCAAAATAACGTGGGACATGGTGTGATACTCAGAGCACCCGAGCACACTGGGCCACTATGGATGCTGTGCCACAGTTATGTCAGGCCATGCTTTCAGTTCTGCGGACACCAGAAGGTCAGTCTCACAGAGGCTATGACATGCAGTGTGTACATGTGGTGCCTAGAGTAACAGCGACAGCGTACTTTACGTGCCTGCCTTGCTTGTTGTAAGTATGGTGAACATTTGAACATTTGACAGACCTCAGCTAGTCCCTGGCCATGGAACTAACCACAGCAATAGTTACTGACAAAATGGTTACAGAATTAATTACAAAACAAAAGAAAGCTGGGTCAGAAGGACTGGCCCAGACCCTCCCAGGCTACTTCATGATTTTCCAAACTCCTAAGCTCTTTTGTCCCAGGTCCCCTCTTCCATAAAAATCTGTTGAAAGCTATAATTTATGATCCTTTCAGCATAACAGCTATGCTAACATCCTGTGTTAAAGCAGCCTGGCTGGGGAGACGGCTTGATCAGCAAAGCATCCGCTGCACAAGCATGCAGACCCGAGTTCGGATCCCCAGCACCCATGTAAAGGCCAGGCTCAGTGGCACATGTGTGACGGCAGCACGTGCAGAGACGGGTGATCCCTGGCACTCTCAGTGGCCAGCCTGAAACTAAGAAGGACATCGCCATCGACCTGACCTTAACTTGCACACGCTCACATGTGCACTTATACATACATGTACACATAACCATACCTGGGCAGCATAAGACCCCATCACAAAATAAATAGCAAATAAGAACCCACTGCAGGTGACTGATGAGGGTAGATGTCATAAGGACCTCCAGTAACTCAACAGAAGCATGAACAACCTGGTCAGAAGTGGAAAGGGATCGGCTAGACATTGCCAAGAAAATAAGCACGTGAAGATGGTCAGGATCACTATGGGCATCTAACTGAAGTTAGGGAAAGACACTGAGATCACAACAGAGCTCCACCCAGTTCCCATCTGACTTCATGAGATACACAGTCAGCCGTGGGAAGCATCCAGTATTAAGTGGCCGTCTCTGCTTTTGTTACTGTGATAAAGCACTATCCAGAACTGCTTGGGAGGAGAGGGTTGATTCTGGCTTACAGGTCGCAGCCCATCACCCACGGAACTAAAGCATCCAAGGCCGGAGCTGAAGTGGGGACCACAGAGGAGCACTGCTTGCTGTTTGCGTGTGTTCAGGTGCCTGTTTCCCACACCCAGACCCACCTGCCTGGGATGGCCCTGCCCACAGTGGACAACATCCATTAGCAAGAACATGCCCCAAAGCCATGTCTACAGGCCCGTCTGATGGAGGCGACTCCTCACCAGAGAGTCCCTCTTCCCATGTGTGTCAGGCTGGCAGACAAGGCCAGCGATCTCAGTGGTCACTGTAAAGTGGTAGAAGTACTGGGAAGACAGTATGCTGATTCCTCCAAAGGCTAACCTAGCATCACCCAGGAGTTAGCGATTCTGGACACACATCCAAAAAATGAAAGTACACCTACAACGTAGGAAGAAGCAACCCGAGTGTCGGCTGAGAGAACAGACATGTAAGATGTGGTCCATACCCGAAGTGCAATACGTCTTAGCCTTAAAAAGGAAGAAGATTCTGGCGATGCTATTCTGCGAATAGACCTTGAAAACACTAAGTGGAATAAAATGGCCCCAAGAACTGTCCAGCTGAACTGAAATGGACCCTCCCCCGGGAGAGCTCTCTCATTCTCTGTCCCTAGAGCAATGAATCAGGTGAAGAATTTGTTTGGAAAAATGAAAAGTTCTGGAGGTTGGGTTTGCAGACCCAGCAGCACATCACCTGTATATCATGCACAAGGCCTCAGGTTCAAACCCCAGTGCCCACAAAGTGCTAGAAATGGAGGTGGTGATAGTTGAACAATAGCGTATCACATGTCAAGCTTCAGAAACTGGATCACGTTTAGTAATAGCTGAAATGGTAACTTTCAGGTGTATATCACTGTTGAGCCACTGTCTTAACTTCCTGCTAGAATGCCTGTGCACACTGGGTTTGCTCCCCAGTACTACAAAATAAACAATGAAGGTAAAAGACGACTCCACGACCCCAGAAATCTGGAGGGTTTGTATAGTTTGCATGGAGTTGTGTTTCTCTTCCATTCTATGTGTCGACCATCTTTAAGGGTCAGTCTAGCTCCCAAGCAGTTTGGTCCATCCTAAGACCTTCAGACTCAGCCCCCTTTCCTGTGACCAGAGGCTCCAGCTCTGCTGTGGCTCCTGGCAGGACACAGATCAGATTCCCAAGGTGGTGAAGCAGCTCCGGAGGGAAGGGCCAGAGGAACTTCAGTGGCCAGCCAGTCCCAACCTGGCATGCTCACACGTGCTAGCCCAGGGCAGCATGGGCTTTGTACGGCTGCTGGGACAATTACAGTTTGGTGCCTGCTGGTGGGCGTGTTGTCCTGACTCCCCTTACCTGGAGGCCTGGTACAGTCAGGCTTAGGTCTCTAGGTTTTCGTAGAAAAGGAAACATGCAGAAAGGGAAACACCCCAGGTTAACGGCAGGTCTAGGTTTCTACACAGGAAGTTCCCAGTGTCAAACTGTATACAGATCTGGGTTACCCGACTAGCTGAAAATAGAGAACGAATTAAGCCTCACAGGCTGTGCCTGTGAGTGTCTCTCCTTTTCATTCATGTTCTGAAAAGCTCAGCCCAGAGCCCAGACAGACAGAAACAAGGGCTCTCTCTGTACCTTGCTTCCTAAACTAAGTGGAAAGGTAGATGTCATGTTCCACATACTGAAACTGGTAAATTCTAGCTCAATCGACAGAAACAATCTAATCTTACAAAGGAAGAGGTAGAGGAGAGGGGCCTAGCACAGAGATCACAGGGTGGTCTGCCCCGAATTCTGAGAATAAACAGGCTGTCGTGGCTAAACACAGGTGGGTGGTCCCGGAAGGAAGATCCCATGTCAGAATCCAGGTCCTCTTCCTGGCCTCACAATTTAAACAGTTAGGAGCCCACTATCTAGTCCCTCTCGGGCCCAGGAGGAAATGGTAAGAAGAGTTTATTCCCATACAAATGGAGGTGAACCTTTCTCAGGAGCAAAATAAAGGCTGACTTACATCACAGGTGTGTGTGCTGGAGAGGGACGATGAAGGACCCAAGCCTGAAGGGTGAAGTGACCTGCCTGTGGCCTCAGTCAGTGGCCGGGGGACTCTGCTGACCGTTCTGCCTACCATCCTATAGCCTGGGAATCTGTGCTAAGGGCTCAACTCGCGTCCCTATTGGAGAAGTCCTGAAGTAGCAAGTGTTTCCTAAACAGGACTCTGGAGTGTGTGAACGTCAGAGGAGAGTATCGGTGCAGCTCCAGGGTCCTGTCTGCAGATTCCGAAGCCAGTAGGTCTTTTAAGTCTCCAGCTCCAAAGAGTGACTCAAAGGGCAATGATCCCCATGCAGGTGGCAGGGCACCCTTAGAACCACTTCAGAGGAGTGGTTAAAATCATCTGTCCGGTTTCTAGCCAGATAGGGGTCAGAAGTGCAAAGGTCACATTCTTTCCTGAGAAAGTGGGTTCTGAGAGGGAGGCAGGAGAAGCAGAGACCACGAAGGCTTTCTATGCACTCTGTGTCCCAGTCCTGTGGTTAGGTGTGGCCTGTGACAGCTCCAGCCAATGCCAAACCTATACACACAATGTCTTATATTTACACACACACAAAATATATGTAAGTATATATGTATACATACATGCATATACAGGGAAGTCATGTTACTTGGGATGATAATGCTCCCTGCAAGAGCTAGACTATCTAATAAAACCCCACGGCCAGCCATGGGACACTTCCCTTTTCAGTTGTTGATGAAGGGAGCTGAAGACTCCTAAATAGTATAGGGTATTGCTGTCGCCTTGTTTGCCCCCCAGACCTTGACAGTCTGACCATATTGCCAAAGACACTGGACGTTTTGGATGCAGGACTAGAAGGAATTTAGTAGAAGTGATTCTAGCTTGCCGAGATGCCTCCTCTCCCTGCACACTAGTTCTCACAGCATCCAAAGGTTCTATGCAAGCTGCCAAAGGGGAGAAGCCAGTCCTAACAAGCTGTAGAGCTTATGGACCATAACAATGACCAGTATAGGAGGTCCCCAGGGGTGCAGTTGCGGGGTTCTTACATCTTGTGGGCAACCAACAGCTGTCTAATTAAACTTGAGGTACTCTTGCCTGGAACTGTAAATCTAAACAACTACCCATGGGTGGTGAGAACCCACCCCTGCCATGTTCCTAAGCCAGCATCGTTCCTGTCTGCATTCTAGACATGTATCCTCACACCCGCAGCTAAGCGTGGCGCTCACCCCTCATCAAAGACCGTTCTCTTTCCCAGAGACTATTACAGAGATCCACAAATAGTCAAAATGCAGAGCACAGCAGACCGTGGGATAACCAAGCAGAATGATACACCCGCTACACAGCCCCTACCCCTAAGGCTCTGGAGCACCAAAGAAGAATCGGTGGAAAGACTATGAGAACTGATGATCTAGACCTTGGCTTGAGGTTGTGACTTGTGTACATGACAAGGAAGTTACACTCATGACATCTCAGAATTTGTTTATCTGAACAAGCCCAGTACGATTAGGACACCAACTGATGCACCAGCATGGATGGGGGAAATCTTACAAGGCCCCGCTCCTACATGAAGGTGATTGGTAACTACTGAGAGAAGGAAAAACTGTCTTCTCCAGGCACAAGCCCCTATAGGCTAGTCACGTGACCAGTCCTAAAATACACATGACCTATTCTAAATGGACTGAGCAGTCTGCATGCCTGTGTGTGTGTGTGTGTGTGTGTGTGTGTGTATGCTACATTTACCTGTGTGTATAAGGATATATATATATATATATGTATGTATGTGTGTATACATATATGTGTGTATACACACATGCATACATACATGTATACATACATACATACATAACAACAAAGGAGATCATACTTTGAGAGGGAGTGGGTGGGGATCACAGGAGGACTTGGAGAGATGACAAGAAAGGATGAGAATGATATAAATATATAAATATTCATATATGAAATTCTTTAAAAAAATAAAACACTCTCAGACCTGGCTCACAAGAATCTCTCCTGTGTTATTCTGAGTTCATCGGCCCCCTGACTGCTACCAGTTTAATTCTCTGTAAAGGAAAATCAACTTATTTATACTCATTGACTAAAATCTAGGGGTGCTTTGTCACAAGACCGATCCGGATTGCACAAGGTGAAAACTGTGGTAGCTGAAGTCAGCTAGCTGGTCATCTACGTGTACCTCTGTAACTGAGTCCACACTGCTGCCTTGGCAGGAAGGGCACAATTCTTGCTCTCTTGGGACTGGCATCTTCTCAGGGAAAGCACAGCTGCACAGGCCCAAGGAGCCAACAAAGTGAAGGGAGGGAACAGGGACCACATTCCTAAACAGCAGTACCAAGCATCATCTGTGGTTAGTCCTGGGCAGGGTGAGCCTCTGGGATAGCACATGGAAGCCGCTGAATGGTCCATCTGGGATTCCTGTCTTATTTTTATTGCTCCAAGTTTGTAGCTAGCTTATTTTTAGTGTTTTCTCAACTGCCAAGGTGGTCAGGGGCAGAGGCTGTGACTGAGGCCTGGGTGTGCTGCTGGTGGTAGGAAAATGAGCATTTCCTGGACTGGTCTCAGGGACCAGGCTTGCCTGCCATTCCCTGAGTAACACAGGCCCTGTTGCAGGCAAGGAGTAATGGGAAGAAATGAGGAAGAGAAGTAGGAGTTGTATAGAACCCCGTAGTCTGCCTCCTGGCATTTTTCTTGAACAAAAAAGAATTCAAAGGTTTCAAGGCAATCCAAAGAAAGCTGGGTGCTGTGGGTGCTGGGGAGCAGCGTGTGCTTAGCCATGACGCTATCATAAATTGAGTCTGCTTTTTGTTCCGCAGGGGGAAAAGCAGGAGGAGGGTTTTTTTTTTTTTTTTTGTTGTTGTTTGTTTTTTTTGTTTTTGTTTTTTTTTTGTTTTTTTTTCTTTCAGCAAGTAGTCTTTCCATTTTAGGATAAACACTGAAAATACGTTTTAAACAATATTTAATAGATTACAGTGACCTTCTGCCACGGTACAGAGAGTCAAGGTCCCCTGGGCCTTCGAGGGATGGCAAAGGACTTACAGTGTTGTTTGGGTCTTTCCAGAGAAGACAAAGCCTTTGTCCTGGTCACCTGCCAGGCAGGAAGAATGCCTAAAGAGCAGTCTGAGATGGTTGGTTCAGGCCCCAGCTCAGTGGATACATGCTGGTCAAGTCCTCCTGCCGTTCTTACCTCACTGTCTTCATCTGCCAAGTGTGGCACTCTGGCATTGTTCAAGAAGCGGCTCTGTGTCTCCTCAGAACACCCCCCTCACCCCCGATGCCCTGCTGGGCTCCCATAGTCCTAGATCTGTTGAACGTGTAGACATTTCAACATCTTACCTGGCGGTAAGAGTATGAACATTGCCAGCTGCCTGAGCTCCCAGGCTAGCTCTCCTTCAAACCATCAGAAGTTCATTTTGATGTCTATGACCCAGAAGACACGAATGCGGCTCAGTCAAGACGGAGGTGTCCAGAGAGTACCACTTCAGCATCCTGAAACTGGTCAGTGTGACTCAAAAGGTCCCCAGTCTGATTCGAATGTAATACACTGCCCTAGGGAGCTGCCATCTCTACAGAGGAAAGAGCAGGTGGGCCCAGAGCTGGTCTCTTTCCTTCTTCCCAGGCACCTCCTGTGTATAAAGAGGGTAGGATCCCTCACACTTCCCACTCCCATCTGGAGAGAAGTATGTGGGACTGCTTCAAGATTACTCAGGGACAGCTCCCAGGGGATGGCACCAAACAACAGTGGGGCTTTCCTGCAGTTCTGTCCCACCAGGCACAGACTGAACAGCTGACACCGGTGGCTCTGACAGGGCTATTTATAGAAGAATCTCAGCCTTTCCCGAGGGGACCTAAGTCTCCAAGAGACAAGGAAACACACACACTCCCTCCCTTTGAGACCAAAAAAAAAAAAAAAAAAAAAAAAAAAAATCTCTTAGGAGCTGAAATTCAATTTCCCTTTAAGTAGGAGACAAAGATTGCTCAGGGGTCACGATGGGGTCAGGATATGACAGTGCACCCCGACACCCCTTCCAGACTCCGAGAGTCTGGTAAAGCTGGGAAATTTAGTATAGAGGAAGCAGGACAATAAAGCACCACCGACAGGAGGGAACCCCAGAAAGGTTGGAGTGAGGCCTCCTCAGTGGTCAGCTGGCCCTACACACCTCTGAGAGCCGGTGAGGCCACTTTAGAACCCAGTCACCGAGCCTGTGTAAGCCTGGTGCCAAAGGTTAGCCTAGTACTGAGCAAAGCTCTCTGTCCCTGACAGCAGTCCTGAATGTTCAAGAATAAGTTGGGTCATGTTGCCTCCCCTTCCTTCCCTACAGTAGCCACCCATTCCTGGACCGTCTGGCATCTCATTTTCCAGAAGATGAATTTCTTAGAGGGAGTTCCTATCCTTAGTAAGAGTACGGATGCTGACACAGTGGTAAAGAAACGTGCTAAGGACCCAAGCCACATAATGGACTCAAGATACAAAGCTGGGCTGGAGGGATGGCTCAGCGGTTAAGAGCACTGACTGCTCTTCCAGAGGTCCTGAGTTCAAATCCCAGCAACTACATGATGGCTCCCAACCATCTGCAAATGGGATCGGATAGCCTCCTCTGGTGTGTCTGAAGACAGAGACAGTCTGCATATATAAATTAAATAATTCTTAAAAGAATAAAAGATACAAAGGGAAAAATGGGGGAGACTGGAAAGAGGAAGGTGCCTGGGCTTGAAGCAAGAGACAGAGGAGAGAGAAAGCTGTCCCCCTGCCGCCCCTCCCCCGTCCTAGGTCAGACTCGGCGTATTTCTTTGTAAGGCTATTTCCATTTTTTTTTCAGGACTAACAGAAACAACTGCCTTTTCCAGTGGCCGAGTAAAAGACACCTCGCAGCAGCCCCTTCTCACTCCAGTTATGCAAAACTTTCAACCTCTGGGACTGGCCCAGGCAGTCAGAAGCAAGTCAGAAGCTAAACTTTGTTTTTAAAACAGGAACCATTCCTTCCCAGGCCGTAACAAAACTTGCTCAAGCAATAGAACAACAGTGGCGTCTCAGGGTGACCTAGAAAGATTTTCAGATTCCCCAGGCCCTGTGGGTACTTTCTGTAGCTGCTCACAATTTGGCTCACAAATCTGTACTTAAGATTGTGAGCCACTGCTCTGGGTTGGGAGGAGGGGTTCATGATGAAGCAAGAACCCCAAGAATGGGTGGGACACTTCCCCTCCGCGGTGATGTTTTTCTGCCTGAGGCCTACCTTAGCCATAGAAGGAACTACTGCCTCCCTGTCCCCCACCCCGAAAAGCAAGTGCTTGGCTCCATGGGTCTGTTTGAATAAAATCACAAGCCGTCTTTGGATTTCGGGGCACCAGCTCACCAAGGGGGAGGCTCAGAGTATTGGCCTAAAGTCAGAACTCAGCACAAACAGGACCTGGAAACAAGATGGATTAGTCACAAAGGGGTCTCCCAGATAGACTTAGGGAAGTTTTGAGGTAATTTTATCGGGTGCAGGTCCACCTGTCCTAATGACCTTGCCACACCCCTACGAATGGTTATTCATGCCTGTCTACAAACTGGTCCTCGGAGGTAGCCTCTCTAGTCTTAGGCTTGGAATTGGCTGCCTAAGTAGCTCAATTAACGTCACACTTTTGTCCCTGCCAACACACATGGCAGTCTGTGGGGCTCTGTGGGCACTCAGGAGAGAATGCCAGACAACCAGCCTGGCTGGGTATCCAAAGCCAGCATGTTTAAGAAACACACAGCCCCTTTTAGATTGTCCAGGCTCACTCAGGAGCTAAAGCAGCGGTATGACGGCAGCCTCAGCGAGGAGCCTGTTTCTGAAACCACTCTGGACTTCTGCAAAGTTGCTAGACAAGGCTTTTAAAATGGTTCCTAGCCACGTACAACACGGAAGTCTCAATTTGTATTTATCTACTGAGGGTCTGGGTGTAAACTCAAATTTGGAGGGCAACAAAACAGAGGTGCCCAGTTACCCAGTCAAAGCAGCCATCCACGAATCAGTGAGGTCTCCAAATCCTAGAGAGTCATTCTGAAAGGCCTAAGGGCAGGAAATACTAAAAGGAGGGTCGATCAGAGCAGCGGAGGCCCCGAAGCCACTGTACCAGCAGCGCATGGCTCTACCTGGGGGAGGAAGGATCCCCGGTTTCCCTCGAAGACCATGGAGGTCTTCCTCCCTCGAGGGCGCCTATAACCACCAGGTTTACCTTTGAAGGCTGTCTGCTCTGAACATTCCTGAAAAAGGTGGTCTTGGCCGTAAAGAAGCAATCTTCCAGCTCCTCGTCCAGGCTGCAGTATCCGCTGCTCATACTGTCCACGGTCATTGGGCCCCGCCCGAGTCCGAGCTCATCGAACTGCGGTGCAGGGGCTGCGTCAGGGGCCCTTCTGGTTCTGCGCTCAGGTGCTGGTTCTCCTGGGTTACCAGGGTGCTCTCTGGCAGGCAGTCTCTGCTTCCTTCACTGGGGTTTCAAGCGCCTGCACAGCTTGGGGCCCCTGGGTCCACGCACCTTGCTCTCTAGCGCCTGCAGGGTTGAGCATTGTGCCTGTCTTGCTGGTTCCCCGCCCCATGTGCTGACAAGCCACCCCTACACCTCCCTCCCAGTGCCTTTCCTGTACTGCTCTGTGTGCTCTAAAGCCACTTCCTCTAGCAAGGTTCCCCAAAACCCTGCTGGGTGTCACTCACCCCCCCCCCCCAGCTGAGTGCCAAGGACTCCTGGTGTAGATGCCAGGTTAGGGACCAGCCCGGATGGACACAAGGGGGACAATTCCCTTGTCCCTTTCCTGCTCCTGGAAGCAGCCTTTCCCACGTGCTATGGTAACAGCTTTGGAGTCAAGGTACATCCCTCCACTACCCCCAGGCCCTCTACTCCATCCCTCCACCCCTATCCTTTCCCCTTTCCAGGCGCTAGGTCAGGTGAAATAACTGGAGAGGGAAATCGCTGTCTGGCCTGCCTGGAGAAGAAGCAGAGAAAACCACCGGGTCTAATGAGCACTTGCAAGTCCCAGAAGTGATGCAGGGTGAGGCCGATCCACCCTTCCATCCACAGAACTCCACCATCAAAGAGGCGGCAGACAGCACCAGGTTATTTACACGTTTTCCCGGCAGTCTGATGAAGGAGGCTCTCTGCCGGGCCAAGTCATTCCTATACTTAATTCTCCGGTGACTGGGCGGGCTAGACCAAATGCTTTGCTTACTTGGGACTGATCCTTCCAGACCGCAGTGGTCTGACAGCAATTTGAGCTACCATTGTTCGAGCAACAACCGTGTGTCCTGGGCGACAGCATGCTGTCTGCCATGGGTTTTAAACATTAAGTCGAGACCGTTAATTCCATTTTATGGATGAGGAAGCCAAAGCTTAGAGTCATGCAAACAGGCCAGGTATGATAGGGTCAGACCAGAGTTGTGACCCTAGGGTCTGTTTTCTGAGTCACTGAGATGTTCCATCAGCTGAGATAGGACTGTTGGGTGGATACTCTGCCAGATTCAAATGCAGAGGAACCTGGAGTGCCAGGCAGTGAAAGCACCATCTTTGGAAGCTTGTACTTCTAGGAGCACCAACTACACTTACAGAGTCTGATGGCCTGTGGAGCCCAGGCTGAGCTGGAGAGGTAGGCTCTCAGGACCCAAGTCTCTGTGACGGAGCTGCACACTCCACTCTAAGCAGTGGTTACTTTGTGAGGAGCCTTCTTCCCCCTCCTCAGCTAAATCTGAGCTCAGTATGGCTCCATCATTCCATAGAGAAACAAGCAGAGAACGGCGCCCTGGGGTGGTGCCTTCAACCCAGAATCTTCAGTGCTACCAGCTCCCCCTCCCTAGAAGGGAGAGAAGGAAAGACAGACAGCAGGCAAGAGATGATACAGTAAGGGAGCAAAGAGGATTTGCTAGGAGCCAGGGGAGATCTATCTCCCTGGGATGGACTGAGGAGGGGCTTCGCTCTGCCCACGCCCACCATCAAATGGGCATTTTAGAGGCTGGGAGGTTTTCCCCGGAGACAGTGGTTCAAGCCAGGAAGCTGAAATCGGCGCCCACAGCTGATGTTGATAGAATGAATGCTCAGAGGACGCCATCTACAATATCCTGCCCTCCTTGCCCAGCTGGAAAAACTCCACAGTTTTTAATAAAGCCAACCCCCAGGTTCAGTGGAGCAATCTAATACTCAGCAAACACAGGCCTCAGATCCTCTGTGACCACACTGTGTCCTTGGGGTCACAGTGCCACTTTGGAGGTACAACCTTCAAAACGTGTGATCTCAAGCACAGCTAGTAACAACCTTTCCCAACGCTAGGCCCGAGCCTCCCAAGAACCAGCACAAGTCTCTTCTTGTGCACAGCACATAGGGTACCAAGGAGAAGGAGGAAAACTGTCTTCTTATAGAGCATTGCTCCCTGCTATTCCAGACACCGCGAGCCGATGCTGAGTAGGGTTTTCAGAGGGCCTTTGATACCCACACTTGCTTAGCACACCCCATGACCTTCAGAGCAGGTATTATGCTCATTAAAAGTTTTTAATTTAATTTAATTTATTTATTTCTTACAGTCCAGTCGTTACCCCATCACCACCATCTGCCCTCCCACGGTTCCTCATCCCATTCCTTCTCCTTCTGTCTCTAAAGGATACCCCTACCCCAACACTCACTCACCCCATCCTCCGTCAGGTCTCCCCACTCCCTGGGGCCTCGAGTCTCTCGAGGGTTAGGCGTATCTTCCCTCATTGAGGCCAGACCAGACAGTCCTCTGCTGTAAATGTGTCCGGGACCTTGGACCAGCCTGTGTATGCTGCCTGTTTGGTGGCTCAGTGTCTGAGAGATCTCGGGGGTCTGGGTTTGTTGAGACTGCTGGTTGTAATTTGCCCATTGTATAGGTGAAAAAAAAAAAAAAAAAAAAAAAAAACCAATGGCAGCAACCTGCTCTACCCCAGGTCATCCTTTTCAAAGCCTCCTGACTCCTAGTAATACATCCTTCTCACCCACCACCACCTGCCGGTAGATTGAGGCTCAGAAGGAGGCCAGGAGCAAAAAGTCATCAAAGTTGAGACTGCAGGGTCCCAGGAGATGAAAAAAAAAAAAAAAAAAAAAAACTGGCAAAGATCATACCCAATAGAGCAAGTTGGGCAGCTTCTGTGGGGAAAACTCCTGACTGAGACCTGAAAGGGACGAAGCCTGTCTGTCCTGAGCATCTAGCTGGAATCACAACGTTGGCTAATTAACTATAGTGACATCGATTGGCCCTGGGAACGGAGGGGGTGTGGAGGAGCCTGGGCGATAGGACTTAAACTTCTAAGGTGTAAGCCACAAAGCATTGGAACTGCCTGATCTTGCCCATGGGGCCAGAACAGGACTGGGCCCGAAGTGTGCTGTGCAGAGCTCTACCTGCACCACGCAGGTTGTGGAACCCTTGGTAACTGGTGAGGGGCCCACTCCCCGACTCAGGGCCAAATGATGAAAGACATGACTCTAAGTCCTCCTTTCTGTCCTAAGTCCACTGCCCTTGTCATATCCATCCTGGGGCTCTGCCTGATCCAGACAAGCAGTGACATTGGTGGGGACTAGTGTGTTTGCCTCTATGTGTCTGCATACCACCTACGTGCGTGGTGCCCTCGGTGTCCAGAGGAGGGTGTTGGAGTCTTTGAAACCGAAGTTACAGATGGTTGCTAGCTGCCACTGGAGTGTCAGGAACCTAACCCAGTCTTTTTCTGGAAGAGCAGCCACTGCTCTTAACCTCTGAGCCGTCTCTCCAGCCCCGGTGTCTTAGTTAGGGTTTCTATTGCTGTGAAGAGACACCCTGACCAAGGCAACTCTTATAAAGGACAATGTTTAGTTGAGGCTGACTTATAGGTTTAGAGGTTCAACCCATTATCATCATGGCTGCAGCAGGACCGAGTTCCCTCGTTACAGCGGTGCTAAATTTGACTTGCATTCCCAGCGGCCTCCTTTCTTCTCACGCTTTCTCTTTTGTTATTCTCTCTGTTTGTTGAAATCTTCTGGGGGTTGGGGAGACAACTCAGTCAAGGAAGGGCTTGTCACTCAAGCACTGGGTCCTGTGTCCAATCTCCATCACCAATAACACAAGGCAAACATGATGCCACACACCTACGTTCCTGAGCTGGTGGGGGAGGAAACAGGAGGATCTCTTGGGGCTGTGTGCCAGCCAGTCCAGCTGAATTAATGAGTTCCAGGGTTAAGGTTGTGAATGACCAAGGAAGGCATCTGACGCCCTTCCCAGGCCTCTCATGTGCATGCACACACATGCATGAGTGTTCTCCACACACACCCTTACACATGCCATCCCCAACACACAGAAATAAGGGAAATAGCATTCTTGAGGAATGTCCGTTGAGCCTGGTCTCTGGCTAACACATGCATACAGACATAGATGTATGTGTTACACACGCGCGCGCACACACACACACACACACACACACACACACACACACTCCTCTGTCCTCTGCTTCCTGTTCCCCAGTGATGACCACACATCCCACACCTTCCTCAGAAGCATCCTTTCCCAAATGTCTTATTTAGGTTGAATCTTAAGACCACTATCTACCGTCCCTGGGGTGGCATTTCTGAGCACGACATGGCCGTGTAAAGCAGACAACTCAAGTTTTCCACAGACGACTTCCTGTCTCACAAGATAAGCATCTGTATACCATTTAAGTTAGGCTCACACGAGACTCACTTTCTCGGAGGCACTAGCCCACACCATGCTTACTTGCTTAACTGCT
The DNA here is from genome assembly GCF_963924665.1 of Micromys minutus. NCBI lineage: Eukaryota > Metazoa > Chordata > Mammalia > Rodentia > Muridae > Micromys > Micromys minutus. The sequence continues at coordinate 23,147,921 of NC_137975.1, forward strand.
ATGCTAAGAGCTCTGGCAAGAGTCTGGAGGCATAGAAACGCTGGGCAGATCTGAATTAACTCAGCCATCCACACCAAAAAGCTGACGTCCTGAAGAGCTCATGACCAGGCTGGGGTCAGGTCTGGAGTCTGTGCCTTTGTCGTCCTTTTTGTGAAACTAGAGAACAGTAGTGTTTCGGTTCAGCAACTTTCTCCCTCAGGTTCCCAGCAGGTGTGGCGCTAATCTTCCAGAATCTGGGTGGGTTGGCTGTGAGATTTCAACCTTCATGTACTACCTACAGAAAGGAAGGTCCTGCTGCCGTGCACCTCAGAGCTTCGGGAATGACCTGCCATCTTGGAAGCTCATTGCTCACAGGCTATGAGGAGCAAAGAGAAATGTCTCCAGGGATCCCAAGGTTTTAGGGAAACAGAACGGAGGTTCCAACCCTCTTTAGAGACAGGCTCTCAGGTACTATCCTGTTTTGAAGGTATCTGGCTCTGGCACACCAGAAATGAGTTCTTCCCATGGCAGGCAAAGTGGCCTTGGGAAGCTCCCATGCGGGGAAAGTTCTAGGTGCAGGTGAATTGTTGGGTTAGGTAGCACTATTGGAGCCAGATGTGAAATGGTAGGTAATTGGCAAAGATGTCATGGCACAGGATATGCCATGAGTTGGGTAGAGAGAGTTGCTTTCCTTTGGCACACATGGATGGGCTAGCATTCATCTGGCTACTTCTGAAATTCCCTGGGAGACGGACAATTGGTTCCTTCTCTAGGAAATGAGTCAGGACAGAAACTGAGGCTCGATTATAATCATGAAAACCAAGAAAGCAAATGCTGAAGAGGCCAGGTGGGAGTCTAATGCACCCTGTTCCCTCATTTCCCAAGCCTGCCAGAGGAGACTGTACTGGATCTTGGACCCTCTCTGTTGGGGTTCTATAAACCCCACCTCTCAGTTACCTAGCAACAGCCAGGTATACCCCACCCCTCAATTACCCAGCAGTGGCCAGGTATGCTCCGCCCCAGTGACCTAACACTATAAAAGGAGCTGCTTGACCCCTCCTCTCTCTCTTGGCCTCTCTTGCTCTTGTGCTCTTGCAGCCTTGCTCTCCCTCTTCCCTTCCCTTCCCCCCTCTCTCCCACGTGCTCATGGCCAGCCTCTACTCCTCTACTTCTCTCTCTCTCTGCCTCTACCACCCTCTTAACTCTCCCATGACCTGAATAAACTCTATTCCGTACTATACTGTTGTGTGGCTGGTCCCTCAGGGAAGGGATTCCCAACATGGGCCCCCCAGAGGCATCTCCCTTGCCCTCAGGCCTCGGCCGCACCTTCATGGGCCATATGCCCCCCACTCTCTTCATCCTTCCCCTAACATTGGTGCCGTGACTCTGATCGTTATCCTTTCACAACATTGGTGCCCTGTGACTCTTCCTTTCAGTGACTTTTCCTTTCACTGGTGCCCCGTCATCTTTTCCTTTACACTCTCTCTGCCTTTTCTAACATTCCTGCTAATGTCCACAAACTACATAGGTAGTGGGTTGCCTCCATTTTATGGTGGACAGAGGATGGCAGTAGTAACCACCCCAAGGAAACAGAGCAAACATCATCATCATCAACAACAACAACAACAAACACCTTCAAGAAGACCAAAGCAGTCAGCTGTGGGACAAATCCAAAAAGCCAAATGACACCGATATAACCAGAATCCTCCAGAGAAAATCAGCCAGAGGGTGTAAAAACTGAAGAAATGCCTACAGTTTCCCCAATTTTGAGGACAACATAAGCCCACACAGCCAAGGAAGCGAATGAACCTCAAGCAAAAGAAACATAGCAACAAAGGGCGCATGATACTCAAATAAGTCACAGGTCACAGTAAAGAGTGGCCCAGGCAGTGGTGGTGTACACCTTTAATTCCAGCTTGCAGGATGTAGAGGCAGGAGGATCTCTGAGTTCAAGGCCAGCCTGGTCTAGTTCCAGGACAGTTAGGGCTACACAGAGAAACTCTGTCTTAAAAACCAGACAGAGAGACAGACAGAGAGACAGAGAAAGAGAAACAGAGACAGACAGACAGACAGACAGACAGACAGACAGACAGACAGAACGACAGACAGCATAGGAAGGAGACCATGTCACATACAGATGACCCTGGACACAGAGCAGTTACAGGTGAAAAACCATGAGAGAAAATAGTAGAATTGGTGTAAAAAAAGAATTCACACTAAAGTAACAAAAGAAAAAGTCTTTGAGTTTAGAACTTTCAGCTCAGACCCAAAGACAAAAGGACCTCTCCAGACACGGGAAGCTGAAGGCTCGTATTTGCACACGCTCAACACAAGCCAGGTGTGTAACAAGTTCTGCCAAAGCTTGTGTCAACACATGACCTTTACAGACGGACAGCACCCTATTGCTAAAGGACACCTGGCTACAGAGACACAGTAGTGTTGAGGAGATGGCTCAGTGGGTAAGAACACTTCCCTGCAAGCATGAGGGACTAAGTCTGAATCACCAACATGAACTTACACATGACCGTACATGCCTGGAACCCCAGCATTGAAGGGCGGAGACCGGCAGAGGCCAACAACTCCTTGGCTAGTCACCCAGCACACGTGGCTGGCTTCAGGTTCAGTGAGAGACAGACTAAACAGGTAGAGAGAGAGGAAAAAAGCCACACAGCACCCTGTTCTGGCCTCCATATGTATACATGGATGTGGACCCGGACACTCAGGCTGAGGTATCCATCCCCCACAAACACCACATACATGTGCTCGCACACATGCAAGCGCAAAAAGCAAATAGTGATATGGGGTGGGGTGGGGGTACGGTTCCACCCTCTCAGAGGATAAGGGGAGGGGGAAGGGATTATGTAAGGGGGGAGTGGAGGGCAGGAGCAGCAGTCGGGATGTAAAATGAATAGAATAATAAATAAATATAAAGAAAGAAAAAGAAATACTAAACTTACAGTAATTCAAAGAAAGAGTGCTGCTAGGAATATTAGCTCAGTGGTAAAGCACTTGCCCAATATATGTGAGGCCCTAAGTTCAAATCCCAGCATCTCAAAAATTAAAAACAACAACAACAACAACAAAAAAAAACCAACAAAGTTCTGTAACTATGTAAGAAGGTGTTTCAATTCACAAAATGTTACCAAGGATAAAGACAGATACTTCACATCAGTAAAGGGGACAATTATAAGGACATAATAATCCTACAACTGTATGCACCCAACAATGGAGCTTCGAAACACAGTGTAGGCAGATAAGGTGCCACAGCCAGTTACTTCAGGACTGGGGAGGGTGAGACGGGAGGAGGGTTATGAGTTCCAGGCCAGAGGGGACTCCATATCCAGACCCTGTCTGACAAACAAACAAATCAAGGGCTGGGGATGTAGCTCAGTGATAGAACCTTTGCCTAGCATGCTGAAGGCCCTGGGCTCATCACCAGCACTGAAAATCACTGGGAATATATCTTATCTATCTGTCTGTCCATCCGTCCGTCCATCTGTCCATCCATCTATCCATCATCCATCCATCCATCCATCATCCATCCATCCATCTACCCACCCATCTGTCTATCTATCTATCTATCTATCTATCTATCTATCTATCTATCTATCTATCTATCTTTCCCTCAGTTAAATGAGCAAATCCACCAAGAATTTCCATGACAAAGAGCCAGGACCTTAACAGAATGCACACTCATTAAGCTTCAGGGAGGGCAAAGAATATAATAAAAATATACTGTATGAAAAAACTCAATGCCCCGCCCCCAACTAAAAAGCTTTTGTCCTTTCAGATTCTTTCTTCCTCTTCTCTGGCTCCCCCGTGTGGTGGTCCTGGGCTCCACACACAGTAGCCCCTCCTCCTCTTAAGGACCTGGTAAGCAAGGCCTGGAATGGAGACTGTGTGGGTAGTTCAAGGTTAGGAGTCAGGAGATTTGAACTCCTGCCCATGGAGTCAGTTCTCAGCTGCTGCCAGGCCCTGTAGAGGAATGACAGCGAGGAGGGGCGTGTCTGTCGATGTCTGGGGTGGGAATGCAGGCAGAAAGGGAACAGAGACCCCCAAGGTTGAAAGGCAGCCAGGTTGATCCACTCTGGAGATTTGAAAGTCATTTGTCCGTTGGGTGAAATGGAACAGGGTCACCTATACAGTGGCAGGATGTATGGCCTCTGTGGTTAGTCAGAGGAACTCATGTGCTTGCAGAGAGATAGCTCAGATGGTCTTTATGCACCCAACGATGGAGCTTGACACACAGACGTAAGGACCAGAGTTGTGGCTTTGGTCCTGGGTTTACTGCTTGGTGGAGGGGGGAGTCTCTATACCTTCCTTTAGCACAGCAGGTCACAGAAGGGAGTGATTTGCCCCTTCCCTTAGGACATCTGACCATATCTGGTTTGGGTTGTCAGATCAGTGGGTGGACTTTCACCCACTCCAAAGATTTGATCCTCAAAAATGCATGTACAGAACTGGGCATTGTAGCACACGCTTGTGATCACAGCGCTGGGGGTGTGGATCCTGGAGCTCACTGGCCAGCCAGCCTCAAGCTCTAGTGAGACTGTCTCAGAAAACAATGCCCAAAGTTGACCTCTGGCTTCCACATATGCACATATGTACCTGTACACACATGCACATATACAGCACACACGTACCTGCACATGCATGCATATATACAGCACACACATATGTACCTGCACACACATGCATATATATAGCACACACATGTACCTGCACACACATGCACATATACAGCACACACATATGTACCTCCACACACATGCACATATACAGCACACACATGTACCTGCACACACATGCATATATACAGCACACACATATGTACCTGCACACACATGCACATATACAGCACACACATGTACCTGCACACACATGCATATATACAGTACACACATATGTACCTGCACACACATGCATATATACAGCACACACATATGTACCTGCACACACATGCATATATACAGTACACACATATGTACCTGCACACACATGCACATATACAGCACACACATTTGTACCTGCATATACATGCACATATACAGCACACACACACACACACACACACAAACAAGTCAATAGAAATAAATAAATAAAAATGCTTGTATTCGAAGAGAAATGCCAAATAAACAAGCCATGTGGAGGAAGGCCAGGGCTAGAAGGTCCCAAGCAGGATGACACCAAGAGAGTGCCTGTGGCCAGGGAACTGCTGTAGGAGGAGCTGGTCTCGAAGGAGACTCAGGAGTCTGCTGTGGAGGAGAAATAAATGGGGAATAGGATTTGAGGAACGGGGGTATTTCGGTTTGTCTCTTATAATCTGTGTATCCATGTCCAAGAAAGTGTGTCAACAGCCAGAGGGCCAGAGCTGTCTGGTTCGGGAGAGCGCGGTCGGATGAGAACCAAAGCATAACCACAGCATCTTCTCTCGCGTCGTCACGGAGCGGCTAGGCCGCTTCACTGTGGGTGCACTGGGGTGCTACTGGGGGCTGTCATTACTGGGGTTGCATAGTAAGAGCACTTTCAAAGCCCCTAGACATAGAAAACACTTCAGGGTACCTCCCCTCCCCCCATGGAAGAACCCCAGCTGTTCCAGCAGTTTGCCTGCTCCTCAACTAGCAGCGGTGGCAATCTCAGGCAAATGGGCTGCATCTGAAGCCAGGGGCTGGGGAGGCCTGCAGAGACGTGTCTGGTCATACTAAGGGTGTCCAAGAGAAAGGCACCTAGGCTTCAGGACCTCCAATGAGAGACTCGTAAAACCAATGCTCTTTTAGCTGACGAAAGCAGGCAACCATCGTGCCTTCCCGAGGAGGGACAGGGACCACATCAGGGCCTCAGGAGTTTGCAGCAGAGGCTCTAAGCCATCCTGCCCCTCCCACATCTGCCTTCCCTTCCTCCTTCCTCTGCTGAGATAGTCAGAAATCGGCCATTATTGCTTTTAAAAGGTGAAGGTCAAATTCTATCCATAGGATAATCTCAGTCATATTTTGAAAAATGTATGAAGGCTTGGGAGTAGCAGTTCAGTAGTGGTTCGTGAACGCACAGGTTCCAGCTTCAACATATATGCACACACACACACACGCTCACACACATACATGTAAATGCTTGTACAGAGGGATACATGAAAATTCGTGTAAATGCTTTTTTTTCCAGTTGTTGAAAAATCTATGTTCTTCTTTTCCTTATGTAGCAAAAAGGAGAAATGCCACCAGATTGAGACCTTACAGTAGACATGAGCCTCCACCTAGCTGAACTCAGGCCCAGGCCTCTGCCTTGATAAATCCTCAGGAAGATGGCAAGAGGTGAGTTAGTTCAGCCAGGCGACAACAGTCAGGTAGAAGGAAGCACCTGCCTTTCTTATGTAACAGAACCCAAGCCAAGGCGGAAATCAGCAGGAACAGGTTTCTTAGAAGAAGCAGAGATCAGGGCCTGGCTTTCCCCACAGAGTCTGGCGGGGTACTGAAGAGTAGAGTCAAGCTTGTCCAAGACACATGCCACAGCACCCAGCAACCTGGGCCCACATAAGCTGTTTGCTGCTGGGGGCCGCTGGCTGGCACTGTGCGGGTTTCTTACAGCTCTGTGATGCTCCAGGGCTGTTTCTGTGATAGACAGACATGACTCAGTTAGCCAGAGGGTTCTAGGATGCCCTTTCTTCCAAGGAGGACAGGCTTCTGTTATCTGATGCACTGCTGGAAATCGAGCTCCGGGCCATCATTCTAAGTGACTCTGTGTGTGTGTGTGTGTGTGTGTGTGTGTGTGTGTGTGTGCACGCGTGCGCATGCGTAATAAGACCATACCCTTGTGTCCACAGCCCTGGGAGTTGGCCCGCAGCCTACAGAGGCTTTTCTACCTCTGTACGGCTGACATTTGGGGCCAGCTGCTGCCATACTGCCTCTCTGTGGGTTATATTGCAACATGCAGAACACTTAGCAGAACCCCTGGCCTCTAAGTACTAAGTCCCAGCTGACAAACCAAACCATCTCCAGATAAGGCCGGATGTCTTCGGAAGAGGGGGCAGATCGCTTCCTCCGTAGCCTGCTGTTCTAGACAGAGTATGAGAGACCCCAAGAAGCAGATCTAGGTAGTGGGGAACCAAGATCCAGGATGGGGGTTGGGTAGGGTTGGGAGCAGAAAGAAGAGACTTAACAGTACCCAAAGAGAAAGAGGAACTGGGGAAAGCAGTTGTTTAAATATGCTTTTAGGGGCTGGGCAGTGGTGGTGTACACCCTTAATCCCAGCATTGGGAAGCAAAGGTAGGTGGATCTCTGAGTTTCAGGCCAGTAGGCCATCGAGTCCAGCATGGCTAATGTAGTCTATCCATGGAGTTCCAGGGCAGCCAAGGCTATGCAAAGAAACCCTGTTCCAAAAACAAAAACAAAAAATCCATAAAAAGACCCTTGTAGGGATGTTGCTCTATTCACCCTCAGTCTTTTAAGGGAATGTTAATCAAAAGGCTGCAGGGTGTGTGTGTGTGTGTGTGTGTGTGTGTGTGTGTGTGTGTGTGTTTGTGTAGAAGCTCAGTCAAAGCACTGGCCCAGCAAGCTTCAGGTACCATTGCCAGCAGCGGATAAAAAGCAAAGCAAAGTAAGACAACATAAAACAAGTCTGCACTGCTAATCAGTGCTTCTCAGGTCTCATGTGTGGGCCAGGCTGTTGCCAGAGGCCTGGCTGCAGACTGTGCTAGAGTAGCCATGATTCCGAAGGCTGAGGAGGGGCGCCAACGCTTTCAATGTACATCTTAGGACCAGTTTGATATTATCCCTTATAGGCACATATCACACTTGTTTTGTAATGATGCTTTTCCATGGGAGCAAGCACAGAGACAGGAGACCTGGCATTGAAACACCATGGAGCACGTGCCTAGAGCCCGGGGGACCCGAGACTGCTCGTGAGTCCTCCATAATGCCTGTGTGTTTCCCTCTTCAGAGTCAGAGTTTGCTCCTCTCACCTGACTGTAAGCACAACACACACACACACACACACACACACACACACACACACACACATGCCATTTTTCTTAGGTGTATTGCCAAGTCCCCCATAGTGGAGACTTAAAATCTTGCTAAATTGATAAATGGGTAACACCATAGGACGTATTTACTTTCCCTGACCAGCAAGCCCTCAACCCAAAGGACAAGGCTCACATCAAATGTCACCTTCTTCGGGAGATCATTCTTGATTGATTGATTGATTGATTTATTGTTAGCAGAAACAGTTACACAGTGTACCTAAAAATCTTGGCTGATAGTCATTGCACACATGTCCCAGTATATACCACTCAGCTGTGCTACAACTCCCCAGCCAGAACAGATGCTCTCTGTGGCCCATCTGAAGTTATCATTTATTATGCTTTGATACATAACAGATATCTGATGAATGCTTAGCACAGCAATCAACACGCATTGTCCTCTGTCTGCGTCTCAAACCTTAAACATTACAGTGCAGATGCACGGCCATTCGTGTGCTTTGTAAACCCCAGAATCATGAGCCACTGAGGACACCATACTCCCATTGCTTCTGCAGAGAAAGAACATATGCCCAGCCCCTTTGAAGGTTGGTCTGAGAGTCTGGAAGGATCTATGATCTAAAGACAAGATGATGTGTGGAGCTTCAGGCCTTCTAGAAACTTCTCTAGGAATCACTCTGCCTCTACCTACACCCATAGCTGGATCAGAGCCCAGGGTCAGACGCACTTCATGGAGAAATCTGCAGGGCAACTTGTATATGTGGGCCTGTGCCACCCACAGGGGCTGCTCTCCAGCCTGGCCTGTGGGCTCCCCTGCTTACCTTGTTGAAGGTCGGGGTGAGGGTGCTTTCTGGGGAGTGTCTGTCCAGGGCAGGGCTGTCCTTCTGGCTGCAGTCCAGCTGGATCAGGCTGCGGCACTCTGGGTGGCAGGTGAATTTACAATCTGGAAGGAGAGAATCAAAGGGATGGGGGTCAGGAAGATGTCTACTTCCTCCAGCCAGGGAAACTGGGATTGTGTTTAGCACTGTTGGGAGAGCAGTGTGGTGGGAAAGAGGACCGTGTAAGGGTGAATGCTGACCTCTGTGCTGGAGCAAATGGTGGTAGAAAATGCTTCATACCCGTGCCGACGGCTGCCACCTACATCATCTGCTGTGACCCCGCATTTGTTATTGGGACCTGGAGTCTTCAGTGGTTTCATAGTCAGATCATCTGGCTGTATAGTGCCCATTCTAACTCATATCATATCGATAACCAGAGACCATATATCCCTGGGAGAGCCTTGCTTTGTCAATCCATAAAATAGGTATTATCCAGTCTGTGGTGTAAAGATGTTACCACAGGCATAAGAGGGTATGTCTGTAAGCACTAAAATCACCCCAAGGCAGCGTCACTATCATAAGTATTACCTCTCTGGCCCTGTCTAGACTAGCAACATTGGGGTGGTTTTTAACCCCTTTGGAATAGTCCACTGACAATATCCCAAACTTGGGGAATGGCGGTGTTCCCATCTATGGAAAGTAGAGGGTTAATGTCCAGAATTGAAAAGAACCTTTAGACTTTCATCCAGGGACTTCTTCAGAGATAGGAAATTCCCAGAAATTTAAAGGGAGGCACGCCATGGTACCACAAATGGCAGAGCATAGCCTGCTGTTGCCAATTTCTCAGGACCTTCCTCTGGAGCCTCTTTGGCAAAAAGGAAGGGCAGTCAAAGGGGCCAGGAGGCAGAAAGACTCAGCCAGGGACAGGAGGAGAAAAGGAAAGGAGGGTGGGGCTGGCAGAAGACAGGGTGGAAACAGAAAATGAAAGTGAATGGTCAGCAGGTAGGACAGTTCCCACAGGTGGCTGCTGGGTCCGCTGTGGTCCCTTGTCAGAGCAAAGCTTTCCACACACCTGACTGTGAAGCCAGGTGCCTGAGGTAAACCAGAGCAGGTGGGTTTTATGGAAGGGACCTCAAAGCCTGGGCTTACACCAGTGATCTGGAAATGGGAGGACCACTCTTGGTTGATGATGGATCAGACACCCTGAGAATTCTTTCTATCTACCAAATTTTACATTTTGTCACATGGTCTCCTTTTCTCTGAGCTGCCAAGCAGCATACTCTCTATCTTGGGTCCTGAGGCAGCTGGTTTTCTTCCTGGCGAATTCCAGAATGCAATTCCCGTTGTCCCCAGCTGCCTCCTTAAATCTCCCCAAGTGAGCTGCCAGGCTATGGTCCTTATAGAGAGACCCTGGCAAATACATCGATGTGCTTAAACACTAATACCAAAGCAAATCGAGGAGAAGAGAGTTTATTTTAGTTTACAGTCTACCATGAAGGGAACTCAGGGCAGAACCTGGAACAGGAACTAAAGCAGAAGCCATGGAGGAACACTGCTTACTGGCTTGCTCCTTATGATAGTATGGATGAGAATGGCCCTCACAGATGCTAGGTCCCCAGTTGGCAAACTGTTAGAAGGATTGGGGGTGTGGTCTTGGAGGAGCTGTGTCATTGGGAATGGTGTTTGAGCTTTAAAAAACCCACAATGGGGGCTGGAGAGATGGCTCAGTAGTTAAAAGCACTGATTGCTTTTCCAGAGGTCCTGAGTTTAATTTCCAGCAAACCACATGGTGGCTCACAACCATCTGTGATGAGATCTGGTGCTCTCTTCTGGTGTGTCTGAAGACAGCTACAGTGTAGTCATATACATGAAATATTTTGTAAATAAAATCTTTAAAAAAAAACTGTGTTATACTATACAGAGCAAAAATAATTGAAAAAAAAAAAAAAAACGAACAAACAAACCCACAATAGGCCCAGTGTCTCCCCGCTTTCCCCCTAAAGTTCCCACCCCCACTCCCCCACCTGCAGCTCAGGATGCAAAGCTTTCAGTGACCACTCCAGCACCATGCCTTCTGCTGGTAATCACACCCCCTGCCATGACAATAATGGACTAACCCTCTTTAACTGTAAGCAAATCCCCAGTTACATGGTTTCCAAGATTTGTCATGGTCATGGTGTCTCTTCATAGCAATAGAACACTAAGGCTCTCCCCATAGCTTACTCAACTTGGGACCACCTGCCCTGAGGTGGCACCACACATAATGGGCTAGGCTCTCCCACATCAACCATCAATCAAGAAGATATCCCACTGACTCTCCACAAGCCAATGCGATGGAGGCATTTTTCTCAATTGAAGTTTCCTCTTCCCAGATGACCAGGGCTTGTGTCAAGCTGGAGGGTGGGGGTGGGGCCACAGCCAACAGAAGGTTGTAAAGGGTGAGGCCACGTCTTACACCTTCAGGGTCCCAAAGGTGTCTTGGAGCTCAAATAGCTGACACACAGCTCAGTGGAGATAGCTCAGCCTCAGTGGGCCTAGTCCACCAATAGCATCCAGAAATGCCAGGAGCTTCTGATAATATCACACTGGGGGCAGAGCCCATAAAGGGGTGGGGCTGTTTGGGGCTCTGCTCTATGACACACCTTCGTGGCTTCTGCCCATGCTCTGAGTGTTGAAGAATGCTCCAGAGCCCAAAAAACGTGGTAATAAGAAGGGGAGGGCGGGCTAGAAAGGCTGCCAGCCCCACAGACAGCCTCCGTGTTCACAGAGAGCACACAGTTTCCTCTCTTTCCCTTGCAGTGTCTTGCGTGGTTGGCACACTCTGTGCACCCGGGCTGCTCTCTTTCACTGCCTCTCTTTGACACACACACCCCAACACCTCAGGAAGATCTTTCTTATAGTTCTGAAACCGAACTGGACAAGCTAGGAACGGAAGACTCCTAGAGCAGGTTTGGAACTTCAGAAAACTGGCTACCGCACCACGCCCTTTAGAAAAGTGTGTGGCGGCACGTACCCTTAATCCTAGCACGCAGAAGGCAGAGTTCAAGGCCAGCCTGGTCTCCATAGTGGGTTCTCTGTCTCAACAAAATAGCAATGGAATAAAGACAAAGAATGCAGATGCACACTAGTAACTTACCATGTAGTCATGGTAGCAGTGAAGCTGCTGGAATACATCTTTATACTTCCCAGTCCCTAGAAATGCCAAACCCAGGGCTTCCAGGCCGGCATCGGTGACATCCGAGCCCCTGTAACACCACCACACACAGAAACTGTCCGACAGGGCAGGGGTGGGCCCTGAGTGGGACAATACTCCATGTCCCAGGGGTCCTCTAGCGCTAACCCATCAGCCCTCTCACAAGACAGCTCATCACTGACACTCAATCTCTGCCCCTGGTGTCCTGTTATACTTTATAACCTTTATCTGGTGTTCAGTTTGGGCACAAGAAAACAGATCCTGGGTGAAACTGGGCTATGTAGATGCCACCATCTCCGCTGAAGCATCCACGTACAAGGCCGGGACTGCCAAATCCTCTCTGCTAGCCTAAGACGGAAGTACAAATGAGAGAAGACTTGTTTTAAAAACAAGACTTGCAGTTGTTTGATTTGAGCAATGAAGACTCATGACCCAGAGGCTAGGCTGAAAACCCTGCTAGCTCAGAGAGGCGGATAGTGTTCCCAGTTGACTTCCCTACCGATGTCTCAGAAGGAAACAGCTCCCTCTCCTTCTCCACGCCGTCTTAAATCCCTTTCCACTCAAAGACCCTCCTTTCTGACAGCTGGTTGCTCGCTCTGCCTCTTGACCTCGGGTTGACTTTATTTAGCTCTTGGATTTAAGATATGTGCTAGGGTTCAGCCAGAATACAAGTTTTTTTTTTTTTTGGTTTGCAATCTTGGGGTTCACAATGTAGTCAAATATTCTCCAACACAGAACTCTCACCCGGGAGTGGTGGCAGAGGCCTTTAATCCCAGCACTGAGAGGCAGAGGCAGGTGGATCTCTCTCAGTTCTGGTCTACAGAGGGAGTTCCAGGACAGCCAGGATGACTCAGAGGTACCCTGTCTTGAAAACAAACAAACAAACACAAAACAAAGACAAGGCTCTCGGGAACCAGGGAACAGTCAGGACACACAACTGATTTGAAAAACAGCTGAAAGTCAGGCCCCACTTGGCACAGATAAAGGAAGATGTTTCATGCAGAAAGGCAAACCAGGCTTGGGTTGAAGGAGCCTTCCAGGCATGGAAAGAAAGGAGTGATGGCAGCCAGCTCAGGTGCCCTCATTGGAGGGAACAGAGGAGACCCGGGCCTGCCATCACCGAAAAGCTAGGACAAACATCTTGCCACCAAGAGGCAGCACAAGATTAGGGAGCAACATCCCTCAAGCTCTAGCCATTTAATTAGTGCACGTCGGTTGTACAGAATGATGGGTTTTATTGTGGCATTTTCATACTTGAGCATCATGTTTGGTCTTCTTGCTCCCTCTGGAGTATCCTACTTCCTCCTCCCTCCTCCCTACCACCCCACTGCACTCCTCTCTATGTGATCCAGACTCCACCCAGGAGAGGCATCTGTCTGAGTCTGACTCACTTTACTTAGCATGATTTCTAGTTCTACCCATGTTCTTATAAACGGTATTGTTTTGTTCATCATTAAAGCTGAATTATACCACCTTGTGTGCAGATATCACCCACTGCTGATGAACACCTTCGCTGATTCCATTACCTGGCAACCCTGAGGAGAGCAGCAACAGATGTGCTGGCATCTCTGAGGTTAGTGTTGTCAGGGTTACCGAGATGGCTCAGGGGGGAGGGGAGCTCGCTGGATGGCCCGAGTGTGGTGACCAGGACCCACATGGTAGACGGAAAAGCACCGACCTACAGGTTGTCTCTTCATTAGCGCCACAGCACAAACTAATTGTCTACTCCAGTTGTTTGTAGGGTCCTGCTCCCTCTGAAGTCTGAAAAGGAACCTCTCTTGCCTTTCCCAAGCTTCTGGGCTCTCACAGACAGTAGCAAAGTTGGTGGCTTGTGGCTATACACCTCCAAACTCTGCCAGCATCATCTCAGACCTTCTCCTCATGTGTCTGTCTTCTTCAAAAGAACCCTGGTCAGACTGAATCAGTGGCCCACCCTACTCCAGGAGGACCGCATCTTGATGAATTATATTCACAATGGCGCTGTTACCATATAGGGTCCCATTACCAAGTCCTGAGAGCTAGGCCTTTTGGCCGAAAATATAGATCAACCCTGAGAGATCCCAGGCCATCCTGGAAAAACAGAGCACTTAAGCCCAAGCAGACGGAGGTTCCCATGGATACCAGCTAGAGAGATCAGCAATGGACTGGAAGGCCAGGGGCCATGAATGGGTGAAGCTGGGGCCACCTACCTACCCCAGGAACAGCCAATGGCCTGGCCCTTGGCTTTGACCCACAGGTTACCACCTCAAACAACAGAGTTAGGCCCAGATGCCATGAGAAACTGTGTGTAGCAACAACATTCCATCTACTAATTGAACTTAGAGGAGGAAAGGCCAGCAGCAGGAACCATATGCCCGGAGACAATTTTCTCCAAATGCAGATGCTGCAAATGTCCTTTTAATTCCCAGAGCTGCCAACGTTGGTTAGTGCTCCACCCCAGTCCTCAAATGCACAATATGCAGTGTCCATACACACAAGGCTCTCTCTCTCTCTCTCTCTCTCTCTCTCTCTCTCTCTCTCTCTCTCACACACACACACACACACACACACACACACACACACACTGCTGTGTAACCCGTAAAACCCAAGTGGCTCATTTTTCTTAACCAGATGTATTGCATTGAGAAGAATCCCTCTCACAAAAGAGCTGGACACAAGACACAGAAGCAACATTGTAACTGTTTCCTCCTCAGCCCTCAGCTCCTCCTGCCCCCAGGGACACAGGACCTAGCAATACAGCACCAACTGGCTCCTTGCCGTCAGTCAGGGAAGACCCTCCTCTTACTTGTGTGGTCAGTCAATGGGAAGTGGATAGCCTCTGACTTCTGAAGCCACTGCCAACCTCCAGGCATCCTAGATCTTCTGGGAGATCAACCGTGCTGTCCCCTTAGTCCTACCCCATGCTTCAGGACCAGCCCTACTTGGCCTATACTGTAGCGAAATGGAACCAGAAGAGATCTTGTGGCCGCTAGACTCTCCTCAACCAGTTCTGTGACAGAGTCTGAGCTGCTGATCTTCTCTGAGCACAAATCTCAAAGATAAAGTGAGAATCATAATACGTTGTACACACTAGAATCACGGAGCCATTCTGAGGATTTAATGGCGCTCTCATGTCTAGAACCAGAAACCCCAAGCTGATATTCCTTCCCGTCTCTCTCTCCTCTCCTCTGCTGTGTGAACTTCTTCCTTACACTACCAAGCCATGGACTGGCAATCTAGCCTTACCAACACTCCACCAGACACATGGGGAACTTTCCATTTTAAAATCATGTATAGGTACTACTGGGAAATCTCTGAAGGGATTATGGGCACGGGGAAATCTGATTTACAAAAGATCTTAAGTGATAAGGGTTGTCCCTGTTCTCAGAACAAGTCAGGGTGGCTGTTCAGACAATCCTTTTCTCATTGCCCTGGGTTTCCTCGTGCTGAGACAGCTATGACAGTTCTAAGACCATGCAGGGAGACTGTACCCTGCTCTGCCCGCCACTTAACCCAGACTCACTTTGTCACTTCAGCCTGACTTACCTACAGTCCCACCATGCCCCTCCAGCCCTGTAGCGGATGGGAACACTCCCATCATGGCTACAGCACTGTCTCCTGTAAGTCTCCAGGGCTGCAGTCCCAAACCTCCTGCCTGGCACTGGTAAAGCTGAGTCACCAGGATGCTTCAAAAGAGTCTCACGTAGATTGGAAGCAGCAGCAGAGGAAGGAAGTATTTTGCTTTTAGCTGAAGGCAAGAGCCCAGAGTGCCATGGTGATAGGACCCAGGCTATTGTGCTAACTCCTGCATGCCTCAGTTTCCCCCTTTTTAAGTGGAGGTGGTGGTAGTCACTACCTCATAGTGTGGCTGAGTATGAGACTGTACATGACTTTCACACCACTGGTATACACTGAAGCTCGATAAACAGCTATCCTTATTAACAGTCTAAAATCCCAGTCCAGAGTGGCCGGCTGCCACAGCACCAAGCACCCCAAAGCCTGTCTGTACACATCCCTTCAGTGTTGCCAAACTCCAGACCTCTACAGAGACCTGAACCAACAGGTCCTGACGCCTCCTCAGGGCCCCTACCATTCCTCTAGCCCCAGTCTAGGCAAGATGCCTGGTCTCAGCTACTCAGAAGGAGACACTCGGTGTCCCTTAAAGCCAGATGAGGTAACTTTCCTGAAGAGGGACTTCTGCTGTGGGATTTCCCTTTTATCTAATACTCCCCTACCCCAATTTTCTAAAATTCTGCTCTAGTTTTAGAAAAGAAAGTTGTTGATCACAGTCATGATTCCAGGAGAGGTGTACAGCTTCCTCCGAACTGAAACACTCCCTCCAGGAGGGAAGAAGTTGGGGTGTCCGTGAGACTCAGGGACGCGTGTCTGGAAAAGCTGAAACTTGTAAGGTTTAGCAGGACCCCTCCCCAGGGTTCCGGGTGCAGAAAACTGGCCAGGGAAGCAAGCTGACCTCTGAGGAAGAGAGGGGGTTCCTGGACCTGCTGGCTGCCTGTAAGCTGAGCACAGGGCTTAAGGACGCAGCTTACATAACTTGTCACCTGTGTCACTCAGTGAGGCTTTGAGTGCTTGTGTTCTCAAGGTAACCCCTCACCCACATTCTTACTAGTGACCATAGTAAGAACTCACTGGTTTACCACGCTTGTCTTTGGTGGCTTCCTTTCTAAGGTGACTAGACTATCACATCTCCCCAGGAGAAGTCTGTCGTAAGCAGGTGTGGAGACCCGAAGAAGCATTCTGTTGGTATGGAAGGAACCAGCTCCTGCAGAGATTTCTCCTAAGGGTGTGTCTACTACCTGAATAGATCTTACTAAGAGGCTCGGCCCTCAGCGCTTTATCACCACAAAACATCAAAAACATCCTTCTGCAGCTGACTCACATCTGTCGTGACCTATTTCTCCATGGACTGGAACGTGGCTATCATATATGATGCATCCCAACTCTGGTCAACGTGAAAAAGAGATGGTTGTGTCGCATGACCCTAATCATATTAAATACATGCATGCTTCCGTACATGTCATACGCAGAGAAGTGTCTGCAAGGAGGGCCTGAGAGATGGGATTTCAGGTGTTTATCCTCTCTCTACAGTGTCTAAGGTGTTTGTGGTTTTGCAAAGGACATAGAAGTTTTTACTAATGGGAAATAAGCCTGTGGGGCATTTTTCTTAATTAGTGATTGATAGGGGAGGTCCCAGCCCATTGTGGGTGGGGTCATCCCTGGGCTGGTGGCCCTGGGTTCTATAAGAAAGGGGGCTGAACAAGCCATGGTGAGCAAGCCAGTAAGCAGCACCCCTCCATGACCTCTGCATCAACTCCTGCTTCCAGGTTCCTACCCAGTTTGAGTTCCAGCCCTAACTTCCTTCAGTGATGGATTACTATGTGGAAGTGTAAGCCGAATAAACCTTCTCCTCCTCAGCCTGCTTTTGCCATGGTGTTTTATTGTAGCAATAGTTGTTGGGAGCACAAAGGTCCTTGAACCCACAGATAGCACTAGGAAAACAGGAATGTTGGACACACAGGTTCTCTTTTCAAGGAGAAAGATGTATTCAATGTTCTTTTCTTTTTTTTTTTTTTTTTTCCACCCAGAAGGTTGGGAATGGAAATGGCTGAGAAGCTGTTGATTTGTGTCATCCGTAGGGCCAGACCAATCCAGGCTCAGGCAACCAGGACTGGAGATCTCTAATAGTCTAGATTACCTCTATGCCATCTGTGTGACCGAGACCACCCCAGGTCCTCTCCTAGGCCTTTGAGATAATACATATAATCTGTCCACAGAACCTGTCTTCATGGAAGAAGTGCCATGTACTTTGAGAAGAGTTTCCAAATAATTAAGCCTCCTTGTGCATATGGGATGGTGTTTGTTTTGTTTTGTTTTCCAAACTGCGATGTACTTAAATATGCCTAAAATAAACTTCCCAGGGTCAGACTGTGGAAGTCGGAAATAGCAGCTACTAAGTCATGTTGAACTGCGTGAGAAGACTTTTCTTCTTGCCTCACACAGATCATCTCTCTGCTGGCTGTGGTGTTTGCAGAGACCCCACACACACAGTAGCCCTGACTGGGACACTGTGAAAAAGAAATCAGAGATGACGGCTAGTACCACTGCTCGCTGCCACAGAGAGCTCCTATAGGACCTTACACAGTCCTCGCTGAGCTGCACAATATATCCTCCTACTTACATTTTTTAATGTAGGGTGTCTTGGAGCAGTAGGTTTATGGTCAAGTTAAACAGGAAGTATGTTTTCTTTGTAAGCCTTCCCAGCATGTGCCTGGTGTCCCCGTTATAGACGCCCCAACGCGGGGTACATTTGTTACAGCTTATGAATCTACACACAGAGGCCACAGTTTACATCGATTCATGCAGTGCTGCTGTGCCTTCTGTGAACCTGGTTATTGCAAAGTGGTTTTTTGGTCCTAAAATTCCATGATCTATTAGCCCATCCCCTAATGTTTAACAGTCTTGCCTTTTTCACAAAATTGGCACTATACAATATGCAGCCCTATCAGATTGGCTTTCTCGCCAAGTGAGATGCATTTAAGCCTCCTCTGTTTTACGGCCCCCGATGGCTTCATTTCTTTCAACTGTCTTATAATGTTCCCCCGTCTGGATGTACCACACCCATTTCCCACTTGCTTGGAGAATGTCTTGGTTGCTTGCAAGTTTTAATAATTTCAGGTAAAGCTGCGAGAAGCATCCATGCAGGCTTTGGACAGACGTTGGTTTCCAGCTTCTATAATCAACCTCTACTTTAGAGTTGGAGGGACAGTGAATGAAAGAGGCAAGGGTCCTAGCGGGCAGCCTCCCCTCCAGCAGGTGACAGCAGGAGCGTGGCAATTCATCACGCGTGGCCGCTGGGCAGCAGTCCTGTTTGGTCTTGCAATAACACACTCCTCGGCAGCGTCCCCACTTCATCCTGGCTCCCCTCCTCCTGGAGGCCCGGGGCAGGCTCCACCCTGAGTGGGCTTAGGGAGGCTAGGGTTAAAGGGATGGAATTATGACTGCTTTTTCCTTTTGCTCTAGCAGGAAGTTGCCCTCTGCACCCCGCTCCTGGTGGTGTCAGGATGGACAGGGGACTCCAGCACCGACTGCTTTATAGGATGGCACCAGTACATCTGTGGAACAGCTCGAGACCCTTACAACGCTCAGCCTGGTGTAGAGAGTGGGCATAACTGAAGTCATCCTTGGAGTCACATGGGTCAGAATTTGAACTTGAAGCCCACCTCTGCCTGGGTATGAGATGTCTGAACAGTTTCTCTTAGTTAAATTTAGAAACCATTCAGCCTTCATTTGTCTGAGAAATTGGAATAATAGCTGTCTTGTTGAGAAATTTTCTGAAAAATTAGAGAACGTTTAGATAAAGCACCCAGGGGCACTTGATTACTTAATAGTTGCTCAATAAACAGCAGCAGGTGTTTTCAGCTCTGTGGGAGGTCATGTACCCAAGTTTTGTCAATTCAGCATGTAATTAACACTAACCAAGAGCTTTTGTATATCTCAGTAGGCAGTCTGTGCTGGCCCTGAACTCACAAACATAATCCTCCTGCTTCAGCCTCCCCACTGCTGTGTCAGTGATTATAGACATGTGTCACCATGCCCAACTCTAGCCAAGATTTTCTTGATTTTCAGGTCCCCTTCTGCTGAACAAAGGTAGTCAGAACAGTTCAATAGCTCTCTAATTCATCTGCGGTACAGCAACTCTCCGTTCATCAGTGGTACACTAAAGCAGAAGCCTGTGGCTGGTCCAAAGGAGCGAGGCAGATGGATGGGAGACTAGGTCTTTGGGCAAGTAGGTGTCAGATGAGTAGGATTGAGGGCATGCTTCAGTGACCTGACCCAGAGGTCTGCACCCAAATCAACACAGTCTATACAGTTTTCATACCCTTGGTTAAAATCCCAATGACTCCCACAACAGGAGGATGGAAACTTCCCACTCCTGGGGTCAGCCAGTTTGAGACACTGACATCTCAGCCTTTCTAGAAAGGAGCTTAAGGCTCCAGTCTTCCATGAACTGTACCTCCTTGTTTCAGGAGAAAGGCAGACCACCCCCAATAAGCCCACTGCATACCCCAAACATAGAAGAGACAGACAGACAGACATGCGCAGGCACACACACTCTCACAGACAGGCGAAGTGGCAGCTGGCTGAGGAGCCCTGTTATCTTTAAAAGAGAGGCTGTACCTGCGCGAGTACAGCGCGTGCCTGAGGCTGACTCTGCTGCTCAGTTGCTACATAAGACAGAGTGGACCTCATGAGAGCAGACCCCACAGGTCAAGCTTCGGCAGAGAGAGTCCTGGGGAAGTAGGGTGGTGCTGGGGAGCCTGGGAGAACTGAGGCATAAGGAAGTGACCCAACGCCTTCTCCAAAACTATGGTTAATGTCAACTCCTAGTGACCTCCTTTTGCTAGGGCAAGACTGGGTGAAGTTGACATGTCTACTCTTTCTTAAGGAACCTCTTTGCTCAGGTAGTTGCTTGGCAGATATTAAAACAGATATCTGGGCCAGCCGTGGTGGTGTAAGCCTATAATCCCAGCACTTGGCAGGAGGGCGATGAGTGGAGGCCAGCTCTGGGCTACGTGGCACATCCAGCCAGCTTTGGCTATATAGTAAGACCCTGTCTCAAAAATACCCAGATTATCAGTATTCCCCAGGACACGGGCCTCTACATTTGACATCTCGGTTACCAGCTCCTCGCGATGGGCTTCTTGTCACATTCCTAGACATGCTGCACATGTCTCCTGCACTTTTGTCACAGATACACCCAAGTGACCTGGCAGAAGCCACCTTCCAGGCAAGCCCGCAGAAGCACAGTCTTGCCCCACTCGGGTGTGTGTGTGGGTGTGTGTGGGTGTGCCTCTCACTCTGCACATTCATCTATCATGAACACAACTGCATGTTCCCAGACTCACACCACCGACAGAGGGCAGGCATAGCATGAGGCCAGGCTGGAGATGGGGGTTGTTGGGATAAGCAGGGAGAGAGCTCAGCCCATAACAAGTTCAGACAGGAGATGCAAAGGCAGGAGGGACTCCGCAGCATCCACCACGTACCTGTCAGTAACTTGGAGGCAGAGGGAGCACAGGTCACCTTGTCCACATTCCAATTCTAGGCTCCTTTGCTGAAAGTTTTCATGCCCCCTGTCGTGTGTGTGTGTGTGTGTGTGTGTGTGTGTGTTTGATTATAAGTAAATTTCAGGGGCTCAGGCTTCTGCTGCAGACAGCACTAACCGATACAAGAATGCTAGGACTACCCTTCTCATCCTGGATATTTTTCTGTATTTTTTGAATGTTTCCAATACGCAAACCATTGACACAGAACTAACCACAGTGCTCATGAGTTGTCTAAAGTCAGCTCCAGCTTTAGCCTGGGCTCAGTCACAGAGTAGAGCAGGTGAATCAATATATAATGGAGTCAGTCCCTTTACAGTTGCTAAGCTATTTTCAATTTTACTTAATCTCTTAACTGAATGCAGGGAGGATATTTATATTTTTCCCATGTGATATTTCCTAATGGTACAGCGTGTACCTTAAAAAGACATGCCCCTACTCAATGACTTCTTTATGTTGTGGCATTATGGCCTCCTGAAATACACGGTGCTGGCAGTGGTGATTAGGCGTGGTGATGGAGTGAAGGCAGGTAAGGGATGTGCAGGCCATGGTGTGTGGTAGGAAGCAATGGATTCTGGGAGGAAAGAGTCAGTGCTTGTAGTGGGGAGTGTCATTGTGAGGAAGACAGACAAATTTATTTTTCATGAGCCTATGAAGGTAGAAATCTGTCATCAGAACACCATGAAGGCCCAAGTTGTGTTTACAGCATGGTCATGCAGAGGAATGCGCAATGATATAGAACACGTTTTTGAACAAACCAGTGTCAGTGTGCACCCATCGGGATGCATGTCCCGGACCCTGAGTCACAGGAAGAAGTATATGAAAAGGTTTCACAGAGAGAGAACAAAAGAAAGGGTTCAATACAGACACACCCTGCTTGGATGGTCACACAGAATGACAGATCCAGTTACCAGAGAAAATAGTTTTTCAACCACGGTAGACAAGTTTAAGGAACTGAGCAAGAAGCAGCCAGTGTGTGGTCTCTAAACCCAGTATGGAGCTTTACTGGTTCTTAACCTGTGGGTTACGACCCCGTTGGGGGTCAGACAAGCCTGTCACAGGGGTTACATATCAGATATACCGCATATTACATATTTACATTACAATTAATAGCAGTAGCCAAACTATAGTTATGAAGCAGCAATGAAATAATTATGGTTGGGGAGGTCACAAGAACATGAAGAGCTGTATCAAAGCGTCACAGCACTAGGAATGTTGAGAAACATTGTGCTAGATGCTCCCTCAGCCCCACCCCCTCCAGAGCCTACCCGGCTGCAGCAAGTGTCACTGTCCTCTAGTATAAGTAAGACAAAACAGCAGAGTCCCCCTAGCCCTGGGTCCCCACCACTATCCCTGGAGACCACAGAAAACAGAGGGGTTCCTTGGGGAGCTGACAGAGAAGGACACGGGCTCAGGAGTGAGGGACACTGATGAAAGAGAAAGGTAAGGGTCACTTGGTTCTACTTTTTATCCAAAGCAGACACCATTTCTGAGAGGGAGCAGAGGGTACCTCTCTGGTAATCTGGAGTGGGTCAGTGACCCACTGACCTCAGCCAAGCAGATTCAATTTAAAAGGAATCTTGTCTGCTACATGCAGACTGCAGGACACCAAAAGAAACAGGTCCAAATGTGCAGGTTTGAGTATAATAGAGACACAGGTGCACAGGTATGCCTAGCCCGAGAGCCAGAGAGTTTGCTCATGGCCAGGAGCAGACAGGGCCAGTCCTTTATGGGACAACCAAGCCACTATATCCAACTGGTTTTTCCATGCCTGCTTTTATGTCACTTAGAGACACCCAAAATGCAGCTTGCCAGAAGGTATGGCATACTTTTCCAGTGAAAAGAAACAGGTGACATCTGTGGCCAGCCTCTCTTGCAGCTAGGACCACAGAGGTTTCTGTAGAGACTAGGTCTGCTTCTCTCTCATCCCCAGCCCCCCTCCCCCACCCGTACAGTCCGTTGAAAGGATACACTTGTTACATCCTGGCACACCTGCGTAGCTCCTGATGTTGCACCAGGGAGGACCTGTCTAGCGCTGCCTATTGATTGTCTGGTGTGGTTAGCTCACTGGCTGGAATTTTTCTAGAAAAGATGCCTTATGAATTTTGTGTTCCGCCTCCATTTCTGCCCTGGCAACCTTCAAATACTATGCCTTTCCACAAGAGGCAGACGTCTACTCTGGCCTGCATGCAAAGAAAGCGCAGGCAGCCATGTTGGAGGCTTGTCCACAGTGTCTGCCTGAGAACATTAATGACGGAAGTGTCCAAGGAGAAGTCTCACTTGGAAAAACCAAAGCTCAGGGAAGTCTTTGCTCACGAAAGACCTGGCAGCCAGGAAGTAGCTTCACCACTATGTGCAAGTCCCTGTCCAGGTCTGTTTTCTTTCACACCGCAGCCCAGCTGCTCCCGGAGTCCTTCGAGGAAGGCAGAGACAGCTGTCCACGGCTCCCATCCCTCCAGCCACCATTCCTTCCCCCCTCCTCTGGCAACAGTCAAGTTGGAACGCTGACAAAGTGAAGCCAGCGCATTGTGATGAGGGACAGCCTTGAACTTCACGCTGCCCTGAGGGATGATTTTCATTCAGTCGATAATTCACTGAGCTGAAGAGCAGAGGAACAAGGAAGTGTGCGTGCGTGCGTGCGTGTGTGTGTGTGTGTGTGTGTGTGTGTGTGTGTGTGTGTGTGCGCGCGCGTGTGCGCGTGTGTGCGTGTGTGCCTGTGCATGAGTTAAAGAAAGAGTGATTGTTGAAATCAAGTAATGTAGTAACTATTTTTCTTCTTAGCACAGGGTAATTTTTGGCGGTTGATGAGGATAAATTTTCCATTTTCCAAAAGGTAAAGCTATTTATCATGGTCAAGACCATATTGTAGCTGCCCTTTATCTTTGCACTTTCATTCCTACCACTAGACAGGAGAGAAACAGAATAGAGGGAGGATCGAGAGACAGAGATCCCCGAATCTAATTTCTCCCCTTTGGTTTAGTCTTTCAACACAATTATGAATAAACGACCATCAGCCGCCAACCCCACTTATGGGGTCCTAGCATTTATGTACCCTCTGAAAAGTTCCCAGAATTCCAAACGTCACACAATCCCAGAAACTCTCTGCAGCCGGCAAAGCTACACCATATGGCTTTTAAAGTATTTGATTCCAAATTTTTGGTCCGGAAACAGCGTTCAGTTTTAGTTCCAATGCTGAGAAGATTCGCAGTGAATACCTGGGATCCCCACTTACCTCTGTATGTCCTGAGCTATAGAGTGGGCCAGGGTGCCCAATGAAAGGCAAAGCACCCTCAAAAACTTCCAACCATCCAAAGGAAACTGTCATAGGTCAGTGCAATGAGCCGAACCCAGTGGCAAAGGATTCCAGCCCTGGCTGCGGAGCAGCTACCCTCAACAGGACCTCACTTTTCTGTATGGCCTCACTGCAAAAGGCTGATTCCTTTGAGAGCCCCCCAACCCCCATTTACGGGGATCTGGAGCACGTGGAAGATACTAAAAACAAATACAGTGTTTCTGGTTTTCTGTAAACAGAACCACACAGCATAAGAAAAGACAGCGGAAAGATCCCTGGCTGGAAAGCTGTGTCTCAGATCCATCCTCAGCCACTAACAGAGCCTTTGCTGGTCCCGGGAAATCTCAGAGGATGAATGAAGCGGTGAGAATAGGTAATTGATTGCTACTGTCTCTCCCACTCATCTTTCATGCTCTGTCCCTCTACCCCAGGTAAGGACTATTTTCATCCTAATCAGCAGTGTTCAGGGAAGGAAAGCAGGGGCCAGTCGCTGCTTGAGGGTAGGCCTCTTCAAGAGAGCTCCACCTAGCAGCTTCCAGCCCTGCACACCATTCACACCTTCAGTAGCAATGCAGGTAGGAAAGCTTTGCCCAGGAACCATTGCTGCTCCTGCTCCTTGCTCACTCGGCTTCACAGTGCTTGCCCTATAAGCTACAAGTCAGGCAGAATGCAAAGCAGCAGCCCTCCTAGGCACCGGGTTCTACTGCATCAGGAAGCCCGGTCCCAGTGGCTACTCAGTCCTAATGTATAGCCCTACTATAACCCGCAGCCTAAACAGGGCCTTTCCGCCAGGCCTGCTCAACTTCAATCAGCCAAGGTGACAGCACCCTTGCCGTGCTCTCTGCAGAGTCGGGGAGACCAAGAAACTGTGCTGAGCTCAGTGTTAAGACCCAGGATGCCTAAAAGAGTTTCCTTTTCCATGAGAAAAGCCACTAGGCAGAGGCCTGAAAGCCTGAATACCCATTCCACTCCAGTCTGGAGCACCTCCACACAGAGGGACTGGGACCTACCATGAGCCAGGGCCTTGTTGCAGAGCCTTTGTTGGGTCTGGAGCTTTTCTGACAGCTCATGGCTCCTCGGCAGCCTTTGGAAGAACCGCTGGAGACACACAGTGACTGTGCTGAAACAGGCAGCCACCACCTCCTCATCTGGGCCCTCCCTCATCCTAAGATGTCTGCAGATCAATAACTCTTCTTTAGGTCTGGCGCCAAGGGAGGGAGTCACTGGTGCAGTGGAGGGCTCTGGGCTTCCTGTGACCAGAATAGGCACCTGAGACCCTATGGATGTCGCCTCCTCCCCAGCTGTGATCCTGTCCCTGCCACCTCCTCCAATGGAAAACTTTCTATTCCTGGGCTTTTAGCTTGATAAGATAAAAGTGCCCCCACCAAACAGACTGCAGGAGAGCCTGCCCAGGGCCTCACTCCTCACGCATGCCTGTGAGTCTGAGAAACCAATGTCTTCAAAGTTCCAGCCACCGGCCAAAGTCATCTGTTACCTCATCCCGCGTGCCCAGCCTAGGAGCTCATTAATGGATTGCTTTGTGGGGTAGTGGGTTAGTAATGCTTTACCAGCCGAATATCAGGCTCCTGAGGGACAACCCAAAGCTAATTCATATTGCTGAATTCAATTCACTCAGCAGAGGGGGAGGAGGCTGTGTGGCTTTGAAGAGGTCAGGGCGTTTATCTTAGACCAGATACCTGGGAAGAGGGGAGAGACAAGGAGAAAGATGTGATCCTGTGGGGAGCAAAAATGATCTCCCACTTAAAGACAGAGATATCTCCTGGACCTAAAACAAGGCGCCCAGGATATCCCTCACTCTGACCGAAAAGTAGCCAGCCCTCAAGCTGAAGACCCTGCTGCAGAGACCAAGTCAGAGATATCAGGGTGGCAGGAGCCTTCTGGGAAAGCCACAAGATCCACCCTCAGGCTTCCCAGAGACCGGGCTTCCCAGGCAGAGCTAGGAAAGGATAAAGACTTGTCCTTTGGTCAGATGTCATCCAGGTCCTGGCACTAGATTCCACATCTCCTCGATGGGAGTCCCAGCGTCCCAAGTAACTACCAAGCCCTGGTTCAACCTGTTTGTGCTCCCATCTCTTCCAAAGTCATACAGAATGCCCCGAGCCAAAGGGCATATCCTCTGACCTACTCAAAGAAGCAAGCTTTGACTCTGAACCTCAATGTAGCCCCTTCCCTACCCTCCTCACAGAGATCCAGCCAAGAGGTTCTGTCCAGACCCTGTGTCCTATAAAGATCTTCTATACTCAGTACAGAGTGTCAGCACATAGTTTCAAATCCTTCTCTCTCTCTCTCTCTCTCTCTCTCTCTCTCTCTCTCTCTCTCTCTCTCTATCTCTCTCTCTCTCTCTCTTTTAAAGATTTTATTTATTTTATGTATACAAGTACACTGTAGCTGTCCTCAGACACACCAGAAAAGGGCAACAGATCTCATTACAGATGGTTGTGAGCCACCATGTGGTTGCTGGGATTTGGACTCAGGACCACTGGAAGAGCAGTCAGTGCCCTTAACCGCTGAGTCATATCTCCAGCCCTAAATCCTTCTTTAATATAGAAACACAGCTCCATATGCCTATAATTCCACCTATTCAGGAGGCTGGGGCAGGAGATCTAAGTTCAAGGCCAGCCTAGGTAATTAAGCAAGACCCTCTGTTCCTGGGGCAGGAGTGTGGCTCAGTGGTAGAATATTTGACTAACATTTAGGGGCTCTGAAATCAATCTTTAATAACTCCAAGAATTTCTTCACAGACTTTGGGTTTTATTTTATATATGTCTCATGGGCTCTGCTCGGTTTGTGTTTTGGATTCTTTGCTCTGGGCGTCCGTGTTCCCCTCCTGAAGCCTGCCTGTCTAGTGTTATTATGGCCTGAGGAAGAAATGCATAAAATTCAACAATTTTACGTATTTTGAGGACAATATTTTTTTCTCCCTTCTTAAGAAAGAGAGGAACAACACGGAATGACTGCTTGTTCTGTCCTGTGTCCTTCAGTCCAGCACGTATCAAGACAACTTGTGGCTGCCCTTCTATAGCTGCCCTGGGGTCCTACCAAGAGCCATTGTGCATAGGTGTGCGGTGTGTGGAAGAGGCCAAATAAATCGCTATGTTGGGGGGGGGATCACCCTCTGCTGCTGCAAAGAGAGGTGGCTCTTCCGTAATACTTGGGAAACTGTGTTTTTGAAACCATCTTGAGAATCATTAGAGTTTTGCCAGTACTTGGATAGTGTATACTAAGACCCGGACACTTCACCGTGGCACGGCCATCTCTCCTCAGGCTGGGACACTGATCCTTTCTCCCATGCACTCCTTGGAAAGACTGGGCTGTCTCCAGTCTCAGCCTGTCAAGCAGTCTCTGTGCCACAGAGAGGTTGTGAGTCCAGGTCCTGAGATGACACTTGGGACCATGAAGCAAGAGGTGGGACTGAGGAGGCCCTGTGCCCTGAGGGTCTGGAAATTCTGGCCCAGGCCAGCACAGGTGAGGCCTGCACCCCACTACTGCCTCTGGGAAGAAGGGCGTTTGGAGCTGGGGAGTTCTACTATACATAAAAGGGAAGTCACTCCCATTTGGCCCTAGGATAGGCTTCACTTTTTTTTTTCTCAGCAGAGTTTTGGTTTAGTTTGGGGTTTTCTTTTGCCATTTTCAGTGTTTGGGATGAAATTCAGGGCCCACAGATGTCCTACTCTAGAATCTTCATCCCCAATCCTTTGGAAATGAGACAGATGTTCTACAGCTGGTCTAGGAGGTCTACCATCTACAGCAGGGGAGTGTCTGCAATGACCTCTTGCTGCCCCAAATGTCTGAGCATGGGTTGAGGATCTCTTTCCACGCTGAAAGGCTAATCTAGCCAAGGCTCAACAGAACTGGAAACAGCAGGACTCTGCGGTTGAACAAGGCGGCACAGAGGCTCTCTGAGTTTTTAATACTTTCCACTGTTGCAGAATGGATATGCTTATTACAGCAGAAACCACCAACTCCAGCCTCTTCTGAACTTGGATGGAAAACACAGCCAAGTGGATGAGGGAAAGGAGGCAGCAGGCCCGCTGTCTGGGGTTCAAGCCAGAGGTCTGCTTAGCAGCCCTGGTGAACTTTCCAATCCTTATCTAGCTTTTCTCTTCCTCAGCTGTCTCTCTCAGGATCCAGTTTGCTTAAGTTCACTTTGGTTATTGGCTGGTCTGTGTCATGAACTTTGACAGCTTCAATACACAAAGGATGTGCCTGTGTGTCCATACTCACCCCGTCGTAACATGCCTGTGTGTGTCCTCAGCCACCCCGTGCCCATGCCTGTCACCACAGGTGTGCTGGGAGTGGAAGGACACTTAACTTCTGCTCTAGATTTAGAGACCTTATGACTTGCACATGGTAATGGGACAGTGTGTAAGTCAGTCCTGCCCACCTCACGGGGCTCAGCACAGGCTGAGACACAGCTGAGTGTGACTCCGGTCCCCTTGGTCCCTGCACTTCACGGACATTCTCTCCAAGACAGGCGAGTATTTACTTCCATCTTCACAGGTTCTCAAGCAGAACAACTTCCACTGTGGGTCAGCAAACTAAGCAATGACACTTCCCCAGGGCCAGCATGCCACGGACATCCCTGAGGAATCCAGGCTTTCCGGCTCTCCTGATCTTTGACAGGGCTCGTGTTTTACAGGTATGTACTGCTGAATTGTTACTGCTGCAGTGGTACTCTGTCTAAGTCAGGGCCTTGTACAGGGTAGGCAAGTGGTGGACCCCAACCCTTCAAAACCACAAACACCACTGCACGACTTTTAGACCCCTATTTCATCAAGGCCCATGTAAGATTGGTTTTCAGTTCCTTTTCTTCACGTGTGTTTATATGCCCATGTGTCTGTGTTTCTGTGTATCCAAGCACATGTGCACATACATGTAGAAGCCAAAAGGACAACTGTGGGTACCATTCCTTTGGAGCCACCCACCTTGTTTGTGGAGACAGGATCTCACATTGGGACCCAGAATTCATTGTGTAGGCTCTGCTGAATGGCCAGCATCTCCAGGGATCTATCTGCCTATGTCCCCACAGTGCTGGGTTTACAAATGTGTGCCACAGGGAGGCTGGAGAGATAGGTCAGTGGTTAGAGCACTGGCTGCTCTTCCAGAGGTCCTGAGTTCAATTCCCAGCAACCACATGGTGGTTTCACAACCATCTGTAATGGAATCTGATTCCCTCTTCTGGCATGCATGAAGACAGAGCATTCATATACATAAAAGCCATACATAAATAAATAAATATTTAAAAACAAAATAAAACAAAAAAACAAATGTTTACCTCTCTGCCCAGCTTTGTATGTGGGTCCTAAGGATCAAAACCTGACCACCATGCTTGCGTAGCAAGTCCTTTAAATATTGAACTATCTTTCCCGCTCCAAGCTTTTGTTTTCCTCCCACAACAGCCACTCTAGACCTGGAAATGTAGCTACTCAAGAAGCAGGGAGTTGAGGGTGGCAGAAGGCTGTTCAAAAGCAGTAAATATGACCTTGCCTCTTGAGGTCACAGGTGAGTGTCATACTTAGCCACACCCACCTGTCCAATAACACATGTAAATAGGCAGCCTAAGTCTTGAACATGACCCCTGACAAGCCCTCTGTGCAACGCCACCTGTGGTTTTCCTCCTGATGTCCTCAGCGGACACCAGTGGATCTAGGTAGGAACATCCTGAAGAAAGCAGGTGATACCTCGACCTCCATGACCATCCAGACCCTCAGCCACAGCACTCCGCTCCACATGGAGAATGTGCCATGGCTCCAGGAGGCACCTCTGATGCACTTCCTTCTCCCCCAACTAAAGCACAAACCAGACACACCTTCAGATTTCCCAGTGGATACATCTGATGAACTCCCTCTACTCCAGGAACCACAAGCAAGCTACAACAGGCCCAGCACAGACATGCTGGCCACTTCTGCTAATGAACACAGAGCGGAGAGGTCTTGAGGTCCACCAGGTTCTGCCCAATGTATCCTCAGCATTGTGTGTGTGTGGGGGGGGGAGGGTGTTCAGGAAAGACCCACATATTACTGGCACGGGTGTGAGATGGGATACCCTTGACCTTGGGGCAAGGCACACTATTTCTAGCACATACTTTATTTCACTGAACCAGTGACGCGCCCCCCGCCCCCCCGGAGAGTAGCCCAGGCTGAACCTGACATCATCTCCTTAGCCTCTTCCTTCTTTCCCCAAAGTCCCAAGTCTGACTCTGCTCCCCTCCTAACCCGACTCAGAACACAGGGGGAGAGAAGCTTGCCAGAGTGCCTGGAAAAAAAAAAACCCCGAATATGACTAAATACAAAGCCATCTCCCCAGTCAGGCCTGGCCTTTGCAGAGTCAGCTGCTGCCAGCACTTCCTGGCCCAGTAGGGGAGAGCTGGAACAGAGCCCTGCGGGAGGAGGGCTGGGTGACTCCAGACAGCAGACCAAGAGCGGGACCATACATCTGGGAGGTAGCCTGCAGCAGGGTCACCGGGAAGAGGGGCCTGGCAGTGAGTAAAGCCTGAATGAGGAACATAAGGGGCAGGGCCAGGCCGTTCACATGTCCTGCCCACCCATAAGGACTCACCCTCCAAAGAATCTTGCCATCTCTGGAATGCCAACAGGAAGGGCTTGGGATGTTTACCGGTCTATCACTAGTCTTAATAATACCCCAGGCAGGGTAAGAGCGGCAAGCAGCCGCCCTCTTTGGGTAACTGGGCAGTGAGGACCGAGAGCCAGCAAGCTCCCCGGGAGGGCAGGGATGTGACACACACCACCTTGCCGTGTCTAGTGGCTGCCCCTGATAAAAGTGATGAGCACTGTAGACATGTTGAGGGCCCGAGATGCCTCAAAGCCTGGCAGGCCTGGCAGGATTAGCTCTATCTGAAAGGCTAGCAAGCTGGCCAAGAAAGCCCCGGGCAGGTGAGTGCTTGGCAGAAGCATCCCACATTCCAGTCTCATGAGGCTATTTTGAGGATGAGTGTGTGGCTGCAAGCATGAAAACGGGGTTCTTCAGAGCAGAGGCATTGCTGGCACGTGAAATGTCCTGTGTACATTCTCAGACCTCGGCTAGCCTGGCCCAAGCCTTACCAGTGAAGGCTCCCTGGCTGGAATTTACTCTGCCAGCCAGGTAGAATCCTCTGAGCTGGCGGAGGCTGATGCCCTTGTCACTCAGGGCTAACCCGCCAAGCCACCAGGCTGCTGCAGGAATGAGCGTGGAAAAAGGGAAAGATCCCAGCCTCAGACCTCATCAATTCCCTGCTACCTAATGACTCTCAGCTCCAGCAGACAAACGCACACATTCATTACCAAGTCTAATTAGGCCGTAGACAAGTGGCATTAATCATTTTTGACTATACCTAGGACTCAAGCTCCCATACTCCACAATCGTAGGATTTTCATGCTCTGATGAGTGGGGGTGGAAATCGGCTCACATTTAATCCCTCAATTTCATCTTTGGAGAAAAACGAAAGGAAGGAAGGAAAACTAGGGGTGCAGACTAGAGATTCAGGGTTGCTCTTTCCCTGTGTTTTAACACACACCCCGAAAAGGCCTTTCCTAAGCAGACTTTAATTAGAGCCAGGAGGGGAGAAAACCGGGTGCTTGTCACCTTTAACAACAAAACCTCAATGCCAGTGCCAAACTTTCGCAGCTTCCCAAACAGAATATGGCTCTAAAGGAAGGAAAACACAGGCTACTTATCCCAGCAATGCTGGGGGCCCTGGGTAAACAGTTCCCAAGTGTCCAGAGTAAACACTGGAATGCCAGCACATCAAAGGGCAGTGGCCATGATGCTTTTATGAAGACTTTCATCTGCCACTGTAGGGTGAGAATGTGTGTGTGTGTAGGGGTGGGCGGGGGGGGGGGTAGCCAAAGTCAGGGTCCTAGCAGACTTGCAAAGAGCCCCTAATAGAATAGGTGAGCTGCCACCTGGGTGGCTCCAGTCCCACAGAGGATTTAGCTAAACCCAGCCATTAATACAGCAACAGGATTTCAGGAAGCAGACAAGCAACTCTGAAACACCGGCAGCTCGGGAAGAGAAGTCAGGAGCTCCTTCCTAGGAATTCGGCATGATTCTCACAATGTAATTAAAATCTACCCCTGGAGGAGGAAGGTGAGGGGTCTGAGCCCCAGAGGCCCCCTTTTTAGACCAATCATTCCAATCACTTTATTATACTCAACCTGGGGCACCCACATATCAACAGCTTTTAACAGATACCTGAAGTCTCTTACCCCACCTCACCGGCTGAGAACTAGACTTGGTTTCTCCAACTACCAGACCATTTCCTGGCCCAGGATGGTTCACACACCCACTCAAAGGAGACACATGGCAGAAGGCCATCTTTATGTGCCTTCCACACAAGAAAGGGCAAGAGGCAGCTGGAGGAATTCCCAGGTTATTTGCTGGGAAGGCTGGAGTTAGTGTTTACCACCCCACCCCCAAACAAAGCATTGGGGTTCTGCAAGCTCTCCAGTGTTTACCTCCATGAGCATTTGCAGCAAGCCAATCTGGATTTCCTTCCCTATCTAACAAATTTGATTTTGTATGCGTATGTGTCACAGAGGTGCTGTGTGTTTGGAAGCCAGAGGTCAACATAGATTGTCTTCCCATATTGCTCACCATTTTGAGACAGGGTCTCTCATTGATTCTGGAGTTTGATCAATATAGCTAGACTGGCTTGGCCATCAAGCTGCCTCCCCAGTATTGGCTTACAGGCAAAGAGCAGAGGGTTAGGCTTTTTACATGAATCTTATACTTGCTGGGCAAGCACTTTATCCACGGAACCATCTTGTCAGCCCTCAGACTTAATCCTGAGAATTAGCATTGGCTCTGAACTTCACAGTGTTAACCAGTGCTGCCGTAAGACCTCCAAGAGGGACTAAGCTTATGCTAGGCAAAGCAAGTGTCTAAAACGTCCCTTACTGAAAGCCCATTTGTCCGCTAGGCTCCCACCCAGTGTCAGCCTCCTCAACAGATAGATGTCATTCACAGCCCCACTGGTCTCAATGGTGTGAACAAGCATCTGTATCCAACCACCACTTTCGGAAACCATCATGGCGCTCTGCTGGCCGCAAGTGCTACTCAGAAAGGCATCTATCTCGAAGCCAGGCACAGAGGAGTCTCAGCCACTGGACTGTGGGTTTCATCAACAGCTGACTTCCACCTGAGATGCTAAGCAGGGATGTCTAGAGGACACCTCATACTTAAACTTCCAAGATATACTACCCACTTCCCGCTTTCAACTCCACAACCAAACAAAGCTTGAAAACTGTACGCCATGCTTATGCGATATAGTGAGCCCCAACTAGCCATTAATGCTCTAAATGGGAGGAGACAATGGTAACATTTCTATCTAATTGGTTTTTCATTGTGCACCCCAACAAGCACTTTCCTAGTCAGCTAACAGGTATATGATTAATACATTGAATTCTCACATTAACACGATGCTGTAGATAAGATCATTAGTACCACGTGTTAAAGACAAGTGACAGCGACAGAGATTCATGCGGTCACACAGCAGAGACTAAGTGACGTTTTGGATTCAAAGCCAGGACTTTGGTTCCAGATTAAGGTTTGGTGTGTGTGTGTGTGTGTGTGTGTGTGTGTGTGTATGTGTGTGTGTGTGTGTGTGCGCGCGCACGCGTGTGTACAAGTAGCTAGGGTTGGCCAGTAATGGCCAGCCAGGACTCTGCCCATTTCTACTCCCCGCCCAGCACTGAGATTACAAGCATGTGCCACCATGCCTCCTTTTATTTATTTATTTTATGTGGGTTCTAAGGATCAAGTTCAGGTCCTCATGTTTGCCAATTGAGCTGTGTCCCTACTCTTCCCAACTCCAGGGTCACCTTTTAAAGGTTCTTTTTCTGACCCATGCTTTTCAAAAATGAAAACAAAACAAACAGACCCTCTCAGAGATCCAGACCCCAGACCCTCTCAGAGATCCAGACCCCAGACCCTCTCAGAGATCCAGACCCCAGACCCTCTCAGAGATCCAGACCTCAGCTTAGCAGCAGATGCCCGGGGAGTCTGTGCTGCGCACCAAAAATGTCTCAACTTTCTCCTGGTCAGCCGAACACTCACGGTTAGTTAAATATTAAAAACAACAAACAGAGATTCCTTTCTGTGGCCTTCCTGACTCCAGGGCTGCTACCTCTTCGGTGTTCCAGCATCTCTGGCTGGTATACAACCAACTACACAGGGGCCACCGGACCCCACAACAGTGAAAGGACCTCAGCAAGTTGCAGGTCAGAGGTCCTGCTTGTGGTCTCTATTTTCCAAGCGTGGAAAGTATTTATGGACGGAGCAAAGGAAATAAACAGCTCTAATGTGGTAGGAGGATGCTCATTTAGTCATGGAGTACTGAGCAGATGCCCACAGAAAGCTGCCAACACACCATCATCACTAACCACAAGAATATCACAAATTCTGTATAAAGCTGGAGGGTTCCTCAAAGCCTAAATACAAACAAGACTTACAACACGCATATTTTCACGGACAATGCGGCTTCTGGAATTTGAGCACAAGCAAATCCGTAACAGTGAATTCACTGCCTCTTCCCCCGAGTGCAGGGTTTGTGGGTACTGCAAGGTACCCGGGAACACGGAGGGAGGAGAGACTAGCAACACACCCAAAGGGACACTGCACCGGATTCTTCTGCAGGTCAGCAGCCGTGCACACATTGCACAGACACAGGACCCTACATGGCCAGCCTGCTCCTCAACAGGCAACTGTGTGGGGAAATGTTTGTGCTGGGAAGAACATGGAGCAGCTGAGAGGGAGCTGCTATGGGTGACAGTGAGGGGGTAGGGCTAGCTGTTGCTGTCCAGGGTTGTAGTGGCTGCAATCCATGTCTACAAATGATTGCTGGAAACTGTCGTTGTACTGTGGGCTTCACATGTTCAAAGCAGCCACGTAAACACATGGGTATGAATATCCTCTGGCAATGGCAGATTCCTGGTTGGTGGGGACGTATTACAGGGATACACAGAATCACCACTGGCGAGAGGGAATAAAAAGCCTTAAAGGGAGTGCAGATTTGCTCAGAAACTCTCTATGCTGGTGTCCAGTGTTCCAGTCCGATTGGAAGAAGCCAGCAGAGCAGTGGGGATGCCTTGTGGGAGAAGCTGGCAGGGAACTCAGTGATTCTAAAGCTGGAAAGATTGGCACAGGAGTGCAGGAGAAGGAAGAGGAGAGGCTGGGTACAGCCAAACACTGGAGCATACATTGTACAGAGGGTTGAGGAGCAGGTGTGGAGGGCTGAAGAGGCCTCAGGTGCAGGTGACCTTGGCATTTATCAGCCTCACAGCCATGCAGAGCCAAACCAGGCTTCTTCTGACGGCTCCCTAGTAGGAAGATCCTGAGCAAACCCCAGAGGTGACCAAGTCACCTCCTCATTAACTCTAATAAGTAAGGGTCAAACACTTCGTTATCAATATCACTGCCCAATTTTAAAAACTTACAACTAAAGGAAGAAGAGGGTGTGCGTAAGACAACCGAATGACCTTGTGGAGAGCCGTCAGTCCCAAGCTGCAAACTAGCTTGCCTGCATGCACCGGGTCGGGGTGGGGGTGGAGGGGAAGAAGGCTTGTACCGTCTGAAGATACGTAACTGTACACATATAACCACCCCTGGTCAGTAGGAAGCCATTAAAGGATGCCAGGCAGTGGACAGCAGCTGTCTCCAAAGGTAACCTGCCTAAAGTTCGGGCTGGTCACAAAAGGCAATGGCCTCCTCTCGCAGGCTCTCAGCCCTTCACCGCGCGTACCTTCCCCGCCCTCACTCACTAGCGCAGCGCAGCGCCTGCCGCAGCACCTCCCGTCCGCACAGGTCACACCAGCCCGGGCCGCCCGGGAGCGCCAGTTCCGCGAAACGGTGCCCCTCGCCTCTCTCGGCCAAGACGCGGGGATCCTGCGGCTGCTCGAAGATGCTCCTCACGTCGCGGGGTCGCTGCGACCCGGGTCGCCGCCGCAGTCTCTGCTGCAGACCCGGCCGGACAGGGCGAGCGTGTCGGCAGTCCCGGGGCGTGGGCTCGGGGTCCCCTCGGGCACTCCTCCTGCCACCGCGACCCTCTGACGCCCCGGTCGCGGGGATCAGGGCCGTGGCGATGCAGCGACGCGGCCGGGCAGGCGGTGGCGGATCGGTGCCACCCAGGCTCTGCAGATACCGCGGCGGCTCCGGGTCTAGGAGCAGCGGGTAGGGACGCTGCCCGATGGCCGGGGACGCCATGGCCAAGGCCCGCTGGTGGCGGCAGCTCCGGAGCCTGGCCAACAGAAGGGGCGGCTCCGGGCGAGCGCGCTTTTAAAGGGCCCGCAGCCCGCGGGTGGGGCTGGGCGGGGCGGAGCCCACGGAGAGGCCGGAAGGGCAACACGCGTGACTGCGGTCCCGAGCCGCGTAGACTCGGGGGACGACTCCGCGGCTAAGGGGTGGTGAAGGTTCGAGCATCCGAGAGGCTTCGCGAGGCTGGGCGGGCGCCTCTGTCTCCAGCCCTGCCCCGTCCCCTCTGGGCGTCTCCCAGGTCGCCGCGACACCGGCAGGGTGGGGAGCAGGTGGGAAGTGGGGGCTTTGGAACCCTGGTGGGGACCCGGGGGCGGGAGCTCGCCCGCCGCTGTCTGTAAGGTGCCCGGCGGAGTCTCAGAGCTGCTCGTGGGAAGCTGGCTACATCAGCTCTCCCTTCTCACCCCTGCTGCATAGGCTGCCCCTCCCCGAAGACTGGGGTTGGATCCTTGGTGATCCGGTGATCTTGAGGGACCTCTGTGCCCCACGGGTGGACAGGAGCTTTCCTCCCGAATTAACCCCACCCCCTCAGTTGCTGGAGTCATTGGTGCGGAAAGAAATGCCAATCCCCCAAACACCTCCTTTATTCCCGGTATAGAAGGTCCACCTGAGCAGGGGTGCGGGGTGGAGAAGTCCGCATCCTACCAGCACCAAGGGGTGAGCCATAGGTTCCTGTCTGGCTTAAGGTTATGTATGCCGCCACCATCTTTAAAATCCTAATTTTTTGACCAGGCTTGTTCTTTTGGCACTGGGTCTTGAAAATTATGTAGCGTTAATGACTAGTGGGCCTGTCCACAGTCCCGCCTCGAGGGCGAGAGCAGGTGAGGCTCTGGGTTTTTGAACCTGTGCCCGGTCGGCTAGCAAGGGTCCTGGGCCCTCTACAGTCTGGTTTTGTAGCTGCAGGCGCCATTGCTCTTTCCAGTTCCGTGGTTCTTAGGCCTAGCTCACACTTTCCCCCTTAAATTAACAGGTCTGCTTGGTTTAGTGGCAGTCACTAGCAAGCAACTTTGGGAATAAGTCACTGCACCATATTAAAAAATTCTGTATGTTGGGTTTCGACAAACCACTGATAGAAATATGGGGGAGGCATGTCAATAGTGAATATGTACACACTTTTTCTCATTATTTATTAAATAGTTCTGTCTAGCAATGATTCATATACACTCACACAATACCGGGTGTTTATTATAGACCGGGTTAAAATGCATAGGTTCTCTCTGCACACACTTTGTAAAAGGGACAAGAATCCTCAGGCTGGAGAACTGGGAGCAATAGTGTATGTAGAAAGTGTATGGGGATTCTGAAACCAGACTTGGAATTGTCTAAAATTCGCCTACATCTTCCTTAATCTTCAGGGTTCTTTCCCGGCCAGTGGTGGGTCTCCCCCTAGTGTCTGGCTGGGGAATCCTCACTTTCGCTTTTCCCCTCCAAAGATAAATTTAGGCAGTTGCTGAAAGTCCAGTGGCCAGGGAATTCCCAGCTTTCCTTGCTCCACAGCCCCCCACCCTGGGTGATGGTAATCAGAGTCCTCCTCCTTCCAAGTTGGAGGCAGGGGACAAGTTTATGATCTCTGAGCTTCACTTTATTCCCTGGCTTCTGGGTAGTGGAAAGGACTCCAAAGTGGGGGTGTGGGGGAAGCTATGATAGGGTGGTGCGCACAGAGTCCCCACGCCACTCCTCCACCCTTCCCCTTGCTCTCTTTACATCAGTGAACCAAACTTTGAAGGCCAACCAACCCTAGAGGGTTTGTTAAATCACAGCTTGCTGCCTTTACTTAAGTTCCTGTCTGGGCTAGGACACGAGACTTGTATTTCCAGCAAGTTCCCACAACAGTGTTGGCGCTGATGGCCCACTGTGAGCGTTACTGCTCTAGGGCCATAGCAGTGTGCAGGGAATGGACATCTCTGTTCCACAGTCCAGGATTTGGGGAGTTGGGTTGGTTGTAACTGACAGAGCCCAGCAGGAACTGTTTCCTTGGCGCTTTCTCCCAAAGCGTGAAGGAGAAAGTGCAGCCTGGCTTTCTCAGTTTTCTTCCTCCTCTCTAGGGTTTCTGTGAGAAGCTTCCTGGGTTCTTGCAGAAACTTGTACTGCATATAAATATTTGCTCTGTGTCTGTCCATCTTCACAAGGTTTGAAACGGGTACCTCTCAGGGGTTCCATGTTTTGGGACA
Organism: Micromys minutus; assembly: GCF_963924665.1. Taxonomy (NCBI): domain Eukaryota; kingdom Metazoa; phylum Chordata; class Mammalia; order Rodentia; family Muridae; genus Micromys; species Micromys minutus. The sequence goes on from NC_137975.1 coordinate 23,186,711, forward strand.
GAAACCAGCTTGAGTTCGGGGTGATGGTTTGGTGTGTAAGTAGCACAATTCTAGTAACATGCAGCCTTGGGAGGCCAGATTTAGACACTATTTATGAATAATTGGCAACAAACCTCACCTCTATCCTTCCTTTGCCCAGGCCTTCCAAGTGTCGTTTGTGGCTGACTTCGATTCCCAGTGTCAACTGTCATCAACTGAGGCTGGCTGGGACAGTCCTGGCTGTGGGCTACATAGAAGACACTCTGGCCTTGTTTTCCTGTGGCTCTGGTTTGGTGGAGCAGTAGTGGCTGCTTCCAGAGCTGATGGGAAAAAGACATGGAGCCAGAGTTCCTGGGATGGAGACAGATTATGTGGAGATAGTATAACATCATGTGACCCAAAACTTTCTCAAGTTTCTCTTAAGATTCATCTCTCTGAGGAAAAAGAAAAAAAGAAATGAAGGAAGGAAGGAAGGAAGAAAGAAAGGTGTCAAGGAAGGAAGTAACTATCCCCCAACCTCAATAGGTATGGGATTCACCTCTCCAATCTTTCCCAATCCAGTCCCTCCCATGACTCATGATAGAGCATCTCCTTTCAACATACATGTGTACTCACGCTCGTGGGCACACACACACACACACACACACACACACACACACATACTCCTCCAGGGAAGAGGTGAAAAGAAATCATCCAAATCACCGACCCCCTCTAGTTCTGCTAGAGAGACACCGCCTGGGTGTTGGATGCCTGGACAGCAGTGTTTTTGACTTTGTCCTTGGTCACCAGGCTGGCTTTGAGGTTTCACCACATCTGCTGGAACATCTATGGAAGGCTTTGTTTTGTTTCTTCTGTTTTTCTCCTTAGTAGATCCTCTTGGCTCAGAGTGGGTCACTTTCCCAGCTGTGACTCATTCTAGGAGGGAGGACAGACATGCTGCTCTTAATTGTGACCAAGGGGAAGAAGTGTGGTGAATGTGCGTGTGGTCAAGGTCTCTTCAGTGGTGGTCCCATAACAGGTTCGTCCCCTGCTGGGTGAGTTATTTCAAGACTATCCCCCAACCTTCCCCTCCAACTCCACTCCCTGGCAAGAAAAAAAGGAAGACATGGCCTGCTTTTATGTGACTCTGAAGCATCTGACGATGCTTAGCAGTCTCTGAAGGTTTTCAGAGTCTCTGGGGATATTGGTAGTCGTGCGCAGGGTTACGACGTCAGTCGGGATATGTTTTGTTGCAAGTACAGCCCTGGATCTCAGTGCGTCAGACAATAGAGACCTCTTGCGCACTCATACCTCATGTACAGGCTGACAAACGCTCACATCAGAGTCACCCACGACTCCTGCAGATCACTTTGCCAGTCCCTGTGTCAGAGGGCATCGAGAAATGCTTGCTGATCTTCACTGGCGTTTAAAAATCTTGGTCACTTCCATTCACAAGTCACAGACCATCCTACACAAGGAGAGTCAGCAGCAAAAACTCACTGTGAGCTCAGAGATGGAGGAGAGCCAGGGTGAGGGGATGGTGTGGAGGGGGGTGGGTGGAGGGGAGGTGGAGGGGGTCACGTGGAGGGGGTGGAGCAATTATTAATTTCTTAAGCCACGTCCTCCTCTCAGACCCACTGTCTACCAGGTGTTTGTCCAAGCCTTCGAAGTCTGGAGGAGACACATAGACATCAAGCTGGATCTCTAGTAGGAGAGGCACCCAGTAAGCCATCAATAGGTGTGATGTGTGTATATCAGGATTTGAGTGATTTGGGGAACAAATGCAGCATTTTTTTGGACACAGAAAGTGAGGAGGTTTCATATTAGACCAGCCACTGAATCTCAACCCTCCCAATGCTGCGACCGTTTAACACAGTTCTTCCTGCTGTGGCGACACCCCCCCCCCCAACACCAGATTATTCTTGTTGCTACGTCATACCTGTAATCTTGTTACTGTCATGAATCATAATGTAAACACCTACATTTTCCCGGTGGTCTTTGGGGGGGTCGTGACCCACAGGTTGAGAACCATTGGGTTAGACACCAGGATCTTTCACTGAATCAGAGCTAAAGGGAGAACAACCATGTGTGTGAGCAGCAGTGTCCCAGGCTAAGGGAGTAGTAATGGTCCCTAAGCATGTCTCCAAATCCATGAATACAAATGTGCTCAAACATTCTCAGGTCCTACCAGCATGATGTCTGACCACTGGCTTATATTTTATAAGAGATGTTGATTAAGATGACACACGGACCACAGAAAATGGGTCAGAGGCAGTGGAAGGTCAAACTGTGTGAGGGAAATGCCTCCAGCCTTCTCCCTCCTGCTTAGGCTGCGCACTATACAGAAGGCTCGGTCTCCACAAGAAGAGGGTCTCGCTCGCCTTTCAGCAGGGGGTGGCGGTGACACCTCACATTGCTGGAGACCAGTGGATCTGTCGGGGTCTCTTGTAAAAAACGAGATGGCCGGTGTTCCTGCTTTACAGATTAGGAGCTGGAGACACACAGGACCGTGTGACTGGCACAGAGCCTGGGTTCCAGACCATTTAAACCTCCATATTGGCCTCTGCACTGCCTGCTGGGATGGGAAGGGCTGGTGGATAAAACCGATCTCAGTATAGGTACCGTGTGAAGAGTCGGAATCCTTATCTAGTGCTCTTCCCATGTGACGCTCACCACTCTGCTTCCTTGTCAGGCTCTGCACCCCAGGGTCACCCATCGCTCCACCTGATTCGCCACTATCCCCTTCCATGGGTCTTGTTGGTCTTTCTGACCCCCTTCTCTGCACAGGGTACGTAGGCGGTGCAGGTGTGGAATGAGCTCAGTTGTAGGCTCATAACCAATGTCTGATCCAAGACATGGTTTTGTTTGTTTGTCTGTTTTTGTTTTTAATTTATATGAGCACACTGTGGCTGTCTTCAGACACACCAGAAGAGGGTGTCAGATCTCATCATAGATGGTTGTGAGCCACCACGTGGTTGCTGGGATTTGAACTCAGGACCTCAGGAAAAGCAGTCAGTGCTCTTAACTGCTGAGCCATCTCTCCAGCCCTGAGCCCTGTGGTAAATTTGCTGTACCCGTGCTTCAGGTGAGCCCAGAGAGCAAGGCTGGACTAGCACCACTGCACACTCTGGAGCGGGACTTTAAAAAGTAATTGGCTTAATTCGCGTGTGAGCGGAGGGCATAGGACAGCTCGCAGTGGTGCAGGCTGGGCTCTCCTTTCACCAACCTGATGCTTGTGCTTCCCGGGAACTTGTCTCTGCCTTTGACAGTACTGAGGGACAAGAGTGTCTGTGGGCGTACTCCCAGAAAGTGTGGCCATTAGGCTGCGGCACTGGGTTCATGGCAACGCCTCCCTCTGCGTGTTGGAGATGCAGTTTTTCCACCCCGTGCCACAGCCAAGCTTGCAATGGGCCGGCTTGTGTGCACGCACACACTCTCCCCCCCTGCCCTGGAAAAACTCAGATGTTCCAGACGGATTCATCAGCATCTTTTATCCCTCAGCCAAAGGGGAGGCTGCAAACCACAAGCACGTCTCTTCCAGGGTTAGGCCAGCTCTTGGGCCTGGAATGGTGGCAGCTAGCCTCAGCCTGGGGTTCGAGCAGATCAACTGGCACAGAGGGGCTTGGATGACATCATGTCCCTACCCCACCCCAGCGTCACACTGCCCACCACTGCTCCTTCCTCTGACTCTGCTGCCCTCATTTCTGCCCCCCTCAGTGTTTATCCACCTTTTTCTCCTTGGCCACTCCGGTCTCTCTCCATCTCTCGCCTCCTCTTTTCCTTCCCCTTTTCCTCTTTCTTTCTTCCTCCTTCCCTCTGGTGGGAGAGGTATGGAAAACCAAGGATCTAAAAGGCACGTATTCTGATTTGTCAGCCTAGGGATATCAAGTACCTTTGGGTTACCCTGGCCCAAACTGTAACCTTTCCCACTAAGGTGGCCCACTGTGGTAATCTGAGTGAGAATGGACTCCATAGGCTCATTTCTTTGTTGGGAAGGATTAGGAGGTGTGGTTAGGAGTTAGAGGAGGTGCATCACTGGGGGTGGGCTTGGAGGTCTCAAAAGCCCAAAACAGATTCAGTCTCTCTCCTCTCCTTTCTCCTTCTCCCTCTCTCCTCTCTCCTCCCCCTCTTTTTTCTCTTTCCCCTCTCTCCCCCTCCCTTCTTCTTTCTTATTTCTCTCTCTTCCTCCCTCCCTCTCTCTGTCCTCCCTCTTTCTTTCTCTTCTCTCCCTCTCTCTTTCCTCCCACCTCTGTCCTTCCTCTCGTCTCTCCCTCCCTCCCTCTCTCTGTCCTCCCTCTTTCTTTCTCTTCTCTCCCTCTCTCTTTCCTCCCCCCTCTGTCCTTCCTCTCTTCTCTCCCTCCCTCTGTCTTCCCTCCCTCACTCTCTCTTTTCTCTCTCTTCCCTCCCTCCCTCCCTCCCTCTCTCTGTTCTCTCTCTTCCCTCCCTCTTTCTGTTCTCTCTTCCCTCCCTCTCTCTGTTCTCTCTCTTCCCTCCCTCCCTCTCTCTGTTCTCTCTCTTCCCTCCCTCCCTCTCTCTGTTCTCTCTCTTCCCTCCCTCCCTCTCTCTGTTCTCTCTTCCCTCCCTTTCTCTGTTCTCTCTCTCTTCCCTCCCTCTCCTTCAGCATTATGCGCCCTACTATGATGACAACTGACTAACCTTTTCAAACTGTCAGCAACACAACAGAAGAGCAACTACGACCCCCCACTCAGGGTCCTTCCTGCCTGGTGACATGATGAGTTATAGTCTGATCCGGCCTGTACAGATTCCATCTCAAAATAAACAAACAACAAAACCCTTAACTTTCAAAATGGGCAGGAAATTGTCGGAGTAGTTAAGTATTTCCGAGTTTCTTTCTGAGTATCGATGCTGTAGAGCCCAGCCATTCGGAAGCCAAAGACAGAAGCTGAAGAAGGACAGCCAGGCCAGTGAGGTCCATCCTGCCTTACACGGACTTCCCTAGACTTCGCTGTCCAGGAGAGGCAGGGTGAGCTGTCCAGTCCAGAGGGCCGTCCACGGGTCATCATAAACTCTGCCTCACAAAGGACGAACACCAGTAATGCAGATTCCTGACCCACACCCTTCCCCTGCTACTTAGAGTCAGATGCTGGGTGGGGCTCTGGAATTTTATTTCTAACCAGATACCAGTCTCCTAAGAGCAAACTGTGGCGTCTACACAGTCCTGCCACACTAAGGCATGGCTCTAGTCTCTTCCCTATTCCCCCCCCTAGCTCGAGGAACTTGAACTGCCCTCCACTCTCCCAGGGAGGACCCTTCCTCAATGGGTCTATTCTCAGGATGCCTAGACAATCTAAATGCAATGGGGCATCTTTCCAGATGTCTGCAAGAATCTGAACCCCTCACTCAACCAGAGACCTGCAGCGACTGCAGCTCAATCCAGGGACTAGTCCAGCGCAGGGACCTCAGCGCCAGTGAGGTCTAACTTGAGGAAGGAGTACTGAGCACTGTGCGCTTTATAACTTTCTAGTCGATTTCTTCTGTGACTTTCCATCCCCCACCCTGGCACTCAAGAATGGTATCTTTAAATACCAGTTGGACTTGACTTAAAACCAGTCTGGTTCCTTGAAACAAAGCCCACATCCCAGCCATGACCTTTGGGGCTGGCTCCTCCCTTTCCAAACTTCCTACTTCTGCTTAGGAACGCAGAAATGCATGCCTGTGCTTCTGCCCGGTGAGTTCCAAGCCTCGAACATGCTCCCTCAGATTCTGCTTTCTGATCACCTGCTTCCAAGTGACCTGCTCCCAGCCTGTTCTAGCTACACTGCCACAAAAGCAGGGTGACCCCTGCCACGCCCAAGCTGTGCATTCCAATCACAACAGCTACCTAGGGACAATACAATTCTGTCAAATGCCTGCTTTCCTCCAGGGCCATCAGAGTGTTCCTGTCACTCTGGTGGCCTCAGCACCTGGCAGGAGCCTGGCACTCCTGTCCCCTGCCTGATGAACCAAATGGATTCTTTCCATTTTAAGGAATTGATGCAGAGAACAGAGAGGGGATTTAAAGGGTCTTATAGGAGCCTCTGGTTGTGGGCTGTGACCACTTGAACCCTTCTGAAATGAAACTAGAAACAACATCAGCAGCTCGGCCATTCTGGTCAACTGAAGCCTTTCAGAAGGGTCCTCAATTTGTGGGCATGCTCAGGAGCTAAGACTCTGGATTGTGTCTGGCTCCAAGGACTCCCTTGGCTCCTCCACTGTACTCCACCAAACATGTGAGCTCTGAGCTTCCAGGGAAAACCCGCTGTGGGACTTCCCTATCGGACCACTGATGAGGAAAAGCTGACCTGAATTCATTCTCAGAGTGCAGGCTTGGTGCTAGGGCCATCTGAACAGAACTTGAGTCCACTGGCTTAAGGCTCAGAGAGCATACATGGAGGAACCAACCTAATCTAAGCAGCTAGGCTCTGCCCCGCCCCCATCTCCCAGGCTGCTTTTTCTGTAGACATTCCCTTTAGGGCTCTGCCTTCTCCACTCCTGGTCCTGATGGCTCCTTTAGGGAGAAAACCCTCCATGGACAGGGAGACTTTCATGAAGACAGGGTGGCCTGGGGCCAATCAATGTACTTCCTGTCTACATTTCCTCTCCAGGGGAAGGCACCTTACTGTATTGGTTAAAGACCGAAGAGGAAAGAGTAAATTTGCAAGCAGTTGTACAAGTTGGAGTGCTCTCCCCAGATGCTGAACCGAGCTTCCAGGCTCAATAAAGGACGGCTCTCCATGGTCCTCAAACAGATTAGACAGAGCCTAGATTTGAACAGTGATAAGGGCTGGGAAAAGCAGCAGGTGATGGTAGGTTTTGTTTGTTTGTTTGTTTTTGTTTTTAAAGCCAAGCTTTCTCCCCAGAATCTAAGCTCCTTATGTGGTCCCCTAAATGACAGGACAGGAAAATGGAGATCTCTTAGGGAGAGGCCACCTTCCCTAAAATCAGAACCCACTGGGGAAAGGGCAGGAACCAGGAAATGAGCTCACTGTTCCATTTTCCAAAGCTCTGGAGACATCTCTCCCGGACCTCCGGGCTTTTCCAACCCTTCCTGGTCAGGTGCCATAGTTGCAGAACAGAAAAGGTGGTGCATTTATTCCATGTCTGAAGGTGTAGGCCTGCTCTCTCCTTAGGACTCTGGGTTCCAACATCTGTCCAGTTGGCATGACTGTGGTTGACACCAACCAGCTGTTTCTCAGAACCAAGGGTTCCTCGGGGAGAAAAGGCAAAGGGGGGATCCCCAAAACACCAGCAGTTGATCTTAACTACCTACTTTCTCAAATGTAGGGGCATTCAGACCAAACACGGAGGGGCCATTTGAGGGTTGCCTGTGGCCAGGGGTAGGACTTAGGAAACAGCATGGGGAACAATGAAGAACAAGCCCTCCGTTGTTCTTCTGCCTCTGAAGACAGCACCCCAGAGAAGCAGCAGGAGAAGCCTGCTGGTCCTGGGGAGTGTGGAGTGTGAGAGGGCTGGACCTTTTCTTCCCAAGACCCACCAGAGTTCAGACCTCTGGGCCTGGGTGAGGAAGAGCAGTCTTGATGTCTCAGTGAGGCAGTGGTATCCTCAGGGTCTCTCTCTGTGCTCAGGATGGTCAGGAGTCCCTGCCCTCGCTGCTTCCCAAGAGGACAGGCAAAGTAATGCTGGTTTGTTGGCCAGTGGCCAAGAGGGAGGTAGGCTAGTGAGATGTGACCAGAACTTGCCCTGACTTTGGTCTCACAGTTCAGGATACAGTGTGAATGATTCTATTGCTTCCGAGTACCATGTGCACCCCCAGGGAGCTCAGACATCTGGTGCCGACGGAACTCTATGTAACCTGTAAGGGAAAGCGCATGTCAGCTTGGCACACCTGTTGAAGAAGCTTGCAGATGGTACCCAAGTCCATCGATGTTCCGGAGTACCCAGCTATCAGGGCCTCAGCCCTCCTGTAGCATCCTTGTCCCCAGATGCTACCTTCTGATTTTCATCTCTGGGAAATAGACTCTGGGAGGCCAGAAAGGGTTTCAGATTGGTTCACTGGGCTCTGATCTGAACAAGGAAGTGCAAATTTACTAAAACAAAGTTCTGAGATATTTGTAAATAGGCTATAAATCACATGGCAAGAAAGATTTATGTTGACACTAACGATTAGAACTTCCTGCTAGGAGCTGTGGAAGAGATAGATTCTCTTCAGCTGGAATGAAACTGGGAGTGGCTGCCTTCCCAACTCAGGACCCCCCTGAAACTCTGAGGACAAGCCACAGGATCTGCTCCTGACTGCTCTACCTCATAACCTCAAGTTTAGTGTTCCATGGTAGCATGAGATGGTGCTGACTGGGGACAGCACCCAGAGATGCATGTTTGAATGCTTGGTCCCCGGTGGGTGAAACTATTTGAGAAGGATTAGGAGGTTTGGCCTTGTTGGAGAAAGTGTGCCAGTCAGGGTGGGCTTTGAGGCTTCAAAACCCCATGCCAAGCTGGGCACAGTGGAGCATGTCTTTAATCCCAACACTCCGGAGGCAGAGGCAGGCAGATCTCTGTGAGTTGGAAGCCAGCCTGGTTTGCGTTGTGAGTTCCAGGACAGCCAAGACTACACAGAGAAACCTGGTCTCAAACACACACACACACACACACACACACACACACACACACACAAACTGCTTTACACAGTGCAGACCTCCTGAGTTATTTGGGCAGTTCCCAGTCTTGGTATGTTATGTCCACACCCACATTTTCTTTTGTGACTTTTTGGAATCCCAAAGCTGAGCACTGCTGCTGCCCCACCCACAGGAGGAGTGCCATCTAGAGATGTATCAGCCTCTGGTCCCCACCCACAGGAGGGAGTGCTAGCTGGAAATGCACCAGCCTGGATATTCTGGGCAGATAGGAAGTATGGAACCCACGAGGCAGGAGATAGATAGACTTTGAGCAAAAATGTCAGCTTGTCTGTGTCATGGTTTGAAGGAGAGAGTGGCATCTACTGCAAGGGCACCTAGGAGGATCTAGTGTGAGAAAGTCTTAGGCACATTGCTCATAGTCAGTGCAGGTCTCAACCCTGACACAAGTCTATCTACCTCCAAGCCTCACTCTAACTGATGTACTGAGACACCGAGTAAAACCCACAGCTCTTCAAGATGGCACCCTGCTTGTGGATGGGGTCTTACACTGCAGTGTGGTTGCTTAGACAATCAGCAGGCGCAATGCATGGTTCCTGCACGGGGCACCCAGGGACTCTGCGCCCTGTGGCTTGGCAGCAGAGAGGACACAGCCTCCCCCAGACACGGTAGATGCCTACCGTTCGATGAGTCTGTTGTTGTCCTGGAGATCAAAGGCCAATAGCTTCATGTCGTTACAAAGCTCCTGCATGCTGTCCAAAACACAACAAAGGAATGACTGAGGCCCAGGTCACTTGGTCTAGAGCCTATAGCAACCTCTTTGGTCTGGCACGGGATGAAGTAACGGGGTTTTAACCTCATCATCCCCCTTCCCTCCAACTCTCCAGGACTCACTGGAACACTAGGTCCTTCAGATCAGGGCTGGGATGAGGAGCCGCAGATTGTGGTGATGCCTCAGCTCCCTGTTTGGAAGCTCTGTCCACAAGGAGTTGGTCAAAGATCTGAAGGGAAGCCATGGGTTAGACAGGAGGGACCTGTCAGCTTACATGTGGCTGGTTAGTGGACATGCTAAAGGAGCTCCGGAACTACCTGGTCTTTCACCATCCCATTCCTTCCCATCCTGGGGGTCCCATTGCTGTAACTGCTTTCCTTCATCTCTACTGAGATGAACAATTCAGTTTGCCAAGTTCCCCTTTGAGTCTAATCTAAACCTCTCATGAGCCACAGTTTGGGATAGATGCCATTCCTGGCCAGTCTCAGAGTCTGCCCAAATCACATGCTGGAAGCCACATGTAGCCCCCTCTACATTTCCTGTGGCCAGCTAGAGAACTGCCTTGGCCGAGAGTGATTCAGAGAGCCAAGGAGAGCTCACACAGCCGCAGGAGGAGCCTCAGGGCCTCCAAGTCTGCATAGAAGCTGAGAAAGAGGCCCTGGCTTATACTGACTCTCAGTCTGAAGTCACTAGGAGTGTTCCTGTCTCATGGCACATTTGTGAATCGGAGACCTCCAGCCCTCATGAGCATCCCTGAATTTGTTCACGGCTGCTCTGTCCACTGGCAGGAAGTGATCCAAATGCCCCTCCACCTCAGCAGCCCCTAGAACTCCGAAAGCACTCACACCTTGCTCAGGCTCTCCTGGGCTCCTCTGACTTCTGTGTTACAGGTGGTCACAGAGTGGCCAACGAGGTGCAGGTGGTTCTGGGCCTTCTGCACCTGCCTTCAGTAGAGAATGAGATTAGAGCAGGACAGGGCTCTCCACCGTTGGGACACTGCTATTGTTAGGGGGAGTCCTAAGCCTTGAGTTCCCTCTGAGACTGTCCTTCTGGGTATCACCCATCTCTCTCTTACCTCCCTGAGAGAATGAAGAGAAGCCCAAGAGAGCCAGGGCAGGATCAATAACACTGAATGTAGCTGGGTCACTCACGTGGTTACCGGCAAACACAGAGCCAGGGCAGGCTTGAGAGAGAGATGGCAGCCCAGGCTAATGCGTGTCTGTGAGTCAGGACAGCCCGCGCTATAGCACTGATGTGAGCAGTGTCTGATCCTCCATTTCCATAAGGAAGTAAGGGCAAGAGTGGAGAATTCTGATCTCTAGTCAGAGGGCACACAGGGACATTTTCCCGTTGCACAGAGAAAATCAAGTCCCAGGTCCGGTAAACAACTGTGGGCTTTCAACTCTGAGTACGCATTAGGATTATGTAGCTTTTAAACTACTGATATCTATGATCTGCCTCGGCCCAAAAAAATCAGTGTTGGGGGTTGCCAGGCATTGTATTCTAGTGTGAGGGTGAGGGAACTGAGCCCATGACAAGTCCCTAGGCCACACAGCACACAGGACACTGACTTTCCTTCTCAGGGGCCCCAGAAAAGTACACTAGGGGGCCAGTGGGCCTGTGAGAAAAAGGAGTCCCAAATTTGAGACTAGTTTGAGGGATGGAGTGTTAGTCCACACTGCCTGGCCTGCTTCCCTGCCCCCACACACACCCTGTTTCTCCTCAGGGGAGCTGGTGTTCTCCCTAGAGAGAAGAGAGCCATCGCAACAGACAGGCCCGGCAGGTGAAATCCGGATTTTTTAGGGACATCTTTGCCCACGATCTAACCCTTAGTCTGCTACTTATTAGCTTTGTGGTATTAAGGAGAGACCAGTGCTTTGAGCCTGGGTTCCCTCATCTGAAAAGGATGTGAACACTGTGTGTGTGAACAGTGGGGAACCAAATAAGCACATTTGTAGAAATCTCCCAGCATTCTGCCCGGTCCTCTCTTACTGAGGCCCCGCAGAGCCCACAGTCCTCTGTAGTCTGGAAGGGCTAAGGGCCCGGCCAACCCAGGCTCCTTGAGTTCAGAGGAAGGGTCAGGCTGCTTACCTCATCCACTTGCCGTGTGTGACCAGCGACACCTGATAGGTCTGCACACACTCCTCTTGGAACACCTGCAGTAGCCTCTTGGCCAGATGACTAAAATTTACCCTGGAAGGACAGAGACCCCATGGCCTAGGGGTGACAGCCAGAGCCACCTGCATGTAGACTTAGCTCTTCCACTGCTCCCTGTCACAAATGCCAGCCCCTCGGCAGGGGCATCTCTCAGGGAAGAGAGGATGACTCACACACTTGGGTCCTAAAGCCCAGAGACCAGCAAAGCCTCATATACCAATAAGAAGACGGGGGGGGGGGGAGGGAAATACAATGGCCAATGAACACATACACTCTCAACATGATCCCGGGAGCAAAAACTGGATGCAGAGCTCAGGAAAGCACACGGGTACGGGTGTGTGCATATGTGTGTCTGTGTATATGCATGCAGGAATTAGAGGTGGTATAGCTCTGGTGGGGGGGGGGATCTCCAAATAGCCAATCAGACCAAGGGGGCCTCATGGAAGATTTGCTTGCCCAAGACACAGTATCTGTGAGATGCTAGGCAGACACACACCAAGGTCAAAAGCGGGGAGGGGGGGAAGTTGATCAGTGAGAATAATTAGAGAGAAAACTCTGCAAACTTGTTCATGCTGGGAGTAAAGCCAGTTACTTCCAGGCTGAAGGTCTGACTCAACTGTGACCCTGTATAGCCTGGTTTGGATAGTTACGCCCTTTGCCCAGCCATGGCTAAGGGTCAAAGGGCTTCACTATTTCTCAACTAGAATACTCACTCCATCCCGATGAGCTCCGCCCTCCTGCCCACCTGCCTGCCCAGAACGGGGCCACTCACTTATCCAGCTTGTGAATCTGCTCCTCATTGTAGCTGAGGCCTAAGGAAACAGATGGGGATGACATCACTACTCAGCTAGTCAGGAAGCCAAGTTAAAAAGATGAAGACAGCCTAGGGCAGGGGCTATTTAATGGGATCTCAGGCCTAGGGGAGCCTGGAGGGGATGAAGAAATGGAACATTAAGTAACTATGACAATGTGGCCAAAAGACTGATTCTGACTTACACACAATGGAGAGATGCTATGGGGCTCCAGAGGGAGGCAAACCTGCTGGGTGGGCGGGTGTGTGTATGGGAAATGTTGCAGGTGGGAACTGCTGGGTGAAATGGTCCTCAAGGATGTTAGCGTGGCTTCGGCCCTGCATCCTCCACCCTCCCCAGTTGGTAGCTGATTGGCTACATCCCTGGAGTCACCACCTTCCAACTCTCTCTCTTTGCCCAGCAACTTTTTTCAAAAGGAACAACTTTAGGTAGAAGTAGTCCTTGCCTAGACCTAGGCTACTGCGGAAGACCTTAAAGCTCTTGCGATGAGGAGAGACTGCCCCCTGCTGGTCTTTGGAGGAATGGGTCTCCCGCGTAGCTGGTTAAGAGCCACGGCTCTCAACCTGTGGATCTTGACCCCTTTGGGGATGACTGCTAAGACCATTGGAAAACACAGATGTTTGCGTAAAATCACAGTTATGAAGTGGTAACAAAAATAATTTTACGGTTGGGGGGGTCACCTCAACATGAGGGACTATATTTAAGGGTTGTAGCGTTAGGAAGGTTGAGAACCACTGGTTAAGAGGAATCTGGTTTGCCCTTCCACTGTCCCACCCCATCACCCCAGGATCCTCTTCATGGGCCTGCTCTAGTGAAGGCCAAGGGACCGAACACGCTCCGGCTCTTCCTCCTAGCACCAGGCAGCTGTGAGTAAATGAGTTGGCTTGGGTAACAGTCTTGTGCACACACAGAGAAGCCTATTTGGATCACAGGAGTGTCCTGAAGTGTGTGAGGCAGCCTTCCAGAATGGCATGGTGCGACACTCAGGTACCTGGAGCTGTTCTTATTTCAATAAAGCACCCTGAAAGAGCTGTAGGTGTTGACACACGTGGTCGAGGCTATACAATGGGATGGTCAAAAGAGGCTGGACTTAGAGTAATTGCACTAACTCCCCATTCTGTGCCTCAGTTTCCTAAACTATAAAATGAGGAAAACTGTGACACAAAGAGGATTGTTGTTGTTGTTGTTTTGGAGACAGGGTCTCTCTTAGCCCTGGCTGGCCTTGAACTCACTATGTAGACCAGGCCAGATTGAAATCACAGATATCCCCCGGTCTCTGCCTCCTGAGTGCTGGGATCAAAGGTATGCAGCACCACCCTCGCCAGGGCATGGACTTTTGATGAGCACTGGATAACTCAGATGTATGGAAGACTGTGGAGGCGGATGCCTAACATCAAGGCAAGGCTTGGAAGCTGAGGTGGCAGGAAGGTGGCGTTTCAGATGTGGAGGTGAACTGACCGTCCTCGCACTCCCGAGACCGCAGCAGTGGCCAGCTGGGCACGAGACCTTGACTGAATCCCAGCCTTTCCCATGCCCTCTGAGGCCGGGCGCCAAGGGAAGATGAAGGCCCCAAAGGAGAGAGATGTCATGTTCTGTATCTCTCTATATCCTCACTAGTGAATGGTCACAGGACACTGGTGGCCATGGAGACCTGACATGTGGCCATGGTGACTGAAAATCTGCATTTTTTCATTGAATGTACTCAATTAATGTAGAATTGAAAACCGAAGCAAAGTAAAATATTTTTCCCACTCAGTACAACTTTTTAATTGTGTTACAATATATTACATTTACTGAACGTTTATCTTCTGGACAGAGATATAAAGTATATAAAATATATACGAAATTTTGAAAATTTAACATGAAAAGGAGTACAGAATATCTCTTCAGTGGTTTTGTTTATATCAAGAATATGCCAAAATGACATTAAGATGTATTGAATTGAATAAAATATATTAAATTACTTTCGCCTGTTTTTTTTTTCTTTTTAATTTGGCTGTGAGAAAACGGAAGCTGCACATATGGCTAAACATTATGTTTCTCTGGACAGTGCTTTATAGATTACCCTAGGGCCAGAAGAGCATTAGGCAATGAGGCAGATCTGGAAATGTTTGGGACATAGGGAAGGACAGAAAGTGAGCATTACTATGTCCCTAGCTAACTGAGGCTTTTATTCTTAAGCTTCCCCAACTCTGTCCCCAGGTTTGAACCTTACCCTGTCTACTCCACCTCCATCCAACTCAGGCAAGCAGGTTTCCATTCCTAAGTCTAGGAAGGCTGTCCTTGTCCAGAGTATCTTTGTGGTCATTAACAATAACGTAAGAAATCTCCTAGTCTAGGAACTCTAATGGGATTTTTTTTCTGATTTTCATTCCCAGATAAACGGAGGGGCTTTGGAGATGTTTTAGTGAGTGTGGTGTGACCACAGTGTGGAAACCAGAATTCAGATCTGCAGCACCCATGGAAATGCTGGGCAGGTGTTGTGGCCACCCGTGAGCCCAGTTCGAGGGAGGTGAAGACAGGCGGTCCCCAAAGCAAGCTGGCTAGCTACTACATTAGCCAAATCGGTGAACTCTGGGTTCAAGTAGAGACTGCCTCAAAATATAAGTGCAGAACAACTGAAGAAGCCAAGCATTAATCTGTAGCCTCTATAACATATAAGAACACATACATTCATGGACACAACACACACACACACACACACACACACACACACACACACACACACACACACACACCAAAACCAAACCAAATGAAATTATGAAACTAAAGGGTTTCTTTTTCAGGCCCCTTTCCACATTACCCAAGCTCCAGCTGACTGTATCCAGTATCCCCTCTACCATGACAATACATTTGGATACAATGTTTTTCAGTGGCCTACAGGCAGGTGGCAGGCAGGGACTCTTCTGCTTTAGACCCTCCAACAAAGCTGAGTAGATGGAAGGGAAAAGAAAGGGAGGGTCCCTAGTTGTTGGCTCTCTCCAAAACTTACCTGGCCTCATCCTGGATTTTTTGAACTGTTTGTAGATGAAGTGCATCTTGTCCAAACAACACTGAATCTTCTGGATGCTGTGGGCAGAAAGCAGGAAGACTCAAACACCACAGTGGTACGGAACAGGAGGGAGCTGGCTCCTTGCAGAAAATGCCTCACGGCCCCAGAGTAAGGTGGCATGTGATCTGAGAGTGGGGAAAACTGACCTGTTTCTAAACTTACTTAGATAATGTAGATCAAGCCTTCCTTCTCTATTCTAAGTCTTACCATCCCTTACTCCCCTCCCCCACCCAGCAGGTGAGACAGAGTAAAAAAAAAAAAAAAAAAAAAAAAAAAAACTAACATATTCATAATAGATGAAATACCTGCTCCAGAGAAGGAACCGGCAACCCTAAAACACTAAGGCAGGGGTGCAGTGAGGTGGAAGATGGCCTCTCAAAGGCCTTGCCAGCTTAGGGTTTAAAGTCACTACTGCTTCTCCATCTTTTCACACTGGGCACAACTACTTCCCTTAGGCACTGGGGTGTCCTTCTTCCCTTGGGGCACTAGGTTATTCTTCCTCACCCTCAGGGTTATTTGGCTCCACATCCTCCCAGGGGTTTCTAGGTAACCACCACCTCAGCTGTTTCTGGGTTGGAGCTAAGTGCAAGCTTCTTCCCAGGGGCTCAGACAGCCCCTCGGCTGTCCTTTTGAGATGAGATTGGCTGAGATGAGTGTGAACTTAGAATTGCCTTGTGATTCCAGAAAGGCACCTCAGTGCATACAGAGGGACTTTGGAGCACACTAGCATCTACCAGAAGAGCTGGGTGTGGTGTGCACACTTTTAGTCTCAAGTGATCACAAAGCAAAGGCAGATGGACCTCTAGACGTCTATGTGGTAGGTTCTAGGCCAGCTACTATTACATAGTGAGGTCCTGTCTCAGAGAGAAATAGAAATAAAAAGTTTCCCACAGATGAGACGGAGTACACAGGTTCTGTGAGGGAAGAGCTCAGCAAACCCTGTCATTTTCAAAGGTGTTTGAATTAAGAATTGGGGACATGGGACAGTGGATCAGTAGAGGCCTCAGTTGCCATGGTCTCAGTGGGACAAGGGAGTCTGTAGCTCTACACTTGGCAGACTGTGGGTGAGTCACTTTTAGGTCTGTGAAAAACGGCAACAGGATTCTTTAAACGCTACACGTCAGGAGCTGGAGTGATGACTCAGTGGTTTAGAGTACTTGTGTTTGTAGAGGACCGGGGTTCAATTCCCAGCACCCAAATGGCAGTTTCCAAGCTTCCATGTGATCTGATGCCCTCTGGTGATACTGCATGTATGTGGCTCACAGAAGAAAATGCATGAAAAACACATAAAATAAGAAAGTCAATTTGTTTCTTTGTGTTTTGAGAAAGGGTTTCTCTGGGTGGCTCTGGATTTCACTCTGTAGACCAGGCTGGCCTTGAACTCACAGAGATATGCCTGCCTCTGACTCCCCAAGGGCTGAGATTAATGTGCATTGGTGTTTTGACTATATGTCTGTGTGAGGGTGTTGGATCCCCTGCAACTGGAGTTACAGACAGTTGTGAGCTGCTATGTGAGTGCTGGGAATTGAACCTGGGTCCTCTGGAAGAGCAGCCAGTGCTCTTAACCACTGAGCCATCTCTCCAGCTCCAAGTGCTGAGATTAAAAGCATGCAATACCACATCCATTTTTCCAGAGATTTTAAGCCTATGTGGCCTAACCTGTCTCCACCTCTTTCCCTCCTTCCTTTCCTCCTCCCTCCTTCTCTTCTTCCCCCTCCCTATCTGTCTGTCTATCTTATTATCCATCTATATCTATCTTTCTATATCTGTCTGTCTGTCTGTCCACCTATCATGTGGTACTGGGAATTGAACCTGGAGCTTAGCTCATGCTAGGCAAGTGCTCTACCACTGTGTTACAGCCCAGGCAAAATAAGATAAATTTAAAATCCCCATTTGCTGTAGGCTCTGGGCGGGCTTTAACCCGAAGCCTACCCATCGAGTACTGACTGTGACTCAGAGAAAGTGAGCCTCTCAGAACAAGCCTTCTCTCATCTGCTCATAGGCAGCACAGGTGTTTGTTGTCAAGCTCCATGAGATGCTCTAAATGAGAGGACCTATTTGCAGACACACCCAGATAAAAGGAGCCGAATGTTCCCGAAGAGCTACAGCGTCTGCTGTGACTCCCTCCTTGTGAGTCAAGCTCCAGGTTAGGGCAGGACCCACGTTCTCATTCTAGAGTCTGGTCCCAGGAGAGATTCCCTTCCCACACCCTAGCCCCTTGACCCTGAAGAGAGCAATCAGACTGACTCAGAGAAAGCTGCTGGGCCTTTGGGACCCGTGTGCACGTCCCCCACCAGCATCATCACACAGAGAATAGACACCCCACAGACCTTCTGTTATCCTCATGAATCTGATCCCGGTTCTTCAGAAGCTCTCCACTCAGACAGCTTAGGCTCCTTTGGGTCTCTGTGACATTGTGGGAACATTTAGACAGGACCTCTGAGAACTGTGGGGCCAAAAGAGAGAATCCTGTAGGGTCCACAGGCCTGCTCTCTCAACCCCTTGTCCCTGTAAAGCTCTGCTCCTCTGGCTCACTCACAGTCTGCAGCCTGGACCTCAGCTCTGTGGCTTCCGTCAGTTCCTGGACATCAGGCGCCTCAGCTCCACTGCTGGACCTGGGAGAAGTAAGGATACAGCTCTGTTTCGAGGCTCGGGAGGCAGAAGAGGTAGAGGAATCTGTACCCACACACTGGGCATGGCTTCTTTGTGAAAGTCTTGTTGGTTTTCTGAGGGGTTGAGACAGAACAACCAACTTGACATGGGCCCCGCGCGCACCGAGGTTGTGATACTGTTGAGTATTGTAAAGAATAAAAGTTGAAGCAGGTTGAAACACAGGAATTGACGAACATATACAAACCTACAACACAAGGTAGCTTAGTAAACTCCTCACTAGAAAGTTCTATAACTAAGTAGAATGAAGTTCTTCCCAGTAAAACCTATATTTCCTGGCAGCCAGTAGCACATTGATAGGAGGGTACCAGCCCATAATAGTCCAGGACTTGGACTGTGAACATCCCACTGCCCCATGAAATGATTGACAACTCAACCCAGAAAGACTGCGAGGTGACAAGGTAACACGACACTGCAAGGTGATAAAGTAGCACTACCCTGGTTCTTTTGCTGGAAAAATACACCTGACAGTAAAGAAATCACATGACCGCTACCTGTGGTGTGTACCCAGGGACCCAGCATGGTTTATGGTGTGTTCTAACACAAAATGTTTAACTGGGATTCAACAGTCCGCAGAACCCCTAACTTACCAAAGGTGCTGTCTCGGAAGAAGACGCCAAATGACAACAGAAAGTTCTATGAAGCTCAGGGTGGGGCAGTGAGCTGGGACCTTCCTCGAAGCAGGGGAAGCGAAGGCAAGGTGTGTGGGGTGGGGTCGGAGGGAAGAACTTTAACTCAAGGAACAAAACCACCACATGCAAAATGCAGCCCTGGACTGGTTCCCAGTTTGGACAAAACAAGCTATAAAAAGAAGTCCTAGGGCAACCATGATAAAAAGTTTCCAACCATGGTACAGAGATGTGGACATAACTGAGAAAAGAGAGTTCACTCACTGAGGAAAGCAGGTTGTAAAATGCTAAGGGACAGAATGATGCAAGAGACAGTACACACACACACACACACACACACACACATGAACACACACACATATGCACACACACATGCATACACACATGCACACACACACACACACACACACACATACAGAATGATAGACAAAGACAGGGGTAGTGTGCCATGTGACATCTTGTGTCTGAGTAGGAGGAGCTTCCACACTTCCTGATTTTCTCCCACTAGCTTGTAGTCTTTTTAAATAACTTCTCTCTTTTTTTTAATTTAAAAAATTTTCATACAATATATTTTGAGCATACTTTCCCCCCCTCCCAGCCCAGATTCTCCCTACATCCCTACCCACTCAACTTTATGTTCTTTTTCCTTCCTAAAAAAAAAAAAAAAAAAAAAAAAAAAAAAAAGACACAAAAACAAACAAAAACTCAATAGGACAAATATCAAAACAAAATAAGATATGGTCATGTCTCCTTTTTCCCCAAAACCCAATGACCACAGATCTCGTTTTGTGTTGGCCATGGGGTCTTCTGTGGAGTGGTCATACCCAGTGGCACTCCATTGGGTATAACTGATTTTCCCTGTGCCAGCAAGTATCAACTGCAAATAACTTTTTGTTTAGGGGTGGGACCTGGTGTCCACTTTCCCCTCTTAGACGTTACCATACGCCCCTCCTTTCTTCTTCGATAAGTCTCTGTGTAATCCTCTTATCCGGGAACTTGCTCACTATGCAGATCAGCTGCCCTCAGACTCACAAAGATGTTCCTGCTTCTGCCTCCTGAGTGCTGGGGTTAAAGCCAACATAGTCCTGTTTCTCTTTCTTTGGAAATACAGGGTCAGAGAAGGATGGAGAGGTGAGTAGAGAGTCTCGGAGTCCACTGGGGTCTCCACGAAGGCAGAGATGCCATATTGCTTTGACCACTAGAGAGCCCCAGGGCTTCACGGTGTTTGGCACATAGCAGTTATCCTATAGGACTGTTGGCTTGTTATGGGAGAGAATTTGTAGTCTTGGGGGTTGGGGAGTGAGGACACGTCAGGATGGCTGAGACCTGGCTTGATGTCCAAATCTGTCCAGCAGGACACCCTCTGGACAAAGGGTAAGGAAGCACAGTGAGGAAAGAAAGGATGACCCATCAACAAAGGTGACATTCCACTGTAGATGACTTGCAACCTTTAGACTCCAGCGCTTATCGGAATCTACAGGCCTGGGAATGCCTGGAAGAGAGTTGGGTTGCAGGCTTTAGACACTGTCCAGAGGCCCAGGCAAGGAAACACACTGATGACCCATGGTCCCTTGCAAGCCGCATGTTGTCCCTTCAGGCTCCTCTGTCCCCCACCTTCCTCCATACACCTGACCCCCGCTGGCCCCAGAGCTCGGAAGCCAGAGTGGAAAATCCAGCTCCCGACACCCACATCTTCCTATAAGCTGGCAGTCCAGGACAAGGGATAGACAGACACCTCACACACCCCTCTACATCCCTCTCCCCAGATCAATAACCCACAAAGGATCACATGTGGACATCTTCTTGGTACCAACCTCTCTCTAAGTGGACCCCCAGGATTGCACCCCTTCTCCACCCACGGCTCTCCCTGGCGCCTCCACTCCTGGACATTTGCCTCACACAGTCCTTCCGTCCCCCTATCAACCTAGGCTTTCCCGGCTCAGAACCTTGGTGACTTGGCTCCCATTCCTAGAGGGCCTTTCCCCAGGCTCATGGGCCAAGGAAGGCCTGGCTGCCGCTGGCATCCTCATAGATCTCTCTGTGTTGTGGCCAGGGGACTAGCCTGAGGATGTCCAACAGGAGTGCTCCCAATGGCTTCCACGCTCTGTCACCACAATGGGCTCCAGCCCTGTCATGTGACCGGAAGTAGTTCTTGCCCTTTACCCTTCTGCTCCCACCACCTCACGATCAGTTTTAACTAAGCCCTAGACACACACAGGCATCTAACCCACCCTGGGAACCTCCCTGTACCTGCACGGGCAAGGTTCAGGTTATTGGGAGGGGGAAAAGCTCTCCCAGATTGTAGAACTCCCATCTCTCATTACGCACGCACGACGCCGTTCAGAATTCAGGCGATGTTCCCTTCTCAGTGGATCCTCCCCGGCTTTCTCTCCACCCTTCGCTAGCTTAGCTCCCTTCTTCCCAATCTCTATTCTTTTCACCCCAGAAGGCAAGGACAATGAAATAAGAGCAAAAGCTACAGAGGCTGAAATAATCTGGGTTTTCATCCTTGGTGTGCACGGACCGAAGCCGGGGAGGAGTCCTTCCCCTGAGTTTTCTGTGAGGCTTGGCACAGAATGAGAGTCAAGAGTCATTCGGAGTCCTGGTGAAATTAAGGTCCTACCTGTGTGTGGGGGGGGGGGGCGAGGGCGGGGGCTGCACTTCCTGAGACATGATAGGGTTAACTACCCTTTTGAGGGTTGTGAGGCTGCCCTCCCTGGGATAAGGGATGTCCTTAGATTCCAGAGAGGCGGGGCCCAGATGGATTTCTCCCTGTTATAGGTAGGACAAGGCTAAGGTTTGAAGGACTTGGTGAGGGTGCTAATGTTGGGGGGTGTGTGTAAGAGCTTTAGTTGTGGGAAGGCCTATACAGCTCAGGTTAGGAGCAGAGAGGAGAGCTAAGGGGCCCCAGCGGGCCCAGTTGAACACCTACCTTTCAGTGGCCAGGCTGCTGCTGAGGAAGAGGAGGGCTGTCCGTGTGACCTCCAGTGTCTGCTGGCAGGAGTTCTGAAGCACCTCCCTGTGTGAGGGCAGCCCGAGTCAGAGGCACCTCCACCAGGGCACTGTGCATGTAGGTGTGGCCTTAGAGAGGGGCAGGAGAGGTCTGGGTGGGTGTGCAACACACTCCTCTGTTCCTCACAGTACTCACAGGACCCAGTGTAACCCTCGAAGCATCAAAGCCTGTCCATCCAGCAGGATCCGCGCCAGCCACAGGGCCTGGTAACCAGCGCCCATCACCCCCTGAAATGTACAGATGTGCAGGACTAGTCCTTCCTCCTGTTAAAGCCCCATCTACCTCCTGGGGGCGGCCCCTCACCTTAGCTGTGCTGTAATCAGCCTGCAGGTCAACCTTAGGGACGAACTTTGGGACATCCAGAGCAGCTGCAGACAAAGAGTCTGTCTGAGGGGTCTGCTTCTATAGACTGGGTCAATCCTTAGGTCATCTTTCCTTGTCCCGAGTACACAGTCGCTGCTAATCGCCCATTTAAAGCTTGCTAACTCTCCCCCTGCTCAGAGCCTTGCAAACCTTGACCTCCTGGGAGCCTTGAAGTCTCAGTTATTTACTGCCACCTTGTGGCCAAATCCCAGAAATACATGCTGAAGCTCAAAGCCCAGTCTTCTAACCCTAACCCTAACCCTAACCCTAGAGTTAGGTTAAAGCTCCTCCCTCCGTCATCTCAGACTAAGCATGATCCAAACGAGAAGAAAGATTTATTCTAGAAATTAAGGAAAGAAAAATCTAGGTCTCTAACTATAGAAGACACTCCCACCAGCGGCAGAAACCGTTAAAAGCATAAAGGCTCCCAAGGCCCTGTCTCTGGGGAAACTCAACGAAGTCTAGTCACCAGCTCCAGTCACATGACAACACCGAAGTATGCACAGAATGCAAACCCGAGTTTGCTCTACTCTGTGGGCCAGAGAAACACTCACTAAGAAAACAAGTCATGCCCTAGGAGGATGTCCCTACTCACGGTCCCTGAAGGCCAGCCCCTTGGGTGTGTCGCTGGCCATGCTGAACAGAGTCAAAGGGCTGCTGGCAGCTGTGTGGACGATGTGCTGTGCTGAGAGGCTTGGCTCCAGAATGCAAGGGTGACCCTCGAAGAGGTACTCCTGGTGTTTGGGTGCCACATTGGTCTGTTCATATACAGCCTCCAAAAAGATGGCAATCCTACACATATGAGAGGAAAAAATGTGTCAGGAGAGAAGACTCATCTTTTCTTGGGTAGGGTCTGGGTGTGGAGTGTAGGTTTTTTATTTTTTTAATCAAAGATGGAGGGACAAAGGGCAGGATGCTGGCCAAGGATGGGGACTGGCTGGCTCTGCACCCCCCTCCACACACACACACACACACAGAGACACACACAGACACACACACAGACACACACACAAACATACACACACACACACACACACAGACACACACACACAGACACACACACACAGACACACACACAGACACAGACACACACAGACACACAGACACACACACACACAGACACAGACACACACAGACATACACACAGACACACACAGACATACACACAGACACACACACACACAGAGAGACACACATACAGACACACACACAGACACACAGACACACACACAGAGACACACACACAGACACACACACAGACACACACAGACACACACACAGAGACACACATACAGACACACACACAGACACACACACAGAGAGACACACACAGACACACACACAGAGACACACAGACACACACACAGACACACACACAGACACACACAGACAGACACACACACAGACACACACACACACACACACACACACACACACACACACACACACACACACGACATAAGGACTGTCAGAGCTGGGGCCCGAGCATCTAAATGGAACTCCCCAGGCTACAGAAGAAAAGTGAAGCCCGGAGCTTCCCATGAAGAACGGGAAGAGGAGCACAGAGTTCCAATGTTGTGCCCAACCCTGCCATACTGCCTCAAAATTCTCCCCATCTCGTATGGTGCTCTGGGTGTTGGGGCACATGCCTGTAACCCCAGTTCTCAGATGCTGAGGCAGAAAGATGGGGAGTTGGTCAGCTGGGGCTACCAAGCAAGATCCTGTCTTACACAGCAAAGAATTTAGTGAGAAAAGGGGTTCAATAAACAATAAATTACAGACCCAGGAAATCACCCCCACCTCTGAGATTGTCAGGGCTGGCTAGCATTGGAAAGAGTGTGGAATTTAGAACACAAACAAGGAAGTCTGTTTGACTTCAACTTGACGGAAATAGTACTTTCCCCAAATGTGGTTTGGGAGACAATGCCTTGGGCCCACCCCACGGCTTAGATGGGGAAGACTCAGTCCCTCTCCCTGTTGCTCCCACTCACGTGTTGTGGGCGTGGATGTAGACATGGTGCAAAACCGCCTGGGGCAGGGAGAAGACGTGAATGACGGTTCGCTGCAGGATGTCACTGGTCTCCGCAAAGAACTGATCGAAGCCCCAGCACTTAGCCTGTTCCACCTCCAGGATGTTGGCCAGGATGGGCACTAGCTGGCTCTGCAGCCCCCTACACACATAAGACACGAGGGCTGTCATAGCCAGGTCCCAGT
Source organism: Micromys minutus (assembly GCF_963924665.1). Taxonomy (NCBI): domain Eukaryota; kingdom Metazoa; phylum Chordata; class Mammalia; order Rodentia; family Muridae; genus Micromys; species Micromys minutus. The sequence continues at coordinate 23,210,942 of NC_137975.1, forward strand.
GTCCAAATGGAGGGCCCTGGGCTACAGAAGAAATGTGGAGTGTCCCAGGGCTCTGCTGAGTTGGCCTGGAAGTCTTGACAGAGAGAAGTGATGCTCAGCCTATAGGCTAGAGCGCCTGCCCCTCTCACTTACATGGACAGTCTGCAGGTGATGGGGAGGCTGTAGCTCCATTCCAGGGGACCACTTTCCTGCTTCTGGATCCCCGAAATGGCCCCAGCTGGCTTCTCTGTAGTGATTCTATACCTGTAGTGGGGCAGAATCAGGGCTCTAGATGCCCCTCTCCCGCCCATCCATCCCACTTTAAAACAATAAACTCCAAACGGCACAGTTGATGTCACTCAGCCACCGTACGGTAGGCTGGAAGATAAGACTATGGTGTCCTGCTCCAGCTGTGAGATCACCTCTGCCCCAGGCTTTAGGCAGTGTCCTTCTAGCCATTGCTATGGCTACACCAGGTCCAGGCACCTCTACATCTGAGGGGTGCTAAGCTCAGCACTACACATTTCCTCCACTTTCCTGGCTGTCCCTCCAATCTCTCCTTCCCTAGCAGTTCATCCCATTCCAACTTCCCCCCTTGTCCCTAAACCTAACACTAGTTACACACACTTGCCCCAGGACCGAGGGAGCATACACCAGCCTTCCTGAGGACACACTGGTAAGAGAAAGTCTTAAATTTATTATAAGGCTGAGAAGGGAGCTAACCATTGGTCAGCTCTGAGGAGACCAACCAAGAACAATTTCACATTCCTGAGCATATGCTGAAAGTTTGCTGAAGACCCCAGCACCTCTGACTTCCAAGGCCACCATGCCCCACCTCTCTATGACCCCTGAAGACCGCTAACTGACAACAGCACAGACACAAGTACTTAAGGACAATCCTGCCACCCCGAAGCCCCCTCTCCTTAACTGCATGTCATCTACAATCAATGTGAGCTCCTGCTTTTCTTCCCTAAGATCTATTTATAATGAGCTCTCAGCACTGGGTCTGGTAGATCTTTCTCTAGCCGCCCTCCAGCTAGAACCTTGGGAATGTGTCCCAAGATTTGCTGCTTTTTTTCAAACCCAGCATCAATAACAGCTCAGTAGATCCTCGTATTTGCAGGGTACCCCCTTCTCTGTTTCACGGGTTGGACCCTTCATCAGCACATCCCGGAAACCCCTGTCTTAAGCTCCTCCTAGCAGACAGTGAGAAACACTAGAAAGATGCTAGACCTGGGTGCCAGCTCCATCTTTATCCCTGTGGGCTCTGTAACCTCCTTGAGCCTTAGTGGAGACATGGTGAGCTAAGGGTGGGGGCAGGGTTAGAGGGAACACTGAAGATAGAAACTGAAGGTAAGAGACACCCCAGGACCCAGTGGAGGGAGGGCCAGGTGTCTGAAAGAAGTTCAGGGCCTGTCCCTTTCATTCCCTGTCCCATAGCCCACCGTACATGATCTCCTTGTTGCGCCGGGGTCCACCAAAGGGAATGAAGGGCAGACTACCGGTGGCTGCATGGTACAGGGTCACCCCAATACTCCAGAGATCCACAGTTACCCCGAATGCCTTTTGCTGGGGCTTGCGAAGCACTGCCCGCTCATACATGTCAGGGTGCTATGAGAAAAAGGCAGAGAGCAGTTGTGGAGGGATGATGTGGGGACTCCTATGGGAGGCACAAAGCAAGGGGCCAGCTTGGGGCAGAGGGTCTCCAACATGTGACTTACCAGGTACTCCTCTGTCCCATAGACAGAAACAAACTTCTCATCATCGTCCAGTTTCCGGGCAGCCCCGAAGTCAGACAGCTTATAGATGCTCTGCCTCTCCTCACCCACCAGGCGCATGATGTTCCCGGGCTTGATGTCTCGGTGGACAATACCATTCTCCCGCAGATGGTTCATGCCAGCCACTGGGGACAGACAGACAGAGCACTAATAGCCTGGTGCAGCTAGGGATGAGTGTGTCCTTGCGAAGTCTTTCCTTGGATCGGAACAGAGAATTGCCACAAGGAACTCAGGGGCACAGGAAAAACTGGAGATGCCCCCAAGGCAAAGGGACATTCCAAGCGTGACCATTGCACTAGCTACTCTTCCAGATGACCCTGGTTCAAGTCACACCCCCCACAGGTCATCTCACAGCCGGAAACAGTTGATCCTGGTGAACTGACACCCTCTTCTGGTCTCTTCAGGCTCTAACCACACATGCAGGACACAAACAATCGGGCAAAAACACCCTAATTTAATACAGTTTTAAGGTGGTGGTGGTAGTGGAGAGATGGTTTTGTTGAGGGCACTTGTCACTCTTCCTGACGACCCCCGTTCAGTTTCCAGCACCCACGTGATGGCTCCTAGCCATCCAGGTCCAGGAGATCTGAAACCTGCTGGCCTCTGAGGTTACTAGGCATACACATAGCATGCATGCGTATCTATAAGCAAACCACTCATACACACAAAATAAATACAAGGAAGGAGTCCCGAGGACATCAGAATGTAAGACTCATTTGGATTCTCTGGGGAGGTAAAACAATACCTAACGAAATGTATCACTTAAAAAAAAAGTCTTTGTGTATGTTGTACTATGTAGCCCAGGCTACCCTAGAATTCCTGATCGGCCTGCCTGAGCCTCCCCAGTATGGGTGGGGGGAGCAAGCAACATGGCCCTTCAGTTTCGTGGGTTTGGAGCACACAGCTCAGTGGCTTTAAGCACATTTACACACGATCATGCAAGCATCCTCAATCCTCCTCCCCCAAAACTTCTCCTCCCCAGACGAACCGGTACTCCCTACTCTGTGTTTCCAGCCCTCTGTCTGGAACCACTTGGCTCCCCTAGGGGCTGTGTGCCTTTCTGCAGCATAGGGTCTTCAGTTTCATCCGTATTGTCATGCGTGTTAGAATTCCCTCCTCTGCACAGTTCTTCTCTGCCCCCGCCCCCTGCTGGCACCATAATGCATCCTGTTGGGCTGTTTCACCGTTGGACTACTGTGAAGGACGCTACCTGCCTTCAACTGTGGGAAATGCATCTTTTTAGACTTATCTCCTTGCAGCTTTGCACTGCATTAACCGCGTGGGTCCTTCTGGCCCGTCTCTCTGCCTCAGGCCTGCTGTGGTGCTTGTTCTGGAAGATCACGCTCATACTGAACTTTGCCCACGTGGAGGGCCTGGGCCTGGGGCACGGGGCATGGCTCACCCACACAGCGCAGTACCACCAGGAACTCCTCTTCGGGAAGCCCGAATGTGTTCTCAGGGTCTTCCAGCACGCTCAGCAGACTCCCGCTTGAACAGTACTCCATCACTAGCACCTTCTGCAGGCTGCCTCCCTGTGCACAGGACAGAAGGAGGCTGGGGAGGAAGGTACTTCCCACTTCCGCCCGGCAGGAGGCTGCCTACCTAGAGCACTCAGCACTCTTTCCCGGGTCCCAGCTTCTTGCTTGGCCTTCTTGTTGCGCCTCATACCGATCTCAGGCACAGAAACCAAGCCAAGGCTACCTTTTCCAAGAAGCCCTCTCTGATTGGGCACTGACTTCCCTTCTCTTTTCCAGTGATTTCCCTGTGTGGTCCCACGCCGTTGAGTGTCTGTCCATTGTCTGCCCCCTCCCTCGCCCCTCCCCAATGCCACTGAACTGCTGCTGATGAACATGGCTCGCCACTCCCTGGACTTCGAAGGTCAAGGTTAAGAGCATTCTTCTCTGACCAAGCACACGACTCACTGTTTCCTCTACTGCGAAGAGCTTCACGATGTTCTGGTGATTCAGCCTCCGCAGGACCTCAAACTCCCTCACTTGGACCTCAGGGGGCCGCCGGTAGCTGGCGGAGTTGAAGACTTTTACAGCAACCACCTCCCCGGATTTCTAGCGTGGGCACAGATGAGAGTCAGGGGACCGACCCTGTTGGGGAGCTGCAACTTTCCCTCTCCTTAGCCTCTCCCCTAACCCAGCTCCCGAGGAGAGAAGCAGGAGCTGGGTGGGCTCACATCCGCTCACATCCGCAGCCCCTTCCCCTCCCTACTCAGGGGGCTTGAGCAGCACTTGGAAGTGACACATTTGATGTTGCATAAGGTTGGCTTTCATTCTTGCTGATTTTGTCATAGGTAAGAACTGCCCAGGAAGTCTACCCTGCCCCCAGTTCTTAAGCACCTTGTGTCTTCTGACACAACTCTAAAGGACAAACCCAAACAGGCCCAAACTCCCAGCCCTACTGTTCCTAGATCACACTTGCTGTCACCTCCTCTCACGCCTTGCTCTCTAGTCCCAACATGTCTCTGACAGAGGCATCATTCCAAGGAATTTTTTTTTTCCCCAGCATCTCATACCTCAGCCCAAACTTAGGGAGTCCTTTCTCAGAATGGACAGAAATAATAGCCTTGGGACCCTGTCCAGCTCCATAGACTCTTAATGGCCAGCTGTAGGGCATGAAAGGGTCTGGGGCCAGAGCTGCTGTTACCTTATTTCGGGCCTTGTACACACTGGCGGTGGCCCCCTGCCCTAGCAGGTCATCGGTATGCCACAGGTAGTTAGTGGTACTCTGCATCTCCTGGACTTGGCTACTGTCCTCCTGGAAAAACAGAACAACCAACCATGTGGGTGGTCCCAAGGTCCCATGCCTGACCTGCAGTAGACACTGTTAGCCAGCCGTCAGCTCCCAAGTCCATCCCATAAAGGGCTCCACACAGTCACTGTACAGGCAAGGGAACTAGAGAAGATGTGGTACAGGAAGATTAAGTAACTTCCCCTCCAAGGAAGCAAAGCAGCAGCAGGAGGTGGGGAGATGGAAGGGGAGAGTCTACTGGGCCCCAAGCTCGTAACTGTTCTATCCTTGCTGATTTGTCCTGTGCCCCAGGTCCCTCCCAGAACCCTTCAGAGGTAGGCCCGTTTATGGAGACAGACCTTTCTCTGTGTCCTCTTTCAGGCACTGGGCCTCAGAGTTTCTGCATCCAGGCCTGGGATTGTCCCAGGAAGCAGACACAGTGTAGGAGGAAGGGCATTGGGTCAGCAAGGGTCAGGCAGAGCCAGTCACACCACCACAAATCTCCAGGATTGCAACATGAGCCTGAGCCCCCACCCCCTTCTCTGACTTCCTAGTGCTGGGAGCTAAGGGCTGCTCACCAGGCTTCAGATCCTTCTCAGTGTTTTACTAGAGAGAGCATGGGAGGCCACTGAGGAGGGAGGACGACCGGAGGAGAAGAAAGGAAGGGGTAGATGCTGTGGGAGAGAGTGGGAGGATCTAAGACCATCAAATGCAAGGGCTCACGAGCTCTGGGGAAGATGCGAAATCCTCCACAACACTGCTGTCCACCTTTCTGTTCATCCTGTCCCCTCCGAACTCTGTTTCCTCTAAAGCAAACGGCTGGCCAGGGGGGATGCCTGAGGGCAGGAGCATAGGAAGGACCACTCCCCCAAAATGCTTTGAAACAGTGCTGCCTCTCACTGTGCTCAAGCCAAGGGTGGCTCCATTCTGAGCTCTATGAGTGTGCACCGCTATTGCCTATCTATCTATCACCTTGGTGCTGGGGACTGAACCCTTGGCTTCATGTATGCTAGGCATGCACTTTACAAACCAAGTGAGCTAGATCCCAGCTTGTAGTTTAATTTAAAAATGCAGGGAGATTCGTGTGTGTGTGTGTGTGTGTGTGTGTGTGTGTGTTTGTAGTGGGGCGAGGGGATGGGTGGGGGCACACCCTCTCAGAGGCCAAGGGAAGAGGGGATGTGGTGAAGAGCTCTTGAAGGGGGGACTAGGACGGGGGACAACATTTGGAATGTAAATAAATAAAACCATTTTGGAGAATGCAAGCTTTTGAGGCAGAAAGCACTTGAAGAGATCAGGAGTCACACCCTAGTTTCAGACAACACACTCATGTTTGCCTTATGCAAAGGTAAAGGTGCCTATGAGACCTTCTGAAGGCAGCGTGAATGAGCTTCCCAATCTGCTCTGTATGGCTGAGGAGTCAGCCCAGTGCGAGGCTCAGACAGGCTAAGGTTGCGGCCTTGGGAGCCGGGGGGCAGCAGATTGTGTCGTCTTCTTAACTCTGCCTAGGCTGGTTCTCAACCAAGCCCTGCTGCTGGGGTACAGTACAGCTGTGGTCAGGAAAATGGGCAGTGAGGAGCACAGGACAGCATCCCAGATGTGCAGCAGGGTCCTGGGTTCTGTGCCTAGAAGCTCTGACTACAGCACATCTGTATCACCTCTGTATCCACCCCCACAACCCCAAACTCCTTCTGTAGATAGGAGTCAGTACAATAGCCTTCAGTGAGCCAGCGCCAGCCTGCCCACAGATTCCTATCCTCCCTGGGGGCTCCTCTGTGGCAGATGTACATACCTGCACTCCAAGTGGCCCAGAATCAGGCAAAGACTCTCCCTGGCAGGTGTGTGTTATGCTTTCTGTCTGGGGCAAGTCCGGGAACTGAGCTATACCGGAAAGAGAAGGGTGGGTGGATGAGAGGCCCCTACGCGCTGTGCCCTTTGATTCTCAGCCTTGTCAAAGGCCACCAGTCCCAGCCCTTTAACCTGTTCCTGTTGTTGTCTTCCCTACAGTTCTTGGGGGAGAAGGGGGCTCTGGCCTCTTTCCGGCTGTTCTGGGAGCCTCTCCTGGTTATTTGGGCCTCAGGGGAAAGAAAGATCCCAAGCAGAGGCCAAGAAGCACCCAAAGCTGAACTTCAGCTTTGCATCATTGAGTTGAGAAGCAGAGCCGGGGTGGGAAGGTGGGGGGGGGGGGTGTTGCAGGGGGTGAGGGAGACTTTTCAGCCAATAGTAGTTCTCCTCAGGGCTGTGATTGTCCCTGCCCCTCAATGGCCTCTAAGCAGTCCCTTCTGAGTGTTTCCCACAGAGTACAGAACACCACCAGACTTCCCGGTAGCCACAGGAAAGACACAGGGAACAGGCATTCAGCTGAGTGTTGACAAACTGGCTTCCCCACACCACCCGCCTCCACAGACACTACACACTCACCCCATCTCCCATCTCAGCTGCAGGGGAATGCAGACTTGTGGGACTGGGTGGCACCCCCAGGGATTCAGGCCTTGAAGTCAATCCTGGGCAGTGCCTAGAAGACTCTGGTAGCCATGGGCCCCCAGATTTAACCAAAGCAGGTGATGGTCTTGAGCCTGAAGCTTTCTTTCCTGCCTCCCTGATAGCAGTGGAATACCCAGCCTCAGGCTCTTAGCTCTATCACACTTCCTGGTTCACTTCTCTCTCACTCTTTCTCTCCTTCTCCCCTCCTCTTTCCCTCCCTTCCTCTCTCTCTTAAAGGGACAGGCATCTCAGCGGCTGCCACACACACACCTCCACCCCTCCATCAGAAAAGGGAAGGATGATCCTGTAAGTTGTCAAGTGGAAACCATAGGGCCATTGCCTGAGCCACAAAGAAGCCAAGAACCGAGGCTGGGGGCTCTGAGACAGGCCACAGAGGACTGTGTTGGCATCTTGGGAGGGAAATTCGAGTCTCTGCTTAAAGTCAACTAAACAGGTCTGACAAGTTAACCAAGTTGAAAACTGTCTAGAAAGGCCCAGGACCTGTGCTCGCCCCTCCTAGAAGCTGGACAGGACTTGTCTTCCTTAGAGCTTGCAAGAACACACATCCCAATCATAGACCGCACTCTGACCTTACACACAGCAAAACCCACCCCCACCCCCACCCAGGGCTGCTTTCTGATCACATCCTGAAGGCATTGCAAGCTTTAGGTATTATGGATGGCAGGAAATGGAATATCTGGTAAACTTTGGGAATCTGGAAAGTTCTTTTCAGACCCCGTTTGACAGTATTAAGTTCTACACACCTCCAGTCATTTGCCCACCTTCCCAGCCCTAAACCAGCACCCCAAATATCCTGGGAAGGGCTCTGGTCAGCTCTGAGTGGGCAGTTTGGTGAGGGGTTAAAAACCAGGAAATTCCATGTTTCTCTAGAATGTTGGTGGGACTTTCCCCTGGCCACACCTGGTGGTTTCCTCTGCCAGCCCCACCCCACCACGGGGAGGAGAGGCAAGAACAGGCCTGGAGCTCATTGCTGACAGATCACCGGATGATAACAGGACAGAGAGCCCTTACAGTGGCTTCTCACAGTAAGGCCAGGAGGGGCATCCCTGAGGCTTCCACACTCCAGTCTCTTGTGTTACAGGTTCCCATCCGGCAAGAGCGTGGGAAACTGCACCTGTGGGTTACCTAGGGCTTGGAGAGGACAGAAGTATGTATTTTCTCTAGCACATTATTTAACTAGTGCTGTAAGACCTGCTTCTCTAAGGTCTCTTACCCTCTAGCAAGGTGAACCTGTTCAATATGGCTACTCCATCAGTGTAGAAAGTCATCTGGGTTACTATTGTGGCCAGATTACCCCTTGGGCCCATGATGGGTACTGTTTTGGCCAATGAGGGTTTTTTTTTTTTTTTTTTAATCTTTTACGGTTTCAAAATGTGTATTATCTATTGTGGTACTGGAATTAGAAAGTTTGATTGGTGATACATTTTAAAAAATTTTTTATTGTATATTCTCTGTATTTACATTTCAAATGATATTACTTCCTCCCCACTCTCCTTCCCCCTCCCCCTCCATTTGTTTCCATGAAGGTGCTCCCTCTCTCAACCACCCTCTCCACCTCAGTGCCTCAGCATTCTCCATACGCTGGGAAAACACACCTTTACTGGACCAAAGGCCTCTCTTCCTAATGATGCCAGACAGTACTGTTCTCTGCTGCATATGCATCTGGGGCCATGGGTCTCTCCATGTGTGCTCATTGGTTGGTGTTTTAGTCCCTGGGAGTTCTGGAGGGTTTGGTTGGTTGATAATGTTGTTCTTCCCATGAGGTTGCAAACCCTTTCAGCTTCTTCAGTCCTTACTCTAGCTCCTTCATTGGGGTCCCCATGTTCAGTCTGATGGTTAGCTGCAAGCATCCTCAACTGTATTTGTATGAGTCTGGCAGAGCCTCTGAGGAGGCATCCATATCTGGCTTCTGCCAGTAAGAATTTCTTGGCATCAGCAGTAGTGTTTGGGTTTGGTGGTTGCATATAAGGTGGATCCCCAGGTGGGGACGACTTTGAATGATCTTTTCTTCAATCTCTGTTCCTCTATTTGTCCCTGTATTTCCTTCTAAGAGTGCTTTATTCTCCCTTTTAAGAAGGATTGAGGCATTCACATTCTGGCCTTCCTTCTTTTTGAGCTTCATAAGGTCTGTGAATTGTTTTTTGCTTATTCAGAGCTTTTTGGGCTAGTATCTGCTTATCAGTGAATGCATACCATGTGTGTTCTTTTGTGACTGGGTTACCTCACTCAGGATGATAGCTTCTAGTTCTGTCCATTTGCCTAGGAATTTTGTAAAGCCATTGTTTCTAATAGCTGAGTAGTACTCCATTGTGTAAATCTACCACAATTTCTGTATTCATTCCTCTGTTGAAGGACATCTGGGTTCTTTCCAGCTTCTGGCTATTATAAATAAGGCTGCTATAAACATGGTGGAGCATGTGTCCTTGTTATATGTTAAGTATCTGTTATGAAAAGGATGAAGAGAGTGGCGGGGGGGGGGCGGCTATGGCCTATGGAGGTGCAGGGAGGCCTGGGGGTAAGGGGGATGCTTTTGGGGGGGGTCTATGTTGGGAATCCCTTTCCCCTGAGGGACCAGCCACATGACGGTATAGTACAGAATAGAGTTTATTCAGGTCATGGGGGAGTTAAGAAGTTAGTAGAGGCAGAGAGAGAAGAGAGGAAGAGGAGTAGAGGAGTAGAGGCTGGCCATGTAGAGAGAGAGAGGGGGGAAGGGAAGGGGAAGAGGAGGGGTAAAGGTGGGAGAGTAAGAGAACAAGAAAGCAAGAGAGAGCAAGAACAAGAGAGAGGGGGTGGGGTTTACGGAATTCCAACAGCATCTTTTGGTTATATGCCCAGGAGTGGTATAGCAAGGTCTTTAGGTAGTAGTACTATGTCCAATTTTCTGAGGAACAGCCAGACTGATTTCCAGAGTGATTGTACCAGCTTGCAATCCCACCAACAATGGAGGAGTGTTTCTCTTTCTCCACATCCTCACCAGCATCTGCTGTCACCTGGGTTTTTGATCTTAGCCATTCTGACTGTTGTGAGGTGAAATCTCAGGGTTGTTTTGATTTTCATTTCCCTGATGACTAGGGATGTTGAACATTTCTTTAGGTGCTTCTCAGCCATTCAGTATTCCTCAGTTGAGAATTCTTTGTTTAGCTCTGTACCCCATTTTTAATAGGATTATTTGATTCTCTATAGTCTAACTTCTTGAGTTCTTTGTATACATTGGGTATTAGCCTTTTATCTAATGTAGGATTGATAAAGATATTTTCCCAATCTGTTAGTTGCTGTTTTGTCCTCTTGACAGTGTCCTTTGCCTTACAGAAACTTTGTACTTTTATGAGGTCCTGTTTGTCTAGGTCTTAGAACATAAACTATTGGTGTTCTGTTCAGGAAAATTTCCCCTGTGCCTATGTGTTCTAAGCTCTTCCCCACTTTCTCCTCTATTAGTTTCAGTGTACTTGGTTTTATGTGGAGATCTTTGATCCACTTGGGCTTGAGCTTTGTACAAGGAGATGGGAAAGGATCGATTTGCATTCTTCTGCATGCTGACTGCCAGTTGAACCAGCACCAATTGTTGAAGATGCTGTCCTTTTTCCATTGAATGTTTTTAGCTTCTTTGTCAAAGATCAAGTGACCATGGATGTGTGGGTTCATTTCTGGGTCTTCAATTCTGTTCTATTGATCTACCTGCCTGTCTCTGTACCAATACCATGCAGTTTTTATCATACTTGATCTGTTATACAGTTTGAGGTCAGGGATAGTGATTCTCCTGGAAGTTCTTTTACTGTTTAGAATAGTTGTCAATATCCTGCTTTTTTGTTATTCCAAATTAATTTGCAAATTGTTCTAAATCTATGAAGAATTGAGTTGGAATTTTTATGGGGATTGCATTGAATCTGTAGATTGCTTTTGGCAAGATGGCCATTTTTACAATGTTGATTTTTCCAATCCATGAGCATAGGAGATCTTTCCATCTTCTGAGATCTTCAATTTCTTTCTTCAGAGACTTGAAGTTCTTGTCATACAGATCTTTCACTTGCCTGGTTAGGTACCAAGGTATTTGATATTGTTTGTGACTATTGTGAAGGGTGTCTTTTTCCAAATTTTGTTCTTAGTCTGTTTATTCTTTGAGTAGAGGAATGCTACTGATTTGTTTGAGTTAATTTTATATCCAGGGACTTTGCTGAAGTTATTTATCAGCTGTAAGAGTTCTCTGGTGAATTTTTTGTGGTCACTTAAGTACACTATCATATCATCTGCAAATAGTGATATTTTGATTTTTTTTTCCTTTCCAATTTGTATCCCTTTGACTTCCTTTTGCTGTCTAATTGTTCTGGTTAGTAGTTCCAGTGCTATATTGAATAGGTAGAGGGAGAATGGGCAGCCTTGTCTAGTCCCTGATTTTAGTGGGATTGCTTCGAGTTTCTCACCACTTAGTTTGACGTTGGTTACTGGTTTGCTGTATATTGCTTTTGCTATGTTTAGGCATGGGCCTTGAATTTCTGATCTTTCCAAGACTTTTAACATGAAGGGGTGTTAAATTTTGTCAAATGCTTTCTCAGCATCTAATGAGATGATCATGTGTTTTTTTTTTTTTTTTTTTTTTCCCCCTTTGAGTTTGTTTATATGGTGAATCACACTGATGGATTTCTGCATATTGAACCATTCCTGCATCCCTGGGATGAAACCAGGTGAATGATCATTTTGATATGTCCTTGGATTTGGTTTGCAAGATATTTTATTGAGTAATTGTGGCTTCAAAGAATGAGTTGGGTAGTGTTCCTTCTGTTTCTATTTTGTGGAATGGTTTGGAGAGGTTTTTTTTGGGGGGAGGCTTTTGATGACTGCTTCTATTTCTTTAGGGGGCTGTTTAGATGTTTATATAGTCCTTATTTAACTTTGTTACCTGACATCTGTCTAGAAATTTGTCCATTTCCTCTAGATTGTCCAGTTTTTCTGAGTATAGGCTTTTGTATTAGGATCTGATGATTTCTTGAATTTCCTCAGTTTCTGTTGTTACGTTTCATTTCTGATTTTGTTAGTTTGGATACTCTCTCTGTGTCTCTAGTTAGTCTGGCTAAGGGTTTATCAGTCTTGTTGATTTTCTCTAAGAATCAGCTACTGATTTGTTGATTCTTTATATAGTTCTTCTTGTTTCTACTTGGTTGATTTCAGCTCTTCAGCTTTGAGTTTGATTATTTCCTGCAGTCTACTCCTCTTGGGTATCTCTGCTTCTTTTTGTTCTAGAGCTTTCAGGTGTCCTGTCAAGCTGCTAGTATATGCTCTCTCCAGCTTTTTTTTTTTTTTTTTTTTTTTTTGAGGCACTCAGAGCTATGAGTTTTCTTCTTAGTACTGCTTTCATTGTACCCCATAAGTTTGAGTATATTGTGCCTTCATTTTTGTTAAATTTGTAAAAAATCTTAATTTCTTCCTTGACCAAGTTATCATTGAGTAGAGCATTGTTCAGCTTCCATGTGTATGTTGGCTTTTTGTTGTTTTTGTTGTTATTGAAGACCAGCCTTAGTCCGTGGTGATCTGATAGGATGTATGGGATTATTTCGATCTTCTTGTATCTTTTGAGGCCTGTTTTGTGACCAACTATATGGCCAGTTTTACAGAAGATACCGTGAGATGCTGAGAAGAAGGTATATTCTTTTGTTTTATAATGAAATGTTCTACAGATATCTGTTAAATCCATTTGGTTCATAACTTCTGTTAGTTTCACTGTTCAGTTTCTGTTTCCATGATCTTTCCATTGATGAGAGTGGGGTGTTGAAGTCTCCCACTTTTATTGTGTGTAGTGCAATATATTCTCTGGGCTTTAGTAGATTTCTTTTATGAATGTGGGTGCCCTTGTATTTGGAGCATAGATGTTCAGGATTGAGAGTTTATCTTGATAGATTTTTTTCCTTTGATGAGTAAAAAGTGTCCTTCCTTATCTTTTTTGATAACTTTTGTTTGAAAATCTATTTTATTTGATATTGGAAGGTTTTTTTTTTTTTTTTTTTACTCTGAGGTAGTGTCTGTCTTCATCACTGAGATTAGTTTCCTGTATGCAGCAAAATGCTGTATCCTGTTTACATATTCAGTCTGATAGTCTATGTTTTTTTATTGGGCAATTGAATCCATTGATGTTAAGAGATATTAAGGAATAGTGATTGTTGTTTCCTGTTATTTTGTTGTTAGAGATAGAATTATGTTTATGTAGTTTTCTTCTTTTGGATTTGTTGCAAGATTATTTTCTGGCATTTCCTAGGGTGTAGTTTCCCTTCTGTGTTGGAATTTTCCATCTATTATTATTTGTAGGGCTGTGTAAAATTGGTTTTGTCCTGGAACATCTTGGTTTCTCCATCTATGGTAATTGAGAGTTTTGCTGGATATAGTAACCTGGGCTGGCATTTGTGTTCTCTTAGGGTCTGTATGACATCTGTCCAAGATCTTCTAGCTTTCATGATCTTTGTTGAGAAGTCTGGTGTAATTCTGATCAGTCTGCCTTTATATGTTACTTGTCCTTTTTTCTTACTGCTTTAAGTATTCTTTCTTTGTTTTCAACATTTGGTGGTTTGACTATTTTGTGTTGGGAGGAATTTCTTTTCTGGTCCAATCTATTTGAAGTTCTGTAGGCTTCTTCACCTATTTGGTTGTGTTTTCCTGTAGCTCTTTAAGTGATTTTTTTTTGTGTGTGTGTTTTGTCTTTAAGGGCTTCTACTTGTTTATGTGTTTCTCAAGGACCTCCGCCATCATCATGAAGTATGATTTTTAAGTTGTTTTTCTTGTGTGTTGGGATATCCACTATTTGTTGTGGTAGGAGAACCGGGTTCTGATGTTGCCAGGTTGTGTTGGTTGGTTTCTGTTTTTTAGGTTATTGTGTTTGCCTCTTGCCATCTTGTTGTCTGTGATGTTCGGTAATCTTGTTGTCTTTGACTGGAGCTTGTCTCTCCTGTGGATTAGTGGGCCTGTGGACTCAGGAAGGAGATTGTTCCTGGGTGTTCAGCTCTCTGTGGGTAGGCTGTAAGTTTCAATGGCAGTGGGCCAGCTCTGGCTTTGGGCCGGAATTGTCTATTCCCAGTCTGCATCGCACTACCTGCGCCCAGAGATTTCCTGGTGGCCTCTTCCCAGACTCAAAAGCCTGTTTAAAATAAAAATGTGGATGTGAAGGTATTCACTTCGGTTTTATGATCCTGTAAGGGAATCTGCTTGAATATGGATCAGCGTATATTGGACTTAATGCTGCCTTTGGGGGCCTAATAGCAAACAGTCTATTTCGGCGAATCTTGAACGTGATGCAAGCTCGATTAGCTTCTAGCTTACCAATGGCTGTGATCCCATTTTTGACAGCAAACCTGTCCTACCATAGTTTTGTAAGTTTACCTTTGAGTACAGGTGATCTGAACTGTGAAACCTGCACCACGACACGGGGTGCACTGGTTGGTTTTGTTCTGGGTGGCCTGTACCCCATCCTTTTGGCTATACCCGTGAATGGTGGCCTTGTTGCCAGGTATGAATCAAGCCCTTTACCACAGAGAGGAAACATCGTCAATTACTGGATTACAGTTTCTAAGCCTGTCTTTTGAAAAATGGTATTTCCTACTTTACTTCAGACTGTGTTTGCAGCATATCTTGGGTCTAGACAATATAAACTCCTCATAAAGGCCCTTCAGTTACCTGAACCTGAGTTAGAAATTCAATGATTTTGGAGCAAATATGTACAACAATAAATAGTTAAAATAAATGTCTTCAATATTAAAAAAAAAAAAGTTGATCCCTATTTTTTTTTTTTTTATCAAATATATCTTTTTCCTGGATTCTGTGGCATGTGTGTCAGAAATCAGGCTCTCCCGCAGCCTGTTTACAGCGACTTAGCCCCAGTGGCTTATTCCATTATCTCCCTAGGTCCCCGGCAGTACAGACCTCTTTCTTGCTGTCTGTCTGTCCCTCTCCTGCCCCTGCTCTGAGATGGCCTTTTGCTCCCAGCATCAATACATTCCTTGTGTAAGATGCATTGCACAGTGTGACCTGTGGTGAACCTGTACTACCTACAAGGCACTCTGCCTCGAAATCCTAATACGCTCTTCTGACACTTAGGTACTGGGTCTACTCCATCTTTTTCTGCTGGCCCCTCCTTTATGAGATTTTCTTTTTACATCTACACATCATTTCAGGTCTCTGTTTGAATATATCCTGCTGGATTTCAGGTATCTATTTCATGTCCCCAAACTCCAGACTCACACATCTACTGTCTGCTATTCCCACTTGAGTGTCTTTTGATCATCTAAATTAGCACTCTCCCTAAGCAGAAATTAAACATTTCTGTGCTTGATCTCACACCACAATGACCCCTCCCTCTTTTAAAAATGGAGTCATTGCTAAAGCTGGCCTCAAACCGTGATCCTCTTGCCTCAGCTAATGAGTATCTGGGACTACTGGTACACGTGATCACACAGTTCCATGATGGTTTCTTGTCCGACTCAGGACCGTCTCATTTTCACAGTCACTTAATTTGCTTTGTGTGTTCAGGAAAAAAAGCTCTACAGTCTGTCTTTCTTGCTCAGTACAACGCTTGAATAGATAAAAGTCGGTTGATTGACTAAATGATTCTTTGCCATATGTAATATCAGGTTAGCATCTGAGTCAAAGGAAGTTTCCTGCCAGCTGTGGTGGCTCCTGTTTAGAAATTCCAGCACTCAAGAGGCTGAAGCAGGAGGTCTGTGAGTACACTGTGAAACTACTTCTTACCCAATGTCCTGGAACAATGGACTTACTAACCTGGTCTCCTGTTTTGGTTTCCATCCTGTTGAAATGGGCTTGCGTATTGACTGCTCACTGCCACCTGGCTTCCATCAAAGTTCCCATGGAACACATATGAAAAGGGATCCCAAAAGCATGACCCTTGCCTGCAGGATTCTCTACTCTTTGGCACTTTGCCTATAGCCCAAGAGCTGGCTCCGCCTCAGCAACTCCTCAGCTTCAGGGATTCCCCCCACTTATGCTCCTGCTGAAAGGGGGGTGGGTGTGAGATTCCACATGTCTCACAGGGTGGCAGAAACAAATCTAAGAGGGAGCTATCCATGCCCCGGGTGGGGTAGGATCCCCAGTATCACCACTGAACACAGATAATTCCAGTAAACATGCCAGGCTTGACTTATCCTCAGGGATGCCTCATATTATCATAAGTGGTCTAAAAGTCAACGTTGACCCCAGGTTTTGTGGAATTCGTTTTAATTTGTCACCTCTCTTGGCATTTTGCTGTTTTTGTTAGTCTGGCATCTATTTATTAAAAACGTACACATTGCACAAGACCAGCCCAAATCCCAGCATGGAGAGGGGAGTTGGACATGCAGTCCCACCCTTAGAAGAGGAGCAACTGTTAGCAGCTGGGAGAGTGTCATCCCTCATAAGCAAACCAAGTTCCAGTGGAAGGCCACACAGCCAAGAATATGGGGCAGCACGAGTGACTGTTGATGGCGGGAGGCAAGGTTGGGTAGGGAAGAACTGGGACAGCATGAGCAAGATCGAACATGCTTTCTGAAACTCTCACACGTTAGATATGTGTGCATATAGGCATGTGTGCACACTTGCTCTTACCTGGGACACATGGCGTAAGAAGTCAAACAGCCCCACCCAAGGCAGAAGCTGTGTGCAGGATAGGAAAGAGTTTAAAGCAGGACTGCCCATATATCCATCAAATAGACAGGCAGGACAACTGTGCTGTTTTAAGAATTCAGCAACATCTTAGGAAAAATAATTCTGAGGGGCATGGTGGTACATGTTTTTAATTTCAGCACTCGGGAGGCAGAGGTAAGTAATTGATCTCTATGAGTTTGAGATCATAGTGAGTTCAGAGATGGCCAGGACTAGAAGACTCTGTTTCAAACAAACAATGCATATGTATATTTACATTTACACACACACACACACACACACACACACACACACACACACACACACACACACACTAGACTCCAGGGGGGCAAGTCTGGAGGTTTCTGGTAACCCATCTTGGCTGGAACATGTGGTAGAGGAACCAGCTGTTACTTTCTATGAACTCCACCATCAAGCTCACTTTCTGTTAAACACACGGCATCTCCAAGGGAGTAGAAGCATCCCTGTATCCTCTGCCCCCACTGGCAGCAAGGCATGTCAGTCAGGCCCTTTTCCAGATACAGGGATGGCTCAGCAGTTCAGGGGACTGACTGTTCTTGCAGAGGACCAGAATTCAGTTTCCAGCCCCATGCAACTGCCTGCTGTGTCTGTTCAGTTCCAGAGGCTCTGATGCCCACTTCTGACCTCCATGTTACTGCATACATGCACAGTACAGACACAAATGCAGGCAAAACACCACGCATACACACTAGGTAAAAATGAGAACTCTTATAATACAGAACTGTCTGGCAACCCTTAGTCATAGTTGGTAAGTTTCCAACCAGTTTTAAAGGTCTGTATTTCCTTCTCCCTCCCCAATACAAGGCTGGCTTTATTGTGTAGCTCTAGACGTCCTGGAACTCACTCTGTAGACCAGGCTGGCATACATCTTATGTAGATGCACCCATCTCTGTACTGGGATTAAAGGCGTGCACCACCATGCTTTCAAGTGGGGAACTCTGATCATAAAGCTAAAAATGAAAGCAGTCCTCACTGAAAACAAAAGGTGGGTTCTGTTAAGGGAAGTTCTTACAACCACAGATTGGTGAACAGTACTGGAGACTTCCTATAAAACCTCTGAGGCTCCACACATAGGCTAAATGGGTGCATGCCATAGAGGGGAAAGAAGGTGGCACTCAAGGTCACCTAGTTCCTACTGTCCTAGGCTCAGACTCTGCTACTTCAGCACTTTCAGGGAGAGGGGAAGGGAGGGGACTTGCAGCAGCGAAACCTAAAAATGTATTTTATTTTGAAGTTGTGCTTTGGATTTTCCCCAATCCAACATCGGCTGAGTGAGTCTTAGGTTCACACAAAGCATCTTCAAGCATACATACAATATTCCAGTTATCAACACCATTTTAAAGAACATACCATTTTACACAAATGTGACATACAAATCAGACGCCACAACACTGTAGTTCCCTGGAAGATCTAAGTCCATGCACACCAGCCCTTCCAGTGGTCTGTTCATCCTGGTACTGGAAGGTTTTCTCATCTCCTTGGGGATAAATGAGGGTGGCCTGAGGAGGCTGGCAGAGACCAGCATTTCCAGTTTATAAGCTGCTGGTGGCAAACTCCTCTACTTTCCAAACTGGGATGCTGGTAGCCCCATCCGCATATCTTCCCCAGAGACTTAAGTCCACACCAGGGAAAGGATCCATGCCACGAGGGGCAGAGCAGGGCTCTTGGAAGCATCATGCTGGTTTCGGGCAAGCCTATCTGAGGAAGGCTGGTTGCCCAAGGCCTGGGGTGGCCGGCTCCTTTTGGCTTTTGGTTGTGAAATCACAGTGTGCAACCTCAATTCCAGTTGAAGTGAGCTCTGCTGAGGAGGACTCTCCTCCTTGTACAGGACCATCTCACAGGCGTCAGAAGCACCAGAGATAAGGAAGACAGCTCGGCTCCCAGAGCTGGGGTCGGTAGGGAGCCACTTGTACATGGGCCAGTTCATTATGCAAATCAGCAGATGGACATCGACCAAAGGGATGAAAACACACAAATAATGTACAAGGTTAAGAGGGAAGGCAAGAAAAAAAAGAAGAGGCCCAAAGTATGGTCTTTAAGAACCTTTGTTTTTACCTTCTTAGAGGGTAGTGTCCTGGAGAGAGGATAAAGGGCAGGTTGGAAACTCTGATCACTTAGATTAAGAGGAATGTAAAAAGTAAAGCGTGGAGCTTCATGTTCAGAAAGGAAATGGATCCTCGGGTCTGGAAGCCCCTGTTGGCTCAGGAGCAGTACAAGCCCAGGTCAGATAAAAGAACAGTAGGAATCAGACATCCAAAGGACCGAGGGGTCCCCCATGCAGTCAGACTCACGCTGCTCACGGGTGCTAGAGTTCTCTTCTCTAGCTCAGTGTTGAGAGTTACTCTTCTCATTAGTAACTCCTTCAGGCTCCCCGTTCCCTTCACTCAGAGAGAAACATCCGCCACTTTCTACAGATCCAACTACCAGCTTCACAAGTTGGTCCAAAAGGATCCTTTTCTAGCCTAAAGCTAAAAGCTCTCAGATTTTCAAACCCAAATGGCAAACCCATTTCTCTTGAACTATAGAAAACAATACAGTAAAAATAAAAGCATAGCAGAAGACAGAGAAGAATGGGCCTGAGCTGCAAGGAGCTGTTGGAACACATGATCCCAAAGGAGGATTTCCTAGCTCTGGTGCTCCTGGGGAGCACGGTGTAAGAGGAGTGGGTGCTCCAAGCACTAGGCTTGTAGGCTGGGAGAGCTTTCAACGGTAGCACATCTGAAAAAGGCCAAAGGCAGGACCCAATGTGAAACATTCAATTTTTCCCTTTTTAAAGATTCAGGTTTCAGGAAAACAATCTTGAGTTTGTGGGGGTCAAAGTTCCCTTAGTCATCCTTGTTTGGATAAACAAAAAACAGTTTCAAGAGGCAGTAATTCTAGAATTTATCGAAGGCTTTTCAAGCCTCTGTTCATCCAGAGAGAGCTTTATAAAAACTAAGCCAAGAGGTGAACTTGAAATAGTTTTAATCTGGGTACAGTTTTTGGATTAGCAGAGAGCAACTTATTTTTTTTTTTAATGGAATGGCGAATTTTAAAAGGTTTTAGATGCCAAAAATGGTGAGAAGAAGAAGGACCCATTTCCTACCCTTTCAAACCTGCCATAAACACAATAAAACTTTAAGACTTTTTTTACTCTAAAAGGAACTAGCTATAGAACTGTCTTATATTGGAAAACATCTTACATGGAAAACTGCCAGAGACAAAGACAGGAACCAAAGAAAAGTCTGTATGCTCAGAAAAACTTCAAAAGCTCTGTAATAAGACTGGGATGCATGTCTACAGAACGGGGCAGAGCAAATGGAAACAACCAGTGACTAACTCACAGCACGAGGAAGAAGACGGAATCCCCACCGCACGTCAGACTGTGCGCTATATTTTTATGACAGAGATTTCAAAGGTCAGGTTTCTCTGTTCCAAACAGGACAGTTTGTGATGAGAACAGAGACTCCTGGTGGCTTCAGTGTGAACTGCCACCAAACAAAGAGTGGTCTATGACCAGGAGAGGCTACACCAGAGACCAGAAGAACCTGTGTGTGTAAGGGTGTGCATGCACACACACACACACACACACACACACACACACACACATATTTATATAAAATGAGAACTGGGCTATATATGAACTTTTAAGTCAGCACTGAAAAACAAGATGCCACTGAGAGCTGATTGGCTGCAGCCAAACATCTGGCCAAGGTATCCTCTATGGTCTGAAGGTTTAGAGACTTAGGCCCATGTACCCAATTCTTGTTGTGGCAGACATCACAGCAGCCCGACAATAGGACACCTGTCACTGGCTAACCTAAGAATAGTATGTACTGGAGCTGGTTGGATATAACAACAGAGGGAAGCAAAGAGCAGAGGGAAGGACCAGAGAGGGAAAAGCAGTAACAAGGGCTTCATTCTCAAGGTCTGGGTAATGGGAAGGCTAATTCCTGTAAGAACAACTTAGAACCTAATTTTCAACTGAGTCCCCAAGCTAGTTAAATAGGAAGATTTAAAAAACAGCCAGTCTCCTTGTCTAGAACAATGATGTTATACCCCTTAGACAGTACAAGACTTGTCAGTGGACTGTGGGGAAGCGGATGAATTGACACCAGGGCTAGTGGCATTTGTTTTGGGGAAGACAGTTGGCTTGGGCCTTGTGGCTGGTGGTTTGACTGGAGCAGCCATCTTGACAGACTTGACAGGCCGGAAGGCGCAGGCAATGTCCCCAGCAGTACTGGCGCTGCGCTGGAAGGCAGGCTCAGGGTCCTTGAGGAGCTGGGTGTGCAGGGGGCTGGAGGGCTCAGATGTGGGGGCTACCACTGGGGAGGTCTTGAGGGGTTCCAAGGTGTCCAGAACCACATCAGGTGTGTGCTTAGCACTGCTCTGCCGCTCTAGCTCTTGAAGCTCATTCAGGGCAGAGTTCATTGTTGCTTCAATGTCCTGCAAAACAGGAAAAAGGAAGAAGTAAGACAAACCAAGACAGTTGTCCCCAGGGACAAGCTCTGGTTGAAACCTGTTTCAAGCCAGCCATAAAATGCCTTATTTCACTTGGCCAATGACCTGGGACATATGAGTGTCCAGAATGTGGAGAAAGGGGACAGAGAGATTGTCATCATCAGGAATTTAGAAAAAGAAACTGGTGACTTTTGGATAGGACAAGGCTGTTGCACACATCAGCTCATACCTGTTGTGGTTGCCTTCACAAGATCAAGCCAGCCAAAATGCCAGCAGAAACTGGGGCAGGACTCCCTCAGGCCACATGCCCACCGGAGAAGGCAGTTGATGGTTTCTGAGGAACAGTCACTCAGTTTTGGAAATGGGGCTCCTGGTAGGTTGACCATGCCCCAGAAGGTGGCTCTAGACCCATGCATATATGGGAAGTATTAGACTTCCCACACATATGGGAAGTATTAGTCCAGTACATATTGGACTTGGGGGTGGATGTTAACAACAATAACAAAAGGAAGACGTGAGGTTGGGAAGAAAGCAAAGTGGGAGGCAGTAGGAGGAGCTAGAGGTAGGAAGCAGTGGAGGACATGATCAAAATACATTGCACAAATGTATTAAGTTTAATAACTAAGAGAAAAGGTTAAAAAGGAAAGAGTAGCTGACTCTTTGCAACTTGAATCCTTGTTTTTATGACAGGTGCTGAAACATTTCTGGATAAAATAACATACAATTAAATGGAGAGAGGAAAGGTCATGAATACACGTGGATTCATTACACAATTCCCTGCATTTCTGTGTCTGTTTGAACATATACACAGTGAACACATTTTACAAAGTGGTAGAGATCAAGTATGATCTTTATTTTGTTGACTTCAAGGCCAATGGTTAAGGGGTTTATTCCTTCCTTCCTCCACAAGAACTAAGAAAGGTTCAAGAGCCAAGTCCTTGAAGATTGATTAGAACAATGCTTCAATTTTCCAACTCATCCAAGTATGCACTTTGAAACCAGTTTCTTCTACCCAGAACCGTGAAAGAGAACCCAGAGTGGCCAAAAGGGGGAGCCACAGCCCACATAGGTAAAACAGTGGCCATGGCAGATTTTAGGAAAAAAGCAGTCCTAGCCCAGGGGCTCAAGGCAGAACCAAAGAACCACTGTGTGTAAGCACCCAGCTTCCCTCCCCTCCCCTCCCCACAAACTTGTGTTTAATATTGTGTCCCAAAGCCACCACAGGACTCCTCTTTGGATCAAGAATACTTTCAAACATTGTAAGTTTCAAGTCAGTCTCAGATTTCCCGCTCAGGGGCTTTTGGTTCTATGGCATGATCTATATTCACTACAGATGATGGGGATCATTTTCACTAATCACTATGGCATTAATTAGCTCCTCCCCTTTTTTTCTTCCTGCAATCCCAGGGATAGGACCTAGAAGCCTATGCATGCTAGGCAAGCATTCTGACCTTGCATCACTGAGCTATATACACTAGACTTCTCAAATCTTTTAGAATGCTCTGGAAGAACTTTTATCTCCTGGCCCCATCCTGTTATGCAGCTAGTATGTTTGCAGTTTCTAACACTTTGATTAATGGCTGGCCAAAGAGGATCAAGGAAGATTCCCATGGTGCAAGGTAGACTGCTGTCAGGAGCTTAAACAGAATAGAGGGTTAGCAAAGCAAGACATCACAGGCCCAAGGCTCACCTCTGGCCTCACCAGGCACACCTCCTTAAGCAAGATCAGCAATGCAGCCAACAGAGACCAAACAGAGCCTCTACTGCCCTTCCCTTTCACCACAGAAGATTAGGTGAGAAAACGGATATAACCAATCCCTCAGGTCCTACCTGTTCTAGTGAAAATTATATACCTGGGAGAGACGTCTGAGAGAACTTTGGAGTGGCCACAGTAGTTGGATGTTTGGAGATCAGGGTGGGCTTCTAATATTTCATGGAAAACACAGAGTCATCAGTGTGGTGCAGATGAGAAGTAAACTCCTGCAACCTGGGAGCTCATCTGCACTGTTATCTGGATCCTTGGGCTGGAGGCCCTTCTAGTACCCAAGCTTCAAGCAGCATGGGTACTTTGGGGTCTTTAAGATAGAATCAGGTGGTAGACTAATTATCTACCCACAAGCACTGCAATCAGATTCAGGAAGTGGGGTGATCAGGATGGACTATCGTTGAGTCTCAGCTTCACTAAAGTCTATGATTGTGTTTTTATCATCTGTCTACTATCTATTTACATACCTACCTACCCATCCACCTACCCATCCACCTACCCACCCACCTACCTATCCACGTGTCCTATGCACAGAAGCCGGAGGAAGATGTCAGGTACCCTCCTGCATTACTCGTCAACTTTACCTTACTTGAGACAGAATCTCTCACTGAATTTGAAGCTTGTTAGTTTGGCTATGCTGGCTGTCTGCTCCTAATCCCCAGCACTGAGGTTACAGGCATACATGGCCATGCTAGGCTTTTATGTGAGTGCTGCAGATCTGAACTTAGTTCATCTTGCTTCCATAGCAAGTATTCTTAGCCACTGAGCTATCATCCCAGACTTTAGTAAGGCTAATGGACTTTTATCAAAATACTCTTAACTGCTGGTTTTAAAAGCTAAAAGCTGCAAACAGCCAGAATATGAAGAAGGCAGAATTCTATCAGTTCTACTTTCAGGTTCTTGCTGGGGAGAGAGGACTAGGCAGACTGCTTAGTAAGCTGTCTTGGGAGGTTCATCGTGATTCTTGCAGTACTCTCTATAGCATGTACAGAGCATTGGTCTGCTTAAAGTTCTGTGCATTAGCTGGGGCTGCTGAGAGGAAATGACCAGTGTAAACATATCACTTGTTCAGAGCCCTTGTTACCTGTGCAATGACTTCAGGGTCCATGGGCCGATGATTATTGAAGCTTTTTGACCTTCCTGCTGTGGCGGTCTTCCGGATCTGTGGACTGTCCATCCGGTTCTTCAAGGATGAGTGGCGGCTGATAGAGTTGAGACTGCCATGGCCACTGATGGAACACTTATCTGGCCCTTCCTTGGGGAGATTCTGGCTCATGATGGGCTGGGAAGATGGACGGCAGCTAGCCCCCACCCCCGGGGAGGAGGAGTCAGTCAGAGAACCGCCCAGCCCATGGCTGTCACTCCGAAATGCTTTTCTGATGCTCCCAGATTCTGGACGCTTTCTTTGCCTTCAACAAACAGAAATGGCATCTGATCAGGGAGCCCTGGCTCCAAGGGAGCTAGGATTGTGACAGAGGGGCAGAGGCTGGCACCTGGGACTTCTAAAGAGTCAAGTAGAATACCCTAACTCTTCAGTTTTTCTCGCTCTTCTTTTCTCTTTGAATCTGTTCCCTTCCAACCCCCAACCTGGGCAGAGTGAGATGCATACTTACTTGGTGGCTGTGAGCTTTGAGTTCTAAACATGTAAGATGCTGTCAGAAAAAAATGCCTGTTTAAGAAAAAGTTTCTAGTGGGAGAAAGATTCACGAAAAGACCCACTCCGTTGCCTGCCTGAACAGAAACCCAAGGTCCCAGGTAAGAAAGTCTCACCATCACCAAGGAGGGGAGAACTGCTGGTAACAGGAGCTAACATTTCCAGATCTGTTTGCTCAACTATCTATAGTGGGCCTGTCATCATCTGGGCTCTAGCAAGAATCTGTTTCTTATTCATAGATATGGGAAAGATTTTTCAAGGAACTGCTTTTTAGCACAGCCAGAGGGCTCACGGTGTGCCTGCTCCTAAGGGGGAATGGGCATGTATGCAACTCTGATGCTACCCAGCACTGAGCCAATTTATTTCATACTACAAAAGGCTCTCAAATGATATGGTATGGGAGGATCCTTGTCATGTGAGTATTGCCAATGTTGAATAATTTCATTTTTTTAAACCAAATTTTAAAGGACCTCATCTAAGATGTCATCACGCTGCTAGTTCAGATAGCAGCTGGGTAGCTCTGATCTTGTATCTACTGAGGAAGATGAGCTGAGTTGGGGACTCTGGATGGTGATGGTAAGACTCTGAAGATTGTGGGCCATCTCTGAAGCCTTAAGTAAGTTCTTGTGCTGCTTATAGCTGAGGTTTGCTTTATCTTTCCAGGTTCAGCAGGGTATGGCCCAGCAGCCACTCTAAGAATGTGTCTGCTAGGTAGGACTAGCCTTGTACGGCAGCCATTTTCAACAAGAAAAAGGATGCTCTTTAGTCTAGGAGGCTCTGCTGAAATAAGCCCTCCTCTGTCAAGTTTTCCAGACACTAGTGGCTCCAACTACAGACTGGAGAGATTTCCCCCTCTCACGTTCCCTCAGAGCTTGTAGAACTGCCTTTCAGTTGCCTTCCATATGGTCTTTTGCCTTGCCAGACTGTGAGCTCTGAATAACTAGCATTGGTGCTTGGCTCTACTCAGATGGTTAATATAGGATGTGGAACTAAACTGAAACAACCACACCCTAGGAACTCTGCTGATTTCCTTTTCCCATTCAAGGATGGCTGACTCACAAGCCAGGACTGCTGAGAAGGCAGATTTAGGAGGCTGTGGTTGTGTATCACCCCAGGCTCTATTTGGGCCATGAAGATGAGGAAGACAGAGATGCTGGTAAGAAGCTCAGCCTGAAGGAAGAACCAGGCATAGCACTGAGCACCAACAACTCAAGCCATTGCAGAATGCAGAATGAGACTTTTTTTTTTCAGCCTCAAGGAACTTAGGGTGTCAGGAAGACTTCCCCAAATAAGACTGAGTCTTGGAGGGTGAGGAGAAGTTAACCAGGTGAGAGAGTCCAGGAGGATAGAGTTCTTTCTCTAAGGCAATCAGGAAACTGATGTTGAATGGGAGGACTATTGTAGAGGTAGTCAGGAAGATAGAACGGCAGACTCACTCCTAAGGGCCAGGCATACCGGGCTGTCTGCCACTCATGCTCTGATTGGCTGGCGCCTAGGAAAGGTGGATTAGATCATGTTGACAAGGTTTGGTTATGCTCTGCCCCCAGGAAATTCATCACGAGAACTTTGATACCACAAGCAGTTCAAGAGAAGCACCTCAACATTCTACCAGATGTTTATCTTTTGACTATTTTCATCATTTGTTCTCATAGTTCCTTTGTAATAAATGGCATTACATATACGCGGGCTTAAAATCTAACACCCAGGGATGAATCTGTAGCTAGGCAGTAGAGTGCTCCATCTGACATGTGACTTATTCAGTCCTGTCCTCAACACCATAAAAACAAAAATAAATGTGCACAAATAAACACTTAACTTCCCCTCCAACACCCAGTCTTGGTTTCTGGCATAATAGGCTTATGACCTTGTGAGTGCAGGTTCATAATTAACAGAGACTTGTAAATATTGAAAAAAAATGTGATTAGCTGGCAGCTACTTTTTTTTTTTTTATTAACCTGGCCTCCTAGCAGACTGAAAGGAAGTATAAAATCCTCAACTTGTTTAGTGGTCTGAATTATGACTATTCTGAATAAGTGAGCTGAATAAATTAGATGAACTTGAGGGTAAAGAGATAGGAAAGAACCATTTTCCCCAACCCCCTCTATTGTCTGGTTGGAAAAAAAGCCAAGAGATCTGGCAACCTCATGCAGTTTAAAAACAATAAGCATCTTTTATTCTCCTTCCAGTCTCAGTGTCCAGAGGCTATGGTTAACAGGGTATCAAAGTGCAAATCATTTCACCCCTCCAAAGTCGGGGGGAATACAAACTGTACGTCATCTCCAATCCACGTTCACCAGGAGGGCCTCGGGGCTTGTCATCATCCTGGCACTGGGCCACAGTTCAGGGTCTGGTGGAAAGAGGTCTGTAGGACTTGGTGTCTGGCCCCTTGAGATGAGATTAGTTCTCCAATAGCCTGAGTGCCTCTTGGGGAGGCGGCAGCTCATGGGCAGGCGAACGAGGAATCCCTCTAGATAGCCAGCAGGTGTGGATGGAGTTAGAACCTCAGAATACTGCTAATGGCCACAATGAAAGCTGGGGTGGAGGAAGCCTGCCGGACAGGGGGTGTGGGAGTCTGCAGAGGGACTACTAGGGAAGCACAATACACGGTGCTAAAGCAACAGGAACAGATGAAAAGTGATTTCTGCTAGTGTGAAAGGGAGCGAAGGGGAATCACAGGATGACTCAGGAGCTCAGGACAAAGCTTCCCTCGGGCTCAGTGCTCTTCTCTTTTCCACGGCCATGAATTCGGGTTAGGGAGAACAGACACATGTCATCTAGGTAAGCCCACAGGGTGGGGCATTAGCTTGGTGAAAGACATATGAGACTCTGAATCTTCAGACAGACAAGGGTCAAAGATGATATCAAATACTATTTGAATAAGAACTGGAAAAGTGAAGGCACTGATAAGAAATAGAAGAAACAGCACAAAACCAAATTGCAAAGGTGACCAAAGCTTTGATGAAGGTTTGGCTAAGACTGCCAGGAAGTCTGGGCAGACAGACACTGTGGAACACACAGTACCACAGGATGATAACAGACAGCTGGAGGCTGGGGCCTGCCCTCAGACCCACATAAAGCTCCTTTCCTCAGCCTGGCCATACACCTTGCAGCAGCAAACAAACACATGAAGACTGTTAGGCTGGGGGAGCTGGGAGCCCCGCGTATAGCACAGCGGAGCGGGGTTAGGCTAGGGTGAGGCTGAGTGAGTGAATCATTTAGGGGAGCAGAAAATGAAAAGCAGCGCTTACTTGTTGATGTTTGCAAGATAAATATCAGCTACATGACCCCCACTGGGACAGCTGGCCCCCGTTCTGGCTGTCACCTTTTCTTCAGGTGGCTCAGACATGACCTCAATCTCAGACTTGGGGCTGGACCTCTCCACGACACCGTCCTCGCTGGGGCAGAAGGGACAGGCAGGCAGGGAGAAGGGAAAACAACACAAAAAGCAGTGTTAAATCTGCAAGATGGCCCCCCCGGACATACACATAACCCCACACAGCGTGGAGGGAGCGGCAACCCCCATCTGGGCTAGCTTTTTGAGCAGAGGCAAGGGAACCTGAGGGCCTTTGGAGGGTCACTTAAATAAATAAATAGCTTGCTGAGTCCTATTTCACTCTCAGTTCCTCAGAAAAGCTTGGCTAGGGGACACCTGGATTCAAAGCATCTGCCTTTGGGCCCATGCTGCTATTGTGCGGTGGCCACGATGGGACCACCTCCTGGAGAAGGTGAGGTCCAGATTGCAGTTTATCTGCTGAGGTTCTGAGCACTGTGGTAAGAGCAGGTAGCTCTGAAGAGGCTCTGGAGGGAGATGCCATCGATGAGGCATGGTGTGGACACATGGCCACACTGTCGCAGCACACATAGCCTCGGTCTGAGCATTCAAGATGGTCCCAGGTCTCTCCATTGTTCTCCTGGCCCCTTTGGCTACTGATGAAAAAGAGAACCCCTTTTCTCCCACAGTTCCTCTTCTCTCGATCCCGTAGTGAAGTCATAATGCTAAATTTGGGAGAGTCCTGTCCATGCATAGACTGCCACCAGGTTTGCGATGTTATCAACACAGGGAGGGTTTCCCCGCAGAACAAGCCCGGGAGAGGCTGGGAGGGTGCAGACTCAGGACATCAACCTTTAAAAAGATAATAGTAAGCGAAGGACTGAAACCAGTGACAATGCTGTGTCCTAGAGAGGTGTGGGGCTGGGATAGGGAAAAGGGAGGCAGGTGTGTGTGGGCCACAAGCTTCGCTACTTTCTGCCTAGAAGACATTGCTTCAAAGGATGGGAACGAACAGACAGGCTATCCAGTGGGACCTCTAGAGCCACCTCTGGTTTCCCTTGTTCTCCGACATCCTTTTCCCTCCTTGCCCTACTGTGCTTCTTTTACAAGGCTTCTTTTTCTTTCTAAAAGTCTTTCTCCTAAAAAGTACCTGTCAATTTTCATTTGCAGGTGGGAAAGTACTATCAATGGCTCAGTAGGTTGGGGTGTCCATAGTGGTTTACAAAGAGAAGCCAAGACTGGTGGCTCATGCTATAATCTCAGCACTAGGGAAGCCAAGGCAAAAAGACTGCTGTGGGTTATACAGAGTGAGCTCCAGCAGCCAAAGTTACAGAGTAAGGCTATGCCGGCCAGTTATCAACTTGACAGAAGCTAGAGTTATCTGGAAGGATGGAATCACATCTGATACAATGCTTCAAAAAAATCCACCTGTATGACATTTTCTTAATTACTGATTGACAGGGGAGGGGTGAGCCCTTTGTGGGTTGTGCCATCCATGGGCTGGTGGTCCTGGGTTCTGTAAGAAAGCAGGTCGAGCAAGCCTTGACAAACTAGTAATCAGTAATCTGTGGCCTCTGCATCAGCTCCTGCCTTCAGGCTCCTGTCCTGACTTCCTTCCTTCAGTGATTGAAGCAAACTTAACCCTTTCCTCCCCAACTTGCATCGGTCATAGTGTTTCATTATAGCAATAGTAACTCTAAGACAGAGAGACAAATGTTTTCTCAAACTAATCTTCCTAGAAAGGAAATAGTGCATGGTCAAGTTAAAAAGTCCATGCTATAACTCATTAAGCATAAATGTGAGCCGGCACATTTCTAAAGCAAATGCATCAAGTGGAATTTAAAGGGAAAAGAGAAAGTGGGAGTTAAAACAATTCTCTACTGAGTTGTAGGGGCAGGGTGTTCTCTATGGAACATCAAGCCTATGGACCTTTTAGGAATTAGTCTCCCTCCCACAGTGCAGCAGGGACCACCCCTCCCCCCAAGGTGCCAGGGTTCCACTTACGTGTCTTGGACTACGATGTACTGATGGGGGATGAGCCCATCTATACCATTGTGTCGGCCTTCCCACCAGTCATCAGAAGCTCGCTGGTAAAGCAGCAGGGATGCTCCCTTCTTGAAAGATAGTTCTCGGGCTGTCCGGCCTACGTAGTCAAACTTGGCAATGGCTTCAATGGGCTCACATTCTGGGGAGGGTGGGAAAGAATGAAGCACATGTTTCTGGGATCTACAGACTCAGGGAAGTGGGTGAAAAGCCTACTAACAGTGGCGGGAGGAGAACTCAGTGTGAAAATAAGCCACACAGGGTCCATAAAGCTCTGAGAGCCTGCCCTGCCCAGCTCTTCCTCTGTCTGTGGTAACACACAGAGACACTGCTTTCCTTGCTGACTTCTTTGTGATTCCACAGTGTTTTATGCTAACTGTCCACCATCCAACACGCCACTCTTTATTTTTTATTTCTTTCAGGCAGTACTAAGAATTGAACTCAGGGCTTCATCTGTGGACATTTAAAGAAAGGCACACACTCCACCATGGACCTCTATACCCAGCCTAACATACTATACTTTTAAACATTTTTCTTATTATGTATTATATTCATTATATAGTTTATATAGCAAATTCATCAGCAACCTAACACTCAAATTGTACCACATTTTAGGTAATTTCTTTGTGTTATTCAGTCCTTCCAGTAGAATGTAAAATAAAGTCGTTTAAAACCAGTATATGGAAAATGCATATGAAAATAACTTGAGAGGTT
Organism: Micromys minutus; assembly: GCF_963924665.1. Classification (NCBI taxonomy): domain Eukaryota; kingdom Metazoa; phylum Chordata; class Mammalia; order Rodentia; family Muridae; genus Micromys; species Micromys minutus. The sequence continues at coordinate 23,241,478 of NC_137975.1, forward strand.
AAAAAAGGTTTGTAAATGAAGTGTATTTTTATTCTGTGTGGGCTTTTCCTATGTATAAAATGAGGATGTCATAAAGTCAATTGCAACTGTGAAAAGAAAAAGACTTAGAGTAGTGCCCGGCACTGGAATATGTACCCATTCATTGATATGTGCACATCATGTGACATGTAATATAGTCATTGCTGTCATCCTTTATCCATTCTAAGCTGCAGTAGAGATTGGACAGTATGTAGAAGGCTCTCCAAAACATAGAACAATTAGGTTGTAAATGCCACAGCAGGGAGGAAGGCGGATTAAAAACAAACCCAAGCCCATAAAGCTCTGGGTGGCAAGTCTGCTGCTAAATGGACTGGCTGAGGATTCCACTGCAGAGTCCGTGTCAGTAGGCCAGACTCTATTCTCTATAGCCTCAAGTACAGCACTCGGCTCTGTGACCTCATTTTTCTCAGCTGCCCCACCAATTTTGCTAGAGATAACTCTCTACAGTGTGAGAACAGGGCAGCTCTACCCAATCCTGGATTCTCTCGTTACACCTACTTCTCTCATAAAGATCATCCTGATTCTTCTCACACCAGGATCTAAACAAGGAGTCCTATCTCTCCCTCCTTCAAAAGCTGGCTTCAGATTGCAGAATTTTTAGCAAGGCAGGGGTGCAGGCAAAGCTCTGTAGACTGTGCCATTTTCTCTTTCTGCCCATAGAATTCTGAGGGTCCTTGTCAACTGCTGAGACTTCCAGAGACCAAGTGATCCAGAAACAGAGGTGTGGAGCTGTTGGAAGCTGGGAAAATGTGCTGCTGGATAGACTCTAATAAATCACGAGCACTCTAGAGGGCTTCGAGGATGACAGCTGAGCATTCCACCCCTGGACGCACACTCACAGGCTGTTCAGCGCACACAAATCTCTACTTTGGAAGGGGTCACATTTTCCAGTTGGCAGGCATGCAAGCGTGTGGTTTCTGTGTCCTCATTCCCACCCCCCTCACTTGGCTTCTGTTGAGTTCTTGGCACCAAGCGTCTCTATTCCCCAGGCTTGATGTTTTTCAAATGAGCTTTGCTTTGGTTTCCAGTAACCTGGCAGCATTAGGGGCTGATATCTACTGGATTCAGGTTAGATAGGGAGCTAAGAGGTGGGGCAAGGAAGCTGAAGGACTACAAAAGGTGTATTTATTCACTTCTGGCTTAAGTTCTTACTTGTGAATGCCCCTCCAAGGTAGGGAGAGACAAGAAACTCCTTTCTTCCCCTTAGGGCCCACTGGACAGCATAGTTGGTCAGATGCACAGTATACACCATCACGCCTGCTTTACTGACCCTTTACTGCCCCTAGCATACCATCATCACTTGTGTGGTGCTCCGCAGTAACGTCCTGGGTGGAGTCTTCGGCAGAGATCGTCTCTCCATGAGTGCTGTCACTAAAATAGAAGAGCGATAGCCAGGACGTCACTGTTTGCTCCTAAAAATTTCCTCCCCTTATATCTCAAATCAATTGCTTTCTAGACTCTAAGTACATAGCCATCAGCTGCTAAGAAGAAAAGATCCCTGTGATTCTCTAGTTTAGCTTCTGTTCCCCAAACCACTTGTCACTACTTGAGACTTGGACTGCCTTGAGAGAAAGGGAAGGCTTTGGAGTTACAAATAAACTCTTTAGAAAACCCAACTCAACTACTCAGAGGTTAATTCTCTTCACGAATTCATTCCTGGTTTTTAAGGAGGGACATGGCAGAAGGGAAGCCCTGGTTTTTGTAGCAGGGACAACTGGTCCTAAAAACCAGCTCTGATATTTGATAGCAACATTTACTGTTGTTACTTTTTAAATAGATAGAGGTATGTTTTCATTTAGCGAAGGCTTTGGCAAGAGGGGTGCTCAGTGAGTGTGGCCTCCTTTCCTTCTTCCTTTCACTTGATGCCCCTAGGGTACCCGTGAGTCACTGGCCCAGGCACTGGAGAGAGGCAGGAAGTGAGTGGAGGATGAGAAGAACAAGAGCAAAGGTAAAGGATCTGCTGGAGAGTGGATTTTACTGCAGGCCAGCGGATGAAAGCACAGCCTAATTCTTAAACCATTTTATCTTCTCTTAAATCACCCAGGGCAGAGAGCTGAGACTGGCCAGAAGTTACTATGGATGTGTTTCTTCTCTTATCTTCTGGCTCTGGAGGAGATGGACATTCTTGAAGAGCAGAAACAACCTTCTGACCCTGTCTGAAGTTTTCCCCTTTGGTAGCAGAAACCATCGAGCAAACCCTTCCAGGCAGGCAGACCTTAAAAAGACCACGCATAGAGCTTGCCTCTCCATGCTCAGTACACAACTAAGAAACCCCTGAAAGACTAGGCAACAAGTTGGTCCTAAGGAGGGTTCTTAAGTTCCAGAGAATACTCTGGTAGAAATCAATAGGAATTCTTCTTTGTTGAAAAAAAGAAAGAAAGGAAAACAAAAAGTGGGAATAATTCCTTACTGTTTTCTGGGCCTAAAGACCATCCCAGGGTGAGGTTTATTCCCGTGCATCTATTAAGGTATCGAAACATCAGTTCTTAAACTGCAGGGAGCCCGAGGGCCTGCTAAAAAGCATGTACTGTCTATCCCACTCTAAGATTTTCTGAGTCACAGAATCTGTCTGGAGTTAGAAAATCTGCGTTTCATTCAGATCCTGCAGGATCTGGTGCTGTTGGTCTGGACTGTCCACTCTCAAATCAGCACCATGATAAAGGATGATGCTTTCTGAGGCTCTATGCAAACTAAGATCCCATGCTTTTCCTGTCCCATGCCCCTGGCCCTGACAACATGGCCAACACTAACAACATCTGAGGCCCAAGAACCAGCAGCAGTCCTAAGCAACCAGAATCCAGTCAGGGACTGGTAGGTAGTCTGAAATATACTTTTTCTTATCTGTGGAATGGCTAAGCAGGCCGTGCTCCACCCTAATGGTCCTGTTTCTTGGCCACTCTCCTAGATTTGGGGGGGCTTACCTTTTCACTGCCTTAGCTCACTGTGATAGTATCTTTCTTTATAATGAGGGAAGTCAGGAGCTAGGTCAATGACAATTGCTCCCTGATGCCACTGGCCTAACACCAGGGACAGTGGCACAAATGTTTCCCAATTACCTGTGTGGTGTTTCCAAAGGCCACTTACAAATATTACATATACAACACACAGGGTAAGAGTTGAGAAAAACACTTGGCAGAAAACTAGAAGAATTTCCATGTTTCTGTTCTGATGAACCACACTCCTTGGTCTCTGCTCCTTGGGTAGAGACTAGGGGTTGGGAGGCTGGAACCACTACACCTCCTCCCCTTTCATTGGTTCAGAATCTGCAGTGACTTGATATTTAACTTAACAGGTAAAGTTAAGAACTGAAGAGACCTTCCATAGATTTTTAACTCTTGTGCAAAGGAGAGTAATGTATAGGAAAATATATCATTGGAGTTCACAGGCTAGGTGATCAACGGATCAACAGGCGAAGTCACCATGAACCTGTCAGCCACAGAAAACTTTGTCTCTAAGTCAGCCACCTGAGATGTTTTAGCTCAGATGCAAGCCAAGGATCAGGAGAGAATAGATCCAAAGATGCCATAAGACGTTTACAGAGGCACAAATGTTGTTTTCTCCACTCTCTGGGTTCTGAGAGGGTCATGGAAATCATGACCACCTGACTGCTAATTCAGTCAACATACACCTTGTTCTCCCCTACTGTGGTTGACAGCAATGGGGCTGGAAGGATTGGTTCCAGGTATTAATTTACATGAAATCTGATTTGGGTTGGCTTGTGCCTTCAGCTTGGAAACCATTTACAGAAGAAGAGAGGAGGAACAAGACAGCAAGGGTTAAAAGGCAGCTAGCTGCCTTCGTAGTCAGTGAAGAATGGCACTGTAAAGTGGTATCAGGGCATCTGTGTGGGTACTGGATGGAGCCTGATCCTAGAAAGCAAGTAATCAGAATTGAATCCCCAATCACTGGGGTGGGCTGATATATTGCACTGACCTTTCTGGATTGTAAGAGGTTCATCTGAAAATGAAAATAGTCCAGTTTTTACAAATGATTCCTCTTTCTAAAAAAGGCAGTCCAATACAACTATACTTAAAAAGGTTCCTTTTAGAATTATGTGCTCACGCTAGATCATGAAAAACTTTGTCTATATATAATCTCATATTTTTACTGGGGGTGGAACTATGTGTAACCTACTCCAAATAAGTTACATCTTTTCTCTTCACAAATATCTGAAATCATTCTAACATGCCACCCTATAAACTCAGTGTGCCTCATATACAGATTCTTCCTCCTAAGAACAGGTTTCCCTGGGACCCAGCTCTGTTTGCCTCACAATCCACAGCTTGGGCACTGCTGCCTGATGAACAGTCGGTCCAAAAACTACTTTGTAAACTCTCCTTTCTTTGCGAATGGTGATTAATGTTATTATTTTTTCAAGATGGTCCTTAGTCGCACAACAGTCAACAGGGAGGTGGGTGAAGTGGCACTTATTCTGAGGGTGAGTCCACGATGGGAGAATGGCCAGACCCTAGCAACCTACAGAACCTGTAGGTGGAGGTGGGAGGACCTGGCTGTTTTCCTGGGGTTTTGCTTGGCCATCTGGCCTCTACAGTAGAGATTACCAGGCACTCTCTTCCCTCCTCCCCTCCTTGGGCTCTTACCAGTAATCCTCCATGCTTCCTCCTCGGCTGTAGATGGGACCCTCCAGCTCCCTGGGGTTTGGGAAAATGTTCTCGTGTTGGATGATGATGGTTTTGATCAGTTCATTCACGTGGGCTTGACAGGACACCTGGTCGTGGCCCTCTGGCACTGACATCAGTGAGGGCCCGAAGCAGATGGCAAGGTTGTAGGGGTCCATCATGTTCTCTTCACTGAACTGTGATAAGCTGGAAGAGAAGAGAAAGGGGAAATTGGAAAGCTCTCACATGAATGCCCAGAGAACACAAAAGTAAGAGGCATTGCCAGAAGGAAAGTTTAAGTCCACTAACAGCCACCTGCCTTTCTGGGCATTGGAGGTCTTCTGGAAAGTCATCTGGGGAAAAGAGCCACTGCTAATGGTTCCTCAGGAGCCAGGAAGAGGAAAGGTGCAACACCCCTTTCTCCAGTTCCCCATTTGAATCCCTGAGTCTCATTTTCACCCTTACCTTTGACCTTATGCATCAGAGCCACCCTTCTTTGAGACCAGATCATATAACACTCTGCAGAACTGGATATGGCTCCCACAGAGCAATTCACTACACTGTCAGAGCAGATGGGGCCCTCGGCTTGCTCTGGGAAACCAGCACAGGACACAGGAACTGTGCATCATGTGTTTTCATGCATGCATACAAAAGAATCAAGTTACTAGGCATTTTCTATTTCAAATTCTCTACTTAGTACAAATATAGGCAGCTGATTAGTTTTTTCATTCCACCAGGACAGCAAATTCTTTACATTTTCATAATATCCCCTTGTATTAGTATTACATCCAGGAATTAATCATGCATTCTGTTTATATTCTGTTTGGGGTTCCCTTGGACATAGGCTAATTTTATTATTGCTTATTTATTTAGAGACCCCCCCCCCCTTCTCAGCCAGCAGTTGCTCCAGTAACACCCCAGCCTTGGCCAAGGACCTAAATACTCAACTATCACCATGCCAGATGAATTCCCATGGGCCCTTTTACCTGGGGTGGTGTGAATAAGAATGGCATCCCTAAGCTTATATATTTGAATATTTAAGTTAGCAGGGAGTTGCACTACTTAAGAGAGATTAATACCTGTGGCCTTGTTGGAGTAGCTAAGGCCTTGCTGAAAGAAGTGTGTCCCTGGAGGTGGGCTTTGAGGTTCTAAAAGCCCAAGCCAGGTCCTGGCTTTCTCTTCTTGTATTCTGATTCTCATAGTGTTTACACTTCTTCCAATCTCTTAGAAGGGCTCCTCTTTCCTGACATCTTCACCAACATTTATTGTCCACTGTTTTCTTTCTTTCCTGTTCCTTTCTTTCTTCTCTCATTTATTACATCCTGACTAGTTTCCTTCCCCTCTTTTCCAGTCTCTCCCTCCCAACCTCCCTTCTCCCCCAAGACACTCCCAATCCCCCAACTTCCCCCAAGAAGGGAACAGGCCTTCCAGGGACATCAAATAAACACAGCATAATAAGACCAGGGATATATCCTCACATTGGGGCTGGACAAGGCAACTCAGTAGGAGAAAGGCCCCAAAAGCAGGCAAAAGAGTCAGAGACAGACCCCGCTTCCACTGTTAAGAATTCTAAAAGAATATCAAGCTTCACAGTTGGTTGGGTTTGTTTGTTTGTTTTTTTTTTTTTTTAACAAAATTTGTTACATAATAATAGATGATGAATACATATTTTCTTTTCCCTTTTCTTTCTAAGAAGGACTGAGGCTTCCACATTTTGACCTTCCTTCTTTTTGAGCTTCATAAGGTCTGTGAATTGTTTCTTGGGTATTCAGAGCTTTCTGGAGCTAGTATCCACTTATCAATGACTACACATCATGTTTGTTCTTTTGTGACTGGGTTACCTCACTCAGGATGATATTCTCTAGTTCCATCCATTTGCCTAGGAATTTTGTAAAGTCATTGTTTCTAATAGCTGAGTAGTACTCCATTGTATAAATCTACCACAATTTCTGTATATATTCCTCTGTTGAAGGAAATCTGGGTTTTTTCCAGCTTCTGGCTATTATAAATAAGGCTGCTATGAACATGGTGGAGCATGTGTCCTTGTTATATGTTGGAGTGTCTTTGGGGTATATGCCAGGAGTGGTATAGCTGGGTTTTCAGGTAGTACTATGTCAAATTTTCTGAGGAACCGCCAGACTGATTTCCAGAGTGGTTGTACCAGCTTACAACCCCACCAACAGTGGAGGAGTATTCCTCTTTCTCCACATCCTCACCAGCATCTGCTGTTACCTGAGTTTTTGTTCTTAGCCATTCTGACTGGTGTGAGGTGGAATCTCAGGGTTGTTTTGATTTGCATTTCTCTGATGACTAGGGATGTTGAGCATCTTTAGGTGCTTCTCGGCCATTTGGGATTGCTAAGTTGGTTGTTTTCTTGATGACAGTCTTTTGGATTGATATGCAACAGATTCTCAATATGTCTTTATTTTCTGTGTGTGTGTGTGTGTGTGCGCACACGTGTGTGTGCGTAGGCCATGCCAAAGAAAAGGGATAGAAGAGAAGAGAAGGCATAATGGGAGGGGAAGGAAAAAAGGAAGGGAAGTGGAGAATATGCAACATGAAAGCAGATGCAGGAGCTTTTGGAAGAGGAAGATGACTGGTAGGAAGAGGAAGGGGGAAAAGGGGGCAAAGGAGAACAAAGTAAAATGATACGTATGTATGAAAAGATCATAATAAAACCATCACTTTGTATTCTAAATAGAAATAATAATAAATAAGAGTATACCACCACTTAGCATAGTCACAATGTTGTATGACCCTTCTCTCTAATTTGCACAACATTGTCATCATCCCTGAAAGTAATCTGGTGTTCACTAAACGGGTACTTTCTAGTCCTCCTCTCAGTCCCTGGCTACCAAGAATCTACTTTCTATTTCTATGAATTTGGCTGTTCTGGAAATGTAATTGAAATGGAATCTAACAATGCTGAGTGTTTTGTGTGTGTGTCTAGTTTATTGACTCAACACGGTATTTTCAAGGTTCACCTGTCTGCTACCATCACTTTTTATTGCTAAACAATATCCTACTATATAGATAAGGGACATTTTATAAGCGTAGAGACAGAACTTCCCCAAGGTGAGCATTCAGATGAGATCCACACTTGTAACTCAACACCGTCTTCACAACATGAGACCTAGGGCTAAAGTCAACAACTAAGCTGCAGCTGAAGAGGCAACCCATAGATACCATTGGTTTGGTTCTCTGAGGTGTAACGTGTACAGTCCAAGAATAAATGTCAGCTAGCATTAATGTGTGCATTCCCCAAGTGGGTCCAGGTAAGGCTCCATGAGGAAGCAGCTGCCAACTCCTGCTGCAACTGTTGGCAACTACATACATACCAGATGCCATCTTCCTATGGAGACTGTGCTTCACCTTTTCAATATAACAACTTACTGAACAGTAAAACAGTATTTTTAAAATTATATATTCACAAACAAATTAATAATTGGAATTAGTAACATTCCTGTGTTGTTTTCCAAGAATGGCCACTGTCTCTTCTTACACTGCATCATTGTTTCTCTCCTCTGCAAATCCAGGGACAGACAACAGTGAATCTATGTCTTCTCTGTCTCTACCAACTGCTCCAGTTGGCTGCCCTTGTCATGCTCCTAGTTCATGGGGGAACAAATAAAGCTCAGGTCGAGTGTGGGTATGGTGTCATGAACAAGCAGTGACTTGTGGCCCTGAGGAAACTGACTAGCCAGAGAGTAGTGAGCAGTGTTTCCAGGCTATGCATAAACACATCCATGAGTTATGAGGATTTCATCTCAAGGTCAGATGGGATGCTGAGTTAGGACTCAGTCAGACACAGCTTGGGGAAGATGCAGACTGTAGAGCCAGGGTTTCTGTAGTTCTGCAGTGGGATAGGTGATAGTGAGGGCTTTCCAACCAGGCCGTAGGCAGCGGCCACTAATCAGAATACCTGTAAGGCCAGGCTGATCACTAAGGCATACACAGGATGGGGCCTGTGATTTTAAACTAGTCATTTTAAACAAAGACTAACTACATATGAAGGCTTCACATTCACCAAGTATGTGCTAAAACTAAAACAAATTCCTTTGGTTTATCTTTTGTCTCCCTGTTTTGATGGATTCCGGAATCTACAGAACTACTTCTTGGCTATATGGAAACCTAGAGCCAGCATGACAATAGATGACAACATGGAGAAGGCTGGGGACCAAGGTCGCACTCAGTGGACAGCCCTGTTGTCATAGGAAATGGCTGCCACATAAGAATATAGGTCTAGTAATGTTAGTTACTAACAGCTTTTCAAAAGCTAGAAATCTAAATTTTTAAAAGTAGGATTCTAAACAATTAAATATTGTTTTAATGTTTTTAAGACACAATGGATCCAAAGGAAATATACCAGAGTGCCTCTCAGACCTTTAGGTTATAATCTTTGTTCTACATCAAAATGAAGACAGGAGTGCTTGAAAGGTGCATGTTTCTGCTTCCTGCCTTGTCTGCAACATGGGGACACCTGCCTGTCCCAGGCAAGCCTGCATTGCTTGAATAAGAAATACCCATCTAAGCCCATGGTCTCTCAGCCACATTTACTATAGGTGACTACTACACTGGTAACTCTACTTCAGGATCTTCTCAGATCAGGTTCCCATGGTTAGCTGCTGAAAAACCTCCTTTTGGACTCGTAACAGATGCATGGAACTACCTGGCCCACATCAGCACCCATCTCAGTGTCTTTGTCTATTCCTTGTTCCCCTAACTGCATAAGTTCATAACTGCCCTTATGTTCTTTAAAGAGTTTGGGATTTCTCTCACCTCATCCAGTCTATAAGCAAGTCCTGTTAATGCTGTGTTTAAAATATATCCAAAGCCTGACCCTTTCTGTCTATTTCTGGTCTACTAACATCTCAGCTAGATCATGTCGCAACCTTGGAATAGGTCTCTCTTCTCTTTTTGACCCTTTGCGGTAACTTCTCCACAAATTAATTGGTAGGTTTGAAATAAATAAATACCTAAATGCTAGATCATACCATTTCTCTCTTTAAAGGCTTTAAGTCATTTCCCAAATTCAAACCTATTATTACATCTTCAATGTCCTTACAGACCCCATCCTCACCCTTCAGATTATTGCTTGCACCTTGTCTTCTTTGAGGCAAGCACATCTCTAAATTGGCTCTTCTCATCTTTTGTCCACTATGACCCCTGAACTCTGTCCCCATCTGTACTCTTCTTTTCCCATTAGCAGCTATTCTACCTGAAGTATTGATTACTGTCTGTTTCTTTCCTTGGACCATGAGCTAATGATAAAAGGCTTTTTTTCTTTCCATTTGACAGTGTATTTTTAGTAGCCTAGCACTGTAGCTGGTGAATGGTAGACGCTCAGTAAGCATCTGTTAGGATGGACCATTAGATCCATGTGAAAGCTCTGTGCAGTCAAAGCGAAGTCTTTCATTGTGAAGGTTACTCACTGATTGAGGAAGGCAAAGAGGTATCTCATGATAATCAGAGTGGGCTTGGGCAGGACCAGAAGGACTTTCCGGATATGCACAGCTCTCTCTTGCAGGTTGTCCATTGCTGAAATAAGAATGCCATGTTATCCTCTGGCATGACTCCTGATCACCAGCAGCATAACTCACAGAGTGAGCAAAGCTGGCCCATACACAGCCCTGGGACTGTTTCAAAAGAGCACATGCTGGGACCCACCCTGACTAATACAGATTCAATGTATATGTTCTATGTGCACACAAGGAGCTGCATATGTTCCCCTCTAATTTAAACAATGATAGACATAGATAAGGCCTTCACACCTCCTGGATTTTCAGTTTGGCTCTGCATCTGGAATAAATACTTACTTGTTCCTCTTTTGGTTGTTCTGAGAAAGACCTGGGACATCTAGGATGCTATTTCTCCTTGTCTGTTATCTGTGTGTTTGTGAGAGTTCTGCGTAGTCAAAGCCAAAGCTTTCATTGTGAAGGCTACCCACTGATTGAGGAAGGTAAAGAGGTATCTCATGATAAACCTGTCATGACTGCTGAATAATCGGGCTCAAAGGATCCACACAGGAGAAGGGACAGAGGCTGGGGAAGGCCTTCATTGACCCCTGTGCACACGGTCATCTATTCCTTGTCTGGAAAGTCTGGTTTCCCTGCCCCTTATCTAAAGTAGACATGAGCAGAGCCTGAGCAGAGGGAGGAGCTAGTAGGACCCTGGAAAAGTAAAATTTGTGAAGAAAACTAGAGAAGATCCCTGGCGTTTATGCTATGGTCAGGTTAGTTAGTTACAGATTTGGCCATATACCTGTGAACTCTGTCATGAACAGCCTCCGATTCCACAGTGTGGCAATATGAACATGATCGGCAGCCTTTGTGTGAATAAGAACTAGCAAATACTGTATTAGGAGCAAGAATAAGAAAGAACTGGGCAGCTGAGGAATCTGGTGTATCTTGGCAACTCCAGCCCAATGTAAGAGACTTCACTTGGGTCCAGTCTTGGAAAAGACATGACCTAAATAATGCATGTTTGCAACGGTCACATAACTCCTTCCCATTGGACTCTCACAAACACATAGGCAACAAAGAGAACTAGCATCCTAGATGCCCGGGCTTTTCTCAGAATAACCACAAGAGGAACAAGTAAGTATCCAATCCAAACAATGAGCCAAACTGAAAATTCAGGAGGCGTGGAGACCTTGTTCAACCTGGGAAAGACCTTCCTTGCACTTACTCCCTTCACCTTCTGGGGCCACCATTCAGATCATTCAGCAAGGCCATCTTTATGTCAACTTGACACCAGCTACAGTCATTTGGGAAGCAGGAACCTCAACTGAGAAAACGCCCCCACCAGATTAGCCTGTGGGTAAACTTGTGATGTGTTTCCTTGATTGATGTGGGAGGGTCTAGATCACTGTGGGTGGCAGGTGGACTCAGCTGTATAGGAAATCAGGGTGAGCAAACCACAGGGAGCAAGCCAGTAAGCAGCACTCCTCCATGGCTTCTCCATCAGTTCCTGTCTCCAGGTTCTGACCCTATATTTTGAGTGCCTGCTCTGACTTCCTTTAGTGATGGGAGTGCAAGATGAAACAAACCCCCTCCTCCTCAACTTGCTTTTGGTTATTGTGTTTTATCACAGCAATAAAAGCCTAAATAATATAATCTGATTCCCGAGCAAAATCAAGTGGTAGGATGCTTCAGTATCACCAACTAAGCTAAATGCCTAGAAACAGAGAACTTTAATAAAAACAAAGATCTTTCTCTGGGAAAATACTAAATGGTACTTTGAAGTACAAAGAAGGGCTCTTCTTGTTTCCAGACACATGTGAATGTATGTATATGTATCAGGTAAGCCATGGCACATATAAAATAAGCAGGGAGCATGGTCGGTGTTATATTTTCCTCTGGTCCTATTAATAGCTCTGATATTGTGTATAACCTTCAAGTATCTGACAAGACTGGATCTTACGGATAGATATAAAGGCATTTTACTAAAATAGATGAAACATGGAGATAAGAAGAAATTAATGATTGAGATAAATTAGGAAAATAAAAAAGCCAGGTGTCTTGACTGGAATTTTGTACTATTACTGCTAAATCATTCTTTCTCTTCCACTACTATAGATTAAATAGTAGAGATAAAAGAGGAGAAACTCACTGGAAGAAATACGTAAAAAACAAAAAACTTACGAGGAAACAAATTGATGAAAATTTCCAAGTGTGTTGCTGCCATTCATGGGGCATAATGCTACTTACTGACACAGGCAATCAAGTCATGAAAGATGTCCTTGGGGAAGAGCGGGTGTTCCAGCCCCCGGAAGTAAAGCTTGAGGACGCCAGCTATGGAGTCCATGTCATGGTCATTCTGGTCCCCAGCCAGGGGGTCCTCTCCTGAAGATAGGTAGCCCCCGTCCCAAAAGGAAAGAGAGAGAGTTAGGCAAATCACACAGGGTGAGGCAGAGAAGGTGGAGGGGTGACCCATTCACATCCTCATTACCTCGCTACCCAGCACAATGACCACGATGTGGCACTGTTCAGGCTAATGAACATTCCCTGTGGGTTGGGAGGCAGCAACCAGGAGCTGCTTTTCTCACAAGAATCATGAAACTTAAGGAGACTGAGCCCATGGTGGAGGGAAAACAAGGCCAAGAGGCCAGTTTCTCTGACTACCATAGTAGAGGACACCCACCGACAGAACAGTCATCCCAGAATCCCCATGGAAAATTTCATATCGTATAATTAAATTTAATGATAACACCAACCCTAAATTGAAACCATATATATCAATTACAATGACAGAAATTGCCAAAGCTTGCCCATTACCTTAATAGACCACAAGATGATAAATGGGATACAATGAAGAGGGACATTAGCCTTGATGTTAACTGTTACCAAGGGTGCTGGATAAGGCTATAAACTGCCTGGATATATAGTAAGATCTTGGGTTTTTGGCAGATCACCATAGGAATGAGGCAGGATGGGTGGGGCTAAGAAAAAAGGAAGCTGGGACATGCCCAGTATCTCTCTGTGTATCTACTGAAAGTACAGAGAAAACAGGCAGTTTCTTGGCTTTATAAGCACAGAGAACTCTACAGGAAAAGGTGGAGTCAGCTCTCCAGGCTGGCAAACTTTTAGTCTTATCTTATGGCGGTTTATTCCCACCTCACCTCTCTCAAAGGCGTTTTTTATGTCGTTCACTTCTACTTGTGATCCAGACACCCGGAAAATTCCCTCATGTTGTAGGCCTAGAAACACACAAAATAAAGTGGTCAAACAGCAAGTTCAGAATCATAAATCCCATAAAGATGGGATTAGAATTCTCATCTCCACTGGTACCATGACTTTGTCTTTTTTTAGGACAAAGGAGAAAAAACAGGGAGGGGACTGATGCTGGCCAAGTCTCTGGAAGGATTATGAGACATTAGTTGTAAGGGAAGCATCAGGCTAAAGACTTAAGGGATGCTCACAGACTTTTCTGCTTCCAACGAAGACTACCAGGCTGTGCCCTCCCCACCTTTAGTTTTCTGTTTCTACCTGTAGAGTGGGAAGTCACTTGCTGGTACTTTCTTATTGCCCACAGTCAAGAATGGAGGCAGGGACTGGCAGGTAAAACAGTAGGTACTATTAGAGAGGTTAGAGAAAGAAGGGTTCTTAAGACTTTGTTAGCATTTTAACACTATCCCCAATATTCTAGCAAAAATTTCTGAACTGATAAAAAACAGAGGACATAAAAACAAAAGTGACCAATTAGTAAATAGCTTTGTCAGTCTTTATCCTAGGCACTGGTTTCTGACTGTTGTCCCCCCCTCCCCCTTTTTAAAGAAAACATGTATATACTGCATTATGAGGTGTACAAAAATCATCTCATGATTTGCTGGAGTAGAGATAGTCATGAAAAACAATGCTTATATAATGACCACCAGTAATGCTCTCCTAGGAATTATCTGGTCCTCATATAACCGGACAAGGTCAGGGTAGCAGTAATCCATTTTCTAGATGAGGACACTGGTGAACAATGATGAAGAACCAGGACCAGAGCTCAAAGGCAGTCTCATTGTTGCAATCACAGACTCAGTTTTCAGTGTCAGACACAGGGTCTGTTGCTCTGAATGTACAAAGGATGGGAAGACGCCATCTTGGCCTGATTGTACTTAGAGAGTTTACAGTTTACCACACAAGCAACTGTAAAGCAGTAAGAAAAATCAGAAAACAACTATTACTGACTGGCTTATCTACTATCTTCAGCTGTATCAGTACTTTCAACCTTTCACTAAGCCTAGACCTCCTTTGTCAACATTGCTCTGTGATCTTCCAAAAACCCTGATAGAAACCTCAGACTGATTCTAAAAAAACAAACACACAGAAGAAGGCTATATCTTTCTGGCTATTTCATAATTGCCCTTAAGGCGAGGGGAACTGTATTCAATTAGTTTAGTCCTGGAGACTGAAAATATGGAGTCTAACTGAAAGTAAGTAAAGGAATGCCATTACCTGACTTTTAGCTGTTTGTTCCTCTGAGGTAATCTCTAAAATATTCCTCAGAGAATGGCAAGCAACATTAAAATACCATCAATGCTAGCATGGTGGTACTATATTAGTTACCAAATGCAGTATGAGAGCCAGAAACAGAAACATACCCAAGGACTTATTGGAAATACAGTGTATAAGGAAATGTCAACTCAACCAGGCTGCCTGGTATGTTTTAGCTGGGAAAAGATTACACAACTTTTTGAGAGGGTCAGCCCAGTGCTTCTGGGTAGGTTCGACGGCTAAGGAAATGCAGCCTTGGCCTGTGGCACCAAGGGAAGAAAAATGAGAGATGAGCTGGCTGGGAATCAGACAACTGGCCTCAAATACTGAGCTCTACTTCAGGCTGGTTCCCAGTTCTCCTAGAGGATGAAGTCCCTAGATAAGAACTGCTTTCAATTAGAACCAATTATTATTATTAATTATTGTTATTATTTTGTGTGTATGTGTGTGTGTTCACATGTGCATGTGCACTATGGCACGTGTGGAGATCCATGTTCTGAAGATCAAACTCACACTGTCAGGCTTGTGAGGCAAGCACTGATCCCACTGGCCCACCAGACAGAATCTTTCAAGTATGTGATGTGATAATTCTGAGAGGAGACACAATTAGTTTACTAGAAAGAAAAACCAATTGGCATTTTGGTGTAATACATCACACATGTCTTTGTTTTTTTTTTTTTTTTTTTTTTTTTTTTTTTTTTTTTAGCACACACTAACATGAAAGCATTAAATCCCCTTGGGTTTGGGTAAACTATTTGAAAATGACATAAAACCTGCTGGACTTAGCTGTTGCTAAGAGTTGTTCTAGATAATTCTTAGACTGTTAAAACAACCACCTCACATTCCTTTCTTGAAAATGGTAGATTTAAAATAAAAATCCCTTCATGGTTAATGTTAGTGGTTCCTCAGATTCTTGTAAGTCTTCACGAATCACCCTGACACTGCACTATGGAGAACATTAACGTTCTCCATCTTTATAGGGAGCACTATGATTTTTATCTGCCAGAGGATACAAGGATAGTCAGGATGTAAACATTCCTAGCATTTGCTGTGCCACAGATGACTCTGAGGCTAACAGAGGTTATGACTCCACTAAATGTACACATACCTACGGCAGCCAACAAAGCCATAAAAGTCTGTGGCTTCATCTCTGGTCACCTTCCCTTCACTCTTCAGCCTGTGCACTTTCTTACACCACAAAACACTCTTCCTCAGATAGACAGTGCTTGCCTCTTCCTCACAGCTCCACCCAAAATGTGTGCTTTTCATGACCCACTACAACAGTGCCATTTCCCTTTCTGCACCCTGCTTTTCTTCTTTTCATAACATGCAACACTGGAAATATTGCAAGTCAGTTTGTTTACTGGCTGATCATGTTTGTTCTTCAGTGGAACAGAAGTTTCTGGAAGAGCCTTTTTACTGGTCTATAATAAGCAATCAATATAGACATGTTGAAGGAACAAATGAATGCACGGGTGAATTGAATTCATCTTTGCCAGCTCTGCGGTATTAATTACTGCTATCTTGTAAAATTTCTTATTCTGTTACTGTCAATTACTACTGCTTTATTTCTTTTCATTAACTTACTTTCTTCCAAGTGCATCATAAAACCACTTAAAGACAAGATTAGTATATTACTTCTCTGTATGTTTTCTTCTCTGGCAATACTTGATGTTATTAGCATTGGTTAGGGGCTTATAAAATACCCGTTGATTGTACAACAGTGATGAGTAGTGCTCATACTTCAAGAGAACTGAGATAACATTAGACATTTATAGTTGATGGAGATTAGGATATGATACAGGAATGTTAAAATCATTACCATTTCAATAATGAATCTAAGAAATATCCCAGTTTATAGGGAGAAGGGGAGGCAGGCAAAGGGATAGAGAATAAAAAGGTACCTTGAAATTTAGACAAGCAATACCTGGCTTCCTTAGCTCCAGGATGACCATTTTATGACCTTTTAAAGTATTTAAAGACTATTTCTGATGCAGTTTCTAAACAGTTAAAGGCTAGTATAGATATTCTAAATACTCTCACAGTTGGAAAATAAACTTGCTGGTAATTATTAAAGTCTGTTTAATGAGGCCATTAGCTGATAAAGAATAGAGCTAAATCTCTTAGTTCTGCCCAAGCAGAAGGGTAAATACAACTTGACTAATGCTGAGAAAGAGCCAGTCCCTGAAGACTCTCAAAAGGTGGATACAACTTTACGACAGTTATTGAGCTCATAGGAACGCTATATCCAATGAAACCAAATTAAGACAAAAATCTAAATATTATATACACAAGCAGTGCAACATCAGAGATGAGATTGTTTCAAACCATTCCAGTACAGCTAATGGGACAAAATGGTTAGGCTATGCCATGGAAGAGACCTAAATACACCAAGACTATAACTACTGGTTCCATTACCACCAGCAGCAGCACTACCACAGAATCTAGCTGCTCTTCTTCACAAGGCAGCTGGCATTTAAAACTCTGGAGTTAGAAACTCCTGTCTTTGCCTTGCACAGAACCAGAGTTACCATTGTGTGTAAGATCCTGCTATCCTTGTGTAAGTTTTCATGGCTGTGCAGCCAGTGATCCATCTCTCCAGCTCCAACGATTTCTATTCTTGTTCTACAAAGAATTCTTTGAGGTTCTAACTTTTTGTACAAATATGAGCAAAGCTGTATTTCTGCTTACCATGTCTACTAATAAACCGGATGCAGCTTTCTACCACCAGAGGAATTGCCTGGCTGGAATCCTGAAAAACAAAAGAGAAATATAGAAATTAAAAACCAAAAGTACAAGAAGTAAGTCTGGTCTCAAAATGGAGATAATACTGCTGTCTGGTCACCCCAGCCTGACTCTTCACTGATGCTGACAGGGGAGGGGAGGAGAAGAAAGATCTGAAGAAACCAGAGCACTTGAGTAAGCTGTTTGAGAATACAGATGACCATTTAAGAGAATATTCTGAGAAATGAGGAACACTTAGAGACTGTATAGCAGTGAGAGATGCCCCCAAACAAAATATTCCAGGGGCTTTGTTTTTGTGAACTTAACTCTTGTGTTGAAGATGTAGATTTAGCAATGTGTGCTCGACCACACAAGGTTGATGGGTGTGGAAGAACCAGAGATGACTGTTTCTAGAAAGGATTCTTTAAAGCCTGGTGCCTGTTAACAGTGAAGAAAGACTCTCTGAGTGATATTAAAGGAGATACCGAAGAATGTAACTTGAGAGACTACTTTGAAAAGCATGGCAAGATCAAAACCATACAAGTTGTGGAGGATAAACAAGAGTGAAAAAAACAGGATTTGCTTTTGTAACTTGATGGTCATGCTGCAGTTGGTAAAACAGTTTAGAAACACCTCAGTTAATGGTCATAAATGTGAGGGAATTAGGCCTTTTCTAAACAAGACATGCCATCTGCTAGATCACAGAGAGGTGGTAGAGGTGAATCTGACAACTTTATAGGTCAAGAAGGAAACTTTGGAAGTAGTGGAAGTTATTTTGGTCATGATGAAAATTTTAGTGTAAGAGGAGGCTGTGGTGGTGGTCCTGGTTATGGTTGTAGAGGAGGACATGGTGTGGTCCTGGTTATGGTCATGAAGGAGAACATGGTGTGGTCCTGGTTATGGTCATGAAGGAGAACATGGTGTGGTCCTGGTTAAGGTCGTAGATGAAGACATGATGTAGTCCTGATTATGGCAGTAGAGGAAGCTGATTAGTGGTAGAGGTGGTGATTATCAATATAATGAATTTGGAGGAGGTTATGGTGGCAACCATGGTGGTAGTCCTGGTTACAGTAGTTAAGGCACAATGCTGGTGATGAACCAGGATATAGAAACCTAGGTTGTAGATGTGGTGGAAGAGGAGGATATGTGTTACAATGAAGGATGGAATTTTGTTAGAGGGAACTATAATAATTTTGGAAATTACAGTAGATAATAGCAAACAAATTATGGTCCCATGAAGGGGACAGTATTTGTGAAGGAAGTGCAGGCAGGCCCTGTGGTGGCTATGGATATGTTTGTAGAAATGATAGCAGAAGTTTTAAAGATGACCAAAAAGGGCTTTAGTTTTTAGCAGGAGAGAATGAGAGAAAATGAGAGAGAGAACAGAGATAAACAGAGGAGAGAGACAGACATAGATAGAGAGAGGCAAGCAAAACACCCAACCCATGCACATAAAAAATAAAACTTAAAAATCTAAAAGAAAAATGGTTTAGTTGGTACAATAAAGGTAAAAAAGAAAAGAGATAGCAGCTCTTGGATAGTAAGGATGACCTGGACCATGTATAGCAGGATTCCCAGATGTCCATTTTATTTTGTTCTTTTGCTGTATAATCCTGACTATGCCATTGAGTTCATATGGGTTTCTACTTGCTGTCTACAAACTGAGGAAGGGACTAGTGGAGAGGCTGGTTACATATCTTATTGGTATATATATTTATTTTATTTTGTGTGTGTGAGTGTTTTGCTCACATGCATGTCTATGTGCCACTTGTGTGTCTGATACTCAAAGAGGCAAGAAGAGCACATTGGATCTCCTGGGGTTAGAGTTAGATGTGGTAAGCCACCAGCAAACTGAATGAGGGTGTCTCCGGAGCAGCCAGTGCTCGTGACCACTTAGTCATCTCTCTAGCCCCAAGAACATGAATATTAATGTCTACATTTATAGCTGTTAGGCCACATACAAAGTCTTCCAGATAATGTAGAAATAGGTTTACTGAGGTTAAATGGCTAATCATATCACACAGCTAGCAAGTAGAAAAGCCAGGATTTCCTTTGTTATCGAATACTTTGCTATCACTCATACTTCAGACTGTAAGGGTAGTAAACAGTGCTTGTTAATTATTAGTAAAATCAGAAAGGTTTTGTAATGTAGCCATAGGAGTAATAATTTATATGTATAAAAGGAGAACATAAGAGATGCTCTGAAACTAGTTTCAGATGTTCAGGCAAGACTAGACTACAGTGTGGTAGAGCCTTATATCTTCTGCCCATTTCACAGGTGGGATTATACCCATCCAGCTTTGAATTCTCAATTGTAGCCATGGCTTGGCTACTCTAAGGGAAGCAGCTGGGTCTCTTGAAAGAGTCATGATGAGAAGAGAAGAGATGGCTTGATCTACGTAGGTTCCAAGCTAGCAAGGGATCAGGATGCTACCAAAGTGGAGCCGGAGCCAGAAAGGTCTCAGTGTCATAAAATGCTAATTTTATTGTTATTTTCTTTTGAGACAGAGCTTCAGTAAATATCCCTGGTTGGCCTGGAACTCACTATGTACATCAAGCTGGCCTCAAACTCACACAGAAATCTGCCTGCCCCTGTTTTCCTGGGATTGATGATGTGTGATACCTACCCCAGCTCCAAATGCTCATCTTTGTAAGCCCTAAACCTGACTGCTTCCTCTAGCTTTTCAGATACAGCGGCTAGCATCTGACACTTTCTTAGATTAAGTAACCTTGTCAGGCCAAGTAACCCTAGGAGAATCTTTGTAAACACAAGGCTCAGCTATTACAAAGAGAAAAGGCCTCCATTCTGAGGAAATCAGGTAGCAGGAGAGACGATGAAGGTAGCAGAACAGATTTGCAGAGTTTTTCTGGTCCCAGACTCTGATACAATCCGGTGCCAGGGGAGCACACCTTGCTTGCAGATGCTTTAGTGCAGCAATATGTCATACAAACCAGGTAGGTCCACTCCCCGCTAACAGTGACCCTAGTCGGGGCAGATACTATCAACAAGCTCCAGTACTCCTGCAGCTACAGCAGAAGCTGCAAAACTCCCACACAAATGCTCTAGGTTTAAGCAGGAAGTCTAGATTTAGAACAGAAATGAAAGAAATACATTTCAAGTTCAGGCATAATTTTGGTAATAAAGGAAAAGTGGTTGCTTAGCCTATGATATATGCCTATTAGTTTTAAATGCAATAAATTATGTCTGAGAGGCATCCCATTCCTCTCGAGTTTTAAGAGAAACCCTTAGAGAAAGGAAAAAAAATAAAAGAATGATAAAAACAAGATGGTAGAAAGTTATAATAAAATTTTTATCATTTAAAAAATGTATAGCCAGGCCTGCTAGCACATGCCTACAGTCCCAGAATTTGTGAGGCAGAAGTATCAGGATCATAAGTTCAAAGTTAGGTTGGACTATACAATAAGTAAGATGCTGTACTTATAAAAGTAATAAAGGAAAAAATAAAAATAAAAGAAAGAGCAAAGGAAAAAGGTGGATTTTTCTCATTAAAATAATGTTTATTATAATCAAGAGGAGAATGAAGACTAGAGAGATGGCTGAGCACTAAGAGTACTTGCTGCCTTAGCAGAAGACCCAGGTCTGGATTAGGATCCACTCAGTGGATTAGAACCCACACAGTGACTTACAACTATCTGCAACCGCAGTTCCAGGGGATCTGACACCCCCTCTCACGTCCACACAGGCACCAGGTGTAAATATAATGTACACGCATATATGCAGGCCAAGCACTCATAACACATGAAATAAAAGAAAGAAATCCCCAGTGCAGTGAGAAACTGAGGGGACAGCAAAGCTGTGCCAAGTGAATGCCACAGTGGTCTGCCCACTGAGAGGGTGGTCAGTCCATGAAGAAAGTGCTGGGGCTGGGAACAGCACAGAAACCCTGTACGCTCTGCACCCGACGACTGCCCGAGGCCAGGGCTCTGCGCACGACCACCACTGACACAAAAAATTCTATTTACAGTTACTTCTGTATTTATGTCACATATATGCAGGTACCCAACAGACCAGAAGTTGCAAGCAGTTGTAAGTGGTGTGACCCGGGTGCTGGAACTGAATTTAAGTCCTCTAGAAGAGCAGTCAATGCTCTTAACTGCTGAGCCATCCCTCCAGCCCTGCAAATGACTTTCCATAAAGGCCTGGATCAGCTTTATCCTGGGTGCACAGAAGGCTATTTCTGAGCCCTGCCTTCCACCCTGTACTTGCTAACTTTCCCTCCTGCAAAGCTGGTGTGAGAAGCTTAGGGAATATGAAGTCACTTCACTATCTACCATAGACTATAATTAGTGAATGGAATTTTGCTACTGCAAAAATACGCTTCATTTAAAATTTTTTTCCTTTTAAAGTAAGTAGGAGTTGTACTGAGATTTCCCCTGATGTGGATTCCTCAAGGCCACTGCTAAGATTCCTCCTAACATGGGGGAGAACGGGCTGCTCAGCAGTGAATTTAATACAATGGTGAAAGTTAGTGCAAACCTGTGAAGCTGAGCACTTCTTTTTTATCACTCTCTGAACAGGTTCCTATCTACATTATTAGGGTATGTCGGGATACATCTAAGATGACACTGTTAACAGAAGCAAGTCAGACCTACAAACTTAGGTAAGACTGCAGATCAGCTACTTGGAGCTGCTGGCACATTAGTGTATATGTTAGGAAGAGTGAGGCCTCTATATAAGTTCTCCCGGAGAAGGACATCATAGGTTGTTATGAAACAATTTGTCTAAGTTTAAGGCAAACGTAACCCGTAAGAAAGTTAGAACACGGAGAAGAGCAGATCAGGAAGCCTGTGATAATTCAGCAAACTCGGAATCAGTGGTTGCTACAATCTTAACCATGTATAACTAGAGGTACAACCAGGCACAGGGACGAGGGCAGAGGCATGTCACGAAGTCAGTCATGGCTTGGGGAAAGGTCCTCGATTTTCATGAGCCAGACAGTTTGGCTCTGTTGGGCTCTTACCTGTTTCCTCACGGTTGAGCTTCGCCTGTGTTTGCCCCACCAAATCAGAAAGGACCAGTCCAGCAACGAGAAGGAAAAAGAGAAAAGGGGGACAGAATGAGACAGCCACTCCTAAATCCAGAACTAAAGCTTTAAATCATGTAAAACAATTGTAATAGCAGCTAATGAAACATCACAATCTGAGAGCAGTCTCAGGAAAAGCCAAGAGACCTGCCAAGTTATTTCCCAACAAAAGCCTAATAAACCTTATTCCTTCATAAAAGCCTAGAGGTCCCTGGTTTAATGCCTATCGCTGTTCAAAACTTAGACAGGTGGCAAACAGTTTATTCTGTAGTAAAGCAGAGTCATGTCAGACAATTTAAAGATCCTTCTGTATGGAAGGAAGTGAAAACTAAAAACCAAAGAGTGCACATCTTCTCTCGAGTCTCTTGGGGAAAAGGAACACTTAAATTATTGAATTAATCTTTGTTTTTTATTCAGATGGCAGACATTCAGACTGAAAGGAACCTCGGACCTGTCAGTACTTTTCAAGTCACACTTAGCTGGACTCAACAGGGAGGCAGCACTGCTCTGCTTTGAGAATGTAGGAGATGGGCTGGGATGCTGGGCCTTGTTCTGACTGCTGACAGCCTGTCCTTAAGGTACCTCGCTGTAATCTTAGCGATTATCTGAGTTAAAAGAATGCTCATGTCCTTCAACAAGAGGAGACTGATATTCTGAGAGGAGAGATGAATGACATGAAGGAGGAGAAAGGGATAACCAGCATGGGAAATCAGTGCAGCCCTTTTTAGTCTTTCCAGAGATGTGGTACCTCTGATGAAGCTAAGACTACACCACCGGGAGACACAGTCTACAGAATTTTATCTTCTTAGCTCCTGCCAGTCCTCCAGAATGGTGCATTCACGGGACCTCAACTCTAATTCACTATGACAAAATGATGAAAATCAGATGAAGGCATCACTAAATAGTGAGCCTATGGCTGAAAGTGGCCTCACGATTATGCGTTGGCAGGTTGATTTAAGGCAATCTGCTTCATTAAAGTGTGCTCTCCTTTTAAACCAGCACATTTTCAGGCATCTTAGGGTGCTGGCTGAATGAATGCCTTGTTCTCTGCCAGCTCATAGCACCATTATGACTGTGAGGGAAAATATTTGGCTGAGGTGGAGTAGGAGGGAAGGTGGAGAAAGACTAGGAGGGCTGCATACTTGCACATCAGCAAAGCTTGCTCCCAATGCTATTGGGCAAGCCAATGCAACGTAATATTTCATTATCCACCACAGTCACTAATGAGTGCCTATCATCTTTTTCATGCCCTTAAAAAAACATCTCAGACCAGATGCTATCACCTAGTCTCTTTTGTATCAGACACGCCCCCAAGATCATAGCTGAAGTCTTCTAACTAGGAGGTTATCAAGACCCAGAGTCTGGTATTTTTTGCAGTATTATGGCTTTGGGGAGTTTCTTGAAGAGTTTAATCAAGTGACAACTCCCATGACATTATTTTGCTCAGAATAAATGCTCTAAATGGCAGCAACTCCACAGCCGCTTGAAAGGACAGGGAGTTGGTAAGGCAAGGAGAAGGAAGCAACTCTTGTCTCAGGCCACTCCTTTGCAAAGTCATCTAATATCTTTTACAATACAACTCTGCGACTCTATTCCATAGGCCTCTCCTTATCCCTTCCCAGGGTCACTTACCTGGCAAGACTACAGTCTGTCCGCTGACCTGTGGAAAGAGAAGGGCAAAGTGTATTTGTTGAAGCAGAAGGGATGGGGAAAGCTGTATACTCTAGAAATTACCATGCCCTTCATATCTTCCTAGGGAGCCAGAGGCAGAAAAGGATTGGTCCAAACCTCATTTTGGGTAGGAACTTTGCTGCTCTAGGTTCTCTGAACCCCATCAGTTCTACTTCCTAAATGAGAAAACAGGCATGGTTGTATGGAAAACAAGTCAAATCACATTTTAGAGAACAGAAAAAAATATGGTAAGCCTTCCCATACATGAAATTCAGCTTCTTACGTATGTGCCAAGTATGTGTGTAATGGTGATTAGAGGTAGCTTTTGGGGCATAGGACATGGGATAAACTTGTATAAAATTATATACACAATTGACTTTGGAGAAGAAAAAAAGGGAATGTAGAGAGGAAAGATAAAATATCTATGTATTCTCCTGTTAACTAGCATAGTAAGGCAGAGATAACAATACCCACATGGGTAGCAAATGATGGCTTTCAATCTAATGACAGGTGGTAAGGTTTTCGTAGGCTATAGACAGTTTTGAAAAATGAAATGGAAAACCTTAAAGTTGGTAAGAAAAAATTTAATAAAAATATGCACATATGCATGCCTAAACCATGATGTAATATGTTGCCTTCTTTGGGCCAACAGTAAATGAAGCTTGATCTGTATTAGCTAAATCAATGGCAAACTCTAGTGGGTACTGAGTGAGGAGAGACAAGATCAACTCCCATACCCCTTATTCAAGACCAGGAAAGGCAACTCTGAGGGTCGGGGAAGGCAGGGGTTTTCTCTCATTTAATGTTGCTAATTGTTAAAATCGTTCAGCTCATTTTCAGCAATAATACCATCCCCCATCTTCAACAGCCCTGCCTGTTACCAAAGGCTCAGCTTTCGTCTGCAAAAATATTATTCTGAGCCATCATTTTCAACATCTGTCTCATTTCCATTCTGGAATATTCATACACATCAATTATCCCTCTGTGGCAAGAACAAGAGGCTTTTGCATTATGGTGACAAATACTTACAGAAGGCAGGGACATGATGATTTGCACACAGGGTGATTTATAGCTATTATTTTTCTCTATCTCTGGAACTTGTCATCTTTAAATTATGGCAATTTAGAGCCCCAGTGGTCAACCTTCATCCCCCTAGAGTTGCATTATTTGGTGCATACATGTGTACAAACACACACACACACACACACACATACACACACACACACACACACACACACACACACACACAGCTCTCCAGAGTAAAGACTTTTTGTGAGAAAATCTGGCTCTCATGCCTAGACCTGAACTGTTTAGGTAAAAAAAGATCAAAAGTTACTAAAAGGCATTTTTTTTCCACATTAAAGCAAATATCTTTCCTTTTAAAAAAAATTATAAGATCAAAGATGCTAGAGGGAGAGAAAAAAAAATCATCTGGGGGAATTGTCCAGGGCAGGACAAGGGCAAGGCAAGAAAAGTAAGTAGGTTAGTCTGGTCTGAAAAATGGGATATTCCAATTCTTGAGCTAAAAAGCCATGTGTCTTGTAAATTCTGCTTTACTTCACAGTTTTAAGAGTTCTGTATGAGTGCAAGCACACTGTCAGTGGGGAGGGAGCACATGTTTCCTGTGGCGAACTGAACTGACTAGTGGGATAGAAGGAGGGGCAGAACATTCAGGGCATCCCCAACCTGGAAATCCCATTAATCATAGGATGCTGGGAGCTAGGCAGGAGACCCTGGCAGGGTGCCAAACAACCTCAGGGAAGCTTCTTTTCCAACCTTCCCCTTCTGTTTGACAGCTGACTGGGGAGAGAAAGTCCAGAATGTCTGTCCAGTTCTCTGCCTCAGTACTTGCCAGTGTCTGGGTAAGATTATTGCCAGAGATGAGACAATACAGTTAGCACTCGGGTCTTAGTACGGCCACTTAAGTCAAAGGAAATGAATGTTCACCCTCACAGCTAAAGAAGCAACAAGTCTGTCCATCCCCCTCCATTTGAGGATCTTCTCTCTCCACAGGCCTGGGAGTCTTAACAAGTGTCTGGAGAGGCCATAACCCTGTGCTCTTTTACTACAGACGTGGCAGAAAGGTGAGGGGTTTGGGTGGAAAGAATTTATGTTCCACGATGAACATTAGCATTTCTTACACATTTCTGTTTTCCCACTGCTCAGGCAGCCATTGAGGGGGAGTGCTTTCCCATTGAATAGTCTAGGAAGAGTTATAATACATTCAGATAACCAGTTGGGGCTGGCTGGCTGAAGACTGGCGGCGTGTGCTTAGGAAGAGAGCCCTGGGCCTCTCTGCTCTACCAACCTCCAGCAGAGCATGTTCACACTCACTTTCTCCCAGGGTTTTCTGCAGGAGGTCATGCTTGGCTTGTAACTTAGTGATGAGGTTCCTACCCTCCAAGTACTCCTTCATTTTCTGTAAGGCAAGAGGAGAAACAAGAGAGCTTAGATTCCCAAAGAAACACAAGAGACAAACGTTCAACTGGACAATTACTTTTGAGAGGCCATTTGATTTCTCACTCTTTGACTCAAATTTCAGGCAAGTTCATTTAAATTCCTTTTTAAATAAAATGTCTCTCTCTGCTGATTTTCATGGTGGGTGCGTATGCTATATAGGATTTTTCTATGAATTTCATGTTAGTCTGCGTAAGAAAACTGTTCTCTAAGGAAAGTCCTTCATCTGTTTCCTTCAGTCCCAGTAATGAATGAGAGTGGCAGGGAGGGTGGACGACCTTCCTGAGTGTCAGCGTTGTTGGTGGAAAGACATGCACTTGCTGCCTGTCATTTAGGCTGATGTCCTGCTTACCACAGGGTGCATTTTGTTGCCCTAACAGCTGGGTCAAGGGTAAGCCTAACCTGCAGAGCCCCCTTGTATAAGCCAGACCCTAAGAAGTCTCACCTTCTATTCTAATACAGGCTTCTTGAAAGTCGGGAGTTTGAGTGCTGAGCTGGAGTGGCTGCCACCTAGTACTTGTACCTGCAGATGCTCGGCACAAGAAGAAATGTACCACCACACTTGCAATAGCAGGTGGAAGGCAGCTGCTGTTGCAATTTCAGTTTTGACATCTCGACTCTTGTCTGGCTTGTGAAGAGACTACACTTGACTGGATAATTCACCAAATCTTCAAAACAACTCCATAAATTACTAGTATCATTACTCCCACTTTACTTGAGTCATGAGAAGACAGTGGTGTGGTTTGAAGAGATTAAGGAAATTGCTCAAAGGTCAAAACAGACCGATGGAGTCACTCTCTGTTGTGTAGCAGGTGCTCTCCTCGCCCCCACCCCATTGAAATATTTCATTTCCCAGGAAGCTCCATAAGAGAGAATGTTAAAAAAAAAAAAAAAAAAAAAAAAAAAAAAACCTCAAGAACAGACCCAGGAAGTTTCCAAAACTGACCAGCTTCAGTATGCCCCTGAATGCCAGGAGTAAACAATACAGATAGACTACCAAGTCCTTTCAGACAAGCCCAGCTGCTACAAAGAGGCAGGGGACAGCTGCCTGGAAGAGGTTCAGACTAAGTCACCTAGAAAGGACACTCTTCAATTGAGCTGCCTGTAGGCTATGCAGTGTTCCCCAGGTGTCCAGCTTTCGAGAGCTTTTGGGATGAAGATGCTTTGAGTCATTCCTGCTCTTGTAGGTAGCCCCCCCTCACACTGGTTCATCAAGAAGGGCTTTGATGGTGTCCTTGTTTTAGTCTGTCATGGGTTCTCTATCTGGGGTAAGCAGATGTGTGTTGTGTCTTCACAGGAAAATCCTGTCACATAGTAGTACCCAACATGCTGTTTGACAGAATGGTGTGTGCTCTGAAGCATTATAACAAAATGTTCCACCTACTGCATTAAAGAGTCAGAGAGAAGCAGAACAGACGTTCATAGCAGTCATTTTCAGCAACCCAAGAGACTCTGAACTACTTTAGTACACAGTCTCTCATCTGTTCTCATAATTCTACCCATATTTGAGGAAGATAACAGTAGTTCTTTATTAGGGATGGTAAGGCAATCCTAAGAGATGGAGGGTATCACTGCAGACTAGTAGGTGGTAATGCCAGGTGAGGATTCTTTTTCTACTCTCCTCTACAGCCATTGTTGAGGATCTGAGTCTGCCTTGGCTATCTCCTGATACACTGGTTTATATAATGGTATTTAACTTGAAAGCAAACAGGAAGGTATCTCAGAGCATGGGCCATATGTCACTAGAAAGATTTTTGCTCCAATGAATAAACATTTTAATAATAACAGTTCTGTCTTTTACTGTGCACTAACTAAAAAAAAAAAAAAAAAAAAAAAAAAGAATTGTACACCAAGCCTTTGATTTCTATGGCTATTACCATTTCATTAATGATAAATATAAAGTGAAAAGTTCTGAGTTCTCGGATTCTATATTTTTCTGTGCAGTCTGAGGTTTTAAACTAAGAGCTTGTTCTCTTCTTTCCCATTTAAAGCAAAGGAAAATTTGCTTTTCTGGGAGATGGCCCCAGGGCCTCTTGTGCTTGCCCACATGGCCCTATGGGTAACTTTTAATCCCCATGGCACGTTCTATAGCCCTATCACAGAAGGGTTATCCCTCTGATGTCTTTCTATGGTCCAGAGACCATGTCACTGACTATCCTGACAATCCATGATGCTTAGTGCTGGATAGTAGAAACTTACTAAATATGAAGAATGAATAAATAGTGAGCAATCTTGTTCTCTTCTGTATAAACTGCTTTTTGCAATTACAAACCCAGCCTCTACTTTAAATAAAACAAACCAGAAACAAACCCTATGCTAAGTCATTTCTGCTGCCTTATTTAAGGCCTGTTCTCTGATCCTTTATGCCTTTGCATAAGAACATCTGCATGAAAATAGGCTCTCTTGTCACCTTTCTCTTTCCATCTGTTCCAGCTGTCAGCTCACTTGCAGTCAGCTTTCCCTGGATGATATCCTAATCCCCATCCAATGCCTAATTGTGGGTTTGGAATTGTACTTAGGACCCAGAGTGGAAAAGCCTCTAGAAAATATCCACCGCTAATAGTACAATCCTGAACGGCCTATTTTATCCCAGGAGTCTCAAGGGTTTCCTAAAGAAGAAAATTCAAGAAGCTATAACCTCTAACACAGACTAGAATGCTCAGAATACAGCCAAAATCCTGAAAGGGAATGAATAAAAATTCCTTTCACTCATGTTTCTATTCTCAATTCCAAATCCCCTACCCCATGTTCATGTTCACAGCTCACTGGGTAACTTCAGCTGTCACTTGGTGAACCATTAAAACAAATAACTCTGATAAAAGAGTACGAAGTTACCTTTCCAGATTCTATTAATCTAAAAGATCAAGCTGTATCAAGATATACCCTGTATCCCTAATACAAGGGTAGGCAGAACTTTGGGTTTGGTATCTCGGTGGGAAGGCAAAGGGATCCCAGAGTCTGCAGACATGCTATTCATCACTTCCTTATCTCACCCAGAAGTCAGGACTGACATGCTGGGGATAAATAATCCTGTCTTTATCAGGGGAGTTGAGGTAGAAGGGTTCAGTTGCTGCTGAACAGACACAGAGCTGATACAGCTGAAGCCAGGGGAAGGAGGAATAAGTAGCCTTTTGGTGATTTAGCATAATATCAAGATTATATATAATCAGCCCCCCCCACACACCTATAATACACAACTACACACTCACAAACACATACATATGTGTACACACACACACACACACACACACACACACACACACATGCATGCACACACTGTGATATACCAAACCACATCTCTGATGGACAAAAGACTGCCTTCTCTCCTTTGTCTTACCCAAATCTACCCCTAGGATTTCAGATGGTTTGACTTTATTACATCAGCCACAATTTTCAATCCCTTGCTCATCCTGGCTCCCACTTGAGAACTTCATACTTGTGGCTAGAGACAGCTCAGCAGTTAAGAGCACTCACTGCACTTGCAGAAGACCTGGGTTCAGTTTCCAGCATATACATGATGGCTCACAACCAGTGAGGTAAAGTTTTGGGGTTCCAGTGCCCTCTTCTGACCTTTGAAGCAATTGCATGCAAACAAAAACATACACAAGGAAACACAAAAATCTCTTAAAAAATTACAGAAAAACACAACCAAACAAAACCATCCAGGATCTAAAAATGGAAATAGAAACAATAAATCACAAAGAGAGACAACCCTGGAAAAAGTAAACCTAGAAAAGAGATCAGGAGTCATAGATGCAAGCATCAACAATAGAATACAAGAGATAAAAGATAATTTCAGAGGCAGAAGGTACCATAGAAAACACTGACACCATATCCAGAGGTTACACAGGGCCCCTGGTTGAGGGATTGGGCCACCTTGCTTCTCAAAAATATGAACCCCAAATTGCTCTTGCCTAAAGAAAATTCAGGGATAAAGAGTGGAGCAGAGACTTTAGAAACGTCATCCAGAGACTGCCCCACCTGGGGATCTATCCCATATGTAGACACCAAACCCAGTCACTATTGCTGATGCCAAATGTGCTTGCTGACAGGAGCCTGGTATAGCTGTTCCCTGAGAGGCTCTGCCTGAGCCTGACCAATACAGATGTGGATGTTCACAGCCAACCATAGGACTGAGTATGGGGACTCCAATGGAGGAGTTAGGGGAAGGACTAAAGGAGCTGAAGGGGTTTGTAACCACATAGGAAGAACAATATCAACCAAGCAGACCCTCCAGAGCTCCCATGGACTAAACCATCAACTAAAGAGTACATATGGAGAGACCCAAGGTTCCATCCACATTTGTAGCAGAGGATTGGAATCGTTTGCCATCAATAGGAGAAGCCCGTAGTCCTGTGAAGGCTTGATTCCCCAGTGAGGAGGAATGCCAGGATGGGGAAGTGAGCGTGGGTGGGTAGAAGAGGGAGCATCCTCATAGAAGCAAGGAGAGGGCTCATGGGAGAGGGGAGAAGTGAGAAAAGAGATAACATTTAAAATGTAAATACATCCAATAAAAAAGAAAAAAAAAAAAACAACAAAAACTCACATATAGAAGTAAGTCAGAAAAATACTTTTTTTCTTTTTAAAGAACCCCATAGTCCAATTTTTTTCCATAAAAATGTTTAGGAGACAATCCCACTTCCTAAGGTTTGATAATTCTTGGCTAACCAGAGCAGAGAACTGGTTAAATGGAGACGATGTAACTATACAATGGGATCTGTCCAGCCAGTGAACAAAGGTTTCTGTGAGACTTGGGACAACTCTTTTTAGACTAACATGAATAATATTCAAAATAAGTGATGGCAGTCCAGTAGGGGACAGTGTGAGTGGCATACTTGTTTGCCACACTTTATTTCTTAACATTTTATTTCAGGGCTGAAGATGGAACGCACAGTGGCACAGAGCTCAGCAGGCACTCTTAACTACTGAGCTACATTCCCAGCCCCATTTGTTACATTTCCAGTGTAGTTTATTGTATTCATAAATCAACGAACTGATAGATAACTGACTGCCTATGCACAGAACACCTCCAAGAGGACAGAATATACTGGTTTCAATCCATGGCAGAAGGAAGGGAAAGCAGGTGTCAGGGGTAAGGTAGGGTATGTGTGTGCCTTCTCTCTAGTTTCCTTTGATATATTTTAGTCTTTTTAAAAGGATGCAACAACAACAACAAAAGAAGTAGACATTGAGGGATGATATACTACAGAAGATGAGGGACAGTCAGAACACTCCCTTCTTACACTAAAGGAGGAGAGGTGCTGAGCCTTTCCTTTAGCTCATCAGCAGGGCACAGAGGGACCGTCCTTGCCAGCAGGTGGCCTGAGCTCTGGATTCAGCTCTTGAGGACGGCCTGGCTCAAGCTAACCATCTGCTGCATGGTTCCCCCCTTTTCTTTTCCCCCAAAGCTTTCAAATGAGAAGGCTGGGTTACGTGATATTTAAAAGTTGCTTTAAGTTTAAAATTCTTCAATTTCCCACAGACTATTGTAAGCAACTGCTCTTTGTAAGACATGCTTCAAGTTTCTAATTGATGTCACACAGACACATAAATCTGATGACAGTAGCAAGCAGTCATAACACTATCCCAAAAGTGCACGTGGTCACTAGACATACTGACTATGAGTCAAGCTATGATGACGGCCTATCTTCACTACTTTCCAAGAGCAGGAAACTTGCAGCATGTGCTGCTTTGATTTTCTTCTTCACTGTTTAGCAAGCATAGGCAGGCCCTCTGTTTTAATATGGAGACCTGGATGTCCATTTCATTACCACTACCAAAGACACCCTGCTATCTGGACATATATTACCTGACACATTTCATATTTACTCACCAAAGTAATAAATTCTTGCAAATCTAGATAAGCCAAAGCTCACTGCTGTCAGTTAAAGCAATGTGCACAAAAGTTGACAGAGTACTATGGTTAACACAATCAGGAAATGAGTTGCAGAACCCCAATGTATTGAGATAAAGGGGAGCAGGGGGTAGGATTTTACAAGTTACAGGTTTGGATAAAGGTATTTCTTTCTTAAAAATGATTTATTTTGGATCATGTGTCTGTGTGTAGGCATGTGTATGTGAGAGCTGGTGCCCACAGGGGCCATGGTGTTGGGAATCAAACTCACATCCTCTGCAAGAGCACTGTGTGAGCTCTTAAAAGTGCTGAAGCACCTCATCAGCCTTCTTGTTTTGGAACAAATACCAACTTTGAATATGTATGTTACAGATTCATTCAATGCAGAAAGTAATTCTCAAGAAGATTGCACTAAATATAGATTTTTTTTTTATATCCAAAATTTCTTGTCTTCTTTTCTTTTGTTGAGTATGTGTGTGTGCATGCAGACATGCCAGAGGTCTGGGTTAACCAGTGTCTTCCTCAATTGCTCCCTAGCTTGTGTTTTTGAGGCAAAGACTCTCACTGAACCTGGAGCTTGCCAATTCATTAGACTGGTTGGCTAGTAAGACCCAGGGATCCCCTGGTTTCTACTCCCAAGCTCAGGAATTTCAGCGGTCTGGGTTTATTTCTCATGGGTTACTTTTAGGTCTTCATGCTGATGTGGCATGTTCTTTACTGACTAAGCCATCTCCTCAGCCCCTAAGCCCTCAGATTTCTTAACTGGAGGAATAGAGGGGGTGAAATGGTCAAATATATTATATGCATATATGGAATTCTCACGTTTAAATTTAAAATATAATATAAAATTTAAAAATATATTTAAAAATGGAATCTTCTAAAATGTAATAAGATTGGGTCATTAATACTTAATTAGCTCAGAAAGAGTTGCCAAAAATCTATTAAGAGATAACATAGTTTGGTAAGGGGAACAGTGATAACACCCTTTAGAGTCAAGAAATTCTATTAACATGTAATTTAAATTTCTGTAGGCCTTTACACTTTTACATAATCTGTTCTACTTAAAGAATTTTATTCTCTTTGCCAATCCTCTTTGAACTACTCATATTAAACATAAAAATCACTTTGTATGACGCTTCCCCTAGCACCATTCATCCTTGTTGCTCACACATTCATGTACTTAAAGACTGTGCCTTTCTTATTCAGAAACACACGAAGTCAAAACTAAAGTTCTCCGTATATGCCTAAGCCCCTTTCTCTTCTTTCTCTTCAACTCTAAGCATTCCCAACTTGTAGTATGGAATCTGGCATACAGTAAATCCACGATAAATGATCAGGAAGGAAATAACTTAACAATGATTGATGCTTAGATTAATAATGACGGTGGTAAAATGGGTGGCAGTTACTCATGCCATGAACTAGGCAATGTGTCATTCCATCCTCTCTATAGATTTGTGTATGCTTGGAAACTGTAGTACAGACGGGAGACAGAGCTTAGTGTAGCTCTTGCCCAGTACATAGGAAAGTTCCACCACCAAACAAACAACTGCACCTCAAGCAATTAGAAAATAGAATTAAGTGACTAAAATTTATAGTGCAATATATACAACAATGTCTCATTTTTGTAAATGTAAATTTAAACACATGCTCATATGTATTTATTTTCTTCTTTCTGCTTCTAAGTCTTATATAATCAGCATGTTTTAAAATGTTTTTCTTTATATAACAAATTTTTTGAGTTGTTTAGAACAATATTCTTAAATCATATTCTTTCAGAAGTCTTCTTTGGGATTTAAAACAACAAAAACACCAAAGATTTGGATCTTAACTAGCTGAAACAGATTTACAAAAACACTAATCAATCATGTTAGGGCTCTTAAAGAAAAAAGGAAAATGTTCAAAAAAAAAATTAAACAAATTGTCCCAGCTGGAAGAAAAATCTAATTTGCTCCATGCTGAGTGTGCCTTGTGACTGGAAGACAGTGACATCCCTTCATTTGTTCACTGTGAATTTTCAATGACATGTTTTATCTTACAACTGAAAAGTCAGTTTTTCTTTGCTTGGTCAACAGAAGATAAGAAAAAAAAATTAGTGTAGGCAAAAAGTCAGACTTGGCAAGTTCAAAACAATGATTAAAAAGCAGCACAAAAGACCAGCTAACAGCTTAAAAAGAACTATTAAGGTTTGTACACACAGACACTGACACAGATACACATCTGCCTATCTAAAAGGAGATCTGAGAAAAAAGAATCAAATATTCTGCTTTAGAATTGTCTACAAACCCACCAAGTTGCTCATTTAAGTCTCTTTAACTTTTACCAATAATTAGAAAAAATAACTTCCTAATATGGAAGTTATATGATGATAATATATTCAAATCACCCAGGAGAGACTTTAGATTTCTTAAAACAATATACATATTAGCAAAGATATTTGAATACAGTTCTCCAAAAAACCCAATAAACTGAATTTCCTTGTCATGATCTCTTGTGACTGAGAGGGCTGCTTTTCAATGAAAGAATACTAGCTAATTAAAAAGTTCCCTGAGTTTTTTCTGTGTTTTATTTAGGAGCAACCCTTTCTTTGAGATCCCCAGCAAACACATATAACTTGTGGATGCTTTGGCTTTAAGTGTAGAGATGGTGTCCAAGAATTTCAGGTTCAAATCTTGTGTTTTTAAAGCTTGCTTTTCAGACAGTTCCAAGGCTCCTGGGGGTGTCACTGCCTACTGATATTCCTATAAGACTAAAAAGTGCCCTTACCGTGAAATAAAACTGTTCCGTCTCTTGCTGGTTAGCTCTCCTCTTAGCAATGCTGGGCTTGCTCATGAACGTTTCTGAGACGGTTGATTTGACAGACTCCATGGAATTGCTGTACTGGAAGCAGTCAGACACATCAAAGTCCTCAACAGTCACAATGTCCTGAATGGTCTGCAGGGTGGCCTCCATCGTCTTTTTCACCTATAACCATAATGGTCAAAGTAATCATGAGAAGCAGGCTTTAGAATATCAGGTGATCGAGCAGCTAGGAGGACCCTGAGGGGGCATGGTGCTCAAGGGAGCGGTAGGAAGGATGCCAGCAGATTACAGCCACACTTCTCACTGAACAGTGCTTCAGCACACTGCTCTCTCTAGCAAACACCTAACACCATTCTTTCTGCTGTGCTCCTGACTTGGTGCTTTAGTGTAATGTTTACTTTCTTCAAAGAGACTCATTTTATGTGTAAGGATGTTTTGCCTGCATGTGTGTTTCTCATGTGGTACCTGGTTCCTGTGGAGGCCAGAAGAGGATGCTGGAGTTCCTGGGATTGAAGGCAGGGATGGCGGTGAGCCACCATGCAGGTGCTAGAAGTCAAGCCTGCATCCTCTGCAAGAGCAACCAGTGCTTTTAACCACTAAGCCACCTCTCCAGCTCCAATATTTAGTTTAAGAGTTAGTACTATTTCTTTATTATAATGGAAGTATGAAGGAAAATCGAATAACATAATTTCAAAACAACGTTTCCATCATATAGGAGCTAATTAAAATATGCAATATATCTTGTTCTTCAAAGTCTCTGGTGCTGTTTCATGACCTTCAAGCAATCAATGGGTTTATTTTCCTATTTGCAAACTAAGTGACCCAACCTTACTTCCTAGTAAAATTAAGACTCACTAAAATACAAGATAAGAAGTGATCTGAGCTCAACAGAAACCTGGATTTTTTTTTTTTTAAACTGGATTGACTTTAAACTTTTAAAAACTGCCTTTTCAAGATGCATATTAAAAGAAAACATGCTGTGTTTAGGGAAAAAAAAGTGGCCCTCCTGGAAGAGGATGGAGATGTCTGAAGTGTCAAAGTCAAAAGTTTCTTTTTGAAACGCTGGAAAAAGCCAGCCATGAGTGGGTCATTTCAGAGACTTAATATTGTTCACACAGTGGCCAAGTGCCACTTTGATTAAATGTGTAGTGGGGAGGGGCATTTTGTAAAAGCCCAAAACGGAGCTCAACCTTTGGCAATGTATGAACAACTTCCTGCATTTCAAGGGCAGGATGTAGCAGCAGGGAGAGCACAAGCCTCCATTTGGCCAGGAAATCTCTGCATGCTCCTTGCACTCGCCCCTGATGGACAGCCACAAGTAGCTCAACAAGGAAACAGTGGCTCCGAGCCTCCTAGGAAGGAAACACACCTCTTCATTCTCAATCTTCAGAGTGGATAATCGAGACTGCAGTTGTTGGCATCTCTGCACCAGCTCACTCTGGACAGGCTGCTGGGCACAGAGTTGAGAGGCCTGTCAGAAAAAGAAACAGAAGGTCAGGAAGAGGACACATATATCTTTTGAGGATTCCAGAGTTCTCAGTACAGCTCACAGAACGATTTATATTGTATCGTATGCCAAGTACTGGAAGGCTTGCAGTTTCTATGTGCAAAAAAATCAGAAGACGATGAGTGTGAACTTCTAGACCATATAGTATGTGAAAGGGGAGGAGACTCTGTTTGGAAAGACCATGTTTCTCTCTTTGTAGCCCATAGGTAGGCAGGTGTTTGGCAGGGTAGGTCTAGCAGCATCTGCAGATCTAGGGAATTCTGAGGAGGCTAGACAAGAGTGTCTCAGGCAGCCCCGGTCCAGATACCCAACACTTTGGCACAGTGAAGTTCCTGCCAAAGGTGCAATTGGCCACCTCCCTGGCTCTTCCCTCCTCCCACTTCATACACTAGAGTTAAAAAGCAGGAGAGAAATGGGCCAGGAAGCTGACTTTCTGCTGCGGTCAGCCTGTATGTTTACAAATCTGGGCCGTGCATGAGAACTTTGACTCAATGGGAAAGAGTTCATGTGAATATGGGAACAAGTTCATAAGCCCAAGTCAGAGAGCCCCAGACAGCATGACATCTGACAGAAGGAACTTGACATACTTTAAATAACCATCACTGTATCCCACTAAGTGTGGGATCCCATGCACCCCCTATACCCAAATTAACCAACTTTATCCTCTGTGAAGGAACAACTGACCTAGAGTCTCTTGATAAAGGTAAGGCTATGGCATGAGGTAATCCGGCATCCTGAATGACTGATGACAGGCAGAAGGCTGGGAAGGTGAAGGATAGGACCCATGTGGAGGCAGTGCCTGTCACTTCATTACCAAGTGTCCTTTGGCTCTTACCATAAGAGACATCTGGATAGAGTTGGGCTCCTTTACCCTCAGCAAAGACTGAGTATATTCATACACTTGTAAACTATTCATTTACTCAAAAACTAAAACATCTCTTCAAATAGAGGGGACTGGAAACTGACCTTTTTCCCCCTTTGGTATTTAAGATTCCAACTGATTTGATCCTTCTTCAGCTGAGAGGCTTGCTCAAGATTTGGAGCTGATTTCACTGTGGCTTTTAGAAGTAGACATAATGGAGAAAGCTTGTTGGTCAGATGGGTTACTGCCAAGAATGAAATTTCTGTTTCTGGCCCTGATATCATCAGTTGTGAATCTAGTGCCCCTCAAATCTCTGGGTACACCAACAGTGGAAACAGGCACCAAGTCCCAGTGCATCTGAGTGTGGCTGACATCAGCCCTATCTGTGGCCCAAGAACACCAGTGTAGCCAATTTCAGAGATTCCATTAAAATGCTACTTGAGCTTTAGTCCCATTTAAAGAACTTCCAGGCAGCTCCTTCCTTCTGCCTACAAACATCCCACAGTGAGGCAGAAAGCCTGTTATGTTAGTAGGGCCCAAGAATGACTTGACATCTTATCTCTAAGCCAGAATGGGAAATTCTGGTCCCCTTTCCGGCCAAGCCACCAATCAGCTGGATCATACACAGGGCAAAAGAATGAACTATTATTTTTTAAGGTTGCCCAGGCCTAGCATGGAAGAATTAGAGGAAAAAATCACCTCTAATTCTGTTTCTTTAAGAAGCGGCAGAGCTGCTGATGCATGCTTAGCCAGGATGCAAGGTAATGTACTCTGTCAGTGCTTTAGAGTACAAAAATGTGGTTCTGACTGGGCAAGGAGGGGGCCTGAGCACCCATCATCTGGATTGCCCTTTATGGAGACACGCTATTTGGCTTAGAAGAGAACTCAGATAACACCAGAAAAAAAAAAAAATAAATAAAATAAACCAGTCCCTTCAGATAGTTCCAAGTTCACTTATTTTGGGGAAGGAATCTCAATGACAGTTGGAGAACGGGCTTAGAAAACAAACTTGAACAGAAGTCAAAGTAGGTGAAGAATGGGGCTTCCTGGAGGCTGGCAATGTTCCCTTCTAACTTTAACTAACATGATGCTGTTTTAGTTTTCCATCTGTTTAGATGCTGACATCTGCTCAGCCACAGCAATGGAAACAAACTGTAAGGGGTTGGTTTTCCCCAAGAAGAAAAGGAGAGAAACCACTTCATAGTCCGTATATAAGACAGAGATGTACCACTCCATTGTGGCCAGTCTATGACAGCAAACTGGCCGACTAGCACACTGTTGCTATCAGGCTAGAGCAAGGTTTCTAAGGAGTCTAGATTCTAATCCAGAGAAGCACTACTCTTGGCAAGAGCACCTGGCTGATTTGTGGTCTCTTCTCATCTGCTCTTTATGGTCTCACTAACTACTATGGGGAGCCGAGGAAGCTTTTGAGAGTCTGTTAAAGGTGGATGAAGTCCTGAATGAACGTGTATTGTTGACAAAGGCATGGTCATGTTAAGGACCAACGCCATGTCTTCCATCAGAGCGAGCTAGCACAACGTACTCAACCCCAGCTTTCCTGTACAGGTGTTTGCTTTTTTTCCTTTCCTGGTCACCCCAGTCAGGTTTCTGGATAACAGTTACTTGGGACAGGGTGGGATTCTTTCTGGGAGAACCAGTCACTCTACATCTGAGGCCAGCTGGATTAGATGGAACATGAACCTAGGCTCAAGGATAAACATCAGTCAAATCCAAAAGGATATACTGCAGGGTCTGAAAGAATAGAGCGCAGTTTACCTGACAGAAAGCCCCCTCTCCTTCAGAGGTAATAAAACCATACATAAGTCTAGTACATTCAAATCCCTTTGGGGGAAAGGTGCAGTGTAGGGAAGAGCCTTACCATGTCTCCCATGTGGGGCTGGAATTCAAATTTCATAGGGGGGCAGAAAACATTGTTGTACATCTCCATGAGCCGCTGCTTGTCACTGGTGGCATCTAGGTTTTCTACTGCATTTTCAATAGCATCCAGACCTTCATGTTTTGACTGTTCCAGATTTAACTCAGCAGACAGGAAAGTGCGCAGAGCCCGGTTCAGGCTAGCATGGTAGCCCAGGTCACAACACTGCTGTGGGAGGAAGAAGGCACATAAGCATACCGGCAGCCATCCCAAGGCCTGACAGGAGGGGAGTGGTCTCTGGGTAGATCTGACCATATCAAGGTGACTGGCTGACTGCAGTGGGAAGGAAGCTGAGATTACAAGTTTTGAAATTAGTTCTTGTCCCCTAGTTCAGTGGATAGCGGACCATGGAGGGCACTGAGGTGGTTAGACAGAGAAGATTCATAAGAAACAATGACAAGAGTTAACCAAATGATATTTCATAAAAATGAGAGTGGCCAAGAGTTAAGAGAATCCTGTTCTGTTTTCTGGTTTGTCTGGGGGTTGTCATAACAACAACATTCAACAATAATAATACAGCCTGCCTCGATTCCCTAAGGCTTGCTGTGGTTAGAAGTTACCACACTGCAAGCTTTCCAGGCCAATGGAGCAGTCAGGAGTCAAAAATCTGGAGTGCCGTATCAGCAGTAAACTCACATACACTCAGCTCTAAGTAGGTGGGAGAAGGAGAACAGAAGGTTGGTTGAGTCATGACATCAGCTTTCAGTGATCTGGAATAGACCCGAGCTGAAGAAAGCTAAACCAAAAAGTCCTAAATATAAGTGTTACTGGGAAGATTCTTATCATGTTTCTGATTTTCAGCAACAAAAATGAAAAGAAGAAAATGGCTTTGAAAGAGGCAATTGTAGGGGTTGAGGAATGTAGGTCAACTGGAAAGGGGTTCGTCTAGCATGCTTGGAGACTTAGGTCTGATTTCCCCCAGCACTGAATAAACTGAGTGTAGAGAAGCAGGCCCATAATCTCTCGCAGGAGGGGAAAGCAGGAAGAATCAGAAGTTCA
Organism: Micromys minutus; assembly: GCF_963924665.1. Taxonomy (NCBI): domain Eukaryota; kingdom Metazoa; phylum Chordata; class Mammalia; order Rodentia; family Muridae; genus Micromys; species Micromys minutus. The sequence continues at coordinate 23,281,973 of NC_137975.1, forward strand.
AGATCATCCTCAGCTACAGAATCACGACAAAACAGTAGAGGCAGAATTGAGCACCCCTGGCAAAGCTACTCCTATCCCACCCCAGACCTGTGTCCATGACAGTCCAATGAACAAATGGGACCAGGCCAGGGGTTTTCAAGCTGTAGATCACAGCTCTGAAGTTCAACGTCAGAGAAGGGCATAGGTAGTAACCCAGCTAGAAGGTCTTGGAGCCTTTTTATCTTTACCTCAGTGAAAACAACTCTGCCCATTTTTCCATTCAATACACTGGAATTCTGTGTGGTCTGGTTTAAAGAATAAGTTCTTAAGAAGAAGTCTAGGAAAAAAAGCCCTTGGAGTAAATGTAATCCCTAATGCTCTTCTCAGCAAAGGCATTCTGTCATACTATAACAATATTCCCTGCCCTCCAATAAAGACCCCGAGATCCAAATTCCATAGCCATCAATTATCACCTCTATTATTTACACAGCTTTGATGTCCAGAGCCTGAGAGGAAATGTCAGAGAAAAATCTCTGGATAGCATAAGACCATCTGCCTGATTGTAATTTCACTGCATAAATAAGCATCAAATTAATTTCCTCAGCCTTTCCCTCTCATCACGATCACTTCAGGAACAGCCACTATTGAGGAAGAAAAAAACATGTGACAGGCCGCCTCCTTCCAGGCATCTGACACGAAGCTTGCAATGGAGTGCACGTTGAGCTGAGCTCTGGATTCAGTGCCAACAGACTCTGGCAGGTGCCTGGTTTCAGCAGGGTAACAGCACTGACAGCATAACTATAGCCAGAGGATAGGAAAACACTAAATTCAGTCGCAGGAAGAGCAAACTGAATCTAGACAAAGGCGGCTGATTGGAAGGCTGCACGTGCAGGGTCCCTTCCTCCTCTAGGAGATGCTGTTAAACTAATTAATCAGGCAGCCTTTGAACCTATAAATCTTCTTGCCTATGAACTCTATATTTATTGGTGTAGTAAACAAAGGTAACACTGCCAACAGAGTGTGTGGGAGACTGGGAAGAATTAGGGAGAGGCAGGGTGCTCCTTAGACATCTTCATATATTTCTGAAACTTTATTTCTATTTCTATCCTAACACACACCTTATTTTATAACAGTGTTGTCTTTTAGCATGCTCCTGCTGAAATACTGATCTCTACTTAAGCTAAAATTCACCTTCAGGTTGTACTTGTAAAGAATGCTACTGTTCGTTAAGGATGTTCACTACATGCTAGACATTGGACAGTTATGTGTATTCTACACCCTAATCCTCATAATCGCCCCACGGAAGCCTGCATTATCTTAGTTCTCCACACAGGGAAGACAGAAGCTCAATTAAGCGATGTAATTTGACCAGAGTTAAATGGGCAAACAAACCATCATATAAAACTCCCAAACTGTAATTTGTGTGTAGTCTACGTACTCAGCGTCAGCTCACTTCATGCTCCGTTAACCTCTTCTGCTGAATTCCAGTGCTATACTCTCTGCATAGGACAAAGTGTTGAAAAAGCATAGGCCTCTAGCCTAGAAAGCTAGTTTATCCATTTGGGTTGAAAAGGGGAAAATACCTTTGTAGCTGGTTATGTGGCAACAGACAATATACTTCACACATATCTGGTCCTGTGAAGACTTGAAGCTAATAGCAATCACAAGCATCCTCCAATATCTACTGACCTCTACCCTTCAGCTCCTCATATTTCTTTTCCTGAAATATTATCCTTTCCTTTCACCTGCTGGAACTGGACTCAATCTTTACAATCCATATTAAATTCCCAGCCTCTGGGAAGCCAGCCAGCTCTGCATTCCTGGTCCCACTTGGACTCAACTGCATTTATCCTCATCTGACCCCCAATAGACAAGTCATTTTGAGGACTGTAATTTCCCATCACCCCACCCAGAGCCCAGGTATCTTAGAGTTTCCCAGCATCTCATTCTTGCTTACAGTTCCTCCTAGTAGGTCTTATTCTCAGAAGGCATTCAATCAAGTTGATTGATGGCAAAGATTGCAGCCTCTCAGAAATGACCCATATGTCCTGCTGCATATACTCTAAGACAAGCAGGGAGCTTTCCTGGGTGGGAGCACTGCCTCTACTTGCATAACCGTTCTGTAGCTTCTCTGTGCCAGTGAGTCAGGGTCAAACTTACAATGTGTCCTCTGGTTCTGCCACTCTGTCAGCTAACCTAAGAGATGTGGACAGGGCCTTGGCCATCTACATATTTGTAAGGGCAAAACTAAGCCTTCAGAAAAGAAGCAGTATCTGACAGGGTTAACTGAGATTTGAATATTTTTCATGAGAATCCCAATGGGTAGAGAGAACACACAATTTTTTTTAATACCAGAAATAAATGTGATACAAATGCTATAAAATGCTACACAAATACTATAAAAACTCTCAATTTTTATAAAAAATTGAATGACAGAGCATCTCAATGTATAAACTTAAGTCCACAGTTCATTATCCCCTTAGCTGATAATCTCCCTCAGAGAATCTAGAGAAGACCTAGGAACAAAAAAATGAATGTTTCATATCACCCTTCAATTTCCTACAGAAGAGAGGAAAACAACCACTTTCAATAAAACTTCATAATGGGAAAACCAAGTTCTCTCATGTCCAATTTCAGCATATGTGACGTCACAGATTTTCTAGGTACACTCACAGCACTCCAGCTACCCATAATGGCTAAGCCCTATACTCCACTTTCTCATCTGCTCCTAGGCCAGGAGGTAAATATGCAGGTGAGAAAATTATACCCCAATGAGCCTGCGGTTCTTAGAAACTACCAAGAGAGATCGAATGGTCTTTTCTGGCTGAGAGTCAAGCGTGGAATGACACTCATCCTGGTCTTGCAGAAACCCTGAATACTGTTGAGATCATTATGTCCGCACACCCAGACTCCCCACTCACTCTTTGCTTCTTGGCCACACAATAGTTTGGGCACTTTGAATTGCATGGAACAGCATCAAAAAGGGAAGAAAGTATTGATAGATGCAAAAACTGTGAATAATGCTAAAAACAAACAAAACAAACCAAAAAACCCACCCAAACCACCACCAACAACAAAAAACCTTCCTGGGTGAAAGAAAAAAAAAATCTAGATACAAAAACTATATTCTGGAGCCAGCAAGAAAACTCAGTGTGTAAAGACAGTTGCTGTGTAAGCCTGGTGGCTTGAGATCAATCCCCATGTGTCCTGGTTTGTTGCAATTGTTGACTTTATGCAACCTAAACACCCTGGGAAAAATTGATCTGTGGAAATGTCTACGGAGGATTGTTTTGATTGTTAACTTATGTGGAAAGACCCAGCCCATTCCCTATAGGGAAAGTCCTAAACTGCGAAAGAGAGAAGAAATCTAGCTGAAAGCAAGGAAGCAAACAGGCAGCAAGAATGATTATTCTTCCTTAAGGATGTAAGAGGACTAGTTATTTGTGTTCTTGCCTTGACTTCCCCAGAATGATGGACTATAACTCTGGATTGTAACTCAATAAAAGGTTCTGTTATTTTACTACAGCGATAGAAATGAGAAACACCACATAAAGGTGGAAGGAGAAACATGAGTCTAAAGTTGTCTCTGGGCTTCCACATATACACTGTCATATGCACACATCCACATACAGCCAAATAAGAAATAGAATAAATTACATTCTGAACTATCCGAGCTTTATGACATTCTTCAACAGGCAGCATTAGCATAGGGTGTGAAGAGTTGGAATAGCGATTGCCTGGAGTTAAGAAATAAGAACTTTCTGAGATAATGAGAATGTATTTTTCATGTTATCTTTCTCCCCGGGTCTCCTTGTTGCTGTGAGACAGTCTCAGAGCCTGGTCTTCCACTTCTCAAGTGCTGAGATTCCAGATGTGTGCTGCCATAGCTTGCTAAAAACATAGGTTACAGGAATATGCAAATTTATGAAACTAACAATCAAACCAATAATCAAGTTAATTAATCACAAAATGTAAATTACACATGAAAAGAATGTAAAAAGGGCAAATTTAAAAAGCAAATTTTAAAAAGTTAAGAGATATTTTTTCCCCATTCAATAAACTATGTACTCAGCTACATATTATTATTTAAGGTAAAGTAGGTCTTGGTTCCTGACCTCTTGGATCTTGAAAGAGACATACAGTGACATTTATTTTAATCCTCAGCCCACAGTAAGAAATACATCTTACACACACACACACACACACACACATGGATGTATAAGCACACACATGCCTAACATAACATTTTCATAAAGAGATCTTAGCTATTTAATAGTGTGATCTGATCTGATATCTTCTCCCTTATTCTAGTCTAATATTTTTAAAAAAAGTTAAATGCATAAATATGACTTTATTGTTCCCTTAATGCATTATGGCTCTTGGTTTGAAAACACTAGAGTGCACGAATATGTTTTAGGCAAAACCAGTTACATTCTATTTACAACCCTGATGCTGAATGAACACCTCACCCCATAACTGTATTAGCTGATTATGGAGAAGGGCTGTAGCATCTGCTTTGTAAAAAAGGGTAATGTTCATTTTCAAAAATAAAAAAACAAAACAAACAAAGTAAGATACAGTTAAAAATAAGATACAAGCCACACAAAGACCACATCTGTTCATGGCCCGGAATGCTGCCTGTCTGGAATGTCCCAGCCCTGGACTTGTTTGTCATTCTCAAAACCTATGTCCTGTTCAGTAGGTACTACAGGGGCTGTCTTCTTTTTCAGTAGCTCTTCAAACTACATCCTGTGAAACAGACTTTCAGCAAGGAAAAAGTACAAAATATCTTGCTTTTTATATGATTTTTTAGAACAGCTATCCATGCTTGATGAGGGGCCTATGGGTCACAAAGATTGTAACCCATACAGCAAAAGCTTCTTTTCTCTAAAAGTAAGCAACTTATTGAAATTGGTACCAACAATCTCTAGAGCCAAAAGGGAGAAGACAGAGCAGTAAAAGGGGTGCTGACAACCTGTCTGGTCTAATTTTTAAAATCTTACTCATTTTACCAAATGTGAGATACGCAGCAGAAAGTGAGCACAAAAAGTGACTGTCTTCCTCGTGTTGAGAATGGGCCTGTACTAACTGAGAAGAATGAAGGGACTGGTTTAGGGTTCTGACCTCACTGAAGGACAGTGTTCAGATTGGCATCAACAAGCAGAGAGAACAAAGAGGAGCCTGAACAGAGACCGGGGCTCCACTTACCAGCTGAGATGATGACATCGAAGGCCTTCGGAGTCCAAACCTACTCATCAAAACTCCCTGGCTGAAAGGATACCAGTCTGTATTTTAGAAAAGTGCCCCCAGAAACCCTGATGTAGGCCAGATTTAAACAGTCCAGGTCTTTATTTTACTAGGAGCAGAGGGGAAGAAAATAAAACATACTTCCAGAATAGTTCAGTAGCAAGCCCAAGAAGTGCTAACTAGTAACATAATAGTGAATCTGAGCCCAGATCCCCACATGATGTAAAGCATAGCAGGTGTGGGTGTGAAGAAATCACGATAGAAAATCATGTGCAGTTTGGCTAGAGTCTCACAGCTCAGCGGCTATTGCCAAGAACCTGAGGCAAACAACAGGTCTCTGAAAGGATACTGCTGATGCCCTAGAGAGGAGTGCTAATGCTCAATTAGCTGCCTCCAGACCCACTTTGGTGACTGGAAGAAGATATGAGAGAGGGTGTCCTTGTGTAGCTTCACATTAAGCTAGTCTGGGACTGAGTCAGACTGTAGTCTGCATGTGAGACATGTTAGGACACAGGTACAGAGGAGAAGCAGTAAGAGATCAAAACAAAGACTAACTCATAAGGTTAAAGACCAATATGGCTGTGCCTGCTGCCTACAAAGCATGCGTGTGTGCTAACCCACTTCTCTCTCTCTCATTTTTGTGCCACATCTCAAAAGAGAACAGGGCAGATATCAGCAGCATTTAGATACCTTGTAGTCAAGATCCTAGTTTGTAGCACATTGCAAATCCAAACTTTAGGCAAGTATGTCACGTAGTTCTCTAGATCACACATTTAGACAGCATTGTGTATCTACAGGGGTGATGTGACGATGAATGAGAAGATCCTAGCATGAGGTGACATATAAACATAAGGACGGCATTCTAACTCTTCTTGTCATTGCTTCTCTCTATGAGCTTCAACAGAAGAGAATATTTTTTGACAAACGGAACACAGCAGTCACGAACATGGGTTTAGGAATCAGATTTTGGTATAAGTGCTGTCTCAGCCTTTTACTAACTCTGGGTAAATCACTAAACTCTCGGAATATTAGTCAACAGCAGTAGGTGGTATTGCTTTGTCCTCATGGAATGCTGTGAGGAGCAAATGACACGGAGTATAAGGTGCACTACGTGACACAGTGGACCACGGCTACCATCTTCACATTGTTCTCAAAATGGCCAAGATGCCTGAACACAGAACTGAGGGACACGTGACCAGGCTTCTGAAACTAGGCAAGTGGTGGCCCCAGCCTCCCACCCCAGTTTTAAGTACTTACATCAATAATATCAGACAGGTCATGGATGTAGTACTTGAAGACAGATGCATTGGTTGCCTCCAAAGCCAATAAATACTCGTTCCGGGCTTTAATGGCCTTCAGCTTATTTTCTGTATACTTGGCTTGTCGCTGAAAAGAAAAGGCAAGTTCGCTTTTAGTTTTTTTTAATTAAAAAATAAAAAAAACATGCTTATTTCACATGAAGCACTGTGCATGTTCGTATACACACATGCCTTTGTGTCTCTATGGATGTTGGAAGGCAACTTGTAGGAGTCATTTCTTCTTTCTACCATGTGGGCTCCTGGGTTTGGACTCAGGTTGCCAGGCTAAGTGGCAACCTTACCTGATGAGCCATCTTGATGACCCATCACTGTTAATGTCATGATTTTGTTTTGAAGAGAAGACTATTCTGTGAGAGATGAAGGCCAGCACATCAAGAGCCCCCTTTGCTGCTTTTCCCCGTGTATCCCTGCTTTCAAGTGGATTCAATTCTGATGAATGAGAGGAAAGGTTCAGATGTGCCCTCTACAATGATTCTGTCTTCACACACCATTCTCCACCCTGCTGCTGGCCTTGAAGAGGTGCCTCTAACCTCTACCCCAAATACTGGTATTAAAAGCCAAAATACAAGGTCGACAGTCTTCCCTATTCCCCAAAGCAATAGGGCATTTCACTTGATTTGGAAAATGGGATGAGAAGAGTGACTACTGATTCTTGCCAATAAACTTGAAGTTAAAATCTGAGAGTTCACATGCTTAGGTTTTTTTAACAGCCAGAATTCCTGGCAAGACACAGAGGACTCTCTGGTCACTAGGCATGGAAGGAACTGCTTGGTTCAGCTCTTCGTGGCACCTACTATTATCAGTCTTGCCTTCCAAGCATCCCTTCCTGTCTCTGCAGTTGCCAGTGCACATATACCTTCTCCTTCATCTTCTCAATCTTCTTTACTGAGCTCCTGCGGACATGTTTCTCCTCAATGCGGACGTTGGCGGTGGAGTCAGGGGAGCGAGGGGTCTGCCGGTCCTCTTGCTTTACTGATTTACCAATTTGCTTCTCTTCTTGTTTCTCCGCTTCCTTTAGTTTGCTCTGAGCACTGATACTGTCAGCATTGTACATGTGATATGTCTTCATGACCTGCAAGACATTCCCCCAGAGGTCATGCCAATGGATTCAACTTCATGTTACAGACTAACAAAATTCAGCAGGGCCTCTCCTACATGAAGCAACAGCCACATCTTTCTAGGGGGAAAATCCAGTAATGTCTGATTCAGCACATACATATTAAGCTCTACACCTAAGTATAGGACAGCTTAATGCACTAATTCCTCTTAATTACATTGTTTTTAAAACCTTTCATTCATTATTATCTGTTAATATGACTCTTATAGTGGCTCGGTGGTTTCTATTGTTTGGTCACCTCATGATACTAAGTAGGCAAGAAATCAAAACGTGTCTCTCAGACCCGAAGTGTCTGCTTTATCTCCATTAGATACCTGATGTTCCTCACAGAAACATCAATAACACCTACCATTTACTGAGTACCTAATATATTTTTGGTTTTGTGCCATGTACACACACACAAACACACACACGCATTGATTTCATTCATGTAACAATTCTACACTCTAGACAATGTCCTGTGAAGGCTGTAGACCTGCACAACTCAGGTGAGAGGCTGGAAAAGAAGACAATTCAGATCAAGTGTAACTGGAATTGACCACAAGCAGGAAGTAACATAAAAAGAGCAACACAGGTACAGGTGCGGCAGTACATACCATTAATTCCTGCAGTCTGGAAGCAGTGCAAGATCTCAATGAGTTCAAGGCCAGCCTGGTCGACAAAGTGATCACAGGATAGCCAGGACTATATAGAGAGACTTTGTCTTTAAAAACCAGGGGGGAAGAAGGAGGAACACAATTTTCCAAAAGAGCTATTGTTTAGTAACTGAACACTTTCTTAGTAAGAAGGCCAGGAAGACAGAATCTCAGCTCATTTCCAGTCCTCAAAAATATATTACTTCCAGCTAAACAGGGCCAACTCTACTCTGCAGGAAGTTTCTGTTTCCACATAGGCAGCTTTCAGTTCTACGTGGGACTAAAATAATTGATAATTTCCCCCTCCCGAGTGCTGAAAGTTTGATGCCATGAGGTCTCTTTGAAAAGGAGCAGAAAGCCTAGGAGTAGGGAGTATTTGTAAGTGGCTGACAACAGAAAAAGCATTGATTCAACATTACTAATAATCTCTAGCATTCAGGCACACTGTGTGTCAGGAGTTTTATGTATGTGGACTCAATACTCACAACTACTCTATGAAAGGCATGTTAGCATTTCTACTTCTAAAGATAAGAAAGCAGGTCTCAAGGACATTACCAATGGCACTGAAAGTCTTTCAACTAGTAGATGGCAGAGCCAGAATTCAAACTTAGATCTACCTAACTCCAAAGTCTACACCTTATCCACTAATGGATGGATAGTGGCCACCCTCTGCATAGGACTGAAGCCGAACTAACTGGGAGGAAAGATAAAGGGCAGGCAAGGAAATCCTGAAGAAAGACACTGACCTCATTTGGAAATGAAACTGCTCAACTGAGAGTAGCATCTCAATTAGGGGCTCTAGAGAAAAGTCGGCAATGTGTGACTTAGCAGCTGTTAGTAGGTAGAGACAGGGATACATGGAGAATCCATAACAAGAACATGTCTGTCTTAGAATTTCAGTGGTGCTGAGGCTGGGAAAACCTGGCACCCTGTGGGTACACTTAGGTTCCCCTGGAGTTGGAAGAAGGAAAGGAGAATACAGGGGTACAGTATAGCCTTAATCATGTCGCATTTTAGACTGAGAAAGATTTGAATGTTTACTTCACTCTGAGCCTGACATTATTTCCTGGAAGCTTCACCTTGCATATACTGTGTGTACCAACAACCAATGGTATTAACAAAGCTTTGCTAGGAAACCTGACCAGATCACTTCTTTTCCAGGTTAAGAAGTTAGAAAGGCACCTGCCCTGCTGGCTGAAGAACAGACAAGGGGGTCTCTTTATTTTTTTTTTAAACTTGAATGAGACTAAGGAATTCAAGCATTAGAGTAAAGCATTATAAAGCAGTGAATTTTTATTCTAGGAAATGAAGGATAAAAAGGAAACACAGCAAATGTGCAGGAGAGATCAAAGCACTCAATGTAATAAAACCAGCAACTTCTATCTTCCTTGCCCTTAAAGAACACACAGAAGCCTCTCATAAAAAGAAATTAAATTCTCAAAGATAGCATGACCCTTTTCTTTGCATTTTCTTCCACAATTGGGAAATGTCATATATGCCTCACTTTAAAATATGAGCAGGCAGCCAGCTGTGGTCATGCACACCTTTAATCCCAGCACTCGGGAGGCAGAGAAATCTCTGAGTTCAAAGCCAGCCAGGGCTACACAGAGAAACCCTGCCGCAACACACACACACACACACACACACACACACACACACACACACACACACAACCAGACATTTGAGGAAGTTCCCAATTTTTTCTAAAATTTCTAAGACCCAAATAGGCAACTCAGAGGAAACAGTGTAAAGAGAAGAAAAGACTGAAAACGGTTTATCAGTAAGAGCCCAAGAGAGATGAAGGAGAATGGGAATGATACCACAATATGAAGACCTCAATGAAGGAAGTTGCGGAGAAAGAACATAGGGTGAAAAACCGGAAGACTTCCTGGCAACTGGCAATTAAGACTCCATTCTCGTACCTCTTCAAAGAGCAGGACCCATCCCCTCCCTACCCCTGTCTTGTAAAAGAGTTATCACCTTCTTTTGACTCATTGCCTCATTTTCTGCCCCCACCCCATATTAAAACCAAATGCCTTGAGTTAGCACTCTTATTTGTCTTTATATTGCTAGTGCCTAACGCAGGGTCAAACAGACCAACAGTACCAGGGGACTATTAGCAGACATTGTTTCAAGGGAACAGGTGCCGAATTTCAATTTGAAGCAGCCTGGCAACCAGCTGCCACACCAAGTCGAGGAGGCATATTCAGGGATAATACAAAAGCATAAAACCTCTGGATTAAAGTTAGCCCTAGAGGGTCTCATTATCTTATTCTCTCTCTCTCTCTCTCTCTCTCTCTCTCTCTCTCTCTCTCTCTCTCTCTCTCAAGTTAGTATTTCTTTGGCTCTTAGTCAATCCATGTGGCTTCCCTGTCTCCATATATCCTCTTTCCTGTGGGGGCTTCCTGCGTTTTCCAGACACAGTCTCTCTGTACAGTTGAGGCAGACACTATAACAGTTCTTTGGGAAGCACTGCACTCTGACTTCAAAGGCATTCCTACAACATCAGAAAGAAAATGAAAACCACTTTACCATGGCTTACAAGCTAGCCAGCTCATTGTGATGGAGAGGGGGGATAATGGACCAGCATACATATGTGCACGAATCCCTGGACTGCTCTCTGGAAGAACAGCTGTGGGAAACTCCCCCTGGCACAAAATGCTAACTCAGGGAAATCAAAGCCCCTTCAGGCAGAAGAGAAAGGTGCAGAGGAGCAGCTGGCTACTTATGGTGGGGTTCTGGATCTCTTGTTCAAAGACATCTTTATTTAGACCTACCTGGGCTCTGCCCCTTGGCTCCTCAAGGTTTAAAAATACTTAGATGATCAGCCCTTGGGTAATTGGTTTCCTCAAAAGAAATATTCATGTGTGTTAGGGGCAACTGAAAGAAGAACACTGAAAAATCCAGGGAGTTTCTTAATACCTTCATCTCTTCTTTCAATGACTCACAAGTCACACATGATTTCTATTGCTGACAGGATCAGTGAAAGCAGAGTTCCTTTCCTGTTTTCTTAAATAGAGCAAATAGGGAAATGCTCTTTAGAAGAAACTCTCCCTATTCCCTTCCTAATGCCCAAAGAGTATATGTATGGCAAACAGCTTTCCAAAGCCAGCACACGGCAGTATCAAGTTCCTGCTTGAGGAAACCACTATCTCATATAGAGTGACTAACATCCTGCTTTCCTCAAGACTACCAATTCAGCATGTTTAAGAAAAGTTTTCACCGTGTCACCCTGGCTAGCCCGGAACTCACTATGTAGAACAGGCTGGCCTTGAACTCAACAGATCCACCTGCCTCTGCTTCTCAAGTACTGAATTAAATGTGGCTCTCTCTTCATAAACACTAGGCTTACCAGCAAAAAGGATGAATAGTCACCAAATCTCAGACCAGTCCTAAGCTAACACCCTATATAAGCAATGACTCTTAATTCTAGTCTGCAACTTTTCTAATGATCTATATAGAATCTTCAAACTCTTTTGGTTCTTAACTATAGTCTCATATTTTGAAAATATGATTTCCTTGATCATTGTCAGCCACATGGCATGACACTTGCTGCTGCTTCTGGGAAATTGTTGGGTGGAGAACCGACAGACTTCACACCAACTCTCCCCATCACGCTGTCTTTTGCAGTGGGAAGTGTCCTTCCAGTTGCATGCAGCTAGAAGTCAGGGCAGGGCTGACTCTCAGGTGTCTAAGTTAGCAATCTAGGGTCAGCACACCCCTGCTTCTCAATCTTGGTACTGCTGACATTTGGAGCTTCATAACTATTGCACTAAATTGTTCTGTATGTTGTAGGATGTTAGCTGCATGCTTGGTCCCTACTTTTTAGATGCCACTAGACCACCAAATCCTCCACTCATGATAATGAGAAACATCAGTAGGCACTGTCACACATTCCACTTTGTAGAAGTGTCGAGATCACCCTCCTTAAGGGTCAGTGTACCGAGTTTGTTCTGCCCTCTCTGGAAGTTCCTGGTGTCTTCTTCTGCTTTTTGTTTTTCCATTTAGATGTAAACAGCTAAGCCTTATTTGGGACTTGACAAATATTAAGTATACCAATTCACCTCAAAGCAGGGAGCAGCACACTCACTAATTCTGCATGTGGATACTAGTGGAAAGGCTCTATGCTCTGTATTAACTATAGGCTCATGGTGGCCACAGAAGCAACTGCCAATATTGTCCTGAAGATTAACTAAGCATAGGGTCTCAGGGCTGGGAGATGGCTGAGCACACAGAGGCCTAAGGGCCTGAGTTTGATCCCCAGATCCCACAAGATGGCAGAAGAGAACAAACTTCTAAGAACGGTCCCTTATGCACACTCAGAAAAAATACTAAAAATAATAAATAGGGGATGGTAGGCACGGGGCGGGGTAGTGGTAGTGATGGTGGGGAATCTTCCATCTTGTCCTTCATTGGAAGTAAGCTCCATGGTTTTCTTCCTCTTCCCACCACAGCTTACACTGCCATTTGCTTTTTAAAACCAAAGCTCATGAAGTCAGACAAAGCTAACAGTTCTCCAGACACTGAAAAAGCAGTATTGCTGGGTCTTAGCTAGTTTGAGGTTTGCTGCTTGACTTCTGAGAAACAACAGCAAAGAACACAGGCTCAAGATGCTCATTTATTGGGAAAACAAAGAGTCCTAGCATAGCATGTGCCATTTGTTATACTAGAGAATTCTACAGAGGCAAGCCTCAGCCCTTCTTGGTACCTAGCAGATGCTCTAAAAATAAGAGAAGTTAAGCAATGAAAAGATAAGGTTCAGGAAACTCGTCCACTCTGAAAATGGTTCCCAGTACCATGCTTCTATTTGTAAGAAGTCTTAACTTCATTTGAGAGAAATAAAAACGTAGGGACAAAGAGTACTACCACCTATTACTTGACTTCAGGGATTAAGAGTCAGCAAGTAGAAATTCAAAACAACTGGAGCATCACTGGAGACAAATGAGATGAGCACTCAAGTCTGTTTACCAACAGTTGCCATGACATACTGGCCACGCCTAAACTTTGGGATCAAGAATTTGGAATTCTGATCTCAAATGCTTATGAAGCACATCACAACTGCCCTCCCATCCTGTGAAGAAAGGGAGTAAAGCCTGGAGAGAGGTAAGAGTGAGAGAGAGAAAAGTAAACACAGAAAATAATTTTCACCTCCAAATAGGTTAGGGCACCCTAGAAAATGACACATAGTGTTGGCACAAGCAAACTTTGGAAAGGGTCTGAAAAAGCTACACGTTGTACAATGGAGGCATTCCTCCTATGGTGTGTGTGTGTGTTCTCAATATAATTAACAAAACATGGCTGAGAGAAAACAACCACCAGCCCTTCTGAGGCACACTGCCTTCTTTTCTCCAAGCCCGCAGCTTACCTCTCTGCTGTGTCTGAAATGTTCTCCTTGCCAGAAATGGTGCTTTACAATGCAGACTTTTTGAATCTGTGCTTCCCTTACAGCATCTGCTCTAATCTCAAACTACAACTAGTCTAAGTTCTGATGCATAATTTAAGACTATAAATGCTTTCCAATACGCAGAAGTATGATGTAAGCTACATTCCTTGTCATCAAGTTTGGGGTCCTTAGCTTGCTGGTAATGGTGACAGCTGTGCTGGTAACCTAGACCTTGGCTGGTTTCTTTCGATGGTGCCCCAGATGAAGACAGAATAAAATTGCACAACTGGAAAAATATTTTTTGGCTCACTTGGTTTTGAAAAAAAAATGAGTGTGGAAAAAAATGGGTGGGGTCACCCCCAATAGGGAATAAGCACTATCCTCGGCCTCAGCTGAGCTCTGTTGCTGACGTGAGTATGACTGCCAATGCCAAATGCTGCTTCTCTCTCTATGATAAAAAGAGCCAGGCAGCCCGTCTGATTTACCGAATAAAGCTCGTTCAGGACCTTCATCAAATCATCTTGGAGCTGCTGGCCAACTTCTTTACTCTGTAAAGAAAAGAGGAAGGAAGGTTAGTTGAAAGTCAGAAGGCGAAGGGAGGTGGCAGCAAAGACAAGAGCAGCACAAGCTGTACACATGACACAGACTCCATTACAGCCCAGCACTTAACCTAGCAAATCAGATAACCAATTATGTCAGATTACTCAGAGTCTTAATGAAATGAAACGGGCCCTTGCTATTGCCCAGTAGAGACAATCATGTGCAAGGAAAATGGGTTATAGCCCTTGATTTTTCTATTGGTCTCAAAAGCAGGCTTGAGAGCCACATCCTACCTAGCACTGTGGTTAGGTAGACCGTGCTTTCTCAGATATTTGTAGGCAAATACTCCATTGGATTACTAGGGGAAATAAGGTGTCCAACAGGATTAGACAGTAAAAGGATATAAATATTCAAGGACTTCAAAGACCCTAAACTCAACAGAAAACTCCAAGCAGGAAGGTACTGTACTTATAAACTGACAGCACATAGACCTCAGCAAGCTAGGATCCACAGGACTGGTCTGCACATTCCTTCTCCCTAGAAGGAAAAAGCACCTAAAATTGAGTGCTTTATTTTATTTTATTTTATTTTTTTTGTGGCACAGATGTTAAGAACTACAGGTCGCCCAATTCTCACTTGTTTTATTTCTTCCCCAACTTCCCAAGATAAAATATATGCTAAGGCGTTTTCAACAGTCTAATTCTGAGCAGCAGTAGCTTTCCCATTCTTTATTGCTGCCTACCCTAGACTGGATCTAACCATGAAGAATAGTAGAAATAGAAGAATGAGGAAGCAGGAAAGAAATGTATCCTCTATACCAAATGTTCATACCCAAAGTGCAGAGGATAAAAACAATTGGTTATTGCTTTCAATATCAAAAATTCAAATACCTACAGCAGCTGAGCACACTTCTTTTTACTTTTCCATACTGGGAATTAGACCTTGTGGGTACCAGGCAAGCAGTCTACCACTGAGCTGCATCTCCAGCCCTTAAATGACATTCATCACAGCCAGTTCTGAAGCAAGGGAAGAGTCCTTTCATTCACACTGCTTTTTCAAGGTGTGTGTGGGTAGGGGAGAACATGTGTGCGGCTCATAGGGCACAGTGAGGGTAGACAAAACTTGCCTGAATCAGCTCTCTCCAACATGTAGTTTCTGGGCATCAAACTCAGGGTGTTGGGATTGTTAGCAAGTGCCTTTATCCACTGAGTTATCTTGCCAGCCCGACCTGAACATTTTAAAAAACTGTTTTGCCACTCTACTATTAAGTTCTTTGGCTAATTGTTTTCTATTAAGGTATTCATTATGGGATATAACATACGTGTGACTTCTATCATGGATGCTTATATGTTTTGTAGTTGGTAATTTTGAAAATGGAGTGGAAGGACCACAAATTAACAACTACAACAGTAGCTCCTAGTCTCAGCTTTCCTATCTCGGGCTTTGTCTTTGTTATTTTCATTGTTGTGTTGATAAAAGGCCTTTCAAGAAGCAATTGGTGGAAGGCAAGGCGAGATTACTGAGGTTACAGTTCAAGTAGGTTCCTTCCATCTTGTTGGGGGAAAGGAGGGTGTCAGGAATGAGGACGTGGGCAGATCACAAAGCAGAGAATGAATAGGCTGTCCAGATGAGCTATAAAACTTCCCCCCTATAACCTCCTTCATCCAGGAAGCTTCCAACTCCTAAAGGTCCCACAAATTTCCTAAAAAGTACCATCATCTGGTCCTATGGTAGATGGTCCTATGAAGAACATCTCATATTCAAACCACAGCATTTACTGTAATTTGGCTGCTCTGGTTAATTTCTCCAGAACTTTGAAAAGTCTAGAGGAACACCTAGGGAAGATATCCCAAGATATATGCAATGGCGAGGACAGAAAAGGACTCTAATAGCACAGAAAATAAACTTAAAAACTGAGATAGTGGGTAACCAAATTAAAAAGACATGTTGTATAGCAAACAACTACCAGAATGAAGAAAACCATAGAACAGGAGAAAGCTCTTTTCCAAGTAACCATCTGGTTATCTAGAATCTATAAATACCTTCAAAATTTAAACAGCCCAATGCCCAAATCATCCAGTCAATAAATGGGCTATTGAAGTGAACAGACAGCCCCTACAGAAAGAAATGCAAGTGCCAGCATTCCTTCTAGGCTCTGCCCCACAGTTACCTGGCAATATCCAGGAATGCCTGACTCACTATAAAAGGGGCTGCTTGCCCCCTCCTCTTTCTCTTACCCTCTTACTCTTTGCCTCTTCTCCCTCTTTACATGTTCCTAGCCAGCCTCTTATCTCCTCCCCTCCCCTCCCCTCCCCTCCCCTTCCCTCCCCTCCCCTCCCCTCCTCTCCTCTCCCTCTCTGTTTCTGACTCTGTGTTTATTCCTTCTTCCATTCCCCTTCTCATGCCCCAAGTAAACTTTATTCCATACTATACCCATGGTATGGCTGGTACCTCAGGGTATGGCATGGGCCCACGGAGGCATACCCTTCACCTCACTATAACTCACTCAACCAAACAAATCCTTGGCTCTTCTCTTTTTTATAAAATACATCAGTCAGTAAATATTTGAAAAATGTTCAAGATCCTTAGCTATCAGAAAAATGCAAATTAAATGCTTTTCAATTCCACCACACCCCAGTCAGAATGGTATCATTTTAAAAAAAAAAAAAAAAAAAAAAAAAAACAGTAATAACAAAGCTGAGTTCTAAAAGCTACAATGGGGTTTATGACCCAGCTATACCAATCTTGGGAGTACACTAAAGGACTCTGGGTAAACATACCAGAGATACATGTACATACAGGATTATTGCTGTACTATTCATAATAGCCAGGAAATGGAACCATTCTAGATGTCCAGTAACAAATGAATAGAGAAATGAAATGTGGTACATATACACAAGAAAAGTTTATGTAGTAAAAAAAAAAAAAAAAGAAATCATGACTTTTGAAAGAAAATAAGAAAATGGCTGTAACTGAAAAGTATGTGAAGTAAGTCAGACCCAGAAAAGCAAACAGCGTGATTGTTCTCTCATAGAGAACCCAGATTTAAAACCGCTTGTGTAGGACATTAAGAAAGGGGGGAAGAGAGTTTAAGGGAGCTGGGAAACAGAGTAAAGGGGTACATGTCATAAGAAAGCAGAAGTTGGTGTTAACTGGGGAAGAAAGGGAAACAGCTGGAGGGAGGAACAAGAGAACAAAATATAGTGACGCACATGTGTGAAGATGATGGGTAGAACTCATCATTTTATATGCTAGCCTAAAATATTAATTTAAAAAAAGGCCTTTCTTTACTGTCCTTGTTTGGTTTCTCTATTGCTATGTCAAAACACTGATCAAAAGCAACTTGGGGTGAGAAAGGGTTTGTCTGGGTTACACAGCCCAGTCAATACACTGAGTTAAAAGCCAGAGCAGAAGCTCAAGGCAAGGATTGAAGAGACACCCCTGAGGATTACTGCTTACTGGTTAGCTTCCAGGCTCCCTTTTAGCTACATTTCTTATACAGTCCAGGCCTGCCTGCTTAGGAATGGGACTGCCCACAGTGGGCTAACCCCCCTACCTCAGTTAGCAATTTTAAAATGTCTCACAGACGTGCCAAGGACAACCTCAGAGCTCCCTCTTCCCAGCTGACTCTTTAGGTCTGTGTCAAGTTGACAGCTGGAGCTTACTATGACACCAACCTCTACCATTCTATGGTTCTACGTGGTGTTTTGCCTGCCTCCTTATTGTTAAGAAAAACATTAAATATTAGTCTTTTCTGTCAAACACATTTTGTCTATAAGGAAGAATTCAAATCTTTTGTTTCTCCTCCACCTTATAAAGCCTCTATGTAAATGCTTTAATCCCCCACTCAGTAAAGCCTTTATTCATACAAAGGCCCTGCTGCATTCTTGGCCCCTTTCTTATTTCCTTTGTGCAGATTCTCAATAGAAACTAGCCAATCATGAAAGACTGGGGTAGAATCCCACCCCACAGGAAAAGACAGCCACTACCTGCTTTAGAATAAAAACCAAGAATACTTCCTGGCCTTGTATACTTAAACAAGAGTACAATTTCTGCTGTTTACATTTGATCAACAGTTTTGCCTTACTGAGACACTTCAGTTGGAATTGTGGTCACCTTCTTTGTGGCTCGAACACATCTCTATCCGTGTGTCCATAGCAGAGCCAAGCAGACCTGGTTCAGATCAGAGTGAAAGACAAGGCAGTTCTCTGTGAGGACTCACCGTATGCCTCAGAGTCCACAGGTCAGAGGTGACCATGAGTAAAAAGTATCACTATCAGCTGCCCACCCTCCTAGCTCCAGAAGCTCCCTTGCCAGCATCCCAGCCTTTCTCACCCCATCCTTATGTTGAAATGGCAAAGGTTAAATGAGATGGTACCTGACCCGGTGCTACATTGCTTAGCCAGGACTTAAATAAACTAGTAGGAGTCCAGGAGTGGAAAGAGGAAGGGAGGGAAAGAGGAGGAAAAGACTAACCAATAAAATAGCAATTAAGACAGGCAGATGTTTCCTTTTGTGTTCTGATTAGTTGGGAGGACCAATGAACTATTATCCCTGTTTATCTGAAAGAGCTGCTGAAGCAATCAGATTTACCATTCCTCTGGCTGGGCTGGGAACACACGTGTAGCTAGCTAGCTCTAGTTAGCTCAGTTAAAATATACAATTAAAGCTCCTAATGAGCCATTCTGACCCAGAAGAGCGGCAGGAACTGGCCAGTGTCGCTCCTTTCACAGACGATAAAAGGCCACCTGTTCTCCAACTCAGAAGCCTTGACATAGGCCTTCAGGGAAAAGTAAGGCCTCAGGAAGTGCTTCCGTGCAGATCTCCACTGAGGGGTTAAAGGAGCTGGGAAGCGACTGGGAGCCCCACCCAAAGACAAGGAGCACATTTATTCGTAGGAACAAGAAAATTGAGGAAGCCAAGTAGAAGACAATGAGGACTGCAGAGCTTTCCCTTCTCCCCGAAGAGCAAAGGGGTTTCTAGGCAGAGAAGAAAAGGAATTTACAGTGCAGTCTTTGTGCACCAACACTCGGCCTGGATCTCTTTTCTTTAGGATTTCTTGGAAGAGAATGAGTCATCTAAACATTGCAGGAAACCAAACAGAAGTTGGGGGTGGTTAACTTTGGGTAAAGTTTTTCTTTTAAATGTTTGCAAATTTATCTTTGTCCAAAAAAAAAAAAAAAAAAAAAAAAAAAAAGAAAGAAAAAGAAAAAGAAAAAAGGTAGCTAAATTTAAACTAGAAATGGGGGACAGTTAACAATGGACTAGGAAGTGTAATGGTGTGCTCAGATCTGGATCTTTTATTTTGAAACTTATCACAACGGAGCCCTACTCTGCCTGAGACAAAAGCAGGGGGAGTCAGAAATAAGACTGCAGCAGCTCCTCCCAGCTGTGTGCTTACAAAACCAGCAACAAGTCTTCCTTTTCTAACAGATAAGGGCTGGACTGAACGGCGCATACAGCCTCATCCCCACAATGTCCGACACTCCGCCCGAGCGTTAGGCAGCAGATGTGTGGTCTGCTCTGCCTGGACGTAGGGCTGTCACTTGGCCCCCTTTAACAAATGAACAAATGACCCACCACATCTAAAGGGTTCTGAAATGAGTCCGCACCAGGAGCAGCACTGATCTCTTTACTTTTCTACTTACTCAGACCAGTATATTTTGGCTCTCTACACTGCAGAACTTTTATTAGGCACAAACTCTCTCCTTATTTGTAGTTGTGTATATTTATGAACGAATGTTTCTGCCATGTGGTAGAAGCTAATTTCAGGGTCCCAAGGCTGAAGCTGTCAGTAGGTAGAAATAGCAGGGTCATTTAATTCTGTGACAATGAGACTGTGTCAGCAGTTTTCCAAAAAGGAATCAAATTTTCAAGTGCACAGATCTCCATCGGTGCTAGCATCTTCTCTTTACCCCCAAAGATATACCAGAGGCCAACTGTTTAAAAAAAATCTAATTTAAAACTGAATGGACATTTCCAGATCTCAGAGGAAAGGGCTATGAATGTCCTATTAAGCTCTGCAGCAGGAGACAAGCCACCAGATCCAGGGTGGAGGTTTCGGGGGCACTCTATTTCAAAGAGGCCGAGTTCCTGAGCTGGCACTTTGCCCAGAATGCCTTGAATGGTGGCTATTAGGTATCAGGCCAATGTTAGGTGATGGTGGTAACTGAACTTGGCTGGTCTCTCCCATCCAACTTAGTTCAAAAACAAAAACAAAACAGTGTCTCAGTGGGGGCTATTGCTACAGGCATGCAGAAGATGGTGATCTAGCAGGTCAGAGCTGAGAAATGACTTCTGAATTCCCCTTCAACCATATTTCCTTGTCAGTGTGGATATAGGAAGGACCTTGCTAGTCCCCATTCACCCACTGATGAGGAAACCAACAATGACTAGCAAGGTTGAGCTCTCTTGGAACTTACTCTCTGGGGATATCGAGGTCATACAATATACAAATATAATGCTACGACTATAGTTTGGTGGCAGCAGGCTTGCCCACCAGGCCTGGGTGGTGGTGAATCTCTGGCATGACAAATGATAACGACAGCAATTACATCAAAGCATAAGTATTTTAAAGAAAGGCTGGCTTGGAGTTGCTGTGTAAGACTGGGAGTGCTTTGACATTCTGAACACAGGTAGTAGGCAAGGATGCTTTGAAATCATAATCCGGTATGTCTACAATGAAAATCTTACGTGTAGCACCTTGTTATAGTTCCTATTCTGTTCTACTTTTTCAATACTAGTCATAACTCACTACATTTAAAGTAGCAGTGATGGGATTAGAGCCCACCAACCAAGACAGGAGCTAAATAACTTCCCCTCTTGAGATAGCTGATTAAAGTAGGTTTAGGCTCAATTACTGAATTCTGGCAAGGCAGAAAGACAGCTGGATCTTAGGGAATGTACAAAAAAAAAATCCATCAGCAAATATTTATAGAACATCTATTATATGTCATACACTTGTGGCTTGAATATAAAACAGTGAGTTTAAAAGTTCACAGTCTGCTGAGAAAGATAGACACCGACCTGATGTCTGAGCCTATCAGAATGCTAGTCTTTATCCATCTCAAAGACATTAATAGAAATGGGATGATCTTAGTGGAAGGATTTCTTTTTTCTTATCTCAGTCCAGCTTGCCAGAACAGAGATCCGAGTTTTAAAAACTCCAGCTATTACACGGTAAATCCTTCTACTTTGCATTTGCCTTTCTAATCACAAACGGCTGTTTCGGTTATAATGACACTGCTTTAGAGTAAGTGAATCTCAAAAGCTTCTATACTAGTTAAAAACATGTTTGGAATCTTTTGAGTTTGTAAGACCATAAAAGCAAATTTCACCAATAATCATTTCATTTAGAAGTTAATGAGTCTAGCTGAATTTTCCTGGGGGGGGGGGGGGTTGGTCATATTACAGGAAAAAAAGTCAGAAACCTAATACACTATAAATCCCACTAGTTGTTTCAGATTCCTGTTAAATTATCTAAAAAACCCATAGTATTAAAATACTCCAAAGCGTCCCCCCTTGCCACGTGTGGCAGTTTGGAGACCTGGCCCGGAGTCATGAGTGAGCAGGTGAGCTGGCCCTGTTGCTAGCCGGCTGCAGCACTCAGGAGAGCTGATCTGCACCCTGCCTGGGCAGCACAGAAGAGCTGGCCCAGCCACTCATCTGCCATGGGGTAGTGTGGGTGCAGGTGTGATACCCATCCCTTGCTGCCACTTGCGGTAGTTGGAGAGGAGGCCCTGCCCTTTCACTGGCTGTAGAACACAGGGAAAGTGGGCCCTGCACCTCACCTGGACAACACAGTGGAGCTGTCCCTGAAGGCATAGGCATGGGTGAGGCAGCCTTAAGGGTGTGAGAGCAGGAGCGTCGTCCTACCCCCTTGAAAGCTGCAGCACATAGGAGAGTAGGCCCGAGAGGTGTGGGGTGCTGGTGAGCCAGCCTCATTGGTGTGAAAGCAGGAGAGCTGACCCTGCCTTCTGCTGATGGAGGTTTTAGATGGCCTACCTGGACCAGCTGGAGCACTTACCCACCCCGGTGGTATGGTTAAGGGAGAGCCAGCAGCTACCATCCAGGCTCAGATCCCGGGCTCTGAGTTGGCCCACCTCACAATTTGTATCTTCTGTAAATGTTTGGGATGTATGCCTGCTGACCCAAAGCTGCAGTATCTCCATGATACAGGGCAACAATAGAATAACCAGGATGAGTCCTGGTAAGGAGCTTAATAGTAAGGATATTACTAGTATCATAGAAGCTGTAGATCTCGAACCAGACCAATAACTCATTGCAATGAGCATGTGCAAGTGAAGATGTGTGGTCAGAGGGAGACACTATGAGACACACTGTGACACACTACAGCTTCCACAGTGAGATGTTTTCTATGCTTTGCTTGTTTTTTATTTGTGTGTTTTTTATGGGGGAGGTGCCATGGCAAAGGGCAGATATGAGGGTGGGGTGGGGAAATGAGCGGGGCTGGGGTGCCTAATGTGAAATTCACACAGTTAAATGACAAGTTAAAAAGAAAACACAACAACAACAAAACCAAAACCAAACAAAATAACAACCCAAAGTCACTAAAATATAAAATCACTGAAAACTAATGGAGGAGCAATTTCGCTTGAGCAGCTTACACCTGGCATAGATTCAAGAGTCTTATGTTGGCAATTGCAATGTTTGTCTTGTACCAAGTTACTATTCTTAGAGAAGCATCAGAGTTCATGAATGAAAAATAAAAGACTTCTATTTTCCCACCATCACTCTTCAGCAGATACCAAGTTAGCATATTTTTAGTTTGGATTGTGTTAGAATGACTAATTTTAAAAACTTCTGCTTAAATTATAACAATGAATAAATATCTCTCAATAATAAGCTTACCAATAAATCTGTACAGACTGGATGAGTACATTAAAAATTAGATCCAAATCTCTGTAGTCTTTAAGGAATTCACTTTACTGATAAAGAGATAGAGGATGGAAGAGAATCTATCAAGAAAAGGCAGCTGGAAAACAAGCTGGAAAATCTATTCTGATATCCAATAGAGATCAAATCAAAATTAGAAGAGATAAAGAAAGCCATTACATACTGATAAAGGGAAAATCATTAAGAAGAGACAACTGTAAAGATACATGTAAAACCATTCTAGCTCCCAATCTCATAAAGTAAACCCTGATGGACATTAAAGGTCAGATAGGCCCCAAATCAATAATAATACAGAGTGATTTCGATGCCCCATTGTCGCTCTTAAGTAAGTCATCCAACTAGAAAACTGCAAAGAAGACTCAGGACTAAACAATACCATGGTTCAAATCTTTAGCAGATAAAGACAGAATATTCCATCCAAAAGCTACAGAATATATAGATATACAGAATATATCTCAGCATCCCATATTCTCTTCTCTAAAGTGTGCCATCTTCTAGCCACAAATAAGACATACAGGGTACAAAAGAACTAGAATAATTAAGTGTATCCTATCCTACCAGAATAGAATTAAACAAGAAAACAATAGTAAGAAAAATTATAGAAATTACTTAAAAATCTCTATATGGAAAAACACACTCTAGGATAAGAAATCAGAAATATAAAAATTCTTAAAATCAAGTGGAAATAAAAATACAACATACCAGAAAATTTGCTGGTTCTAAGAAGAAACTATGAGTACTTACATTATACATTACTCAGAGCTATGAGCTACATTAAAAATATGTAAAACACAAGTAAACAAACAACCCTTCAAACCTAACAATATACTTCGGGACCTTCGGAAAAAAAACAAGAACATGCCAAACCCTAAGCAGTGGACAGTAAGAAACAATGAACATAAAAGGAGAAATTAATAAAACAAACAATATAAATTAATAAAAAACAATATAAATAACCAAGTCTGACAAAGCATTAGTTGATGGGCTAGAAGACTCTAAGAAAACTGAGAGATGAGAAGGGGGAGGCTACTGCAGATTCCAGTGATACCCACAGAAGCAATCGTTAGTGATTACTATGAAAAGTTATATTCCAGAAAATTCAGAAGAGACGGGTAAATTCCTATTTAGGTCCATCCACCAACATCAAAGAAAGAAGATACAAACAAGTAAAACAAACTCACAATAAGAAGTGTGAATAAACAGCAGGAAGTCTCCCAACACTGAAAATGCCAGGATCAAAAGGATTCACTATCAGATTTTACTAGACCTTTCCAGAAGAGCAAACAGCAATGCTCTCCAAACTTCTTCCATTACACAGAAGGGAGGAGCACTGTGTCAAGCATTCTATAAAGCCACCATTACCCAGATACCAAAGTCAGGTAAGAAAGATACTCAGACCAACTTTCCTATGAACACAGACACAAAAATTGTTGCAAAGCAAATTTAAGAACGGATTAAGATCATAAACATACACATTGCTTTTATTCCAGGGGGCTAGTTCAACATTCACAAATCATGAAGTGTGATATAACACATAAGTAGATTTAAGGCCAGGAATCACATGATCATCACACCAATGCAGCAAAGTCTCCTGGCCAAATGTAACTTGATAAAAGCTCAGAAGACACCAGAAATAACAAGAACATATATAATAAAAACTACATGACAAACTCAGCCAAGATTACACTGCATGGGGCAAAAACAGTCTTTTCCCCTAAAATCTGGAATCTACTACTTTTTCTAAGTGAAACTGATAATCCAAAAACAACTGAGTCCCAGTGGATGGGGACAGGAGTAGGAGGCAGGGAGACACTTAAGTCCACCTTTTCTCTCAAGACCTTTAACAGCATAGTCTAAATATTTCTTCATGTGTGTTCCAGCCTCTTAGAAAGATACATCCTGTAACAAGAAAATAAGCTTAAAACAAAATCCCGGAAAGAAAAATCAGATCCAAGTCTTAAGTCATTATAATCACCATCTTGGCAAATCTCTGTTGTGCCTATTGCTCAGGATAGGGACTTGAATGAGAATATATGTTTTCAGGTTCTGACATTGTTCTCAAGGTGAATGTCTACCTATTTCCAAGGCTGGACATTAAAGACATAGAAACAGTGTCTCGGTGACTTTGGGTACCCTCAATTAGACCGGGACATACAAGGAACAGACACAAAGGCAACAAGGATACAGATCTCAGGACATAACATCAATGCAGGAAGAAAAGCATGCAATGGCTTAGAAAGAAAAAGAGCTAGCATAGTAAGTGCCTGCACGCATATGCCCTCCTACAATAGCGAATCCCAGGAGCTGGAAGTAGGAAGAATGCCTTGTGGTTCTCAGATGGCTGGGCTGGTGCAAGAGGTAACAGAGCTCATCTGAAAGTTGGCATATGAACACTGAGAGGAGGAAAACACCCTGGTAGGAAATGAAACCATCAGTAGCACCCTACAGGAAATGCCTAAATGAGAAAACTGCTGATCAAAGGAGAAAGAGGAACTTAGCTGTTAAGCCAGTTCATCAGGAATCAGTATAGTATTAGAAGTTTTGACTTGCTTTAGAATCTCAGAATAGAGAAAGGAAGAGGCTCCAGGGGTTTAATCATGAATATAACATTTTCTTGACACCTCAGGTAGCAGGGTTGGCTTTAAGAGGAACATAATGCCAACTTTAGAATATTGAGTAGATCTCCCCAGTTACTGTGCTGGTTTATTTCTTCTTGTCCTTGTGCATGCTAATTACAGGGGCAACTATTCCCATCAGTTATGGCCCAAGAACACTTTTTAATCTGTATCCTTCTGGATAGCACTTTCCCTCTCACCAGCACCTCATCCCATGAAAATCACTTAACTGTGAGAAGGAAAAGCCCAGAGTTTGGGGTTTGATTGTGTGTGTGTGTGTGTGAGAATATTTACTATTCAAAGGCAAAAATAGTAATTTCTTGTGGAATTTTAAATATGTATAAAATTAGTGGACAGTACATCAGCGGTAGAATTTGGGTTGGAGTCCATAGGCTGGCAAGATGGCTTAGTGGATAAAGGCATTTGCTACAAGCCTGAAAACCTGCATTTGATTCCTAAGAAGTATTTTCTCTTATTTTATGGGGCTGTCTTTTCTTTTCCTTGATAGTGTTCTTAGAAAGTTTTGAACATTGGCATCTCATTTAAAGTTATCATTTATAATTTTGTCATCATTTAATGTTTCAGACTATGAAACATAGGGTAAAGAGTATGTTTGATAACCTTCTTATTTGGGTCTCCTATAAAGCAAAAACCTCTCAGTTTTTGGTCATAGATATCGTATTTCTACATGTGCCTATTTATAATTGTAAGTCAAACTATGTTATAACAAATGATGAAAAATAAATCGGTGTTTTCCTGAGGGAGGATTTAAATCTGACTCTAGTCACTACCTATCTTGGACCATCTTAATCCAGTTAGAGACGAAGACAGTTTGAGGGTAGATTTCAGTCCCTGTGAGATCATGGAGTCACTTATGCCCTACCCTTACTTCTAAGTTCATTCCTGTGCTGACCCAAAGCGTGTGGAATCATAATCAGTATCCTTGCTTTCCCCAGACCCACGGGGAATTGAATTCACGTCTTTATGAACGCTAGCAAGTTCTCTACCACAGATATACACTCCCCAGCCCCTTCTTTTTCATTTGTTTGTTTGGTTTTAATGTTTATTTTGAGACAAGATCTCATGAATATGTCCAGGATGACCTTGAACTCATTCTGTAGCACAAGCAAGCCTCTTCCTCCAGAGGACTGCACCACTGGGCCTGGCTCTTCCTTTGTCTCGGTTTCAAGTTTTACATGTCTAGCCCTTCCAAGTTTACTCAAAGTTCCGCTCAGCTTCATGCTCCTCAGCTGTCTTCTAGAATAGCAGATGCTTCTTACATGACTGTAGCAATAATGAAGCATAAAAATTGGACCAAATTACCTAAAATGGCAGTGTACATACTAAGCACAGAGAATACTTTGTAGTCTTCAGCAGGTCTCGTGCAATTCTACATTCCCAATAAGCACTGTGCAGTGTGCTTTACACAGAAGAGTGAACAGACACTGGCTACAGTGAAGGCTTGCCTCACACAGGTTCTCAACTTGTTCCCTTCTTAGGACATTCTGGGAAAATGAGAGAGAAACAAACCTCAGGATTTAAATATGGTTCCTCTTATTTCCCCAGGGACTTTTCAACACCCCCCCCCCCCAATCTATAAAGAGTGGGATGAATCTAACTCAAATCAAGGGCATCTTCTGAAGTCAGCTAAGTGATTGAGAATCTAGAATCAAATCTTAGGGATCATTTGGTGACTTACATTTTACCTAATGGACAAATTCTACACAAAGCTCTAAATATAAATATATGAACAAGCCTTAAACAGGGCCAGGCATGGAGCATACCTATAATCCTAGCACTAGGAAAGCAAAGATAAGAGACTTCTTGGAGCCTGCTGGCCACCTAGTGTTGCTGAATTGATGAGCTTCAAAAGTAGTGAGAAGCATTGCCTAAAAAAACAAGGGTAGGCAAAGATGGCTCATTGGGTAAAGGAGTCTGCTGCTAAGCCTGCCAATCTTAGTTCAAATTGCTGGTATACACTGGCTCAGTGTTTCCATTAAGCAAGCAAGCTATATGTGAAAATTTCCTTTACTACTTGGACTTTACTCTTCAGCAACGATTACCTATACCATCTGCAGAACCCTTCTCATACCTTCATTGCCTAGATAAGAGTTATTCATGCACATATTCTCCTCCCTTTTATCAATGTATATTTCTGAACGATCTACACCTCATTATTCAATTAGCAATTTAAAAAATAATAGTTATACCTTCTACTCAGTGTTTAGTATGTGCTAGTTTATGGGCACAACTTCATTTAACTGATGTAACAGTTTTTTAAATCACTTTCTCCATTTTATAGATGCTTAGAAAGGTCAAACAATTGTCCAGCCACTCAGTGAAGAACTGGAATTTGGACTCACAAACTGTTCCACACTATCCACACTATTTTGTCATGTATGTATTCTCATCTTAAATACGCTTGACTGGATGAAAACAGGGGGAAGAAATTCCATAAACTTTGACATCAAGAAATAGAATGATAGAATACCTGTCCCTCAAGGACCTTTAAGGAAGAGGAAAGATAGTAAGAGACAGAGGTCATAGATAGCATCAGGGAAACTGTTTTCCAGATACAGGAAGGCAGATGCATATACAAATGCACAATAATTTTGACAGCATGCACAGTGCCATTGAAAGCTCTCTTCCAGCATGAAGAGAGATCGGTATGAGCTTCCATCACTGGCTGAGGTGCTCCCCCACCGCCCTAGCATTCCTCTACACTGGGGAATCAAGCCTTCACAGGACCAAGGGCCTCCCCTCCCACTGGTGCCAGATAAGGCCATCCTCTGCTACAGATGCAGCTGGAGCCATGGGTCCCTTCAAGTGTACTCTTTGGTTGGTGGTTTACTCCCTGGGTGCTCTGAGGGGAGAGGGGGTACGGAATAGGGGGTTTGAGGAAGGGAAACCGGGAAGGGTGATAACATTTGAAATGTAAATAAATAAAATAACTAATTTAAAAAATTCCCAAATAATTAGTAAAAATAGTATTTAGAAAAAAAGAATATAATTTGTGTATCAATTATTATTGTGAGTATAATTATTCATAGTGATGACAGAAAGAAAGTAACCACAGCCTTTCTGTATTTCTGCTTTATCCTGCCAGGCTGGTTTCTCAACTTGAAAATGGAGAGCTTGGCCTTAGCAGGCCTCTCATCTGGTCGTCTCTATCCAGACAGCTCCTGAGCTATGTCTCTAGCATGTACAGAACTATAGGTCACAGACATTCAACCAGAATATTCTCTATGAGCTCTATGAGGTTCTAAAAAAATGTCCTCTGCATCTTTCTTTTTAAATGCCTCCCTCTCCAATTTAATTAAGATGTCCTTTTAGAGGCTATCCAGAGACTGCCCCACCTGGAAATCCAGCCCATATACAGCCACCAAACCAAGACAATATTGCTGATCCCAAGAAGAACTTGCTGACAGGAGCCTGATATAACTGTCTCCTGAGAGGCTCTGCCAGAGCATGACAAATACAGAGGAGGATGCGCACAGCCAATCACTGGACTGAGAATGGGGTCTCCAATGAAGGAGTTAAAGAAAAGACTGAAGGAGCTGAAGGGGTTTTCAACCCCATAAGAACAACAATACCAAGGACTAAACCACTATCCAAAGAGTACAAATGGACGGACCCATGGTTCCAGCTGCATATGTAGCAGAGGATGGCCTTGTTGGGCATCAATAGGAAGAGAAGTCCTTGGTCCTGCCAAGGCTGGATGCTCCACTGTAGGGGAATGTCAGGAAGGGGAGGTGGAAGGGGATGGGTGGGTAATGAGGCACCCCCATAGAAGCAGCGGGTGGGGAGATGGAATAGGGGCTTTATGGAGGGGAAACTGAGAAAGGGGATGATATTTGAAATGTAAAAATATAAAAAAAAAAAAAAGAAAATATATCCAATTTTAAAAAAAAAAGATGTCCTTTTAGCTTGTAGATAGGACTGTCAGTTCCACATTCCTTATGGAATAAGTCAAATAAATATGCAGGGTTGAAATAAGCAATTTGAAAAGCTGAGGATAGAATCTCCAACCCAGAGCATGTCAATCTTCTGTATGAACCTAGGCAGGAGTAAACTATACCTGTGTTGTAACATAATTTTAAATTAATCTCAAATATTCTTTTTTATTGGATATTCTCTGCATTTACATTTCAGATGTTATCCCCTTCCTCTAATCCCCTCTCCCTTCCCCACTGTTGAATACTCTTAAGAGATTGAGAAATAGTTTATTATACAAAAATCCAAAGCAACTCAAAAGAAAGTAAAGGAAATTAATAAATACAGATTTAAAAAAAAAAAATCACAACCACATTTCTAGAATGCATAAGAAACAAAGTAAGCTTGTCACAACTATGCCTGGTATTTTTGACCCTGGACTTCATTCTACTCATTTAAATGTTGCAAACCAACATCTTAGCTGAGTGGAGCTAGGACTGGAAGGTAGAGCGCTGCTACGGGAGAAGCATATCCTGCTGGTTCTGAGCTCCCAGAGAGGCTAGCTGGGCATGCCGAAGGGCTCTAGGGCTCTAAGCACCCTCGGACCTCTTACTCTGAGGTTCACACCAATCCTTCAGGGTGCTTGCTGAGTTGGTGACATACTCTGGAGTTGGTGCTCCTGGGACTCACTGCCCAGCTTCACATTGTCACCGCCATGGAAGATGATAGTTACAACTACTATGGGGCTGACATCCAGTCTGAATGTGACTATGCAGACTGGATGCCCTCTGGAGCTCTACATTCTGGTTTTCCTTCTAGGCACCACGGGCAATGGCCTGGTGCTCTGGATTATGTTTCGGAGCAGCTATGAAAAGAGATGCTCAGCTGACATCTTCATTGCCAGTCTGGCAGTGGCTGACTTGTCCTTTGTAGTGACTTTGCCACTGTGGGCCACTTATACATACCGGAGTTTGACTGGCCTTTTGGAACCTTCTTGCAAGCTCAGCTGTTACCTCATCTTCATCAACATGTACACCAGTGTCTTTTGTCTCACCGGCCTCAGCTTTGACCGATACCTGATACCTGGCCATTGTGAGGCCGGTGGCCAATGATCGACTAAGGCTGCGAGTCGGCGAGACTGTGGCCACAGCAGTCCTGTGGGTGCTGGCTGTCCTTCTAGCTGTGCCTGCCATGGTGTTCCATTCCAGGAACAGTCCAGAAAACAGTACCAAGACCCAGTGCCACATGGACAACTCTAAGCTGGCCACGTCAAACTCCGAGTGAGCCTGGGAGGTGGGCCTTGGGGTGTCCTCCACTGCTGTGGGCTTTGTGGTCCCCTTCACCATTATGCTGACATGTTACTTCTTCATTGCCCAAACCATTGCTGGCCATTTCCGAAAGGAGCGCATTGAGGGCCTGCGGAAGAGGCACCGGCTGCTCACCATCACTGTGGTGCTGGTGGTGACCTTGCCCTGTGTGACCTCACGACCTGGTGAAGACTCTCTACATCCTGGGCAATTTGCTGCACCCGCCCTGTGACTTTGACAGCTTCCTCGTGAATATCTTTCCCTATTGCACCTTTATCAGCTATGTCAACAGCTGCCTTAACCCCTTCCTCTATGCTTTCTTTGACCCCCAATTTCGCCAAGCCTGCACCTCCATGCTCTGCTGTGATCAGAGCGGGTGCAAAGGCACCCCCCACAGCAGCAGTATAGAGAAGTCTGGGCACAGCCAGGGCTCAGGCCCCAACATGGGAAAGGGAGGAGAGTAGATGTATGAGAAATCTATTCCCTATAGTCAAGAAACCCTTGTGGACTAGGGCTGGGACCAGAGAGAAGCCTGGTGCCTCGGGTCTGACCCAAACTTTATCCTCGCGCTGAGAACCAGGGAGCACGGCTTCTTCCTGACTCCTCACTGAGCTCTGCTCACCTCCAGGCTCTGCCTTGTTTCTCTCCTCAGATGTTTGTGGTTTATCGGAAAGGAATAGAGCCTTGCAAACAGCTCAGCTGTTCAATACTTCTGAGGTAGACCTTGCACAAGTCTCTTAACTTCTTTAGACCTCAGTTTGTAATAAATGGGGAGATTATATGGACCCTAAAGTGTTGAAGTATGAGTCCTGACTTAATTCGTTTCTTTCTGTTTGCTCAGTTCTCTAGTCCCTCTTTGTTTTCTCTGCTACAGAAATTGTTTCTGTCAACTACCCACTTTCTAGATCTAACTCTTTCTCTTCTAGTGGGCTCTTAAGGGTTAAGAACTCTGAATCTTGAAGGGTACTTTATCCTTTGAGTTCTTATCCTGTTTTCTGAGAGCCAGTGGGTGGCTGGCCATATGTAGGCAAAGAATTAGTGCTCTGGATTTGGGGAACTCCAATGGCTGGTCCGTATTTAGGAAAGAAGTCTATGTGCTAGGCTTTCTGTAGGGAGCTGTTTCCTCAGTAGCATCTGGTTCTAAGGCTGGAGAAGTCTGAAGCTGGGCTGAGTTCCTATCCCAGTTCCATAGTGGCAAGAACAGACTTACAGACTATATCATAGCCCTTCCATGTTCCTCCCAGGCTCTGACTTATTTTTCACCCCTCTCACTCTCTTCGGGGTCTGTGGTCCTCTTCCTACCACAGGATGAAGAAGACAGGGTGAGCTTTTGTTCTCCTCTCCATCAGGACTGAGCCTCTTGGCTTCTCTGGCTCTCTTGCTCCTTTAGGGGGGGAGTAAGGTTGGGAAACAGTGTCTGGAGCCACTATGGGGGGGGTCCCAAGGACAAAATTAATAGTGGGGCCTTTGTGAACTGGAAATGGGTGTGTGTGTTCTGGGTTTTTTCTTGAAGGGCTCTGGAAGACAAGATATGTGCCATGGAAATAGGAAGAGCCTGTCTTGATGCAGTTGGACCATCTCTGGCAGAGATCCTGCTCCTGGGGCAGAAAAGGGGGTTGTGGGGGTGGTGTGGAGAAAACATTTTCTATTCCACACTAGCTTTCAAAAAGCTTCACTGCTCTCTATCTCTTTGCACAGCTGACAATTCAAACATTTGAAGCACAAGGCTAATGGGCCTGAAGGGGTCAAAAGTATTTGAGGAAGACACAAGGCAGGCTTGGAGAACTCAATCCAGCTGAAGAGATGATCTGAAAGTGTGTTGAAATTCCATTGTTGACCACAAATCCAACTGTTATGACCTCTCTCCTGGGACATGTAGCCCATTTCCTTTATCATCCATTTGGCAATTTAAGATATTCAAATCAGCAGTGGAAGAAATACACCCATAGGACTACTGTTTCATATAGCCTACAAGAGATTTTTCAGAAGCCCAGCAGGACTCCTGAATGCAAGAGGGCTCTTAGAGTAAAAGCTCAATTCTCTCTCAATGTTCTTTCCTTTGTGCCTAGCTCAGACTCACCACTGGCCTCAGCAGAAACAGATTCAAAAATCATCTTCAAGTAGTTCCATAAACTTAAACTTCAGTTCTGAAAACCCCAAAATATTGTTTCTAGCTCCCTTAGAAAGCTATTCTGCAAATGTTCATCCCCTTAAGTATTCTTTCCTAGGTTCTTTCTAAGGTAAAACTAAGCCCTAAGCCTTTCTACCATCCCTTCCCCCTTGGAAAAGCCAGTGAAAAATGCTTCTGTGCCATTGTGACATTGTAAAACCATAGCCTACTGATCTGGGTTTCGGGTAAGGAAAGCCAATACTGATTCTGAATCTAAAAGAGAAGGAGATGGCTACAGTAGGAAGTACAAGTTTAGGGAAGGACCACAGATGTGGGCTCTGGGCTAAGAAGAAAGCCAACTCACTTGATCACCCCCTATCACCAAGTGGCACATCTTCAGTGGAGATCACAGATAGCTCTGGGGTCAACAACAGGACCATGGTTTGAGAGCTGATTAAGATTTATAGTATGTTTAATAAACATAGTTGCTCTAGTTCTTAGAAGAGTAAGTCAGAAATTACTTAGGAACTTGATAATCTAGAGAAGCTAAGATTTGTCTTCCTGTCTTAGTATTTTCCCAATATTTATACCTATAGCATAAAAATGAGCACCCTGCTCCTTCTAATGCAAATAGAGATGTGACATCTCTTCCATCTCTTCTACTCCTCTTGCTGCTTTAGATCAGACTTCATCATCTCCTGCAATGGCTTTCTAATTGCTCTTACCTTTCTAATGTCTAATGCTCAGCTTCTCAAAGTAACCTTTACAAAAGGCCAGCGCTAGGGATGCAGGTAAGCGATTGAGTGCATGTCACTGCATGTATGCCTATGGACCACACACATTTGGTGCTCTTAGCAACCCGAAGAGGGCATTAGATTTCCCATAACAGGAGTTACAGATGGTTGTGAGCCTCCATGTGGATGCTAGGAACCAAACCAGAGTTCTCTGCAAGAGCAGAGAGTGCTCTTAACAGCTGAGTCATTTCCCTAGTCCCCTAGTCCCACTGAGATATGAAAACCAGAATAGGAGCCATGGTTGCAGATCAGATCTTTTTCAGTCATAAACGACAAGGATGGCACCTTTCCACCTAACCAGAAAACACCATTGACACAGTCAATGAAGCACATAGACAGAATTGTCTGGAACAAGGTGGTGCTTCAGACTCACTAAAATGAATGTAATCAATCACCAGGCAAGCCCTTCAATTACCTATTTTATTCAGGATGAAACTGAACAAGGGAAGACTTCAAGTTCTGGCCTAAGACACATAAATGCATGTATCTTGTGAGGAATGTGCCACCAGAATACTCTTGTCTTAAATAAAAAGGTATGATTATCTGCCTAAGAAAAAGTGGGAGTCTGGCTTTCCTGTAGGGTTAGAGAAAGAATGAGGCAGAGACTCCAGAACCTAGAGTTATCAGGTCAGAGGCAGCAAACTCAGATCACATTCTTAAATCTAACCCGTGGATAAGCCTACCTAGTGTGTCAGAAATAATCTATTCTGATTACAGTAATATTTTTCGTCTTTCCTGCCTGAAGGGGATACGTACTGAGGCTTTAACACTGCCAACAGGATGCAGTTCATCTCCATTCCCACTTGTCATATGCTGCTCTGTGAAGGGATTAGAAGGACATTATCAAACTCCACTGGGCTCCAGCCTGCAGCACTGAAACTTAATGCTCAGAATGCAATGCAGAAAGCCTTAGTTTATTATAAATGCTACAAAGACCTTTGAGGGCTAGGGAGCAGGACTAATTTTTTTTTCTTTTTCTTTTGGTTGGGTAACAATGACTACAAAACTTTCAAAGCCCAGGTAAGATTTGACATGAATCCAATAGACATAGTTTTGAAGCAATGTTTAAACAAAGTGATACTGAATACTTGATGCTGTTTCCAAAAAGAATATGCAGTTTATTGGTCAAGTGTTCTGTATTTAATGGATAGCTAATGTAAAGATTGTATTATTCTATCAGAGGTATTTAAATTAAAAATTTTAAATATCTGAGAAAGCATTATCTTTATTTAAATAACATTTATTTTCCAAAGTCATTTTATACTCTTGTGTCCCTATTATCTTTATACCATCTCCAGGAGGCAAAGTGAGAAAGAAGTATGATTCCTGTTGAGTTCACACAGTGAAGTACTGGAAGGTGGAATTCTCGCCATTGGAAGGGATTGACAACAGAACACTATCTCAGGCTTACATTACAAATCATTACAAATATCTTACATGGAAAAGAAACGGAGAAGGAGGCTGTGCTATAAGTACCAGTTTCAGAAGATTTCAAACTCAGTCTAAAGACTTTGTCCAGGTCAGATCCTTCCTGACCCCGTCCTGGTACCTAGCACAGAGTCACCTTCACACTTACATCTATGAGCCTTACTCCCATTTTCCTTTTGTCCATTTAACATGTTCTCTCCTCTTTGCTAGATTTTCAGTCTTCTCTCAAATGGCCTTTACTCTGAATACTCACTTTCTGGTTTCAATGGACCATTTTATATAGTTTGTTTTAAAATATTCCTTTCAACTTTTGCCCTTACAAATGCTTCCCTCTCTCATATCTGAAACAGAACTCAGAAAGTGTGGTATTAAGTCCTAGAGTGAGCTTTAAATAGAATTAGGAGACTGGGGATATTTGGTTCTATCTTTACTGCTACCTGAATGACGGAAGGCAGGTCACTTCTTGGCGCTCAGACTCCTCACTAATTACAAGACTGGACTAGAAGGAGTGGCTGTCCCACAAAGGCTGTCCCACATACTTTCCTATGTGGGATATGAACAAACAGGAAGTCCAACTTCCCACTGCTCAAGCCAAATGCTTGGAGCCATCTTTAACTTCTTTTTCTCCTGTGTCACATTCAATTTAGCAGCAGATCCTATTGGCTCCATCTTCAAAATACATCCTCAAAGCTAAGGCTCGCAGCTTCTCAGTGTCGCCAAGGTCACCATGATGTTTTAATCCATTTTCTTATGATATTTTAATCCATTTTCTCATACTCAAACTTACTTACAGAAACCTTTTGTTCATCTTTTCTCCTTGATTTTACTTCTCCTTCAGTCTACTTGAAATATCTTCCCCAAACAGTTTAACAGCAAAATTTCTTCATATTCTCCAGGTTTAAATAGCAGTTTAGCAGTGAGATTTTCCATGGCAACCCTACATATATTGGACCTACAGGCTATTTACCTCCTCACTTTATTCTCTCTCTCTCTCTCTCTCTCTCTCTCTCTCTCTCTCTCCTCTCTGTTTTACACACACACACACACACACACACACACACACACACGTGCTCCATAAAGACAAGGACTTTTTGTTATTTGCTGTTTTCTTGTGCCAGCTCAGTGCCTAGAACATAGGACACAAATGATAAGAATCTGTTAGATGACGGGCCTTTGAATTCCTCTCCTATCTGCTCTCTTGGGCACATCTATAATATCTTACTATCTTGATCTGTCTCTTAGTAGCTCTCATGGTTTCAGTTTCCATTATCTCCCTAAATTACTACAGCAGGATCCTCAACAGTTTCTTTCGTGTAAACCAATGAATGGGACTAGGAGATGCAGTCTTCAAGATCTCACTGTTCTACTTAACATGTCCAGGTTTCTCTTTGACTATATAGACTTCAAACTGCCTGAATGTCACTCAAAGCTCTTCACAGTCAGGCTCCAAACTTTCCCCACACAGTCTCCCACTGTATGCCAAAATACAGCTTTGGTGCTGTCAGATCATTCTAATGGATGGTATTTCTAACACAGGGAAAAAAAAATCACAATAGGGAGCTAGTATCAGATAATATGGCAACATTCAAGAGGTATTTCCATCAGATGAGGAGAGAGATACTGGGAATCCTGGAAGTAGATAATTAAAGGAATTAAAAGCTCAATTATTTTCACTCTAATGGATTTTACCTGACTCACCTTTCAAGAATCTGTTTATTTTCTTAGCTCCTAAAGATAACAAATTATAAACTACGATTAATTAAGCTGCTGTCTTTAGTAGCCATCAGAAGCCAGTGACCTAGCTATGTAGCTGAGAAGTGACGACTGTGATCTCTACTGCAATTTTATCATGCCAGACTGCACACTGATCAACTGTAGACAGTCACGTGACACTGTGGACGGGACAGAACAACTAGTGATGATTAATTCTCTGTTTGCATTTAAAGAAGGTATTTTTAAATTTTATTTATTTAATTTAAGGAGTCCCCAAAGGCAGGGTAAGGTAGGCCATGAAGTTTTCTTGCCTTGAGACCTCTAAGGCCCAGAAATGCTATACTGCCTCAAAGAATGACAAAGGACAGGATCTGTTTTCCCCTCTCTTCCGTTGTCCATTCTCAGAATGGACATGAGAAGAAAAACAAGGTCATGGGAAGAGGCAAGGCAGGCAAGGATGTGATGCTTGCATGGCTGCGAGGACTGGCTTATCTTGATTTTGGAGAAGAGAAAATTAAAGCTAGACACTGGATCTCTTCTCTTAGTTCATCTACTTTATTTCCTTTCTAACACATGCACTGCTTAAAAAGATTAGCTTAGAGGTGCAATGACCACTCCAGCTGGGGAAAGGCACACAATGCACACCACTCTACGTAAACACACCCAAAAAAGTTCTGTACAGCAGTTTCTTCTTAGACTTTTACTGATTCCAGTGACCTCTGAGGAAGAACAAGGAAGTGTGTGGGTGATTTTCTTCAGTGTGGAACAAGAAACGGATACCCAGCAATGTGCCCAGGCAAAGCTCAAGCAAAGCTTCGAGATCATTCTCAGCTAAGATCAAAGAAAACAATGAAGAAAAGAAAGGTAAAAATATGCTCTTCATACTTTGCATCACATGAAAGCAAGGTAATACTAAATGCAACTGTTGACTACCTAATCACCTCAAGAACAAGCCCCTACCTGAAGACGTCAAACAGAATTTAGATGGCTTCTGCATATACAGGACTACCCGAATGGAGAGTCAAGTCAACAGAGATGTAAGAACCAAGAGAACACGAGGACCCCAAGGGAAACAGAAAGATTGCTGCACAGTTATAGAAAGTGATGTTTTTTAATAAAGGATACGATGACATGTAAAAAATGTTTGCTAAAGAGAAATGAAAAAATACGAAAATCACATAACATAGACATCATATAGTGCTCATTTTGTACAAAATATACAGAACAATTTGAAAGAAAATATAATAACTTGTTCACAATGATTGTAAATAATTATGACTTCCTTTTTGTTGCTCCTCTCATGGTGTTTTATTATGTAGCTCAGCCTGGCCTTAACTCACTATGTGGCTTAAATTGCCCTTGAACTTGAAGCAATCCTCCTGTGCTCATCCTCCTGAGTTCTGAGATTACACTCGTGACTCCAGCTGCACGCGCTACTTACACAACAGAAAACAAAATCAAATGCAACTAACATCCAGGGTTTCATCTATTTCAAAATGAAATGAAAATAAAAACCCAGAGAACACCATTATTCCTGTCCCTGGGATTAACAGTAACCACCTGGAGAACTAGGAGGTCAGAAACAATGAAGAAGGATTCTTCTAGATTCCTAATGATGTGATCTGTCAAAGCTGGAATCTCAATGCAGATAGTTAAAATTAATCAATAGCTGTTCATCAATAGCTGTATGCTTGATTTTGGATAACTGCTGAAGAAAGCTGGCAATATAAATAATCTGTAGAGCACAGAGGAGGAAAATCAAAAAAATAAAACAGTGGCACACACCTGAAATCCTAGCATCTAAGAGGCAAAGCACAGGACCTTTAAATCAGCTTGGTCTATACATCGAGTTCAAGGGCAACCTAGGGTGATACACTGAGACATCGAGACCCTGTCTGATAGAAAGGAAGGAGGCAGAGGAGATAAAAACAAACAAATAAACAACAAAACAAAACAAAAAAGCAAAAATAAAAAACTGGAGAAAATAAGGGATCAGAGAGGTGTCATTACTAAATAAAAATATAAAATGGAAAAATAATAATTCTGTTTCAGAAGATGGAAATTTTTATGTTCTATTCTCATTTTAAATAAAAATCATTTTCAGACATGCCTGTAGAGTTTCAAAGGATTAGATAAATTGGAGAATCAAAAGAAACTAGTTCTGCAAGAAGGGAGCTAAAATCAAGAGTGTTGCTTCTCTCTGGACAAGCTGAGCAAGAAGTGAACCAAAGTGGAAAGCCTGGCCTGTTTATCATCCAAATGTATGACTGGGATCCATAAGCCATTGCTCCTTGCACAAGAACTGGTTCTGCACTTTACCCACATGACTGCTACCTCCCATGCACACAAGGCGGCAGGGCATAGTGGTGTGAAGAAATGACTCAGGGATGCCGACTGCTTAGGCTTGAATCTCAATTCTCCTGTCAGCCAGATGTACAACCTTGAAGCAATTACCTAACCCCTCTGCCTATGCTCATCTATAAACACAGATGACAAAAGAAATACTCATCACAAAGGCCTCTTGTGTTGATTAAATGGGTTACACATGAGTATGTAGCAATGTCCCTGGACATGGCTAGCATCCATTTAGTATTAGTTATAATAATAATTATTATTAATGTTGTGAACCTTATAATAAAAAAAATTGGTACCAAGTTGGTTTGTATGTCATTAGTACTTTTTTACAAACCACTGTCTGCTCACCTGGTAAGCGATATTAATAACCCTCTTCTTTTCCCCCGAAGTAAGAGGCACAGAGATGGTAAACAATAATAAAAATAATTACCAGTTGATATTTAAACTACTTGATAAATGGATGAAGTATCACTCAACCTTCCTGTGAGGTCAGTTGTCCATCTAAGGAACTGCACACAGTAGGGGAAAAACAGGAAAGAGTTTAAAGCTGCCATGTTAAAGGGTCTTGATAAGTATCTTGTGTTTGCTATAGAAACCCAAGAAAGCCCATGCATTAAATATGTAGACTGTCCCAGGACTAAGAATAATAAATGCAAAATATATCCACCACAGGAAAACAGCAAGTCAGGGCCCCACAAGTTCAAAGCAATCAATCTGTTAATTTAACTGCCTTTTTGAACAAAGCTTAACACTTCAGAGAATATAAGCACCTTGATAACACCTATGATATAAATGATAGTGACCAGGACACACACACACACACACACACACACAGACACATAGACACACACACACACACACACACACACACACACACACACACACACACACAAATTTAAATTGTTGAAAGAATAGTTGAAGATTTTATTTACATAAAAACTGAAGAGGCAAATGCTTTTATTTTGTTAGAAGCTAGCACTTCAGGAGTTCATGACTAGAAAGGAGCAAAAGAAGTGTTTGTAAAAATTCACTGGTCTATATGTTTTAAAATATGTAGACTTTAAGTACTTGATACTTCCATAAGAAGACAAAAGAATTATAGAAAATATCCACTTACTATACTGAGTGGCACTGGGTTAACCCTCACCATCTTACACAGTCTGTGGAGTTCTAAGTGAAATGAAATGCCCTCAATAATCCCAGAGGCAAATCTTCCTACTAAATTCTTGGGCTAGTTTTTAGTACTTAGCATAGCACTGCTTACAGTATTCACTAATATACTTAATGACTGCTTAGTTTTCTAATTTAGGGCAACTTACAAGGTTGTTCTTAGACACTTGGTTTTCATACCTCCTTATTATGCATCTTTAAATTCTCTTATTCTTTTAGTTTCTAAAAATTCATGTACCACTATGCCTTGGAATATTTAATATCTAGCACTGTGGCTCCTTCTAGAAGAGCAGCTAGATAGCGAGGAACTTACACACCAAAAAAGTGCAACACAGCCTAACC
This sequence comes from Micromys minutus, assembly GCF_963924665.1. Taxonomy (NCBI): domain Eukaryota; kingdom Metazoa; phylum Chordata; class Mammalia; order Rodentia; family Muridae; genus Micromys; species Micromys minutus. Next base: position 23,322,876 of record NC_137975.1, read on the forward strand.
TAAGTGAACCTAAGCAAAAGCCTGCAGCTACTTAAATCCAAAATAATCCTGGACCACCCAGAGAGACAGCTCTAGGGACAGCGCAGATGCTGCTCAGTGCCACAGACACCAAAGCTGAATCACTGTGAACAGCAGTACCTTCAGTCTCCCCTGGGTGTTGGCTTTGGTGGCAAACCTGACCCCTTTATCAGCAGACAAACCTTTGAAGTATCTGGCAGCCTTCCATTCCCTGCTCAGATAATCTCGGCTTCACATCCTATTTGTTTCTACAAAGACAATCTCTTCATCAGAAACGAGAGAATGAAGCTCAAGTAATCACAACAAATTCTTTTCTTTTCTACCAAGAGGACAAACTACAATTGAAACAGCCGTCTACAAAGCATCATGAAATGCTGTCGGTCACCATGTCATAATGGGGAAGAGATTCAGTCTCCTACAGATACTGAGTTCAGTGGAGGACAGGCGATGGAGAGTGGTGGACATGGGGATAAAACCATCTATTCTTCTGGACACATCTCCACGTTAAATCCTTTTCAAAGAGGCAGGATACAGGGCCAAAACCCTTAAGAACCATTCTTTTCCCATTCAACTAATAGCACAGTCATACCTTAGTGTCTTCAGGCAATGGCTTATAGAACTCCTGAGGATAACAAAGTCCAGTGATGCTTAAGTCTCTTATGAAGTAGCACAGTGTCTGTATACAAACTCCCTGCATTCATACCTCCTTTAATCTGTAAATAATTTCCAGAGGATTTATATCACCTGACACAGTGCAAACACTACGTTGTTACATGATTTGGGAAAATGACAAAAAAAACTTATGTACAATTTTTCCCCAGATACTTTTAGTTTGCAATTGAAAATGTGGATACAGAAGGCCAGCGATATCCACTAGAGACATTGGTCAACACACACAAGTATGTGTCAGTTCTAGTATTGTTTATGACAATAACACTATAGACATGCCTCTTACAGAATAATCATCTTCTCTCAGCACACATAGGAAATCATGTTATCATACAAGGAGTAACATATACTGTTCTTTAACTTTAAATCTCTTTTATCCTCTTTTACTACCCACCCTATTGCTCTAATGAGGAGATATCCCTAATGATATATCAGATATGTTAGATATATGCTGCTATGATTTGATGTGCCCCTCAAAGTTCATGTGCTTAATCCTTAGTGTAGTCATGATGAGAGGTGATTCAATTAGTGGATCAATGTCTTTATTATGGGAGTGGGTTAGTTATTTCAGGAGTGAGTTTCTGATAAAAGGATGACAATAAATCACCTTCTCTCTCTCTCTGCCCCATCCTTCAAGGCATGCATCACCTATAGGAGGAGGCCCTTGCCAAGCCAGCCCCGAGTGAACTCTGTCTCCACAACTATCAAGAAATAAAACGCTATTCTGAATAAATTATTCTGTCTCTGCTATTGTGTTATAGCATTGCAACACTTTACTCCAGTCTGTGGCTTTTTATTTTCTTGAAAATATCTTTTCAAAACGTTCGTGACTTGATAAAGTCTGACTTACCATCTTTCCCTCTTATAGTAGAGGCTCTTTAATATTCTGAGATATCTTTGTCGATTCAAGATCACAAAGATTTTTTTTTTAAATTCCCCAAATAACTTTTATGTTCAGGCAAACCTGAGAACTACTAGTCTGTGGGGAATGTGACCTAGCTTTCTTAATTTGAGCTGAGTTTCTGCCAGAGGAAAACAGAGCACTGAAGCTAAATTAGAAGTACAGTTAACTGGAAAAGCAAGAGTACAGTCAAGAGCCGCAGGACTGCCTGAACCGACCAGCTTCCCAAGCTTAAATGTGAGCATCCGCCAAGGGCTAAATTACATGAGTTGAAAAAACACAGAGCCAGGGGTGCTCCAAGTGGCATCCCCACGGTGAGAGGAGAAGCCAACAGGAATGTCCTCCCCTTTGTGGGGAAGAGCATACCCAATGTATTATGGGTTAACTGATAAAATGGGAAAATTATTCCTCTTCCATGTGGGGGTGAGAGTGGCCATTTTTGAAGCCACCACATTAAGTAAACAAAGGTGGTAGTAATAATATTTATCCAAACTGCTTCCAACAGGGGTCAGACAGATTGGGCTTTCATTAAATGAAGGAACTGTCAGGGACACCGAATGGACTCAAGTTTTCTTAGAATCCTGGACAAAGTGGGTCTGTTTCTTTGCAGTAGACAAGGGCTACTTTCCAGATGTTATATTTAGCTTAAAGGAATCTCCAACACAGCTTCATGCAAAATATATAATATGTCCCAGTAGGTATAACCACAAACCAGAGGGCCAGCAGGGAGTATCCCTTAAGAGGGTTCAGTAGCATAGAGGGGTCAATTGTGTAGCCAAATGGACAACCCCAAACTAGTTGAATTAGCTATGAGCCAGACTTTTGGCCATACCTCACATTTAATGAGTCTTGTTTCCCTTCCTGCTAACAATTCTGTACCCAGAGAGAAAAAACATGTTTCCCCTTCCACTACAACTCTGAGCTGCTTGCCCATATCAGGAAAGAGAAACAACAGAGTTAATGTTTTCAGGACGTTGGTGTGCAGTACTAGTCCAACTCTCTAGATGGTTTTCTAGAATCAATGACAAACACAAAGGCCTCTTCCTTGTACGTTGCCCCACAGCCTCCTAAGAGCGCTTGTGGATGAGAATACTAGCTTCTAGAGCCAGATGGCAGGACTGAACACCAGCCTCAGTGCTTGCTTTGAGCGTTAGCTTTCTGTTTTATAAAAGAGATAATGATAGCACCCACAGGTACACTGTAAGGGTCAAAGGTGAGGGTATGCATGGAAAATGATTAGCACAACACTCGGCACATATGGATTCAAAGAGCTGACTTTTCTCATCATAACCTTTGTCATTAATCTTCATAGACTAACATAAACACAGGCATCCACAGTGAAATCAGGAATAAAAGTGCCTTTTCTGAAGCCCATGTCTTTGAAGAAATCGCCTTTCTTTTTGCTACTAGATCCAAATTTACTAGTAAAACAAAAGATATGATCTATGCCAGGATTCCAGTTTGCCATCTCTTGGCTGTTGGTCATTGTAAGGCCCTTTGAAGTGATGCATCATTCCTTGGAGAACTCAGCTATCTGCTGTGCAAATCAGATAGCCCTAGACCCCAAGCATCGCCTCATTGGCAATCTCTGGAACTAGACTTACCTTTCAAAATGTAATTGAAGGTACCCAACAACCAGAAGAAACCTCTAGTTTAGGACAGAAGATACCATGGAGATCTCTAACCTAAATTGACTTTTGGGATCTGTTTCTAATTTCAGAGAACTGAAGCACATAAAGAAGCCCAGGTCTTGAGCTAAGTTACTCAAAGTTAACAGATCCAGCATAAGAAAGGTCATTTGGATAAGGCCCCTCCCTATTCAAGTAGCACAAAGCTTCATATTATAGAAAACATGCCCAGAGCCATTCCTTTGGCTTCTTATCTAATTACTATATCTTTATCAGTGAGATTCTAATTCTTCTGGTGCAATATACTCTAAACAGGACACTGGAAAACTGTGGTTTAGAAAAACACTTAATTGTTGAATGTAATAATCCTATTCATATCTCTAATAATATATTAAAACCAAGTTATGACAATCTAGAAACAGTCTTAGGATCTGCATTTACACAATACTATAATATACTTAGGTACAATGAGAGAAACCATACCCAAAAGTCCATTATACTGTATGATTCTACCCATACAAAGTATGAATCCAAGCACATCCAAAGTTTGCTGTTAGAAATCAGGGATATGGCTGTCCTTAGGGGTTCAGAATTTGGGAAAAGATGGGGCTTTTTGGAGTACTGAAGTGTTCTGATTCCTGACCAGGGAACTGATTACAGAGGTGTATTCCGTTTGTGAAAATGTACTTAACTATAAACTTACTGTATGTTTGTCTTCTCCTGAGAGTAAATTCTTCCTTCTATCATCAGTACAGAAACACATCTTATAGAGGTCGGCCCAGAGGACCTCCCTGGTCAGGAATGCCATGAGTGGAAGGATTTCTCCTTCTAGAGGTGACATGCCCCAGGTCTCTGGTGAAATGGAGCTGAATACTGAAGAAGCCAGGACACAAGCAGTTTTGGTCTCTGGCTGTTGCTACCATAGACTTCTCTGAGATGTGAAGACTACAAATCTCTCTTTATTCCTGTCTGTGGTGATATAATGAGAAATGTTCTTCACAGTCTTGGACATTTGAGCACTTGGTCCCCAGCTGGTTGTACTATCTGAGATGTTTAGGGGCTATGGCCTTGTGGGAGGAAGTAGTCATAGGGGGTAGGCCTCGAAAGCAAAGCCTCGCTCCAGTTCCAGTTCATTCTCTGGGCTTCACACTTGCAGTGGGAGGAGCTCTCAGCTTCCTGCTCCTGCCACCATGCTTGGTGTTACATGCTATGCTTCTCCACCATGACACTCTTACTGTTCTAGAGCCATATATCCAATAAACCCTTCTCTCTGTAAGATGCCTTTGGTCAGATTATATTATCACAACAACAGGAAAGGAACTAATACATTCTAACGCTAGAAGAAAAGGAAGCTAAGAAACTGTCTGAAATTGTGTTGGATAAAAACCTCTTCTGGAAGTATTGCACTCAAATGGACAGAGAAAAATGAGGGAGGAAACTTCTAGTCTCACCTTTTGCAGGCCTAAGATAAGCAGGTGTCAAGGTCACAAAAAGAAATAGTGATCACAGCCTGACATAAGTTATTTCAATCATGAAAACATGTATTAGTATTTGATACACAGAAATTCAGATTAACAATAAGTAAGCCAGAGCAGATGCTGGAAACCACGAAGGCCATAGAAAGTGCCCAAAACAAAGGAAGCTCTGGTCACAGCACAGCAGGGTCACAGACTGTCGGTGAGCATTCTGGGTAATCACCCTTTCCTCTTCAGATGTTGCATCCTCCATACCCTGCCTCTAAACAGAGTGCTCCTTCATAGATGCAGTTAAGTACACAGTATAGTTCTCAGTCCTTTGTTCAGGCCACCCAGTGCAAATGGAGGAAACTCTGAACTAACTTCAAGTCTAATCAAATCTGAAACATTTTCCAATGTTAAGAACTAGGAAACTATTAAGAGCTATAACTATAGCAACAATAATTCTAATTATTAGGCTGTTTATTCATTTAACCTCTAATTTTATTTCTGGATATATTATCTATAATTCAGTGAAATATATATATATATTCTATCCATGTTATATACAGATATATATGCATACACACACATAGCCATTTTCTGTAAATTTCTGTGACATCCACTTTCTAGAAATTCTCTGGGGAATGTCAAAGTCAGTCATGGTATATATGGTAGCTTGGATAAGACTGGCCTCCACAACTCACAGATTTGAATGCTTGGTCATTAGTGAGTGGCAGTACTAGAGAGAGATTAGGAGGTGTGTTCTTGTAGAAGTTGGAGTGACCTTGTTGGAGGAAGTATGACACTGGGGATGAGCTTTGGGGTCCTAAAAGCCTAAGATAGTCACAGTGTCTCTGTCTCCCTGCTGTCTATGGATTAGGCTGTAGAATTTTCAACAATTTCTCCAGCATCACATCTGCCTGTATGTCACCATGGTGAAAATGGACTAACCCTGACACTGTAAGTCAGCGTCAATGAAATGTTTTGTTTTATGAAAGTTGCTGTGGCCATGGAGGGTCCTCACAGCAACAGAACTCTAAGATAGCGGCATCTATGTACAGTAGTCAGGTCTCGGCTACCACCTAGAACCAAGCCTCCCGAAAGAACGATTCCACAGGGAACTCAGGAAAAGGGGGTTCCTGCCTTCCCAAGAGGCTAGTTTCAGCACTGACAGGAAAAGGGATATTTGACCAAAATGTCTTAAGATCACAACTATTTTCAGGTATTCTCTGGTCTAATTGCTCAATCTATATGCAACAAAATGAGATAACGAAGAAATTTCAGAAAGCAATGAGGTGTCCACGCTAAGAGTAACCAAATCCATGAGTCCAAGTTGGCTAAGATAGAACTTGGAAAGAAAGCTAAGTTCAAAATATAAGCATAGAGGAATTACTAAGCGAACCAGATGAGGAAAACATGGTACACCACTAAAGAGCCCTGAGTCGCTAGAGGTTTCAAAGCATATAGAAAACGCCAGAACAGCATTGATATAAAAAGCTGATAGGGAAAGCTGCTGGTCCATGGACACTTGGCATTGTCTTCCCGGGAATATCAATTCAGCTTAGGAAGGTTAAAAACTTTGCTATTTCAAATGTTATTGTTTTAATACTATGTGGGATAGAATGGTCAGTGGAAAACCTATTAAGTGAAGTCAAGAAAAATATCTTTTATTTACAAAGTCACCAGCCAAGAACCTCTGTGACTAGGAACAGCTATCCATATACCTTCTTAAAGAGTCTTCCTGAGTCCTCGCTGACTTGAACAAATCGAGGAATTATATTATTCAGGTAGATGTCACTCAGGGTGGTATGATCCCTGCTCTCCCGCTTCACCTGGTTTAAGAGGAGATTCCAGCAGTTGACTGGAGAGAGAACATTCTGGTCCTTCCTACAGAGAAATCAAAGAAAAAAAAATTAGTTTTAGCAAGCAGGCAGAGCTAGCAGGTATGATTATAGTCCATGTCACAAAAACCATAGTAATCAAAGCAGGAGTACAAACAAGAGCATCCTCCTTGAAGCCTACTGCTATGGTTTGAATGTGACATACCCCCAGCCCCAGGCACCTGGATTTCTGCACTTTTTGTACCCCAGCTAGTATTTGGGGAGGTTAGGTTTATCAGGAGGAAGTGGGTCACTGTGGGAATAGGCCTTAAGGCCTAAAGGCCATTATAATTCATACCCTCTCTCTGAGGTGAGAGCCAACAGCAACCTCATGCTCCCACAGCCGAGGAGCCCCAGCATACATCCCCTGCCTGAGAGCCTGCAATAACCATGAGCAAAATCAGTATTTCCTGTCTGTTGCATCTTGTCATTGTTTGATCATAGCAATATAGTAAGAAAACTGACGAGCACACCTACATCACTACATTTTTTTCTTTTTGAAAAACTCTAAAAGGGGGTAAAAAAGAACAAGAGGAGGAAAAGGAAACATGGAAGAGGAAGACAGGAACATTTTCTGAATATCTGGTAAAAAGCTTCAAATATGCTATCTCAGTTAAACTCCAGCACCCCCACCCCCAAATCTCTCTCAAGGATCTACAATAACCACCATTTTCATGGTTAGAAAACTGAAACTCTCACACTAGTAGAGAGCAAGAGGAAGTCAGAGAACCACAGTTCTGTATTGTCTGACTAGGATACATCAGACTTTCTCCACAGTCTAAATGTTAGAGGTTGGGTCACCTGGCTTATCATTAGGGTTAGAGACAAATAAAGGTAAAGGTTATCTATAGGAGGGGCTGGAGAGATGGCTCGGTGGTTAAGAGACTTGCTGCTCTTGCAGAGGACCTGGCTTCAGTTCCCAGGACCACTCATAATTCCAGTTCCAGGGGACCTGAACTCTCTTCTCACATCCATGGGCACTTGCACTCATGTACACAAACCCATATACACACACATATACATAACTAAAAATGAATTAAAAAATAATTTACCAGAGATCAAAATCACTGGAATACTACAAACTAAAACCTCTATAAGTTTGCCTACTATAGACGCCCATAACGACAACTTTGGAGATATCTGCCATGAAAAATTCAGTTCCATGGAACATATATAAAGGGGTTTTTGACACCACTGACCATTTCTCATGTCCCATATTTGAATATATGTATTCCTAACATTCATGCTTTGGCAGGCCCATAAATTCTAAGCCTATACTCTCATTTCAAATGAAAACAATGTGATTCCTAAAGCACGTCAGTTATCTGCTCAGTTTTCAGTACTAATCTGAACAGATAGCGATACACATTGAAGTTGAGAATCTTTAAGGAGAGGAAAAAAAAAAAAAAAACCAGGGTCCGTTTATGGGGCCACTTCTTAAGGGATGCTATGTGCTTGACTTGCTTTTTAATGTATGTTACATTGGTGTTTAATTTATAGCTCGCAACTTGTCAAGAGGTGATCTGAAAGCTGAGAAGAGGTAAAGCAAAAGAAATGCGAGAGCTTCTGTCTAAGTGACAAATGCAAAGGAGCAGCGGTGGCACTGGGCAAGCCTGCAACTGCAGAAGATGCGCATGGCCACGGAAAGGAGCCAAACCTGTGAACTCATCCCCTCTTCTCTTCCTTCCCTCCACCCAGACTCTTGGTGCAATATCAAGTTGAGAAGAGCGCCGTCTCCAATCAGAGCAACCAGTAAGCTCAGAACTCAACACGGGTTTTTCAGTTCTGCAACAGTAGCCATTAACAAATAATGTCACTACAGCTCCCTGGCCCTCAGAGCACTCCTCACCAGCAAACCAAATACTTACCTGCTGAGTCCAAATTGAAACTAAGCATGCCCTGCCCCCCCATCATACTTCTTCAGACAAAATTACCAATGTTAAGTACTAGCCACTAACCATAACAACCATTAACTTTCTAGGGAATTAAAAGGACTCCTGTGGAAAAATACTCTAGCTAAGGGGGTAAAGATAGATATAATTAATCTATCCCCTTTAAAATGTTTAGCACAGGGTGGGCATAAATAGAAAACAATCCTAAATGTACAGTGGTAACAGATTTGAGTACACCTATTCAATGATACCCTATCTTAATTCAAGGGGACTTTCAAAGTAATTCTCAGATCAGTTTTAGTTAACAGTATCCTGGAAAAAACATACACAATTTAAAAAGTACTATTTAATAACTTATATATTTTTATTTTATGTGTATCAATATTTTGCCTGCATCTATTTGGGGGAGTCAGAACTCCTGAAACTGGAGTTATAGACAGTTGTGAACTGTCATGTGGATGCTGGGAATTGAACCTGGGGCTTCTGAACGAGCAGCCAGTGCTCTTAACTGTTGAGTAATCTCTCCACACCCTAAAAGGCAGTATTAAAAGAAGTCAGGCAAGATGGCTCAGTCGGTAAAAGCACTTGCCCTGTAGACTGAATGACCCAAGTTCAATCCCTGGATCCCACGGTGTAAGGAAAGAAGTGACTCCTGAAAGTTGCCCTCTGACTTCTAATGTGTGCTGCGATGTGCATATACAATAATATGTTTTTAAAAGACATAGTATTAAAACTCGTAACATATTTTTTCAGGTTATTTCTCTTGGCAGAATATCCATGTCCTTACTAAGTAGAGAATATACCAGGCTATTACACATAATTTTAAAAGAAGGAGGTCTTATGAGACTCAACTTTACAACCGGTTTCTTTCTGCTTCTTATGAGAGTATACAGATGGGTTGGTGGTCTGTGCTAGGTCCATGGTAGACCATGGGTAGCTAGGGAATCAACACTTGAACTCTGCCATTTCATTATCCAATTGCTATGATGCTTATTTTAAATACTAGGATTCACATAATTAATATTTGTAATGGGAACAGTCTCTAGGTAGTACTAATGGCTTAATTTTAAAACAAAAATATTATTCTTCTGCAATACTCAAATCAATTTGAAATTATTTTGAAATTAGTACCAGTATTCATGTATGAATTTTTTAAAAAATTAGAGGGGTGACAAGAACTATTGGGGATTGAACCAGGGTCTTGCACATTCTAGTCAAGCATTCTTAGCTGAGCTATATCTCCATCCTGCATGACTTTATTAATAGTAAAGAATCTAGACCAAACACAGAAATAATGATAATGATGAAACTACAGAAAAACTAAAACTTTTATTCATAATTATGGTATCAATATTTTTAGTTAATAAACACAGCTTCACTGCTCATAATGACTGATTCTAATAAACTCTAAAACCCTGTAGTTTAAATTTTTTTAAATTTAAAAATATTTCATTCTATCTATCTATCTATCTATCTATCTATCTATCTATCTATCCATCCATCCATCCATCCATCCATCCATCCATCCATCCATCCATCTATCCATCCATCCATCTACCTTCTTTATCTATTCCACATTTAAAGTGCAAGTGTTTATTTTAAAAACATGGTCTATGATTCAGGCATGGTGGCTATAATCCCAGCACTCAGGAAGTAGCAGTATAAGGATCAAGAATCTGAAGTTGTCCTGGGCTGACCAGAGGGACACAGAGGGGCCCTGCTTCTGAAGACAACAGCAGACACAAACCAATATCAACAAGTAACTTTGTTCCTTCCAGGAGTTGCTAGTCTTTTAATACTACTATAGTTTTTCACACAGTATTTGACTTCTCTGAATCTATATTATTTTTTAGACACTACAGTCTTACATATAGATGCTTTATTTCTTTTAAGACAGTGTTAGGGCAAGAAAGATGAAGAGAATATAGGGAGGAAAAAAAATAAGCACACTATACAGGCAATTTTCCTAGCCAATAGAACAAAGCTACAATACTCTCCAGGTTAAAAGATAAGCAAGCCCACAAGGCATGCTTTTCTAGGAGAGTAGCAAGGATCTGAGAGGATGGCTTCCTGCTCTAGTAGTTTTGCAGGCTTGTTTGTTGGAGCCAATTAAATTGCATTTGATTAGGAGATCAAAATCTGTCTATGTCTTTTCCATCTAATATTTGTTAGTACAATGTCTTCGCTTTCCTTATCCCTCTCACCAACTTCGAGTCTCAGGCTGAATAATCCCCAGACACTTAAAGGGTCTGAGTCTCTTAGGAATGTGCTGGAACACAGCCGTGAACCTCCTTAAAGTGATCCCTAAAAAGCAAACAAAATATCCAGAAGTGTTTTCATTAACTTAAAAAAATTCAGGAGGAGGATCAAGAAAACACCACACTGTGTTGCATAAGAGATGACTTTAGTCAATAGAAAGGGAACCCAGAGCGTCAAGAGCCAGTACACAACTACAAAAGAGATTATTACTACAAAGGCTCTAGACTAGATAAACCTGCACAACTGAATTGCTAACAGCAACTTGAAGACAAGAGCCCAGTTTTTCTCCCTCAGTAGAGATTACACCTATGGATGCACAAACACTTATGAACAGATGACTAAAAAGATTTCTAAGAATGCCAAGATAAAATGCAGCCCCACAATCATAAAATCTGTACATTGCATACTATCTCACCCCCACCACAGATTTCCTCTGGTTGTTTTAATAAACTCACATACAAAAACACTTGTCCCATCAACTTCCTACCATCTATCTCATCTACAAAACGGACAGTGCCCATCTAGCTCCTGAAACAGCTTCAGTAGATCACTGCTAAGATCCCAGAAGCCCCTCCAATATGGGATGACAATTAATCAATAACAGCCACATTTATGGCCCTGCAGAGCACAAGCTTGGTGTCTGGATAGCTAGAGCTTTTGCTGCTATACTGAGGGTTCCTCTGGGTCTACTGTCTACTATTTACACCTTGGCAGGGCTGGGGTTGTAGGTTAGCTGAAATCATGGATGCAAGAGAACTTTAGCAACACAAAGCACCAGGCAAATGGGAGAAATATTAGCATTTTCATTTCCAAACAAATGAGGACTTTGCTTTCATCCATTTCCAATATGTTCCTCAACAGGCCCTAGGTCACAGCCAAGAGTGCAGCCTGCTAAAAAGAGCACAACCCTTAGCAAATCACAGTTGGATAAGTCAGCGACAGACAATTAACCAAGCAGCTGCATGTCTCTGAGAAGACATGAGAGAAATATGAAAGGAAAGCAGACTTCAGTACTGCACTATCCTTTCCCACAGAGACAAGGTAGAACAATAGTCCTGTGTTCCTCAGTGGGAGCTGTGTGCTAAGGCTGACAAGAAGAATTCAAAGGGAGCCCAGAATCCCAGTAGTACCAGCAACTTCCAAAGCCAGAACAGAATCCGGACCAGACCTGCCAATTTCTAAAAAGCTGGCAACTGTCAATGCATCGAAGAATACAGTTTCTCACTTTTAGATAACAGTTCTGCGATGATAGACAAAACTCAGAATGATTTAAATTCATCGTTCAATATATGTTATTAAGTCTCCAATGAGAAAAAGAGCAGGTATGTGCGTGATAAAGGAGCTCATTTGATGATGGCTTGACAGCAAACGAATGATGAGAGAGAAGCTGAATTCAAAAAAATAAAATAAATAAAAAAATGCAAACCCAAATTCCCTCTTGGCACCTTGATTAAAATGAAATGAACTGAAGCAGCCAAAGAGATTATTTTATTCAGATGAGTGTTATTAGCCTTTCTGGCTTATTTTCTTTATTATGCATTTTGCTGATGCTGACAGAAACAGACGAGCTCAGAGAGGAAAAGCTGCAGCGGATTTGTGGTCTGACAGTGCCGTGCATAAAATCAGACCCTTGCTGACCCAGATAAGCCAGAGGATGGATTGGATTTGCTAGGGAAGGTGCTAAAAGGAGGGGAGACTTTAAAAATTAAATTGCCAAGGCAGAAACTGACTTTAAAAGATTTTGCCTGTAATGGTGGCTGCTGGTTGGGTGACACAGTAGTCCAGTCGCAGCCTGGAGGTACCTTTTAAAGACAGGCAGACAGGGGTGGGCACACTTCTCTGGATTTATCCCAGCTGTGGCTTCAGCTTTGCCAACAATGAGATCAGAGTAGGAGAGTTTAGAGACAGGAACAGAGAGGTTCCCAAAGCAAAGCCCATATACACCATGAGTGAAGAAATAAGCTTTGAAATTGTCAAGTTAGGATCATATGCTTGCCTAGACAGACAGATTAGAAAGGATTCAAGAAGCTGTGTATGCCTTACTCGTTTACAGTCTAACTGTCCCTTCTAATCAGGTTTGGGGAAAGAACTGTTGTGAATGGGATTTTTGCAGCAGTGGTGTCAGTCCCATGGAGCTTAGCTGTTACCTTCATAACCTTCAGATAGAGGCATGCCCAAGAGCTGAGAGCTTTCAAAATGTACCTTCCTTCCTTCCTTTTTCCTTTCGCCTTCTTTCTCCTAAAATGTTCTTGGTGGTGAAACCCACACCTTGTTTATCCTGTCTTACTGTTTGTGTGTAATCTGATATAGACAAGCCCATTGAGAAAGCCTCATTTGACTGAATTCGGTCTGCTTATCACAGCCTTCTTTATGACTTCTGTAGACCTGGGGCCTTCTTCTTCTTTACCTAACTCTCCTTGTACACTATACATATACACATACACATACACATACATATACATATACATATACATAGCAATGATACCTTCTCAAAAAAGGCAGTGATCACCTCAAAAGGCCCGAAGTTCAAATAATCGGCAGAACTAAAAATATGGCAAGAGAAATACACAGCAAAGATACAGGCAATAACCAAATAACACATAATCAGATGGCTCCTCGGCTGCAAAGGTTTATAAACATCACTATTACACTTTCAGTTGGATCCATGTGTTCTATAGAAAGAACTGTGAACAATTCTACAATTAAATCTCCAGTTTTTCCTTCTCTGCTTAAGATGTCACCAGAAGCCCTGCAAGTTATGACAAGTATATAGAGAAAACCACAGATGTGTTAGCATTTTTTAAAAAATAAACAAAACGTTGAAAGACGACTGAGGCACAATGGCTCAGTCTTGGTCATTTATGCTGGGGAACTAACTACTTTTGTGTGCCAAAATAGAATGGCACCATCCTGAAATCCACACATCATTTCAAAGCATCAAATGCTCCCTTTAGGAGCAGGCATCTCACAGGCACCAGGCACAAGTGCAGAAATCTGATCTATAGCCAGCAAGTGACTGCCAGCCAGGAGAAGATAAGCATACTGAGTACTAATAGCTGTTGGTAAGAAAGAGCATCTACAGGGTACCTTTCTTTTCAATGTATGTTCTTGGGATGGGGAGTCCTCATTCTATGGCTCCTGGGAACAACGCTAAGTGGAACAAAGCCACGCAGCCCTCAGAGCAGCTTTGTATGTCATTACTCCTTCCCATGTGCTGTTATCTCATGTTTATCCTTTGAGTAGCAGACGAGTGACTGAATTTGTATCTTCATTGGCTTGTGCACTCCAAACTCAGGCATATTATTAACCAGGTTAATACTTTATGAGTGAAACTTTAAAGGGCTGGGTAGGATAAGGATGCCCTAGTAAGTTTCCAGGTTAGTAGGTCAAATTTTGAGTTCAGTTCCTTATGGAATTTGGATGAATAATGACTCTATCCCAGTGAGAAAGTACTCTGTATAAAGCACCCTAAGACCCAGATTCAGCTCTGTTACTTGATAGCCAGGTATTCTTAGTAAGTGACAAATGTACTGTGGCCTTCATATTTTCTTTTCCCCTTTAAAAGTATAAATGAAAGACCCAATGCCTAACTCATCTGACTCCTGTTAAGATTATACATTAAACAAGGTGATGTCCATTAAGAAGCTTTACTCACAGGAAGTCTTCTCCAGCCATGAATCAGTATCAGCAATATCATTATTAGTTTAACAACTGTTATTACTACTTGACAGCCCACTCAATGAATCTACACTCACATAATGGCTTCAGCAAATTTGTAATCTTCCTACAGACAAACACATTTGAAACTTTTTAGATCTTCTCCTAAGTATTACAATGAATATGTTCGATACATTTAGACTCTGTCAGTGCACTAAATAGAAATATGTCTCGCTACTATTAACTTATCGTCCAATTCTAGGGAAATTCCAAACTTAGTAAATTTGTTGCACCCAACCTCGCCCAAACATGAAAGGGGAAAAGTTTAAAGTTTAAAGAGGAAAGCCAGAGGGTACAAAAAAAAAAAAAAAAAAAAAAAAAAAAAATGGAATCATGCAATTTCAGAAATAGAAGGGACTTTCAAGATGGTGAAGAGTCTAAACCAAACCCATCATTTTCCATGGGAGGAAAATGATACTCATGGATCTTGAGGTCACACAAATAGTGGTGGAACTAGACAAGAGCCCAGATCTCTTGACTGGCAGCCATTTTCTTATTTCATTGAGGTGGGTGCTACATTTCAATCAAAAAGCTTAACTTGGTGTCTACAAAGACCTAGTGCTGAAAGAGTTAATGGACAATGCTCAGCTGCCCAGGGCATGGAGCTATTCTAAGACAACACATAACAGGAATGCCAAGGGTCCATGAACCCAGAGGGAGCAAAGCTGCTGGTGACTAGTGGCGCCAGGAAACATGTTGACACACTGCATGTGGTTACACATGAAAGGCAAGTGAAGAAAAAACAGTTTTGAATCCCACCCATTCTAATTTGGGACTCTTGGCACCTACAGGAGGGTTGTGCCATACACGGCCACTCTGTAAAAGGACCTTTCAGTTTCTTCATTCTCTATTCTGTGGCTTCAGTTAAAATGTTTTCTGCTGTATAAGAACCATAACAGACATTTTAAAAAGAGAACTGTCAAGGCATAGTAGGTAAGACCCAGGAGGCCCTGTAGATGATTAGGGTCATTCTGAAGTGGAAGATTCCCAATCAGGATTTGAATCCTGTTATTTACCATTTCTAAGCTAGTGTGTGAACTGAATCTTTAGACAGCCAGGCTCCTAAATTCCTAAGAGAGCCTTCTCTAAGTGACCCCAAATCACCCTGCAACAGAATCACCTGGAGTGCTTGCTTAAACTGGAGTAATGCCCAGGAATCTTCCTTTTTAAATAAGTGTTCCAGGTAATTCTGCACACTTTGAAAACACTTTAGAACTCATGTTCTTAAAGGACTATATTTCATTCTATGTGATACAAGTCACTAATGTAGCTGAAATAATAACAGATTTAAAACTAGCATTCTACTCCCCAATCTCTAAAACCCAGAGAACAGTAGAGCAGAGCAACAAAGCACAGCAGACAATGTCCTGGGCTGGCAAGATGGCTAGTGTTTTAGAGTACTGCTCTCGTACAGAACCCACCTATGGATCACAGCACCCCCGTCAGGCAGCTCACAACGACCTATAACTCTAGCTCCAGGGCATCCATCGTCCTTTTGTGGCCTCCATGGGTACTGTACTCATGTGCACATACCCACATAGAGACACATTAACTCAATAATAAACATTCTTAAAAAGAAAATATCACAGTCTATACTCTATATAGCAAAATTTGTCTTTGTTTTGGAAAGTTACTTCAATGACATAATTTTTATACTTTTAAATATCTTTTATACTTTTATACAATAATATAGTTTTTAACTCGGTTACTTAATAATATGAATGTACACTGCCTTGTGTTTTTCTGTTTTTTTGTTTTGTTAGTAACTAATTTTAATCATGGTCTTACTATCAAGCCCAGGCAAGCTTAGAATTCATGTTCCCCTGCCTCAGTTTCTCCAGTATATATGGTTGGCACATATAGATATTCTTATGAGCAGACCTGTATATTCCAGCTTACAAGACAGTTTACAAGTTTAGTCAATGGCCCTAAATTCCGGGAGATGACCAGATATACCAGGTCCTTTTAAGAATCTAAAAATTCTCCTTAAAGTATTTTCTTCCAAAGATGGAAGTGAAAGAGAAAGGAGAACGAAAGAAAAGAAAATTGAGGGAAGGGGCACGGGGAAGATGACTCATTGGATGTGAGTTACTTGCTGTGCAAGCACAGGGACCTGAGTTCAGATCCCGGCTCACACATAAAAGCTAGGCATGGTGATGCACATCTGTAACCTCCATATTGGGGGGGGGGTTGAGACAAGTGGGTCTGGAAGCTTGTTTAGCCAGCTAGTCTAGCCAAAAGATCCAGCTCCAGGTTCACGGAGAGACCTTGTCTTTAACAAACAAGCAAATCAGGTAGCAAGTGATAGAGAAAAATCACCTAACACTGATCCCTAGGCTTCATACCCCATGTATGGAGCTGCACCCCTCCCCAAGACCACACACACACACACACACACACACACACACACACACATCAGGAGGAGAGAAATCAAAGACAAATCTCCTAGCTTCCATGTAAGTACAGAATTCCCTGAGCTTCTGGAAGCCCATTCTGTAAGAACCTCTTTTCAGAACAATCCCCACAGGAATTTAGTGTTCTGGTCACAGTAGACATTCCAAATTTACCAAATTTTACACTATCTTCTTCCTGATGCTCTTCAGCTGACAACCACTGTCTTTGCTGTGCATCTGTATGATAAATAGCTGCACTATGTCGGTTTCTTCTTACATTTACAGCGACTAGAAATGCTGAGTTAAACAATCTTCTAAAGAACATGGGAAGAAAGTAGCTGGTAATTTCCAAGAAGAAAGATTTTGAAAATAATGATGTGGGCACAATGTTACTTGTCTCCCAAGAGACACACTTGCTATCTATAGGAAGCATCTATACACACTTGGCAAGGCAGGCAGGCAGCAGGAGGCTCCCTTTTGTAACCTTCTGGATAAAATCAATAGGAGAGCACTTTTGTTCTTACGTGGGTGATTTCTTGATCACTGAGAGAAGCTGAGCCTCATCTCCTTTATGTGACCAGGACATTAAAAAAAAAAAAAAAAAAAAAAAAAAAACCCTAAATAGAAGATTCAAAAACAGCAAAATTAGAAAAAAAAATATCAGCATTTCCAGCTTGATTGTCACATAATGATTTAAATCCATTAACACCTGGGGAGAATAAAAATAGAGTGAAAGTTCTGGCAACTAGCCTTTACTAAGGAAGGCATACAAAGGAAAGACGGAAAGTGGTGAGGATTATGAGGCAGGGGGATGGAGGAATGGAAGAGGAAGGGCCACTGAGAAGGCTACCTCCAAAACTATTCTACAATGTCCTGATGCTTTTTAGTAATTTGTTTTCAGGCTGTAGAAACCAGCACATCCTCTGAAGCTGTGAGCCCATCTGTTTTTTATCTTAGGCTGCAGAAGATCCAAAACAGCTGGAAACAGCAACACTGACCAGGTTACAGCTATCTGGAGGGAGAAGAAATAAAATGAGTGTGTGGGAGGTAGAGAGATGAAGGTTAAGGAAGGCATAGGAAGGAGAACCCAGAAGCCATCCTCAGAGAAGGAAGATAACAGGTCAGAATCAGCTAAGAATTGTTGGAGAAGCCACTGTGTCTCAGTGAAGAAAGCTAACAAGGAAAGTAAGGGGCATCAGAACAGGGAGTTGCAGGCAGTCCATGGAGATGTGCCTAGGCCAGATTAAGATTGCAAAAGGTCCTACATCAAGCATGTGACATGAGCTGCTGGCAAATGGTCTACACAATCATAGCACAAGCCTAAAACTAAAAGCTGCATTCTGGTTCTGGTTCCCTAAGTGTGTAAGAAGTGACTGCCCAGAATGGGAGGGAGAATATAAGCAGTCATCCTAAAAGAAACTAGCAAGGGTCCACATCCACAGAATATCTAGTCCTAGAGTCACAGCTGGCTCAGAAATAGGAAGACAAGTCCTTAGACAGTCCTTGGATACATTCGTCATCTGCCTTATGACACCATCACTGACTTATGCTAACATCCTAATAGAACACATGGATAAATGGATGACCATGTCTCTTGCTTTTCCTTAAGCTTCTTGCGTAAGCTCCTTTTTTCGTTTTGTGTTTTGATTTTGTTTGTTTGTTTTGGTTTTTCTAAAACAGGGTTTCTCTGTATAGCTCTGGCTGTCATGGAACTCACTCTGTAGACCAGGTTTGCCTCAGATGTTCCTGCTCCTGCCTCCAAGTGCTGGGATTAAAGGTGTGCACCACCATGCCGACACTTCCTTAAGCTTTTCCATTCCTCATCAAGAGAAAGATTTGGAAGTGAAAATGTATATTAAGCTCTAAACCTGGAGAAGAAATATTAAATGTAAACAAAACTGTATTTCAAATAAATAATATAGCCACAGTGAAAGCCTGCGCTTCATAGGAGAAAGTACTAAGAAACAACGTTTTGAACACAATGTCTTGGCTGGAGACAAAACTTTAAATACTCTAACTGGGTCAGTGTTTTTCAGAGGGCTGAATTAACAATTTTGAAACTACATTCTGTTCAGTGCAGGAGTAAATAATTAATATGTTATGGATAATAGCACCAGATTCCTCACTGATCAGAAGAAAGCTACAAATATGCAGAGTGGAGACATTTAGATAGAACATGTGGCACTAAATCAGGACTGATGATTAATGTGAACTCACAGGCTTTAGTATAGGTCTGGATTAATGATGGTTGAGCTTAAAATGTTTTTACTTTGTAACGGCACTGAAGCAATATGCATTCAGTAGAAACTATATTTTGAATTTTGAATGTTAATCTCTTCCTGGTTAGCTATATGCAGTATGACTCTCTTTGGTGATTTTGGTCAGTGGCCAATATGTGATCATAAGTATAAACAATACTCCAAAGTGTGCTACAATGCTAAGTTGTGGAGCTTATTAAATGTATTAAATGCACTTTCAACTTACATTCCCAGCTTACTATAAGCTTATCAGAATGTAATCCTGTCATAAGCAGAAGAGCATCTAAATATAAATGAAGAAAAAAAGTAGAAGTTCTGAGAATTGGCTTGTGGACTTACATCTGTCTACTTACTGCCTTTGCTGACTCTAAATAGTTAAACACCAGTAAAAAAAATAACATGCATAAGCAACTATTGTTTCTAGATTTAATTCCATACTATATGCGACCAGGACTCTCTAAAAAATGGCTTTCTAGAGCAGAAACAAAGAAGATTCAGTCTGAGTCTCGACCATCTTACAATACTCAGTATGAAAGTACTTAGAAAAATGATAGGGACACATGTCACAGGGCCACAGGATCCCGTCTGACTGACTCCAGCAATCAAGTATAGGACATCACAAACATGAAGAGAAGTAGAAATATTCAGAGATCATAAACTGTTAAAGGAAATAGAAACTACAGTTCACATTGATGGATGCGGTGGAAAATAACTGTTTCTACAAAATCCTGCCTGGAAAATGTAGACAGAGTTAGAGAAATTCAGAAAATGACTTATTGGTAACCATCCAAACCATTTGGTACTACTAATTTGGAGTACCAAAACTACAGACGAAAAGTATGTCTCCACATGTCCTTTAATTTCAAAGCACAGACAGAATAGATTTAAGAATTATATCAGAAACAGAGAAACCTGAAAGATGCCACTTTATTGTAACAGTAAATCACCAGCAAGTGGCATGGCCCTGAGAAGCCATGACAGTAACCTCTATGACACTTCTGCCACCTCATGTCACCTGAGTCAACTCACAGGTGGTATTACCAGAAGATTAGAAATGGAAAATTCAAGGTGGTGGTGGTGATGCCCGTCTTTAATCCCAGCACTCCGGAGGCAGAGGCAGGTGAATCTCTGAGTTTGAGGCCAGCCTGGACCAGGAAGGCCTTCACTACACAGAGAAACCCTGCTTCAAAACAACAGCAACAATGACAAAAACAAACAAAAAGAATCCACTCTAGAAATAGCGAATTAAGTAGTAATTTTTGGGTCAGATGTTTAAAAAAGGCAGTGTAATAAAATTCAGATTTATTCTGCATTAAAAGAAATTTAAAAACAAGACAACCTATGACCTGCACAATTTGAACTTTCCTTTTCAAAGAATTGGTAAAATCTGGATGGCCATAGATTGGGTATTATCATGGTGATCTTCATGGTCTGATCTTGACTGTGATTATGTTAGAAAACAATTACAGTTTTAGCAGATACCCACTGAAGTCCCTAGGGATAAGAGTACTACTAAGTCTGCAAACTTACTCCAAAGTGTTTCAGGAACACAAACACTGTAAATTGCACATTAAAAGAAAAAGAAGTATGTAAAACAAATGTGTGCTATATGATCCTTACTTTCAATATGGGTAAAATGGTATATGATATTTTTGTATATTTTTATATAATTATAAAATATGTCAAAATAAAAAAAATTATCAAGGATTCTATTCGGGAAAAAAAGTGAAGCCATTTTCCTCAGTAAGTATATGTTACTTTGTTTTTTGTATAAGCCTATCTCCCACATGGCACCACGAGCCTCCTGAAAAAAAGGCGGGAGCTCAGTCATCTCTATGACTCTGGAACCTGTACAGAATTATTCACTGTTGATGATGAAATGAAGCCAAGTGTTTATTCGAGTGTCTAAAAGCATCCCTCAACATTCTTGGTTCCTCCTCTTGAACTCCATGCTTTATCAATACGTAAAAGTGTTCACACATATACTTAGACTATTTCACACTAATCAGTAGCCTCCAGTAATTCAAGTGTCAGCTTAATCTTCTAGTTACAGTTCATTCTTGGCAGAGCCCTAACATACTGTAAGTGTTCATTAATGTTTGCTTAAAAAATAAGCCAACGAGGAAACGCTACTTATTTCCTAAAGGTCTGGACAAAACAGCCAGTGACATGCTTTCCGGAATCATTAACAATATAACAAGTTAACAATCCCCAAACAACAAATAGTTTTAATCAAAGGTCTTGAAAACAGTTGCTTCTGGCTAACTAGAGTGGCACAAACATTTGCCCAAACCTGATATATTGTCTTTTCTTCATTTGATTAAAGGTGAGAACCTTTTCGAAGCATATTTTAATTTGTATTATACACTGCATACATATATTTTCCATTCTGATTTTCCTGGCTATATTGTGAAGTATAAGGTTTCTAAGCACACATCTTGTCAGTACATGTACCTGGAGTTTGGGCGCTAGGGATAAAGAAAAGGTAGCGCTCGGGGTTGGAAATGGGGCAGAACACCTGCTTAGCATCTGTGCATCTGTGCATCTGTACAGTAGGTTACAGTCCTGGTGCCACAAAAAGGAAGGGAGGAAGAAGAGGGAGGGTCAGAACTGAAACTACTAAGTCTTCCTATCTACAACTGATGGTGACTGATGATGTAATGGGAATCTCACAAAATCAGCACCAAGAATACAAAAAATAAGCCCAGAATCCAAGAAAAGTGCCACGTGCTGGTGCATGCCTGCAATCCCAGCACTCAAGCAGCCTGGGAAGGACCACGGGTTCAAGGGTGAGATGCTGACCTTAAAAGGAAAAAACATCCTAGAAAAGCCCATAACCCAGAAATCTGTATGTTGTAAGATCCAAATTACTTTGAAGGTACTAATGAAAGTCTATGCTGTGCAGCTGTCAGAATATGCTGTGATAAGAAGGGCACACATTTCTATCCATACTAGGAAGAGGCTAACAAAGTCACATGTGTACAAATGAGCAAGCTTGAAAGGGAGGAAGGCAGGAAATCAATATGCCTTTGAAGCTCAGCCTTTCCTAACTGTGCCTGCTTCCCTGGGTACCTCTCTCTCTATTCAGAGTCCATTCAATAGTGCTTTATGTTCCAAGGAAATCTGTCAGAGGCATTTCCACCTGTACATTGCAAAATCAGTCCCTTACAACTTCCTCCTTTTGCTGAATCCCCAAGATGCTGCCTATAAATTCAAAGAACTTCGAGCATCAACAGAAACCTCAACCTCCACCCCTAGAACTTAGTTAGGAACATCTGTTGTTTACAGAAGTTCAGACGGAGAGCTGCCAGACTTGTTCTACAACCTCTACTTTAACACCAGAGGCTGCCAAGGAGGGATGTCTGAATTTCATGCAAGGATGCCCTGTTCCAATCACTTAAGCAGAAATAAGTTAATGCAGCCCAGCATCTCACCACTGAATACAATCCTGATATGTTTGGTTTATTCTAATTCTGACTCCTTAACCAGTGTGCCAAAAATGTTAAGATGCAAACCTGTTTCGTTGATCCTTCCAGAATGTCAAACCCAAGGGGCAGTAGGTCAGTAACTAGAAGAAACAGAAGCTAACAGAATAAAATTATCTTGCTGCAATGAAAATTCCAAACTCTTTATTTTTTCAACCTCTTTAAATCCTTATTAACACCGAGCTCTTCCCTTGTGATTCTCAATCTCCTCACAGTATGATGCTTCAGCACAGCACAGGACTTAGATATTAAAGTCTTTACTTCAATTAACATGGGACCAAATCTAATTGAGAACATAACTGTGCTATCTTCTACCTTTCTGTGACTGAACCAAGCATGAGTCCTTTTCTGAATATTCCACCTTCCCTCCCTCTCAGGAACTACTGGTACCTGCTTTAAATAGGATTCTATTTTTAGATTCCTGTGGCTGTGTGGATATGTGCTATTATTCTCTTACAGCCTGCCTGGCTTTCCCCAATCAACAATAAAAAATAAAGTCTGTATAGCAGAAGCTGTCTTTTCTTCTTATTTTGGAAGAAATACATACAGTCATACACTTCATACAGTCAGCTCCCAATACCAAGATATGGCTTTTGTCTTTCAAAGAGAACTGGGTCAAAGACGATGCATTTAATTGGCTGTGAGTTCTTAAGAATGAAAGATCCGGAGATGAAGCTGCCTACTGCTCCCTAGGCTTATTGAAATACTTATAGGAATAGAGACTCCTATAATTTCCCTGTCCCCCTGTGCTGCAGTCAAAGGGCATGCTACTGCCTGGGGAATTAAAAGCTCCAAGTAAGGTCTGCTGACCCTTTAGTGTCAGATCCCAGGAAGCACAGGAAGCTCTTGGAAGTACAGCATCCTCCCAAATGCTCATAAAAGTATGTTTCACTGTTGACCTGCACTCTATCATTCTCTATCGGAGAAGGATGAAATGAAGCCATTTAAGTACAAGTGTGGAGGCTTCCTGAGACCTGGAACCCAGTAACTATATTCTGCTTCCCACCGGATGGCTCGTCCCCATGGAAAGCACTGTAGGAGGCTGAACAGAACTGGGTGTCTACACACTCAGGTCTCACTGCTCTTTGCAGAAATCCCAACAGTTTCTTGCTCCACTCATTTGTCAGCTAATTTCTGCTGAGTGCCTACTAAGTGCAGGTGCTAACCTAGTATATCCCATACTATATCCACTCATGACAACAACTCTTCAAGGTATTACTCTCCACACTTCAGAGATGGGAAACTGAGGCTGAAGGGGCTTAATGACTAGTTCAAGGCCACACAGCTATGAGCAGTAGAGATCAAGTTTAGACGCAAGTTTACCTGGTTCAAAGTTCTGGGGACATTTTTGTTTTGTTTTTCTACTAAGTTGCAAAGCTTCCCAAAAAGCTTGCACCAGAATTATTTTTCAGTTCCAAAGACTGGTCAAGCAACCGGTCTTCCCCACACTCAAGTTGCCTTCTGATGACTCCCATCCTCCTTTATCCTGTGTTAGGAGCCCTCCCAACACCTTCCATTTTTTATCAGCTCTTTGAGAGATCCATATGCGTTTCATTTATCCTTTCAACGCTTCCCAGATCGATTCTATTCCTGTCCTTATCCACCCAACTTGGCATCATTAAAAAGATAAACGAAAATAGAAAAAGGCCAATTTGTGCTGTGCTGCCCAAACATTCTTGGAATATGGTCTTCCACTAGAGCATGGTTAACTTACTAGGAGCTGCACTGAGAACACCATCTCTCCCTCTCCCAGCAGCGAATAATTGCCAATAGCTTCATGGCAAAGGGAGGGATTTTGTGTCCAATTCCCATCTCCGTGCTGGAGTTTGGTCTAATTTGGACTGCACAGGTCCTGTATATCACAACTGCATTGAGACCAGATGTGCAGCTGCCCTGTGCCCTCTGGCTTTTACATCCTTTCCACCCTCTCTTCTGCAGTGATGCCTGAACTTTAGAATACAAGTTTCACTTAGGACTGAGAATTCTGAAGTCTCTTCTACTTTTGATAGTTGTCAATCCCATCTTTTAAGAGGGACTGACCATCACCTAAAGTTCTATATGGAATGGGCTAGTGGAAAACATACCAAGGAATTTCCTGCTAATTTCTCAATAAAAAAGTAACTTGAGCTACAGGGAAGGGAAGCAAACCCATGCTTAACACCAGATGCTGCTACATCTGGGCAAAACTTTCCTGGGGGTAACAAACAACTGCCAAGTAAGACCAAAATGAATGGATGGTGTGCAAGTCTCAGGAAGTCAGGGAGTTCTCCCTTCTAGCAACTCTATCTTTCCTATTACTGCCCACCTTAGGTGATCCCATACTAAAAGATAATCTGTTTTCTCTGGTTCTCCACTTTTTCTCACTTGCAACCAGAGCTATAATGTTCTCTGTGTCCAGCTGACTCTGTTTTTCTTGTGAGAGTAGCAAATAACATTGAACTTGACTCTGAAGGAAGAGTCCACTAGCAGAAAGAAGAAAAGTACCTATAGCAACTTGCACATACATAGGCTAGGCCTAAGACCAAGAATTCTAATTAATTGTGCACTTACTCTTTCACTGAAGGGAGTATTGAAAGTTAAATATCTATCAAATGCCATTATTTTATATTTTTTGTGTGTTTGACTACTTTGCCTGCATGTATTTGCCTGTATGTCCATATATTAAGTGTGTGCCCGGTGGCCCAGGGGTCAAAAGAGGGCATCAGATCCTATGCGACAGGAGGTTGTCAGCTATCATGTGGGTGGTAGGGACTGAAGCTGCGTCCTCTGGAAGAACAACCAGTGCTCTTAACTTCTGAGCCAACTCTCCAGCCTCTACTAGTTCATGAGATCCTAAGGCCTGGCTCTCTTGTGACCTTCCCAAGATTAACAACTCACAGACATCAAGAGGGCAGTTACTTTCCATGTGCCCAACTTCATGTACTAACTTAATGTTAGCAAAAATAAAATATTGGGCTTTGGAGGGGTGCGGTCCTAAGCTAAGGTTCCTTTATTTCTTTGGGCTCCCTCCTCTAAGAGTCCAAAGCATAATTTTAAAATGTCCAACAAATATTTATTAAGGAGAAGGAAAAGATTGGAAAATATTGACAAGAGGCTATAAAATAGCTAAGGTCTGTGTAAGGAGCACAGCAGGATAGCCAAGCATAGTGTTTCTCTAAAACTCCACATGGGGTAGGGGCGGGGAGAGAAACTACCTCAAATTAAAACAAAGACATTAGTTATTAAAAGCAGGAGATCCAAACCAAATGAGCTGAAAAGTAATTTACAGCAAGCCTGGTGAAAGAAGAGAAGAAAAGAAAAGCCAGCACATTAATAATTAGAATCCTTCAGAATCCTGTGGGGCAATATTAACACCAATTCCACTTAAAGAGACAATCAAAGGCTCAACAACAAATAGGAATACATTTGTGCTCTTCAAAGAGCCAAAGAAAATGCAAAATATCTTCCATAAGAAGGCTTCCTACTGTCACACAACATTTTATCTCTGCTTTTAATCAAACAAGGCTGTAATAATCAGGGGACAGGGAGGCCACATTCCCTATCTGAAAGCAGAAGGTAGAATGAGATAATTGGTCTGAGTGTCTATGGCCTCTCTCACTGTCTGGGGCAGAGGTATGGGACCATCAGGTCAGACTTTACTGAGTCATGCTGTATGGGCTTTAGTGAGGGTATCTTCACTGAGTGTGGGGAAGGACAAAAAGAACAGGAAAGCACAGTCACAGGGTGACAGAGTAATGACTTCCAGGGGAAATTTTTTTTCCCCTGACAGAAGATAAAAATAAGGAGTTCAGCAACATTTGCCTCTAAAAGCACCTACTCAGAACTGTAACAAAATAACCATCCTATCCCAGGACAAATGGCTGAAATAGAGCCAGAGTAAGAGACTGGCCTGGAAAAGGGTGGGATGAATCCATGTGTACTGTCTTCGGCCCTGGCCAACCTGCTCCATCCCAAGTGGAATACACTCCACATCCCGGAGCAGGATCTATCCCGAGCTGCTGGCAGCTGTTCTCCTGGCAGTATGGCAGACACATTCATGGCATTACTGGGCCAACAGCTGCTGCAGCTCTGGGGGAAGTGACAAGTGCCTGCTGAGAATGAGCTATTCTGGGACCAGTCATAAAGTCAGCAAAATTGAGGCTACAGTTTGCTGGCTGAATGAAGATACAGTACACTTCCTACTCCAAAGTTTAGTGCTTTCTCGGTCCCAGCTTGCTTGACTTAGATGACTCTTGCCTTCACATCCAGGTCCATCTTTCTATTTTCAAGGACATGACTTTCATTTTGGCTCATATTATTACCATCACCACTGCACTACCATATCTCCCTACTATGTCCTTTTATCTAGGTTCTTTCTTTCTTTCCTTTTTAAGTGATTTATTTATTTTTTTTATTTTCTTTACATTGCTTTTTGCCTGTATGTATGTATGTATGTCGAGTGTGTATGAGAGTGCCAACTTTCCTGGATTGGGAGTTATAGACAGTTGTGAGCTGCCATATAGGTGCTGGGAGTTGAACCCGAGTCCTCCTAAAGAGCAGCCAGTGCTCATAATCCCTGAGACATTTCCCCAGCCACAATCATCTAGGTCCTTTCTAAAGCATGGACATACTTCAGTTCCTTGCTATGAAATTGTTAGTGTTTCCTCTAGACTTACAGAACCAAAGCCTTAACTCTACTGGCTAGCATTTACAAACCTCTATAATCTTCTGCCTTTTCAGCTTTTGCAGGCTACTCAATATTATAGTTATAATTCATATTGTTCAGAAAATCAGATAAGTTATCCACCAGTCATGGTTTTCTCACCTCAGGGCTATTGGTAACACCATTTTCTATCTGAAACACTTCCTTCTCCAACTTCTTCCATTGTCTCAATTATATTAAATATTTAGGAGAGTTTTTCACAAATATATTTTTTAGTAAGTCTTACTTTTCCATTCCTAACCACTGAACTTCACCTCCGAAAGGCCTTCTCACCCTTCTTCTGTGTGCACTGTGTATGACCGAGTGGCACTGTTCTTTCACACATTTGTTCATATACCATGAAACTTGGGCAATGTTACAAACACTGTCCTTCAATGTGTTTCCCCTTCTATAGTGACAGAAACGTCACTTTCTAGATTTCACCCAAATTAATAAATATATCATCTAGCTCCCCTTACAGTATAGATAAGCATGTGACTAGGTACCATCCAGCTGGATGAGTTAAAGGCATGTGTATGCCGCTTCCAGACTACGCCTTTAAAGAATAAAGAAGATGCCCTCTTTTGTTGTTGCTTTTCCCAATGGATAAAATGAGACATGGTGACAATGAGCTACTTTGGGTTATAAAACAATGGACAACACTCTAGGGGTGAGATAAGGAACCTGACACAGTCCTGACTAATTAATAGACTGTTAATTATAGAAACATCTGCACATGTCTTGTATAAGCTAATATCACTTAAAGTCTACTATAGCAGTTACACCTATCTTAACCAAACTAGTTATGCCTAAAGTGTCTTTTCTGTATCAGAGAGAGAGAGAAAGAGAGAGAGAGAGAGAGAGAGAGAGAGAGAGAGAGAGAGAGAGAGAGAGAGAGAGAGAGAGAGAGAGAAGAAAAAGAAGAAAGGCAAACAAGAACAGATTAGAAATGAAAAGGCCTTTTTTTTTTCATGCTACCTGCAAAATGGCAGTGCAGTTGTAGGAGCACAGCTGCCCGCAGCAATGTTCATAGTACACAAACATCTGAGCACTTGGTTATCAATCACAACACAGAAATGTGGGAGATGTGGGAAAATGAGGGTTCTATCAGTAGTGTTAAACTGAGAAATAGAGGTCCCATCACAGCATTAGTGAGACAAGACAGAGAAGTCAGCCACTTCTGTGGGTTCTTCAGGTGCTCGCTGGGGTTATCATCTTATCCTTATTAAGTGCATTTGTCCACATGACTCATCCAGCTCCTCTTGTAGTATGCTGTACCATGTACGTGTGCTATTATGTGACCATTTTTGACCCATAAAACCCAGCTTTTTGTTTTCAAACTCATTTTTAAAAAAGATTTATTTATTCTCTCTCTCTCTCTCTCTCTCTCTCTCTCTCTCTCTCTCTCTCTCTCTCTCTCTCTGTGTGTGTGTGTGTGTGTGTGTGCGAGTTGTGATTGAGTACAGTGCCCATAGAAACAAGAAGAGGGCAACAGATTTCTGGAGCTACAGATGGTGTGACCTGCCTGATAAGGGTCTAAGAGCCCAACTTAGATCCTCTCAAGAACAGCAAGCACAGCTAACCACTAAGCCACCCCTGCAGCCTTCGGGCTCATCTTCCTCTGCTCTGCTTCTCTCAGAATGTCTTAAGCCCAAGATTATTAGTAAGAAACTGCTGAAACTGACTCGGACCAAGCACTCCTTTGCACATTTCTAGCTCCCTGAGACATAGGACCCTCTGTCCTGCCAGGAAGAAGGGACCAACTTTCTTTCTTTCTTAAAGATTTTTTAAAATTTTATGTATATGAGTACACTGTACTGTCTTCAGACACACCAGAAGAAGTCGTTAGATCCCATTACAGATGGTTATGAGCCACCACCATGTGGTTACTGGGATCTGAACTCAGGACCTCTGGAAGAGCAGTCAGTGCTCTTAACTGAGCCACCCATCTCTCCAGCCCCCAAAACCAACTTTCTTACTCATTCTTCTTCGGCATTTTCCTTTCTCCTAGCAAAAATGTTTACTGCCTCCCAACATTGGGAGGGCTCCTAAGCCTTAGGTTTTTATTTAGCTCTGGTTCTTCTTCTCTTTTCTTCATTTACAATACTGTTTACACTAAAGATTTTAATAAGTATTCCCACTCAAAACCACTTAGTTACACAGTACTACATCTCAACATGGGAACCTAAAATCCTTACAATGTCTCAAACTCAACATGCTCAAAGCAGAGCACTGTACTCAGTCATACGCACACACATACAATTTTGCCCATACTTTTCCTTGGATCTGTCTCTCAACATAATATTCTCAAGGGCTCATTACCACAGGGCATGTCAAATGTGAAATTCTATGCTTGCTGTCAAAGCATTATCCTTTGGGACCCATTCTACTTACTTAACCTTGTTTATCACTGCTTTTGAAGATAGATCTTTTCTTCTAACTCTATTAAACCCCCTTTCCTATATACTTTATAGTTCTTTTCCCTGTTAACCAAGTATTCCGTAGCTTATCTTATTCCCAGAGGAACTAGCATAGAGCACAGTACCTAGCAGGAATTAAAGAGGGATAACTGGATTATCACTCAGAGCAAGACAAGATAGGAATAAGCTGGAATACTTCAAGCATAAAGTAAGGTCAAAGGAATAGAAATGCCCCTTTCCAGTCCTTGCTCCATCTGCATTACATATGCACAGCCCTCACCTCAGCCTCAAATTACCTGATTGTAACCTGTTTACTCCCCACCTCCTCATCCTGATGAAACCGCCACGTGGAAAGGAAACCCTTGTTCTCTGCCATATCTCAAGGCACTATGAAGTAGTTCAAGAAATGCCTAAGAATAAGGTTTCGGTTGCATGAATATGTAAGAAATCTTCCCTTTGGGGCTGGCTGGGTAGAGGAAGTGAGTTAGGAGTGGGAGGCAGTGAGTTAGGAGTGGGAGGGAAGGATAGTATGATGGTATGGCAGAGGTAGGAGTAAATATAACTAAAACACAGTATATACATGCATATATATGTCATAATGAGACCTATTATTACTCATATAAATGTACATATGCTAATAACACACACACACACACTAACACACACACACACACACACACACACACACACACACGTATAAGACTCATTAATTTGGCTCCCTCATTTATTTTGATTTGTTTTAGACAAACAACTGCCCATATAAGATGTGAAAAAGGAAGAATTCTTGAGGGCTTTCAACAACTTTGGAATCAACCTGGATCTAAGTGGTGCCCCTGTTTCCCCGTACCCTAGACCTCACTTTCCAAGTTTCTAAAAGCAATTTCCATGAGGTCCCTACTTAAATTGCTGGTCCTTGGTGCTTCGTGTCTTGGCTAGAAAGCGCTCGGCTAGCTTCTCCAGGTTTCGGGAGTAGTCCATTTCAATCTCAGCCTTCTTTCGGAAGAAGTCTTGCAGGTCCTGCAACAGCTGCACCCGGAGCTCACACTGCTGATCTAGGCATTTCATCTGCTCTGTGAGCTGAGCCCGGATCTCTGCAAGAAAACAAAAGAATGTGGTCAGGCAGACAGCTCTAAATATACACCACACAAACAGATACTTACCTGCCTTCCATGAACTTGTTCCCTGTACCCTGGGGTATCAAAGCCTTTAATAAATAGCCTATGAAAGTGGCTATATGATATGAGGAACCTTCAAAAACGTCTAACAGCTTTTTTCGGACCACTGAAGACTATTTGTGACTAAAAACTGTTCAATTAGTTAGAATACGTTGCATAAGAAATATATAATAATATTCAGTGTTAAATATTTAGAAAGCAATTTAACAACATCCAGAATTTGGGTTCTTTTCTGGCCAGGAACCCAAATGAAGAATCAGGTGAATCATGCTATGCCCATTTTAAAGACTGAATACTAAGTCTTAAAGAAGACAAACTACTAAATCCCAGTAAGCTGGGATTCAAATCCAGGCAAATGACTAACTTTATTTATGTTTTTCCTTATCATTTCAAAATGTTTTTTAACAACTATGAAGCAGGGTAAGGTTCATTATATTTTCATGGAGATAGATGAATGCCAAGGTCAAATGGCAGCAACCAAGAACAAAATATTTACCTACCATGATTTCCAGAAAATCATTCAAGTTCAATTGGTTTCATAGTTTACAGCATCACAGAATGTGAATGTTTAAGAACCTATCTTTAGAGGTGCAGGAGCCACAAAAAAATAGTGGTGATGGTGATGATGATGATGATGAGGATGAGGATGATAAAGCTGCCTTAGATCTGTTTTTACTCATTCTTATTTATACCACCCATACCTGCCTCATAGTCTCTGCTCCATCAGAGGTAAAACTATGTCCAGTTTCTCTTGGGCTTGGCAGAGTCCTACCCAGTTCCTGCACAGGGCTAGCAATGGCATCACTGTGGAACCACAGTAATAGCAGCTTCAGATGCAACTGGATCTGCCTTGAATACAACATTACATGTTTTACTGATTTGGCATTTGTGGCAAACAGCCTGACAACACTGGGCAGCTTTCTTGCCCAGAGCAGGCACACGGTGTATGTCCAGCTTCGTTTACATCCAGTCCCCATTAGCATCAAAATAGAGCAATTGTTTTCATCCCCCTTTTCTGCCAGCACACTCACCTGCAAGCACACCTCCAACTAGAGGTTGCAAGGAAGGATCTGACACGTACTTCAAAATCATTTCCCATAGCACTGGCAGATGGGAAAGGAGAGGAGTGAAGTTTTCATCTGAGCCCTAGATGAAATTCTATTATAAGGGCCATGATCCTGAAATCTTTGTAACTACTCCTCTCTTAAAGCAATGAGGACTAGCAAAGGTGCACTTGAATTCCAAAATCTATTCCTATCTCCTTTATTATAAAGTTTCTGTTTCTGTAGGTATCGGTATTGGACAGACACAGCTAGTTCTTTGCAAGTGACCCTAGGTAATCTCCAAGATCGATCTTCTTCCTCATCTCTTTCTCCTGCCAACCACCAATGCTGGCCAGCCCTCCAGTAACCCAACCTGAACTGAAACTGAGCACTGCAGGGTTGTCAGAGCAAGCAGAGTGCTTCACAGAAAAGCTGCCATCATCACTCACCAAAGCTCTCTTGTTCTGAGTATTCTAGAGTCTGATTACAAGGGTGTGTAGGAGTGTGTGTGTGCGCATGTGCAAGAGAGCTACAGAGGTCATGTCAGGAATATGGTTCCTGTCATATTTCTGGATCTCTTAAGGATAAAAACCCTTGTTATGATCTCTCCTAGAAGCATCTGCCCCCTTTGTACATATTAATGAAAAGCTAAGCCATAATAGGCAGTAGGTAGGAAAATTGGGGGTAGAGAGTATGTGTGGATCATCCATATTACTTAAAACTTGTCCAATTAAATAAGAATCATCTCTTAGAGCAAAATGGCTGTCCAGGAACAAAGATACAAAGGGAGATAGAGGTATATATACTGAGGCTATAAAGACCCTCTGAGTCATCTATGACTCTCTTAAGACTATATCTTAATAACCTCTTATCCAGGGATGCAGAAAGAAGCATTCCAGACTGTTCTGGGGACTATAGACAAAGTCCCATGATACTAATGTAATTCAAGAAGTAGGCTGCTCTGAAATTATACTGTTCACAAGATAAGTACGTTGCAAGAGCCAATAAGTACGTCGAAAGTGTGAGCTTAGAAGTTGACCAGTATGAGATTCCGTGTTGAATTTTCAGTGAGTAAGCAGTGTAGCATAAGCTGTATTCCATACTTGCAACTTCTTCTTGAGCCTTACAGAAAGGTGTGTGTTTACTAAACACATGTAGATGAAGGGTGCATGTGCATACACACACACACACACCAGCTTATTTAATTTCCATTACTAGCCCTCTATTATGAGACAAGCCTCTGACTTCCCTCCACAATGGACTGTACTTCCAACTGTGAGCCAAAAGAACCCCACGTTTCTTTAAAATGCTTTTGTCAAAATATTTGATTACCACATCAGGAAAAGTTATTAAGACGGGGCTAAAGCTAATTTGACGTTTATCTGACTTGTCAAAGAAGTGAGAAGCAGACACTCCACTGACAGTACTTCTGGATGAATTTTTTTTTTAATCTTTGGAATCTCAACTTCATCTTCCTGCTGAGGAAGATTCAGGGGCACAAGATCAAGTTTAGGCAAGGCTAATGACTGGTAAGCCATCGAATATTTTGACTAATTCACAACCAGACTGGATCCCTTCTATACTCTAGATCTGTTCTTCATGGCAGCTTTGAAGAAAGCCCTTCCCTCCCCTTGTAAGCACATCATGGAGGGGAGAAGAGAAATGATATCCCCACCTCAATCCAGCAGAGACTACTAATAGACACCACCTGTCACTGCTTTGTGACATTGCACCCCTCCCCTACAACATGCCTAGAAGGAAGTATCTCCCTTGTTATCATCCTCAGAACATTGCAGAAGGCAGTAAGAAAGATTCCAGCCACCCCTACCCTCGGGTCCACACTTCCAAGATAGAATGGCTGCTCTGTGGAGAGCAGAATGTACTGCTGCTGTTGTTACAACAAACAGTGGTCCTCAATAAGGCAGCTGTGCCAGCCTCTGTCCATGCACATAAGGGGAAAGAAACAATAGGGCACTGATTGTCGGCACACTTGGGCCATGTGCCCAGGCCGGAGACCCCTCCATACTCTGGATGACCATAAGGGCAGAAAGAAAAAGGGGTACTTTATAAAAGCACAAGGAATTTCTCAAAGTTCCCTGTGTGCTCAAGTGCTCATGTGCACATGTGAACACACTCAAAGACACACTATTCACATCATGTTCTACCATACCAAATCAAGATTTTACAAGTCTCCTTTGTATTCACAGAGAAGTCCGTGGAGATGACGGGGCCCTTGTGGCTTCTTTCTCTAGACTACATGAGAGAAGCCAAGCTATACTTTCTAAAAGTGCTGCCTCTGAGCTATCAAAGTTCCCTGGATATCTACAAAGTACCAAGCACTACGGTCACCATGAACTAGCTACATGAGGGAGGACTGCTGGAAGTACTCTCCTCTGGGCACCTAAGTCTTGGTTATGCTTTGACTATTTACTATCGAACAAACTCACAGAAATAAATTCCAATGAGAAGAGCTAAGAGTCAAATATAACCAACAACAGAAAGAAATCAAACTATTAAGTCTTAAGAAAAATAACTGACTGTTTTCTACCATATTAAAAAATGATACAAGAAAAAAAAAACAATCTTACCCTGTAGGAACTAAAGTTTTTGAACAAGTGTTATGTCCTCGAGAACTACCTTTGCTATTTCATTCATTGATTCAAGTCAAAATTTAACTTTGCTTTTGCACAATTTTGTAAGTATGTGAAAACTCACTGAATCACTTTAAAAGAGTGAATTTTATAGTATGTGAATTTTTACCATACACGCATGCACGTCTTTAACTCCACTAAATAATGCAATGCATTTTGATTTTTTTGAGTTTGAGTATCATTCTTCGTCTAACAGGGAAATAGGCTCACAGACACCAAAAGAAATTAATTTTATGGTATATGAATTCTGTCTCTGTCTCTCTGTCTCTGTCTCTGTCTCTCTCTGTCTCTGTCTCTCTCTGTCTGTCTCTGTCTCTCTCTGTCTCTGTCTCTCTCTGTCTCTCTCTGTCTCTCTCTCTCTCTCTCTCTCTCTCTCTCTCTCTCTCACACACACACACACACACACACATACACACACACACAATTGAATGTCTTTAACTCCACCAACTGATACAATGCATTCTTTTGAGGTTGAGTTCCTTTCTACTAACAGGGAAATGGCCCCAAATAGACACCATAAAGAATTCTTGGTTTCTATTTCTCCACTTTTAGGGGGAAATTAGTTATGCATTAAGTATCACTATAGCAGATTGTGCAAGCAGTATGTCCGGGCAGCAGGCTTGGCCATGACTAAGCTCCACTGGCTAGAACATCATTATTCTACTATTTTCACAGCAAGTAATGTTTTAGGTTCAAACTCAGGATCAGAAGACATAGCCATCAGAGATCCCACTGGGCAGTTTCGCCTCTTGGTCCACGCCTGGTTACAGTAGAGACACTACTAACCACATGTCTTAGGAGTTAGAAGATTTAGATCTTACTTTAAAAGGGTGCTACCGGGTTTCAGTAAAGGTATCATTGGAAGATGCTGATCTTTTAACAAAAATGATCAAGGCTTTGCTTCCCTGACACTCATGTAGCCTTTAACTGCTAGCACCTTCCATTGCAGATGAACCGGTCCTCTGGAAACTGTCCTGGATCCAGAGAACACCTGGTGAATTCATCAAGGTTCAGATGGGGATTGTGTTCCTAATGCTTTAATCCTGAAATAAGAGTTCTTTTTTTTTTCCTTCCAAAATTCATCTCCAGATTCTAGAAACTTCTCAAATTCAGTCATAAATACCACATATTTAAGGAAAAAAATGTGAGCATAAAGGCAGGTTAGGAAAAAAGAGACGCATTCTTTAGAAAAGTCACACAGGTATATATATCCTTCTCTTCTTGGTGCACTGGCATCTTGGAGACAGGTGCTGAGACTCCCACAGGCTCTGCTGCCAACATGAAACACAATATTAGTCCATGTTTCCCACTGGGAACCTGGCCTGACTGCCAGTCTTTTCCACAAAATCTACCTCACCTGCTTTTAGTCCTTTCACAAACATATGATGTCACCTCAGCTACCTCAAGAATATGGATTCACAGTACCTTCCAGAAGGTGTTATATAAGAATACAATGAGGCTTTCATCAGGCTCTCTCCCCCGTCATCTCTTACAGAGGCTTCTGATCCCAACAGTCATCAGTTCCTCTCCCAACGGATCCCTGAGAAACGAAGCCAGGAGCCTGCCACGCCATGCTCTTTACTCTGCTCGCTCACCTTTCTACAAACTCAAACCCCAGGGCTCTTCAAAATTCTTACTGGGCAGAAGTGAGGCGCAGAGCCCGAGAAGGGGAGGGTACTGGTGAATATTACACGGTTTAGTCGTACACCTACAACTGAAATCCGAGCAACTGAACTGTCAAGCACAGGTTCTTTCTTACAGCTATCACAAACATGTATTTATTATTATTATTATTATTTTTAACAATTATTATTTCCGAGTACTCTGAAATTACATAGACAAAAGTTCTCCCTCAACCTTAGCAAGACAGTGGGGATAAGCAAAAAGCTACAGAAAGTGAAATCCTGCATTAAGTGGGGCTACACCCAGCACTGGGAAAGCAGGGCCGGGCGCCACGCTCCATCTATGTGCCATAGCACACTCGGGCAGGGCCAGCACTGCTCCTTCTCCCAGAGTAGTTGATGTTTTAAGAATACTGAGCTGCTTTTAGTAAACTAGAAAACAGCAAGCGCTCTCCCTCGAAGAATGACTAATAGTCCTCGCCCCCCCTTACTTCTCTCTATTGGGAATTCATTTTCATTTCTGTGCCTGGTGACCTCACATCCCTATCTATACTGGAGACCTCTCCAGCCTCGTAGAACCGACTTAGCATCTCTCCTTAGTTCTCTTAACAAGTTCCATAACCTAAGCCCACACTGAAACTCTTGACACAAGTCCTGGCCACTGTCCCTCCTGGTTCCTATCCTAATAACGACACTTCTTTTACCGGCGAGACCCAAACACTTCAGTTACTACTGAGACATCTCTCTTTCATCATCTGTCAACAGAAATTGCCTTCGAATTGCATCCTGAATCCAACCTCCTCTTAGCCTAGCCACCCATTCATTCTCTACTTACACGCTAAGTGTAACATGGCATCACTTGGTTCCTACCTGGCTCCTCCTTCTCCATCCCTCTGACGGCTTCCCATAGAAGAAAGAGTGAAAGCTTTGTGAACCTTCACAGGCCCAGCTCCAGTCTCTGGGAACTCATCCTTACAGATCCCAGGCACAGGGGCCTCTGTGGCTGTAAGACATGCGAGCCCACCTCTACCTCGGCTAAGGGAAGCTTTGCATTTGCTTCCGTCATCGTGAAGCACACTTGCGAACTTTGGCATGCCTCACTCTTTCACTGCAGTGAGTTACCTGCTCAGAGGCCATCTTCTCAAAGCAGCCTTCACAGCCATTCTACTGAGAGATCACTAATCCCAGGTTTGCGGTTCATTTTCATTTCGTCCACTGACTTCTATATGTATGTATAACTCCAGGTATTTACTGTGCTCCTCCTCTCACTAGACACAAGCCCCATGATGACACACAGAACTTGTTTCATTCCCTGTTAAACCTTGATGTCTTAATGACCAACATAAAAAGTCTTCAAAGAATATGCATCTAGTGAACAAAGAGTTGCTTTCATTTTATAAGTTGAGACAATTTATTGTCTTTTTTTTCCCAAGACTTTTTGTCATGATTGTTTTCTGACACCCCAAAAAGCCAATAGCTATTCCTTTTAAAAATAAAAGAGCTGGAGAGATGGCTCAGGAAGTCAGGGAACTTGAGTTCAGTTGCTAACACCCACAGTAGGTGGCTTACAATATTCTAGAGCTCTATTTCCAGGAAGTCTGACCTTCTCTCCTGGCCTTTGTAGAAACACACATAGACAAAGGATATACTCTCATACACACACACACACACACACACACACACACACACAAATTTTTAAAAAATTAATCTTTTAAAATTTTTAAAAAGAAACCCCACAAAAAATTAGAAGAGGGAGATGCATTATCTAGTCAGCTCTGTTCTATTCTGACAAATGTTTTCTCTCCATTATTTATGACAGATACAAAAGGACTCAATGTATATACCCACAGGGCATTTTTTATAATTAATGAAATCTTCTTAAGAGGAAACTTTATGAAACAAAAGTTTCAGTTGCCCCAGGGCTGTTTACGCACCATGAGCACTATCCCAGTCAGAGCAGAGATTAGAAAGGTTTCCTAAATCTCACAGCCCCCGAAACAGTCTCTTTCATCACTGTTACCGGAATCCAACATGTGCATTCTGCACATGCATTCGTGATGTCACTTTCACTATGCTGACATTTCTAAGCATGTGATAACCAGAATCTCGAGATCATGGAGGCCAGTGAGAATCTTCAAAGTGCCTTTGTCAGTCACACACAAGTACCATCAAGAAAATCCTGTCCTCATTTCTCCAACTAGCCCACAGCTATACAATGTCAGTCATAATTTTTAAACAGTGAATGAATAATTAAACTTCTTTAGGCACATTAATGAGTATTTGATCTAACCAAACATATCATTTTACATTATTTTTACAAGTCAAATCTTTTCTCACATACTTTATGTCAAAAGTTAAATAGTGTATATCACTTGCTAGATAAGTTTACATAACAAAAGTTATTAAATTTTAAAGTATATTAAAAT
This sequence comes from Micromys minutus, assembly GCF_963924665.1. Taxonomy (NCBI): domain Eukaryota; kingdom Metazoa; phylum Chordata; class Mammalia; order Rodentia; family Muridae; genus Micromys; species Micromys minutus. Next base: position 23,361,451 of record NC_137975.1, read on the forward strand.
ATGTATTTTAATATACTTTAAAAGAAAAACTTACCTAAATTCACATCTTTGTTGTAGTTTATAAAAATGATAATACCTATTTAAATCCCTGAGGGATACCATAGAATTATATTAAACTGAGAAGAGTATATAAAATTTTAAATATTAGAAAATGTCAACATAGTATAAAGCTTTCTCATTTTAAGCAGCTTCCTGGGCCTGCCTTCCAAAGGAATGCTGTCCTCTAGAGAAGGCCGACTATAAGAAGGAATTGCAACATGACAAGCTCAGTATTAGGAAAAGAAGCAAGCCTACTTGGTCCAAGACTCAGCAAGTGGATTGTAGAAGCCAGACTTCAAGGATTGGGGTTATCCAGAAAAGAAGTACAGGAAATATTCCCTAAGCCAAAGGGAAGGGTGTATTTCAATGACCCAGAGGAAAGAGGACAGAAAGACACATTGGAGAAACTGAAACAATAAAAGAAATCCAAACTAACTAGAACATCCAACTATCAGTAGGAGGGTCAAAAAGACTGACAGAAGAAGCAGAGGTCGCAGTGCCGGACAAGACCAGATATGAACCAGAGAACTGCTCCTAAGAGCAATGGCAAACCATTATAGATTGCATATAGAAGTCATACAGCAAACTGCTTCCAAAGATGGTAAGCACACCCTCGGGAGAGCCCAAACACAAGAAAGCATGAACCCTTTCAGTTTTGGAGAGTCAGGGGTGCAGTCTTCTTCTAAGGACTCCTTTAACCTGCATCTTTCAAATAAACTAAAATCCCTCCAAAGTACTAAGAGCATGGTGAACCAGAGGTTAGTGAGAAATGACCACAAGCTATAATCTTGCAAATAGATCAGTCCAGTGACTTAGGTATTACAGCAATGAGTCAGGCCAGTTAGGCCTAGGTTTCTTTTCTCTATCTGAGAATCCGTGGTTACATACTTGTGCCCCGCCTACCCACTATACACCAAAAACTATGCACGTCTCAACCACATGCCTCAATAACAGAAGCAGAAAGAACTTTAACTCCATCACCAGAAAAAGAAAAAAAAAAATGCTTTGCCTGGTTGTTTCACACCTCAAGGGGTAGAGAGGAGGGGGAGGAGACATCTAGTATTCAAATCCATAGATGGGCATATTGAAAATATACTTGAGGCCACAACATAATACAGAGCCAAGTCAGCTATAAAACAACAACAACAACAACAACAACAAAAGAACACTGAACTAAATAAAACTAAAACCAAATACAGGGCTGGAGAGATGGCTCAGCAGTTAAGAGCACTGACTCCTCTTCCAGAGGTCCTGAGTTCAAATCCTAGCAACTACATGGGGGCTCATAACCATCTGTAATAAGATCTGACGCCCTCTTCTGGTGTGTCTGAAGACAGCTATATACTTACATATAATAAATAAATAAATCTTTTTTAAAAATCAAATACAAAACATTAAAGCTTAGGTCTGGATCCAGTCAACTCACTCAGTCATAAGCCAGGCTTAGGCTGATGGAGCTGACAAATGTCAATCAACCTCACACTAGAAGGCTTGGAGTCAAAGTCTCTGAATAGACTTACATTGATATTACTATTGCGGAATTAGTCATGATTTCACATGTCTTAAAAAGTTACTGCTAACATTAAAGATCAAGAAAATAAAAGCCGAGTGCTATAGGTTCCAACAGGGGAAAAAAAAACAAAAAACTCTCAAGCTCCTGATAAATGTTTGTATTTTTAAAGGGCATTATAAGAAAAATAATTTAAATGATCATATATGTCCCTAGACTGGGCACAGATTATGTCAAAACTGATTTTATTGGGTGGGAGGTTATTAGCCTTCATATGTTTATTGGAGGGTAACAGAGAAGGGGCTCTTCCATCAGCAGGAGCACTCCCAGGTTCTTCTGTCATCCCAGAGGCTCCTGTGGGTGACTGGGCACACCAGGCATGTTCCCATTATCTCTCACAGGCACTGGGAACTGTAGGGTGTGTCCTGGTTGATCATGCCAGCATACTTGGTGTTGGGGCTGACCATGGGGGTAGTTATAGGGAACTCCAGACAGAAGAGGACACCACCAGCACCAGCTCCTTTGCCTAAGCATTCTTGAGGAAGGTGAAGATTTTCTTGGCCATCTTGGTCTTGATGACAAGGGCCCCAAACTGATTTTAATATTTAACAAAAATGATAGAATAAATTTGAGTAAAAGACACAAACCAGTCAGCACCATGACTGGATTAGACAGAGTGCCTAAGAAATTTCATTTTCTTTTTCAGCAGAGTAACTTCCCCAAATTATGTCAAGGAAATTCCTATTCCAGGTCTCTTAAGATTTATTTGCTTTATTTTAGGTATATGTGTGAGTGCCTACATATATGTATATGCCCCACATGTACACCTAAAGTTATAGGAAACTATGATTCTCTCGATGTGAGTGTTAGTGTTAGGAGTTGAGCCCGGGTCCATTGCAAAAGCAGTAAACACTCTTAACCAATGAGCCATCATCTCCTCAGCCCCTAGTTCTTTTTATTAAATGGCACATTCTTCAGGGGAAAAAAACCTTACAGTATAATTTCTCTACTTAATGATCTCACTCTATAGCACCTTAAACAATTCTATGATGCTCAACACACTGGAAGGAAACTGGCAACTCCCAGCTAGGCTAGGAATGCCTTAAGTCTAAACACCATGTCTTATTTCCACATCCCTAGGAACATTCCATTAAACTGGCATAAATGAACTGAAATTAATGAAAATAAGTTATACTTTCCCTGTCTTCCACAGTGACTCTTTGGAAGGTTCTGACAAAGCCTCAGAGTCAACCATGTGCAGGTGCTGGGTAACAAAGACGCACGATAAAGATTTCTGTGTAGCTGGCTTTTTCTCCACTCTTCTTTTCCTTGCTTCTCCACCGGGGAGTTCCCACTGAAAATTGCACAATTCTTTGTGCAAAGAGAAACAAGTTTTGTTCCTACAGACCTGGACAGCATGCTGTTCTGGCACAAGATCTTCCAATATCTTAATTCCTTTTCTCATTGCTCTAACCAAACATTTGACAAGAAGCAAGTTAATGGAGGAAGGGCTTGGCATGAGGCAGCTGGTCATGTTGCACAAACAGTCAGGAAGCGAGGAAGAAGGATTGCTCAGTACATTTTTTTTTCTTTAGTCCAGGACTATAACCCATGGAACTGTGCTATTCATAGTGGGCAGGTCTTCCTAACTCAGTTAACCCATCTGGACAACCTTTCACAGCCATCCCTGGAGGATAACAGTCTAGAGAACCCTCATAAGTATTTATAGAAGATTGTCTCCTAGGTAATTTTAAAGTTGACATTAACCATCCTGTCCACTTTCATAGAAGAGTACCAAACCCAATACAGCCTTCTTTAAAATAAATCATTTGAGGATCTACTCACTCTTATTCTACCAAAATACTACCTTTTGTGATAGTTATTTCGATTTCCCCAACTTCCTTAGAAACTAGACATTGTACATGGAATCTTTTTGGGTGTGTCTTTATGAGGGTGCTTCCAGAGAGGATTAACTGAGGGGACAGATGTGGCTTGATATGGGTGGCCCCATCCCATGAGCTAGGACACTGGACTGATGACAAAGTGCAAGAAGAGGAAGTCAGCTGAGTGTCAGCCACTGAGATGGCAAGAGGCGAGGGGTCTTAACCTCATGCTCCCATTTCCATGGAGCTTCCTGCCACCATTATAAACTGTATCCCTTGAAATCATAAGACAAAGTAAATTCTCCCTCCCTTAAATTGCTTTGATAGTTGACAGAAAAATAACTAATATTCCTTGAAAGGCATTCATTTCTATCTTCTAGTCTTATAATAAGCAAGTGTAAATTTTGACAGGCTAATTTGAACTCTTTTTGGTCAAACTCCATGATGAGTGGTACATGTTACACCCTGACCAAATATGCAAATATACAACACAAAGCGTGTACCTAGGTGATGTATATAATCACTCATATATTTTTAATGCAGTCATATTTATTGTCTATATACAACTTTCTTTTATTCTTTTTGTGCTTAAAAATTATTTCATTTAAATTTTTAAGGACACTTACTTCATTCATAACCTGCCCTGCAAAAGGATCACAATCTACAGAAAGAAAAGGTCTAGTCCAATATGCAATATACAGTGCTGTGAACAGAGTTTCAGAATCACTTTGGAAACTTTTAAGTGGCAAGATACAACTCTTAAAAACAAAACTAATAGTTACATATGTGGCTCATACCTGCAGTTCTAGCACTAGAGAAACAGAGGCAGGAGATTTGCTACAAGTTCTTGGCCAGCCTGATGATCTATATAGTGAGTTCCTAGGACAGTCAGGACTACTTATCAAGACCCCATCTCAAAACAAAACAAAATACTAACTCTAAACCAATAAAAAATTAGATCCTAGATAAAATTTTACCTGAAAACAACAATAACAAAAAATACTCTAATCTTCACTCAGAAACCAAAACACAACCAGACTTGGTAAAAAGGTGAGGATTAAACTAGCCCAGGTGTGACCAACGTCCAGCCATGCCAGAAAGAGTTGCTGCTGCCGATAAAAACAAACATACCCTCCATTCCCAACTGTGAAGTTTGACAGTGGTAGAAAAAAAGATGGACACAGCCTGTCCATTTCTTCTCGTGTGTGAGTTTCTCCATGCTTTTCACCTATGCTGATTTGACGAATTGGTGTTAGGAAGTTCATTTCCAGAATTAGAAGTATCAAGCAGGTATCACACAAAAACGTTTCAGGATGTTCTCTGAGATAAGAGGGTCAGCAGTGGTAAACACCTTCAAAAGTTGACTAAAGTAATGCCAAATATGCCAAAATCATAAACATTTGGAGCCTTGAAATAGAACAAAGGGAGATGTTGAGTTTAAAGCAAGCTGTGTAGTTTTCTTATTGTATGTGCCAGGGAAGAAGGTGGGAAGGATCCTACTAGTCTATAGCAGAGGATCCAGGTTAAGGCTCTGGTGTAGGATCCTCTGTATTCTCCCCATGGTCACCCATTCGGCCCCAGTGTTTTAGGAGAGTCCTTACTGACTTGAGAAGATGCTAGAGATGAAAAGCTTTAAAATCTGGTAGTACAGGGATAAAACCAGAGGGGCTTACAAAAGCAAGCCAGTGTCCTACTATGGCATCACATGTTCAGTCATTTCTTTCTCTGTCATCTACAAACGCTTTATGCACACCTCACCCCTTGGTGACAGTTTGTAGTACTGCCCCCTCATCTCCTCTAACTCATTCTGCTTCAGCTATAGTTGATTTCTTGTTAAGTCTTCAAACACATCAAGTACACTTGAGTCTCAGGGATCTGTTATAAGATGTTTGTCTTCTGTGTGGAATGTTCTTACCGTAAGTGTTAGATTCTCACCTCCTTCAAATCTCTACACAAATGTGACCTATGCTACAAAGCTCACTTAAACATTCTCTATCCTGGTTTTGAAGTAAAATCTGACCTCACACTCCAACGCTGATATCCAACTAACTAAAGATACTATGTCCTTAATGCTACATAATTGTACTCTAATAAGGTGGGTTTGTCTCCTTCCTCAAACTCTGCTGAAATGTTAACTTGGAAATATTCATCTTAATAACCAAACTAAAGACCCTAGAGTGGCATCTGATACATGATAGATGATGTTGAGCTAACAGAAGAATAAATAAGTACATGGTGTGGGATGCAACTATCACTTTTCCTGCTTGCTTATGGCTATAAAAAAAAAAAAAAAAAAAAAAAAAAAAAAACAGGGCCTTCAACACAGAAGCAGATAAATGACTGAAAAGCAGATAAATGACTGAAATGCACAAGTTCATCCACACTAAAATAAATTTACCTATCAAGATAAATGAATGGTATCAGACTCTTCTCTATTTCTAGGGAGAGAGTGGCTACAGGGTGAGGTTAGCAGACATTATAAAGGAGGTAGAAAGAGCAAAAGCAACAGAGATCTGCACAAGATCTCAAAGACTTAAAAGTTCACAGTATGTCTCTGAATGTACTGTGGACTACTGATTTGCCTGCTGTATCCAATTCTTTGGGAGTTTTATAAAATGCATTTTGATCACATTCAGTCCATCCTCTCAGATCCACTTCTCCTTCCCTACCAACCAATTTAGTGTCGCTCCCTATTTTTTGTAACTCATCAAGAACAGTTTATTCTATTTATATTCTTTTAAGTGTGTGTGTGTGTGTGTGTGTGTGTGTGTGTGTTTTACTGGGGGGGGTGATCTACCTACTAGGGGTTTCATCTTTAAAGAAAATTGACTCTTCCTCTCACAGCAGCTATTAATTGCCAGCTGCTCCTTAACACCCACTTCCCCTCTCCAAGCTGGAATATTGTCTGTGAATTCATATGTGCAACTGTCCTGCGGTATCCAGAAAACAGTGTCTTGTAGTCATCCACCACCTGTGGCCCTCATAACGGTGCCAGATATGTATTTCACTTCATCAGGTGGCCTTAGAGTCAGTCATGTATGGGTAACTCCCATAACACTCAAGCCACTACTGCACCAGTGAACATGTCTTGCCAAGCCAGTCTTGGCTGTAGTTTCCTGTGCTCACTGCTGGGTAAGACTGGCCACCCCTTGCTCCTCCAGACGCAGACATAGTTCCATCTAGCATTATGAAAGCTAGACAGTAACGATGAAACTTCCCAGTGAGTATTAACTTGATTTCTCCACGAAGAACAGATATTTTATGAAGATAGTTTGCCCTATACCATCTACAATGACAAAAGGAGACACTTATTTAAAACAGACTTCCTTATAGAACAGCATGGCTTTAAAACATAGAGAAAAATCAATTCCTCCTTACACTGGCAAGATTTGAAACATGAAATTTATTCAAGAGCCAGAATGAAAAGCACCAAGATTCTAAGTCTGCCTACTGGTTCACAAACGAAGTTTGGATTGCCAATCCTAAAACTTTCACAGAACTGAGCAGCAAAGACCCAGCTGTGCTGTGCTCCAAAAGAATCAGAGGTTCTCTTCTCTGTGGGAAGGCCGTCCCTAGAAATAAAAAGTTCAGAGAAAAACCCTCTTAATCTCTAAAAAGTGCTAGTGCCCTGGAGAAAGGGTAGCTTAATCTCTTAACCACACAGCAGTCTTTAGCCTAAGGAAAAAAAAATCAGGCCTCTAGGGGGCAATTTAAAAAAGATGAAGCCATAAAATAATTAATGAGGAAATGAGTTAGTTAATCTGTAGCTGGTTATAATCCATATGTTCAAGAACAGCATCGTTACAAATAGTCTCCTACCAGTCACTCAGCCTAACAATTTCTGTACTCCACCTTCCTACTGTCCCCATCCCAAACCATATTTTATAATGAAAGGAAGTGGGAAGATGCCAGAGGGTTAAATTTCTCACATCTAAATCCCTCTAGCAACTTGAATTCCCTGAAGCTACTCTCCTAGGAGGGGGCATATTGTGACCAAGCTTTCCTGCAGCACCTTCTGCCATCTGCAAAATTAAATTAAATGGTCCTTCTCTTTTGAAATCCTGCCATCAGTGTACCAAAGGGAACATCTGAGTATACCAGTCAAGGACGATAGCTTTTCCTTTTTACCAACACACACAAATCATTAGGAGATTAAGTCTCTGGATGGCTAATGTGCACTTTCATAAAGAAGGCGAAGTTAAATGCTCAGTCTGACACCCACATAGAAGGGGCTAGGATTGCACTTGCTGCTGCCCTTGGAGAATGATTAAAAGCAGGGCAGACAGGAAGCTAATGGCTTTTTTGCTGCACTTTTAGTGGGGCAGGGGTGTCAGGAATGGACATGGGAAATCAAGTGCCAAGTGCTGAAGGGCAGATGGTGGGGCAAGGAGAGGAAATGATTATATGCCTAAGAGGCACAGAGACCTCCCCCCAACCCAAAGAATAAAGTACTTCATACTCACAGCTAGTTCTAAGGATGCTGCAAAGCCTGAACTCACTATGCTACCTACTACAAATAGTTTTTCTAAGGCAAACTGAAATTTAAGCCAATGTAGAGGTGGGGGTTGGGTGGAGCTAGAGATCAGGGTATAGTACTACTTAGAATGTAAAGACCTGTGTTTAATCCCCAGTACCCCCATCACTCCCAAAACAAAGAGACAGCCTGTAACTTTGGTATTTGTTGAATTAGCAAAATTTCCATTTTCTGCACCTACAGCCTAGACATTCCTCCTCATCCCCCAAATCTGCTGGCTTCAGCCATTTCTCCCACCTTCCTCTAACTGAACAATTAATTCAAGTTATTTCTACATCCACCTGGTCCTGCTTTAAATATGCCTAAATTTGGAACAATAGAAGCAAGTGGGGAAAAAAGAAAAAAAGAAAATTTAGGAAATGACAATTTTCAGAATAGCAGCATATAATTTGAAAAGTAGCTCAGATGGGATCAGACTTTATATGAATACAAAATTACACACAAATCATATTTTATTCAAGTCACTTCAATGAAACAAATCTTTATTAAGTACTTACTACTGTTCCCATATGTAAAGATCAAACACAATGGGCCAGAAACCCATCCATTCTAAAACTGAAGGGGCCTTCCTGTTCATACACCTGGAAGACTTCTTTGGAAAACCCAGTGTTGGCTCCAGGTTAAAAATATATAATGGGAACCTATACCTACCCCATCATTTACTCTGAGCAACTTTTTGGACCCATTTGCCGTCCCTCAGCCACCGGGTGAACAAAACAAAGATTTGGAAGCCAAGGCAGAGGCAAAGAGAGGAACCAGATGGCTGCCTACAAAGCTAAGAAATATATGCTTTTTAATGAGACATCTGGCAGGAAGAGTGAAAAAAATTCTTATATCAAATTCTTTGAGAAATTATAATTCACAATGGACGTTATTCACTACAATTTTTAAAAACCACTGTAGCTAATAAAAATCTCTCCTTTTCTTTTCATATTATCTCCTGAAAAAGTAGACATTTCAGGGGAAGAGTTAGGACTAAAAGCCCTTCTCACAGAGGGTGTGTTAGTGCACGCCTTTAATCCAGCATTCCAGAAGCAGGAGCAGGCCGACCTCAATGAGTTTCAAGAAAGCCAGGGCTACATAGCAAAGCCCTGTTTCAAGAAAGAAGAAAAAAGAAGGGGAAGAGGAAGAAGAGGAGGAGAAGGAAGAGGAGGTAGGAAAAGTACTTTTGATGTAGGACCTAGGACAAAAATATAAGGATGCCACAAGCAACTGCATAAAGGGGCAGAGCAGGATAAAGAAACCAGAGTTTGAAAAGGGGATTCAACCCCAGTTGTCTTACAGAAACACATTTCAGACATTAAAAAAAAAAAAAAAGAGCAACAGCATATTCCCATTGGGGGGGAAGGGGGAGAGAGAGAGAGAGAGAGAGAGAGAGAGAGAGAGAGAGAGAGAGAGAGAGAGAGAGAGAGAGAGAGAGAGAGAGAGAGAGCTGTAATTGAAGCCCTCAAGAGAGAGAAGTTTGGAGCCAACCTGGTCCACACATCAAGTAAGATCTGGGAGGGAGGGAGGGAGGGACAGAGAGAGACAGAGCAGATACCAACCAGAAAGGCTCACAGATTCTCAACTCTCAACCCAGTGAAAGGTTTTTATGAAAAATGAAGATCTCCCCCCAGAAGCCTTAAGTTAATCTCTTTTGCAAAGGAGTGACATCAGACCTTTCTGCCCTAGTCAGTATCTGCCAAGAACTAGCCAATAGCCTAAGTCTAAACTCCTCAAGAAGAAATACTCTCTTTGGATCCCAACACTAATTTGAAAGACCCAGTAATTCAGTCAACATTTTACAACAAAGATGTTTCCAAGTAGGAAACAACAACAACAAAAACCAGGACACAAGTAAAGGTGACAGAGCCTGAATGATTCTGGTAGAAAATAAAAGTGCCCAGATATCCAGTAAGTCTGTCAGAAGGAGAAGAGTCCTGTAGAGTTCACCAGGACACATCCCTCACCCTGTTTCTTCCTCCCAAGAACCACTCTCCTGAAGTCTTCCAGGGAGACATCGGGACATTTCTCAGTCTGCAAAGCTCCAGGGCAAAGGCACCAGAACCTGCCTAGTTTCAGTGTCTTTGCAATGGTGAAGTTCAGGGGCCTCTATCATCTGCCAACCAACAAAGAAGAAGAAAAAATAATGGCTGAGAAAATAGAGTGGCATTGTCTTTCTTAATAAGTATTTTCTTCATTTTGTATGGACAATTGTCTAAATTGTCTATGACAATCATGTTGCTTGTTTAACTAGAGACAGCAATAAAATGTTATTTTAACACATGAACTCACAGCAGCTGGGGTTGCCCACACAGCCACGCCAGTCAGCATTCTAGCATGGAGTGGGAAGGGGCTCCTGAGCTTCCATGCAGGAAGAGCTATGGACAGTGCTGGCTTCTAGCCGGGGGAGGAGTCGGGTTTCTTTGGGGATATGGCAGGCAAACCAACCAAGCTCTAGTGCATAAGGGATTTTTTGTTTTTGTTTTTTAAGGACAACATAAGCTGGGAGAGGTAAGGAAGTATTTATTGGTGGATCTGGGAGGAGATAAGGGGAGGAACTGGAAGTAAGTATGATCAAAATACCTTGTATGGAACTCTCAAGTAATTAATAAAAATATTATTTAATGTTACTTTAAAATCAGCAGGAATAGGGCCAGTGAGATGGCTAAGTGTGTAAAGGCACCTGATACCCCAAGTTCAGTCCCTGGAAAGAGGAAGGAAAGAACCAATTCCTTAAACGCTGCCCTTTGATCTACATACACACCCACCTCCACCCCCACACAATAAAGTCAGTAAGTCAGCAGGAGTGCTTCCCAGAATGCTTTCAGACAATGTTTTAGGGAAGGAAATGGGACGATGGAAGAAAGTTTCATTTAAATATTTTTTTAAGAAAGGAAAACAAACAAACAAAAAGGAAATAGAAAAAAAGAAAAATCTTGGCTCCTGGGGAAGGGTATATGCACTTTCCTATGTACACACTGTGGTTAGAAAAACAAATTATATAGAATGCATCTGGCAGTTGGGTGCACTCATTACACAACAAAGTACTCCAAGAAAATAAAGATTATTTCTGAATGTCTTCTTGGGAGAAAGATCTCTCTCTCTCTCTCAATCTCTCTCTCTCTCTCTCTCTCTCTTTCTCTCTCTCTCTCTCTCTCTCTCACTCACTCTCTCTCTCTCTAAGATTATTTATTTATTATATATAAGTACACTGTAGCACTTGTAGCTGTTATCAGACACACCAGAAGAGGGCATCAGATCCCATTACAGATGGTTGTGAGTCACCATGTGGTTTCTGGGATTTGAATTCAGGACCCCTGGAAGAACAATCAGTGCTCTTAACCACTGAGCCATCTCTCCAGCCCCAGGAGAGAGATTTCTATCTGGGTGATTTTTAGCCTTGGCTGGGTCAGATCTATAAAGCCTGGGGAGACAATGCTAAGAGCCAAAGCTTACTGTATCTCAGTAGCTTGTCTCCTGTTTCACTAGGGGCTCTTGGCCACCACCAAGCAGGCAGGACAGACCACTGCTTTTACATGAGGAGATCTCAGCTCATCTCTTTCCGACTCCTGGAAGACTGAAGTCTTTCTTAATGATTCTTTCCATGAGTCTCAGGAGACAGCTTTCTAATGTGAATTCAGTGCTACACAGCCTGGACTTGGAGGAAACAACTCTACACAGATGCCAATTTCAAGAAGAAGCCCCTGTTCCTTCCAGCTTGGAAAAATATCTGTTGGCAGAGAATAATGCAGTAGGATGGTTTTTGTTAGTGATGGGAGGCGGGGCTGCAACACACCACAGAGAAACTGACCAATCAATATTCCAGGGCTTTAAGGAAGGGCAACAAAATACTAAATTTTTACTTCCTGTTACCAACTGTCTGAGCATCATACTCTTCCCATCAACATGTAATCTACACCCTTAGTTGGTCACTGGTCCAGGATGATGTACATAACTGATGGAAAATCAAGGTATGAAGCTCACTGATCGTTCCTCAATGTAAATAAAGCCCACAGAGGCCCATGTTAAGAACCCAGTAGGACAACAGAAGAGTTTCCCTGAAGAGAAGTTAGATTACTTTAAACTCAAATAGTATCACCATAGCATAAAACCCTGACATGTTTACAGATTTACTAGGGAGCTTGGTGCTTGCGACAATGTCAGAAAAGGTGGCACCAACATTTAGTATAAAAGGATAGAAACGTAATGCCCTGCAACATGTGGACACTCCCACACATCCAACATACCATCACTATGGGAGCCAGACAGGGTAGCTCACACCTATAATCCTAGCACTTAGAAGGCAGAGACAAGAGGACTGCTGCAAGATCAGGGTCAATCTGAGCTACACAAAGAATTTTCTATCAATTTGAGCAAAGAAAGAGATCCTGTTTCAAAGATTGAGCAGCAACAACAAAATAATCACTATAGACTGTAGTAGAAATTACACTTCTCTTAATTTTGTCTCATATTTTCCTCATGTTTCCTAAAAAACAGCATAGCATTCATTCACCTGGGAAAAAACTTTGAAAATAATGCAAAACAGTGAATAAAAAAGAATGTGTCCTTTTGTCCCTACTCTGTCCCAAAGCTTTGCATCCTGAAGACAACTGGTATCTCCTCTCTCTCTCTCTCTCCCTCCCTCCCTCCCTCCTTCCTTCCCCCCCTCTCTCCTTCCCTCCTCCCTCTATGTGTGTGTGTGTGTGTGTGTGTGTGTGTGTGTGTGTGTAATTGCACAGTATATCTTAAGAGTTTCCCAAATAGTACATTATGGATCTGCTTCTTCTTTCTATTGGCTTCAAAAGCATTCAAATGGCTATGCTTTTGTGTTTGCAACTATTCCCATTTTGATAGTTATTGCCATTTTTATTGTCTATTAGTGATGCTGTAATGAATGTAAATGTAAATTCATCTGCAGAATAAAGTCCTGAAAGGGAGTTCATAGATATGTGCATAAATTTTGAATTTTACTTATTTATTTCTATGTGCACAGGGTGTGTGTGTGTGTGTGTGTGTGTGTGTGTGTGTGTGTGTGTGTGTGTGTACATGTTCCTTTCATGTGTGTGTGATATTGGTATAAAAGAATGTGGGTAGGTGTGTGGAGGTCAGAATGTTGGAGCAGTTTTCTAAGTGCTATTAATATTGTACTTTCAAAACAAACACCATTACAATTTGAACTTTTACATATTTAATTGTTGTAGAGATAGAATGTTGAGATTCCATACATTTGGTTAAAAGAAATATAAAGTGTCCTTCTGTTTTTCTATTCTTCCTCATATTCCTACAACCAACCTTCCTCCCCAAAGGGGGGTGTAATTTGCATATATTTATGTCAAACAATTTAGTGTTTACTTCCACCATGGGAAAAAAATATTAAATTCAGCTGAATTATGCATAAGACCCTATGTGACATGATCACACACCTTCACAACTTTCATTCTCAGCTTATTTCTAAATAGGTCTAACAAGAGACTCGCTATACATATCCTTAAACCATTGGCTTCTGTCCTAAAATGGGAATTTGTAATGTATCAAGACACCCATATATTTGCAAGAATGCACGTATGTGCTGGGAGTTCTTATTTTTACACATTTCCTCCTCCTGGCCTGGAGTTTCATCCACATCAAATTTTCAGAGCATGTGCCTCCATGAGATAATCAGAATATTCAGGACAGAAAAAAATGTTTTGTTTACAATTTTGAAGTTCTCTATCTTCCTCTAGGGATGACCATAAGACTGCCTAGACCAATAAGGAAAAAGCACTGCTATACGAGGCTCTCTAGATTCCCTCCCACTGAAGCTGCACAAGTATTCTATATGGAACAGACGATTGTGTGCAGCTCATGCTTTCCTGCCTGAAGTTTGTGAACGAGGTGCTTCATTCTTGTAGCATTAAAGTTCTCCTTTCCTCATTACAATTCCCAGTCACCACTTTTCTTACCTGCGGCCACCAAGGCAGAATAAGTGCCGCCTGCTCTTAAAACAGGAGATATCTCATAGTCATGAAAAATTAATCAACAACTAGAAATGTGATGTCCTTCAGCAAGTAAACCTAAGCCCCAGGATACCCTTTTTCTGGAAAAAAATGATAACCAATCAACGCTTTTATCAATCTCCTTCCAAAATCATATTAGACAAAATACATGGATTATGTATCCATTTCCATTCCAATCATCCCCAGTCTAAGAGCCTGGTTAACACGACTGACTGAACTGGATCATCTCTGCTAAGCCAGCCGCCATCTTAACAGTGTCACTGGGGAAGGTGGGTATCCTTGGGGAGGGGCTTAAGAGCAGATGAAGAAAGCTAAGACTTCATCTCCAGTTAAATCCACTGAGATACTAATGAGTTTTCTAAGACCACAAAGCAAACCAACAGTACTGGGTGTCACTTATTTTGGAGTATACTAGCTACTTTCTCTTGGTACAATGGTATTAAGTAACATAAGTCTCTCTAATTTTCTTTCAGTTTTATCTTCTTTCTGTGGCATAAGAAACGATTTTAGAAACACTCAAAAGTATTAACACATATAGAGAAATATTAAAATGATAATAAATCCTAAACGATTTAATTTTCTTCCTCTTTGATTTTTCTAAGATTTACCTATGACAATAACCTTTCAAATTATTTTCCTTCATGGCTCTTTTAACAATTTGTATTTGTTTTTTATTTGTTGGTTTTGTTTTGTGTTGAGACAGGATTTCCTGGTGTAGCCCTGAATGTCCTTGAACACTCTCCTTTCTCTCTCTCTCTCTCTCTCTCTCTCTCTCTCTCTCTCTCTCTCTCTCTCTCTCTCTCTCTCTCTCTTTCTCCCCCACCCCCCTGCCCCAACTAGACCTCACAAAGATCTGCCTGCCTCAGCAATGCTAGGATTAAAGGTACAAGCCACCACCCCTAGCTTATTTTTTGTTCTTATTTGTTAACTATCTTCCTTTTTCAAAAGGAAGGTCCATGAAAGTGGAGATTCCATTTGACTCCTTCATGGTACCGTCTCCAACTTAACTGTGCTGATTAGTGTCCAGCTTCACACAGGCTCCAGCCTGTCTGTAGGCACGTTTGTAGAGGCTTTTCTTCTTCTTCTTCTTCTTCTTCTTGTCTTTTTTGGTTAATGATTGATATGGAAGGGCCCAGCCTGCTATGAATGGTGCGATCCCTGAGCAGGTATTATAAGAAAGCAAGCTAAGCAAGCCATGGGGAGTAGAGCTTTCCTCTGTGGTTCTACTCTCAGTTGAACTTCTCCCTGAATCCCCTCACTGATCAAATGCAATCTGGATGCATACCCCAAATAAGTTCTTTCTTCACCAAGTTGCTTCTGACCACAGTATTTGTCACAACCACAGAGAAACCTAACCAAGACTCTAACTGGGTAAATGTGAAGTGTCTACTAGAATGGGATATGTAGGGTTCTCTGCAGGAACAAACAACCCCTAAATTTTAGCTCATTTCCTGTATATGTCCAACAAAAGCAAGTAGTAGGGAATCTGTTCATCACTATAGTTTAGGGCCCAGACCAATATAACATCTGATCACAGATATTCACAATGCCAAGGCAAGAAAATAGAGCACTAAGCTGTTGCATCCTGGAAATTGCTTCTGCTTAACAGTGTTGGGCTTAGCCATATTTTGCTGTTCAGAATAAGCCTCAGCCACTACTTACTTCAAGTAGATGTGAATGAATATTGGAAGCCTGAGGAGACTTAAACAGAAAATCTATTAATAGAACCATACTGTTGAAAAGGTTTCATTTGGTCCATTCCTGTTTCTAGGCAAAGTTGAAGTTGCAATTACAAAATAAAAAAATAAGAGAAAGAGCCTTTTCAGAAGAAAATATATCTGAATTGCCCAATCAAGAGAAGACATCTGTATTCATCATGCCACTTAATTTAGGAACAAAGCAAGTGATTAAAGTGTACTCCACACTAGTGTTCCTGGCAACTAAAAACCCTAGAAAAGAAACCATGTAGGGAAAATGTGTGACCGTAGGATGCCAGGCTTTCAGATAACCAGAGTAATTTAGTTCACTGAAATAACACCACACATTTATTTGTTTTAACCTAAGTAATATATATATAAACAAAAACAATAAATAGGTTGCATCATGTTTGCCCACTACAATACAACCACCTATTATTACCACAGAAGGCCTACAGCATTATGACTCACACGTGAAGCTTTCTCTACAGCACATCTAACAGTATTTCCTGCAGATACAGAACAAGTGAGATGCAATTCCTGTTCCACAAGGATTCTCTTTCATCTTTCTTTCTCCTACATCACTCAGTCTCTTACAGTGAGATAACCTCTAGTCACACAACACTTTCTCCAAATGAATTCTCAAGTTGCTATGGTAACCAACACCTTCTTCCAATACTGTCAATATGTTTCCCTCCCCTACAGGCAGACTTGATATACTGCCAGAAGCACCAATCTCTTAGCACCTGCTTGCTCCTCAAACCTGTAAATGAGGGCTTTTAGAAGATTCTATTATTAACCAAGGCAACTATCTTCAACAAAAACAAAAATTGTACTTATTACATCATTTAAAAAAAACCTACATTGTAGCCATTCACCTTATTTTAAATAACAGATAAAATAACTAAATTAGAAGTCATACAACTTGGTTAAGGAACAGAAGCAGGATTTGAACACAGAGTTCTCAGACCACACTGTCTCTAAGATTGAAGACATGAGCCTACCTTATACCAACACACACTACTCTTAATCTGCTGGTATTTTAAGACATGTTAATCAAGATAAAAGCCTGAACAATAAACAAACAAACAAACAAACAAAAAGGATTGTTCTCCTGTTCGACTTCAAGGGTTTCCATGGAGAACAAGATGTGCTAAGCATTCATTACAGAGAATGAAGGTACAAGATCAATAATACCTCACAGGTATTGAGGCATCCACAAGATGACCGGGTATCAAGAAAAGTCCATTAAGGGTTGAACTGCAGCCAAATCCCCTGGATTATCTTCTTGGGCCCATTCAAAGTTTGCCCTCAACCCCCATATGACCCATATCCTCACTAGTCTCCCCTAAACACAAATCAGAAACAGACTTCTTCACTGATCCACCTCTCCCCAACTCTCAACAGAGGGATACTTCATATTACTTTGTAAACAAGAGTGAAACGTTTAACATCCCAGTTATTTTCCCAGTCTGCCTTTTTCAATCATTCACATTTCACAGGGCATAAACCAATAAACTCCCTTGGCCAGGAGCTATTTGTGAAACTAGTCTGCCTCCCTCTTTTCCCATCAAAAACTTACTCATTGTGCAGTAGAAAGAGGAGTACTCTAAAGAAAACAATTAGCAAGTCACCTTGCATTGCCACCCACTCCACAGAGGCACACAAACAAGAGAATTAGCCCAATTTGCTGTCTATAAAGAACAGGCCACTTTACCCATCAGAGCTCTAGAGTTTGGTGCAGGATGACTAATTCTGAGTAGTAATGGCTACAGTGACCTCGTTCCCTATTTTATAGCTGTGTGCTGAAATTCAAAGGCACTCCTTTCCCACCCCCATCTTCCCTTGCATACTTCTGCATATCCATCCATTAAGACTCTGAAGTGTAATTTGTCTTATTCACGATCACCCTGTTAAATTGCTCTACAGCTGCTCTGGCAGTAATCACAGTGATCAGTGATTCAGACTTATTGAGCAAAGGGCTTTAAGTAGGTTCCATTATTAAAATTTCCAAAGGTTTTATTATTAAAATAAGCCAAGATAGGCAAGTATGTCTCTATGGAGCAGTTATTCTAATGACTCTTGAGTTCCAAAGGAATGTCTGTCCCATTCTCAATGTTTCACTGGTGAATATCAGTAATTGGGAATTTAGCAATAAATAAAACTTAATAATCTCATTTAAAGGTACAGCATTATGCAAACCTTTAAGATGCTGCCTTTGTTCACTGAGCCTCTGTTTATAACAGCAAGCACCGGAAGTGAGTCAAGTGTCTATTTGAGAAGGATGGATTCAGCAATGGTAGCCATCCATACAATGGAATAGTATGCAACTCTATAAAAGACCACCTTAACAGTACCAATACAGAAAGATTCCCAAAATCATAATGGCATCCACTCAAATGAGAATAGCCCAATGTGCTTATAATAAACAGGACACTTCATCCATCAGAACCTAAGAACTGTATTAAACAAACTGTATTCTATGCTAGCATTTGTGCATTTGTATAAAACAACAGGGGAATAATATATTTACATAACTTACTCTTGCTTATATTTACATAAATTAATACCAGACAGATAGGAAACAAGGATGGGTGATAGCATGTGGATTAGAATGTGGTAGAAAAATATTTCTTAGCAAAACAAAGCAATTTGTTTTTATGGTTTAATTTTCCTTTACTACTCAATTCACCTGGGAAGATGGGGGTTGGAATCAGGGAGCAGACAGTCTCTACAACCCTGAAAACAGATGATGAAGCACATCTATGCCAGTCAGAAGATTAGCCAGACTGACTTGATTGTTTACAATAAAACACACTGGCCCTCTACCACAGAGGTGAAGAGGAGCGACTCTGCAAAGTATGGCTCTGGCAGAAACACTGCCTACCGTGTAAGAAGCCCTGATTCAATCTAATACAAAGGGAAATTAAGGGGACTGGGAGAACAGAGAGGGGTCCTTCTCTATCGCCATTTCAGTTCTTGTTTTAGTCTTATGTTTTCATAATGTATTCAAGGAGAATACATGTAATATACATGTACATGTGCATCAGATTTATACTGTATGATTAGGTCTATCTTAAGGCTACTTTCAACACAAGTGTGATTTTGAGTCACATCCTTGGCTCCTCTTCCCCAGATGAGAAAACAGGAGGGAAAAAAAAGGGGGGGGGGGGAGAGGCAGCTGTTGTTTAACATTTTATCTAGCCTTGTGGGTTAAGAGAAATGCCATCAAAATGAATACAGTTAAGTTATCTGTCTAGTGTCAGAGAATTCTTGTTCCAGCACCAAAGACAACTAGACTCTCCCACATAGCTATAGATAGAGGTGGACATGAACCCACTGCAGAGTTATAAGGTCACAAGCTCCACTGTCAGCAGGAGTTCACATGAAAGAAGTCCCAGAGCTGTCCAGGCCAAGTGAAAGTAACAGAGGCTGAGGAAATGGCTCAGCAGTTAAGAGAGCTTGCTGCTTTCAGAGAACCTTAGTTGGGTTCCCAGCGCCCATGTCCAGTGGCTCTAACTCCAGCTCCAGGGAATCTAATACCTAATACTGTACTCCACAGCACTAGCATACACAGGCACATGCGCACACACATGCAAATAAAAGATAGTGATAGAGAGACAAAGAGAGAGCACATGTCAGAATAAGCAAGCCCTCACCAGGGTCTACCAGAGTACAAAAAGATATCTGGTAGTCATAGATAGCTTGTGTTATTTGTCCCTGCTTTCTATGTCCCATACACTCCTTTAGTATGGCCCACCTTAGCTGATGACTGGAATTCTTGTCATCTAGAACTAAAGCCACTACACTCCAGGTCTGATCTCCCAATTCCCTTCTGGATGCTTCAACCTGGATATCCCTTGGCCAAATATAAACTTCTTTTCCCTGGCAGTTTCTATCTGACCTTTCCCTTACTCAGTAAGTGGTTCTTCCATATATCTCAGCTAATGGACGAGAAGGCAAAGAGCATCCTACTTTCTACCTTTGCTATCTCCCCAATCACTTTCAAACTTACCTTGAATTTGTAAAGGACAAAAAGAGAAAGCTATGGGTCTGAGAATCTAGAAACCAAGAAGGAAAAGCACAGGGAAAGTGGAGCAAGTTTGAGAGAATGGGGCTTCAGATGCCAGCCTCCCATCCACAGCCTACCCCTTGAAGGTAATGCCTCACCCTTATTTCTGTTCAACTAGCTAAAAATAATTGTACTGATTTCTCACCTCCTCAAATACCTCTCAAAGCCTCACCTTCCCAGTATGTCCAACAACACTTCCTTATTTTGTTACTTCCTGCTTCGTTCAGCAGCATTTAGTAAGGACAGATCACAGCTAGGAAATGCTTTGGGGT
The DNA here is from genome assembly GCF_963924665.1 of Micromys minutus. Classification (NCBI taxonomy): domain Eukaryota; kingdom Metazoa; phylum Chordata; class Mammalia; order Rodentia; family Muridae; genus Micromys; species Micromys minutus. Next base: position 23,381,436 of record NC_137975.1, read on the forward strand.
TAGGGGAAGGTTTGAGATAAGGTTTTGTTATGTGGCTCAGGGCCCATAACACACTACAATCCCCTGGTTTCTGCCTCCCAAGAACAGGTCATACAGGTGTGCACCACCATACCCTGCTATTGTGCTTTTAAACAGAATAAAGCAGCACAATCCCTGCTTCCTGGTGATGTCACATCTAATTATTTCTCACCCACACTGCTCAGACATGCTTTGTCTTCTTCCATTCATTCCTTCCATTGCACTGGAATATCTCCTCAAAATTTAAATTAAATCGTTACAGTGGAGGGGGGGCGAACAAACTTACTGTACAAAGGTCAAAGGATAAACAGTGTAGACTTCTGGGTCCTATTTTCTCTATCACTACTATTTAACTCTGCTTTAATAATATAAAAGCTACCACTTAGAACACAGAAGCCAATGAGTGTGGCCATCCCAATACAGTAATTTTCAGAAATATAGACCGCAGGCCAGATGGGTCAAATGGACTATAGTCTGCTGATCCCAAGTTAATTAACTACAGTGCTTATTGCTCCACTGGAAGAAATCCAAACTCTTTCCTATGACCTAGGAAACCTTCCAACCTCAGCTGACCACCAGCTGTTCCTCTGTGTCCATTATTCCAGCCCCCCTGACCTTTACAGGGCTGACATACTGTGCCACATTCATTCAGTTAGTCTCTCATTGGCTATTTCCCCATCGCCACCCTCTTTCTCAGGGCTCCTGGGCTGCCTGAACTCACCTCTTCAGAGGGGCCTTTACTGATCACCCCAAGATTGAAATGTTCTAACTCCCATGCTCTATTTGTTTGCTTCAAATTATTTATCATCAATTGAAAAATATTTTCATGTATTTCATGTTGATCTGTCTTCCCAATCACCACACCTGTGGTGATTTGCATACTCTTGGCCCAGGGAGTGGCACTATTAGGAGGTGTGGCCTTGTTGGGGGAGGTGTGTGACTGTGGAGTTAGGCAATGAGACCTTCCTCCTAACCACATGGGAGCCAATCTTCTCTTGTCTGCCTTTGGATGAAGATGTAGAACCCACAGCTCCTCCAGTCCCATGTCTGCCTGGATGCTGCCATGTTCCTGCCTTGATAAAAATGGACCGAACTTCTGGACCTGTAAACCAGCACCAATTAAATATTGTCCCTTATAAGAGTTGCCTTGGTCATGGTGTCTCTTCCCAGCAGTGCAAACCCTAAGGCAACACCTCTCCCTCAAGATACTTCCCAGCATCTAGACCCATGTCTGACACTTAGCAAGGAGCTCAGTCAGTGTCTCTTGTCAGAACTGTCACTGCCTCCAGTCTCACCCACTTACCTCTGGGTATCATCTCTTGTACCAGTAATCTTTCTAAAACACAAGAGGATTGGACCGGCTCCTTAAAGTACGTTAAGATTCCCTAATAGCTTGAGAACAAAACTACAAGTTATGTGTCAAGGTGGCTACAGCTCATGTAATACCTTCTGATGCTCTCTTGGTACATGAAGCAAGGACATGCTTTGCTTATTTTGTTATCTCAAGTACCCATCACAGTACTAGGAACACTGCTGCGGTTCCATGAATGTAGAATGAAATCAATTGGCAGGGATACAACAAACAGCATAATGGTAATTTTGAATGTAATAACAACAAATAATAAATTTAAAGGGAATGAGGCAGGATCTTTGCATGAGACGCTTTGTTTTAATGAAAGGAGGCAGGAAAAGAAGTAATGCCAATTCATCTATTTTATATCCTATAAGCAGCTTTAGAAAAAGAATTAATACTTGGTCCCAAATGTAATTTAAAGGTTCCTCAAGGATTCCAAGTGTTCATATTCTCTCTGTTATCTATTAGAAAAACAACAACAAAGCAAGCCAGAAAAACCCTAACATGGATATACTGCTGTTAACCCAAAAGATTCTGGTAAGTTTTTCAGAACAGCCTGACTAGTAGAGTGGAAGTTATTGCTTTTAGAAGAATTTCTATTAGCCCCTTGTAAGACCAAGGGATTTTTTTACCAAGTTAGGTCTGAGGGTTATAAGAATAATCTCTCTTGGAAATATGGACTATCAAATTGTCTACCTAGTTAGGGAAGAAGAAACACATTTCTCAAAACCAAAGGGAAATGAAAAAAGACCAACTCGGGAAGCCACTGTTCTCTCCTTCAGCTAGAAGACTGAATCTAGCCATCCTGTCATCCTGACATGGCTTTCTTGCTTAGCATCTAAAGGCTGGGGATTGGGTGTAGCTAGCTGAGTTCTCTTCTAATGCCACACAGTCTATTTCAACAAAGCATATGCCAAGCCATCTCCAGACTCTAGAGATGGCAATAAATCATTGTCTCCTGTCCATTACAATAAAGTGTAAGGTAACACAGTCTGAATTGTCACTCTGTATTCTACTCTGAGTTGTTTGATGTAAACTGATATAGAACTGGAGGAAACAAACCAAAGCTACATCTGGCCATCTTCACTAATGGTCTAGTTACAGAATATAAGAAAGGGGAAAACAAGGCTCCATGGTTCCCCTAATGTCTGTACCTCCTTTACATTTAGAATCTCCATATGAAGAAGCTAAACAAATTTACTAAATTAACAAAATGACCAGCCCTATGTACAGACTTCTTAGAATTAAAATGTACATTCAAGACATTCCCAAAGTCTACTTCAAGAAAACTAATTGATATACCAGTATCTTCCAGACTTAGAACCATGTAATATTCTTGTCAGGGATCTCTTTATATCAACACAAGAGCCAAGAAGCAATTATTCAAAGAGTTGCTGCCAAGTCATTTACAAGACTATCTCCTCATACAACATTTAACAAAATCACAGCCCATTATCTATTCTGAGACTCATTTGCCAATGGTTCAGAGGCAGTGGATCTTAGTCCCTGGCATAAAAACATCAGAATGGTATAGCAAATACCATCCCAAAGGTGTTAAAATATGTGGGTTAAGTACAAGAAGAAAGGAAAAAACTTATCGGTCAGATCAAATGCACACTACAACCCCTACACTACTCCTGCCCTAATCCTAGTTGGACCGAGACCAAGCTGATGAGACAGGCCTAAGGTTCTCAAACAGACACAGAAACTAAGAACCCAGGAAGCAGCAGTGTAAAAGACCAGATAGGTTCTTAGTAGAGAAAGGGATTAATGGAAACTTGATAGAACCCAGGGTCTATAATGGCAGAACTTAACACAGTCAAAGCAGAAACTGCATACTAGATCTACTAGACACATGTGGGCTGACATAACTATACTAGTCAGAGAAACTGGTTCTAGCAAGGACAACTCAGCAGCCCAAGGCATAGCACGCACAAGGCTAGCAAAACTGGCTATGACCAGAACCAGGTATGGTAGCACACATCTGTAATTGCACTTGACAGGTGGAAGCATAAAAACCAAAAGTTCAAATCCATCTTCAGCTACACAGCAAGGTCAAGTCCAGTTTGAACTACAAAAAAGAAAATCGCATCTCAAAAAGAGAAACCTGCATAACTGAGGCAAAAGTGTTAGAATCAAGAAGACAGAGCCAGGGCTAAAGCACACAACTCTCAGAATCAATTTTTGCAAGAGGAAAATAGAAACTAAAGTCCAATGGAGCCATGTCAAAAACATGTTGTAGTCAGTACTCAGGAGACTAAGGCAGGAGAATTAGGAGTTCGAGGCTATCCAGAATTACACAGCACTACTTATTTCCAAAACATGGAATCAAGGGGCTTAAAAGATAGCTCAGTTCTTAAGAGCATTTTCCTCCTTCTGGCCTCCATGGACACTAGACAGTCGTGTGGCATATATACATGCATGGAGGTAAAACACTCCTACATAAAATAAATCCAAAAAAAAAAAAATATTTTTAAAGATATGGAGTTAACTGGAAAGGTTACCTACTAATCTCAGGCAATGTGAGGATATAAAATAATGAATAAGCAGTGCTTACAATGGGTTAACACTCATGACATAGTCTAGGACTTCCTGGGTTTAACCCCTAGAATCCCAACAAACAAAAAGATATGTAAGCTTATGATATTCAGGGATAAAAAACATATTGTACATTAGTGAAAGTTACTTGGTCACTGTACTAGCTGGTTTTGTGTCAACTTGACACAAGCTGGAGTTATCACAGAGAAAGGAGCCTCAGTTGAGGAAATGACTCCAGCTGTAAGGCATTTTCTCAACCAGTGATCAATTGGGAAGGGCCCAGCCCATTGTGGGTGGTGGCATCCCTGGGCTGGTAGATCTGGGTTCTATAAGAAAGCAGGCTGAGCAAGCCAGGGGAAGCAAGCTAGTGACATCCCTCCATGGCCTCTGCATCAGCTCCTGCTTCCTGACCAGCTTGAGTTCCAGTCCTGACTTCCTTTGGTGATGAACAGCAATGTGGAAGTGTAAGCTGAATAAACCCTTTCCTCCCCAACTTGCTTCTTGGTCAAGATGTTTTGTGCAAGAATAGAAACTCTGACTAAAACAGTCACTAACTCATTATTCTAAAAACTAATAAGAGAGGGAAAAGGTTACAGGGTGAGGGGAATTATATATTTATCTAGTTGTTGAAGGAAGTGGTTTAAATAGATTGAAGCAAGCAAGCATAAAGATAGCTTAAGTAACCTGGAATTCCACTTGGCTTGAGCTATGCTCACATCTCTTTTCTAACAATGTACTAAACTGCATCTACAACCTTCCTCAAACAATTCAATAGGTCATTCTTACCCTTAGCACTCCTTGATAATGCCTCTTTTGTGGTTAGTTTCCACTGAAACATGTCCCAGACTATATCCAAGTACTAGAGGTAGAGGGGTGATCTAGCCTGAGCCAGTTTAGAATGACTGGTACACAGTAAGAAAATCTGTCCTCTAGGTGAATTTTAAGTAAAATCTATTCACTTTTTACCTAGCTAGGCATAATAGCATGTACACATGATTAAATGTGCATCATGGGAGAAAAAAAACATTTGCAGTAAAGGCATACAAAACCTGAGCCTGTCCATCAAAAAAGAGGACTGCTATATTATGTATCGACCAGCTCCTCCTGGTGGACCCTATAATAGAAAGTTCAAAACAGTAACTTGATGCTCTTGAGCACTCAAGCTCAAGAACCTACCTGCTCCTTCACACTGTATCCTATAGTTCTTTAATGATACTTCTCGATAATTTACACTTTGTGTGTGCTTTATTGTTGTTACTGTTGTTCTTCTTTTAAAAAAAAAAAAAAGAAAAGAAAAGAAAAGAAAGATACCAAGACCCTGGAAACACCTGGTCCAGAAGACCCCCAGCAACAAGATGAAATGAAGTCAGCAGTGACTGTTTAATCTGACCGTTGGGTATGTGGAGCAGCGGCACTCTATCTCTTCTGTGTATAAACATTATATATATATATTTGAACCTTTCCTCCCTTGAACTCAGGCAAAAACCCCAAGTGTCCTAATTTCACTTCTGTTGCTGTGCTAAGATATCCTGACAAAATGCCACTTGGGGGAAAAGGATTTATTCAGCTCACAATTTCAGGTTACAGTCCATCGCTGCAGGCAAGTACAGGGAGGGAGTTCTCATCTGCATCACATCACAGCCACAGCCAAAAGCAGGAAGAAACAAATGCATGCTACTCCTCACCTCCTCCACTACAGCACACAAAGCCTATAGTGGGCTGGGTCGCCCCACAATCCTCCATAGACATACCCATCGTCCAGGGTAGACAATCCCTTTCTTTCCCAGAAGCTTCTAGGCTGTGTCAAGTTGACAAAGCTTACCATCTTACCAAGACAGAACCTAAGCCAAGTAACTTAGGATTTAAGATTTAAGTAAGGCTTCCATGAACAGAAGACTTTATGACAAGAAGAGCAACTTAAGCCCTCTTGGGCTATCAACTAAGAGGTGTTAAGTTTACAGAGCCATCAGGTTGCCTAACACTTATTCTGGAATTCTAACCCCCTGTACAGTGGCTTCCTAGAGAGTACTTATTCACTCATTCATTAATAATGAATTCCAGAAATGCAAAAGGGCCTGATTTGAAAAATGGAGATGAATTACGAAAATTGATCAAGAGAAGGTAAAAAACTCAAAGGTGTAGAAAATGTAGTGAGAGCTCATGGAGAAAAATGCACAGGTTAAAAAAAGGTCAAGTGGGACTGGAGAGATGGCTCAGCAGTTAAGAGCACTTGCTCTTCCAGAAGACCTAGGTTTCATTCCCAGTATCCACATGGCAGCTCAGAACCAACTCCACTTTCAGAATCCAACTCCTTCTTCGGGCTTCCTTGGGTACCAGGTACACAAACATACACACCACAAAAAATAAAATAATGATAATAATAATGATGAAAAAGTTAAAAAAATTAAACACACACACAAATAAATAACAACAAAACAAACAAACAAAACAAAAACCCACCTATGAATGGTCTAGACTATGAATGATCTAGACTATTGTCCTGGTTAGTTTTTTGTCAACTCAATACAAGTTAAGGTTGCTTGAGAAGAGGAAACTTCACCTGAGAAAATGCCCCCATCAAATTGGTCTGGGGGCAAACTTACAGTGCATTTTCTTAATTAGTGATTGGTGTAGAAGGGCCCAGCCCATTGTGGGTGGTACCATCCCTGGGCTGGTGGTCCTGGATGGTTTAAGAAAGCGGAGCAAAGCATGAAGAACAAGTTAAGAAGGAACATTCCTCCATGCCTCTGATTCTGTTTCTACCTCCAGGTTCCTGCATTGAATTCTTGCCCTGATCCCTCCCCCCAACCCCCGTTATCGAGTGTGATCCTGGAATTGTAAAATGAAATACCCTTCCCTCCCCACACTGCTTTTGGTCATGATGTTTTATCATAGTAATAGAAACCCTAAGTAAGACAACTACTTTACCAAAACACCAACAGAGGACTCCAGTTCATCTACATTCTCATCTCAGGATGAGCTACCACACAGTACCACAAAAGGTGGCAGAGTGAAGACAAAGTTCTCAACAGATCATCTACAAGGATCCAGACACTAGTCTCAAAAGCTCAGTCTAGCCTCTCCCTAACTACCACTCAAGTAACAGGCAGAAAAGCAACCAGAAAGCTTGCACCACTGCCATGACACCTTCAACAGGAAGGAGTAATCCACTGAAAGAGCTATAGAAAGTTGTACAGGGTTAATGAATAGAGGAAATGCATTCACCAACGGCTTAGTACTTTCAAATGCAGAGTGCACACACCTCTGAAGTTTGTGAGGCTCCAAAGGCAGGTTGCCTTCTTCCTTTCTCTCAAAGATAAATGAGCAGGCAAGCTGGCCAGAAAACCACTTAGGGCATTACTCTTTTAAAAAATCTTTATAGGGTCAGGGGGGAATGGGTCTCTAGGCAGTACATATTCCCTGCAGATTCAGGGGATGATGTCAGAATCCCTTTCCAGATCTGTTTAACACTTGTGGTCACTTGTGTTCCTATCACTGTGGGACAATATTTAATTCACTTAATTTATCCTAATTCTGGTCGCCATTAGCAAAGACTGTCATCCATCTCTACCTGCTCACAGAGTCTTAAACAAAGCTTGTCATCTGTTCTTCTAAAACAAAAGTGTCTGTCAAAGAAAGTGTCAGGGAAAGAGGGAGGGGCACAGGAAAGGGGAAAGAAAGAGAGAAGGAGAAAGAAAGGGGGAGAGAGATAGAGGGAGAGAGTAGGGAAAGGGAGAGAGAGGGAGAAAGAGATCAGGAGAGAGAGTAGGGAGAAGGAAAGGGGGGGGATTAGTCAGCCTACTTCCAAAATAGCAAAAAGTGGAACAGGAAGAATAATTAGGGAACTAATATGTAGGCTTAGTTTTATTTTCAGAGCTGGGTTAATATCCTTTTGCTTATGTTTAAATGAAATTACCAGTTAAAAATACTACTAGAAGAAAAAAAAGAAAAAGGAGAAAAGCAGACCTGAATTCTTTGAAGATGTTTTAACACAGAAAACAGGACTACCTCACTATTTATGTTGTAAGCTGCCTTTGCCTCAAAGGGATCAGGAAATTTACCAAGGGTTAAAAAAAATGAAATCAGAATCTAGCATAGTCCCAACAACCAAAAATACCTGGTGACTTCCATTCCTGACAGCTCCTCTAGCTTCTCTATAAGACAATCTATAAGAACCAAAACTCAGCTACTCAAGGGTTGTCTTCCCTATCAAATGAGACTCATATGCGGGAATCACCCAAAAGATAACCTTACAAAGTCAGGAGATATAAAATAGAAAAAAATCACTTGGTACCCAGCCTAAATAAGAAACCAGCTACAAAGTAACTCCTGGTTCCTAATTTTGTGAGTTTTGTTTCACTGGGTATCTTAAGGCATAGCCTTAAATCTTTCTGCTCTGTACCTAAAATATAAAAACTAAGTTAAAATGAACTTAATAAGCAACACAAAACAAAGCTTTCTAGGGGGCATAGCTGCAATACGCAGGACAGTGGAACTTCACTTGTTCCAAACATGTATCTGGAAGTCAGCATCCCCAGAGGACAGCAACTCTCAACTGGAAATGTATGGATAACTGGTGTAGAAGTAGAAGCAAGGATATGATGGTTAGAAGTATAAGAAGTCACAGGGAGAATTAGAGGTGGCATCTCCTTCACACATGATCAAAGTGTCTTCGAATCAAATTAGCATACCCTGTACCACAAACCCGATAGCAAGAAGTTAAATAAACCTGTCTTTTTATTAATGCCACCCCAATTATATGTTGGTTAATTAAAAAAAAAAAAAAACATGTTCCCACCAATATCTGCATTTTTTCCCCCTTTTTAAACCGTCTGTGCTCACATCATCTTTTAAAACAAAGGACCTTACATGTACATGCTCACAAAAAGAATGGAGATTGGCCAGCTTCAAGACACATGCTGCATGGGGAGGAATGACTGCTCAAAGAAATGGCTCTATACCTCTCTGACAACTCCACAATAAGCTAGCTATACACAGATGCCTGAAATAATGAAGTTTACCAAGAAAATGAACAGTTGGCAAAATCAAGGCTTCTAGCCCAAAAGCCTAGGCTTGCAGCTGGTTTGGCCAGTCATCAAAAAATCTGAATTTAAATGGCAGACACATTCACTGTGGCCTGTAACAAAACAACTGGGGTGTCAAGGGCTCATTTCCTTTACACCCTACACATCTCCTGCCAATAAAAAGAGGAAGCATGCTTTGGTGTTCATGGTACATCTTGGGTAGTTTCTATTCTCCTCAGCCAGCTGCTGGGATTTTCCTCATATCACTGAGTCATTACCCATCTATACTGACCTATAATGTGCAGAGAAAGGCTCCTGTTTGGAGGGAAAAAAAAGTATCCAATCTCAAAGTTCAAGAACTCCTTCCTCTGGGAAACATACATAAGAAAAACTATGGACTCAGATGTCAGAAGCCTGATTTCAGACTGACCCTCAGCCAGCTTAATGACTTTGGACAATTCACTTATCTTCTTGGGACTCTATTATTCTCACATATACAGCAAGAGAGAAAAAGATCAAATGGTCTCCCAGTTCCCTTCCAATCCATCCTTTGACTTTTTGATTAATCAATGATACTCCTAAAGCTAAAACTGGGACTTTAATAAATACCACTTACATTAAGAAAATTCCTACTCTAAACAAACAGAGCTGTTCTGCCCATACCCTCTCAAAACCCTGTACTTCAACACTGGTCCAAGAGACTCCTACAGAGGATACTGAATCAGTAATAGGCTGATGTATTCAATCAACAAATGCCTTCCAAGCACTTTGTAAGCATTAGAGACAGCGTAAGCCAGACAAAATCCTTTTCCCATAGAAACATTTGAGCTATGAAGATGCTAGTGTTCTAGGAAGAAGAAGCATCAGGGCCTTAAGACAGGACTCTGATAAGCATGCTTGGCATATTAAGGAAAACAACATGAGTCCAGTGTTATGCATTAGAGTGCAAGGTGAGGAGTAATAGAAGAAGGAGAGAAAGAATCTTGGGATGCAAAAGCACAGGTAGACATGAACAGAGAATGAGGGTCTGAATTCCATTTTTAGATTTAGTTATGTGTATATGTGTTTTTGCCTTCATGCATATAGGTACAGCATGTGTGTGCCTGGTGTCCTTATAGATCAGAAGGAGTCAAATACCCTGGACCTGGAATTACATACAGATGGTTGTGAGCCTCCATTTGAACCCAAGTCCTCCACAAGAACAAATGTTCTTAACCACTAAACCATCTCTCCGCTCCTTGAATTCCATCCTTGAAGGACTGTTTGAGCTGTCCTATTGAAAGTAGAGGGACAGAGGAGAAGCACGAAGACCAGTTAGGCAGTGAAAGGTGATAGGAAGTCTGGGCCACAGCAACAGCACTGAGGAGTGGGGAGTCAGGCTCTGCAGCATCTGCTGAAGTACAAGACAGTGAGTGCTCCACAGACTCTAAGATAAGGACACCAGAGTCAAACATCTTCTGTGAGGTCCAAGGATGAGTGAATTATCTGTGTCTGTTACCCAGTGTCCCACATGGTACCTGGCACCAAAAACAAAACAAAACAAAACAGTACCCAGACAGGGCTAAATGAATAAAGATGGAATGGAATATATCATAAATCCCAAAGATCTGGAGTCATCAGCAGACTAAAAACTATAAAGCACTAAATCATACTTCGCTGACTAATGATCCTTTCCTATAGGTGAACAGATCCTATTTCTGTAAAAAAAAAAAAAAAAAAAAAAAAAAAAAAAAAAAGCTCCTTTGTAACTTATTTCATCACATTAAATAAAATTTCTAGAAAAACATAATAATAAATAACTGAGAATCTAAACAAGTCAGTTACTTCCTGAAGAGACCATATGTAGTCACTGAATTTTACAGAGCCTCAGTACCTTCTATTTAAAACACAAAAAGAAATATTTTATGAGAAAGTTCATGTCTCAATAAATACTGAGTAATGGGGGCAGCTAAAAAGGCACATTTGTAAACAATATTACAATTAAACAACTAATAACACAAGCCAAATCTGTACTCTTCTAGACGGAAGGCCAATGATTACTCTAGAATGTGCTCCTCTTCAGTATTAAATTGAAAACAGGAATTTCTACATGTTTGCCCTAAAGCATTGCTTAGAGAGGCAACAACTCTCAGCCTCAGAAACTCTTCTGTCAAGATAAACCTTTGGAGTTCCAAGGCTCCCAACTCCTGCAGACTAAACATATACAAAGTATAAGATAAGAACAGTTAGCATAGGGGAGAAATAACAATAAAGGTATGTTAGAAACCACATTCCGAAAGCAGTCTTCTCAGCTAGGACATTGACCATACTGAGGGCTAAATTAAAACCCAACGTTAATCAGGCATTAAGTGTGAAAACATCTTACTCACCAAAATTAAAAAAAAAAAAAAAAGGAAGAAGAAAGATTATGACAGATAAGTAACTGAGCACAAATTACATAGTAAGGGAAGCTGCAACATCTAGGAGACCAGGTCCTAGACACATTTATCACCTGAGCTGCAAACCATTTGATGTGACCTTGGACTGATTATCAAACAGCAGTGTTTCTGTCTCCCATCTGTGCCTGATTCTCCCACTCATTAGGTATTTCAGCCCTCTCCTATCTGAACAGGGATGTTATGAAGCTGAGATCATGTCTCTGGAAGTTCCAAAGGTTCCCTGGAGAAAAGCTCTCCAAAAACAGAGGATCTGGTTGTTAGCAGGATAAGTAAAAATCAAGATGCTCCTGGAAACACCCACCATACTTCCTATAGTAAAGTCTCTCTTTCCCCAGAATAAGATAACCAAATATGTTCACAAAACATCTTTGTAGAGACTGTCAGGAGTTCTAGGTATAAATGGGATAATTATACTCAGTGTTTTATAAACATTTAGAGATTCTCTTAAATCATGAGTATTTTTACTGATATGACCACAACTGTCACCTGTCATGTGATAAGGCATTGTGCAGTATGCAGTAGTAGAAATCCATGATCATGACCCCCTGGGCTCTGACCTCAATTTCTACCTCTATTATTGGTTTTATAATATTGAGGATTAAACAAGATAATATGTGAAATACAGGTGGCCTGACAATAGGCTTAGTAATGAAGCAAAATACATGCTTAGAGCCCTTCTTCTCAGGACTCTCCTTAGCAAATAGTGAACAATGTCAATACATTAATCACAGATCCAAGGAAATTTAAAACAGGAAAGGTTTACCCTTTATTTTTCTTACTACTCTCTGACTAGAGCAGACTAAACAGACCAACTTTTAATTAGGATTGTAACATGGGATGTCCCAGGTAACCCAGGCTCATAAACCCCAAACAAGAGACTGGTTTTTAATGCTCTACTACATACCAGTCTAGTCAATGACACAAGCAGATTGTCCTTTGTCCTAAGCTCCCAAAGAATTCCATTAGCCAGGCACACATGACTCCAGTGGGATGTGGGGTCAAAGGCTTTCTATTCCGGCCATTGTAGTCTAAGAATAGAACTCCCAAGCACAGGGCGAATGGACTCACAAGAACTGTGGCCATCCACTAGCCATATTACCATCTGAAGGTTATTTGAAGCACCCCTCTGTGGTAGAGGACTGACAAGAGAAACAGGGTATGTTTTTAATATAGTACTTTATACAATGTATAAATACAATATAAGTTGTACAGATCAAATGTAGATCTTGAGATACCCTTCCATCCTCATGGCTCAAATTCTCACTTGGCTTCCAATCAACCACTGCACAACTCACTTTATGAATAAAAAGTAGGAAGTGTGGAGGGACAGAGTGGATTTGTACACTTTCCACATAGTGACAGAAAGAGCTAAAGCTCACTATGAGCTTTTGTGTGCTTGGCTCTTTTTACCTTCTTCACACTCTACAATAATAACATGGAGGTTTTAGAAGATTAAGCAGTTTACTCTCACAATAAGATTTACATGGCATGGCCAAAATGGCTTAAATCTCTGTTTCCAGAGCTTGTTTTGGTGAGGCTTAGGCTGTACTTAGAGATAATGTTATCTTTCTTGGTTCCTTTCTGCTATTCTAAGAATGCAAGGAACAACAACAATAATAACCACCTCACAATTTAAACATTAAATTGCATGCCTTACTACTAATTCTCAAGAGAACTAAGTAGTCCAATCTCATCAGCAGGATCTTTATGGACAGAAACCAGACCATTCAATTAATTCCAATTAGCTAGACAAAGTAGAAAGACTTCCTTCCCATCAAAGGACTCTTTCTAAAAAGATGGAAGACCTTGAGCCTTTATCTCGTCATATCTCCTAAAACCCCTACACTTTATAGTTCCACATACAGTCTCTCCTTGGTATGGTGGGAGGTTGTTTCTAAAACAGGCATGGATACCAAAATTCAAGAACACTCAAGCCTCACATAAATGACATATTTACAGATGATGTGCAATACATATTTGAAATAGAAATTCCTTTTCTGCATTTAAAATCTTTGTGTGTGTATGCTCTTGTAACCATCTGGAAATTATTTTTGCCTGAGGCCCCTATACTTCATTTAACTCAGGTATGGGAATCTACAGGAGCTACTCATAGTGACTGTCATGGATTTTCTGGCTTACAGTTTGCTGTTGCTGTTTTATGGTGCTGGTAATTAATTAGGGGTCTTAGAAGTGCTAGGTAAGTTCTCCATCACTGAGCAACTTCTACAGCCTATTTAGTTATTTTATTTATTTTTATATTTTATTTGAGACAAGATCTCACTAAATTGCCCAGGTATGCTTCCAACTTATGATCTTTCTACTGTACCCTGAAAAGTAACTGGGATTACAGGAATAAGACATCACACATACCTGGTGCCACCAGGCCTTTCTCTAAGCCAGGTCTCCAGGGTCTGGCTCTAACATGGTTGGTCAGTACACCCATGGAAAATCTGAGGGCAGCTGATTGTCTTCATTTTACCTGCCCCCTTTTTCATCAAATGAAGAGACAGCTACTGGCTAACTCATAGCATCAACAGAACATTGTCTGAATTATTAAGAGCATAGAGACTTTGAATAATCAAAGCACATGGTTAACATAATTAAGGTCATTCTGTTAACTAAGTAAATGGTTTTCAAGTCTATAGGCAATATTTTCTCCACATTTGTTTCTCAGAATACTTTATCAGTGGTGAAAGAGATGCCATGTACCACTGTTAAGATAAAACTTCTATTCTTCCATAAAGGTTATCCTGTTGATATCTTTTGGAGTAGCCAGATAAATGTGATACTTAGAATAAGAAAAAAAGAAGAAAGGAGATTGTCTTTTTATACATAAAGAAATGAGGAAATGTAAAGGTTTATATCCAGGCCTGGTCCTTTTTAGAGAATATGCTTGGAGGAAATGCCATAGCGGCCCCTCTGAAGAAACCCATCGTATATCAAGTTCAAATTAAAGATGTATCCTTTTATAATACCCTGCTGGTATGTAGTTGTTAATATTAAATAATAAGTAGTGATATATATTTAACTTACTCTCTCTAGATCAAGTTAAGTTCAAACCAATGATCATCTGAGGATAGTGACAGGAATGAGAAGTTCTGGGAGGATGCTAACTGGGCTAATTACTCTCTATCACACATCAGACAGGGAAGCCAGATGATTAGACCATTATATTCAAGTCAATGAATCTGTAGCCATTGAGTGACTAGAAGCTGTCTACACTTTCTAGTTGTTCACTACTGTGTGTTACAGTTATGCATCGTGCATTTCAAGTCCAGCCTTTTAACTTTCAAAGCTCAATGGAATTCAAGCCTGATGATAAAGTCTGAACAAAAGAAAAGGGCAGTTAAATTGCTGAAGGTTTAGGTCACTTGGTCTCTCATCAGAAGCAGAACCTTCCAAACATGAGAACTGCAGAAGAAATGGTCCAAGTGGGAGATCTGTTTCTTGAAATTTGATCTATTTTCTCCAAGATCTCTTAGAAAAGAGGCATCTCTTCCTCCATCTCAATATAGGAGGGTAAATTTCTACCCAAACAGGAAGGTCTGGAGGATACTACCAGCTGTCATGAGTTTCCCTATGACTTGAAGACTCTTGGCTCGAGCCATTCCGAAGCATCTTGTTTCCTGTTCTCCTCTGGGTTACAGCCCAAGCTAAGAATAGCACTCCATTCATGCTACTGTGTACACATCCTTTTTATTTGCAGTTTTCTCTTAAATATGTGTAAAACTCTGTTCTTGTACATTATCCAAGGTAAATGGAAATATTTTTTAAATAGGCACAGAGCAACAGATTTATTTCCTGCCCAATCTATCAAACAGCACTGTCCGGGGGAACTCCACTCAAGAGCTAAGACCCATAGGAACTGTAGGGGCATAAGCATCCTTTCTACAACTCCAGACAGACAGACAGACAGACGGATGGATAGACAGAGAGACAGACAGCATGCCCACATCTACCCAGAGCCTCCTCTCTGTGCATGTTCTGAGCCTAAAAAAAGACCAGGAGGCTGTAAAATTGGTCTCTTTTAACAGATCAAACAATGTGAAATCACCTACAAAATGCTGATCTCACTGCATTGCCCTGACTTGCCATGTAGACAGACCAGACTACCCTCAAACTCAAGTGAAACTACTTACAGGAGACCCTGCAAGCCCGGCCTGGCACTGATAAGAGATATGTACTCACTTCACATCCATATTCATCCTTCCTGGTCCTTGAGCACTTACAGCATTGCCAAATGAACAGGCAAATAGAAATATATGAAAACTGTTATCAATGAACAAGTACATGTCAGAACTTCCTACATGCCTCTGGTCACCTGGTTATTTGCATGTATGCCTCTAATTAGATGATGCACATTTAGGGGCATGAATTTGTCTTTGAATACTCAGAATCCAGCATTTAAACACTGTTTCTGTTACATATTATGTGTGCTATGTGTAAGTATATGCACACAGAAGATCAGTATCTCTTCTGGCACCTGCAGAAGCCAGAAGAAAAAGTCTGATTCCCTGGAGCAGAAGTTACAGGCAGTTATGAACCAGTTCATAACAGTGAGTGCTAGGAACCAAACTCCAGCCCTCTGAAAGAGCAGGAAGCTTTCTTAACCAGCTATCCAGTCCCCCCAGCACTTGTTTTACTCAGTCCATTCTAACTGACGCTTCTTGGATTGTTGAATGACTCTGAGACTGAGTAGGCTCTTTATAAAATAAAGTGAATAAGCGGCATTTATGCTAGGGAAAAAAAAAACCTCCATTTTATACTTCAGACTAGACTACAAACTATAGCACAACACTAGAAGAAAATAGAAGGCTCCTGATTATAGAACTGCAAAGAAAGGGGGAGAGCTGGGACATAACACACTACACATTGTAGTAGTAATAATAATAATAATAACTGTTACGATGATGATGATGCATGCTAAAATCTGCTCCTAACTGGGAGTGCAGAATCTTGCTTAGTTTAACATTTTAAATCTTTAACTGGCTTTCTTTACTTGGTGAGTACAGAATACTAGCGTAAAGAGAGCGCAAGGGTTCTATGATTTAAAGGAAGAAAGGGCAAACTCAAACCACCACACTTCTCATTGGTCATTTAGAAAAGCATCCGTTGACAGGACAAAAGAACAGGCACTATTCCCCTCCGGGGAATGGGATTGATTATCTTTGATGAATTCAAAAAGGTGTAAAAAAAAACTAATATCACTCATACAGGCAACAAAATGTGTAATTAAATGTTAAATTAAAGATGCAAGATGACTGCTAGGCCTTCAGAGTTAAAAAAAACTCACAGACTTGTGTGAGGAAAACAGTCACTAAGAAACCCTTTATTAGAGCCGCTTTTCAAACAGGAAAAAAGTGGGCTGAAAATAAACCGTGCTTAGCAGGTACAGTGCTTGCCTAGCAGGACAGAGGCCCCGGGTTTGATCTGTAGAACTACATTAGACTGGGAATGATGGCACAGGCCTAGGAGAGGTAGAAGCAGGAAGATCAGAAGTTCACAAGCATCTTAGTTACCCAGTTTGAATTCAGACTGAGTTAGAGGAAACGGGCCCCTCACCCCCAAAAGCTCATCTTTTAGAGTTGTTATTTCGATGTAGCCTTTCCCACCCTTCAAATAATAAAGGTTTTAGAAAACATCAGCCTACATCTCATCTTGCTATCTATTAGCTTTTCTTTTTGCTTCACAGATAAAGGTTTTGTTTTATGAAGTTATTGTTATTATCACTAGGTGCCTCACTTACACAGTGGCTCTAGCCTGGACATGGAAGTAAGAGGACAGCTTTGCAAAGCTGGTTCTCTCCTTCCACCTTTATACAGTTATAGGGACCAACCTTAGATTGTCAGCCTTGCTGGGTAAATGTTTTACCCACTGAGCCATCTCGACAGCCCTTGGGCTCTCTATTGACAAATATACAACAGTTTTACCTACAGAGGTTTTAATGTTTGCTCGTTTGGTTTTTCCAATTTTTATAAAAATACAACCATGCTATTATACTGCTCCAGGACTTCTATGATTCTTAAAAGATTGCATACACTTTATCAACTTCTAGTAAATATGCCTCTTCACTCTTCACTTGGCTCTCTGTTTTGATGATGCTTTTATTTTTCTCTAAAGGGAAAGCTTGCTTTGAAGAATGGGTGTAATTAGAGAGCAACCGAAGACAACACTAGCATCAACTTCACACACACACACACACAAATGAATGAACACACATACACATATATACTGTGTATGACAAAAAAAATTAGCATTTCCATTTTTAAAAATACTCTTTTGGCTAAAGAATATACACATTACAGAAGAAATAATATATAAATTCTGAGTTTAAATTAATTTAATCAAATTGCTTCCTTTTTAGCATTTACCTGAAGATTAGGGAGGTTTTATTGAAAGGCATTCTTAGAGAAAAGAGTCCTGGTCTAAGGTATCAAGCTATATGCTCTACGACAGTGAAGAATGTTTTCTCAGTTGCAGTATAAACTCAGGGGCACACACCCTTAGGATAAATTATTATCTCATTCCATCTCAAAGATTGCCTATTAACAATATTCATCAAAATGATTTTCACAAAAAGAACAACATGGCATATGATCAGATTTCATATTTTATTTGTTTATTTATTTCTCTTTATTTGTGTGTATGTATGATGTGTGTATGTGTATTTGAAAGTTTGGGTGCATGTGTGCCATAGAGCACATGCTGAGATCAAACAACAACCTTGGATGTCAATCCTCCCCTCCGCCCCTCCACCTTGCTTGTAATAAGTCTCTCTGTTGCTCATTGCTGTGTAGAACAGGCTGGTTGCCCCATAACTGGCTTGTGAGCTTCAGGAGATTTTCCTATATCCATCTCTCATCTTGTTACAGAAGCACTAGGAACAGGAACAGGCTTTCATTCATCTGGCATTATGTAAACTCTAGGGTTCAAAGTCAGGTCCTCATGCTTGTGAGGCAAGTGTTTACCCACTAGGTCATCTCCCCTATCAGGCCAGATTAATTTTTAATGGCTACGGAGTGAAGTTTACCCTTGCACTCTGGTAAAGATCTATGTACATGGCCATGCTCCAAGTACTTCTTTGTACTTCTATGAAAATGAAATGTACCAGTTAAAGAAATCTAGGACTAGCGATGTGGTTTGTTTTGAAGGTACCTGCCCATCATGTGCAAAGTCCCAGGTTGGAGTACTAGTCCTGCATAAAGTCCTGGGTACGTCAGTAAACCCAGCACTTGGGCAGTAGAAGTAAAACAATCAGAAGTTCCAAGTCATCCTTGACTACAAAGTGTAGTCAAGACCAACCTGGGCTACATGAAACCCTGTCTCAGAACATTTAATTAACTTAGAAAAGGGAAGTAGATACAGTATGAAGCATGGTATGAAGGGGCAGAAGGGAATAACGGAAGGGGTGTTTAGATGGGAGAGGAAGGTCAGGCAGAGGAGGGGGTGGGTAGGAAAAACTGACACTGAGGCCATTTGAAAAAGCTTTATGCAAGTCTATTTTGTAAGTTTCCATATATTAACAGTTTGTGTAGTATACATATATTAATATGTAATATGTGTTTATCAATCTAAACCTTAGAGAAATAAATTAGAGGTGTTCTCAGATTGCCACTATTCAAATACCAATTACAAATTAACTTCTAAAGACAGATGGGACAGAGTACAACACTGCTTCAGAAGGAAGTCTTTATCCTAATGAACTGATCTCCTCAATTTAACTGCACATTTGATCCCGAGACCCTTTGTGGGCCTAATAACCCTGGGGAGGCCCTAAAGTTAAACAGTCCCTTGGGTGGCCCACTTCATCACAGCCATCAGGAGACAGGAAAGGCTGCTAGGGAGATGCTGATTTTATTATGTAAATTATAGTAAACTACACTCGACTCCCTCCTCACTATTACAGCATCTGTTTCTACCCAGCGAAGTCAGCAGAAGTGGATGAGGAAGTCTGTGTGCATAAAGGAAAACAGAAAGGGCCGGCTACTCCTCTGTGGTAGTGAATAACCCTCCACTAGCAAGTAAACATCCACACTACAGTTCCCTACTCTCTCTCTTAAGCCCTTCCTAATCAACTTAATTCCAAGGACTCCAAGAGGTAAAATAAATGGTCAAAAGTCAGGGGTAAATTCAGCAGCCCTATGAGAAAAGCAGACTACATAAATAGTTCCTGAAATCTCCTTTCCCAGGACCTGTGTGATCCTGAACATGTTTCTCTGAGCTTTATGTTCCTATCCAGATTATGAATAAAAATAACCACCTCGCAAAGCTTTGTGAACTACCTTTGGAACTTCTAAGGCCGCAGATGTGAGGATGACTATGTGACTCTATTCTAACTCAGAGATGGAGAAACCTCAATATGAAACTGAAGAACGTTCAGATCTTGTCTAGGAATAAACAAATTCTGAGGTAGCAGAACAGGATATAGACCAAAGATAGGAAGTCTTACACGGGCCTATAAAATTAGCAGGGGGAAAAAAAAAAAACCAAGCTTATAACTCCAAGGGTGAGGTGCACTAGATCTGGATGAATCATGGATACAGTGACAGATGCACAGGGTCTGAAGGTGATCAGTGACTCTTCATAATTCTAGAATGCACACCTCTAGGTGGAGATTTAAGATGCTAATAAAACTTACAGTGCATGAGGTTATATGTAAAGTCCACATGTAATAGGTAAAGCATGTAAGGCAAACACTTACTACACAGATAATCCAAAGGCCAGCTCTATAGAAATGAGCCAGAGTGCCCACCAAGTGTAGCATGAGAACAGCTGTTCTTTGTATAGCAGCTGCCTTTTGAGCTTCTGAACTTTCTCCCGGCCTTGACCCCTTTCCTCCCCTGAAAGTATCTTAGGAAATTCTCTCATTCTGCTTGGTACCAACCATGTCTATCTAATGCTTTGTTCCTGGACACAAGAATCTAGAAGCCTTCTGGAGGTGCCCAACACAATACACATAGCAATAAATTCTGCTTGCATGTAGAGTTGTGGTCCTGTGTTTCAGGCACTAGCTCCATGAGTTTAAGGGCAAACTGAGGCAGGTACAACGTGATGAGTCCAAGGCACCTCCACAGACATACTCAACACACTCCACACTTCTCCCGCTAGTGCAGAATTCTAAGTTAGACACTTGTATTTACTACAGAATGAAACCTGAACTCTGGTCAGATCGATGTCTTTTCTTTCAAAGGATGTAAAATAACCCAAGAAAGACTCAGAGAATCTATCCTAAGATGAATCAGACTTGCTAGTAATCGTATCTTCAACAAAAATCTATACTCTAAGACAACAGTCAAAAACCACTGCAGATAAGTAGCAAAACCGCATAAACTCCTTTGGGCTGAGAAGTACATTAGGAATCCTTCCATTTAACCATGTATAACCACCTCTGGACCACACTGTATTTCTATCAATTTAAACCACAAAAAGTATTTCTTAGAGGAAGGGAAACTAGAGAAGGTGGCTTCCAACTAACGTCTACCTCACTACTGCTTTCTTCCTACATATAAAAATAGGAATAAAGCCAGGTGGAGGTGGCACATGCCTTTGATGCCAGCCCTCAGCAGGCAGAGGCAGGCTGATCTTTGAGTTTGAGGCCAGTCTGGTCTACAGAGAGTTCCAAGACAGCCAGAGCTACACAGAGAAACCCTGTTTTGAAAAACAAACAAATGCAGGAATAGTCTAAGTTGGACTGAAGTGAGGAGAGTCACCCTGTTTTGTTTTATTTTATTTTATTTTATTTGGTATTGCTGCAATTACTATCCTGACCAAGAGGCCTGAAGGTCAGCATTTTTGTATGTTCCCTTCTGGTGATAATTTGTCTTATCTGCAGACTTCAAAAAGTGTGGATAAAGGGCTGGAGAGATGGCTCAGTGGTTAAGAGCACTGACTGCTCTTCCAGAGGTCCTGAGTTCAATTCCCAGCAACCACATGGTGGTTCACAACCATCTGTCATGGGATTTGATGCCCTCTTTTGGTGTGTCTGAAGACAGCTACAGTGTGCTCATACATAAAATAAATAATTTTTTTAAAGTGGTAAGTGTCTCAATGGCTTTGGGTTTTTTTTTTTTTTTTTTTTTTTTTTTTTTGAGTTTCTTTTTTTTTTAAGTGTGGAAGAACAAAAGACCTCAACTCTTATAAATTCAGCTTAGAATCAGCCTCGTGATAGCAATTAGGAAAATCACTTCTATCAATCTGGCTCTCAATGTAGCCTTTCCACTTTCTGCCTAACTCCCAACCAAGCTCCTGCCCTAAGATCCACACAACTGTTTGTCTTGGCATCATCGGACAGCTGGATCACACACATCCAGGCTGCCAAAGCAACAGGAATTTTACATGGGCCTTGCCACAAGGGTAACCCTGAAAGGAAAGTGACAAAGTCTAATGTGCCACACCAGCTTACTTTCACTGCCTCTTTGGCTTTACTTCCCTTGAACCAGAAGCTGAATCCAAATACTCTACATAATATCTGGCCCTGAGAATTCTTTTCATTTCATATCTGAAATCAACTGGGTACCTACCCTGGCTACTAGCAAACCCAAAGTTAGTTTCACCCTTTAGACAGTCTCTGAAGACATAAGGAGCCTTTTCACTCTGCCCAGAAGGACCTCATACACATAAAATGAAGCAATACCACTATGAAAACAAATAGTACGAATTATTTGAATATTCAAGAGTTAGACCTTAAATTATTACATCCTCACTGGCTCCTAAAGATTCCTCATCTACACATGGGAATAACAACACAACATTCCTTACTGTACTTTCTTTCATGGTCATAGAGATTAACAAAGATAATAAATCACATAGCACAGTACCTACAACATAATAATTGCCCAACTAATACTGGTGGTTATTGATATTATTTTTATTATATTTATTCTAAGAATGAGAAGCAGTTATTACTAAGAGATGATCTTCCTACAATATGTGGTTCCTACCCATGTACAAAAGACCCACAGTTAATTTGCGGTTTCTCTTATAAACAGAAGAAAGTGGTCCAACAAAACTCCTAAACCATAAAGACTCTTATGGATTTTCAGTATCTCACACACACACACACACACACACACACACATTTACATACACAGCAAAAAAGCTGTTAAATCAACTATGTATAATGTATAAATCAACTATATATAATGCTGCAGTGTGTGTGTGTGTAGCTGTGCTTATGATACACATTTATACATACAAACATATACATATAGTTAAGATATATTCATATAGAAATGTGTATATACAGACACACATACACTGAGATGTTTGCTAATAGGTTTCTTTATTGTGTGTATGTGCTCACATGTACTCCAAATAACCAGGCTAAATGCTTTGCTAGTGCCAGTAGCTCATAGGCATACTCATTAACTATGTATTAGCTCACATTAACAAATTAGCAATAAAGATATATTTAAAAAAATAAAATAAAAAGATGAGGGGCTAGAGAGATGGCCCAGCACTGGCTGCTCTTCCGGAGAACCTTAGTTCAATTCCTAGCACCTAATGGCAGCTCACAACTGTGTGTAACTCCAGTTCCAGAAAATCTGGTCTCTTTCTGGCCCCTGCAGGTACCAGCTACACAAGGGGCACTGGCATACATGCAGACAAATCACCACACTTATTTAAAAAAAGAAGTTTAATGCTTTGAAAAGAGTCAATAAAGACAGGTATTTTTAAATACTGCTGCTGAATTAGGTAAGCAAGGCAGCAATAAAAGAGGGTAGTGGTGAAGCTTAGAAATTTAAACACATTCTGCATTTCACTGTTCAAATATATTTAATAACTTCATTTAGAAAAAACAAAACAAACAAACAAAAAACTTAGGCCGATGCAGAAGGACCACAGGCTCAAGGTTAGTCTGAGTTACTTAGTGAGTATATTCTTAATGGTACAGTTCTTTCTCAGCACATTTAAGAACGCAGGCTCAAAACCAGAAAAAGAAAGAGTGACAGACACACACTACTGGCCTAACGGCCCCAGAAAAGATGTCTCTAGTACACCTGCATGTTTCTCTTAGATTGATAGCAAAATGAGATTATGTCCCTTAAGCAAAGCCAATTACATAGCAGAGAAAAATGACCTGAGACATTAAATGCCCCAAATAGTAACAGTACAAATAAAAAATGATGACTTTTGGCCCTATTTCCAAAGCCTGAGATGCTAACACCTGGAAAAAGGAATCTGTACACTAACTCCTGGCAGCCTCTACCAAGTTTGTGTCACTTAAAGTTTGGACACAAGTCTGAATAGTCTGTCCGCTGATCTGAGCACATGACCCACTAACTTGGCAAGTGAAATGACCTCTGCTGTTTAGAAACATCTCAGGTGAGGTAGAAAATCTACAAGTACCATTATCAAAAAGGAGTGAGAGCCTTTCCCAAGACCCCCTTGGTGTCACTTAAGGCGGTTGTGCTGGTTTACAGTGAATGCTGGGTTTCCACACCACATAACAAGAATCCTGCACTGGAACTGAGGCACCATGACCTCCCACCAGAGCTTTCTGCCATCGAGATGTTGGAGGGAGGCAGGGCAGAGACTTGTATCGAGGGAAGTGGATACCAGCAGAAAGCCCTGTGTTTAGAGGGGGCTTCAAAGGAGTTTTGGCCACCCAACAAAATCATGATAGCAAATATTTAACAGGCAGAGGCTCACACTCATGGAGAGGAGAACAAGAACTACTGCTACCCACAGCCCCTTTTCCCTTTAAAGGAAAGCCTTGAGAGAATGGAAAGGAGAAGAATAAGCTGGAAAGGGAATAAACTGGAATGTTAGAAGGTTGGTTTTAGTCTTATCTTTATGGTAAGGTAATTCTACAAGCACCATTTAACTTTCTTACTAGACACAAAATAGAGTGTGTCGGCTAATGCCTGCATTCTACACCTCCGACTCCACAATCACTTGTTTCTTCTCCAGAAAATTAAATTGATTCTCACAAAATGATACCCAAATGTGTGCTTTCAGAGGCAGATTCCAAAACAGATGGGACTCTCAATGGGAGAATGTGAAGGCGTTTTCCATTTCAATTTGGAGTTAAGAATTTGTGTCTTGCATTTTCTTCATTAGAGACGGGCCTAAATGATTCCAAACTCCCTCTCCAACTACGTGATTTTAAAAGAACAAAAGGAAAAGATTTCCAATTATACCTGTCAGATTTAAACCAAGTATCAGCAAGAAATCCTGACTTGAGAACTGTCAATCAGTGGAAGGGATTTCAAAATAGGTTGTAGAATCTTCTTCCCCAGACAGTTAAAAATAGTCTAGACAGCCATCTGTCTCGGTAGGGTGCAGCCGTTCCAGAAAGAGGGCACCAGAACAGAACCTGCTGTCCACCCAGGGTGTCTGTGAAGAAGGGATAGGGCTAAGGAGAACAAAGGAAGGGACAGCTGCAGAAAAGGGAAGTGGCAGAGACTTCCCGTGGAAAGAGAAATATAGACGGCGTGGAGGACAGTACAAAGGGAATAAACAAACAAGACAAAACAAAACAAACCCATGAAATAACCACCTAACTTTCCATCCAACCTGTGGATGTTTGAACTAACCTGCTTCCTCCCGACAGCTCTGTCTGGTCCAGTGGACGAGGCTCTCAGCCACAGCTCCTTGAGAGGTTATTGTTCCCTTCCCTAGGTCCCAAAGAAGGGTACACATGGAGCCTAAATGAAAACCAGGAACGGTCTAATCGATCCACACTCTCCATGGGTGACCAGCAGCACCTACAGAG
Source organism: Micromys minutus (assembly GCF_963924665.1). NCBI lineage: Eukaryota > Metazoa > Chordata > Mammalia > Rodentia > Muridae > Micromys > Micromys minutus. The sequence goes on from NC_137975.1 coordinate 23,406,525, forward strand.
TATCTCCAGAAAGCTTCCCTTTGAAATCCAGGGTCTCTTTTCTTCTCCCTGCTACCTGCATTGGCTATGTTTGTGCTCCAAACTTCCCTGTCATCTCTAATATTTCCTTTTGAATATTTAATATTTCTTTCATTGTTATGGAAAGCTCTCTTGGAGTATGGAAAGGGATGAACTGTTCCTGGGCCTTTGGAAACATAACTCCGATGGGAAATGAAGAAGAAATCATTGCAATAGCCTGTGATCTCTGCAAAAGGAGAACTGTCTTTTTGCCTGCAGAAATAAACAACCATTTTCAGACACACACACACACACACACACACACACACCCATCTCTGTGCAGCTATCCTCAATGTACATGTGTGGTGCTTTAAACTAAGTCCTGCTCCTACCACTGTGTCTCCTGAAGCACAATGGAGTCAGTACACAGGCCTCTGAGTACCAAGCTTTACTGGTAGAAAAAATACAGGAAGCCCAGTCTATCTCACGTCTCCATAATGTAAAAGGACCTTATAGCCGGAAAAAGGGCAATGAGGTCAAAGAGTCAATATCAGAGATTCACCAAGCCAATGTAGCCAGCAAACTAAAAAGGAAAGTCCAAGGGAAGGCCACCAACTGTAGACAGTCAGACTCAAGAGAGTACAATGAAGCCAGTGCCTCAGGCTCGCCATAAACTAGTATTTCTGATTATTGCTAGCAAGGGAGAAACCGGAAGCTGAAGCATTAGTCTGGTTTATTGCTATTTTACTGTTTCCAAAGCCAGAAAAATGTAAGCTAACTAGAAGTTGGGGACTAAGAGTAAGATGAATGAGTCCTTACAGGGGCAATCAGAGTCTATTCTGCCCTTACAAATGGGGCTTCACCTTAGCAAAAGGTAGCAGAGAGGAAATGATGGTTAAAACAATGAGCCCGGAAAACTCAAACAGCCCCCATAACGAATGAAGGTGACAACTATCACAGCACAAAGATCCACAATCCCCAGAATTAGATGACAACATGGAGGCAAACTATGGCTAGAAAAGTAAAACTGCATTCTGGGTTACTTCCTGTGAGCACTGTAGAGGCTTAGCTAAAGTACTCATATCTTCGCTTTGCTAGGAACAAGGCCAGCATGCTTCCCACATAACAGTTCTAGAAGCAGTTATGGTCCAGGGCCAACCTTCTGGGAAGAAAAACTTCTGATCCTCTGTAATGTTCAAGATACTATGAGAGATACCCAGGACTATGAGAACGGCATATTAGAAAGTGCCTGTCCTCACGTACAACCTTGTGGACACAGAGTGAGGGCTCTTCTAGGACCTGCTTTACATAGCTATGAAACCCAAGGTTTGCTCATTTGTCAGAGCTGGGATCTTTCAGGCCCTTAGGATTCAGTCACCTGATATGGAATCCAGACTAACTGAGGCCCCGGGGAGCTGCAACTAAGCAGCAGAGAGCAGGTTTCCAAGGAGGCTGGATAGACATACAGAAATGGAACATCCTCTAGAGGTCACCTCCTCCGCCAGCCCACCACTCTTCCACCTCTCTGCAGGCTACAGAGTGGGTGTCCAGTTTCCCAGGCTCACCTGGAAAGAAGCCACATTAGCTGTCAGTGCCCCGAAGCTGCAAAAACTCCACGGAAGAGCACAATAGGATAACTAGCCCACTAGCTTCCTAGTCAACATGGTGAAGCTGGCAGACTGCCAACCGGGGCTGCTCCAGACAGATACAGAGGAAAGGTGTTAAATCAGAGTACGGGCATCTGAAAAGAACACTGGATGAAGCATCAGAACAATGAGGAAGGGGCAAAGGAGCATTAGGGAATGTGGGGTGTTGTGTCACAGAAATGTTCAAAATGTCATTGGAGCATATCCTAGTGAAAACTTGTTTAACTTTCAGTTTAAAAGGTTATGCTTTATTGTGCGCAAATCACATACATTCCAATAAGGTTGCTTGGTTGGTTGGTTGTTGGGTTTGGAGATACAGGCTTCCTATGTAGCCCAGGCTAGCCTGGGATTCTTGATCCTCCCACTTCAGCCTCCTGAGTGCTGGGATTACAGGTATGTGCTACAGTGGTTGGCAATTAAGTTGTTTTAAAAAGAACTAGATGTTCTATATGCTACTTCTGCCCTTACCACTTAACTTGTGCGTGTCATTTAGTCTAATGCTTCAGTTTTCTCATCTTTTAAAATGAGATTCATAATTCTTAATGGATGATACATATAAGCCTATTTTTATTTTTAAAATTGATGTGTGTGGATGAATGTGAATGTGCATTTATATGTATATGTGCATGTATGTCTGTGTAAACATATAGAGAACAGAGGACAACTTTGTCACTGTCAGGAACACTGCCCACTTTCTTTGGAACTGGCCTGGAGTTCGTCATGAAGTAGCCATGAAGCTCATCATTCCTCTTGTCTCTGTCTCCCCAGCAGTAAGATTACAAATGCAAGCCCACCATACAGGACTTTCTGTTTTAAAATAAAATGTAATTATATCACCTCTGCCCTTCCCCCTCCTTCTTTCTAGCCCTTCCCTTACATCATCCCTTGCTCTCTCTCAAATTCATGGCCTCTATGTCTTTAATTGTTGTTACACACACACACACACACACACACACACACACACACACACACACATACAATGCATAGTCTTAAGTATGTAAATACAAGCTGCCCTGTCCCTATAAAGTCACTTTTATGTATGACTTTAAGGATGACCACTCAGTACTGGACAACCACCTAAGGGCTCTCAGCATTTATGTGGGTTCTGGGGATCAAACTCAGGTTAGTCCTCAGACTGCTGTAGAAAGTGTTTTACCAACTAAGTTATCTTCCAGCCCATACGATCCCATTTTTAAAAGCACAAATACTAAGAAAATACAAGGTAACTATATAACTAAACAGTTGGAACCTCCTCTGCTTTATGTTTCCTGGGGATCTTAAAGAATGACAATTCTGTTCTGTTTAACTACGCCCATTTTCTGGTTGTTTTAAAAAGACTTTAGTCAAAGTTCTCCCTCCTTGCTTACCAAACTCTACTGTGAAGATTGAGCTGTGACCTTGCAGGACTTCTGTCTGTAACAGATAAGCATCCAAACACTGGAGCCTAGAGACTGAGGGCAACCATCAGATCAGAGTGTAGAAACCAGACAGGTTCCATTCCTGAAAGTGTGGATTCTTCTCTTCCAAGGGAAGTGAATAAGAATGTCACACATGTATATACAAACACACCATCATTGTACATACAAACAAAACACATTGCTCACGTGTGTGAGTTCCTGAGGACCAAAGTGGCCATCTGCTGCTGCCTTCTACCTTTATTGCTCTGCATTTTACTAACTGAAGCGGGGTCTCTCACTGGACCTCAAACCTCAGTTGAAGAATAGCCTTTATCAAGTTGGTTGTGGGCTTGTCTATCTGATTATTAATTGATGTAGGATAGCTCAGGCCACTCTGAGTGGTGCATTCCTTGGGCAGGCATAAGAATGTATCTCCCCAAGAGAGCCAGTAATGAGTGTTCCTCTGTGGTCTGTGCTTTAGTTACTACTTCATTTCGATGACAGATTACGACCTGGAAGTGTAAGACAATAAATCTTTTTCTCCCCTAAGTTGCATCTGGTCATGGTGTGGTTTGTTTGCTGAGAAAAAGGCCTCAATATGTAGCTCTAGCTGGCCTGGAACTCACTATGTAGAGAGATTAGCACCCATGCCCTGCCTCCCACATTTGGACATTAAAGACAAGTGCCACCATACCCCTAGCTTGATGTATACAATGAGATCTTGTCTCAAAAACAAAAACAAAACAAAAAACAAAAACAAAAAGATGTTAAGATGAAGCAGTAGTCAAACTAGAAGTGTTCTGGAGAAGTTCAACCAGGCATATATTATAGTATCTGCTCAGTTATCATCTGCAAGTTTCAGTGAACTGCAGAGCTGTGGGTGTTACCTGCAAACCTGACTTGTCATCTTACAGAGACTGTTCTGTACACAGCAATACTGTCCCAGATGTTACACATCTTGCCTAAATAGAATTGGAGTTTCACATATACCCTGCACTCTTTCTTACAAATATTCCCCTTATGCCCATATGTTGATACCACTCATTCTGGCTTTATATAACAGAATGAGGCAACAGGCTCACATTTGCTCACCTAGTTTCTAGTCCATCATATTCTTAAGTACTAAGACCCTTACAACTGGTCCTCATTCTTCCATTTTTCACCCACTAACACCCACTTTCTACACAACAAGCAGAATAACTTTAAAAAATGTGCATCAGTAAGATGTATCACTCTTCTACTTACTGCCTTCCTGGCTTCCCTACTGCACAAGCAAATACAGAATCCCTAGAGTGTTCTCTAGTCTCTGTACAGTCTGGCCATATACCTGCCTATGGCTCATCACATCTACCCAACCTTTTCTCTGCACCTTTTCCCTGTTCCTCTTTCTACTTCAACCCCTTAGACCTGCTGCCCCAGCCCCATCTTCCCTTGCTTAGCTCCTTTTCTTCATCACAATGTCAGCTCAGGCATCCTCTCCAAGAGGCCTTCCCTGACCACAAGTGATTAAGGAAGTTCTCTCTTCCCTTCCAGCCACACTACACACTTCCATTTTATTTCCCTCAGAACATTCAGATATTAAGTTGGTGTAAAAGTAATTGCAATTTCAAACCATAGAAAATTTAAATTATTATAACTAGACTCAAATATATATTTATTAATCAAAACAGACATCATTACAACAAATACATTTTGCTAACGACCACCGTAATTCCTATACTGTAAAAGTCTGTTCGTCAGGATTAGATGAACTCTCAGAAAGCATTTCCTGCATCCTGCTGGTTGTGAAAGCATTTTTTCCCTGCAAAAAGATGTCTAAATGTAGTGGTGCACACTATTTAGACCCAGCACTCAAAGCCAGAGGCAGGTGGATTTCTATGAGTGCCAGACCAGCTTGATCTATATATATACAGTGAGATCTTCTTTTCTTAAAAAGAAAGGAAGAGCTATCAAGATGAAGTAGTAGTCAGTGATAAAGGTAAATAATGACAGACAAGCAAGCCTTCACAGCCTAATTCATTCTTGTATGTGTTTTATTCTGAGTTAGGTCTTACTATGTAAGATAACCTCGGCTGGCCTGGAACTCAAAGAGATTTGCCAGCCTCTCCCACCTTGGTGCTGGGATTAAGGGTGTTCGCCACCACGCCCAGTTTCGTTCACTTTTTGAAGCCTTGGTTATGCAATGTTGTTCAGGCACTGTGGGGAGCTGGGACCTTTCTATTGACCAATGCTGGCTTCGGGTGTCAGTTTTCAGTTCAGCCTATCGGTTTGCTGAGCTTCTCAGATGTGCTCAGCCAGGAGAGGCTGTAGATTAGAGCAGCAGTTCACTGTGCTGCTCACAGTACAAGTCTGGCTTCCCACGTGCTTTGGAACTTGCTTTCAGTCCAACCTCTGAGCTGGCCATGGCCAGTTAGTTACACACTAGCTACTTTCATTTCATGTCACAATCTAGTCAAAAAATGGTTTCTAATTGTATAGATTAAAAAAAAAACAGTAACAGTTCAAAATAGTGATTTTTTTTTTTTTTTTTTTTTTTTTTTGGTCAGCTCATTGAGGTACACACTTTTTAGGCTATTTAATCTTCCCAATTTGCTTTAAATGTCAAAATGTTGAGCTCTTCAGCAACTTCTCACATAATTGAAGATCAGCTTTAGATGATCGCTCTCAGTCACTAGCAACTTCCAATGGCCATCGACTACATTCCTCATCTTCAAGGCAAAACTGCTTAATCCACAACTGAATGTAATTTTATTGGCAGTTCCAGGGCCTTGTCCATGTTGTGAGTTGGTCTCCACTTCTTATGTCCCATTTTGAACTTGAATAAGAAAACCATTTGAATTTGCTTTCTCTCTATCATGTCCACAGTATAAAATAAATACCAAGTAATACGTCATTAGCAAAGACAGAAAGTAAAAATATGCAATAAAACTATGTAGAACATAACACTGTTTATTAAAAACACATTCTGATCTCAGATGGATTTCAGCAATGCAAAAACCACAGTTACTATTGCACCAACAAAACAGCTTAAAACATCCTATTAACTTATCCACATATTTGCTAAATAGTTCGCTAAGATTAAAGTTCCACAAAGCAGAGACTTGCTCAGTCTTATAAATCACGCACACCAAACAAGATCCTAACGTATAATGGACAAACATTACTATGGATTGAGTACACATGTGGATAAATAAACAAATAAATAAAATTTTTTGTTTGGTTTGTTTATCTGTTTGTTTGTTTTTTCCTTAAACAGGGCTTCTTTGTGTAGCCCTGGCTGTTCTGAAACTTGCTCTGTAGACCAGGCTGGCCTGGAACTCACAGAAATCCACCTGAGATTAAAGGCAGAAACCACAAATGCATGGCAAGTGAATGTGTTTTTTAATAAATAAATTGAAGGTATTTAAAGACAAGGCAAGACCCTCGGGTTGATAAACAGAGACCATATCTTGGGTCATATCTGAACTTGCAGGAAATATCAAAACTGTCAAGAAATATCAATTCTGGCACATGCTTCAACAGGAAAAACATCTAAGAGATGCAAAAGTAAAGATCAAATATCATCAGGCATTGCCATAATTAATCATCAGTACTTGTAGACTAAGATAACTATCAACTGTTGCAATGTCCAAAGGAAAGATTTTCATTTAAACTGACAAAAGCTGCTACTTCATTTTCATTTAAAATATGCTTATGCAGCAAATTGATTCAACTCCCTTTTCTCAATACAAGTTGCAAGTGATCAGCTCACAAATCTATCTCTAAAAAACCATTTCCTCTTGATGTTTAAAAAGTAAGATATTAAATATATATATATTGATAGGTGGTATGGTGTATGCCTTTAATTCCTACACTTGGTTAATAGTGAAGGGTTTAATAGCTCTCTCTGAGTTCAAGGCCAACTTGATCATGGCGAATTCCAGGCCAGCCAGGGCTACAGAGTGAGACCCTGTCTCATAAACAAAACAACCCAGTATATAAAAACACTGATAGTTGAAGTTCTCTCTTAAAAGACAATAAGCTGTCACATATCAATGGTAATCTCTGCCCTGTAAAGATCAAACCTTCAAGGCCATCGTAGGCTATATGGAAAAAAAAAAGAAGAGGAAGGAGGTGGTGGCTTTAAACCCAGCACTCAAACCAGTAGAGGCAGGATTGCTTCAAGTTTGAGAACAACCTTGTCTATGGGTGAGTTACAGAGAAACCCTATCTTGGGGATGGGAGGGGTTGGGGGGGGGAAGAAGATTAGATGCAGATTAAAACTATCTCTGGAATAAGATAAGATAAATGAATTTGTGTTTGTATACACATATGTGCACACACATTTAATAATATATGTCAATATTTAATAGTTATATGCCTTATAACCACAGTTTGGTCAACAATGGAATATATGTGTCTCTTTAGATTATACTGGAGCTCAACTATTTCTGTCTCCTAATGATACTGTGGCCTTTGTATGACCACATAGCTTAACACATTACTCACAAGTTTGTGGTGATGCTGTGTCAACAAACCTACTGCATTGCCAATCATATCCATATAAAAGTACAGCATGTATAATTATGCACATATATAAATAACAACAATTATGTTGCTTGTCATTTACTAAGCTATACTTTTATGCTAGAATATATTATTTGTGTAAAAATAAACTTCCGGAAAAACAGTATGCTGTATGCTAGTGGCAGCAGACTTACCTCTTACTTTGCATCAAGGGGTGAATAATTAGCCTACACTTACATCTAGGTTTGTCTAAATACATTCCACCACATCCACACCATGACAAAATCAGCCAATAAATGCATTTCTCATTACATGTTCCTGCTGCTACCCAGAGAAACCACCAGAACATCTATTTCGACGGTCTTAGAGCACCAACTACACGGCCCAGCAAGTAACGCATCCTGTCACTGCTATCAAGACTTTACCTCCTGCAGGTCTGCTGTTCAGTGTAGAGATCTGTCTAGTATGTAAAGGCCCTGGGGTTCAATCCACGGGAGGACAGGACTTTGTCTCTCTCTATAGCAAATAAATGTAATGATGGAAGTAAGAGCACTTTTGATTGTCTGAAAGAAGAAAAACACAATACAAAACAGCTGCTGAGGAAGAGAACAAAGGCTGCCACCTAGAAGACGGCTGAGGTCAAATCCTCAGGTCCAGGAGACTGACCCTAGGCTGTAGTTCTCTGCCCGGTGGTCCCCTCCTCACAAGGGCTTTCTTTCAATAGCTTGTTCTCCACACCAATCAATCTGCTTAGTCCAAGGCCTTTTGACAACCAAAATACTAAGGTGCTCAGGTGTGGCCTAGCCAGGCAGGCCGGTACAGGTTCCCACCACACCCAGGTTGTAGGGTGGTTGAAAATGGAAAGAGCTAAGACTTTAAATGAATTGTTAATGATTTAAGTATTCAGAGTGACATGCCTGGAAGATAAGACAAAGGGAACCTAAGAACAGTGAAACCAAATCAAGCCAAGAGTACATTTGATATGGGGTGATTCTAACATTACATAATCCCTGCAGAAATGAAAGAAGCTGCCCAGAGATGAATAAAAATGAAAACTCTGTCTTAAAGTACTCAAGCCCACTGGCTGCTAGCTAACAAAGTAGTTCACATTTTTCTTTAAACTCTATGGAGAAGATATGTGACAACCTGCCTCTGTAGTTGGATCCTGTTGCTTTACAAACACTTGACTCTGGGAATGTGAATGCTCCCTGTAGAAAAATGTTTAACAGTCAACACTAACAAATACTTATTTGAATCTTAACAGTGGGAGGCACAAGCAGGAGCCTACCTTTTATCTAAGCTATACAGTGAGCATCAAGGTATGCCTTGGATCCACTGTGAGAACCTGTCTCAAAACCAGGAGCAACTCCATGAAGTAAAAACATTCTATCCTTCCTGATTCTCCCTCCTCCTTTATTTTTCTAAAATAGTTCCCTCCCCACAAGAAAGAATTTGGAATGGTTTTCTTACTCAGTTGAGAATAAATGTCATCTTGAAAATGAGGGAAAAGGGTCCTGGAAAAAAAAAAAAAAGTACCCTACTAGGAAGCCATCCAGAAGACATGAGCCTTTCTTTTATATAGTATTTTGCAATCAGATTTGATTTTACAAACCCAAATTTATCCAACTTAGAGAAAAAAAGAATATTACCACACCCAAATGGACTTGTACATCCAAGTTCCCATTCTCATTTCTAAAATAAATGACTTTGATATTCTCAAGGTATTTTGACTTACTACTAAATACAAATGATTATAGGTCATCATTAAAACTATCAACTCTTAAAACTACCAACAGTATTCCATAATCACCCTGTAAGTGGTCAGCACTGCCAAACACCAGTGGCAGGAACAAATAAAGTCCAAAATAAATCTTTCCATCTGCACTGAATTTGAAGACACCCCCAATTAATTTACCAATAAGATACACTGCATAACAACATTATCAATATGATGGAGTTCCATAAAAAGCATGCTATGTGTGTCATTTCCATTCCTAAGATGGCAAACTCCTAGGACCATAATGCAACTGAAACACATCAAGTATATGTGAATCAAACACAACACAGAAAACTGTTGTAATATGAAAAGTATTAGGCATGTAGATGGTCCTTAGCTAGCCATAAAGAATTTTTCATATATAAACTTAACAAGGACACTATAGATAAGTGGCTATTTCATCATACATGGTCATATGTTGAAAGGAGGAGACGGAAGCACAGAAAACCTGGAAACATTTCAGAGTAGCAAAGCTACTAAGTGGCCTATAATGTTGGCCTTCTTAACTTTAAATCCCATTTTCTCTGCATTACTAAAGACCAAAAAGAGAAAGATATTGAGGGTTTTATCTGCTTTTTTAAGATTAGTTTTATTTTAATTGGGTATATATGTGTCTGTGGGTGAGAGAGTGCATGTGAGTACATGTACTATTAGAGACCAGAAGTGTTGGGTCTCCTGAGCCAGAGTTACAGACATCTGTGAGTTGTCTGATTGCTAGACTTGGGACTTAAAGGAACATAGGAACCAAATTTGGGTTACTTGGAAGAATAGTAAGCTATCTTTCCAGCCCCTGCTTTGTTTTCTTACAAATGGAGTCTATCTAAGAAATTTCATTTAAGAGAAATGAAGAAGTCAATTGAGATTTCATGATCAGGGGCACAGTAGATGTTTTCAAGGTTGATAGTACTCCTGCTTTGTCCTTTCGTTGCATTCTAGGACTTGTGGTCTGGCCCCTCCCTCTTTGCAGGCCCCTCGCTTTTCAACTTCATCTGCCACAGTAAAGGTTCCCTGGGGCAGGTGTTTAATTTGGCTTTAACTCATGAACAGAAATGTACCTAGTCAACAAGGGTTTGAGAAGATTGCTTTGAGGTAAGAAAAAGGGAAGGTGCTTGGAATTAAGAAGTGAGAGACTGGGTAGGCAGTGCAGCTGGTAAAGCACTTGATGCACAAGTATAAGACCAGAGTCTGATCTCCAAAGCCCAAGTAAAAAGGTCTGGCATAGTGGCCTGGCCTTGTAATCTTGGTGCTAAGGAGACAGATATGGATGGATCCTAGATGCTTACAAGCCGGACAGCCTACACTAGTAAGTGAGGCCCAGGCCAACAAGAGACTATTAAAAAGTAAGGTAGATGGTGCCTGAGGAATAATGCCCAAGGTTGACCTCAGGCCAACACTTGGATACATACATACATACATACATACATACATGTGCATCCACAACACAGGTGCACACACACAAAAGAAGTGTATGTTGTCTAGAACAAAATTAATTGAGTTTCAAGTTTTGAAAGGAAGGCAAAGAGGAAAGAGAAATAGAGAGGTCAGGGATTCTAAGAAAGAAACAGACATTGAGTCAGTCCTCACCACTATCATATTAAACCAGGATAGGAGCCACAACTCTCCTGTGCATAAGCACAATCCCTCCCTCACAGCTGAGAAGGTGTCTATGGAATTACCAGGTGATGATACCTATGCCTTCCACAAAAAAAAAAAAAAAAAAAAAAAATCCCTCCAATTGAATAGAAACACCAAGTTTCATTCGTTCATTTATTTATCCCTTCATTCATTCACCCAATAAACATTTACCACATGCCAAACACTGAACTAAACAGCAGAAAAACATAAACAAACGAATGCAAACAGTGTTACTGGGATGTGCTCACTTTGTTAATTAACTAGCATAGCATTGGCATAGTCACTCTTCAAGCATGAACAGAACCCAATAGGTTCCCCAACATGCTCGACTTGGTTGACTGGCTAGTTATCATTTGCCCATCATATACTGAGGCCCAAACCAACGCTTAGGCCAAAGGTGCATTATTAATCACATATTTACCGGCTAAGTCATGTTCCCAGTGTGTACCCTGCCCAAGTCAATGTTTTGTTTCCAAGACAGGAGAATATGTATATTCAGAAATTTCACCCAAATTGTGTAAGAGCAACCTTAAACTGGGGCGGTACAAAAGGAGTTTACCAAAACAACATGTCATTTCAGGTATGGCCCAGAAAGCTATAAGTGATTCACTTTAAGTGTTATTTGGGTCAAGCCCCAGTAAAGTAAACACCAAGAGACTAACTATCCATACTCTTCTGTAACAGCAAATAAAATCTTAATTCATGTTTGTTGGAGCTGTGTAATTTACAAAGCCTGAATTATAAAAATTTATACACCTATAGAATCATAACCTTACTGAATCAACACAACACCCCTAATTGTAGATACTATGTTTCTTCCTATGGCTGAATCAACACAACACCCCTAATTGTAGATACTATGTTTCCTCCTATGGCTGGCAAAGCTGAGGCCAGGTAATGTTAGGGACTTACCCAGGGCGTAAGTGCATCTGATGACATTAGCACTGGAACCCAAACTTTTCAACCTCTAGCTGTTTGTTTTATTGTGTTTGGCATTCCCAGCCCAACCAGCTTTGCTACTCACAAAAGAGAGTGAGAGGGGTGACCTGCTATAGTCTCCTAAGATCCAACAACTAGATGAGGAGTTACCACAAGTCACTTCGTTCAAAACAAGCAAACAAAACAAAAAAAGCAAAAAAAAAAAAACAAAAAACAAAAAACAAAAAAAACCACTAATAATTCAAAAGCTTTGGAGATGATGACAGAATATATTAAGTTCAATTGTTAATACCTGAAATGTATTTTTCTATTAATATCTTTAGCATGAACCCCTCTTTCAACAAATTCTACTTAACACTCTCTAATCAAACCCTCTATCAGAGAATCATTTCACCATCCCAGATTTATTAAAATTAAGGTGATTAGCCACTCCTGCCTCCACACCCAGAAACAAGACTAGCACCACCCAGGCATGTTTTGCTGAACTCAGCCTCTCCCAACACTCCCTGGAGTGCCTTTAAAATAACTTGGTCCTTATCCAGATCTTTAGTTGAACCATAGGCACTTAGGTGGTAACAGGGCTTGACTTGACTTCTCTTAAGCTCCCAGCTGACCTTCTGAAGAAGCTTCTAAATAACTCTCAAGGCAGAGTAGCTCAGAACTCAAGGTTTTCCTTTCCTTGGTTAGTTGTGCTCCTCTCTTACAGAGAACTGAGAAAGAAAATGCTACTTAATCCCAAACACAAACACAAACTGAAATCCTCTTCAAGAGAGAACACTTCTCAGACTGAAATGTAAAGAAGCTGCAAATTAGGTCAGGTGTTTGACAAGTACAGAAGGTGTCATCTCTTTTGTAGGTTTCTCTGCAACATCCCTAATTTAGAAGAAAAGAAAATGACAGATTTAATGAAGGAACTGAAGGTGGCACTGTCACAATGTCACCTCAAAGTCAGGATGAGTGTTCATTTTCTTAGCAACTGCAGCATCTCTTCCTCTGGCTCTTTCTGCCATGGTCCCTATTTCTCTCAAGCTGGAAACTTCAGGCATCCTTGGTTTTCTCACACCTAGTCCCCACCCCACAGCTCACTCTCTCATCTTTCCACATAGTATGGTCATATGGAATACCAAAGGTTAAAAAACAAATAAGGCTTCAGTGTTGACCTGCGCTGTGGCCCCCACTCCTCTGCAAATCAACTACCAATCAGGATGCCATCACTTTGCTCATCAGTGGCTCCAGGATCTCATTGCCAGCAGCAGACTTGTAGCACTGAGGGCAGGGCCAGCACAGACTAACTAGAATGCCCTGCATGGACCGAAGCAGGCCTTCCCCTCTGCCCAGACAACCAAGGAAACCTGAAGTGCAACATTATCATCACACTACTGCTCAGTTCTGACTGTCTCTATTGTCTTCCACTGCTCAAGTACAGAGCCCCAGCCTGATTTTACTCCTGTCTGTGACTCAACTCCAGCCAGGCACACTTGTTGGGTGCCTACCATATGCAAACGTAGTGCTGGATGCTGGGAATTCTGAAATGAAAGGCACCCACTGCCCACCATCCAATATAACTCATAAGCTTTCTAATACAGAATGTGTCTAAGAGAGAAATGAGAGGGGGTGAGAGTACATAAAACCATCATTGTATCAGAGTGTAGGAAGTGAGGCAGGAGTGGTGAGCACAGAGAGGGCTGTGGGAATGCCACTAAGGGAAGACACATGGCCTCTGTTCTTCCCTCCTACTCTCAGCTTAACCAAGTCCCACTCCATAAATCAAGGTCTTATTCACTCTGGCCAACACCTCTCCCATCTCAGAATTCCTCAAGTGCTTATCAACATCACTCATTTTTAGTCATCCCAGGCTGACCTCATCCCTTGTATCTCTGTGGGTTAATTTTTTAATGACTTTTCTTATATGCAAGTTGTTTTCCTTCCCTGATGTATACAATACAGAGGAAAAGAACAAGATTCTAGACAACCCAATATTATGGAAGCTATATAATAATTATTATGGCAAAGGCTATATACATGGAACTACTGACAATCACCAAGTCATATAGAGACACAAAAATAATACTTTTATTTCACTTTTTAAAAGTACACTGTCCCCTCACTGTTAGATCCTGACGTCTTATCCTTTGTATCTAGCCCAAAATGAGAGAGAGAAGACCTTTGGCAGTAAAAATAACTAAAAACATTCCAAAAGGAAATCTGCTAAAATAGCAGTCTAAGCTGGGTGTGATATAATTTCAGTCCTTGGGCAACAGGAGCAAGAAGATTACAAGTTTGAGGTCAAGTTGAGCTAAACAGTGAGTTAAGATGCCAACTTGGGCTGTTGTTTAATAAGATTCTGTCTCAAAAACAAAAAATTGTTAAAGTGTGGTAGTGAATACCTATACTCCCAGCACTCAAAGGTGAAGGCAGGATGGTTGGGGGTTAAGCTCAGCGTCAGCTATATAGTGAGTTTGAGACCAGCCTGAATGGCATAAACCCTTACCCCACAACCCCCATGGCAGGGGAGTCTGGAGAGACTGAGTCAGTAAAGCATTTACCATGCAACCATGGTCCCCAAAGCCTCTGTAAAGAAGTATGGCTAACACTTGTAATCTTAGCACTGGACTAGCAAGACAGGGACAGGCAGATACATGATACCCAGGTTTGCAGCCCAGCCTGATTGTCAAGCCCTAGACAGGGAGGAATCCTGTCTCAAAAAGACAAGGTAGATGGTACATGAGGGATAATATCTGACATGACTTCTGGCCTCCACATGTATATGCACACACAGACACACACACAGACACACAGACAGACAGACAGACACACACACACACACACACACACACACACAAAATGAATGAATGATGACAGTTTTCAAATGTTAAAAAGTATAAGTTTTTCAAATAAATTCTTAAGTAGTAGACTGGAGGTAAGACTCAGTAGGTAAAGCATACATACATGGGAACTGAAGTTCAGATCCCCAGAACCTATGTAAATATCAGTGAAATGTGATGTCCCATCCATAATCCTAGTATCTGAGAGACAGAAATGGGATCTCCATAAAGAGCAAGCTAATTAGCTAGAAAAACCAAATCAGTGAGCTCTGGGTTCAAGTTCCTACCTCAATAAATAAGATGGAGAACAATCAAGAAAAACATTCAACATCAACCTTTGGCCTCCACAGGCATGTACATAACATATACTCTCACACATACATACAACTATATATACATACACACACAAACAAAAAAAAAATAGGTGTGGTTGTGGAAATCTTTAATCCTACCAGAGTCAATTAGATCTCTGTGAGTCACCAGCCTGGTCCACATAGTGAGTCTCAGGCTTGACTGGGCTGAAAAATAAAGGTTCTATCTTTAAAAACTAAAGAGTAGAAGAGATGGATCTGAGGTTCAAAGCACTGGTTGCTGTTCCAGAAGACCTTGGCTTAAACACCAGCATCCACTTCCAGGGGAATCCATGGCACAGACATGACACATAGCCATACATGAACCCAAAATACCCATACACACAAAAGAAAAAGTTTAAAACAAAAATAGTAAGTAGATGTCACATAATATACAGTACCATAATTGCAGAGCTATTCTGTGTGGGACAATGGTGTGAGCCCAGTGTTGTTACTGTAGAAGAGAAAACATGTGAGTCCCTTAACAAACAGCGACACCTTATATTCATCCAGGGGACAATACTACTTCAGCATAATGAAGAACTGATCTTGCCTGCAAATCTGTACAAATCTGAAGTAAGCACAAAGGTGACTGTTACAGATCAGTGGAGAGGAAGAATTATGAAGCTAAGACAAGCATTCATATTGCATATAAAATAAAGTTGGATCCCTGGGTCACATTTACAAAGATTAATTCCTGGTGTACTCAATGAAGATATATAACAAGCAATACTCGAAATTCCTAAAAGAAAGTACAAATACATCATAATTTCAGAATTGAAAAAGTATGCATGTACATGTGCTTTAAACAAATCCATGCTATAAAGAGGTTAGACAATTTAATTGTATAAAAAAAAACTATACTACTCACATACTGATGCATCCAATAAAAAGAAAATAAACTCTGACAGAAGGTATTTTAACCAATAATCATCAACAGCTAGATAATATAAGGACTACCTATACATCAGTAATAAAATAGGGCAGCCTAAAAGCTCTCTGAATCATTATTTAACAACAATGGGCCTCTAAGACGATTCAGTCAGTACAGGCACCGTCTACAAAGCTTGATAACCTAAATTCAGTCTGCAGGACCCACATGCTGGAGACAGAAAAACACCGCCCATAAGTTGTCCTCTGACTTCCACACATATATCGTGGCCAGTACACAGCATGCAATTGCATGAACATACACACACCACAAAATAAGTAAATGTGAGTAATTTTTAAAAGTACTACTCTCTTGTCTCACTTATATATGTTAATATTTCATTATGCATTGTAACATTTATTGTTACATATTATCTCAGTTTATATACAAAACTCTGAGATGTTAGAATAGTAATATTCTATATTACCTTCTTCTAGAGATGAGTAAAAACTTTGAATTTCCTATTAATAATACACAATACTATTTTTTAATCTCATTATATAAAAATCTGTACCCGAGTGTTCATAGTAGCTTTACTCATAATGGCCCAAAATAGAAAACCACCCAGAGATCCTACAATGAGTAAATGGTTATACAGTCAAACAGCTATACCATAGGCAGTATATAGCAATAAAAAAAGAAATGTACTCTGTTTTTAAAATTACACTTATTTATTTGGAAAGAGGGCACCACATCCAAGTGAGAAGTTCACGGAACTTTCAGGAGTTAGCTCTTTCCCTTTCTTGTGTGGGTCCCACAGATTGAAATTTAACACTGAGCCATTTCATAGCCCTATTTTATTATTATTGCCATTGTGTGTACATGCACGCACTCATGCATGTGCCTGTATGTGTACGTATGGATTCAGGGACACATGTGACGTGTGTTTGGGATTAGGCAAGAGGCACATGCGTCATAGTGCACATGTAGGAATCTGAGAATAACTTTGTGGAGTTGGTTCCTCCTGCATTTTCAGGGATTCCTGACAAGCACCATCAGCTACTGAGCCATCTCACCAGTCTACAGGAATGTACTCTGGAAAAAAGTCAATCCTTTTTGTTAATCTTTAAAATTACATTTGTTTGCTGTATATGTGGTGTGTGTGTGTGTGTGTGTGTGTGTGTGTGTGTGTGTACCGGCCGTTGCCATAGCACACATGCAGAGACAGACCAGAGAGGGAAACTTGAGGGGGTGGATTCTCTTCCCACCATGTGGGTCCTAAGATCAAGCTCAGGTCACTGGGCTTGCCAGAAAGCTCCTTCGCTCGCTGAACCCTGAAAAAGTCAAACTTAAAAGGCTACATGCACACAGGTTTATTTTTCTTATATTCTTGAGATGGCACAATTACAGATGTGGAAGGAGATTATGGTGCCAATAACTGCAGGACTAGAGATGGGGCACGGAAGGCACAGTGTAGACTGCAAGAGGACACGATTATAATCGCAACATGAAGGATCTTTGTGCTGACTGTCCTATTTTACCTAGATCAATGCCAAGGTCCTACCTATGACACTGTACTGTCATTTTGTAAATTATTAAGTACTGGAGGAAACTAAAGTTGTATACAATCTCTAATAGTCTTATAACTACAAGTAAATATATACCAATCTCACAACAAACCATTTCAAAAATGACACACACAAAAAGAAGCCTGTTGTAGTAATTGAAATAAACCATCAGAAAGCAATGTGAATAATATCTATATCCATATCACTTAGATAGCAATCATCACCCTCTCCATCAACCAACCTCATCAACACCACTTACCATCCCCTATCCACAGGGTCATCCTCTGCAGTCCTCCCGCTGTGTCTGCATTATCTATCCAATGTGTCTCCATTATCTATCTAACCTACAATACGCTAAGTATTCTAAAGACAGACATGCTTCTTTCTTTACATGTATGTCCACAACCTAACAGCACCAAGCACATAGTAAGTTCTATATAAATGGGTGCTGGGCTGAAGTTAGTTCATTTTTCCTGTTCATACAAAGTGTCCCAATACTAGAGGAAGTAAGGATGGGAGGGGACTGGGAAGAACAAAACCCAGTAGACAACAGCCAGGACCCAAGGCCTTGCAAGTTTCATGATTAGAAGTCTGCCTAGAGCACATGGTGACAGCAGTGAAGACTCCAGTTCACTCAGCAACACCTTCCCCCCAACTCAAGCTCTGCAAGTGATGGAAGAACACAATGAGAAGGTGGGCTGGGCTGGGCTCCTCTAGAAGTTCAAAGGCCAGCTAACAGCCTTTTTCCAGAAATGATTAAACTCAAGAATTGCCAGGGGACAGAAGACTATTCTAAACACTAAGATCACTCAGAAACCTCACACTCTGTGTCTGGGCAAACATATTTGGCTGGTGGAGTAGAGAGAGGGTTCCCACGCCCTGAAAACAATGAGAACTCCTCACTCCTACTCCAAATAGTTTGAGCATAAAAAGGCATAAGCAGTTGCTTTGCTGCTCCTAATGTTATCGGATAATTTTTCAAATTCTTACTCAATTACATATCATTCTTATCTGCAATCTTCACAGGCCAAAGAGGCCTGCTTCCACATCATTCCTACCAATCCCACAGAACACACTATCCCTCCCAATAATTCCTGCTCTCGTAAGCATTAGATCATTTAATGTCGAGTCTTGGATGAAAGAGAAAGATTGTGTGTGTGTGTGTGTGTGTGTGTGTGTGTGGTGAAGTGTATATTCATGTTCTTTTTCTTCTAAGACCAAAAGAAGAAGGAAATGGGTCACAAAGGTAAAAAACCTAGGCAGTTTCTGTTTCTGCCAGGATAATGATTAACTGTTTTGCTGCTAAATCCAGAAAAACTGGCATTTCTGGACCCATGCCTTTAACCCCAGAGCCTGGTCTACAGAGAGTGTTCCAAAGCAGCCAGAGCTACACAGAGAAACTCTGTCTTGAAAAAAGAAGGAAGGAAGGAAGGAAGGAAGGAAGGAAGGAGGAAATCAACCTCTCTGTCTCAGTCTCTTTCTGTGTCTCTGTCTCTCTCTCTCTCACACCTATACACACACACACACACACACACACACCCTTCTACACACACAAACACACACTCTCACTCCCCTCTACACACAAACACACACACACACACACACACACAAACACACTTAGAAAGAGGTAATTGGCACAAATCAGTTAACCAGATCCAACCTTTGGTGGTCAGAGTACTATTGCTGTTTGTGGGGGAAGTAGGTATTTCAAAACTGTGTTATTATTAGCCTTAACACACTCACATCAAAAATTTCATTACTCTAAGTAACAGACACATCTACCCCAAATGCTACAATGTTTGCTGACAGCAAAGAGCTGAAACAACTTATATCACCACAAATCACTGAATGTAGATGAAGAGATACTGCATAATTGACTTTAAAGATGCCTAAAACATATGGCCTATTTATGTCACTGAAAAACGAAACTTAAACCAGGCGTAGGAGCTCTAAGAAAAGCCCAGGGCAGGTCTAATCTGCCTTCTATCTTTTTCCTGAGACAATAATCAGTATCTGGACTCTGTGGCAACTCACTTAATGTAAACCATACTTCCTTTGATCATACATCCTAAAAAGAAATGGTATTGCATCTTTTCACTTTCTAGTTGAGAACTGAAATCCATGAATGTGTTTCTCAAATGCTACAGCAATGAAAATATGAGCCATAGTTATTATTACTGATGCTCATTTTAAAACAATAGGCTGTTGTTTAGCCTATTCACTGGGTGGAAAAAAATAACTGTGAAAACATTTCAACTATTCCTCCTTCATTTGTCCACCTATGAAGCACATCTTCCTATCAGACCATAATACCTAAGCAAATACCATTGCAAGCACTCTCTGGGTCTGTGCCACTTTCCCACTAGCTAGAGCCCAGTCTCTATGTGTGCACGAGCCATTAGAGCAGGCATTAGAGCTGGGGGAGACTTATCCTGAGAATAGTTTTTGTACCCCTAAGTAGAAATGTCCCCCACAAGAGATATCTTTAATGTCTTAAATAAGTAAGAATAATAAGCTTGAAAAACCTTTAAAAAAAAACACCTTAGAGATGTTTTAATTTAACTTCTAATTTCACAAATGAGAAAACCAAGGCATGGACAAGTTAAATATGTAGTAAGAAGACATTTAGAATACTGTATTAACTCTGTTTGATTTTTAACTAAGACACTGGGAAATAAGAAAAGTCAACTAAACATGTATAACATCTCAGAATATCAAAGAGTGCTCAAATGAACTCTTTTGTTGGTGGTGGTGGTGGTTTTTTGAGACAGTCTCATGCGGTTCAGCTCACCATGTAGCCAAGGATGTCTAAATCCTGATCCTCCTGCCCCTATGCTAGGCTTACAGACACGTGCCACTGTCTCCAGCATCCAAATGAGTACTTTAATTTGAGCCTCACAGCAGTATTAAGTCAGCCTGGGCGAGTGCCCTGTTTTCATCACTTACTTACTGGTATGTTTTTGAGCAAGTCATTTAGCCTCATTTTGCTTCACCTGTGAAACTGGGATGGTAAGTTACCTCATAGAGCAATTGGGAAATTCTTGGGCTAATATATGTAAAGCTTTCAAAACACCGCTTAGAACTATGAGGCCCTTAATAAATCATCTTCATTATTACTGAAAGCCAGGAACTGTTGTCCCTATTTTGCAGATAAGAAACACAGCTCCAAAATAACTATCTGTAGTCAAGATGCCTCCCAAAGAGTAGCTTCCTTATCCAGTAGGTACACACACACACACACACACGGGGAGGGTTGGGAGGGAGGGATTTTTTTATTTTCTTCAGAAACAGGAATTATATTTTAAGCTCCTGGCATGGCATGTTTTGACAACTTTTACCCTCATCGTTGGGTCCCTTTGTTTTCTGTGCTCTAGCATTCTGTGGAGTTTGCCATCCCAGCTACCCATGGCTGATGAAGTCTTTCCCAGGGAGAAGAACATTCAGACCCTGCTTTCTATGTCATGATTCTAACTATACAAGCTGAGCTTACAGCAGCACAGATAATGCCAACTACCACAAGGCCTTTTGAGTCACCTACCTACTGATTAATGCATTTAAAGCAAAACAGAGACTGGTGGGGGAGAGGTTCTTTAAAAAGAAAAAAGAAAACGGCACACATCCTAGCTGTTTTCCTTCCTCAGGAATATATATTTCAATTTTAAGACCATCCATTCACAATGCACAAATAAGGTCAAGGCTACTAACTACCAAATGACTTGGAAAACTAAGGAAGAGAGCTTTCCTGTTTGTCCCTTGGACCTTTCCTTCCCAGACCATGCAGCTGTTTCTAGCCAGGTAACAGCTCTTACAAAAGCCATGCTTTGAAACAGACTCCTGACCATTCCCTCTGTAAGTTAATGCTTTTAACTCCTTGTCAGGACAGACCAAAATTTTCTCAAACTGGGATTTTGAATATCTGATTAAAATGATAAATAAATAAGTCCTGGGTAAGTTCAGGATGCTTAACTACAAAAAGGTTTAACTTTCTTTTTGAACCCCTGTGACTATCACACTAAATATTTTTCTTGTACAGTGGCTCATATCAATAATCCCAGCACTCAGACTGAGGAATAAGTATTACTATAAGTTCTGGGTCAGTCTGGGCTACCTAGTGAGTTCCAGGACTACAAAGCAAGACTCTGTTGTTAATCATCATCATCCTCATCATCTTTCCTGGTTTTTCTCTCCCTATCCCCACAAAGTAGGATATATGATGGAAGTAATCTGAACAGCTCAAACAGTTCTAGGATATTAGGTTCAAAAGAGGACAAGGGTGTGTAACAAATGAGACTCATTTCTCACTTGGAGGGTCTCTGTCATGCTGGGTCGTCAGTACTTGCCTTTATGAAATGACAACACGCACAATGTTCACTCTGTGTTGAATTTCAAGTAACACTAGGGAAGGGAGAGGGCTTCTGTTGCAACAGAGGGGGGAAATGCAGAAGTGTGGCCACATGGCATCTGTCACACCCAACCTCAACTCAGACAACAGTTCAGTTTCTCTTATGAATGGCTTTTGGCTGTGTGTCTAGCCTTTAATGGCTGAGCCATCTCTCTTGCCCGAATTTGTAAATATTTTAAAGTGCTAAGCATGTGCTGGAAGATGCACACATGCAAATAAAGTGGACATCGACATGCAGAGAAGCAGGAAAAGCTTCCTGGAGATGACAGTATCTAAGCTGAGCTTTGGAGGATAAACTTACCAAGGAAGAGAACAGAACATGGACCACGAATGCCTTAGCATGATAGTACAGAAACTAGAGACAGCTCAGTTCTGCAGCAGTATGAAATGTGACGAGGATAAATGGGAAATAACGACTGTAAAGAACCCTACATGCTACCACCTAAGCAGGATAATGAGTGTTTGTTTCTAATCACTTGGGTGATTTATCAAGGTCAAACTTAAAAACTATTTGTAAAAGAAAGTATATTTCTAGATCATGCTTTTACTCATTCATCATCATAGTCAATAAATGTTTACTAAAACCCACCATTTAAGCTATAATCGTGTTCTAGACATCTCTCCTATGACAAAAGGACTCATAATAAGAGCTATTTATTTAGCATTTAGTAATTGTCATACATCGAGTTAATGTTGTTATAGTACACTTGCAATAGCAAGATGGTAAATCTTCACTACATATCACAATAGAAGATGCTTGCAACAGAGCTTCAGTAATGAGCACAAAAAAAAAAAAAAAAAAAAAAAAGTGACATGAGACTCCATCACCTATATAATCCCAACACCTATGTTCTTTGCATTATATAAGACATCACTGAGACATTTCTATAAGGCATTAGGATGGCAGACACCTATAATGCTCACCCAAAGGAAGCTAAGGCAAGAGAATCATAACTTTGAGGCCAACCTAAAGACCCTATACCTCAAAAAGCAAAGAGGGCAGGAGAGATGGCTCAGCACTTTCAGCTTGCCTTCCTTATAAGCAAAAGGACCAGAGTTCAGGCTCCCAGAACACATGTAAATGACGGGTGTATGTAACTGCAGCTTTGGAAAACAGGGGATCCAAGGAGCTAGCTGGTTAGTGAGATTAGTTCTATCAGTAAGCCATGGGTTTGAGAGACTCTACCTAAAGAGAATAAAGCAGAAGAACAATCAGGAAGATTCTTGACATCAACACACTAACACATGTACCCATTCATGGACAAACACATATATAAACTCATCACTCACAAAAAAACAAAACAAAAAACAAAACAAAAACCAAAAAACACCAACTCCTGAAGACTGAATACAAATGTTCAAAACATAAGGCAGTACAAGATCAATCTCCTGGGAGATCTATTGAGAAGTACTATGTGGGCGAAATATCAAGAGTCTTTCTGGTTATAAAGACCACAGAAGGTATCCTGGAATAGATGAGCCTGGAAGGGTAAGATTTCAGCAGATGAACATGTGGGACTGGGCAGCAAAAGAGGAACATTCCATAAGAGCACTCAGAACTCAGACGCTGGTGACAACCAAAGCTCTAATGCCTGTTTGCATGGGGACAGAACATTCACAGAGGGCAGACTCTGGGCAAGTTCACCAAGTGAACTACACCTCAGTTTCTTTATTAACTAAATGTGATGGCAGTAATATATTCCTTGTGTGAGGACTATGAAATACAAAGTTTTTGAGATAATGCCAGGTGCACAGTAATCCCAAACAATATTGTAGCTAGTAGTGAATACATTAAAGGAACGACAAGCAGTCCAGACAGGTCTCCAGTTCTCTGAAAGCCCAAAAGGACAGTATGGCTGGAATGGTAGGTTGTAACCAGATGAAGGACAGAGTTTGTGTCTACCTAAAAGAGCTGGTCTCTATTCGGCAGGCAATGGGTAATTAGGGTAAATAGGCCATTAGGGGAAAAGTCATATCCATAGCCTTCAGAGAGAATCTCCCATGGGAGTCCCCTCCCCTTGGCATCTGGGTCACTTATGACCCCTTCTAGAGGAGGTGTAATGCCCTAGGGGCTGGTTCTAGTAAGCTCTATAGGAAAATAGATACTGTCATTTGTTAGCTCCTATCAAGACCAAGACTTTCCTTTCTTCTCTCTCTCTCTATTGTACATTCTCTCTTAAAAATAAAGTAATGGCCTGGATAAAATTATTAACCAAATCCCTAGAGACAGTTCACTTTTGCTCTTTTTTATTAAGGTTAAACCAATTTTCTAGTAACTAGTTTAAGTAACTTGCAGCATTATTTATTACTTTTTAAAACCTGGTGATTCCTAGCTTTAACCTTTTTGTCTTATCCTTTATCTGTTTTCCCATGCATTGTTACTAAGGTTCTCATTTTTTTATATTATATTATGAAAAAACATAAGGGGCATGTTATAAAAACTAACATTTGGTTATATTCACTATCTTCACACTAATAGTTCCATAAATATATATATTCCATACTTTTTAAAGTTTTTAATGACAAGAGTTTCTTGTAGCTCAGGCTGGCCTCAACTGGCTATGCAGCCAAAGATAATCTTAAAATTCCTGATGCCCCTGCCTCCACCTCCCAGAGTGCTAAGAATACAGGACTGCACACCATACCAGGTTAATGTAGCATTGTGCATCTAACTCAGGGGAGCTAAGGGTCAAACCCATAGTGTTAATGGATATAAGGTAAGCTTTCTGTCTATTCTGCAACTAAACTACATCCTCAGCCCTAAATGCTATGCTTTAAATATATACAATAGATTAAATGTCTTTTAAAACTTAAAAACAAAAACAAGCTAGCAATGGTGACATATACCTATTTCCAGCATTCAGGAAACAAGAGGCAGGAGGATCACTGCAAGTCTGAGGCTAAACTGCTACACACTAAAAGTTCAAGATCAGCCAGGGCTATCTAAAAGACCCAGTCTCCAAACAAACAAAACAATTCAGCAAACTGTTTAAAAATATAGAAAATGTATTAATTAATATAATTACTAAAAAGTTTAAATGTTTATTGTTAATAAAATAGAATGCCCAGTTAAGAACTTAGCTACATATTCATAATATAAAACTATAAATGCATATATTAAAACTTTAGCTCTAAATGTTATTGAGATAGTGATTATAAAAATATGTATGTGCAGGCTTATAAAATATTGTTATAGAACATATTTTAAGAAATGGAATCTTAGGGGTTGGAAAGATGGCTCAGCTGCTTTTCCAGCACCCACATGGTGGCTCACAGCCTTCTATAACTACAGGTCTAGAAGATACAGCACCCTCTTCTTGCCCCTCAAGGTACCAGGCACACATGCATGCAAAACACTCATACATACAAAAATAGAGATGTTAAATTTAAAACATAGAGTAAGAAAACTCCCATATCCATAACAGCATTGTTCCAATAGGTAAAGGGTGGAAGCAACCAAGGGTCCATCAACAAAAGACTGAAAAACAAAATGTGACAGATACTGTCACACAATGAAGTATCATTCCACATTAAATACATGGCAACATGAGGCTTAGGACAATACGCTAAGCAAAATAAGCCAGTCACAAATAGGTAACTGCTATATGATTCCACTTATATGGGGTGCCTAGAGTTGTACACAGAAAATAGAGGGGTTAAGGGTTACTATTTAGTGAATACAGAGCTTCTAATCTGCAAAAATACCGGCTGCTTTTCCTTTCAGCAAGACAAAGTATTTTCCTAATGTAACCATCAGAGTCTAGGATGTGGGGTAGACTTGTCTCCCCTAAAGAAAGGCTTTACTGAAGAAGGGGAGCTCTACAGGGAGCACACTGGACAGACAGTAGGATTTGAAAGGTCAGTATCTGGGAGCTAGATGCTGAAACTACACCAAGCCGGGTCATATTCTATAATCTTCACAAGGGCTTATCTTTGGCTTTCAGTCTGGATGGTATAAAATCAATGAGATCCCAAAGGGCTTCTCCAGGAAAATTTCTGTCCTGTCCTTCCTAGAGCTGAGTGCCTGACACAGCAAAGGTAAGGAGTATTCCTAAGCAGCTCCTCTTTGCTGCTGTTTTGCATAGTCATAGGGCACAGCCTAGCTCCCGCATTCCTTCAGCGCCCTGCAACTCAGGGTGCCTGAATTTTTCCAAAGAGTTTCATTTTCTTTTAGGAGTCCACATTATTGCTGAGTCTCCATGTTCCCTAGATGAGGAAAGAGCACTCAGCCATCTCCCAGGAAGATGAGAGCATCTGCTTGAGGATTCCAAAGAGATGCTTTACTGCAGCTTTTCACAAACTGATTATATTTAAAGTTCCCTTGGGGAGTAAGGGAGTGGATGTTGGAAGGAAAGACACTTCAGGGAAAAGACCTTTGTTGGCATAAGCTAAGAACTTCTCAGCCCTCCCCTGAGAACAAGCTTGTTTAATACCTCCAATTGGCATTCCCAAGCAGGAATGCACACACAATATGGCTAGAGTTGAAATCTCATCTCCAGCTCCCGAAGGGTACCAAAAGAGTTCAACTGTTACAGGATATTGATTTGTTCTTTTCCTATCAGAATGATCCAGGTGCAAATTATAAAAAGTTCATTTCTCTCTGACTATAGTAGTCTACACTGTAATCCCAACATTTGGGAGGCTAAGGTAAAAGAACCACTGTGAACTTGTCCAAACTGGATTATACACAGTAAGACTCAGTCTAAGCAGATCTCTGAATTTGAGGCCATCCTGGTCTATATAGAGTTACAGAAATATATAGAAACACCCTATCTAAAAACAAAACAAAACAAAAAAACAAAGAACAACCAACAACAAAAGATTCTGTCTCAAAATATAAAAAAGATAACAATTTTACTTCTTAGCTCTGTGGTGCACAAAGTTGAAGTAATAGAGGAGGAGGGGAAAGAGACCCTTAACAGCTAATTAAGAAAGGACCTAGAGGTACTGTGGGCAGCAATCTGAACTCACCCAAGTCCCCCAAGACAATCACCTCTATTCTACATCCCACTCTTCACTATCCAGTGCTTAAGTGCCAGCAAAGATACGAACAGGCTAGAGGTCAAATATACCAGTTTCTAATCATGAATCTCATCAAGGCTGTCAAGAATTTCCAGAATTTCCTGTATATAAAAGCACTTTATAAAAGTTTTTTCAAAAAAAAAATCTATGCAAGAAGACTAAGAATATTAATGCTTTTGAGTTGGACACTGAAACTTTTCAAAGGAATCCAAACACCCACAAGCAGAAACAATGGTGGTTTTTACAAAGCCACATATCAGGCTGACTAAGGGAACATTGCTCCTGACCCTTAAAACCACACTGAGGTAAGACTCCTGCTGAAACCTCAGAGAATCTTCAGAGCACATAACATGCAAGCAGGTGCTTTTAAGGAACAACAACAGGAGAGAACAAAATAACAGAAGAGAGTCTAAAGTCTATCTACTAAGTCTACTTGATTCAAACAATTCTGACTAAAAGCAGAGATACAGACAATATTTTCAGACAGTTTACCTATTCATACATAAAAGGAAAATAATGTTCAAAGAGTATGGGAGATTTTTAGTGGCAAAGAGTTTAGTTTTTTTGTTTTTCTTTGTGGTTTGTTTTGTTTCTGAAACAGGATCTCACTTTACTCCAGGCCAGCCTCAAACTTTCAGCAGTTCTCCTGCCTCAGCCTCTCAAGTGCCAGGATTACAGGCATGAGCCACCATGACTGGCCAAAGGATTTAAATGACAGGCACATGACACATTTTGCTACTCCTCAACAAACTTCAACTAGAACAGTTTCATTCCTACTCTGGTTTCCCATCATTTAACAGCTGGTGCTTAGAGAGTGCACACTCAAAGACTGACTAATTATCGAGTAGACTATACAATCATTGAACACTCACAGGTGCCAGATACTGAGACACAAGAAATCTACAGACTAGCTAACTTCTTCACTCCTCACAGGAATAGGAAATACACACTATTTTGCCAATTTACCAATTAAGAGACTGAGACTCAGACAAGCCGTGTACAAAGTAGAACAAAGGTTTAAACCTAAATTCTCTGCCTCCAACACCTTTACTTTTAACCGACACACCAAACTGATTGCTGTATAACATTTAAAAAAAATAAATCTTGGCATCTATAAAAGAAGTAACTCTGGCAGCACTATAAGTTACTTCCACAGAATGCATAAAACTGGGAAACTCTACTGATAGAGGGTAGGAGCTCACACCTGTATTCCCAGACTCACGAGGCTGACTCAGGAAGGCTGTCATAAATTCAAGGTCAACCTGAGTTACAGTTTGAATTCCAGGCTACCATGGCCTACACATTGAGATCCTGTCTCTAAGAAACAAAACAAACAAACAAAACACAATTTTTTAAAAAGCTGGAATTCTTAATTCTTATAGAAGGTGAGGTAGTAAGCCACAGTGCTAACCCCACCCCAAGACCCTTTGAATTAAAATCATAGTCTTCCACCAGACTAGAAATGTAAGCCCCATAAGGGTCTGGCATTCTGTCTTCAGGACTGATGTAGAAACCGAGAACACATACTAAGCACTCAACCAACAGTTAATAAATAAAACAAGGAAGTAAGGATGCCAATTGACTGTGTGACCTTGAAAGGGTTTTACCCTCTGTGCCTCAGTTTCCTCGTGCCCTCAGATGAGAGTACTTCCTGGAGAGATGGGACAATCACACAGACCACTCCTGGGGATGGAGTGGAGCACGATGAACACCCAAAGGAAACTGTTACCACATGGCTGCTATGCATCACTCTTATAGATCACACACCTTTGCCTTAAGAACTGTTTCCACCATGGTCAGATGCTATTTTCACTGTGAAGATACAGAAGTCCGTAGAACCACTCCTATCTTCAGATCTGCTACCACCTAGCTGCATGACCTTGAACAAACCTCTCCAGTTCTCTACATCCTCCTCAGCTGTAAACCGAGGGACTAAACCAAATCAGTTCCAAAGGCATTCATGGGCACCTCTTTGATGAAGAACTCAGGGTCAGACACCTTCCTACGCTCCTGAATAGTCAATGAAAAAATATTGACACAAAATAAAACAAACAAACAAACAAAAAGTCTCTAGTCTGTGGCAGGGTTGAAGAGAAACTCCAAATAGCTAACTGCATTACATCATCTCAATGAGCAATACTTGTAAATACAGAAAGTATTTCATTTTTTGAGATACTCAAGAAAAACATATTACCAATATTTAAAAATCAGCAAATTCTGATACCTATTAGCCCTGAACCTTCAAAGAAAAATAATCACCAACATATAAAAATCATTTTTCATTAGTCAAATGTGTGCTTATAGAGAACCACCTGGGAAAGTCAAAGTTATTAACACTCCCTACGGCAACAGTTAAGGATTGGATGCTTTTTTTAATGATATATCTGCTAAAACCATAGGGAGTGAATTACAAGAGCAGAGTGTGCTGCATCTGGACAGGACATAGAGGCCAGGGGCCATTGTTTACAAAAACAGCTGGGATTATGAATAATGACAAGAGGCCAAGACCTCAGCTATAACTCAAAACCACACCTCTCTCAATTCCAGTCCAGGAGAAGCTCTCATCATTCAACTACCCCATCCTTGTAATAAAACTGACCAATATTTGCTGTCAAGTGTATTGAGGGTCCCTTAGGGCACCTCCTGCATTGACCAAACTGATAATAAATATTTTTTTTTTAATCCTGAAGACTTCAAATTGCCTTTCAACCTTCCAAAAGATAAAAGGGACAACCCATTTGACACTCTACCTCTAACCCACATCCAAGGCAATCATTAGAGGGGGAGACATGGCCTTTCTCAAGTCCTCTAAGATAGGAAAAGGTCTCCTTGCATTGGTGCAGGGAATGGAGTAGGGGCCCCTCCCTCTCTACTCTGAAACAAAGGAAAAACCCAGAGCTTCAACCATGTGGTGTAACATTCAAGGCCACCCACCTCTCTCACTTCCCAGCTAAGGTCTCAATGAACTGGAGCCACATGGCTCTTCCCAGTGACTGGTCAGAAAGGGGCTGTGCCTTGCACAAACACAGGCTAGGACTCCTTCACAGGCATGACACCTCTTAAGGGAAATGCTCCAGGAGGAAAAGCCATGTGGGCATAGGTTGTGATTTGAGAAGCCAATCTAAGCAGTGGACTAGATGAGGAGACACTTGGTTTCCCCAGGTAGACATTCTGCCTTACCCCTTCACATGCTTGCTGAGAGGAAATGGACCTTTAAGAGCATGTGTTCTGGAGCCGAGGGTGACAACACAGAAGGGTTAAACAATTATGTCTTCCTATTTTCCAGTTTCAGCACCAGTCTGAAACCCTAAGAGCCTAACTCTGCTAAGGTTTAGGCGAGGGTAGAATCCCGTTTGGATGGTCTTATTCTTTCTGGTCTGTGATCTTTGACTGTATGCAGGATTGACCATGGGCCAGGCAAGTACAAGGTACACCCACTATGGCTAGGGACTTCCTGAATCCAATGTCTTGGCAAATCTCAAGCTGTAATACAGTACACTAGAAAAACCCCACCTCTCCCAGGTCTCTCCAAACGGTATATCCTTCTCAAGGTTGCCTTTCCATCTGGACTTCTCGTCAACCTTTGAAATAAATGACCGAACACCTGTCAGATTTCAGCTGCCCTTCAAGGAAGCTTGACTCAAGACACCCAAAGGCAAATTGCAGCTTTTTTTCTCTCTCCCCGGAGAACCTCCTTGCCCCTCCCCCACCCTGCCCAGCCTTTGGGAAAGAACTGCCAAATTAATGGCCAGCCCCACAAAGATATTCCGAAAGCCCACTTCCAGTGCCTGTGGCCCCTGACACTGCAGACCATTCCAAGGCTCTGATCCACCTAGGAAACTGCCTCTGGGGTCAACTTGCCACCTGCTCCACCCAAGAAACAAACGCCCCAAAAATTGGGGTGGAAACGCATGCTTCTCCAGTCTGCAGAACATACGCTTTATGCTAATTTTCAAAATGCTTACCTTTGACCTGAGTATCGTACTCTGCGATGATCTCCTTATCCTTTTTGAATTTGGCTGGAGACGTCATGTTTTCCTCCTTTCTTCCAAATCCGAATTGTGAACTGATAGATCCACGAGAAAAATCCAACCTCTGATATCAATTCCTTCAAGGCCACTTCTCCCTCGGGCAGAGAAATGCCCCGCGGTGGTATCCAGAGCTCCCGGAGAACACGAGCGGCGGGATGGGCAGCCGGCTACCGCACACACATGCAGACTGTGGGCGCTGAGGCGGGGGGAGCGGGGGGCGGCGGCGGCTGGCTTATGTACTAAAGCCCTAACCACAGCCGCAGCATTAACCAGGAGAACTGCAGCGCCCGGAGGCTGGCCCGGGGTCTGACATCAACGACACAGGCGGGGAGTGGAAGTCCTTCCGCACAACATGGTGTAGGGGATGCGGGGGTGTGGACGCGCCCAGCTGTGTCCCTAGGAGGGAGTGGGTTTGTCTTGGGGTGCCAGGAAAGGGCTAGGCGTTCTTCGCGGGTTTTTTTCTTTTTTTCTTTTTTCTTTTTTGTGGTACCAGCTCAAAGATGCTGCAAATCAAATCCCAAAAGGGTGCCGCTGCAGCACAGAGTGGATAGGAAGTCCTTTGCTCTCGTTCACTAGCCTGTAAATGCAAGAAAAGGGGGGAGGGGGAGATCAGTCCTAGGGCAGATCCTAATCGCAACAGGGGTGGGGTCGGGGATGACACTCCAAGTCCTGCTTTGGCCCATTCATCTCGGCCTAACAACGCCCGCTCGGCCAGAAGACCCGGCGTGGAGTTGTAGGGAGGAAAAAGGCTCCCTCCAGATTCTGTTTTAAGGCAGAAAGAGAACACTTTGGAGCAGCCGGCAGCGCGTGCTCCGGGCGGAGACTGCGGCGGGAAAACAGTGCTGCGGGTGGGGACTGCGGCACCTCGGCGCTTTCCCAGCCCAGCTAGCCCAAGAGGGGGTCCTCCCGCCTAGCCCGAGACACGGCCCCTGACCCCCGGTTGGGGCACCTCCCAGACATCTAGAGGATCAATACCAGAGGGGACAAACCAGACGGGCACAACTTTTCTTTCCCTGCTGCCCCTCCTCCCAGTTGTTTTGTTTTTGGTAACTAGCTTCTCCAGGCAGCAAAACGGGGGGGGGGGGGGGGGGTAGAGGGGGGACGCTGCAGGAAGGGCCCGCTCCGCACGGGACATCCAGGAAAACAATGTGGTCGGCAGAAGCAGGAAACGGGCTAGAGGCGAGGGTCTAAACTGGGAAAACCCAGAGATGGGAGGCGGCAGGCGGCGGTCGCTTCCCCCAAGCCAGGTATGGGGATGACTCTAAATGGCACCCCCAGTATTTTTTGTCCCCCAAGCCCAGAGATCACAAATACCGCACCCAATCCCAGTCGGGTGGGAGGCATCAGTGATAGTCGCTCCAGGCGTCGGCAGGGAGGCTGAGGGAAGAGCTCCAGGGCTGTGGCGGGCCCCTGCCTCCTAGGCCTCCCTGTCCCTGCCGGAGCACAGGCGGCTCCAGGCAGTGTCGCCTACTCCCGGCGGCTGGAGGAAGGGCCGAGCGCAGGAAGAGCGAGCAGAGGCCGCGCAGTGCGGGAGGACAGGAAGCGGGAGGCGGGCGTGAGGTGGGGTCCTGAGGCGGGAGAGAGCCCGGGCCAGCTCGAGCCGCCCAAGCTTGGACGACCAGAGAGGGCGCCGAGAGGACGGCTTTGGAGGAGAGGCAGTAAGAGAAACTGAGGTGGACTGCAACCTAAAGTGCAGGATGTTGGCAACTTTGGGGAGCCGCATGAGGTTTGGGTATCAGAGTGGGTGGAGAGCCCTGGGAGACAGACTGGAGGGCTGGACGGAGAAAGCGCCTGCAAGCCGCGAGGACCCCATCTTTCCGGGTCCTGGGCTGGCAGCCAAGGCTGGGAGACCAGGGACGAAGCCAGCGGACCGTTACGGCGAGGCCCCTAGGTGGACCCGGCCAGCCGTGTGCAAAGGGGCTGCAGGAGGGCGGTGTCGCCGCATGAGGACAGTCCTCGGCAGTGCAAGGATGGGCGGAGAGATGAGCAGTCCTGAGAAGTATTATGGGCTGCACTGGGGGATTCAGAGGGCCGAGGAGGGCGGTGTGAGGACCGCGGGCGGCGGCACCGCTAAGGCGGCGTCGAGGGCAGCAGCATCCGCAACGCGTCCACCCTCCCAGTCCCGGTTTGTTCAGTCAGAGCAGCAACCGAGTATTCGGGGAAAGAGGGAAAGAAGGAGCCTTTACCTGGCTCTGCTGCGACGGGTCCCAGGCCCAAGGTTCCGCTTCCCACTTAGCGCTCTCCTCCCCGCCACCCTCTTCTACGCAGTTCGGCCCCCCAGTTCCCTAAGGAGACTCCGCCAACTCCACAAGACCCCGCCGGGAAGCTGAACCCACCCCTTTGCCAATCGCCGCCCGCCTTCTATCGACTGACGGGGCGTCTAGCCAATAGGAATAACTGATCCATAGACGCCAGGAGTAGAGGCGGGGCTGACGAAACTTAGAGGTGTGGCGAACACTAGCTGCCTAGGCTCAGTCCCAGAGTGAGCTCCTCCCTGGCCTGTGGAAGCCTAAAGTAGGACTGATGGGCGGGACAAAATGAAAGCGACAACCAAACACAAACTCGCAAGAGAAGACAGGACCAATCGGACTGGGAAAGGGAGGAGGAAAGTTCAGCCAATAAACAGTAGAGACCGACCTGGACAGTAGCATATCTACCAATAAGAAACTTGGGGTGTGTCTCCCAAGTTCACAGGGGGAAGGAGGGTTTAATCTAAGCAGATGCTGGCCAATGATCTTAGAGGCCGAGCAAAGCTTAACCAATCAGAGAGCCGATCTGACATCGGCACCGTTACTGGGGCGCGGCCTCTGAGCTCACGTCAAGAGAAGGCCCTTGGCCTTCCAATGTGGGGCTGAGGCGAATTCTAGTCCTCCCAATCCCTGCTCGACGCAGGCAATTCAAACTGACAGCGGGTTAGAAAAAGCAGAGAAAGCGGAAGAAAGGGCAAAACCCAGCGTGTTCTGTGTCTGAGTCCAGCGCTGACTGAGCCCATTCCGAGACCTCACACCGCTGCTCGCCTTGGAGCGACCGCCGTGGGAGAGACCTTAAGGGTTGCGGGGCGGCAAGTGCGAGAGCTGCGGGGGGCAGAGGACGAGAGCCTGGTTGCATGGGAGGGGGCCCGCGGCCGAGCTCGGAGAAGAGGGCGCGGGACGGGGGCAGAGCCGGCGTGGAAAGGGCTGAGGGGCGTTGAAGCCTACGAAGAAGCCGCGTGGAGCCGAACAGGAATTGGAGCGCCCTGCGGGCGGTGCTCGCACTGGGAGTGGTCAGAGAGGCGAGGCTTTAAAGGGAAGATCCCGCTGGGAACTGGGAAGTCGCCCAATTCCCGGGCTGGGGACAGAGCTCCAGAGCAGAAGATTCTTGAAGACCAGAGAAAGTAAAACAAAACCTGTTGCGACATTTCCCTTCAGCTCCACTTGTCTCGCCCCTCCTCGAACTCCATTACCCTCCCCAGATCAAAAGGAAGTAAAATTTGCTCGTCCTACTCAATAAATACTAATTGTACCTTTCCACCAGGAAAATAAGACTCTCTTCCTGGTTTTGGAGCTTAGAGAACTCAAGGCCTTCTGACTTGATTGTTAGCCCGAGGAAATCAAGGTTTCCCCTTTCAAAATTCTGCACCTCTTTCTACGTGGGACGCTATGTCTACCAACAACTGTACTTTCAAGGACCGATGCGTGTCCATCCTGTGTTGCAAATTCTGTAAACAAGTTCTCAGCTCTAGGGGAATGAAGGCAGTTTTGCTGGCTGATACTGACATAGACCTTTACTCTACAGACATCCCTCCTACCAAGTAAGTCTTACAGGTGGCTCTTTAACTGGACAGTGGATGGCATGGGTCCCTGGGAGTCAAGGTTATCATTAGGTGTTCCAGCCACTCCCGTCAGTCTGATGATTCCCTTGGAGTTTATCTAAGTGGGCAGACTGTCTGGACATAGTCTGTGGTTTACCCAAAGTGGTCAGTGCTGAGGTAACGCTTCCAGGCACTTAGAGTCATGTGTGTCTTATGTTGACTCTGAGGCTCGATTCCTTGTCTAAACACCCTTCCTCACTGAAGCAAGTCTTTAAAAATCACTTGGAAAGAAGTGTGTAATGATTCATTTAAAGTAAAATTCATGATTAGTAAAGATAGTAAATTTGAACATTTTAAAACAGGGAAGTAAAACTATATAGCCTCTTCGTTTGCCCCCTTGAAATCTTTTGGGAATTTGCTTAAGTGTAGTCATCATTTATTACAGAGATAAATGAGGTGCTATTTTGTGTGTGTATGTGCACTTATATGGTGAAAAAGAAAGCCTTAAATGATACAATCGTGGAACCAAATGTCCCAAAGGTTCTATGATCCAATGTTGTTTTAGTTAGATATGCTCACACAAAATTTGAAATATTCTATCTTTACAACAGCTGTGGTCATAAAGGAAGTCTCAGGTTGGTTTATTACACATGGGTATCTAACATAGAATTAGAGTTTTTGTATTGCTCATATTTCTCTGTTGGAGTTATGATCACAATGGGTTCATGTGCCAAGATGGGTGTGAATGCACTGGTTTTTAAGATTTATCTTTTTGTTCTGTCACTATGTGTACGTGTATATGTTGGAGGCGGGGTAGATGTGTGCACAGGTCTACACATTGGGCAGTTGTAGGTTTCATGAGATAGGTGTTGGGAAGTGAACTACAGTCCTCTGCAGGAGGAGTAAATCTGCCAAATGTTTATAGTAAGCACAAATATTACCCAACTCTTACAAAAATGAACTATGCTTATATTTTAGAGTCTAGTTCAGCTCTGAATTTATGAAATTTGTTCCAAAATCACACCTAAAAGTGTCATTGGGACACTGTGGCAAAATCAGGGCCCTGGCATGCTGCAGGAATGTGAAATGGTAAAGCTGCTGTAGAAAAGCAATGTGGCGCTTCTTTAACTATTCAATACAGAATCACCATATATGGTCCACATAATTCCAGTTATAGGTATGCATCCAAAGAGCTCAGATCAGCATCTTATCCTTATAGCAGCAGCATCCACAGTCTACTAGATAGAAATAATATCATTTTCCATTGACTCATCTAGTCAGTGGGTACCCAGAAGTTTGCCTTAGAGGAAAGAAATCTTGTCACATATTCTAATGGGATGAACCTTAAGTACATTATGCTAAATGGAATAAACTGGCAACAACCAATAAATACTGTATGACTCTGTTACATGAAGTATCTGAAGGAGAACAGTGATAGCTCGGAAGTGGGGGAAATTGGGCTTATGTAAGTATAGAGTTTCAGTTTTGCAATATGAAAACGGTCTGGAGAGTCATCCCACAGCAATGTGACCATATTTAATACTTTTAAACCATACATATTTAAAAGAAAGATGGGATTATGGTGGGTAGCATGCTTGCCCAGCATGTATAAAGTCTTGAGTTATATCCCAACTGTCACACACACACACACACACACACACACAAATTTTAGAGAGGACAGATGGCAAATTTTTATCTCATTTTAGAATTAAAAGCTGGGCTAGAGAAATGGCTCAGCGGTTAAGAGCACTAGCTGCTCTTCCAGAGGTCCTGAGTTCAATTCCCAGAAACCACATGGTGGCTCACAACCATCTATAGAGGGATCTGACGCCCTCTTCAGGCAGATAGATATATATGCAGCAGAGCACTCAGACATTAAAAATAAAAAGAAAAGAATAAAAAGCTTTGATATATTTGACTGTCTATAAACTTTTTTTAATCCCCCCAGCACAGTGGATTTCATCGGAAGATGCTATTTCACAGGAATCTGCAAATGTAAACTGAAGGACATCGCGTGTTTGAAATGGTAAATTGTGGCACTGTTCTAGATAACCTGAGTTTAGATGGTAGATATTGGCATAAAAACCCTCAAAAAGATTCTGTAGGCTGCAGCAGCATTGATATAACTCAAGCATGAGGCCACTAAAAGAACATGTGTTTTGTACAGCTATTTTTTTAATTACATTTATCTACTTATGTGCATGGATAGGTATGTATAAAATGTGTGTGCCATGACACATGTGGAGGTGGAAAAACTGTTCTTTCATTCTACCAAAGGGAACCCAGAGATTGAACTTGGGTTCTCTGTCTTAGAAGCAAGAGCTTTTACCCACTAAGCCATCTTGCCAGTCCTAGAACTATTGTTTTAAAAGAGTCTTTGTGATACTTTACAAATACAATCTGTAGTTTTTCAAAGTATGTTTGCAAATGTCTGCTCCCCAATAAACCTGCGTGATCTAAAAGTTGAAATCAATTCATAAATTAAATCAGTGGAATTTACACTGGAAAAAAAATCAGAGAGCAGGGGGAAATGGCTTGACTGGTAATGTGCTTGCTGTGGAAATATGAGGGTCTGAATTTGACCTGGATGTGGTGGCACACTTGCAGTCCCAACTCTGGGGATCTGAAGACAGGAGGATCCACGAGTTCCCTTGGCAGCCAGCTGAGGCGAAGTGAACAAGCCTCAGTCTTCAGTGAGAGACTCTTCTCGGAACAATAGGTGGAAGGCCCCTGAAGAACTCAACCCAGATTGACTTGTGGTGTTTTATGTGCATGCACATAATCATACTACCTGACCCCACATCCAAATCAGATCTGAGCCCTGTCCTATCCTTGGTTTCTGAATGATCTTGAATGAGGTTTTTAAACCTCTAAAGTTAGGAAACTTTTAGAGTTATAAATTTTATTTGGATTTGGGGAGTTTTTTTGTTTGTTTGTTTTTGTTGTTGTTGTTGTTGTTGTTGTTGTTGTTGTTGTTGTTGTTGTTTGAGACAAGGTTTCTCTATGTAGCCATGGCTATCCTAGAACTCGATTTATAGACCAGGCTGGCCACATAGAGATCTGCTTGTCTCGGCCTCCAGAGTTCTGGGATTAAAGGCACATGACAATGCACAGCTAAAAATGTTTTCTTTTGGGGACAGGGTCTTACTCTGTAACTCAGGGTGACCTTGAACTCACTATATAGCCCAGGAGAGCCTCTAAATTCTGGCAACTCTTTTGCCTCAGCCTCCTGAGTGCTGGGATTTGCATGCACTAACCACAGCTCCTTATCTAATTTCTGTCCTCCCCAACCCTCCTCTCCCTCCCTCCCTCCCTCCCTCCCTTCCTCCCTCCCTCACATTCACTACCTCACTGCCTCCCTCCATCCTTCCCTCCATTTTTTGAGACACTGCTGCTCTTACAGCCAAACCTGGTCTGAACTTCCTATAGAGTTAGCATTGGCCTCCAATTCACACTCATCCTGCTTCTGCTTCCAACTACTAGGATCACATGTGTGCGCCACCATGACTAGATCTTTAATCCTGTCTAAACAGTTAGTTTTTATAAAGATAGGAATTAAGAAGCAATCTGAGTTTAGCCTTGGAAGTTGTGAGCTGGAAATGAATGGCTGAATGTTAAGAGCTGCATGAAGTGTAAGGGAAAAGTAGATGAGATCTGTTACTATTATCTCTGAAGATGAATGAAGTTGTATTATTCCATTACAGACACACTGAGAGTTATAAGTCAGCAGAGTGTTAATGTGTTAGTGGCTATCTGACCTTATCAATCCAAGCCATGCTTGTATTAAGGACTTACCATACCAGTTACTGCTGTCAGGAGTATCCATAAGATAAAGTTACTGACCTCTGGACATAATATTCTAGTGGAAGCATGATCATTCCAATCCGATACTAAGATAAATAAGATATTAAATGTAGTGGGAGAAAAGAACAATATATGATAGAAAATACCAGAAATTGAGAAAGCAGGTAAGAGTCATTTCAGACGTCACCATAAGGAAAGATAGCTCATGAAGTTGTAAACACTGGAGTTGAGTCCTAAGTATAAGAAAAATGGACTGGGCAGAGCGGATAACAGATGCAAAATCCATGGCAGGAAAAAGGAGGTCTTGTTTGTGTTCACTAATGGATTTTTAGCACCTAGAACAGCACCCAGCATATAGCAGATATTCAACAGCTATGAGTTGAATGGATAGACAAATGAATGATGGTAGGTGGTAGCTGAATCGATGTATTCTTGTAGCATGGCCTTACAAATAGCCGTTAATTCTGGTCCAAGAATAACTTTGGTTTTCACTCACTTGCCTGCTCAGTGTGTTGTGATTAGAGGACAGGCTGGTTTTAGTTTATAGTGTTCTTTGTAAAGGCTTGTGAAAGTAACTGCTCCCCAAATCTCACAGGGTAGTGAGCTATAAGAAAGAATTTTCACTATCAGGGTATAAACAATTCATAGTGCAATTTTTAAAAAAGGAACAGCACATTCTGTGTGTTCACTGTAGTCAGCATGAGCCTTGTGAAAAGGAGATGTGAGAACTGAAACTTAGAGATCTGCTAAAGACAATAAAACCATCTTCAACATTCTCCAGGGGCTGGAGATTCACTTTGCTTCTTAATTCCTCCAAAATCACTACAACTAAATGAGAGTTGCATCTTACCTCTAGTTTAGCAGACCCATGCCCTCACCTACCTCTCTGCTTTGTTGAAACAATTTTTAAAACCTTGGACATACAAAAACTCATCTTGCCATAGCCCCAAGGCTAGCAAAATCCTTTATTCTATAGAGCCAAACTTAATAAATTTTCTCTGTACAGCATCATCCGTTTTGAGTGTTTTCTAGAGCAAATAACATCCTGAAAGTAGCCTTCAGTGAGAGCAAGAATAAAGTAACGTGAGCACAGAAATGCAAAACTATGTTAGTACCATGTCCCGCACAGACCCGTGAATGCTGTAGTCCATTTACAGGAGGGAC
The DNA here is from genome assembly GCF_963924665.1 of Micromys minutus. NCBI lineage: Eukaryota > Metazoa > Chordata > Mammalia > Rodentia > Muridae > Micromys > Micromys minutus. Next base: position 23,446,249 of record NC_137975.1, read on the forward strand.
GTGAAACTTCCATGGTCTGGGTTTTGGCAGACACATGTTTCTGTAATTCAGGTGTTACCTACTGTGGGCACCATCAACTAACAGCTGCTTCTGTCTTTTAAAGTGGGAATATTGTAGGCTACCATGTGATTGTTCCGTGTAGCTCCTGCCTTCTTTCCTGCAACAATGGACACTTCTGGATGTTTCACAGCCAGGCAGTCTATGGCGTAAACAGACTCGACTCCACTGGTAAGAAACAATTGATTTATACATTTCCTTGTAGCATTTCTCTATCGGTACCTGAGGGAAGCCCCTGCATCCTTCACATCTAGATTGGATTAGCAAGAGTGGACCACTGGTCCCTTTGCCCCGACACATTCAGATTTGGTGGATATGAAGACTATCCACCAAAACTCATCACCACTTACCACTGGACTGAGGGAAGGCTTCAGATCATCTAAATTTCTTAGGTTTTGTTGTTGTCCTTTTGATTTGTTTGTTGACACAATCACACTAAGTAGCCCAGGCTGGACTCTGTTGTTCAGTCCTCCTACCTCAGCCTCCCAAGCACACACTGTCTTTTTATTTCTGATTACAGATGGCTTTTGAAGACAGTACATGGATAGTCAAGGGTGTGTGTGAGTGCAAAGGTGTGTGAAGAGAAGTGGGAAGGGTCATGGCAGTGAGGAATAGGAAGAAAACTGAGTAGCCTCTGTTTAACAATTCTTTGGCATAAATTCATTTAAGGGGCTGAAGGGATGGCTGAGTAGGTAAAAGCCTTACTATTCTTCCAAAGAACCAGGGTTTGGTTCTCGGCATCTACATTAGACAGCTCACAACTGTCTGTAATTCCAGTGACCTCTTCTTACTTCCACATGTACCTACATGCTTGTCTACACATACAGATAAGTAGACAAGCACACATACACATAAAGCAAAATTAATAAATTTTAAACTATATACACATATATATTAACATGTATATCAATAAGTTACAGTAGAATTCTAGTCAAGGGAAATATTTAATTCTAATGTGTTATACAGATTGTTTTAGGAATATGCTAGGGTCTAGGGATATGGCTCAGTGGATAAGAGAGAGCTACACAGGTTGAAGACTTGAATTTAAACCCTCAGCACCCATGTAAAAGTCAGACATGACTGACTGTCCCTATACCTGTAACCCCCTTCACTGGGAGACAGGAACAGGATCTCCCTGACAACCAAATCTAGCCAAAATAGCAAGCTTCAAGTTCAATGGAAGACACTGTCTCAAGGACTTAAATAGAGAATAATACAGCTGAATACCCAGTGTCCTCTCTAACCATGTTCCATGTAGGTTGCAGTCATCAAACTCAGGTTATTACTTTTTGACAAGGTTTCAGGTAGCTCAAGCTGGCCTCAAATTCACTATGCAACCAAGGATGGCTTGACCCAAGCCTGGTTTTATGAGATCCTGAAGTTTAAACCCAGGGCTTTGTACCTTACTGATTGAACTACATCTCTAGTCCAGCATGCTCCTGTCAAAGTGTGTATGTGTGTGTGCTTATGCCTGTCTGTGTGTTTGTGTGTGTCTCCATGTGGCTATGTGGTTGTCTGTCTGTGTCTGTGTGTATAATTTACTTTGATAGACCAAGAGATCATTTTAAACCCTCCAATTATGCTTGTGTTTTCAAGACTGATTTTTTTTTTTTTTTTTTTTTTTTTTTTTTTTTTTTTGATTGCCTGGGATTCAACAGTGGGTTTTAGGCAATTACTTTGGCCTTTTAATTTAAAACTATATATGTTAAGATGGCCATTTTCAAGCAAGGACCCCTCTAACTCCTCCAAGCAAAATAGAGGCTCCTAACTTAGGCTTTTCACTTTATATTTGTGTTGCCCATGGGACACATTAAAGAAAGTTTCTGCTTTGATACAGGTTTTCCTGCTTCACAGGATCCAAAACACAGGGTGGAGATTTTTCAGTTTTGATTTACTTTAGACTATTGGTCAAGTTTTCAAACATGAAAGACCAGCATTCTTTCATTTGCACTAACTCTAATCCATGAGAAACAGATGTATCACAGGATTTCCTTCCTCCCAACAGAGAGGGGAAGGTGGTTCTTCTGTCGGATCCAATCTCCTCATTTATTTTTTTCTCCTTTGAACCAATTGTCTGAGTTGCTTCATGGTTCCGGAGGACAGACTCCAAGAATATCAAACTTCTCCTTTGTAATTCTAATACTGTGATTTAAAGTAAGATTTCCTAGATACTTGTCAAAAGGAGATTTCTAATGGCTTTGGAACTGTCCTTGAGTCACCTAAATAAGTAGACCAAAGGAATGCATATACGGGTTATATAAAACTTTAGAAAATTCAGCATGTAAGCTCTCTATGTCATAGGTTAAGCTACATGTATCAATCTAATTTCCCAGAACTTCCCCAAATACACTTAGGAAATCAGCTTAGATCCTCTAGACTAGCTCCCAAGGCATTCAATTTGCCTTTATGGATTCTAATTTCTACTTATATGTTTTGGCCAAACAATTCTTTGCAGTCTGGTCAGCCCCACAGCACATGTTACAGAAACAGATCACCATTGATTCGTAGAATAGGTGTTAGGAAATGTTTTTTATACTAAGCAGTTCAGACACAAAACCATTAAGGAAAAGAACATAGAAATCTCTAGAAGCTGTCGCTTCAAGTAAGGGCTAACTTCTTGACTGATTAGATCGAAATATCGTTGTCAAACAAGATAAACTTGTTTAGTCCCACTGCTTCAACCATGTACACATTTTACCTGGTGCTGAGGCAAATTGGGCCCAGCAATGACAGGCTGAAATTTCAACATATTTTAAAAGATCTAGACAGATGAGATGGCTCAGCAATGAAAGCACCTTGCTGTACATGCCTGATCTGAGTTCAAGCCCAGGGAGAGTTGGAGACAGGAGAATTGCCTGGAAGTTCACATACCAGCTAGTGGAACAGTGTAGTAGAAACAAGAAAGCCCCTGCCTCAATAAGGTGGAAGGCAAGACTCCAAAGCTGTAGCATATGCACATATGCCCCCTGTACGGGCTGGCTTTGTGCCAACTTGACACAAGCTGGAGTTAACACAGAAAGGAGCCTCAGTTGAGGAAATGCCTCCATGAGATCCGGCTGTAAGGCATTTTCTCACCTAGTGATCAAGGGGGGAGGGCCCAGCCCATTGTGGGTGGTGCCATCCCTGGGCTGGTAGACCTGGTTTCTATAAGAGAGCAAGTAGAGCAAGCCAGGGGAAGCAAGTCAGTAAGCAGCATTCCTCCATGGCCTCTGCATCAGCTCCTACTTCCTGACCTGCTTGAATTTCAGTCCTGACTTCCTTTGGTGATGAACAGCAATGTGGAAGTGCACGCTGAACAAACCCTTTCCTTCCCCATTTTGCTTCTTGACCGTGATGTTTTGTGCAGGAATAGAAACCCTGACTAAGACACCCACACATACCAGTTCAATTAAATTAAAAATCAAATATTTTCAGTGAAATATTCTACAAGATAAAAAAGTAAATGAGATAAATTAATGCCATATGTCAAATAGATAAAACTCAGAAATAAGATGAATAAATTAGAAAAATACGTACAATGTAATATTGTTCTATAAAAATTGTAGCCAAATATACTGGCACATGCTTATAATCTCAACACTCGGAACATAGAGGTAGAAAATCAGGAGTCTAAGGTCATCCTCAGATATATAATGCATTAGAAGCTAGCCTAGGCTACATGAGACTCTCTTTAAAAAAAAAAAAATAAGAAAATTTAAGATAACACAAAGGAGTACTCTCTATCTACAGCTGCATACACTTTTAGTAAAAATGCTGTTAGTGTACAGATGAAATGTTGCATCAATCCAGTTAGATACTGGGACTTTAACCCAACTCTTGCAAGTGATTAGTGGTGACTTGTGTGCCCAGTATGGTAGATGTGGAGAATAACTGAGTGAACGTCTGGGAGGGAGAAAACAATGCCACTAGTGGCAGAAGCTAAACTCAAACCAATGTTTAAGCCCTGGATCACGCCATGCCAGCACGTGGTTCCTACCTCAGTGAAGAGCAAACACCCGGAGCTGGCCTGTCTTTTGCTCACCCTGCCAGCTAGACAGCTTGAGATTGTCTCAGGGTGGTTTTTATTCTCTCCTAAGTTAGGACTTTAAGTCATGTTCTCAACTCTGCTGTACTGGGCGAGTTGACGTGAAACTGATGATTCTGTCAGTTCTGCTTTGGACCATCATTTGTTACAGTGACTCCTGTAACCCAGTCCTACGTCTGCAGCTCTACCCTGACAGCCTGTGATCTAAAGCAGTTACTTTGAGGAACTACATTATAACTTACTGCTTTAACCCCAACATACTGGGGACTGAACCTCAGACTTCATACTTCCCGGGCAAAGGTTCCACCACTCAGCTATCCCCAGAAGCCTCTTACTTTCTGAGACAGTATCTCAGTAAGTTGTCCAAGGTGACCTAGAACTTGTAAAGCCTGTACCAGAAGGCCCATCTTGTCTGATCAGAAAATTTATATTAGCTGCTACTCTGTATATGGAGGAAATGACTCATTTAGAAATTTCTCTTGTACCCCCCCCCCCAAAGATACTTAATCTAAACGAATCATGTGCATTCTCTAGTCTAAAAGTCATTGAAATATATTTTTAAAGTATCAACATAGAGTAGATGGAGACAGGGTTGGAGCAGAGTTCCTTTTGAGTTCCATTTGCTTAAAAGGGTCTTAAAAATGTTCATGTTGGGAGCTAAGGAGATAGCTTAGTGGTTAAGACCACTAGATTGTTCTTCCAGAGATCCAGAGTTCAATTCGCAGAAACCACAGGATGGCCCACAACCATCTGTAACTGGATCTGATGCCTTCTGTTGTACAAGAAGACAGAACACTTATTTACATAAAATACATGAATAAATAAATCTTACAAAGAGATTAGGTGGAAAATGCCCATATGATAGATGGGTAATAATAGTTTTATTTGTAAGACATCTTTCTCTGCTGCTGTCTTCACTAGTGATGCCAGAGTTTAGATGATAAACTTGGCATATAAAGTTTTATATGTCATGTTCTGAACTGTAGTAATAAGCTCTAAAGAATTTCATGGCCTTTTATTTTCAGGTGTAAACTTCCTACTTTGGGGCAATTTGCCAGAGACAGAAGAATGTACGGATGAAGAAATGCTAGAGATTTCAGCAGAAGAGTATATTCGATGAAAGAATTATGATGTGTATGAAGTATTTTATAGTTTTTGTATTTAAAATATTTAATTGGTCAATTTTTAACATTGCTAGTAAAGATTTGCCGGTGGTTTAAAATACCAGTGGAACATTTACTATTTTATTTGCGATTTCGAATTAATGACTTCAATTCAACTTAAGCCAGTTCTTTCCTTCCCTTTCTACTGCTTCCTCTCCCCTAACTCTCTGCTCCACTTGGTGTGTTTTTGTCTTCAAATAGGAAATTTCACATGTCACTTCCAAATGGAAAGTGTTTGTATAACTTGATGCCAGATAGCATGATTCTATATCCCTGAGTAAGAACATTAATACCCACTCCTATATCAGCCACACAAAATATGAGACTCAACTGCATATGATTTTAAAAACATAAGAAAGATCAGGCTTTCAGGTTTCCGTGGGTCCTGGTTATCATCTGCTTTATCGGTAATGACTGCTGTAGTATTGAAAGTGGTGTTAGTGTGTCACAGGGTGCCCCACTTCTTTACTTACAAATATTCATTGCAATGAGTCATTGGTCTGTTTCAAGGCCTCTGGCTTCTGCTACACATCAATACTGGCTCCTCAACTGGGACCCCTCTCAGACTTCCTGTTGTTACCCTATGTTATGGAGCTCCTGCAAGCTTTGGGTCTGTGGGACTGGACCCTTCTCATGTTTGAGCAGTTCATAGATGGGGTATATGTTAGGTGGGCCAACTCAAAGCCCTGGATATGGACCCGGGTGGTAGCCAAACTGATCAGCTCACCCGTTCTGCACCCACCACCAGGATGAGCTCTCTAGCACTGCCCTGCTAGCTCACCCAAGGCCACAGCCAGCTAGCAGCAGGATCAGCTCTCCTGCTCCCGTGTTCTCTTAAATCTTGTACTGGAAAAAGGCATAGGCTTTAAAAAAACAAAAAGTGAAGTTCAGAACACATTATATATTCTCCAGTTAAAGAAACAGAGTTCAATGCTGGGGTCAAGGATGTTCAAATTCAAGGCTAACCTTCACTAGAATTCTGGTCCCCATTCAGCTCAGGCCTTCACATGCTGAGTTTGACTTGGGTGCTCCGAAGAGGCAATACCAGACAAGCACACTGAATGAAATAAACCCAAATGCTCTATTTTAGATAGCAAATCAATTCATCCATGTTTTTACCTCGAGAAGTATATTCATGATGCTTGGGGTTTTTTTAATCCTTTTCCCCTTTGTACTGGAAATTGAACTTGGGGCCTCAGGCATGCTAGACAATGACTCTACCACTAAGCTACCTTTTAAAATAAAAGCAAATTACCAAAGCAGAATCATGTATGTGTGTAGCATATGATTTCCGGTCCTGGCATAACTGATAGTTGTAAAACCATCTATGTGTTTGTCATGTTTTAATAATCTACTCAACAATTTGTATCATGCTCCTATCATGGGGTAAGAACTGCACAATAATCTGCTTACATGTAACTTGAGGGAGCACGGCCGAGGTCGGAGAGAGGATCTAATTCACGGCAGCAAGCAAGTTAATAAAGACACGCTTAACGTGCCATGGCTCCAGAGACAAAGCACAATCGTACTGAGTAAAAGGAAAGAGTGGGAATTGAGAAGTTCTTAAAGAAAAAAATAATACTTGAGGCAGGTTTTGTGCACAGGACTTTGCCAGCTGGGATGAGATCTTGGAGCAGAGAACATATGAAGAAAGGGGTGAAGGGATGAAATGATCCTTCTTACTTGGGGAGTTATAAGTGGCCCCCATTCTTTGTAGGGAAATATTTATGATTAATTCAAGATAAAGCACCGTTTGTCAGCATCAGCTTAGACTTCACCCAGTAGTTGTTGTTAAGAATGGGATACAATTATCATTTTCAGGACGATGGTTCTCGTAAAGTGTAATCAAGTTACAGGTTTCTAATGTTCTTTCCTTGAAGGGCTTCACTTGACTGTGAGAATGCTGTTTCTTAACCCTTTAAACACATGTCGTTCCTGAAGCTCCCTGACTCTCATCTTGCACAGAGCCCCTGCCTTTTTTCCTCTCCATCTCACCATTCCTGAGGTTCAAAGAAAGGACAATGAGTCATCTGGTCATTTGCTGTGGATTTTGCTGCCACTTTATCTTTCCCTCAAGCCAGTTTCTCAACCCCAGGCTCTGTTGAGGCATCTTGGGTGGAACTCAATCTTAAACTGTAATGTTTTTTTAATAGCCCATGGCTCTAAAACACAGGTCCTTAGATATTAGTATTTTAAGGAGGGTACCTATTAAGAACTGATCTTTTGACCTGTGAGTCACAAAGGACTGATTAAGAATTATCTATATTTACTTTCCTTTGTTAAGAAGGCAGTGACCATATATATAAACCATAATATAGAAAACAACTAGCTATAGAGAATCCAAACAGTAGATGCAGTGGTAGGGAGGAAATGAATTGAATGTTCTTGCTTCAATAGTGAGGGTGGCTCTGGATTTTAACATTCATGCTCATAAAAGGAAATATTTTCCTTTTCTGCTTCTCTCTCTCCCTCCTTCCCCCTCCCTCCTTTATAAGCAGACTAAACCATAGCTTCTTTCTTTCCTGGTATTGAGTGTATGCCAAATCTACCCTAAACTGCACAGATGGGAAAAATTAGTCTATGTCTGTGGTACCTCTGGGGTTGAATATTTTTAGTACTTCAATCTTTAACGAAAGGTTCTTTCTTCCAACATTAGAGAATGATTTCATTGTTATTCGATGTACAAACTTATGGGTGTAAACATTGACAGTGTCACCTTTTTATATTTTATTGAGAGCTGTCACGTGTCCTATAATTATTGGAATCCATTTAGAGTCAATCATTTCATTTCTACTTCCCAGATTAAGAACATCTCCTCCCTGCCTCCTAAGGCCTCACAGGTTAGCACAGGTTGGCCTTGAATTTGCAGCAATCCTCCTGCCTTAGTCGATCAAGTGCTCAGATTACAAATGGGCACCACTATGCCCAGCTGAGCTAGAGGAAATCTTAATTCAAACACCTAAAGAATTAAAAGACTCTAAACTAGATGAGAGTTTTCTCATTTCTGTTTAGGGAGAATCTCCCTTGCCTGCCAAAGTGAGCCTGAAAGCTATTTTCCTCCCAAGCTTTGAAACCCAGGACAAATTTTCTAGGTGTGCTTCCCCTCCCCCAACACACTCTCTCCATCCCCTGGGGATCAAACTCAGGGGCTCATGCACACACAGGACGCAGGCACTTTATCACTGAGCTACAACCCCCTCCAAAGACAAATTTCCTCTGACTTTCAAAGTTCCGTTACGTTAGTTCATCCATTCAACAAATATTGTGGACCTTCCTGTGCACAAAACAGATGCTAGAATTTCGACCATGTTATTTGAGGGGAAGGAAGAAAACAGGGAACATTCACAAGCGTTTATTGTGTGCCAGCTGTCACTCAAAAGTGCTTTCTTTGCACAAAATCCCTGATGGATAGTTCCTATTATCCTTGCCATAAAAAAAAAATTAAAATAAACTGAGGCAGAGAGGGGTTTTGAAAAAAACTACCTTTCGTAAGCTGGCAAAGCAACTAAAATACAGCTCTTTAAAACACAGAGGAGTTAATCTAGTTAATGAGCTTACAACTATGTTTCCTTCTGTTCCCGGTATCATTGACTTACACTCAAACAAGTTTTCCATTAGCGTCTTCCTGTGCAGGTTCCCTGTCATCCTTCAGTGAGTTTGTTGTAAATTAAGATGAGAACAGAATCTCAGTTTTTAGCAAGGGAGCCTTGTTTTACCACACCCCATGAGAAAGCTGGCCTTATCAGTTATTGGGGTTGGGGGGGAGCAGTTCCCAAGTCCTAGCTTTGCTATATGTCTATCTGGAAATGAAATCATTTTCCCGAGTTTAGACTTTCATCTTTCAAGTGACAAAAGTTAACAGTGCAATGAATACTTTAAGACACGTGTATTTCTCAAAAACCAAATCCAATGACCACCTTTTGCAAATGTTCCTAGTCTCCGTTTCCCTATAAGTTTATATTTGAAGTGTATTTATGCATAATTTCAGAAGCTATCTTGCTGTAAATGAGTACTACTTGATTTTCACACAAGATGATGCATGTATTAGAAGAAAAGCAAAAGCGGGTATCAAATCCGTGTTCAACTTTGCATTTTGTTTGGCATTTACGGCAGAGTGCCTTGACAAATAGCCAATAATCCATTGGATTTGCCACGGGTGGGCCCTACTGAAGTTTGCCACCAGAACGTGTCTCTCCACCTCCGTTCACACAAATCGTTTCCTCTGTCAAGGGGCCCCTGGCAGAAGCAGGCATATGGAACCGATTCACTTAGGGGAAGCTGTACCCAGAGTAGCCCAACAGTTTGCTTTCAGCTTCTCTCTCCTTGCCACATTTTTTTTCTCCCCAGAGGAAGCACCCGTTTTTATGGCCATGACACCTGAAAAGCAGCCTGAATGTCGGAGGAGACTGCCCGCGCACGGGTGGGTTCCCAGGGTGTTCTGTGAATATTTTTTTAATGTTTTTTTTTAAGGCAAAAACATTCTCAGCCATTGGAACATTGCCTTGTCTTATCAAAATGGCTTTGTAACTGTATTCACAAATACCTTAGAATACTGAGCTACAGATGGAATTCAGTAGAAGACATACTGAGCTAATTTCCTCTGTACAGCATTACCCAGAGAAGCCAAGCTGTTGTGTCCTCAAGAACAAGCCCGCAGAGAGATGATGGCAGAAGCCTCAGGAGGTCCAGATGGGTTTGGCCTTTGGGAGCTTCTGTCCATCCTCCCAAATTTGCTTATAATAAAAATTTACTGCAAACAAACAAATCAAGCATGTTTTTTAAAAGATGATTATATAGTAGTAGCAATGGTAGAAACTATTAGTCTGGAATGTTGAACCTGAAAGAATTCTGACCATTCCAGTGTATATTCATATAGTGAAATGACAGAAACACAGGATTCTAGGCATGCAGAATGTCATACTCTGCCCCAACTTGAAACCACCATCTCTAAGCCATGCCTTATATTCACTGAGTATTAGTTAAACCACTTAGCCCATATTTAATAAGCATATTTTATATGGACATTATTTTTAAATATTGCAGGTTTTTATTTTTACAACTCATTAAAGAGGAAAAAACCCTTCAGTACCTTTCTATAATACATTTTTTAAAGCTGTTTCATTTCTCAGACTCCCTTGCAGCTAGCAGTTTGGATATAATTTACTTTTTGCTAGCTATATGCACATTTACATTTATACAGTCTTGATTCCAGAACCAACTTCAGTGGAGAAAAGGATGGTGACTACACACTGATTACCCACTTTGCTAATCAAAGTCCTTGATATGGCTTGAAATATAGTCCCCTCCAGATGCTCAGATCATGACTAAAGTGATAATGGCAGGCAAGGTAGTACACACCTACAGTCTCACCCCATGGGTGGAAACAAGGGAATCAGGAATTCAAGGACATGTTCATGTACACAGGAAGTTGAAGGCCCAGCCTCCGGTGGACTCTGTTGAAAAAAAAAAAAAAAGCCATGCATGGTGGTTAATACCTGGACTCCCAGAACTTCAGGGGTAGAGGAAGGATGATCAGGAGTTTAAGGTCATCCCAAGCCATATAAGACCCTCAAAAAAAAAAAAAAAAAAAAAAAAAGCAGTAATAGTAAAATGATGATAGTAGTAGAGCTGGAGAGAGGGGTCAAAGGTTAGGAGTACTTACTGCTCTTGCAGAGGAACCAAGTTCGGTTCCCACCACCTACATAGAGGCTCACAATGGCCAGCAACTCTAATTCCAGGGAATGTGACCTGTATGGGCTCCTGTATGTATGAGGTATGTGTACCTTAATTCATGTAAGCAAACACATGTAATGTAAAGCAAATCAATGATATCTTTTTAAAGTGATGGATGGCTTCTTATTTCTAGAGACGATGCCTACTTAGTACTTGACCCTTTAGAATTTGCAAGTCTGAAACCCACTGATCTTTTAATTATTGATTACTGTGTAATAAACACCCCCCCCCCAAAAAAAACTTAATCAGGAGTGGTTCTGTTGATCTCATGTGGTCTGTGTGTGTGGTTGTATTGAGTTATCAAGTGGTCTAGAAGATTCCACCCACAAGATGGGATTCCCTAAATGCTGAGCCCCTTTTCCTAGGCTCATCTTCCTACCATCAGTAACCTAGCTTTAGGGTTCTGTCTTGTTTTTATGTGGTGCCTGCCCTCTAAGGTGTTAAAATGTGAGCTAAATCTGTAAGTCACACTTTTGCCTCATTCTTTTGGTCAAAGTTGATCTTAAGGATGGTCTTGATTCAGAGGAGGGAAAAAAAATAGACTCCATCTCTTTATGGAAGTTGTGGCTAAGTTACATTGCCAAAAGTCAGATGATACAGGATGGATTTGCAGCATCTGCCTACCACAACTATATTTAGTCCTTTGCCCTTATGGGACAAGAGACCATTCCTGCTGGGAGAAGCATATACACTTAAAAGTAGTTCATACTCTCAAAGAGAGCTATATCCTCCTTAAATGCCCAGAGAAACCCCATCAATAACACTTTATGAAGTAAAACAGTGCTCAGCACTTCTTTGTCTTAGTTATAAACTGTGGGCGCACCCTCCATATGGCAGGAGGAGAACCGCCAGTGTTTCAGCAAGGGGCAAGAGGATTAAAGAAAAAGCCATCACTTAGCAGCCTGTGGTAGCATTTACTCCCTGTCAAAAATAATATCGCTTAGTCCTCAGTAAAGGGAAAACAACTATCACCGTCTGTAGGATTCAGACAAAAATGAATCCTAGGAGACATAAAAGCTGTATCTTAAATATATGAATGTGTAGATATTTCCATTCCTACCCAGTCCGGGGCTGTGAATCAAGTGTAATGGATGATCAAATTATGCCGCTGCATTTTTCCTCTCGGCAGTTCATGAGTTTAGTGCCAATTGTCCCTGAGACTTTCCCAAGGTCTCTGCTGCAGAGTTGAAGCTGGACGTTTGGTTGACATTAGAACTCTGTGATCCCAGATGACGACTTGTTTGGGATCTCTAGCAATTACGTATGTCACGTGATTTAACCAGGAGCACACTTGCTAGCCTAGCAAGCATCCACGCCCATTATAAAACATTACTCAGACTCTGCATCCTTTTGCCCCCGCTCTGGTCACAAGAACCTGAGCCTCTGACTTGTAAGTGATAAGCTGCTCTGCTGAATCATCCTCAGTGGGATGGAGCTGGATCTTCGCCTCATGACGGTATGCTGAAGCCCATTGTGCCCAGCCAGGGGTCAAGTTGCCTGTTCTCTGCTGTTCTACTGCATATTGACCTGTATGTCAACCAGCTAGCAAGTAATCACCCTACATAGCATATATTTTTATTTGCAAATATTTGGGGGGGGGGGCTCAAAGACTTGTATACTATTCCCTCAAAAGATGCCAATGTTCTGGATGGAACCACCATCACTGGCAGATTTTGCCAACCATTAACTTCGCTGGCAGAATGTAACAGAACATTAATAGACTGGAAGCGAGCTGAAAGGGGGACTAAAGCCCTAACCACTGCGTGACCTTGGATGTTGTTTCAAAACAAAAGGGTTAAGCAATATGCTTCCTGAGATGCTTTCCAACTCTAGCATTCCACAGACTCATTTCCTTTTGAGGGGGAGGCAGAGAACTTCTTACTAATCGATCAGAATTAATGATATTCATTTGCAAGGGTGGCTGTGACAAAGCAGTCCAAGCCAGGGGACTTAAATAGCAGAGATGTATTGTCTCGCAGTTCTAGGGACTAGAAGCACAAGATCAGGGTGTTGCCAAGCTGGTTCTTTCTGGGAGCTTTGTCGGAAGAGTCTGTCCCTGGCTTCTCTCCTTGGCTTGTAGATGGCTGTTTTCACATGCTGTTCTTCCTTTGTGCATGTCTGTCTCCAATTTCCCCTTTTTAAATAAGGACACCAGCATTTATCTCCAAAGAAGTCCTTGTTCTGAAATACTGAGAGTTCAGACTTTAACAGATGTATATTAGTGGGGTAAAATTAAACCCAGAAGCTAGACATGGTGATGCGCTCCGGCAACGTCAGCACTAAAGGTGAAGGCAGAAGGATCAAGACTTTCAGGTTATCCTTGGCTACATAGTGAGTTTGGGGCTAACCTGAGCTACACAAGACCTTGTCTTTAAACAACAACAAAAGTCAACTCATAATAAAACATACATGTTGAATATAAACAGAATAAAGGGTGATGGCTTGAACGGCCATGATATGATGACAGAGACATGGTAAACTAGTAAGTTGGTATAGACTGCTGAATTTATGTCGTGGACACTAATGCCCTAAGTCTACACAGAGGGTGATTTTGATCTCTGCATTTGGATCTGTGAGTCACTTGTTCAAACTCCCTCAGAACCTAAGATTCTCAGCATTGCCACACATCTCTATGTTCTCTCATCTGTTTTTATAACTAAGTGTGAAATGTCTTGAACAATAGTCCTATGAACCTTATTGTTCAAAGGAGCCTCTGAAGTACTTACTATATAGGCCATTATTCAATTAAATGACTCTGTGGAGCTTTGTTTGGGTTTGGACATCAGAGGATATGATTATGAATGAAATATGCTTTTCTGTGCTGGCATAGGGTTCCTAATTTTATAAATTTATTTCTATCATTAAAAAGAATACATTAGATTTTGCTGACTCACAAGCACACATTTAGCTTCAATGGAAATGCAATCAATGGAAACAAGAACATACTGGAATCCAGTATTAACAAGAAAGAAGCTGACAGAAGTTTAGAGTTTCCAGCAAAAGTACCCTTCTCTCACCCCAGGTCTCTTAGAGCCTCTTCTAGCCTGGAAGTCCACTAGGTGGAGCAGAGGACCAGAAATTGCCGACCAAGAGCATCCACAAGCAAACCCACCAACACAGCTAGTCCTTTAGGTCTAGACCAACACAAGCAGGAAACTCAATTTCTGAACTGCTTGAGATCTGATGTTTCCTAGATACTAAAATAGACAGTAGCTCAAGGAATAGAGAAGCACAAATTTGCTGAGTGGGCCACAGTATTAAGTATACAAAGGGCACACCCATCTGGGACTAGTTCACTCCTCCCCTCCCTTTTCTGCCCCCCCCCCTCCAGCTTGGCTCCTATTACAGATTTTCTTTCTGTTTTCCATTGGTGACAGATGGAATTTAGGAGCAGAGCTCTTACCAAGCCTCTGTAGCCAAGAGAGCCTATGCTTAGATCATCCACCCGCTTTGCTCTGCCTGCTCTAGTGGTTCCTGGGCACTAGTAGCAGCCTGGTTTCCATTTAAATATGTTTTCTTTGAGTCCCAGCCCTTGGAGTCTAACACTTCCTTCCTTGGGTTGCAATCTTGCGTTCTTGTCTGTGCTTAGGGGTTGGTTAGCTGAACAGAGGCCAGGAATTTGGTTGATTCTATGTGAAGACTGTTGGTGTGCCAAGGGAGACTACCCGTGGTTCCCCCCTCCTGTCAGCGACCTCTGGTGGCCCCTGCATTCAAACTGCAGATGTTAACTGTCTCATGTTAACAGTCCAAATCGGCTACCCACATTCCAAAACACAAGAGTCAAACACTTACAAAGGCAAATTTGGTAAAAGGGGAAGTTCTCAAGGCAAAAAAAAAAAAAAAAAAAAAAAAAAAAAAAAAAAAAAAACCTCTTCTTCATTGTTCTGTGTCTGTTGTGGAAATATTTACTGAACTATTAATTACCTTCTTTAATCCAAGCAGGTTAGGTAAGTCTTTGGTAATTTCTCACCTTAAAGTGTTTCTTGCAGAATGATCATGCATCTTTGGATAAATTTTGAACTTGCTGAAGAGGGCATTACCTATGAATTTGAAAGCATAAAGAAGGATAATTTCCCAAAAAGGTAGTGAAAATTTTTCCTTGCTGGGTACGGTGGTACATGCTTTAATCCCAGCACTCCAGTTTCCAGGTTATTCCCCAACAAATCTGCATCGCCAGGTTACAAGCCAGCTCCTGACACTTCACTTTCTAACAACCCAGCACCAACAAATTACGTTAAAGGCCATAATGCACCCCCCCCAATCAGATGTTTACCAGGCTAGATACCCCTTTCTTGCCTCTATAAATGCTTGCCAAAAACCAGGCCCAGGGCTCCACCTTCCTGCTGTGTTGGGGTTGGCGGGGAGCCCAAGCTCAAGCTTGAATAGAGACCCCAATGCATTGGGCTCAGCTCATTGGTGGTCTTTTGGGTTCATGAACATTTCCTGGCACAGCAGTAGCTAAGGCTGGCCTTGAACACTTGGTTTTCTTTACTCCGATGCCCTTATAAATAATACAGCAATGGATGTTTTTCTACTATGCCCTTAAACATGCTTGGAATATTAGTGGGACATATTCCCAGAAGTGGTATTACTGAGATAATTTTTATTTTTTGGGGGGGTGTTTGTTTGTTTTCTTTCTTTTTCTTTCAAGACAGGGTTTCTCTGTGTAGCCCTGGCTGTCCTGGAACTCGCTGTGTAGACCAGGATCACTTGGACTCAGCGATCCACTAGCCTCCGTCTCCCAAGTGTTTGGATTAAAGATGTGTGCCACCATGCCCTCTCTTAGCCCCCTCATCACCTATAGCACCAATGCTGGCAGGAGAGCTGGTTCTGCCCCTTTCAGGCTGTGGCATTGGGTGAGCTCGCCAGAGTAGTGCTAGAGAGCTTGCCCTGGTGGGGGAGCTGGAGAGTTGAGAGGCTGAACAACTCAACTACCGCCCAGGCCCAGATTCAGAGCTTTGAGTTGACACACCCCAACATATATGACATCTGTGGTCTGCTGGCATACATGAAAGGGGTGGTCCTGCAGATCCAAAACTGCAGGATCTCCATGACACAGGGCAACAACAGGATCTGAGAGGAGTCTCAGTGAGGATACAGTATAGACAGGGCAGCAGAAGCCAGAGACCTCGAACTAGACCAATGACTCATTTCAACAAACATGTGCAAGTAAAAGATGTGTGGACCAAAGGGTAAACTGTGTGATGCACTATGACACACTACAGCTTCCACGACAAGATTTTATTACTATTTTTAATTCTATCTTCTTTTCCTTTTAGGGGGAAGGTCGCAAGGATGGAGGTCAGATATGAAGGGACAGAGAGATGAATGGAACTGGGGTGTACAATGTGAAATTCACAAAGAATCAATAAAAAGGTTTTTTAAAAAACGTATGTGCCACCACCATCTAACTCAAAAACACTTGTACTGTAAAATTTGATAAGTGTTATCAAATTGTCCCTCCTGCTGCAAACTCCTACCACCTTTATGTAAAAACACCAACAGAGGATTTACTTACTTTTGAAATTGTCAGTCAGCCCAGCAGTGGTGAGCCACACCTTTAATCTCAGCACTAGGGAGACAGAGGCAGGCAGATCTTCAAGTGAGGCCAATCTGGTCTACCAAGTGAGTTCCAGGACAGCCAAGGCTACACAGAGAAACCTCAAAAAACTAAGAGAAGAAGAAGGAAGAGGGAAAGAGGAAGAAGATGAGAAGGAGAAAGAGGAGAAGGAAGAGGAAGAACAAGAGGAGGAGGAGGAGAAAGAAAGAAAATTATTGTCAACCAACTAAGCATCCTCTTGTGATTTTTTTAATTTGCATTTATTATATTTTTGTATTTTAAAATCTTGTTTATGTTTCCTTTTTAAAATAACTTCCATAAATGAGCTGTTCAGAAGTCAAAGTAATCTACCTGCCAGTTTTATGAGGATCCTTTTGGTCTCGTCACCAGAAGCAATGTCTGCCAACACAAACTGCTGGGTGGGATCCATGGCGTGATGTGCTCTGAATTCCTTGAGGTTTTTCCTCAGTCCTACACCAGGGAGTCATCAGGAGAAGAGCATCATTTTCTTTTGCATAGTCAGGCTGAAAATAAGATGCTTCCAAGGACATGTCGCTGGATGCCATCATTGTTTTGGAGAATCCAAGATTTAAAAAAAAAAAAAAAAAGTTTGGATAAAGTTCCGCAAACCCCTTCAGAAGCACTCAGCAAAACACTGTGGAGCTGAGAGTAGCAGAAATCTCATTTTACAAAATGTCCGCATCACTTTTTAAATAATGGTTCTGTGCTGCGATGCCCACTGCAGTTTTTCTGAGGAAGATAAAAATAGTGACATCATAGTGGATTGGTCAGCTATTATCTCTAGCTAAAGGGTAGCAGAACTGATGAGAGCTGCTCTGCCTGACACACGCTGCTTCTTTTCCAGAAAGAAAACAGTGTTGAGCAAGGAAGCCAGATACTCTTTAACTTGAAAATCAAACCAGCACGATTAGGATGCCCCATCTAACACCTTAAATTCTAGCACACTTGCATGTGTGCTTAGGCAAATGGTTATCCTAACCGTAAGATGGGCATAGCTATGAATTTTCCATGGACCTTTTCACAGGTAAGTATTTTACAGATGCCGGAGTCTGATCCAAGAGTCCAGAGCCTTCCCCAAGGCAGTTCCTCACCACAGAGTTGACCAGGACTCTTTCCAGCAGTAAGGTCAGCCATCTTTAGTCCACTTTCGGTTGCTATAACAAAACACTGAAGGCCGAGTGATTTATAAAGAGATTTATTCTGGGTGCAAGAAGGCTCAGGATCCAATGCCCTCATCTGAAAAGCATATTACAGCATGTCAGGAGTGTCTCTGGAAGTGGCAAACAGGCACATATGAATGAGTAGAGGAGTAGAAAAGTTTCATAATACCTGCTTTCCCAAGAACTAATTCAGTTTCATGAGAAACACATTAATCTCATTCAGGATACTCCTCCTATGGGCACATAATTCTCCATTGAATATGGTTTTGATGAGAGCAAACCATATTCAAACCAAACTGTCATACATAGATAGCTTTTGTAGGATTTAAATGCATATTAATACATTAACCTGTACTCAGGCTGCTATAACAAAATACCCGAGGCTGGATGACTTAAATGGTACACTTCCCACAGTTTCAGAGACTGGCAAGCCCAAGGGCAAAGTGAGGATAGCTCTGGTCCCAGTAGGATGCTTGCTATCTTTCAGACACTGTTTCCCTGCTTGTCTTCATGTGGGGTGCACAGAACTTTAGCCATCTCCCCTTCATCTTAAAAAGGGCACATCTCATCAAGAAGACTGTATCTTCATGATGTCACTAAATTTAATTGCCTTCCAAAGATCCCATCTCCACACTGGCAGTTAGAGTTACAACATATGACATCACAACTCAGTCCACAGTAATATGTATACATTTGTCATTGCCATTAGACTCATTCTACCATGAAGTAAATTCCATGGAAACAGAGACTTAATTTGTGTTGTTGACTGTAACATTTTCACCACTAGACCAAAGGGATGTCTCTGTACATAAAGGCAGACTACCAAGGATCATCCAATTGTAGGACAGCTGCTATGACAAAAGGTACTGATGACCATACACTTCTAATGTGACAAAACAGAATGCTCCTAAGAAAGAACCTGGTGATGGAATTAGATAAAGGAAGACCATACTGGAGGATTGGAGTTACTGAGATTATGTAACAGGTTTTTATGATTTTGATTATGCTAACATGTTTTTTAAGACAACATTTACACAAAATAGGGTTGCAACTAGTAATGGATTAAAACATTAAGATGTTTTTCTTTTACTTGAAGAAAACTTTGAAGTCCTTTTAAAAAATCTTTGTTCTCCTTTATTTTATGTGCATATGGTATTTTGTCTGTATGTCTGTGGACCATTTGCATACCTGTTACCCTTGGAATCCAGAAGAAAATCCCCTGGAACTGGAATTACAGATAGCTATGAGCCACCATGTGGATGCTAGGTGTTGAGCCCAGGTCCTCTTAACTGCTGAACGATCTCTCCAGTTCAACTTTGGAATCATTTACTGGTTCACAAGTGTGGTACAGAAGTTCACATGAGTTTAAAGGAGCAATGTTGTACACCATGTTGGTATTTTCTTTTACTATTCCAGTTTCTGTAAATGTTTATATTATAACATCATCAATCCACCAATATGAGAATTTGACAATGGTAGGGACTGAGATCTCCCTGCACGGTGGTTGCACAGGCTTGAACTGCAGGGATGCTGCACTGACTCTCTTGTTCTCCTTGTAGTCAAAGGGAGGGATTCCCTCCTACTCAGACTCTTCCCAGCACAGCACGGCTATTCACTTCTGTTCTCGGGACTTCCCAGTGCTGTGTAATAAACAATTGAAAATATTTGGTGTGGGAATGGAAGGCAGTGGGGACATTTGTAGTTGTACCAAAAGCAAAACATGACACAGCTAGGCTTTGAGATAAAATGTCTTCTTGCTTATAAGGACATGTATATTATTAGGAAAACAAAATGACACAAATTTCATGTTCACTATGGGCTGACATTTTTATACCCTTTGTTAGAGGCATCCTGACTTAATTTTGAGGTGTAGGTATAGAAAAGAAACTGAGGGCCATAGTTAGTAAGAGAAAGAAGCCATATGAAAAAATGCACATACTATAAATTTCACCCTTTTCAAATGTAAAATCTCAAAGGTTTTTAGCATACTTAGAGAATTTTACAACCACAATCATACTCAAATTTCAAGATCTTTTCATTCTCTTAAAAAAGTATATATTAACTAGAATCTCTGCCACAGTTACCACCTCCTCAAGCCCCAGGCAACCACTAATCTCTTTCTGTCTCTAGATTTGCCTATTCTGAACATTTCTTCCAATGGCACTGCATTTCAAAGTCTCCTGGGACTACCTTCTTTGCGTCTGCATGCTGTTTTTGAGGTTTGTGTATTGCCATTCTTTATTGTTTTTGAAGTCTCCTAAAAACCGTTCCTTCCCCCAGCCCCTCCTTGCCCAGAGTCCCTTTCCTGGTGAACCAGCTTTATCCTGTTTCTTTCTCCTGGAAGGACAAGGCTCTGCAGATGGCAGACAGTGAATGACATCAGGAGCTGCAGTGACTGGAGCTCGTGGCACCAGCCCCTCATTGTTCTATTTTTATTCTCCTGTTGAGATTTTTCAGAGGGAACGCTTTACTCAAAAACTGCTTCTCTCTCTAGCAGCTCCTACAAGCCCAGGCTGGACTCTGCTGCCACCTGCTGTCCATTAAATAGGACTGGGGGAGGTTTTTTTCCAGGTGATACGGTTACATATTTAGTTTTATTATGTGTGTCTATCTGTCTGTCTGTGTCTGTCTCTGTCTATCTGCATCTGTCTGTCTCTGTGTGTCTATGTGTAGGTCTGTCTGTCTCTGAGTTTCTCTGAGACTGTTCCTCTGTGTGTGCGTGTATCTGTCTGTCTGTGTGTGTGTCTATGTGTAGGTCTGTCTCTCTGTCTCTGAGTCTCTCCATGTCTGTTTCTGTGTGTGTCTGTCTGTCTGCCTGTCTGTCTTTGTATGTGTCTATGTGTAAGTCTGTCTCTGGGTCTCTGAGTCTCTCTGTCTCTCTCTGTGTGTATACATGTGTTTTCTATCTTAAACATCTAATTCCTTGAAGTTACATCCTAAGAGTGTCCCCGCTGGAGTATTGCTAACAGAACAAGAGTGCAGCAAGGTTCTCCATACACCTCTCTTCTGCTTGAATGAGACACCAGGTGTTGAGAGTCCACTTCTTCATGTCTCCCCTCTCCCATCCTACCAGCCTTTTAGAAAAAGGAAAATTTTGAAACAGATCTCATAATGTAGATCAAGTTGGCCTTGAAGTCTCAGAGATATACCTGTCTTGACCTCTTGAGTTCTGAGATTAAGTGTGCTCCACCACACTCAGCCTAGAAATTTTTTGTTTTACTATTTATCATATGCTAGACATTGTGTGGGACTATTAAGGTATTTAATGTGAAGCTTTGGGTCATTAACTTTGAAGGAAATTACTGTGGGGGCAGTAATGTCTAGTTAGGTAGTCTCTTGAGCAGTGGACCTTTAGGCATCCCCTTACAAGCCTTATTAAATTTTTTTCACCCACACATAAAATTATATATTCTAATGGGCTATCACAAGATGTTTCAATACATGTATACAATGATATGTTTCTATGAAAAACTAGGTGTGGTGGTTTGAATAGGTTTGACCCCATAGACTCCTGTGTTTGAATGCTTGACCTGTCTTAGTTAGGTTTTTCCATTGCTTATAAAGGACAATATTTAATTGGGGCTGGCTTACAGGTTCTGAGGTTCAGTCCGTTATCATCATGGCAGGAAGCATGGCAGCATCCAGGCAGGCATAGCACTGGAGAATCTTCATCCAAAGGAAGCCAGGAGCAAACTGTCTTCCAGGCAGTTAGGAGGAGAATCTCAAAGTCCAACTCCAACAAGTCCACACATACACCATCAAGTTCACGCCCACTCCAACAAAGCAATACCTCTTAATAGTGCCACTCCCTCGCCCAAGCACATTCAAACCAGTACAAGCACTATTAGGAGTCGTGGCCTTGTTGGAGGAACTGTGTGTCAGTTTGGACGCAGGCTTTGAGGTCTCCTAGGCTCAAAATACAGCCAGTGTGATACACAGTCTCCTCCTGCTGCCTATGGATGAAGATGTAGAACTCTCAGATGCTCCAGCACCAAGTCTGCCTGCACACTGACATGTTTCCCTCCATGATGATAGTGAACTAGACCTCTGAAACTGTAAGCCATCCCACATAAATGTTTTCTTTTATAAGAGTTGCCATGGTCATAGTGTCTCTTCACAGCAATGAAACCCTAACTAAGACATTGGGTATCATTTTGCAATATTGTTCTATTTATTATTCAATTTAAAATACCTTTTGGAGACCCTTCCATGCTACATAGATTTACTTTGCATAGCATTTACTGTGTTTGTGAGTCAGATAATTAAAGCTTTTCACCATTAGCACACGTGTGTGTGCGTGTGCGTGTGTGTGTGTGTGTGTGTGTGTGTGTGTGTGTGTGTGTGTACCTATTCATCTGTGATTGGCCACATGGGCTGATTCCACACCTAGCTATTGTGAGTAGTGCTACAATAAACATAGTGTTCAAGGATCTCTTTCTTATGCTGATTTCATTTCTGTTGTATATATGCTCCGGACAGCAAGATTCCATGTTATTTTTACCTTTTGAAGAACCTCCATACTGATTTCCGTAGGGACTTCACTAATTTTCATTTTTAATAACAGTATATAAGGGTTTATTTTTTTCCTCTAATCCTTTCCAGAATTTTTCTTTTCCCCCTTCCTTTCTCTGTTTATTCTTTCAGTTACGTTTTTTGTTTTAGTTAGCACATCAAGTAGTAGGGTTTCATTATTTATTTTTATTCTTAAAATGACTTATTTATGTGTATGATGCCCTGAGTACACATAGGGGCATCACATGCATGCAGGTACCTCTGGAAGCCATAAAAGAGCATTGGGGCCACTGTATGGGTGCTGGGAACCTAATTCAGGTCCTTCACAGGAAAACCAAATGCTCTTAGCCACTAATCCAGCTTTCCAGATGCTTCTTTGGTTTTTGTTGTTTTGGTTTTTTGTTTTATTTTGAGACAAAATCTACTAAGCAGGCAAGACTAACCTCAAACTCACAGCAATCCTTGACCCTGAACTATCCAAGTTCTCGGATTACAGGCATGAGTCTCCATCCTTGGCTGATTTTCCCTTCCTTCCTTCCTTCCTTCCTTCCTTCCTTCCTTCCTTCCTTCATTCCTTCCCTTCTTTCTTTCTCACTCTCTCTCTCCCTCCCTCCCTTCCCCCTCTCTCTTTCTTTCTTTTAAAGATTTATTTGTTTATTGTACATAAGAACACTATTGCTGTCTTCAGACACCAGAAGAGGACATCAGATCTCATTACAGATGGTGAGCCATCATGTGGTTGCTGGGATTTGAACTTACAACCTCTGGAAGAGCGGTCAGTGCTCTTAACCACTGATCCATCTCTCTCGCCCTGGTTTCATTTTTCTTGATTATAACTGTTCTAAGTTTGAGGGCCAGCAACTTTCCGGGAAGTTTTGTTTTACATTTCCCCAGTAGCTAAAGATGCTGGGAGCCCTTCCCCTGTGTCTGTGTGCCATCTCTTCCTCTTTTGAGGTATTTTCAGATCCTTTGCCTATTTTGCCTTTGGCCTGCTTGATGTTATGCTATGAACTTCTTTCAGTTCTTTATGTGCTCGGGGTACTGATTTCTAATTGCATGAATAGCTAGTGAAGCTGTCCCTGCCCTCTGTACTGCTCCCTCTGCTTTTTTTCTTGTAACCCACTAACTGTCTTTTTCTTTTCTTTCTTTCTCGAACTGTTGCAGTCTTCTTATCCTCTTATTCAGGAAAGTGTTGCCTTTGCCAATATCTTGACGTTTTCACTGTAGTGTTTTCAAAGGCTTTGTGTTCCGGCCTTTGATTCCGTTTGAGCTGGTATTGTAGAGGGTGAAAGATGGGAGAGATAAGGATAATGTTTCCATCGCTGCCCTTGTGTCTTCATTAGTATTTCTGTGCTTAAGCAGAGAATATGTTTTCTATGTTCATTGGTTACTTATAGTTAATTTGTTTATGACTGCATATGTGTTTGTGCTTGTGTGTGTTTGTGTGTGTACCACTGTAGTGGTGACCACTCATGCTCCTGTGGGTCATGCTTCCAGCCACCCACCCAGGAAATTTTTGGTCCACGAATGGAAGATGCATACGCAAACACACACACACACACACACACACACACACACACACACACACACACCACAAGCTTATTTTTAAATTCCTTGGCTGGTTCAAAGGCTGGGCACTACTAAACCTTCCCTTGTTACCGTAGGCCCAATTGGGGAAGTGGCCAGTGGTTACTTAACCAAAATCTCACATGGCTGGTTGGCTTTATCTCCTGTAACTTCTGTGTCCATCCATACCTCTCCCCCAAGTCATGGTGATTTGGTGATTCCTTTCTCCTCCCCACTGCATCCTGACTTGTACAATTCTATGGGTCCCACCCCATCTCCCTTTGTCCAACCATTGTCTGCTGGCACCTTATTGATCAATCAGAAACCAATTGGGGACAAGGACCATTAGCATTTGGACAGGTAGATTTCTGGTTGAATCAAAACATTAGAACCAATCTCCAACATACCACAACATGCTTTTGGAAGTTGGGGAACAACTTGTGATAGTTGGTTCTCTCTCCATCATGTGGGATTTGAGGCTCAAACTCAAGTAATCTGTCTTGGTAGTAATCGCTTTTCTCCAGTGAGATATTTCATAGGTCCAACCAGATTGTTTATCTATGGTACACCTGAGTGCACACGCATGCACTCACAGGTACACACACACACACACACACACACACACACACAAAATCCATTGACTTTTAAAACTATATGTTATGAATCACAAGTCATTATGGTGTTTATTGCAAAATAGGTACTCTCTATACAATTTCTTGTTCTGATAATTATAAAAAATAGGTTTTAGTATCTTTGTCCACTGGCTATTAGGTATGTTACTATAAAAATACCCAAGACTGGATAATTAAGAGAGAGAGAAAGAGAGAGAGAGAGAGAGAGAGAGAGACAGAGAGAGACAGAGAGAGACAGAGAGAGAGACAGAGAGACAGAGAGAGAGAAACAAAGAAATAGAGAGAATTACAGATAGAGACAGAGAGACAGAGACACAGAGAGACACAGAGACACAGAGAGAGACATAGAGAGAGAGAGACAGAGAGACAGATATGCCCGAGAGTATGGTCTCAGCATCTGTGAGGGCACCCACATGGTAGAGAGCATCACATGACAGCCTCACATGATGAGACAAATCAGGTATACTAATTCTGACTCCTCTCTTCTGCTTATAAGGCCAGTAAGGGAATAAATGAGAACAAAGAAGAAATGACCCATGTATGAAAATACCTTACCAAAACCCCATCACTAACTCATATACTAACGTTAAACATTCATTTAAAAGGAAGGGGGATAAGTAATGCCATTGGTAGGGGCACCTTCACCCAGTTCTAATGACCTCTCAAAGCTCCATTTCTAACACAAATTTGGGAATGAGGAGGGTTTTTCTTTCTTTCCTTCTCTCTCTCTCTTTCTTTTCTTTTGGATACAAGATCTCATGTAGCCAGGATTGATCTTAAACTCACTGTGTAGTCAAGGACAGTTTGTCCATCCATCTGCCTTGAACTTCCTGACCCTCCTGCCTCCATCAATCAAGTGCTAGAATTACATAGCTGGGAACATTTGAACCATAGTGTAAGTGTTATGAAGAGGGAAGCAAAGGACTATGGGATCTCCCCAAAGGAGGACTGAGTGGCACACACCGGAGAAAGGAAATTTTCCTTGAAGAGGGGCCCTAAATTGTATCTGGAAAGTGTAGAGGCCACGTAGCTAAGGTGTGTGTGTATGAAGCACTGGGTTTTACCACCTAGTTCTGTCATGCATGTAGCCTTTGTAGTTCGTGGGGCTTTGGGAGGTTTTTAGCCAACAACTCCCAGGGAAGTATCCTATCCTTGGTACTGAGTTGTTGTTGTTGTTTTTCCAACAACCTAATGATGTTTAGTACTGACTTCTTCCTTCATTTAAATTCTATCTTTACTGTTTTTCAGACTTTTTTTTACAAGTCTATAAGACACTCAAGGATTACCATCACAAAAACAAAAAACGAAACAAAACTCTTTTTACAGAGGCTTGGTAGATCTCTGAAGGTGTTCTTTCTGATATCAGCAAGAGTTGATTGATCTAGGAAAGCTAAGAGGGCAATAAAACACACACACACACACACACACACCACACTACACTGATGTTGATAGGAAATGCTACCCCATTTAGCTTCCTTAACCCACAGTCATTTTCAATGACCCATACAGCTTCCTTATCCTAGGTTATCGCTGCTACTATGGAGTTGCTTGTCGTTTTTCTTCCTTCAATAGTGTATATATTGAGTGACTTGCTCTTCTAGGTTAGGCTCAGACTCAAACAGCAGAGCCTGTTTTTTTCCTGCTGAGCCTGAAGCCTACTGGAGCTAGCCTTCTGGTTCTGATAGGTGCCAGGCCAGCATCATGGCCCTTGCCTTTTCTTTAGCCAAACCTGGCTGCTGAAAGTGAGGCAATCATTGGAAACCATTTCCTGTTTCCAGTCTACTTCTCCTCCTGTCCTTTCTCCAAGAATGGAGTGGTCAGATAGTAAAGGGAAAGCAAGGAAGCCTTCACTGCCTATTGGAAGCAGCAATTTAAAGGGGAAAGTAAAAGTTCAGAGGCCCTCAGTAGAATGCCAATAAAAAGAGATTGCAGGTCATGCAACTTTGCTGAGACTTTGGGATGCCAACTGAGAGCAGCCCCTTGCAGTGCAGTCTGTAGGCCAGTGGGAGTAGCAAGCCCCGAAGTCTGGACTTGTAGGTCTCTGAGGCTGCAAGCCTGTATGGAAGCCTGGAGCCACAGGTCTCTGGAATAGTGAGACTTGGAGACTGGAAGCTTCAGGGACAAATTGCCTTCTGGAGCTGAAAGGTAGTGTGTTGGAGGCAAGAACAGGTCCCCCTGGTTGCAGCCTCTGGTTGAGTCTTGGAAGTGGGCTCAGATGAGCATCCTGCCCAGGGCAGAAGCCTCAGGCATAGGGCAATCAGTCAGTCCACCCCAGATGAATTGTGAGGACAACCTTTTTTCTTCTCTATTGAACTCTGCAGTGATTCTACTGACTGAAGGTCTTCCCAGGTGCCTGAATTTAGAGAGGACCACCTAGGCTCCATTTGGTTGAATGTGAGTATGCAAATGAGGTTAAAATGAGACTGGAAGGAAGGCTGTCAAATCTGGTGAGAAGGATAAAAACTGCTAAGAGTTCTCAATTGGGTCTTCAAGACCCACTTTCTGCCTCTGCGGTGATAAGGGGTCTTCAACCTTTTGGCATTGTGATATGTCATTGTGTTTACAAATGTCCTGTGTCACATTCATGGCTGTCCTAAGACACATGCAGCCCATGGATTGTGGGTTAGATATGCCTGGGAAAGCCTGGGAAACAGTTCATGGAGGAAAAGAGTCAGCTTGTCACAGAGGTGGAGTCATTCTTCTACAGTACGAGGTCAGATTTACCTGGGATAGGGCTTGTTTGCCCCACTCAGGGCCACTGTCTTAGGGATAGGTGGGAGCTCCATACGGAGTTTCTTAGGTTCGAGCCCTAAGGGCTCAGGAGCCACAAAGAGCAGAGTGCTGATAGCTACTGATGCAGCAGCAGTTGACAAAAGAAATAAAAACCACAGCAGCATAAAAACCTTGAGTTGGGGCTCGATGGTAGTTTAAATGACAACAGCTGCCTTAGGTTCATAGGGAGTGCCATTATTTGAAAGAGTTAGGACATGTGGCCTTGTTGGAGTAGGTGTGGCCTTGTTGGAGTAGGTGTGGCCTTGTTGGAGTAGGTGTGGCCTTGTTGGAGTAGGTGTGGCCTTGTTGGAGTAGGTGTGGCCTTGTTGGAGACAGTAAGTCACTGGGGGTGGGCTTTGATGTTTCAGAAGCTCAAGCCAGGCCCAGTGACTCACCTTCTTTCCTGCTGCCTGCAGATCCAGATGTAGAACTCTATGTCTCTTCTCCAGCACCCTGCCTGCTTGTTTGCCATAACTTTCCACCATGACAGTAATAAACTATAAGCCTCTGAACTATAAGCTAGGCCCATTTCAATGCTTTCCTTACAAAACTTGTCATGGTGTCTCTTCACAGCAATAGAATACTAAGACAGGCTCTTTAAAATTCTTCCCTAGGAAGTCTAGCTCAACCCAAATCTTGCCACTTTTGCCTTCATATGTCCAAGATACCCACTTGTCTGGTTTATCCTTCTCTTATTCCCTCCTGATTGCTTTTGCCATTTATAAACCTGATTTCACACACCACCATTCTAAATAACTTAGATATTCTAGAGCCTCAACTGCCTTGTAAAGGGTATGTCCCACCATGAGTCTCATCAAAGTCGTTAGAGCTTTATAAAGTCCTGAGGACCCTGTTGAATCAACACCTTTCTTAGCAATTCTGTGCACCCAGCCCTGTGTAGCCTGGTCAACTGGCCATCAAACACACATTTTCTTATAATATCTGTTCTTAATCTGATATTCACCAGTCCTTGCCATTCATAAAAACCTCAGCCCATAATAACCTAGTGTCCTGAATGGCTTGTATGAGTTAGTCCATTGTAGATTGATTTCCCATGTACTGCCTCACTTACACAGCCTTTGCCTCTCAGATGGTGTGGCCTTGTTTAGTGTTTTGTTACCCATTGTGTGGGGGAGGGATTGGGGGTCATGCAACCATCACTATAGGGGATACACCATCCAGTACCACTTGGGGAGGGCTGTATTGAGATTATGTCCACAGACATTCACCCTTCCATAGGTCATCCTCAGTTTTATGTCCCACTACAAACACTCCTTTCCCGCTCATCTTCAGTTCTATTGGTCTCTGTTCAGGAAGCAATACTTTTGTGACTTGTTAGGGAGAAATAAAGGTCTATCTAACACTGACAATAGACCAGAGAAAATATTCTGTCCATTCTACCTTGGTGAATTAGATCGTTCACTGGGATTATCACAGGGGTCTAGGGAAAGCTTACTTACAGGAGTGGATAACTCAAAGGCAGCTCCGTATCTGAAAAGCCCACCCCAGCTACCTCCCCGCAGCTCCCTGCACAACAAACAGCTCAGCTGGTTGAAGAATCTCTTTTCAGAAACTGTGGATGCTTGTATGACTGCGGGGAGGGTCCATGTGAACTTTCTGTTTCTCAAGTCTCCTGGGCCTTGTGAGTTTCATTGATTTCCTGAACTTCCTAAGTTTTGTTTGCTTCCTGTGCCTTCAGAGCCTTCTTGGAATTGTTTCAATTCAAATCAGATAGCTATATAACAGCACCTTCTGCCTTTTGTGTTCCTCTAGTGCAAAACCCGAGACAAAGGCCTATATTTAGGTAGTTTAGCTTATAAAGGTTCTTAACTTGTGGGTCACAACCCCTTTGGGGGTCGTAGATTACATGTTTACATTATGATTCACAACAGCAGCAAAAGTGCAGTTATGAAGTAGCAATGAGATAATTTTATGTTGGGGGTCACCACAACATGAGGAACTGTATTAAAGGCCGACAGCTTTAGGAAGGTTGAGAGCCACTGTTGTAAAGTCTCTAGGGAATTGTAAGAAACTGGGAAGATAAAATAGGAAAGAGGGGCAAGCATACTAAGGTATAAGCAACTTTCAAAGTGTCCCAGGGGTTAATAATTTCCTCAGGAGCATCAGTCTCCAACATCCAGCCCTCAGCATTGTGTAGCAAGTGCTCTGAACCTACTTGAGCCATCATTCCAGCCTGCTGCAGGTATTTTTGTAGAGTGCATGCCTGCGATCCCTCTGTGAGGAGGTTTGGAGTTTTCACTGGATTCTCAAATGGCTCTGTGTGATTACTGAAATCATGTATGTGGGTGATGGCAGAAACATAGCCAAAGGCTGTGTGTGGTATGGCCAGGTGTGACTGGCATCTCTCCAGGAATATAAGACTGAGGATTGAGTCAGGGTAGAAGTTCCTCCTCGTTAAGCTATTGCTAGGAGAGAAGGTGACATCCCCAGGGTATCACGTAGCTGACCTCTTTATCCACATCCACGCATCTACATTGCTCCTGACCCTGAAGGTGCTCCTGTCTGCTCCTAAACCATCAGTCTGTGTCATGCCACAACCATTTTTAAGATCCACAAGTTACTGTCTTGTCCCTAGGCTTCTACATCAGTGCTTGGCTGTAGTAAGTGACACTCAACTCCAATTAAAGTACCCCAGCCTTTTATAAATACATGACAGCACTGTCCTTTCGTCCCTTATTCAAATTACAAATGACTGTTGACTGCACTTGGTGGCTTAGGTGTTCATTACTAAGAGCACAATAGTGGACCTCAGACAGACTCCTTAACCCCCGGAGTTCACGGCTCAGCAAAGACTCTGGCCATATAACCAGGCAATGACAACACACATGTAAGTATTATAAAGGAGAGTTACAGGGTCTGTCAGAGCACCAACAAATGACACCCAGCTCACACTTAGGAGGTCAAAAAATTCTTCTGGGAGGAATGGGGTTGATTCTGAACCTTAGAGTTTTTCAGACGACTAGGGGGACAAAGCATGGCCAGAGGATGCTACTTTCAGTTTATACATTCTTCCTTTGGTAAAGGTGCTTGTCCAAGGAGAAGAGCTTGGGCTCATCTTAGCAGTGTCTTTCAATGTGATTGACAGAGGACATATGTCTCTGCCTTTGGACCCCCACCATCAAGTGGTACATCTTATTTCTCCCTTCTTACAGACATCACTTTCCTGCTCAGTAAAAGGACAGTGAGGACTGTTGATATAAAGCTTCCAAAATACAGGGAGACACAGCTCTAATCCCAAATTTCCAGGCCCCTTTCCAAGACAGCAACTGTGTCGTTTGCTTGACTGTGCTTCTTAGAAGAACCATTAGTTGTTAACCAAGAATGTTCCATAGGGCCTTACCCCTCCACGAGTGCTCCTCTCTCCTCTTCCTCCTTCTCTTTCATCTCTTTTCTCCTTCCTTCTCCCCTTCTTCTTCAGTAAAGGTTCCCTATGTATCTCAGGATGGCCTGAAACTTGAGAATCCTCTGCCTTAGCCTTCCAAGTACCTGCTTCCCCATGCCCAGTATTGCCGTGTTCAGCAAAGTATTTCTTCCAATCCCATTTTATCTCTGTGACAAATCGCTCATTTATGTGTCTCATTAAATTGCTCTTCTAAGGTAGATTTCTAGTGTTGTGTCAGAATCCTAGTGATATGTCCCTTCTTATGGGTGGAAAGTTGAAAGCTGTTTAACTGTTTGGATACCCTTAATTTTGGTTCTTGGGAGATAAGGGATGTAAAGCAACACCACGTATGCCAATCCTGTACCCATCCACAGGTCTCTCTGCTTGCCTATACCCAGAGTATGCCCACACCCAGATGAGCTTGGACATGTCTGAATCCTCTGAATAAGAATAGGTATGGCCTATAGGCTGATGCTCAGTTATACTTGTAACCTGGTAATGGAGGGAATGAAACCTAAGAGGCTAGAGAGAAGGAACCAACAATTCTGCAATAGAAGTAAAAGACAGTAAAATTAGCATTTGCCTTGCATGTGTAGGGCCCTGGATTTAATCCCTAGTACTACAAAATCAGAATGCTACCATACTAAGGAAAATCAATATTTTATCCAAACTAACAGACACTTTCAATTTTAATGTGCCCTGTAGTGTTCAAAGATCGTTCGCAAGTTGTTCATTGACCCTTAAAGACTACTATGAGGAATCAGTATAGGTACTGTTGGCTACTGGATCCAGACTCTTGGGTCTATAAATGCTAGAAACAAGACTGGACCCAGATGAGTGCAGGCAAGGCTTTTATTGGGACATCTGCTTGAGTATGAAGCCAAATGCAGTTCTGACCCAGAGCAAGTCAGACCGGCAGCCCCTAACAAAAGAAAAGGAGGCGAGAACTCACCAAAGGTACCCATGCAGGTCCTTCATGCAGATAAGATACCATGCTTGCAGAGAATTCAGTGCTGATCAATCAATGCTCTGTCCTCTGTGAAAGGGGAGCTTTGCAGATCACTTTTTCTCGGGTCCTTTGAGCATAGTCTCATTACGTTCCCAGTGTGTTGTCATTTAATACTAGGAGAAATGGAAACTGGAAATGCAAAGTTTAAACACTGCCAGGTTTCCAAAGAGCAAGCTTCTGTTCCTAAGGTATAGATCCTTGTTGGGGTCATGTGGGGGTTTAGATTTATTGCCCAGTAGTTTCTTAGCCGGAAGACAGCTAGCAGCCATTTGTCTTCTTGACACTCTCTAGCTTGTTTGATATCCTCTCATTTTTCTGGATAAAGAACTCCTTCTAACATCATATTTTAAAAGGTACAGCTTTCTTTTTTCGAAGCCTTTCCCATTCAGTTATAACAGTTTCTAAGGTTAGATTGTAAGACCCAAAGTTAACCTGTAAGCCCCACCTGCCCAAGGGTCAGGTAGCTTCCTCAAGGGCTGGGAGTTGTAGTTCTTGGAGAATTACAAAGCCACATGGGAAAATAGGACGGTTGTATCCTTTTGTCCTTAAAAGCAGCTCCAACTCGTATCTTGGAACCACTTGTTGGAAATTCCATAGAGTGATCCTACCAAAGTCCATCCTGGTCAGTATTTTAATTAAAGCTTGCTTCAATTTTGGCTCAAAATCGTGAAACTGATTTTTCTCCTGGGAATCTCAGGATTAATAAGACCCTACATTCTGCTGAAAAACATAGACAAGATTCCAATATTCATGTCTGTTGAGGTTTGGTCTTTTGCTGTCTATTGTAATGTTATGCATGGGCCCCTAAGACCTGGTTGTCCCAGAGACCAGAGAGTCTCCCGTACATCTTGAAACTAAGTCATTTCTGATTGGTGAATAAAGATACCAAGAGCCAATAGTTGGGCAAAAGAGACATAGGTGGGGTTTAGGTTTCCCAGGTTTAGGGATCTGAGAGGGACCACAAGAAGAAGGTGCAGAAGGAAGAGGGAAAAGTCACCATGGGTTAGGAATCAAGAGAATGTGGCCCTGGGAGCTGACCAGTTGGAGTTAAAAGCAGCCCAGATGAAACATAATAAGTAATAACTAAGGGTTATTGATAGGATTCAATAGATTCAGTAGATTCTAATAGCATAGAAAGTAGTATCCGCCCAGCTATTGTGCTGTTTAATGGTTACTGTAAAGATAATGTGTCTTTCATCCAGGAACTTAAATGGTCTCAGACAGGATAGAAATAATTTTGACTACAGTATCTCAAGATTTTATGGCATCTTTCCAGGTTTGAGATGCCAATTGTTCTATTCTGGATCATTCTATGGTGTTACTGTAGAAACAATAGTTACCCATTACCAGTGTACAATGTAACAAAATGTAACAAAACAACCATAGCATAATTTGGCTGTAATATAATAATTCCTTCAAAGGAAAGAAAGATATGCACACATACATGAAGTGATTGATAGGGCAGGGCAACATGTAAGTAAATGCTAAAAATGGTTCAGCTGAGAAGCAGGAATTGAAAGAGCTGAATAACATGGCTGGAGCAGGCAGTAGGGCACCACAGAGCCTTGAGCAACACTTGGGATGGGCAAGTTAGAGAATGGTGGGGAGATTCAGGCCACAGGTGTTCTGCACACAGCAGATGTGGTCCACACTGAGTCCATGACCTGGTGAACGAAGTCAGTGATGATGTCTGGACTCTTTTTTTTTTTTTTAGATTTATTTATTTATTATATATAGGTACACTGTTGCTGTCTTCAGACACACCAGAAGTGGGCATCGGATCCCACTACAGATGGTTGTGAGCCACCATGTGGTTGCTGGGAATTGAACTCAGAACCTCTGGAAGAGCAGTCAGTGCTCTTAGCCACTGAGCCATATCTCCATCCCACCATCTGGGCTTCTCTAGCCCCTTCTGCAGCACCATAGTATCAGCTGTTCTAGGTAGGGGACCTTTTAAGAGAGTCTAGTTGTGATCCTTCATTGCCTCAAAAGGGTGTTTATTCAATACCAGAAGCCTCCAATTCTAATTTACACAGGGCTGCTAAGGGATTAGCTCCTGGCTTTACTATTTAATCTAGTCACCCATCTCCATTTTATTGGTTGGTTGAGAGCAAAGTGAACCCTCCCAGCCTTCTGTTGCTTTGGGAAACTAAAAGCTCTGCTGGTTACAACCGGAATATCACCTGCATTAAGATAAAGCCTCAACTGTTTTGTTTCTAAATGAACAAATAAGATAAAAGGTTTCAGGTTGCTATTTATAAGCACTTTTCAGCAAATAACACCTTGTGAGTCTCCTCACCCAGTAAATGAGAAGCCAGTCTCCCCAGAGGGTAGTACTGGGTTTACTTGAACCCTCTTATACTTGATCTTTCAGGCCAGGTCCAAGGCTCCCGTTTCAATTTGTTGGGAACCCTAGAACCAATGGGGGTGCCTCGATCAGGGGAGGCCTCTGGTTTCCTAGTTTAGATCAGCTTTGTTGTTGTTGTTTTGTTTCTTTGTTGTTGTTGCTTCTGCTGTTGTTTTCCTGAGACAGGGTTTCTCAGCATAGTTCTGACTTTATCCTGGAATTCACTCTATAGACCAGGCTGGCCTTGAACTCACAGAGATCCACCTGCCCTTGCAGGACAAACATCTAAGTGAGGCGCTTATTAGCATACCAGCATGCACGCTGGCCTCTAGGCTCACTCAGTACCTTCTGTGACTTCTCAGCTTTTCTCCCCCAGCCTAACACCCTAAACCTCATCAGCTCATGGGCTTTGCTTCCCTTCCCCCAGCTTCTGATTCCCATATAACCTTGTCACGTGGACCATGTGTTCTCTGGGTCTTCTGCTCTCTCTCTCTCTCTCTCTCTCTCTCTCTCTCTCTCTCTCTCTCTCTCTCTCTCTCTCTCTCTCTCCTCTCTCTTCTCCTCTTCTCTCGCTCTCCCTCCATCTCTCCTATCATGGCCTGGTTCAGTCTAGGCCACATTCAATGCACTTTTTTCTTCCCTTGCTCTGGACTCTTCCAGATGCCTCTGGCTGTGCTCTTCCTCGTAGCACAACCAAGACCTCCCCTCAACTGTACCCGGGAGTGGTCACGTCCTCATTCCATTCAAACAGTGAGCGGGCAGAGGTGAAGAAGGGTTGATATCTGGTTCTCAAACAGCGAGGTGAATCTGGATTTGTCAAATGCCATCCCAACCGGCTGTGTCACAAACAGAGATTTAATCCAATAATAAATTTGTATCACAAATCAGAAATAATCAAACCTCAAGCTTTAGAAATATCTTCTTTCATTTTGCAACATAAAATTTCTCTGTGCACATTACTATGCCAACCCCCAACACCACAGAGTACATTTATTTAAGGTTTATTTATGTAAGTTGTTTAAAATAAATTAAGGGCCATAAATTATTCGTTAAAGGGGAGAAAATTGTTAAAAACTGGTTCAATGTTATATAATAAGGCATAACAAAATTAGCATTTTAGTATACTTTTTATCACACATTGAGTTAAAGAAAACATTTATGTTTAAAGTCATGCTTCATATACTTTATATGTTGTGTGTCTTCCCTTGACTCTGCCAAGCTGTGCTTCTGATGTGATTTCAGAGTGGAAAACAGGGTGTGAGCAGAGCCTATTCAGGTCAGAACACAAAAGAGGGCATCTGGCTTGCAGAGGCAGCAGAGGAAAGGGTAACACAGTGTCCGGTATGCCTATGGCCAGCCAGCATCTGTTCACAGGAACGACTTTGCAATCCCCAGCCTTGGTGCTCTGGTTCTCTCTCTTAGCAATTATGCAAATAACCTCATATCCTTTTTTAGTGTATATTTTTTCATTGTTTTCTCTCTAAAAAAAATACAGCTGTGTAGTTCAGATGCACCTGGACCTCATTTTCTAATTCCTACCTCAGCCTCCCAAGTGCTGCCATTATAGGGGTGACTGTCCACACCTATAACTTTTTTATATATGTACTGCCCAAACAAAATGAACAAGGCTAGTTTTCTAAGGCATCCAGCTCATTACATGCTAGGTTACCTTTAGGAACATTTTGTTCTGTATAAGTAAACATCCCACTGTTAGTAGGGGACTTAATCTACCTCCTGGGACAGAGAGCGAAAGCAGGAAGTGGTGAGGGTGGTGCTTACAGAAGGTACAGTAATTATTAAGTGCATGATTGGCAGTTGAGTCACAATGTGCCTTTATAAAGTTAGTCTCAATCTAAAGAGCACATGAATGAGAAAAGGGTTGTTCTGAAAAGCAGGAGGGTATGTCCATGTAGAAAACAAAAAGGATCGCGTGGTATCAGGAATGTTTAAGAGGACTTGGGTGGTGGTTGAGCAGCAGAGTGGTTTTCCAGCAGGAAGAAGGTCTTGGGTTCGATCCCTGGTGCCATACAAATAAAGACTCTTGGCCAAATTGAATGAATATGTTCCTTCGTCAAGTCTGAACGAGTCTTTCGGGGACTATCAAGTGCCATTATTTATCTTCAATGGTTTTTCCTAAAGGGAGACACAATACTAGTGTATTGGAGACAAATGGAGGGCTTCTCATCTTCGCTTTGAGACAATGTGCACTGCTCATCCAGGACGTGGGTAAGCACAGATGGTTTATAGCATATTGTTAGTCTTTAATATCCCTTCTTCAATCTTCAAAACTTTAATATACTGATTCTAAATGTATAGACAGATAAAGAAGAAAAGTATAAAGGGGGAGAGAGAGAAAGAGGGGAGGAGGGAGAGGGAGAGGGACAGGGAAAGGTACAGGGAGAGGAAGGAAGGAGATATTCTGTCGCCTTGATGAAATGAGTTCTGCTGAGTGTGCTGTTTTGCAGTGATTCCTCCTCTTCCAGATCCCCAGTAGTGGAGTTGCACTCTTCGATGATAATTAGGCAAGGGAAAATCCTTAAGCGAAACTTGCCATCACACCTGTCACTTTACTCCTCAGGAGAGATGAACTCAGGACATCCCCAAACAATGCCATTTCTATGTTTCCACCTTATAACACTTATAGAAAAGATGGACATGAGGTCAGCCCAGGTGCATGATTCAGGATCTTAAATAAAGGAGGCCTCTGTAAGGACAGCATATTGAATTGTGCCATTGTTATTCCGGCCATTCTTATCTCCTAGTGTGATGCTTCAAATTACATCCACCCGGTACTCCCTGTGCCATGCGTCTTAGTTAGGGTTTTACTGCTCTGAACAGGCACCATGACCAAGGCAACTCTTATAAGGACAGCATTTAATTGGGGCTGGCTTACAGGTTCAGAGATTCAGTCCATCATCATCATCAAGGCAGGATCATGACAGCATCCAGGCAGGCATGGTGCAGGAGGAGCTGAGAGTTCTACATCTTCATCTGCAGACACTTAGAAGACTGCCCCTCAGGCAGCTAGGAGAAGGGTTTCAAAGCCCCACCTCCCGGTGGCACACTTCCTTCAACAAGGCCACGTCTATTAAAAGCACCACCCCCTGTGGGCTAAGCACATTCAAACCATCACCTCACTCATTCATCTATTTATTATGCTCAGTAGTGGAAGGAATCGCAGTTGTGAAGGGGATGTGAAGATGATGAGACTCTGACTACAAACAATGAAACGTTTATTTTAAAGAAAGTATGCTTTCGTGGCTTAGGAAATTGGAATAAGAGTCTTTTTAAAAATTGCTTAGTTTATGTGTATTGTTGTGTGTTAAATTGCATTATGTGTATTATATTGTATGAATGTATATGCACCATTTACATGCCTGGTGTCAGGGGAGACCAGAGAAGAATGCCAGATTTCCCAGAACTGAAGTTAGACTATGGTAACATGTCATATGGATGCTGGGAATCAAACTTTGGCCTTTCACAAGAGCAGGCAGTACTCTTAACCAGTGCACCATCTTTCCAGCCCTTGGAAATAGATATGCTTAAAAACTCAAGACATTCAACCTGCTCTCCAAGGCTGGAAATTGTCTATCTATGTAAGAAACCTCAACCTCTAAGTATGAAACCTAATACTCTCACATTCAGTTTGAACTTTCTAAGTACTGTTCTTGCTCTTTAGGCATATAATCTGGTCTTTCACATAACCCTCTATGTAGGTTTGGGGGATTGAAGCTTTGTTCTCTGAACATGAACCCTTATCCTTCAAGTACAGAATCTGACTTTCTGAAAGACAGGAACTATCTCTTTAACTATGGCATCTGGGTGTGTAATATAGGCTGTTTCTGTAGATGCTGAGTCTCTACTGTAAAGTCAGGACTTCCTTATATAACATGAATTTTTACCTGCAAGACTGAGCCGTGATCTCCTGTATCAAGCCAGAGACACAAGTCATATCATTGGCTGACCAGGTTTGGGCCTATCCTAAAGCCTCATCTTCCAAGTACAGAACTTCCAAGTACCGTACAAGCACAATACTAACAGGACCTAAGGCCTTGAATTTATGAAAACTGATCTCTAGAACTAGCATTAGTTTAATTAAGTTAGGAATTTGGCCTAAAATGGAAAAAAAGGGGGGGGGGCTTTCTGCATAAAGTAGATCTCAAATAAGTATTTGTCCATTTATAGCACAGGAACCCAATACTTTTAAATCACTAATGACATCATCTGGTGACACAAATAGGAGCGTGGCACCCTGTTCATGTAATTTCAGTATCCACATGACCACATAAATACAGAAACTAGAACTCCAGATATGGTGACAAGAGTTCCAGCCAGAATTCGGTTCTCTGTGCAGAGACAAGGTCTCCTGGGTACATAAATTGCATACCACATGTAGATCTAGTGTTTTATTTATTTATTTATTTATTTTATGTATATGAGTACACTGTAGCTGTTTTCAGACACACCTGAAGAGGGCATTGGATACCATTACCCATGGTTGTGAGTCACAATGGGGTTACTAGGAATTGAACTAAGGACCTCTGGAAGAGCACTCAGTTCTCTTAACCACTGAGCCACCTCTCCAGCCTGATTTAGTGTTTATGGGTTCATCTAAACCATGTAGACACTGAGTGTCCAGATTTGGCATGCATTACCAAATATATAAAATCTCTCTCCCAGTTCATAATCTTCTGCTCTTTTATGACATTCTGATAGAACCTGAATTTTATCTGGTCAACCAAACATGAAACTTGACATCCAGGCCTAGAATCTTGCCTTCTAAGTACAGAATCTCCACCTGTATACATAAAGACAAGGCTCACAGGTCAAGGAGCCTGTTTTGTAGAACAGTAACCTCTGGACAACCAGAAGCACAGGTGCAACAACCCAGGGCTTTGTCTGGCATTGGAAGTAGAAAGAACATTCTTTTTTTTTTTTTTTAAGATTTATTTATTTTATGTATGTGGTACACTGTCCTTATCTTCAGACACACCAGAAGTGGGCATCGGATCTCATTACAGATGGTTGTGAGCCACCATGTGGTTGCTGGGAATTGAACTCAGGACCTCTGGAAGAGCAGTCAGTGCTCTTAACCACTGAGCCATCCCTCTATCCCAGAAAGAACATTCTTGAAGGCGAGCTCCCAATCTGAAGCATCTAATGTTCTCTCTAAATCACTTCAGAACAAACATGTTAGAGGAGACTTGGCTGTCAGTTGCTGTAGAATTGTGTGTTTGCTTGTTTGGTGTGTGGAGACTTATTTATTTATACATACTCTCTGCTCAAATCTGGTGTCAGGGAGTGATTTGTGTTGCAAATCACTTACCCCAAAAGAATAAGAGATAGTTTATTCTAGAGACAAAATTGAGTAGTCATGGTTACATATTTTTTAAATATTTATTTAATGTATATGAGTGCTCTTTCTGCATGTACACCTGCATGCCAGAAGAGGACATCAGATCACATTATAGATTTGTGAGCTATCATGTGGTTGCTGGGAATTAAACTCAGGACCTCTGGAAGAACAGCCTTAACTCTTAACTGCTGAGGTACTTCTCCAGCCTATGGCTATATATCTTAGGGTTTAAAAAATATTTATTTATAGGTGCTGGAGAAGCAACTTGCTGGTTAAGAGCACAGATTCAGCCAGGCATGGTGGAGCATGCCAATAATTCCAACACTCTGGCAGAGGGAAGAGAGTCTCTGTGAATTTGAGGCTAGCCTAGTCTACATATTGAGTTCCAGGAAAGTCAGACCTATATATAGAGAAACTGTCTTAAAATATAGCAAGCAAACAAATAAAAAAGAAATAGAGATCAGGTTGACCTGTTCCAGTTGGAAGTGGTTTCATGAAGTTTTCATAGTCACAGAACAAAAGAAGTTCATAAACCAAAGCATTTTCTCAAATATGTTGGTGTAAACACCACATAGGCAGGTTAGAGCAAACTAGGAAAGTCTCTGCTGTAGGTATCAAATGTTATCTTTTGGCAGCTATAGCTTTGAGTGGATAGAAGCTAATGGTCTGTAATTAATACATTCTACAAGATTTTACCTGATAGTCATAAGGATAGTGTGCAAGATACAAGGTAGTTCACGAATGGTTAGTAAGGAAGTAAAGGTAACTCAAGGACATCTGGCTGGGGCTCTATGGTACACCAGCTGTTTAAAATCATGGAGGTTTGCTTTTGATTTTTTATGGTCCCAAGCTGGCCTCTGTAGATATGTAGCTGAGGATGATATGAACTTCTGATTTCTTGTCTCCACCCTCTAGGGGCTAGGATTACATGCGTGTACCACCACAGCTAGCTTAAGTGACAGTGAGGTTCTAATCAACATTAGTTGACTATATACAGCAAAGGTAGTACCTTAGGGTTTTATTGCTTCGAAGAGACACCATGACCAAGGCAACTCTTATAAAGACAAACAGTTGACTGGGGCAGGTTTAGAGTTTCAGAGGTTTCTTCCAGTATCATATGGTAGGAAGCATGACAGCATGCAGGCAGACATGGTGAGGAAAAAAAAAAAACTGAGAGTTCTACATCTTGATCTGAAGGCAGCCAGAAAGAAGACTGTCCCACACTGGGCAGAGCTTGAAAATAGGAGACATCAAAGCCCACCTATACAGTGACACACTTCCTCCAACAAGGCCACACCTACTCCAACAAGGCCACACCTACTAATAGTGCCATTCTTTATGGGTCAAGCATTCAAACACACAAGTCTATGGGGACCAAGCCTATTCAAACAACCACAGGTATCATAGAACCTTTATTGTATGTGTGGTTTTTCTTTTCTGGAAACTTCAGTTCACAAGTTGTAGAAGCTGGATTTTAACATATAGGCCTCTGTCCTCTGGGTACGGATTCCAGACAGACACGAGCATAAAATCTCTCCGAAAGTTTGGGAATTGGCTTTTTTTGAAGCTGGAGCCAGAACCTTTTGATGTGTCACCTAGCTCATGAGTGAGAAGATTTAGGTTCAAGGTTAAAACGGTGGTGAAGCCGGTGGAAAGCATCAGCCCCTTACTCCACTCATCTTGCCCACTTGAGTGATGTAGCAAGGGAAGAGATGCCGCTTGGGCTGGAGGCAGAACAGGCAAACTCTGTAGGCGGCCAGCTCAGCCCCTCTGCACCACGGACAAGTCATTCAACCATATGACCTTCATCTGTCCATTGCATGAAAAGGTCGCAGACGTGGTTAGAGAGACCAGTTTCAGCTCTATGTTCTGTCCTCTGCCTCTGCTTAACATTTCTCTCTGTTAAAGGCCTCTTCCCCTTGTCCTCAAGCTGGGCGAGGCTAAGCTATTATAGGCAAACAGAGTCCCTCCAGGGAAGGAGCAGCCACTGATTAGCTTTCTTCTAACCCTGGCCCTTCTTTTCTCCAGTAGTTTCTTCCACTGTTTCAGCTGCTCCCCTTGAAGACAGTTTTTGTTTGGAGTTCCCTTGAACTGATCTCCAAACAGTTTTTGTTTGGTCGGAGTTTCCCATTCAACTCAGACAATCAAGCCCCACTTTAAAAGATCCTGATTTTGCCTGACGGGGAGCATCCCACCCTTCACAGATGCATTGGCCACATTACACACGGCCACACAGGCTTAGCTAATGGTGGGTCTAAGCAGAAGGAATCAAACTCATCTAAGGGAGATGTAAGTCTATTTTCTGTTCTTTGACCCAAGGGCTACCGCTGTTAATGTCTGACTTTATATACCTAAAAGATGGCTCAGCCCTTTTTATTGAATTCTCCATTCCAGTCACTGTGCATCTCCTGCAGAGGGGAAGCTGGCCTCTTTCACGCCCAGCTCCTCTTTCCTACTTTCCCGATGGCGTGTGATGAACTTGAGGTACCCAGACCGCAGAACATTTCATGCACATCCATCGCATTTCTTCCTGTGCTTCCCACACCCTGAGTTATGACATTGCTTTCTCTCTGCATCCCCCCAAGCTCCCTTCATCTCACTAGGATCTTTTTCATAGTCATTTTGGAAGAAACTTTCATGTTTCTTGGGTCTGGAGAGATGTGTCGGTGGTGAAGAGTACATGATCCTCTTCAGAGGGTCCGAGTTTCTGTGCCAGGACTCACACACAGCAGGCTGCCTACACTGCCTGTAACTCCAGCTCCAGGAGCTCCAACGCTCTTCTCTCGCATGAGACAGAGTCTCTTTTGTTCTCAACACCCATTTCATATCCCCGACTCCCACCCCTCCCAAGTGCCAGACAAAGTATTCCGAGACACGTCCTCTGCCCTAGCAGCTTTCTTGGAGATCCTGTCTTTAAAGGGGGCAGTGTCTCCGGTAAGCAGGTATCTGATTTGATAGTTTCATTCTACGCTGGAGGCAGTCCTGTTCCTATCTAGGCTTTCTACTTTGTACTCCCGGCTATGAAATTGTAAGCCAAAGTCCTTACTACTCACCCCCCTCTCCCCTTGCTCCCCAGACAGTTCAGGGCAGAGTCTGGGTTGTGCTCTTTGGAGGGCAGGGTTTAGTTTCTGTTTTAAGGTATCCTACACTGTTTTCAGTAACTGGAAGGACTCCCTCTCCCAAGGGAGTTCACACCTACTCACTAAGGACGGGCCTGCACAGACTGTCCCCAGAGCAATCCTCCCACCTCAGGTTCTGTCACTCCTTCCTTTAATCTGGGCAATAGAATCACTGCAGCTGGCTGTGCACCTGGGACTCCCAAGTCCCTGTGGCCCGGAGTCTGGCTTTGGACTCCCTGCTGGGTTGCTGGCCTTGACCCTTGCAGCTCATCTAGCAAAGAACTGTAAAGCCTGTTCCTCATTAGAAGGGCATCCAGCCATATGCAGCTCCTGGAGAGGTGCAGGTGTTAAAACTCTCCTCTGCAACCTGAAATCTGGTGAGGATGCACAAAAGAGATGCAAACCCAGTGCCGTATTCATCTGCCACTGTATTCATCCCTTGTGACTCTTAACTCAAGCCCCCTCCCCCCACAAACCCATAGCTCTGACT
Source organism: Micromys minutus (assembly GCF_963924665.1). Lineage (NCBI taxonomy): Eukaryota > Metazoa > Chordata > Mammalia > Rodentia > Muridae > Micromys > Micromys minutus. The sequence goes on from NC_137975.1 coordinate 23,489,173, forward strand.
GAGCACAGTGTCCCCCACAACCCCAACCAAGGCAGTCCTTCCAGAACCTGGACCTGCTTGCAAGCTCTGCTGCAGCAGGGTGAATATTTATATTTTCAGTATTTAAAAAGGAGCTCCTGGGGTTGGAGAAGTGGCTCAGTGGTTAAGAGCACCGACTGCTCTTCCAGAGGGCCTGAGTTCAATTCCCAGCAACCACATGGTGGCTCACAACCATCTGTCATGGGATCTGATGCCCTCTTCTGGTGTGTCTGAAGTGGGTGACAGTGTGCTCACATACATACAGTAAATAAATAAAATCTTAGAAAAAGAAAAGGAGCCCCTAGAAGGAGAAGGTAGAATCAAGACCACCAGAAGCAGAGGGCAGAGGGAGGGGGCACTACATGGTAATGATGACAGCTCCAGGTCTCCACAGCAGGGTGGATGACCACAGCTAAAACCACGTTACTATAGCCTTCAAGGCATAGAAAACAGGACTTTGAATGCTACTAACGCAAAGATGTGAGAAATGTTGGAGAGGAAGGGAAGGCTAAATTATCCCGATGAGATCATGGCATATATGCGTGTATCAAAATATCACACTGTAATCCCTAGTGTAGATAGAAAGATTGGGAGCACACACAGAAATGCAGTCTTTTACTCCTTTGCTTTCTTTCCCCTTAGAACACAACGCCAAGCTGAGCAAGTCCCCTGGCCCCGAAAGCCCTCCCCTCAGGTTACCTGCTCTCCCTTTGGTTCTCCAGGAACATGTCTTTTTCTCTGCTTCTTAGAACTGTCTCTATTCCTTGGTGTGCTTTTCTCCATTCAGTGCAGCTGACTACAAATCTTTCAACTGTCATCATATGTCACCCTTAAGGCACCCTCAATGACTTCTCAGCCTAAAACAGCTTCGTAAGTGCCTGGTCCCCAGTCCCCACCCCTTCACCTCCCCCAGCCCCTAACACTTCTCTACTTGATGTTCTCTTTGATCCCTGACCGCTTGCTTGCTCTTTTTGTCTAGCACTTTATTATTATTATTTTATTTATTGATGTATGGCCACACTGTACATTTCAGGCTGGTCTCAGACTAGCAATCCTCCTGCCTCTGCTGTCTCTTTGGTACTGAAATTATAGGTATAAGCTACCATACATGACACTACAGCTTTTAATGGCAAATTGATTTAGTTTTTATTGGTTATGTTGTTTCTGCTTACTCAACAAGCTCTGAGAGGTGTGTGGCAGAGAGAAAGCTCATGTGTCTTCTAGGCAACACAGTCTTTGGCCCAGTACCTGGCATATAATAGTTTAACAAACTCATGCTGAATGTCAAGTAAATTGGTGTTAGGAAATAAATTCAGCTCTCTTTCTCCACATAATGGTAGCGGAAACTCAGAGCAGCGGCCTCAGACTTTGCTGTACTTTAACATCACCTGGGAGAGGCTTAAAGCCCCACAAGGCAATTGAAATAGAACTTTGAGGTATGGCTAACATTTAGAGGTTGGGAAGGGTGCATGTGTGATAGCTAGCTGTTCAGTCCTGGTTTACTTTATGAGCTATTATGTGGATGCTTGGACTTGAACCAGGCCCCTCTGGAAGAGCAGCCACTGCTTTTGACAAATGAGATTTGCTGGGGAAACAAAAATACAATTCCTGCATTTTGGGCCAAATTAAAAAATTTAGCACCAGCCAATTAAATTTTAAATATAATATTAAATATACTGATCAAAAGATGGACGTTGGTCAAGACCATTCCCTGGAATTTCCCACTTGCATTGGCCTTGAGCCACACATTGTAGGGAGTCATAAGGATCAATCTATAGGCTGCCATACTTTCCCATGGGGCTTTGGTATTTTCCAAGAACTACATTTCCCAGAATTTCAAGAAGTTACCTGGTTCTTGGACAGACGGGGCATACAAGTTAATTTTGCACATTATAGAGCCATCTCTCCAGCCCCTCTAAACACACACATACACACACACACACATACACACACACACACACACACACACACACACACACACATGTACACTCGCAATTCCAAGGTTATTCTAGTTTAGGTGATTTAGAGCAGTGGTTCCTTTTTTTCTTTGACTTTTGTAGAACTACACATCCACATACAGATGAATGCATGCATTTGTTTGTTGAAACAGGGTCTTGTAACAGGCTGGCCTTAAATTCATGAATTACCTTGGACTCCTAATCTAAGGCAGTGGTTCTTAAAAATGGTCTTTGGCCCAGTGGTATCAGTCTGTTACATACAAGCTCCTACCCAGATCTACTGAATTAGAAGCACAGAGGTGGACCCAAAGCACTTTAGGGAGCCTCCCTAACCCCAGAGACCCCAATGCAGACTGAGGTTTGATAGAAGGGCATGAGCTGTCCATCCCTTCCCTTGGTCACATTTTGCTGATACCAACAAGAGGAAACCAGGAGGCTGTGCAGTGGGGTGAACACTGTCACGGTTCGTGCAGATGGTTCTAGGTTAATTCAAACTCCCACATCTCTGGAAATCCCCAGTTCTCAGGACAGTTAAAGTGAGAAGAGTGTTTTGGTGGGTTATAAAATGTTAACTGGGTCCAGTGTCTCTGTGATGGCTAGCGTAAGTCCTGGGCAGAGATGTCAGCCCGCGGATGCACCTGGTTGCCATGGCTCCCACTTCAGATATCTGCCTAAAGCAAACGCTCTGTTGCCCTGATAAGGCCCACCTTGTCAATGCTGTAAGTGGGTAACCGAAATGTGTTTTTCAAAGGACCATTCAAACTCAGTAGTTTACAAATAATTTTAGGTGGGGTGGAAGAGATGGCTCCGTAGTTTTAAAACAGCTCTAGTTGTTTTAGAAATCCCCAGTTCAATCCCCAGTACCAGTGCCTGTAACTTCAGTTCCAGGGGATCCTGGCCTCTGCAGGGACCAGGCATGTCTGTGGTCAGTCAGGTCATTTGAAGAAGAGGGTTTATGTATGCAGGCAACACAGTCATACACAATATATCTAGATATAAATAAATATAAATATATAGAGAGAGCAGATAGGTAGTGAGTGTTAGCATCTAAGCTTTACCCTACAGTTACCTGGCAACAGCCAGGTATGCCTGATACTTATAAAGAGGGCTGTTAGCCTCTCTCTCTCTCTCTCTCTCTCTCTCTCTCTCTCCCCCCCCCCTGACTTTTTTGCTTCTCTCTTGCTCTTGCCTTCCTGCCCACACTTTCTCCCCATTCCCTTTCCCCTCTCTCCATCTGCTCATGGCTGGGCCTCGACTTCTGTAGTCCTCTCTCTCTCTGCCTCTACTATCCTCTTAACTCTCCCATGCTCTAAATAAACTCTATTCTATACTATACCATCGTGTGGCTGGTCCCTCAGGGGGAAGAGATGACTCAACATGGGCCTGCCAGAGGCATCTCCTTTCCCCCACACTTCCATGGAACATATTCCCCCTCTCTTTATTTTTTAATAAACACATCAGGTAGGTAGGTAGGTAGATAGATAGATAGATAGATAGATAGATAGATAGATAGATGTTTTAAATTCTGGGCATAGTGGTGCATGCCTTTAATCTCAGCACTCAGGAGGCAGAGACAGATGGGTCTCTGTGATTTCTAGACCAGCCTTGCGTTCCAGGACAGCCAGTGCTATGTAGACAGACCTTGTCTCAAAACACCAAAAATAAGTAAATAATTTTGGAGACTTTCACTACCACCATCCTTGCCACACAGATGGCTCAGCAGAGAGTGAAGATGGAATTTTCCATTCAGCTCTAAAGACAATAAAGTAATGACATCATTCTTTGGTAGCAGAGGGTCATGCGAGAGCAGCAGGAGCCCCACTCCTGCCCCTTCAAAATGTATTTACTTTCAATTTTTCCAGTTAAACTGAGTATGGATGCTAGAAGAAGGTCCAGAGATTTGACCTCAGGTTAAAAATTCCAATTCTGTATCATCATCTGCTCCAGACTTCCTGCAGTTCAGAAATAGATCTGAAACCTAACCCAGTGAAGTCAAAGAGAGAGAGAGTCCTGATTTACATTAATCTAAAAATTGGTTTTAAGAGGAAGTTTCAGCTCTCTGGTGATCATAGCCAGATCATTTGGAGAGGGTTTATGACCAAATCAGTGAGAAATGGGAACCTGGCCCAAAGCCTGAACTTTACTCTTCTTTGAGCAAAGACACCCGAGGACAAACCCCTCGGCTTCAGGCCAGTGTTAGTGGTGAATCCTGACCCTTAAACCGGGTCAACATGCATCAAGTACTGACCAGCGACATGTGGGTGGTTGCAGACCCTGGGTTTGGGGAAACCATCACAGGCCATTTGGGAGGAGTGCACAGTGAGTGTGAACACCAGCACGTAGCAGATGAAGAAACTGAGGCAAGCATCTGATGAACTGGAAGAATGCCTAGCATTCAGCTAAAGTAAGGTTTGGATTTGGTTTGCTGACTTCAGCTTTAATTAGAGCTCACAAATACTTTAATTCTAGATATCAGGCCTTTTCTACTTCCTCATTATCAGTGTCTCATCTCGGTTTGCTCTACCCTAGTCTGATTTCCCTCCACAGTAGTCATTACTATGGAAACAACTATTTTAGGGCCTGCTATGCGTCGGGTTCTGTCCAAGATGCTTTCATGCATAATCTCACGTGTTTCTTTAGGCAGCCACATCCATCAGTCTTGTCTTCTAGAGTGTGGAATAAGGCTTAGACAGTTTGTATGTACCTGGTTATCTGAGGTCTCAGCCTTGCTCCCTTTTTCTATGGAGGCTAGGCTCTAAAATCAATGTTTTGTCATGGCCCCCTCTGCAGTTGCAATATCGGAACCTTCTCCTTATTTCTAAGACTAGGTTTTTGCCTGGGATTTTTATCTGACAATGCCATTCCTAGGAGCGGATTCCTGCTCTTTCTTTCTTCCTTCTAGACACTGCACTGTCTCTGGCTTGGAGGATCAACCCCCCCACAACTCTCAACTCATAGTCACAAGCTCCCCCACCATTACCATCCTTTATTGCTCGGGTATCTAGATCCTCCTTAGTAGCCCCTTTAATCCTTACTACTAGATACTTTTGAGGTGTGCCTGTCCCAGCACCTGATGGCTGATTCTCTCAATTGCCACCACTCTCCTCCCCTTCGGCAGTGCTGAGGGAAGACAGCCTCCCGTACGTCTCCCAGCCTCTCTATGGTGGGTATCCCTGACCTAAGTCTTCAATGGTTTCCAATGAGATCATGTCTCTCTCACAAAGTCCCAGAACACTTAATTGTTACATTCTACAGAAGAGAGAGATAGAGATAGATAGATAGAGAGAGAGAGAGAGAGAGAGAGAGAGAGAGAGAGAGCAGGGAGGATGTGTAATTTGTAAATCTTTATTTGCATATCTGTAACTATCAGGATAAATCCCACTGAACATCTCTCTCTCTCTCTCTCTCTCTCTCTCTCTCTCTCTCTCTCTCTCTCTCTCTCTCTCCTGTTCTCCAAACACCCAACTGCTTGTCTAAGGTGAAAGCAGTAATTAAGGGAACTCTGCTTTCTTTCCCAAGTGATATAGACGTGGCGCCAAGAAAGAAACTAAACCTGTTTGAGTATTCACAGCGACATCGTGACGTCTGAGCTGCAGCTTGAAGACTGAGGGAAAGTTCTTAAAGCCTTAAGATCTCTCTGCGTTAGATTTTCATTATGATGAGCTTAGAAACAGCTCAGGTGGAAGGGTGCTTATCTGGAAATGTACAAAACCCTTGGGTTCGATCCGAAGCACCCCACAAAACTGATCGCAGTCGGTATACACCTGTAATCCCAAAACCCAGGAGGCAGAAACAGGAGGATCAAGAGTTCAATGCAAGTTCAAGGCTAGCCTGGGCTACATGATACCCAGCCTCAAAAAAAATGTAATATTGATGTGAAGCTTTTCACATTCATGAAAATCTCATATAAGCCAGGTCTTCAGATTCTATTTGCTAGGTTTCTATGAACATATGTAGCCAGTGAGGAGGCAATGGAAGTTGGTCATTGCCCTCTGGCATTCGTGGTTTTGTTGATGAGGGCATGTTGAAATCTCTACAAGATGCTTGTTTTGTTGAGTGCTTGAATAGGGACCACAGTTGTCTTACTACTCTGTGGTTTTCAGAGTTGTAATTAGCATCTAGTCAGTCTTCAGGAAAGGCTGGTTAGATGACAGATACTTAGTTAAAATATTTGACTGGGATCTTATGCTGGGCTAGACTGGGAAAAGCATAAACTATCATTCATAGAATGTATACACATCTGTGTCACCGACTAGATTGCAAACATCCCAGGTAGAGGGTAAACTCTATGTACTGCATACAGATAAAAAACAAAAACAAAAACAGGTACTAGGAACTTATGCATATTAGCTATGTTTAAGGCTAAAGCTAAGGGTCAATCAGCCCTCCCTGAATCTTGAAAAAATAGATTGTTAGAAAAAAAAAAAAGAAAGTCTCATTTTAAATAGCCCCAAGTGTTGCTCTGCCCAGTGTGGGCTCTGTATGTTAGTAGATAAGTGCGTTAGCTGATGGGTCACAGGCACGTGTTATGTGTGTAAGATGGTCTCTACCACCAGCTTTCAGGAGCTTACGAGTCTGCATGGGAACAGGAAAGCAGATAGCTGGTGATAACTTTGAGTGTCTCAGTGAGGATTTTGGTGGTTTAATCTGGGTGTATTTCCCGAAGGAAGAGAAGGGTTTCAAGCTATCATTGAAAGCTGTGATTATAATTATAAACTGCCCCTCCACCCCCATCCCCAACCTCACACAGGAGATCAGAATTTCCTAGAATCTCTTTCTCTTTTTTTCAGACTGAATAACGATTGCTCTGGCCTTTAGCTGATCTGTTACAGCAGGGAGAGTGCTCTTGCTTTGTTGCAGGTAGGTTCACTGCTCCCCTGCTTCCATGATCTTGGAAGACCACTTTCCTCTCATTAGAGAGCAGACTTTGAGAAAAAGGAATGGGAAATCCAGCAGGGAGGGGTTTAGATTCAATGGTCTCACCGTGTGCCAAGCGGCCTATGACTGGGCAAGGACTATGAGGGGCTCTAAAGACTGGGATCCAAGAGTCCAAAAGGGGGGAAAGCAACACATTTAGATGTGTTAGAATTGGGGGCAGAGACTGCCAGATGCAAAGTGCGTGGGAAAGTCTGCTTTGTGAGTCCAGACTCACACCTTTCAGGGATAACATCTCTTCTGTTAGGGCTCTCTCATTCTCCACAAATCCTCCACAAACACCCCTTGGAGAGACTCCCATTCTCTCACCACTAACAGATTTACCACTTAGATTTAGGGGCACACACAGGTATCCTCTTTGAAAATACAAGAACTATTGCATCTCGTAGAAATAAGTCTCAAACAAACAGAAAACATTTTTCTGTATCTATGAATGGAAGCAGTTCTAAGCATTTATATTTTTGGCTGTGAACCTTAGCCTTTAATGGCTGAGCCATCTCTCTCCAGCTCACCGCAGAGTCATAACTAAGAACAAGAGACATTGAAGCCTTCTTAGACAACACCCTCCCCCCTGGCCCCCAAAAGAGGGAGAAAAAAGAAATAGTCTAGACAGAAAGCCATTGAAGAGACTCACTAAAAACCGTGAAAGATTCTGAAGTATATGTAGCTCTTCAAAGTAGACTGCTTCTGGTGAGGCGGTGGATTGGGGGCAGGTGGGACGGGACTCAGTTTTCTTTATGGGGCTGGTCACTGGGAGTTTACCATGCTTCAGTGAGTATATGGATAACACGATTTGGACTTGTTGGACTTGGTATTTTTTGTTTTTCTTGGGCAGAGGGCACAATGGTGGGAGCGTGGACCTGGGAGGAGTGGAGAATGTGATCAGCGTGCATTTTATAAAATTCCCAAATAATTAATAAATGTGTGTTTGGGAGGGGGAAGGAAAAAAGGAAGGAAGGAAGAAAAAAGGAAAGAAAGAAGCAATGAACAAATCTAGCTAAAGCAAGGGCTGTCAGCCTCAGGCTCCTGCAGAAAGTCAGGTGTGGTGTTGCACACCTGTTTCCCTGGTGCATGAAAGGCAGAGGCAGGAGGATCAAGTGTTTGGAGTCAGCCAGCACCACACAAAGAGCTGCTATTTCAAGGAAGAAAATCTACAAATAAAAAGCTTTGCAATGCCCTGGCCAGCCTACAAACTCATTTCTAGAACATTAGGGGAAACAACATTGGATTGAGTCTTAGGTGACATTAACAGACAGCTGTCCATCTTCTTAGGTGTGATAATAGTATGGGGTTGGATTGTTTGTTTAGGAAAAATGGCAACATGTAAGATGACAAAATGTCCTTATTGTTTTAAGCTTCATATTTCATGGTGGCTGAGAGTAGTTGGCATAAAGCAGAATTAATATAGGAAAGGAGTAAGTAGATCAGAGAACTTGGAGTTGGATGAGAGCAGGACACAGAAGTAACATGGAAGGGTCTGCTCCCTTGGCATTCATGGTTGGTAGCCAAAAACCTTTTCCCTCATGGGACTCCTTTACTTGACCCAGTTAGATAAAGGTTGTGTAACCCATTTTTCTAAAAATAATTTATTCACTTGGATTTTATATACATTACTGTTTTACCTCCATGCATGACTGTGTGAAGATGTCAGAGCCCCTGGAACGGGAGTTATAGATCACTGTGAGCTGACATGTAGGTGCTGGAACTTGAACCAGCATCCTCTGAAAGAGCAGCCAGTGTTCTTAACCACTGAGTCATCTCTCCAGCCCTGTGTAATCCATTTTAGCATCCAGGGCAGGGCTAGCTGTTCCTGCATGTCCCTGACTCTGAAAAACTACTCTTCCTGTGGAGCAAGCCACCAGCCCCTCTATGCCTTGTGCCACTTTGGTTCTGATGGTAACCTTGTTTTCTCTTCCCCCAGAGCCTCCCTCTCCCGGTATCCAGGGATCTGTGAGAGTGCCTCTGAGCCACCAGGAAGCAGACAGATGCATGATGGGTAGTGACTGTGATTCTCACGGAGATTGCTCGCTGGCTGAATTCCAGTTCTGGTCTATTCTTGCTCATGCCATTTGCCCCACCAGTCCCAGGAACCTAGACATATGGCATATGGGACGGAAAGGGACCTCGGAAATGAAAAGGGTCTCAAGCAGGGCAGGGCTGATGGACAGTTGCCCGGCTCCTGCCTCAGTGTTTCCACTTCAGAGTGGCCCGGTGTATCAGGCAGAACACAAAGTACAGTGACATCTCTCAGGGACAGCTAGACTTGAGGTAGAACCAAGACTTACTAGTCTCTGACTGCAGATCATGGCTGGATTTAGAGGCTACAGCATCAGGTCTGGGATATGCCCAAATCCTTGATGCAGAGGAAAGATTCCTGGCCAGCAACAAACAAACAAACAAACAATGGTCTCCTGGTGAGGATGTTCCTCCTCAAGTCTTCAGTGTTGCAAGGTCAGGAGCTTCACTTTATTATTAGTTTGGCCTGTACTAAGGTAACCTCATAAGACACATGGATGGCAGGAAGTCACTGTAAAGTGAGCAATAAATGGTCACAGCTGTCCAGTGACCAAAATAGCCATCATTGCTTTCCAAGACACCCACCTCCTAGAATGGCATGTGCGACCAGGAGGTTGTTAGGTGAGTATGTATTCAGACAAAAGGAGGGGCGTGGGTGGCTGTGGAATAGGTATAGGAAAGGCCACCCTCAGACATTTAGATACTCGGACACTGTCCACTGGTGTTTCTTGAGTGATCTCTCTTGACACGCCTTCTTCTGACGGCCATTTGCCATCATTTCAAAATAGTTTCTCCGTATCAGCCATTTTCTACTCTCCAGAGATGACTGCCACATCCTCAGGGAAGTTGGGTGACTTAATGCCCCAGGGTATTCTAAGATTTCTACGCCAAGGTAAAGAGTGGAGGTAGTGGGGAACATAGTTTGGCCATCCCTAGCCTGGCTCTGTGTGATACTAAAAGTGTTGCCACGGGGTTTCCAAACTCTAGTACAACAGGGGCCATGTCTATAGCATCAGTGAGGGGAGTGGGCTGGATAAAGGAATAATCCCCATAGCAACTTGAGGATAATAACAATGAATGCTCAGTGGGGAAGGAGATGAGAGCGAGTCACAGGGACTTTGAGGTGCTTAGTAGGCCATGTCCCTCACAGTGATGGGTGGTCAGCTTCAGCCAATTGTGTCCTTGGAGAGTGGATTCACTAATCTGTTGTTATTAGATCTGGTTTTTATTCAGGGAGAGTTGATAATTTTGGGGACCTTTCAGGCTAAATCTCCTGATGTTTGAATGTTGAACACCAACTGAAAAAAAATTTTTTTTAAATGTTCCTCTAAATGAGACCAAAACAAACATGTTGGGAAAGCAGAAATCCTGCCTTATTACTGCAATGCCAGTGTTCGGGAGGCTGAGACAGTACCATGAGTTTGAGTTTAGGCTGGACTATATAATGAATTACAGGCAGGCCGGGACCCTTTTTGGTTTACTCATAGGCATAAACTAACATGTGTGTGCAATGTCTCTATCTGTGATCTATAGATCACCACCACAACCTCTCTGTGGTTTGTGTTTGGACATACAAGGCAAGTTCCTGAGCCCACCCAGTCCCACAGTCTCTTTGCCTTTGAGGTAAAAGCCAAGAAGTTAACATTTCAAATATTTCTGCCAAAGTCTGAGAGTCATTGAGACATAGGGACTATAAAAACATCTAGTTTATATCTCTAGGGAGCTGGAAATGTCGGCAGAGACAATGAAAAAGAAAAGGAAAAGGAAAAGACAGGAAGCTCCCAGCATAGTGGTGCCCACCTTTAATCTAAGTACTCAGAAGCCTGACATAGGAAGAAGATCAGCCTAGTCTACAGAGTGACACCTTGTCTCCAAGGAGAGAGAGAGAGAGAGAGAGAGAGAGAGAGAGAGAGAGAGAGAGAGAGAGAGAGAGAGAAACCCAGCACAATGGCTGTGAGAGTCTGGGAACTTATTCTGGAGGCACATTGCAGGAAGACTGAAAGGCACAGGGGAGGCAGATCTATGCAGGTTGTGGGCCTGGAGCGAGATAAAGGCTACAGATAAAGGCATGACCATGGCTAATGTGGAACTCTTGATCTTCCTGCCTCCGTCTCCTAGGTGGTAGGACCACAGGCCTGCAAAAAAACAAACAAAACAAAAAACAAAAAAAACAAAAAAAACAAAAAAAACTATTTTAATGTGGTCAGGACCTGATTAAAGAAAGAGAGCTGAGTTGTTTTTCACCATGTTCATGTGCACACTGTGTTCATCTGTCTGTCTTCCCTGAGGAGTCTTTACTCCCCTACTTCTTCTTACAAGCATCTGGCATGGAATTTTGTGCTGAAATGAATACATTTGTCTTGGTTTGGTTTCTGGAGTGATGATAAAGGCCATGACCAATAGCGACTTGGAGTGGGAAGTGTTTAGACATCCCAGCTTACATCCCAGCCTACACATCCCAGTTGTTCATAGTACACCACAGAGGGAGGAACCTTAAGGCAAGGGCTGGAGTCGAGACCTTGTAGGAGTGCTGCTTACTGGGTTGCTCTCCATGTCTTGCTCAGCCGGCTTTCTTATAAAACCCAGGACCCACAGTGAGCTAATCCCTTCTATCCATCCGTATGTATATGTGGAGGGTTGATGCCCCAGCATAGGCAGATGCTAGAGCAGTGAGGTGGGAGTGGGGGAGTGGAGGAGTGGGTGGGGTGCACCCTCTTAGAAGCAGGGTCGAGGAGGGATGAGATGGGGGGTTTCAGAGGGAAAACCAGAAAGGGGGATACGATTTGATATGTAAACAAATAAAATGATTAACAATTTTTTAAAATGCCTCCACAGGCTTCCCTATAGGCCAATCTGGTGGAGCATTTTGTCAACTGAGGTTCACACTTCTCAGGTGACTCTAGCTTATGTGAAGTTGACATAAAAACTAGGCAGCACAGCATTCAAAGGAGATAAGAGGAGGGCTCTTCTAGGGATATCACTAGTCACTGAGGACTACCAAGGGGAGACTTTGAAGGTCAGAGTAGTTTGACTCTAATCAAACTGCTTAGACTACTGAAGACAAATCTGTCCTACCTCTGACTCATTTACCATCCAGAACAGAATGCCCGAAAGATAGTACAAAAAAATGAAAATAATTTTAGGTGCCATTTGCCTATGTGATACTTTTTAAACAGAAGGGGGAACCAGAGACAGGAGACACAGCAGAGATGAGCCACAGCAGTATGTTCTGCTTCGAAGATCACTGAGCACCTACTATGTGCTATGTTCAGTTAGGTTCCATGTACACAAAATCTCTTCAGTCACCTGAAAGTAGGTATTAAATGTCCCCATTTTATAGATAAGGAAACTGTCTGCCTGCCTTCAATTACATCCCAATGACTCAAGCAAGAGAAAGAGGCAGGACATTAAAGAGGCTAACCAGAAGCTAACACCTGGGCACTTGGGTCTGGACAACACCAGAAGAAAGTATCTGAAGAGATAAAGGAAAACTTAGGTAGAATCTCCTTGAATGAGTAGGGACTTACTCTCCTGTGGCAAGTGCTTGTGGGAGACTTTCCATATAAAATAAGCACCTCCCACAAAGCCTTACAGTGATTTAGAGGCTCTGTAATCTGTTTGGCTCATCTCTGCCTAAGGTGAGGTGCTACAAGCAACTGACACTTTCTTGGGCACCTATGGCATTTAAACAACTGCTTGGTTGCATGTATGTCCTCTCTCAAGCCACAGATCATGATGCTTGCCTGTCACCCTGCCATTTCAGAAGTGGAGACAGGAAGACCTGTCTTATCCATTATGAGGTTGTACTGGCTGGTTTTGTGTCAATTTGACACAAGCTGGAATTATCACAGAGAAAGGAGCCCCAGTTGAGGAAATGTCTTCATGAGATCCAGCTGTAAGGCATTTTCTCAATTAGTGATCAAGGGGGGAGGGCCCAGCCCATTGTGGTCAGTGCCATCGCTGGGCTGGTAGGCCTGGGTTCTATAAGAAAGCAAGATGAGCAAGCCATGGGAAGCAAGCCAGTAAGTGACATCCCTCCATGGCCTCTGCATCAGCTCCTACTTCCTGACCAGCTTGAGTTCCAGTCCTGACTTCATATGGTGATGAGCAGTAATGTGGACATGTAAGCTGAACAAACCTTTTCCTCCCCAACTTGCTTCCTGGTCATGATGCTTTGTGCAGCATAGAAACCCTGACAAAGACAGAGGTCTCCCATGTGGTGGCATCTGATCTATGCCCTCCCACACTTCTGGTGGCAGCTTCTTCCAGCTCACTGCTGCTACCCTCCTATGGCTCAGTTGGTCCCAGGTCTGTACTGAGAAAGAATCTAGGTATTATCAAACTATGCCACTTTGAGATGCATACAGTGACCTCAACCTTTCCTTCCTCAGCGGGTTTCTTTTCCTTCTGGGATACTGGGACTTTGTAATGAGGCCACTGATACCTAGAATTGGGTTCTGAGCCTGAGGAAACAACCATCAATGGATCTAGTCACCAGTACCCAGGAAAGCTTGAGGCCAACACAACCTCTAGGACACCAGCCCCTATTTGCCCCCATTGAACCAAATGTGTACGAGCTCTGCGGCTACGTCATGCAGTGTGGGGTCCTAACCACCTTTTACAATAAGCTTTGAAACTCAGTACATCTTACACAGCCAAGGACACGTGACCATCATTTACTTCATTTTCCTCAAGTTTTCAAACACCCCATTTAAAACTGTTGAGGAATCATGGAAAGTTTAAAAAGTCGACATTCCCGATGCCTCCTCAGAGGCTCTGCCAGAACCATAGTGATTCAGAGGAGGATGCTTGCAGCTAACCATCGGACTGAACACAGGGACCCCAATGAAGGATCTAGAGAAAAAACTGAAGGAGCTGAAAGGGTCTGCAACCCCATGAAAGAAACAAAATTATCAACTCACCAAACCCACCTAAAACACCAACCAATGAACTTGCATGGAGAGACCCATGGCCCAGGTGCATATGCAGCAGAGTAACATTTCTGACATCAGAGGGAGGAAAGGCCTTTGATCCAGCAAAGGGTCCTTTCCCTAGTGTAGGAGAACTCCAAGATGCTGAGGTGGGAGAGGGTGGTTGGGAGAGGGAGCACCTTCACGGGGGCAATGGGGGGGGGTTGGGGGAAAGGTATAATATCTAAAATGTAAATTCGGAGAATATCCAATAAAAAATAAAAACAAAACCCATATTCTCAAAGCCAAGTTTTCATGAACTACAAGGTTGAGGAGAGACTTCCCTGCTGTTCAGAATTATAAAAATGAGAAGCTTCGAAGGTCTTGGCAAATTAAACAAGCAAACCAACCAGAGAGACAGCTGAGTGGTTAAAAGCATTTTTTTTCTCTTTCACAAGACCTGCGTTTGATTCCTAGCACCCTTGTCAGGTGGCTCACAACTACCTGTAACTCCATCTTCTGGAGACCCAATGCCTTCCTCTGGCCACCACAGGGATGTACATGCAGATACACATACATATATAACAATCTTTTAAAAATGTAAACGGCATCTTTGGAGGAGGCAGCAAAGCGGGACACAGAGCAACATGGAGAGGGGAGTGTCCCCGAGAGACCAGCTCCTCCCAAACAGAATCACATAATATGAGGTGATCACATAATCAGGAAAGGTCTGTCCCAACACTGACAAAGAAAGACTGGGACTTTAACCACATCCTAGAACCAATCAGCCAGAAAACAAATGATCATGTAATAGGAGTCGAAGAGGAAGGAGACCAACGGATGTATTCCACTGGCCTTCATACCTGATGGGTCCCTTCTGCATCCAGAAAGACCCTGCCTGGACCCCACTGTGCATCCTATGTGGGGCCCTGAGTCGTGCTTACTTAGCCCTTCATGGTTCTGTTTAGAGCTCATTCTGCATCTGTAGGTCCTCCTTCAGCTCTACCTCTGACATCTTTTGTGGAAAGGACTTGGAGCCCTGGTCGGTTTGACAATATGGGGGAAGCTTTCTGGTCATCTCTGTGTCCTCACTAGCATGCAGGTGGTCTGGCGAAAGATAATATGCAATATTTATTTCCCAGGGTTGCTGTAAGAACTGGAATCGTGTCTGTACAGTGCTGGGCCAGATAGATACCAAACAAACAAAATCTAACTTGTGTTTTCCTCCAGCATCCTACCTTCACCCTTTTTCTAGGGTCTCGTCTCCTTCTCCGCCTTCTCTCTCCTTCTCCTTTTCCTCCTCCTTCTTCTTCATAAATAGAAGCAGACCCGTGATTCCTTTCAGACCAGTCCTCTGAACTCAGCTATGGGCTGTACAACAGCATTTCTGGGTCAAAGTACTCAGCAGACCCAGGTTCTGAATGAGAAATAGGTTGAAAACCAGACTTGAAGGCAGACTTGACCCTGAGGAGGCAGGGATATGCTCTGGGGCAGAGGCATCAAGTGCTCTTTCTTCTTCTGTGACCTTGCTGTCACTCTGCAGCTGGAGCCTGAAGTGGAGCATTCACTTCCAGCAGGATGGTGGCTGACCCTGGCTGGCATGGGGACCAGAATCTGGCCGAGAAAATAATCCATTCCATGGTGTCCCCTCTTAGTGCTGAATCTACAATTAGAGCCCGTCCTTTGGGTTATAGACTGTTTTCTTAGAAGGGCTGTTTTAGAAATGAAAATCATCCTCTGGGGATACTATTTAGCCTTAACAGCTTAGCATGGGTTAGGATATTTTGGATTGTGCAGGCACAGAATTGTAAAAAGGACCTTTCCCTACTGTTAGACACCGACTGGAAAAAAAAATAGCTCTTGTATTTCAAGACAGTCATCTTTCAGACTGGAATGTCTCTGCCACCTTCAGACATGGACTGAAGAGAGTACACAAGAGTTCTGGATCTCCAGCTTGGTTTGCATTTGGTTGTGATGTTGTATTTTGCTTTTGTTTTTCAGTTCCAGAAATCCAACCTAGCATCTCAAGCATGGTAAATAAGTGCCCCCCTGGGGGGCACACTCTTAGACACACCAACTGTACATCTGTAGTGTATGAGACTTCACAGTCTCCATTATCATATGGCTAAGTCCCTTCCCATCCTGCCTCCCGGCTCTTTCCTGTCTTTTCTTCCCTCTTCCCGTCTCTATACTCAGACCCATACCACACTTACTGTTTCTCTGAAGAGTAACTTGACGGGTTACAGGTGTGGTAACATGTCAGTCACAATTACATTTAGAAATACGTATCTAGTGTGCTGGCCGGTCTTGTGTCAACATGATACACAAACCAGAGATATCTGGAAGGAGAGAACCTTGATTGAGAAAAATACCTCCATAAGGGTGCAGGGCATTTTCTCAATTATTCATTGATGGAGGGGGGTGTGGGTGGTGACATCCTGGGCTGGTGGTCCTAGGTTCTATAAGAACCAGGTTAAGTAAGCCAAAGGAAGCAAGGCAGTAAGCAGCACCCTTCCATGGCCTCTGCATCTGTTTCTGCCTCCAGGTTCCAGACCTGCTTGAGTTTTTATCCTGACTTCCTCCAACAAAGGACTGTGATCTGGAAATGCAAGCCAAACAAATCCTTTCCTCCCCAACTTGCTTTTTTGGATATGGTGCTTCATTGCAGCAACAGAAACCCTGACGAAGATATTGAGATAGTAACAACATGGTGTCTGATGCTTGCCTCAAAATAATACTGGGGTGGAGAATCGAAAGAGATTTAGATGAAACCAAGTTGTCTCTCTACTGATTATGGCAACCACTGGGGGATGGAAACAGGGTTTCCTTATGCTGTTCTCTCTGGTTTTGAATATGATTCAATATTCTTTAATAAAAAGTATAAGATGGAAGAAAATAACTGTCCCCGGTGGGTAACAAAAGTTGAGGTAGTTGAGAAGGTTTTATTAGTAACAGCTTCTATAGGATCACTTGACTAGTACATGTAGGTTAAAAGGATGCATCTTAAAATGCATAACTGAAGAAGAGTTCCAGTGAATCTAATGCTTCAAGATCATCAACTTCAACGATGGAGTCTTCGATTTAGTAATACGACAAGAAGAAGAAACAGGAGCTAAAAAGCTTGAGCGTAGATAACGAAATCACTGTTGTTGCAGACAATATTACATGCCTAGATAACTTGCACACTTTAGAAATACAGGAAGGAGCCAAAACCCAGTACTGGCAATAAGCAGTCAGTGACAGAAGGTACAGTAGAGCTGTACAGTAGCGTGCATAATGGGAGCAGAAACCGCAGGGCATGCTGAACCCAACCATCTTTAGGTGGATAGACTTTTATGAAGAAAGTTAGGGGACATTACTGAAGAGTATCAGACCTTAATTAAAATCATAATGCTGCTACCCAAGAATCAGTGTTTCAACAGATTTCTGTGGAGCTGGACTGAGAAAAAAAAATACAGTTTTTCAAAGTTTGGAAAAACAGCTTGAGAAGAACAAGGGGAGAGGGGCTGGAGAGGACTTGCTGCTCTGCAGAGGACCCAAGCCTATTCCCAGCACCCAAGTCAGTGGCTCACAACCACCTGTATCCCCAGTTCTCAGGATACGCAATGCCTCTGGCCTCTGGGACACCTATGCTCACATGTGTTCCTCCCCACACACACTCACACTTACACACATAATCAAGAATAGTACATACTACATACTTACATTTTTAAAAGGATAAGGGGTAGGCTCATATTTTTTTTTGTTTTGCTATATCTTAAAGTTCATTTTCAAATAGTAAAATATTAGAAGGGAGATTATACAAATGGTGGAACATGTTAGAAAGAGATCCTAGAAATAGTCAATAAAAACATTAAGATTTGGTAATTATCCAGGTAATAGACAGATAACAACGGATTGCTCAGTGAGTGGAAGAACTGATGTTCCCCGGGAGGAAAATGAAGTTAGAGACTCACTTTATTCATTCACAAAAAGCACATTCCCAAAGAATTTCTAGCCTAAAAGTAGAAAACAGTGCTGGTGTATGTGTGTGGAGGGGGCCGTGGATCACTACAGGAGGGACTAGTTCTCTTCTGTAAACAGAGAACATAAGGCACAAGGGTTGGAATAAGAGGAATTATGGGGCTTCGTGGTTAAGAGCACTGGCTGCTTTTCCAGTGGTCCTGAGTTCAATTTCCAGCAACCACATGGTGACTCACAACCATTTTGAATGGGATCTGATGCCCTCTTCTGGTGTGTCTGAAGACAGAGTACTCATACACATTAAATAAATAGATGTTTTAAAAATAGAAAAACTATGAACTAAATCCTAATTAGATTTTTTGTGTAGTAAATGACTCCATTCAACATTAAGGGCTGAGTCATAGGCCACAGTTCATATTTGCAACATGTGGTAACATAAAAATGGTCGATATCAGAACATGTGAAAGAGACCTGAAGTGAGAAAGTCAGTTCAGAAGTTACATGGAGGATTTGAATGATTCATAAAGAAGAAATCAAAACAAGTAAAAGGGTGAGATCCTCAGAACCAGTTATAACCAGGGAGCTACAAAAAGGGACCAAGATATTGCCCACACAGACCAGGTTGACAAAACCTATCAAGTCTAGTCATAAGGAGACAAGAAAATTAAAATGCACCAAGTAGGGCAGCTAGTTTAGAGCTAAAAATTTGGGCTATGGCCTCTCTCTTTAAAAAATCCATTCATACCTGGCTGTGGTGACTCACACTTTTAATCCCAGCACTCCAGAGGCAGAGGCAGATGGATCTCTGATTTTGAGGCCAGCCTGGTCTACAGAGTGAGTTCCGGGACAGCCAGGACTACACAGAAAACCCCTGCCTTGAAAGAACAAAACAAGTGAATAACTGGAAGCAAGAAGGCAGGCTGTGCTGGGTGCAAGAAGATACCGCAACTTGGGAGTCTGGATGGACACAGTCTCTGGGGGAAGGTTATAGTTTTTTCCCCCTTAGTGGACGGTTCTAGAGTGAGTTTGCATAGAGGGAGAAATGGAAACAATTGGCTCACAAGCAAAATTCTGGAAAAGGTGGAAGCCTGGGCACAGAAAGATAAAGTGTGAGATGTACAGCAAGCAGAACAATCTAGAAAAGATGCTACTTGGTTATGTGGGTGCGTGGTTTGGCCAAGGGGTCTGGATCAGCTTTGATTAAAAAAGCAAGTTGAAGGGACCGGTGTCACAGACCCGGCCCCGTCACAGAGCTCTCTGAGAGGCCTCCCTCATACTACTGGGGCTCCTAAGGAATTCCAACCTAAGTAGGGAGTCCTAACAGTGTGAAATCCCGGAAGACAAAATGCCAACCAACACCATGTGGTGCTTGCTCCATCAAGCTGAAGACTTTCTCAGGGCTAGGTGGTATTTACTTGTTTGTGATCATCTGCAGCCTTTCAGACAGCTCCCATCACAACTGCGCTGTTGAAGATCATGTAATTATCTTAGCTTGTCTTAGCTTCTCTTGAGGCACAGAATGCCTGCACGCTGTTCTGTTCTGGTTCTGCGCTGCTGCTGACTAGCTATGTGACCTTCTAAGTAAGTGACATGATTTCTAAGGGGTTGCACTTCTGCCTCACAGAGTGGTTAACGACACCCCTAGCTCATGAAATGTATCCCCAGAGAGGCTAGAAGTTCAGACTTAGCCTGGAGATGCAAACTCTATTTGGAATTTCTCCTGTCATGCGCTCTAATCATGCCAGACTCCCAGGTCTAGCTTCTCTCCTGACCTTTCCCCTGACTCGCCCCCGCCCCAGTCACAAACGTCCTCACTTTTCTTCTGCCTTCAAAGCTCCAAGTGCCCATCATAAGAAAAATGGCTGGCACATCTGGCTCTCCAAAGTCGGTTTCTTTAGGGCATGCTTCTCAGCCATTTGAGATCTTTCACACATGCCTGGGGATCCCCGCAGCAGCAGCAGCAGCAGGAGCACTGTGTTTGGAAAGAGCTCTCAGAGCTCTCTCTCTCTCTCTCTTTCTCCTTCCCTCCCTCCCTCCCTCCCTCCCTCCCTCCCTCCCTCCCTCCCTCCCTCCCTCCCTCCCTCTCTCTCTCTCTCTCTCTCTCTCTCTCTCTCTCTCTCTCTCTCTCACACACACACACACACACACACACACACACACACACACACACACACACACACACACAAACGCATACTTACCTGTCTGGAGAGAGTCAAGGGACCAGGATGGCAGTGTAGGTGAGTTTGTACTCAGCCGATCCTGGCAGCTGATAAGGGCTAGGCTAGTTTCTCCCTTCCACTCCATGTTTCTCCATCCTCCTCCGCTACAATCCCACTCCACCCTCCTCTGCAGGAGCCAATCGACAAGCGGCAGCCTCTGGACTAGGAATCCAAGAGCATAAAACGCCCTGGGCTGCAGCATCTGCTCCTGCCTGTGCTCACCCTGCCGTGAGAGAGCGGTGGGAGCCCTTTCTAATTCCTGCAGGCAACCCCCATGGTCCTGGACTCAAGACAACTTAGGAACGTCTACTCTTTCTAATTCCAAAAAAAAAAGTTTGGTCAAAGTGAACTTGGGGTGGATTTGGGAGATGGCAGCTGCTCCTGCTTCCTCTCAGAAGCCCCCTCCAACCTTCCTTCCCACACTGACACCCAGCTCCCAGACCCTCTTTTTCTTTCTTTGATTCCCCAGCCTCTGTGAGGTCAGGGATGTCGGTCCTGCTCTCTCCTCCTTTTGTTTTCCTCTCCATCCTTGTCTGCTGAGCTGTCTCACCTCCTTCCAAGCCTTTACCCCATCATCACCCCTCACCCCCCTTCTCCCCACCTCTAAACCTTTCTCTCTCACTCCATTTTATCTATCCAATTTCTTGCTTGCACCCACGCCGTCCCTCCACCTACCTTCCCCACCTCTCCCTCAAATTCTAACCATGAATTCTGAGCCTTTTTGGACGGCTACTCCCTCCCCTGGAGGCACCGTGCCTGTCGCCAATGCCACCACACCGTGGCTCGGTAGGGATGAAGAGCTAGCCAAGGTGGAGATTGGTATCCTAGCTACTGTCCTGGTTCTGGCCACAGGAGGCAACCTAGCTGTACTGCTGACCCTGGGCCGCCAGGGCCACAAGCGCTCCCGCATGCATCTGTTCGTGCTGCATCTGGCCCTGACCGACCTGGGTGTGGCGCTTTTCCAGGTACTGCCTCAGCTTCTCTGGGACATCACCTACCGCTTCCAGGGCTCTGACCTCCTCTGCCGGGCTGTCAAGTATCTCCAGGTGCTAAGTATGTTTGCTTCCACTTACATGCTGCTGGCCATGACACTGGATCGGTACCTGGCTGTCTGTCACCCTCTTCGAAGCCTCCGGCAGCCCAGCCAGTCCACCTACCCTCTCATTGCTGCTCCCTGGCTGCTGGCTGCCATCCTCAGCCTCCCTCAGGTTTTCATTTTTTCGTTGCGAGAGGTGATCCAGGGCTCAGGGGTGCTGGACTGCTGGGCAGATTTCTACTTTCCCTGGGGCCCACGGGCCTACATCACCTGGACCACCATGGCCATCTTTGTGCTCCCCGTGGTGGTGCTTACAGCTTGCTACAGCCTCATCTGCCGTGAGATCTACAAGAACCTGAAAGTCAAGACACAGGGTGGCAGGGAGGAAAGAAGGGGCTGGCGGACTTGGAACAAGTCCTCATCTTCTGCCGCCGCTGCAGCCACGAGGGGGCTGCCATCCCGGGTCAGCAGCATCAGTACCATCTCCAGGGCAAAGATCCGAACCGTGAAGATGACCCTTGTCATTGTGCTGGCCTACATTGCTTGCTGGGCACCTTTCTTCAGTGTCCAGATGTGGTCTGTGTGGGACGAGAATGCCCCTAATGAAGGTAAGTATGTGTGGTGGGTGGGGTGGGGGGAGGGGGCAGGCAATAGGGTCAGGATAAGGATCACAGTGTCTCCCCGGGCCAGGCAGGACGCAAATGAATGGAGTAACTAAAAAGTCAGTGCTTGCTTGTCTTAGTGCTGCTGTAATAAATACCCACCTAGCACTTAAAGCACAGAAGTTTATTTCTCACTGTCCTAGAAACTGGGAAGTCTGGGAAGGCTCTTCTTAAAAGCGGGGACTTTCTGAAGATTTTCAGGGTTGTGAGGGGCACCCCTGAAAGTGGCGAAATTAGTTTTTATAGTGGGCATACTTTTTCTAGCTAACTCATTAACCCATTGATTCTTAGGCCCCTAAGGTCTTATCAGTTTCCAAAGGTCACCTGAAAAGTGCCATTGGCATAGACTTTGAGGACTCTGTTTCTAATACAAGAATTCTGGGGACACTGAGGCTGTGTTGAGTGGATAACAATTAAATGGAATTTCTTGATTTTTTTTAAAATTAAGATTTAATTTTTTAGGTATATGATATTCTGCCTGCCTAGCCAGCAGGGGGCGCCAGATCTCATCCTTGATGGTTATGAGCCACCATGTGGTTGCTGGAAATTGAACTCATGATTTCTGAAAGAGCAGGCTTAACCTCTGAGCCATTTCTCTAGAACAAATTTCTTGATATTTTAAATTTTGGTTACTTATTTTAAAGTTTTAAAATACCGTGTGCTGCTAGCGAAGAACATCTGGTCTGGAACAGCACAGAGATTAGCATGGCCCCTGTGGGAAAGAGGTTTTGGTGTATTTGCTCAGACAACTTCTAGCATGCTACATGAACTTGAGGATCACAGACTAACAGATCTGAAAGGGGTTTCAAACAATCTGGCCCAGGGTGGCAATGTTGGGTATGAGGACAGCCTTCTTTCTGGGTGCCCCTCCCTTCTGAGTCTGGACATAGCTCTGTGGCTTTCTCAACAGCCACTTCTAGTTAGTTAGGGCTGGCAAATGTCAGCATTTAGATCTCAAGTATAACTCCGTTCTGTCATGGAGGAAACGGAGGCACAGAAAGGATCTGTGACTTGCCCAAGGACACTCAGCCAGGGGTGACAGAGCAAAGAGCAGAAAGCCCAATCTTTCAGGTTTTCCCAGTCTTTCTTTCTTTCCTTTTCTTTTCTTTCTAGCTATTTTATTTTATGAGTACAGATATTTTGCCTGAATGTCAGCGGCCAATGTATGTACTTGGTATCCACAGAGGCCAGAAAAAGGAATTGGCTTTCCTGGAACTAGGGTGATAGATGGTGACGAGCCACCACAAGGGTAGTGGGAATAGAACCCAGGTCCTCTACAAGACTACTTTCTTTCTTTCAGCCTGCACCTTGTCTACAACCCTGCTTCTTAACTTGAATCTACAAGGAGAGAGGCTTTCCCTGTATCTGATAAAGTGAGACTCTTCCACCCCCCCAACAAAAAAAGAAAAAGAAAGAAAGGAAGGAAGGAAGGAAGGAAGAAAGAAAGGAAGAAAGAAAGAAAGAAAGAAAGAAAGAAAGAAAGAAAGAAAAAGATTAGCTTTATATGATGCCAGAGAACAAAGTAGTCAGCAGCCTCCTGAGCTTCAGATGCTGCAGGTGGCTCAGGCTGGCCTTGTGACTACTGTGCAGCCTGGACCGATGTCGAACTTCTGGTCCTCCTGGCTGCTGGGAATACAGATGTGTAACACCATGATTGGTTCTGTCTTTTTGACATTAGTCTGAACACAAGGTGTTTGCAAGTTTTTCTGAAAGCAATGAGCACATTAAATCCAACTTACTATTAAGGATACTAGCCAAGGCTAGACCAGTAGGAAGGGCTTCTGGGTACCAAGCCTGTGGATCTAGATGGTGTTGTGGAGTGGCTTTCTCTGTAGTACCTCTGAGAGATTTGGAGCTCAGCGTGGCCTTAAAGCTGTTGGCCCAAGATGCATCTGCTCATAGTGATAGAGCCAGCGCTCGAAACAGGTGGTTTATGGGCCAGCTTTATCTGTCACATGGCTTCTCTTCCCGAGAATTACAGTCTGGCCAATGATGCCAAAGATGAGGTAGGTTTTGCCCTTTATTGAAGGATGTGTAGGAAGATGAATTCTATTTTCTCCATTAGTTGGTAAGATTTAGCCCATTTGCCTGAAGCATCCACCTTCATTATTAGAGTGTCCCCAAAACGTTGTCTGCATAGACAGTGATTTCCCGTGGCCTAGGGCCTGTCTGACCCAGCCGTGCAGAGACAAACACTGTCCTACAATGTCCTCTCAGATGAAGAATAAAAGCTTTAGAATTATTTGTTCAGTACACCTTGTTCTTGCATGGTTTGGGATTAGATCTGTCTCCTTGCCCCGGTTAGCTGAATCTGTGCCTGGATTGGGTGTGGTGAATCCTCCCACAAGGGCTGAGAAGCAGAGCTTCCATGGAATCCGATGCTCCCTCGTGGTACATCCTCAGCCTCTACACTGTGTCTCATTCAGATGGACCAAACCAAAACATGCTTCCCAAGGCATGGAATTTGTCCACTGAGGCAAGATGGCTTCAGCTTCTTTCCCCATGACCTGTGCCTTTTATTGAATGTTCCCACTTTATACCTTCATGTGTGTGTGTGTGTGTGTGTGTGTGTGTGTGTGTGCACGTGCCATGTACTGCTGGGTAAACACATGAGCTGGAACTTTGATGTTAGTGCTGGGAGCTCTGGGGGGTGCTTGGAGCTCTTGGAGGTGCTTGGAGCTCTGGGGAGTGCTCTTGGGGGTGCTGGGAGCTCTGGCGGTAGGGGGTAGGGGGTAAGGGGAGAGGTCTAGGATCTCTGCTTTAAAGGCAGAAGGCATGGAGTGGCAATTCTTGTTGACTATGCTAGAACTGGAAGGTCTGCTTGTGAGTTTCCTTTCAAGTCTGCCATTTCTTTAAAAAAAAAAAAAAAGTCTACTTCTGTGCAGAAGTTAGTATGCCAGCTGTGCCATTGCCCAGATGTGCCCAGATGTGTCCAGCAGGAGGCCAGAGTCATCCCGGCAGCTTTCCTGTGCTGAGGGAAGTGTTGCCATTAAGCTCTAGGAAGAAAACTGAATCTGGAAGTGATTTTGCTGACCTTTCTTACCTGTACATTTTACCTGCCTCAGACAGATTTTCATTTTTCTCCCACGAGAGAGTAGATTCCTAGCGACAACTTAAGAATGAGATTGGGATCCAAGCAGATGCTCTGTGCCTAGACCTGCCCACCCTGTTGAACTTGGGGGTGGTGGCAGACTTGCAGGACAGGCATGTTTCCTTCATTGTCCTCCCAAGTCCCTCACACAGGAACCTGCACGAGCCGGTGACCACATGTTCAGTGACCAAATGACAGAAAGACCGAGACTAGAGAGAAGGAGGAGGCAGACCACAGAGCCCCAAGAAGCCATTATCCATAATGCAAATGAAGGTGACATATAGGGCATGGTACAGACAGTGTCTCGTCTTATTCTATATCCATTAAGGCCAACCATGTGTTGAAGTCACAGGTGGATTTGGGGATTGAAAAAACTCAGCGAAAGCAAGGAACTTCTGAGTGTGTGATGATGGAGGATTTGTTCAAGATCCAATGCGTAGTGAATCTGTGCTGTGTCTGGCAATACACACCTGTGTTGCACCCTGCAGGTCCACTGCAGCCTTGGTTCTGAGTGTGCAACACACACACTCTGCACTGTGTGTGCTGCGGTACCTTGGAATGCCAAAGAATGCTGCGTGAAGCACCTTAGCTCAGATCCAAAACGAACGGCTGCGTGTTACAAACGGCAATGTTTTCATTTCATGCACAAGCTGTTGGCTCTTGTAGAAACATAAAGCTTTAAAGCGAAATTAAAGTCCAGCCACCCTGTCACAGGGGTCGCCTAAGACCGTTGGAAAGCACAGATATTTACATTACGATTCATAACAGCAGCAAGATTGCAGCTTTGAAGTAGCATCAAAAATAATTTCATGGCTGTGGGTCACACGAGGGACTGTATGAAAGGGTCACAGCATTAGGAAGGCCGAAGAGCCACTAAATGAGGTGAAGGCTTCTTGAGGAGGCAGATAAAGATGGCTGAAGTTATCCAGCTGAGAGCTGTCTTTGGTATGATACGTTTTACCTCACCATTTCCATGGGTCAGGGATTCACACACCATTTTTGTTGGGTCCTATGACTCAGAGTCTCTTGGAGGTAAGCAGTCATGTTGTGTCAGCCGGGTCTAAAATCTGCTTTCAAGCGAGCTTGTGTGTGGGTTGTCTGGCAGGCCTCTGTGCGTAGGTCAGCCATGAAGGCCTCTCCACAGGCCTCCTAGTAGCCGGTTGGCTTCTCCTGTAGTGAAGTAGTTTTACAAGTTTCATCCCAAGGTCTGCTGATCGATTGTTTTGGGCCCGAGGCAAAGGAGAATATGGTGAGCAGAGCATTTTGGTTTTGGCAAGGATGCTCTGTAGAAAGTGGAAAAAACCCAAAATCACCCTTAACTCTGTCGCCTCTGCTCAGCGTGCGTCGAGTTAGCTTGTGTTTGGATTGAGCTGGATTGGAATGCTTGAGCTTTAAAATGTCCGTGTGAGTTACATGACTTGAGTTTCATATTATAAAGTAACCAGGGGAGGAGGTTCAGTGGGTCAAGTGTTTACATAAAAACACGAGGACTTGAGTTTGAATCTCCAGCGTCCATGGGGAAAGACTGGCGGGGAGGTGGGATCTGGCTAAGTCCAGCCAACCAGTGCGCTCCAGGGTCATGTGTCAAAACAATACAAAAGCAATAACATGGAGAGTGATAGAGGAAGTTGGTTGACACAAACCTCTGACCTCCACACACACATGTGCAAGCATGTGCACCTGTATACACATCTGCACAGGCATACACATACATGTATCAACAACGTCAGAGGAAAATATCATTGAATGAATTTTGACCGGGGATTGGGATCGAGTTTCCAATAACATCTAACATGTTCTTATCTTGTCTTCGGTCGTTTTATATTACATGTTCATACAAAGCGACATTCTCAGCATTGACTATTATACAAAGTACTGGTCAACTCTGAGAAGCATTGAAAACGCTCTGTGTTCTGTGATATCGAATATTTGGCTAAGATATGCTTACATGAGAACAAGCAAACCCATCCATACCCTTGTCATGAAGACTTGTTTTAGTAGCTACTGATATCTGTAACTCAAGACATTTATTTTAAAACAAAATTTTGGTACATATTTATTACAGACTAGAGAAACCCAGAAAGTCTGCACTGTAATTTCAGTGACAGATATGTTATTTGTTTTATGTATATGAGTACATACACTGTAGCTGTCTTCAGACACACCAGAAGAGGGCATCAGATCCCATTACAGGTGGTTCCAAGCCAGCATGTGGTTGCTGGGATTTGAACTCAGGACCTCTGGAAGAGCAGACAGTGCTCTTAGCCACTGAGCCATCTCTCCAGCACTGACAGTTATTTTTCAAGAGCAAAATATGTGAAGGAACCAGACCCCCCCCCATACACACCCGCAAAAGTCCATAGCAGCAACAGAGAGAAAAGATGTTGGAAGATCCCCTCTTCTTGGCAGCCATAAACTGACGTTTTAGAGAGACCCCAGCTGTTTCCGTGGCTTGGTGACCCGAGGCCCTCTGTGAACTGTGCTCTTTAGAAATTCAGAGCAGGTGCCGTGGGTTTATATGCTGGACCTGGCCAGCGGACCACCAGACAATGGTGAAACTGAGTTGGAGCAGACAGTATTCAGTGATATCGAAACCTCGCCATATCCACAGGCTGCAAGGGAACTGCTGGGATCAAAGGTGTGTGCCATTCTGCTCGGCTTTTGAAGATGGGATGTGTGCTGGTTTCGGGAAAGGAGCAGTGGGCGACTTTCCTTGTGATCTTCGAGCCCTCGATTCTGGGCTGAGGGTAGATAGAGCCAACTCCGTGTTGGCCAGTCAGATCCTCCCACCTAGAAATCGGAGACTCATACTTTCTAGGGCTCATCACCTGGCCCACTTGGATGGCAGTCTGTACCAGATGTGCAGAAGACACAGGAGAGGCAAAGGGCACACAGTCGGGGGGTCGGAGGGAGAGGGGGTATAGGGAGAGAGAGAAAGGGAGAGAGGGAGACAGAGACAGAGAGAACACGGGCTCCAAGCAGTACTTCAAGCATCGGGAACTATACCGGTGGTGCGGGACTAGTGTTTGCAACTGGACTCCACAGGTGAGAACAGCACGCGCAGCCCGAAACTGGACTCGGAAATATCCCTGCGAATCCTGCGGCATCTATGATCTGACACCTGGAAGGCAGTAACAGGCTTCTGGGCACCAGGGAATGAATGCCAAGAGACTTGAGAGGGAGAGAGCATGGGCCAGACTGCATTCGTGCTCTGCGCCCCAATCCAGCTTGCTCCCCTTCATTCCCGTTTTCCCCTTACTCGATGCCCAGTTTCGGTTTATCAGGCCAGCTGCACCCAGCTCTGTCTTGTTCTCTATCTGCCCTCCCTCCCCTCTTTTCTTTTTTCCCCTTCTTTAAGCTCACTGGCTGGCCTGGGTGGCAGGGTTTCTGTGTCTCGGCCTTCTAAGCTGGGGATAACACTTGAAATGTAAATACATAGACTATCCAATAAAAATGATTAAAAAAAAAATACAAGATGTGAAAGAGACCAAAATGAGACAAGCCCTCCAGTGAAACTACTGATTCCTCAAGAGTCTTTTAAAGCCAGGAGGGCTTAGAAGGATGTGTCTCTGCTCAGCCCACAGTCCACTATTCTTGAGACAGAAAGAAAACTCCCCATGGTGAAAGCAGACTAAAGGAACCCAGGGCCATCAGTCTCTACAGATGATGTCGGAAGGAATCCTTCATAGCAAAGAGAAAAACACACATATCCGGAAGGCCTGGAGAAGGAAGAAAATTAAGTTCTTTATGATTTCTTATCAGCGAATGTCCCATTTGTCTCCCTATATAGACACCTTAGGAAATGTTCATTTTCTTGGGTAAAGATGGGTCATATGGAGAGGACAGTTTCCAAGACCTTCTTTAAGTCTGAGGCTCGACTGGGCTCCAGAGTGAGACCAGGTCCACTGAAGAGGAACAAAATCTTTTTCTTCTACCTGGATCAATTCAACACAGGGAGACTTTACTTGAACCTGAACTTGAACCAAACTATTCCTAAAGTTAAAAATCAACTAAAACTAGGGTAGTGAGACCTGGACTCAGGAATTACAGGTGAAGTCTGAGCTATGGCTATCGAGTTATGGAACATCACAGAACTCTCTCCCATTCTGGGAAATGCCTTCATCTGTTCAGTGGAGATCCAGCCTCTGTCCTAGAGTCGTCCCCCACCCCCACCGACACCTCTTGAGCTGTGATTCTAATGCCTTTTGTGCGTCTGTCTTGGCAGATTCTACCAACGTGGCTTTCACCATCTCGATGCTTTTGGGCAACCTCAGCAGCTGTTGCAACCCTTGGATCTACATGGGCTTCAACAGCCACCTGTTGTCACGTTCCCTGGGTCACCGCGCCTGCTGCAGGGGTTCCAAGCCCCGAGTACACCGGCAGATCTCCAACAGCAGCCTCACTAGCCGCTGCACAACACTGCTGACCCACTCCCGGGGGCCATCTACTCTCCGGCTCAGCCTTAACCTCAGCCTCCCTGCAAAGCCCAGGCCTGCAGGCTCACTGAAGGATTTAGAGCAGGTGGGTGGAGAAGCCGCTATGGAGACCAGCATCTTTTAGAGAAGATTCCCTAGACTCTGGTTCTGGGAATATCTCAGGCACTGGGAATATAGACTAGATGGCTTAGGGATGCTAGGAAGAGTGAGGCAGGGTGACGAGGCCAGAATGGCTGCCACTACTCTAGTTGCCAAGGCAACGCCTAATGTAGGTATGGACCATTCTCTCTCAATTTTAGATTGCTGGAAATCAGGACACTCAATCCCCCTGCTCCCAGAGTACTCGTAAACATACCCAACTGGTAGATATAGTGTCCTAGATCTGGGACAGCCCAGATGGCACTGCCAGTGCAGAGGCTCATCTCACTACTCAGCTAGCGGTCCCATTCCTAACCTGACTGGCGCATCACGGTAGAACAAGAAGAGGAGAGAATTAGGAAGGGGAATGGGTAGGTGGGACTTCCAGCCACGCCCACCTATCTTCAGAAATGAAGTGGCTTGGTGGTGATGTGGGACCTGAGACCTAGTAGGAATGTAGTAAATGCTGGCTTTTCTCCTTATCATCCCCACCATAGGGTGGGTGGCATGGGAACACACCCAGCGATATGGTTCACTGGGCTGAGAGAGCGAGAAAGGGGAGAAGGAAGAAGGAATAAAAAAACAGTCACAATAAACACCAGGAACAGGAATAAGCCTGAAAGGCCACAGGGCTAGTGTCTTCTCCTCCATCTCCTCCAGGGACCCAGACTTCCTCTGGGACAGTGAGGAACAGACTTCCTTTTTGAAAAAAGACGATATGATCATGGCTCTAGAAATCCTTGAAGTTCTAGGAAAAGTTGGAATCAAGGTTTTAAATCTTGGCTCTACCCTGGGAAGCCATCTCCACTTTCTGGGCCTCAGCCTCACTTGTAGTAAGATGGTCTTTAAGGTCTTTCTTGGCTCTGACCTACTATGGCTTTGCAAGACTGAGATTAGGTAATAGCCCCAAAACTCCGAGGGTGTTCTGACCAATGGGCTTTTAGAATTGTTCAATTTTCATAACCATTCCATATACACCTGACCTTAGTTCAGGGAGGTCCTGTCACTGCATTGGTAACAGAAGTCACAGGACAGAGAAAGAGGAAGTGACCACCTCCTGCCTTGCACCTTTAGCCCTGCCCCACCCCTCATGTCTGTTTGCTGCTCTCTAGTTCTCTAGTACTCAAGGCTAGATGTCCTCTGACTTGAGTCCTTCTCCAAGGTAGGGAGAGACATCGAGGGAAGGCGGAAACTAGAGCCTTGCTCCCTTCCTGCTAATATCTTCAGGGGAACGAAAATCTTAGGGGAGCTTCTCCACCTCAGTTCTGGTTTCAAGGGACAGCTAAAATTATACAAAAATCCCTGGCCAGCAGCAGGTCAGGAGGGCTGGGTCCTGACTCTGCCCTAGCTGTGAGCACAATCAGTAAATTGCTGAGTCTCAGTTCTAAGAGTCAACGTGGGTATACATGTAGTTTGCAAATCACTGCTAATCTGCAAGCTTTTGAGCAGAATTCAAGGGAAGAGGCTCACTCTGAACATTCCTAAGGGCACTTTAAAGAGTGGCTGTGGCTTTTGTCAACCTCACACAGAGTGTAGACATATTGGAGGAGGGAACATTGACTTGAAGAAATGCCTCCATCAGACTGGTCTGTGGACATTTTCTTGATTGAAGTGGAAGGGCCCAGCTCACTGTGGGAATTACCACCCTTGCAAAAGTGGTCATAGGTTGTATAAATAAGAAGGCTGACATGAAAAAAATGCATACAAGTTAACACCATGCAGACGAGCTGTTTGTATTTAGGAATACACATATGCATAAATGTGTGTAACAACAGTTAGTGGGAAAAGGCGATGGCTTTGAAAAGAAGAAGACAAGGGTGTATAGGAGAACTTAGAGGGAGGAAAGGGAAAGGGGGAAATAATGTAATTACACTATAACCTCAAACAAATTAAAGGTATTATATTAAGAAATTAAAAAGAAAGAAGGGAGGGAAGAAAGAAAAAATGGAAGGAAGGAAGGGATAAGAGAGGGAGAAAGAAAGGAAGGAAGACAGAAGAAAAGAAAGAAAAGAAGGAAGAAAGGAAGGAGACAGGAAGGAAGGAAGGAAGGAAGGAAGAAAGGAAGGAAGGAAGGAAGAAAGCAGTTAGGCTGATCAAGCAGTGAAAGCAAGCCAGTAAGCAGCACTCTTTCACTGCCTCTGCTTCAGTTCCTACCTTCGGGTTCCTGCCTGGAGTTCCTGCTCCAACTTCCCTCAGTGATGAAGTGTGACCTCAGAATTATAAGATGAAATAAATGTTTTTCTCCCCAAGTTGTTTTTTGGTCATGGTGTTTCACATAGCAACAGAAAACAAACTAGGCCACTTCTTTAAAGAACCAGGCTGCCAGAGGAAGCCTTCTTAGGAGTCCTTAGAAGAAAAGAACCCAGGTTGGATGCTACGCCTGAGCAGAACATCCAAATCTTGAGTTCTAGAGAACTGGAGAGCAACATGCTGCTCTGTGGTGTGTGTGTGTGTGTGTGTGTGTGTGTGTGTGTGTGTGTGTCTGTCTGACTGTCTGTCTGTCCACCTTGTGCATTGTAAAGTTTGTGACTCCGATGCCTTAAAATCTACACAGGAAGTCTGAGCCTGAGTCCAACTCTTTAGGAGACTAAGGCTAGAGGCTTGTAAATACAAAAATTCAAGACCAGATTGGATATTTTAGCAAGACTCTTAGTGTCTTAGTCAGGGTTTCTATTCCTGCATAAATCATCATGACCAAGAAGCAAATTGGGAAGGAAAGGGTTTATTCAGCTTATACTTCCACATTGCTGTTCATCACCAAAGGAAGTCAGGACTAGAACTCAAGCAGGTCTGGAAGCAGGAGCTGATACAGAGGATGTTACTTACTGGCTTGCTTCCCCTGACTTGCTCAGCTTGCTTTCTTATAGAACCCAGATCTACCAGCCCAGGGATGGCACCACCCACAATAATTATAGCTGGATCTCATGGAGGCATTTCCTCAACTGAGGCTCCTTTCTCTGTTATAACTCTAGCTTGTGTCAAGTCGACACAAACCCAGCCAGTACACCCTGTCTCAGCAAATTCAAGAAGACCCTGTCTCAGAGTAAATTCAAGAGCAGATTAGATATTTTAGCAAGAACCTTCTAAAAAGAAAAAAAAAAAAAAGAAAGAGAGCTAAAGGCATTGTTCAGTGGCAGGGCAATCTCTTATCAAACAAACCAAATCCTAGATTTAACTCCTGACCCTAGTATTGCAAAAACAAACCAAACCCAAATGGGCATAGTGGTGGACCCTGCTTCCTGGAAAACATTCAGTGCAGTCTTTCCACAGAAGGAACAGTTGGGGCTCATATCCATACACAAGTAAATTCTCCTGTGCAAGTCACAAGAGAAAGCACAGGAGAAGGCAGACAGGGATTACTGAAGACACAGAGTAGGGGCCAGGATTTCGAGTTCAAGGCCAAACTAGCCTACATAGTGAGGACTTGTCTTACAAAACGAAATCAGAAACACCAGAGCAGGAATAGAATACAGGTACAGGCAGGGCAGCATGGATAGCAGTGTGTGGGAGGTTGAGCAGGTAATTGTGGGAATTCTTTGGGATGGATTTTTAAGTCATTAAAACCTGCTACTGATTTTACAGGTGGACATCTTGTACTTTGTATGTAAATTTGTCTTTGGACTATCAAGTGGCTACTAACGAAACTTAGGCTGCCACAGTTCCCTTCTGGGTCCAAAACTTCAAAGTCCTGGTTAAAATTAACCAATACAACTCTGTAATATCTAGGATCGTCCCAGCCATATTTATTTCTTATGAGCAATGATAATGGGCTTCACAATATAAAATTTAAACATGATATTTTGAACAAGCAGCTCACTGGCAAAGTAGTGAAGGAACCAGCCCTTTAATTTCAGAATTTGGGAGGAAGAATCAAGCAAATCTCTGTGAGTTGGAGGCAAGCTTTGTCTAAAGAGCGAGTTCCAGGACAGCCTGAGCCACATAGAGAAACCTGTCTCAACAAAAAAAAAGGAAGAAGAGAAGAGAAAAGAAAAAAGAGAAAAAGAAAAGGAAAGGAAAAGAAGGTAGTGAAGGTACCGCGTCTGCAACCACTAGGTGGCAGTGTGGTGCTGAAGGAGCCGGTCACACACCTCCACCCTGACCCCTGCGGGCTGGGCAGGGAAGCCTCTGCCTCACGTGCCTAGTCTTACTGTAACTTACTATATACACTATGTTCTGTGTTCGATTGATATCCCTGGGAGGCCTGTTCTTTTCTGAAGGGAAACGGAGAAGTGTATCTGAGGGAGAGGGAGGTGTGTGTTTGAGGAAGTGGGTGGAGTAGAGGAAGGGGAAACTCTGGTCCTGATGTAATCATGTAATGCATGAGAGAAGCAAGCGCACGCGCATCTCTCTCTGTGTGTGTGTGTGCGTGTGCGCGCCTCCCCCCACATGAAAAAAAAAAAAAAAAAGAATCAGGTTGAAGCTGGGCAATGGTGACATGAGCCCCTAATCCCCCTAATCCCAGCATTCGGGATGCAGAGGCAGAACAATTTAGTCTACAACCAGGGATGCGAGAGAAACCCTGTAATAAAACACCGTAAACAAAAGCAAATAAATAATAAGAAACAAATTAGGGTAAAGCTCTAGTGTATTGACACTTACCCACAACCCCAACCCTACACTGGGTAACCTGAGGCAACTGAGGTAGGGGGACTGGGAAAGCCAGCCACAAGTGTGCTGGCTCCTCGTCGACTTCCTCCTACCTAAGGTCACAGAGGTGCATCTGACAAGGACAATGTATAAAGAGGTTTCTGCCACTGTGGAAGGATTAAGTGTGGGGAATGCACTAAAAGAACTGGAGACGTGTAGGACTGTTCGAAGGAAGACGGGGGTGGGGGTGACACTCAAAGACTAGATGAGGCAGGGTCACTTTACTGCCTCTCTCTGATTTTGCTGAACCCGGAAACCCACTAGATCTGAGGAGCAGGACTCCACTAAACATCTCTCACAGTGGTGGGTCCGGCTCACTGATGGCGTGACGGTGGAATTCTGCTGCAGCTCTGAGGTGGAGTTTGCACGCTTGCTCCTTAGGAACAAGAATGCAGTGGGGCTGAATTCTAACTGCTCTTCCAGAGGTCCTGAGTTCGATTCCCAGCATCTGTAATGAGATCTGATGCCCTCTTCTGGTGTGTCTGAAGATAGCTGTATTCACTGTCCTATATAAGGTGTGTGTGTGTGTGTGTGTGTGTGTGTGTGTGTGTGTATTGCTATTGTCTGTCTTTCCAGACACACAAACATCTACTGGCTGCTAAAGCACATCAATTTTTCTGCATCTTATTATCACACAAGCTGGGAAATTTTTATCCAATGCTTCCCCCACGGGAGGAGCCCAAGAAGAAACAGCATGCTAGTTCCCCCAAGGGAGCGTACCTTGAGCTGGAAACTACACGCCCCTCCTCAAAAGGTGATTATTTCTGCAGCCAATCCTCTTCCTTCATGGGACTATCACAATCAAAAGCTCTTTGACAGCCGCTGGGGTGGCGTCTGGTGACTGAAGGTTCCATTATTGTCTACAGCCACACTCTTCTTGGTTTTAGTTACAGCCAACTGGAGCTGAAAAGATTAACGAAAACATGTACACCATTCTCAACGGTGTGATGAAATCTTGTCCCCTCCCACTCCCTCCCGAGTCGGACATGAATCATGTCATTGTCCGGCAAAGCCCTGGCACAGGTGTTACTCATTCAGCAGTCAGTTAGAGACACTCATTACGAGATTGGCGATGCGGGGTGACGTGCACCGACAAAGAGATATGGACTTCGTTATTCTTGGTTTGTTTTGTTATTGCTGTTGTTATCATCAGCACCTCTAACCTGTTGAGCCATCTTGCCCAACCTATTTCGTAGGGGTGTGAGTACATTGTATGGTCTGACCCCCGCCAGTATAGCTGCAGCCATTTTGTCCCATGCCCTCCAGCTATTTCATATTGTTGCTGTAACATGCCTGCCAGTCACTGGCACATAGACGTGACTTGGCTTAAGGACATATTAGCCACCTACCCTGTTTTGTTCTGTATGAGGCTTGATAATCTTAGAAAAGCTTTACGTAGGACCCATCAAACCAAAGGTCAGTATGAACTGTTACTTTTAAAATGGCTACAGTCCAGAGCTGAGCAGTGGGCAGCCTTTCCGGTGGGTTTTGTGGCTGACACTGAAGATTGCTACCGATAAGCCAAAACGTTGTGATTGTAATACTCACGCTCTGTTATCTCAATGTTTGGAAATTTTCGTTCGCCACCCCCCTTACCTTACTCAATCAGCCCAAAGGTTAGCTGAGATTACTTCGCCTAGTAAGCCGGCTGCTCCCTTCCTTGCCCTTTAAACTTTTGGACCTGGTTTTTCCTATAAAAAGTCTACTCTGAGAGCAGACTAGTTCTGTAATTAGCTTCTGCTCCTTTGTGGGATCCTGGATGTCTGGTATTATGGTGTGTATTTGATAAACTATTCTTGCTTAACTGAGATCAGTGTTTGGTGTGAGTGGTGATTCTTGAACCCCAGTATGTGTACATATACATGTCATGTGTGTGCAGTTTTACAGGCATGTTATCTGTGTGCACATGTGTATGTGGGGGCTAGAGGCCAACACTGGGTGATTTTTGCTTGGTTGCTCTCCACTTACATGTTTGTGTATGTCTATGTGAGCTTATGTGGCCTGTGCATGTATATATTCGGGTGCATACATGAACATGGAGAGGTCAGAGGTTGAAGTTGGGTGTCCTTTTCAATCTCTGACTCTTTGGGACTGGGTCTCTCATTGATCCTGGAGTTGGATGATTGTCCAGTGTCTGTCAGGGATCTGTGTACTGTCCCACCCAAACACGAGGGTTGCAGACACCCGCCTGGCCAGCTTTTACATGCTGGCTACATATTTGTATCTGTGCTCAGGTCTTCATATTTGTGTGGCAAGCATGGTACTAACTGAGCCAGCCATTCCAACAGGTCCTCCATCTTATTATTATTATTATTATTATTATTATTATTATTATTATTATTGTCATGAGACATCTTTCTGAACCTGGAGCTCATTGATTGGCTAGATCGTGGCCAGTAAGTCCCAGGGTCCTTCCCAGGGTTCTGGGGTCACAGACATTCACCCTCATGCTGCACCTTCAGTGTAGGTTCTTATCAACTGAGCCAAGGCTCCAACCCCAAATTTCCATTTTTCAAAATGTCGGTGGACCTGAGGGTCGAGCCCAGGGCTTCACAGCTGTCGGACAAGCACCAGCTACTGAGATAACTCAAGTTTAAAGAATTTTAAAAATTAATGAATTAACTTACTTTATTGCCCTACTGTTGTTTCCCTCCCTCCTCTCCATTCAGTCCTTCCCCACTACCTCCCCCACTCCCCAACCCACGCCTCCTCCCTTCCTCTTCAGAAAAGGGAAGGGCTCCCATGGATAGCAGCCAGCCTTGGCATATCAAGTTGCAGTAAGACTAGGCACATCTTCTCTAATTGGGGCTAAGACAAAGCAGCCCAGTTAGGGGAAAGGGTCCCAAAGGCAGGCAACTGAGTCAGAGACAGCCCCTGTTCCCACTGTTAGCAGCCCCACATGAAGACATATGTGCAGTTGGGCCTGGGTAAGTCCCTTGCATGTTCCCAGGTTGGCTGTTCAGTCTCTGGAGCTCCTATGGGCCGAGGTTATCAACTTTAAAGAATCTTAAGCAAAGTCCTTAGATGTTTTAGGGCAGTAGCTACAGCATTTATTTATGCATTATTCATTGTTTTAAATGTTAAGACAGGGTCTCATTTGCCCACAATAGACTTCAACTCATCTCACCTCACATGCGTCTTGCACTGATAAGAGATTTTAAGACAGTGTTCGGTCTTCCCAGTGCTGCCACCCTATAATACAGTTCCTCATGTTGTGGTGACCCTCAACCATAAAATTATTTTTTGTTGGGTCTTCATAACTGTAATTTTGTTCCTATTATGAATCGTAATATAAATATCTGGTATTCGGGATAACTGATATGTGACCCCTATAATGGGATCATTTGACAAGTCCTAGGGGGCCACAACCCACAGGCTGAGAACACTGTCTTAAGCCAATAATAGATAATGAAGAAACAAGGCTGTCAAGATCTGCTCCTTTTGCTCTTGATTAAGTGGGACCACATCTAGGACCCCACAGTTAAATGTCATATAAGTACCCATCACAGATAAGCTGCTTTTACTCAAGCCAAGAAAAGTATATTTTACTTTGTAATTGATTCAAATAAAAGAAAATAAATGAATATTAAATTTTGTTGAATTAAATTTTGTAAAGAATTTTCCCCCATGAGCTATTGAATTATGATATTGGTGGTAGCAACCAGGATTCAACATCTTCTGTTTCTAAATGCTAACACATTCCAACAACAACAATAAAAGTGAGGCCTGGTGGTACATGCCTTTAATCCCAGCACTCAGGGGGCAGAGGCAGGCGGATCTCTGAGTTCAGGTCTAGCCTGGTCTACAGAATGAGCTCCAGGACAGCCAGGGCTACACAGAGGAAACCCTGTCTTGAAAAAGCAAAAACCGTATCCAAAGACAAAAACAAAGTCAAAAGGTTGACTGATGCTCATCTTTCTAAAAGAGTTATCTGAAATCTAGGTGCAAGTCAGGCGTACTCAATCAAATACAAAACCGATTAAGACGAACTCTCAGGGCACACAGTTGGGCAAGAAAAAAGGGAAGTGTTGATTTAACTTTTAAGGACAAGGTTTATTGCCAATAATTAAAGAACTTAAAGAGAAGTCCTTTAAACAAAGCTTCACTACTGTGGAGTAAAATGTTTCCCATTTAAATGTGTGTAAAATTTCCCAGTAAAATGTGTGTGTGTGGGGGGGGGGCACATCACAGAGATGGCACAGAGGTTACAGACATTCTCGGTTCTTCCAGAGTGCTTGGCATCAGCAACCACATCAGGTTGCTCACAGTTGCCTGTAATTCCAGCTCCAGGGAATCCCAGTCCTTCGTTAGCCTCTGTGGGCACCCATGCACACAAACACATAAATTAAAAAGAACAAAACCTTTTTCTCTTTGTCTTGTTTCTCAGGGCAGGGTTTCTCTGTGTAACTGTCCTGGCTGTCCTGAAACTCACTTTGTAGACCGGGCTGGCCTGGTCTCACAGAAATCCCCCTGCCTCTGCTTCCCCAGTGATGGAGTGCTGGGACTATAGGTGTGTGCCACCACACCTGGCAAATAAAGTGTTTAAATGCCACCTCCTGCCCCAAGCCTGAAACCCATGGCGGCCCTGAGCTCACTCCTCCTGCCTCAGCTTCTTGAACGGTTTTTTAAATCTCCTCATTTTGTTTAACTCACCTCAGAGTTTTCAGCCTTTCAGGAAGTTCTTCCCCACATCTGATTTGTGTTTTTCTTGCTAATGCGTCAACCTGCCTCATATTTAATTTTCTCCTTCTCCTCTCTTCTCCTTCTTCCTCGTTTCTGTTTTAAGATTTACCCTACAAAATAAATGCAAGCATCCATAAGGAATTGCACAGCATTGAAAACCAATCTAGAAACAGGGCATTAGGAGCTAACTGCTTTCCCAGAAGACCAGCACCTACCTATATGGCAGCTGTTCACAACTATCTGAACACCAATCCCAGGGGATCTAGTGCTCCCGTCTGACCTCCTAGGGCACAAGACAGGTACATGGTGCAGAGACATATGCAGGCAAAATATCTTCATATTAAATAAATAAATATATAAATAAATGCATTTTTAAAAATATGGAATTTAAAATCTAGTTAGATGGCTCAACATATAAAGATGCTTGGTACCAAGCTTCATGACCTGAATTCAATCCTGAGACCCATATAATGAAGAGATCACAGACTCCTGAAGTTGTTCACACACACACACACACACACACACACACACACACCCTGCCAACAAATAGACAATTAGACATCTACACTTCAGACAGCCTCTTGAGTGTCTTCCATTGTCTCAGAGACAACAGGGTTTCCCACATTGGACTGTGGGTTGGCATTGGCATAACTTCTTTCATATTCTCATGGTTCAAGACAAAATCATTGCTCTGGCATCTGGCGACTGGAAAGACCACTTGTGTGTATTTCATATCCCTTGTGGCCTCAGGAAAAGGCAGATGGGTGGGAATTTCTGTCCTACTTGGGGTAGACAAGAACCCAGGGCTGAATATTTCCACCAACAGGCCCACTAAAGCCTTGTGGGAAAGGGGCTAGGTGGTTATGCCCAAGAACAGGGCAGTGAGGACAGTAGCGAGGAGTTGGCTTAAGGACGAGCAGGTGAGAGGTGACAGATGGACACATCAGACTCCATCCGAGTGAGATCAGCTCCTAGAGCTCCCAGAGCCTGCTGTGTGGGAAGAAGGGAGTTTCTCTCTTGTGTTTAGTGCTTTGCTCAGACACATGTACTTCAGATGACACACGATGATGTGTGTAAAGGCCACAGGTGACCTTACATAAGGGTGGCATTAAAATGCTCTGTGTTGGGTTTATAGGAGTTCACAGAGACTGAACCAGCAACCACGGAGCCTGCATGGGTCTTGCTAGGCCCTTTGCACACACGCTGTGGTTGTTTGGCTAAGGGGGTTGTGATACTTCCAATGGTGGGAGAGGGAGTGCTTCCGACTCTTTTGCCTGCTCCTGGGACCCTTTTCCTACTGGGTTACCTCCTCCTGCCCTGATATGCAGGTTTATGCCTATTCCTAATGGATCTTGTCAGGTCTTGTTCAGTCTCTGTCCCTGAGAACCCTGCTGTTTTCTGATGGGAGATGGAGGGGCAGTGGATCTTGGGGAGGACTGGGAGGGGTAGAGAGAGGAGAGCTGCAGTCGGGAGGATTGCTCGCGACAGAAGAAGAAAAAGATGTCCTATGTCTTTTCTCTGTCTCGCTCTGTCTGTCTGTCTCTGTCTGTCTGTCCCTCTGCTCCCCCCCCCATTCTCTCATCACTGGGGTGGCTTGACTTTCATGTTTACATCAGAATGGAAAGTAAGCTCATCGGTAGGAAGGAGTTCCCTGGCTGGTTGGGGGTGAGCTTTCCAAGCTATCTGAGTATGAGTTGCTGCCATCTACTGAGAGCTGGAAAGAGTTTCACTTCCAAAACAGGCAGAGGTGTTGAGAGAGGACAGAGACTGAGACAAAAACCGAGCTTGGGGCTGAGCAGGTCCCACAGCTCACTTCCCCAGGGCCTGGTTCTTCCTTTAGAATAAAGAAGGAATTCAGGGTGTCTCCCATCCCCTCATAGCTGCCCTCTGCCTTTGCAACCCCCCAAAAGAAAACAAGCAAACAGAAAAGAAAATAAAGAAGATATCAACAACAACAACAACAACAACAACAACATCTCACCATGTAAGCTGTAGTGTGTCACGCTGTGTCACACGGTATAACTTTCTCTGCCCAAACAGCCTCACTTACAAATGTTCATCACAATAAGCCACTGGTTTGGTTTAAGGCCTCTGGCTTCTGCTACGCCACCATTATTGGATCCTCACCAGGACTCTCTCTAACAGGCTGTTGCCCTGTGTCACGGAGATCCTGCAGCTTGATGTGAAATTCACATCAA
Organism: Micromys minutus; assembly: GCF_963924665.1. NCBI lineage: Eukaryota > Metazoa > Chordata > Mammalia > Rodentia > Muridae > Micromys > Micromys minutus. Next base: position 23,530,083 of record NC_137975.1, read on the forward strand.
TAAAAATAAGAATCAATGAAAAGTTACAAAAGAAAGAAAAAAAAGAGACTTCAATGACCAGCAAAGCCCTTCTCTGACCTCTCTGTGCTGCCACTAATGATTAAGAGTGTGTGGCAAGGAAGAAAGGCCATTAAGCTCCAAATGTCACTAGGCTAAGGTGACTTTTAGCTCTGCTTGACAGACAGGAAAGGAAGGAAGGTTTATCTGAGGCCAAATCCCTAAGGCCTACATTTGGCAGGGAGGAAACACAAGCACATGATAACCCAGCTATAAAACAGAAAGGGTGTCATTTTATGGCCTCTGTGCTCTCCTTCCTAACCCAAAACAAGTTAGTCAATGCCTCCTGAGCCGACAGATCGGATCTCGAACTCTGACAATACCACTTGGTGGCTAGGTGACCTTAGAACAACCACTTGCCGTCTCTGATCTTGAGTTTTTGTCTGTAAGAGTTAGCAAGGACTTGCCAGTTTACAAAGGGAACAGGGACTGTGAGTAATCCACACGAGCTACAATTAACTGGTGGAAACGAACCACCTTTTTTTTTTCCTTAAGGACTGTCATTACTTTTCATTTTATTTTACATGTGTGGGTGTTCCACCTTCTCGTATGTCAGTGCACCAATGTGCATGCATGGGGCCAGAAGAGGACGCTGGATCCCCTGGAACCGGAGTCATACAGTCAGTCAGTGGTGAGCTGCCATGTGTGTGTTCTGGGAACCAAACCCTGGTTCTCAGGAAGGGCGGCCAGTGCTTATAACCTCTGCATCATCTCTCCATCCATCATTCTTGGTTTGCTGCTCTGTCTCCTGTGTTCATGGACAGGGTAACGGTCTGCTGCCCTTGTCTGTGGTTACTCTGTGACCAGAACCTCCCACGATGCTACTCCAAGCTCACTGTATCATGTGCTGAACGTTGATGATCTTTGGCCTCGTTTCATGTCTTCTGCGTGCAACTTTAGGGCTGTTCATTTGATTGGTGACTGAGATGGGCATGATTGAATGTCTTCTTTTTTAATGGACACCCCTCCGGGTGCTCACTCACCCGGTGTTGAAGTGTACAGCCATCGGCCTGCAGGCCCAGAGCTCAGGAGAAACTGTCTTTGACTTGAACACGGGTGATGGGAGAGCTGAGGCTTTGTGTCCTTTCTGGACCATGTCTTCTTCACATGACGTTACACTCGGTATCTTTTGGATTCTGTGCAGGGGATTGAATTGGGAATATACCTCAGCCCATATAAGGGTGTTTATCTGGCCATAAGCACACGCTCTGCCACTGAACTGCAGCCCAGTCTCTATAAGCAATGTTTATCGTTTCAGGCATCATTTTCTAAAAAGTCCCAACTTTTGGGCAGCTTGAAGGAAGCAGGACAAGAGCCTGGCCTCCTGCCTTATTTTAATCTGTCCTCTGTTTAAACCTTGAGTCAGGGGCTATGAATCTGAGCACATAGACCTGGAAATCACATAAGTGTCTAGAAACTGGTTATAATTAACTATCTTGTGCTCCTTCAGGGCTGAAGGCCGGAGATAAGGAAATCTGAGACATCTTATCCAGGGCTTCTGCATCTCTTGTTTTAGGTCACCCAAACGCAATTACCTTGGATTCCAGGAAAACAAAACAAAGCCTGGGAGACAGGTCACCCCAAGCAGGAGGAACAGTCATCCTGTGGGAGCCAGCTTGTCCCCTCAAGCAATAAGGATTCTTGCAGGCTACCTTCCAAAGCCAGGCCTGAGATTACACCAATGGGCCACACTTTGACTGCTAATCATACAGACCTCTCACCCCACGTTACTTCTTCCTCTAGTTAAACCTGCTCTGTCTGGGCCCTGAAAATAACCTGAAATATTTACTTTGCCCAAAATGATCATTTTGATTAAAACCCATTCCTCCCTTTCACTCTTTTGCTAGTTATGCTTTGCTTTCTTTCGGGTCTGGTGGCTGAAGCCCACGAGTTGGAACCCACCTCCCTAGCTGGGCCTTTGACCCAAGACTTGGTCACATCTTGTAGAAACCTCCACGCTGACGCGGTGTATCTTATACCATCCATGACCTTGCTGTAAATACAAAGTGAGATTTACTGAGGCACTGGGTCTCTTTCTCCGTAGTCCATCCCTTTCCCAGTAGGCTCTAGGCAGATATATGTGTGGCCGGTAACTGAATAAATTCAAGGGACCTCGGTTGGTGAGGTAGCTTCAGCCAAGACTGATAACCTAAGCTCAGTCCTTTGGATTCACATGGTAAAAGAATGTATTCCTGAAAGTTGTCCTTTGACCTCCACAAGTGATTTGTGACATGTATAACACACACACACACACACACACACACACACACACACACACATACACACACACACACACACACTTAAAGTGTCTGGTTACATATTCATGGCGAATGCACACATCTCTGAACTCCTTACTTGAATGCAAACAACAGTCTGAGACGAGAAGAAGGCAATTGGCTCTCAAAAGGGCTTTGCCAGCCCCTGCCTGGAAGCCACTGGGGTCCTTCTGCATTCCCTCTGTCTAACCCTGTGAGTGTTGTACTTTAAACTGGCAGGCTCCAGCTCCAGGCTAGGAGACAGAACTGAGATACCAATTCTGTGACATCAACAGAAGCTAGTTTTCAGTTTAGCATCTCAGGGAGGGGTTTCCTGACCTCTTTCCATTTATCTCAGCCCTTGGCTCAAAAGACAGCAGCTGTTCTTCTCAGCCTCAGGCCCACAGACGCCAACAGCCCCACAGTCTGTGGGATAGCAAAGCTATTCTCCCAAGGAGGGTCCTCTTTACTTCTTAAATGAGTGTTTGTATATTTTACAAAACTGAAGGGTTTTTTAAGGCGGGGGGGGGGACCCATTTGCTATTTCAAACAAGTATTCTTTTTATGACTATCTGTAAATGATATTATAGATAGTTAAGTGATAAAATATTTCTCCCCACTAAACAGAAAAGGTTGGCCTTTTCTACTCTCTAATAGAACACACACACATAGACATTCAAGTATGAAAGGCCTGAGTTTAAAGTTCCCAAACCAGCATAAAGCCAGGCAGGAGCACACATTTGCCCTCCTAGAGCTCCCATGGAAGAGGGAAATCAAAGACCGGAGCTCAGCTAGCCTGGCACATGTGTTGTGGTGTGCAGACAACCACGCTCAGGTATGTCACACATACAAACACAAAGGAATAAGACAGTGTCTCAAAAAAAAAAAAAGTTAATTATTTCTCACCAAAACTATTGGGGGATGTTTTTGTGTGCTGTGTATTCAAATGCTGATTTCTGTACCCAGAGCTCTAGATGCAGTTTGAACTTTGGTATTGTCATCATTAGGAAACACTTCCTGATTCAGGATTTTTGTAAAATTATTATTCTCCATCAGTTTTCTGCTTGCCCAATGAAGAGCTGAACAGCCAATAGCTAGACAGGAAAAGAAAAGGTTGGACTTTTGGACAGGGGTGGGTGGGTTGGGGTAGGATGGGGGTGTGTCAGGTACACACAGGAGAGCCCCCATCAGGCCACGGATGAAGACAGAGACCAAGGTGAGACTAAAATGTCTGGTATCAGGCCACCTGGCTGGGAAGTAGGCCAGGCCAGCACTGTCCATTAGAATAGTTCAGAATCTGCCTGGCTGCAGTGCCTGTAGCTTTTAACAAATATAAAGATCTCCATGTCATTACTGAGAGCAAGGGGCAGCCATAGAAAACTATGTTTTTACACCAAACTCGCCTCCTACCTCCCCAGCCTCATCCCCAACACATTTGGTATTTTATTCTACCAACCCATTTCATGTCTCCTCCTTTCCTGACCTCAGACTTACATTCGCATTCTCAAAGCCCCGTCAAGAAGTCATCTCCCAATGTACCATCCAGGCTAAGGTGCTCAAGAGGGACAGTGGCCTCATAATAACTCTGCGGGGCTGAATGAATGGCCTGGCTAGATCACATGACCTGACTTCCTCTCCACTCATACATATAGCTGCCTGTTCCATGCTTGCCAATAATCAATACAGGAAGGCGGCGGAGGCTTGGGCCATTCTTCCCTCTCTAACCTGTGGGTATAGTCATCAAGCACTGTGAGCCCTTCCCTCGCTTAGATGACAGGGCAGCTGCCTTCATCGCTGGTTTTGGTGCTGGAGTAGTTAGATTCGGGATTGTCCAGGCTCAGCCTCTGTGTGCAGAGATTACAAACATGCAGCACCATGCCTGACTGGGCCTTGTCTTTTAAATAAGAAACTCTCTGTGTTGTTCTTCACCTCTTTGTTACTTCCCAGGATGATTTGATGGTAGATCTAACGTGTTTTCTCTTTACCCATTAATAACTCTCACAACTAGACACAGCACAGAGATCTTTCAAGATAGGAGAAAAGCTGGATGCTTTACTATCGAAACAGGGGTGGTGGTGTCAGTTAGGGAGAGGGGAGACCTGGTGTCCTCTCTAGAGGAAGTTCCTACAGATGAGGGAATGTGTTACGTCACATGGGTGAGAACAACAGGGTGTGTAGAGTGATAAAGCTGAGGTGACCGTTGTCCCATGGCCTGGGATGCCCATGGTCAGTGCCATTCGTTACCTATGCTGTCCCTGGTCTATGCTATCCATGGTCTATGTGGCTCACGATTTGTGATATCATTGTGTGCATATGTCTGAGACCTGTACTTTTGGAAACACTGTCTAAAGCTAATGACTCCTGAACTCAGGTACTGAGTTGATGGGAATTTTCACAAATCTCTAGGACAAATGGGAACACATCCAGGCAGTGATCGTCCTAGACTTCCTGTGTAGAGATTATAATTTTAAGTGTCTCTTTCCCCCTGTTTTTCCTGGCCTAGGAGGCTGGGTCCTTGGCTAACATAAAGCAGGCCACCAAGAGGTCCCAACACTGACAGCTGGATCTCTGCTTCCCACATCTTTGTTGCAGACTGTCATTAACCCTACCTAGCCCCACAGCCAGACCAAGGTGAGGAAGCTGGCATGGCTGGTGCCCAGTGCCAGGCAGAACGGATCTGGGGAAGGGTACTTCTATGTGCTGGTCCTGGGGAAGAGTGTATGTAAACTTTCTTCTTGCCACCTGTGGCTGTCAATGGCTCATGGAGAGGTAGGTTACCAGAACAAAACTCAATGGGGGAGAACACTTCAGCCTTTTAAATCTTTGACCAACTCCCCCCAAAGCCTGAGGTTAGTCCTGAGAGTGGGAGTTGAGGGTCATGTTCTATACTTTCCTACTGTCTAGGGGCCCCTGTAGCTCAGTGACTGACTTCAACACACATCTCCACCTCTATCTTCAGCCTAGTCTACTTTGCCTTCTGGCTGCCTCCAACGGAGCATGGAAACTCTTCTTCTGCTCCTGTGGGTTTAACTACTGTATGTTTCAGCTTGTGGTTATCAGCTCCACCTGATCCTTAACTCTATAATCTATGTTCAGCACAGCACCCACAACAGTTACTTAAAATGTCAAGTCAGGGTCTGCTCAAAACTCTCCAAAGTTCCTCTCAATAGTCAAAACCCACAGAATGCTCAGAGCTATCTAACCTCAGGAAACCCCTTGCTTTTCTTTGAACATAAGAAGTCCACCTACCTTAGAGCCTTTATACTCTCGGCCCCTACTATCCAAATCACACCCCTCATTATCCTTGGTCCCACATTTAGTCCCTTTAAGTCAAGAGTCAGTGAGGTCTTCTATGGCCACCCAATACAAAATACCCAACAACTCCTTCGGAACTTCCTTTATCTGAGGTGTGCCACCATTTGGCCTTCAGGTTATTCTCTATGATGGTGATGGGTTTTAGGTTTACTGATAAATTCTAACAGCCAAGAAAATAAAGACACTTAATACAAGTTTTGAATGAAGGAATGCAGGAGTTCACCAACTGCAAGGGATGCCTTCTGGGAGCTGAGCCTGCTCATGACTGATGACGTGAACCCACGTCTCACTACAGACACCTGCCCCTGTAAGTCCCTCAGTAAAAGGCACCTCCCTCGTTCCTGCACCCAACACACCCATCCAAACATGAACCATCTTATCCAGTAAATCTGTTGGGCAGATGTACAGGTTAGGTTAGTCAGCCATTTACAGATCACAGACCTAGGTAGCTTGTGAATGAATTCCCATGTGTTATCAGTTCTCGACCAGGCAAAATAGATGGGTTCAGGGTAATATGATTCCCCCCAACCTTTACACACACACACACACACACACACACACACACACACACACAGAGAGAGAGAGAGAGAGAGAGAGAGAGAGAGAGAGAGAGAGAGAGAGAGAGAGAGACTGCTCAGCTCTTGCCTCAGGAGAGCAGGAGTGAGAGAGGTCTATTTATGGTCTATTTATGAGAGACTAAATATATGTCATTCAAACTCATTGCCTCATCTGCCTCATACTCACGACTCCTCAAAATTAAACATGGGATAGGAAAGTAGCAACCCCCATTTACAGTAAACAAACTGGTTTTCAGGTATTAAAAGTACCCACGGTCATAGCCACAGCGTGTTTGTGTCTCTCTGACTTGACACTGTGAGTTCAACCATATGATGTCCTGGACATTCACTCCCAAGTATTACCGTCCTCACTGAGGGTAGCCAGAGGTGACAGGATGTGACAAGACCACCTGAGAGTACATGTGAGAGGCACCACGAAGGAGCTTGACGGGGTCAGGGTCGCTGAAGGTGGTGGGGCAGCTAGCAACAGGCAGCAGGTGAGAACGCCCATGATCAAGGGAAGAAGGAGCAAATATTCATTACTACGAAAGAACTTTCTTTCTCACTGGATGAAGACGTCTAACCACCCCCATTTTAGCCATTGTCTGCCTCTAGATTCTCAGAGTCAGATGGAATCATGCAACCTTTGACTGCACAGAGAAACTCACTGAAACTCATAGCCCGAGAAAAGTGCTGAAGCCAGGATTTAAGTCCTTTTTTTGTTTGTTTTTATTTCCAACCTAAAGCTTGCTTACCCTGCACTTAGGCCTTTTATGTTTCTTCCTCAAAAATAGAGCTGTTTGATCTCGTTCTTCACGTAGATAGTACCCGTCTGTCTGTCCTGGTGTAGATATGAAACGTTCCCCTTGAGGTTTGTAGTCTGAAGAAGTGGCCCCCAGGTAGCGGTGCTGTAACAAGATAAGATGAGAACCCCAACTTTATCAATGGCTTAATTTGCCCATGAGTTCATAGCTGAATGGGCTGCTAGGAGCTGAGGCTTAGTTAGAGGAAGTAGGTCATTGGGAGCATGCCTTTTAGGGGTACACTCCAGACATCTCTGTCTGTCTCTGTCTCTTTCTCTGTATCTCTGTCTCTCTGTCTCTCTTTCTCTGTCTCTCTGTCTGTCTTTCTCTCTGTGTCTGTCTCTCTGTCTTTCTGTGTATCTCTTCCTTCCTCCCTCTCTCCCTCCTTCTTTCCCTTCCTCTCTCTCTGCTTCTCAAATACTCTGAGGTAAGCAGTTTTCCTCATGATGTTTCTGCCTTGTTGTGGCCTAAAAGTAATGGAGCTAACCGACCATTGACTTAACCTGAGACAAAATAATCCCTCCCTCCTCTAAGTGGTTTTCCTTAGGAATTTTGTCACAGTGACCAAAACTGGACTAACATCCCCAGGGAGAAGGCTTTTTAGATGCTCTAAGGCAAAGATGGCTACAGGTATATTAGATCATAGGAAATATAATTTGTGGGTGCAAGCTCCAGGAATCACAGCTTCTTGGGGGGTACCAAGGCCAGGTGGAATCAAAATTCTCAAGGTATACCTAGCTAGCACCCCCTGGGAACTCCAGGGGTCCTTTTAAAGGATGCACAAACTCAAAGCATTCCCATGTGAGTACCACAACACCTGCTACCTTCTCAGAGTTCTTCCAACAACATAGACAACGTAACGGTGATACACACGGGCTCTGACACGGGGAGAGAGGACAGAGTACAGAGGGGAAATAAGGACCTGAGGTGGAGGAGCCTAAGTCATTTGCTGGCCCAAGCTGCTCACGACTGCTTGTCTGATTGGATTGAGGGTTGGGGGCGGGGGTTCCAGGAATTCTTCCTGGCTAGCTGCTGGTATCTGAAATACCAATAGGAATGTTTGGTTCCAGGGATGGTTAATCTTGACTGTCAACTTGATTAGCTTGAAAGCACCTAGGGGCCTGGTAAAGCATACCTCAGAATGTGTCTGTGAGAGCATTTCCAGAGAAGACTAAGTGGGGAGGAATTTCTCCCCATGAAGGGGATGTCCTCCTCTCATAAGCTGGGAGCCTGCCTGGAGTCAGAGGAAAAGTCTAGGAAGGCAGGCATTCCCTCTCTGCTTCCTGGCTGCCATGATGTGAGTGATCCTTTCCACCACGCCCTCCCTGCCATGAGGAACTGACACCTCTGGAACCATGGGCCAAAGTAATGGTCACAGAGATATAAAAAATTTAATGAAGAGAATTCTATTAGCTGAAGCCAAAATTCCATCCAAATAACATCACGAATCATTTAAATACGCTGATGGGCAAACTGCATTTGAAAGCTGCAGTATACAGGTCTACAGAGGAGATGAAAAGCAAGGAAACCAAAAAGATGATCAAACCTAGACCATGACAACTGAGGGGAGGAGGGACTGCACCTTTGACGGCTGTGTGCAACCAACCAAGTAAATTAAATCAATTCTAAGATCAAAGAAAATATCCCATGCAGCAAAACTTGTTTTAGTGTATACAGTGTCTCTAGCAGCATGAATTGGACTGTATGGCTACCATGATACCAAGGGCCATCCTGTAGCCACTCCTTCCACAGGCTGCTGGGGTGGATGGGGAAAAGGACATCTCCATCAGCCTTAGCAGAAGATTAAAAGTTAGTGCTGAAAAGATGAGCTGTGTGATAAGTTATCTCTGTGCCTGTAAAATGAGCCAATGCAGGCCAGATAAATATGTATTATTTTATATAATATTACACACATATATACTGACACACATACACACATATATGTATATATATATACATACAATACATACAATACATACATACATACATACATACATACATATATACAGTTTTATTGGGAAGCTGCTTTTGGGTGAGCTAGTTCACCCCAAGGAAGGAGGTTAGGGAAGTCACCATGGGAAAGGAAAGAGGGGAAAGGGAAGAGTGGTTGGGGGTAGAGAGGGAAAAAGAGAGGAAAAGCCACATGCAGAGAGAAGTGGGAAAGAAGAAAAAGAAAGTAAAATGTCTGGATTATATAGCAAAGAGCCTCTGGGGGAAGGGTAACCTTGCCCCTGGCCTGGAAAGTTTAAGGTTAGGGGTAGGGTATAGTAGGAAGGGTTTGAGGAATGCTGAGAGAACCCAGAGGCCAGGTCGGCTTTGGTATGTAAAATATGCACCTGGACTGTTCCAGTGAAAACACTGTAAAGGGAAGACTACTGGATCAGAGAGGGGCTTAAACTCTTCTTAAACAGTTCAATCCAAAGCCCAGGCTGGCCTTGAACTCACAATCCTCCTTCTGTCTTCCAAAGACTGGAGTTGTTTCCAACTGGGATGACAAGAGGAGGCACTTGCCTTTGTGCTGACGCAGAGTTGCCCTTGGCCTGGTCCAGATAAGCGGGTTCCAGGCACACAGGCATGCTAACAGCCCATTGAGTCCTCTCTGCTTAGTGAGTATCTGAAATCACTGGTGAGAAATGGGCCGCACTGTGTCACCTAGGATAAGGAAAAAACAAAAGGGACAGAACCTGTGAAGAGCCAGTGTGACCAGGACAAGTCACAGAGCAGATTTCAAGAGTCCTTTGTGGCCTGAGTTATATCTCTTGTACCTTGTCAGTGCCTAGGATGTAGTGGGTCCTCCATAAATGCTCGATGAGTGAATGAAGGAGGGTACTGTCACCTGGGACACTGTCACCTTTCTCTCCTCAGGTTGGCTGCAGAGCTGCTGCAGAGGATTTGGAGCAGGGCAGAGGTGTTCAGGTATGCCTTCTCAGCTCCGTGTGATGGAACACTTCATTTCTGGGGCTTGAACATCTTTCTGGTTGTTACCTGCAAAATGTCATTTCTCCAAATACATCTCCCGTGTCTCTTGAGGTTGATCGTGAAGCCCATTTATTGATTGAAGTTGCCTTAAAAATGCCTTTGACATGTTCAGCTCACATGGTAGCTCATTTGCAAACAGCCAACGATTGCCTTAACATTTGGAATTTGAAGACTATCTGGCTGTCAGATGTCATCCCGCAAAGTCCACTGTGACCATGTGAAACTGCCATCTTGTCACTGCTGGTTAAACAAAAAAACAAAAACAAAAATAATAATAATAATAATAATAATAATAATAATAATAAAACAATCTTGTATTTATGGGAATAATGTCCTCTACTGACTCTGATCCTTTATTCAATTATTTTTAATGAGACAAGGTCTTATGTACCCCAGGCTAGCCTCAAGTCAGTATGTAGCTGAGGCTGGCCCTGAATTCCTGATATGTCTGCATCCACCTCTCACATGGGGGAATTAGAAACATGTACCACCATGCATAGCTTCCTGTAGTTGACTTTAAAGGCTGTTTCCTGTTTATTTCAGAGAGCAGGCACACTTCCTGTATGTGCCAAAAAACCGTGTGCCCATCTCACATCGTTGTTCGAGCCGCAGAACTGCAGATGCCCTGTGTGGGTCCAGAACGGTTGGAAGGATCAGGCCTGGTTATCTCCATTTGCAGCTGAGGTGGCAAGAGATAAGAGTTGCTTAAGGTCATAGACAAAACGGGGTTTCCACACAGAGCTCGGTCTCTGAGCCTGACCATCCACTTCCTACAAGAAAACGAAATCCACGACATTTCGGTTTACCTGGTAACCTCAACGGTAAGCAGTTTGTAATCTTATAACATATTTTCCTAGTAAATGACAATTCGATGCTTTAGTTAACAACAGATCATGCACTATAATTTTCTGATGGGTAAAAATGGACATTTTCTAAGAAGCTGCCATTTGCTAGCTTTGTAAGTTGAAGCAGAGTGAGTTTGCTAATGATGTTGTGCTTCCAACCGAGGAGCTTTGCTTAAGATTTTGAAGTTTTTGTTTTGTTTGCTTGGCTGCTTTTTGGAGACGTGGTCTCACTATGGAGGTCAAGCTAGCCTTGAGCTCCCTTCAGTTCCCTTAGTGCTGGGATTGCAGGCATAGACCACTCTGCCTTCCGCTCTATCTAAATGCTTTTTAAAAAAATCCCTACTGGGGTTTGAGCACTGATAAAATTTGAGGTTTCTCAATAGAAGTCATATTGTCCGAACGGTGCCTTTCAGTTCCCGGTTTAACTGTGTCTGTGGGTTTTTATTATGACATGTCTCACTGTCGCTAATGATCGTGGAATGCTCTGTGTCTGTGTGTTATTTCTAAGTTAGAGAGCACTGTGTGGGAACTTCTAATTGTGTCACAGCTCTTAATGGTGCATTGCTAAAGGAGATTTTCTTCAGGACAAAAATAACTGCTGATCCAGGTGTGGAGCTACACACCTTTGATTCCAGCACTTGGGAGACAGAGGCAGGTGGATCTCTGTGACTTCGAGACCAACCTGGTCTACATAGTGAGTGGCTCGCATTGCCAAGCTGGAAAAGGCAAAGGCTAAAGAACTCGTCACTAAACTGGGTTAAATGTACACTAAGTTTTTTGTACATAAATATAATTACAAAATTAAAAAAATCCCTGCCAAAATTCATAGCTTATTGCTCATTCCTATTATAAAGTCTAGAGGGAACTGGAGGGGTGGCTTCACAAGGAAGAGCACTGGTTGCTGAGTTGAAATCCCAGCACACACATGGCAGCTCAAACTATCGTAACTCAAGTTCCAGGGGCTCAAGACCCTCTTCTAGCCTCCCTGAACACTGGGCACACGCATGGCACACAGACTCACGTGCAGGCAAGACATCAATACACATAAAAACAAAATCATTTTAAAATTAAAAATAAATTACAATGTAAAGTATTATATATGCTAATCATATATTTCATATACATATATTATGATTATATATTATATGCACATATGTTATATAACGTATATAATATATAATGTGTTCTATTTATTTATATATACTATATTTTATATTAATTGTGTGATTAATATATTAAATATATTATATTTATATATTATATATGTTAGGTTAATATGCTACTTCTTTCAAGGTATTTAAAAGGAAAATATATTAGACTCAAAAGAGAAAATTTAAAAATCTGTCTGGAGAAAAAAGTGAAATAAAACTATTGAAATGATTAACTAAACAAAGGGACTGAGATAGACTGTGCAAAGGAAATATTGCAACTGGAAGCTGTTGACATGGGTGTGTCCTAGAAATAGGAACAGAAAGTGAATTCACCTCTGGGTCTCATTCTCAACAATCACTGAGACTTCTGACAAAAGCTAGATTGTCCTGAGTCACTTTGTGGAAATACCTGTTTTGCGCACGCCCTTGGTGAGACCTTCTCTCAAGGAAGACATTTTGCTCTATGAATAATACAGGTTAGAAGTCTTGGGAAATAGAATAAGCAAATAATTTTTCCAGACAGGGTGGTAACAAATCACATAGGAACTACCTCTTACATTGTGAGTCTTCGAAGAAGTCTGCACTTCTAAAGTCTCCTTGACAACAACAATGTGAAGTTAATCATCTGAAAACTAGAAAGGACACAAAGATAAGGAGAATCTAGCACCCTTTTCCCAGTAAACAAGAAGAAACTGAAATAAAATATCAACAGTTTCAAACTTCAAATGTGACTTTGAAATATCTATTCCCTAATAACCAGATTGCACATGATAAGGAAAATTGGTATGCTGCTGTCAGACATGCAAACACAAATCTCTTCTGGACTAGACAATATCTGTCATGCCAAAGAGTATCTCCAAAAGTCGAGTTGAAGGTTCATTTGAGCAGCTTGCAGAAGCCCTGTCTCAAAATGAGTTAAGTAAGGTTGAGAATGTCACTTTGTAGTAGATAGCTGGATCAGGGCTGTACATCCCCGGGACACCAGAAAGAAAGAGGGAGGAAGAGGAAGGGGAGGAAGAAGAAAAGGGGAAAGAGGAGGAGGGGGAGGAGGAAGAGAAGGGGAAGAGGAGAAAGGGAAGGAGAAGAATGAGGAGGAGGAGGAGGAAGAGAAGGAGGAAAAATAGAAGTAGTAGAGGAGAGGAAGGAGAAGGGGAGGAAGAGGGGGAGAAGTGGGAAGAGGATGGGGAGGAGGAGGAGAAGGGGGAGGAAGAGGAAGAGAAGGAGAAGGAAGAGGAGAAAAAGGAAGAAAGATCACATACATTTTAGCAGGAACTTTCTTCATTTATGGACATAAAAAATCCATAGCATTGTAGTAGAACATTAGCCCAGAAAACAAATACATACACTAAATAACTGTACATTTTGGATAAAAACAATTGTGTATACCAAACTTACTGACTGAAGTCACTTTTAATACTATAAGAAATGCTAAATACCACTGAGGTTTGTCTTCTACGTCAATGAACAATTCATTACCTTAGCGATAGAAATTTTCAAAACACAAATAGTTTCCATAGTAAAACATAGAGCTGGAGAATGATTATACAAATTTTTACTTGATTATCAGCAAAAAGGACCAAACCTAGCCTATAAGGATCTGATGGAATAGGGACACAGGGATGATGACAATTATAACAATCATAAGAGATTTCAACATAAGTTCCCCAAAGATTCTAAGGCTGCACAGAATAATATATCAAAAAGATCTGGGGACATTAGTGAATTCTATCATGTCAGCCTGACATCAGCTCAGCCTTGAAAACAGAGCAGTCAGATAAAACACTGAAGATACAAGAACAGATGTTCTACTTGAAACCATTGAGACTTTAAAGTCCTCAGTGGCACGGGGACATCCTTCTAGGAAGCATCAACATTAATAAGTATATAGATTCTTGAGCATAAGCCAAAACTACCATTGGAAATGGATACTTAATGAACATGGTTTCTCTGCTCCGATTTGCTGTAACATTTCAGTAAAAATCTATGGCAACATAAACATCGTGGCCTTTGTTAGTGTGGATTTTTGTTTTGCTTTGTTCAGTATTAGGGGTTGAACCAGGGCCTTCCTTCTGTGTGCATGCTAGGCATGAGCCCCACCCTGGAGACTTATCCCTACACTACCATAAGCAGAACTCAAATGTTGAGGTACACAATGTCCCCCCAAAACAGATTAAAAAACTTAGAAAAAATAAAATTTTACCTATACATTGCCCATGCTGAACAAATGCCAGCCTCTTGACACTGCTAACACTTCTCCAAGATAGAAAGTACTAGAAAAAGAAAACTCGTTTAAATTCTGAGTCATGTGACTACTTGCCCTTCTATAGTCTCAAAGTCAGTATCAGACTCCCCTCCCCCATTAGAAGTAACACCATCCCTTCAAAAGAAAGGTTTGTTAAACTCAAGACTATTATGGCTTTTTCTCTATTCTGGATTGTATGTGTAATTTATAAAATGTGTGGTAAACAGGAACTTCTGCAAACTTTAGGATCTCATGATTGACACTGAAGCTTGAGGCAGAGTGTGGTATTAGGACACCGGTGCAGGAACCACAGTCTGGGCTGGGGAGAGGGCTCAGCTGGTAAAGTATGTGCTGCTGCACAGGGGTGAGGCCCTGAATGGGGATCCCCAGCACTCACCTAAAATTGAGCCTGGTGACCCATACTCCTAATCTAACACTTAGTAGGGGTCCGGGGTTTGTGAGTACACCAATACCAACACACACCAAAAATTAAGTGTGTGTGTGCACACACACACACACACAGAGAAAGAGAGAGAGAGAGAGAGAGAGAGAGAGAGAGAGAGAGAGAAATAAAGACTGTCAGTTGCTTCTTGAATCTAATTGGCTCACACAGTGCCTCAGCTATCTACAGAACAGCAGGTTGGGCTCCGCTCTACCTCTGAAGTGGCTGCCAGCAAGTCCTGAGCAGGGTAGTATCTATCAGTCACAGTGGGAAATGTTCGTCTGACATCTGAAATTCAAAAGCTGCCTATCTGCCAGCAGGGGTTTCCATAGAAATAAGACACTGGGGATAAAGCAAACATCAAAACTGCCTTGGGAAATTCTCCTTTCCCGTGGAAATGATTTTATGGCTAACGCTGGCTTATGGCAAATGGCTATATCCAGATAGCCACTTTCTGTTATTTTGGAGTTTGACGGTTTCATATATACTTCACCTGGAATCGAACGGCGTTTACTGTGTTCTTGTTGCACCAGCTCAAGGCAGGATGCAAATGTGCTCCACTGAGCCTTCACTTTTAATGTTTATTCCCCCCATCACTACCTGGCAGGGTGTGGACGGTGTGGGAGGGGGCACATGGGGCCACGCCCCGAATGAAGGCTCATTTGCATAGTCTTCTTTATTTTTCTTTGTACTTTGGCTTTGACAGAGACAGAGGCCCACTAGGTAGCTCAGGCTAGCCTCAAGCTCCCTGTTCTCCCTCCATAGCATCCTGAGTACTAGAGTTATAAGCACCCACCATTTCACCCAGAACATCTTTTTGGGGGGCAGGGAATCTCTGTAATGAATGCATCTTAAACTAAAAGGAAGACAGAAGAGGAGAAGCGGGAACCCCAGGGTTGCCACGCCTCTCAGAGGTTAAGGATGAGGGGATAGACCCTGGAACAAGGTCGACACACAGACTGAAGCGGACAGGGCCACAGGACTGAGCTGAGAACTCTGAGAGTCCCCTTGCATTTAGCTCCCTTTGGAATCTAAAGCCATGTGCATTCAATGCAAAATGCACAGGCACTGTCAAGTAAGAGGGAAAGACGTCTTTGGTGGCTTCGGGAGAATCAGCTTCAGGTCCTCCTCCACCCAAAGTCTGACCTACCTTCTCATCACCCGACGGATACTTGAGTCCATTTTTCTATCTCATCTTCTACTTACAAAGAGATCACTGCCCACCCAAGCCTCCCGCACTTTCCACTGCAGTGAGACTGTGAGCCTGCTCCTGTAACTGCTCCCTCTCCTGGATTTTTTGTGCTAGGGATTGAACCTATAGCTTTGGGTATGTTTGGTAAGCACTCAACCACTGAGCTGTAGTCATAACCCCCTTTCCCACTGTTTGTTTGGATACAGGGTCTGATTACATCACCAGCAGGCCCTGACTTTCCATAACCCTGTCTCAGCCCCTCAAGTAGTTGGACTACCAGCTCACAACACCAGGTTGTTGCTGTTTATAAATGTTATGTATTGGGGGGGGGGCACATCCACATCACAGCACTTGTGTGGAAGGTAATTTGAGGGAATCAGTTCCCTCATGCTGGGACCTGGGAACTGAACTCGGGTCCTAGGGCTAGGCAGCAATAACTTCCACCTATTTAGCTACCTCACAGGCCCTACCACACTGTTCTTGCTATTGGTTAACAAATTCCCATTGAGAAAAACTTCCATTAATTCTAGTGGCAAAGAATTAGGGACCAAGCTCCCAAAACAACCAAATGTGATTACTGCTCAGCAGTGGGACCACAAATTGTAAAGGTTTTCTTTGTCTTTCAGAGGTAGGAAGTTACTTGTCCCAGGCTTAGTAAGCTAGGGAGGGTGCAGGGATAGAAGGTAAGCCAGTGCTCTGAGACCAAACCGGCTGCTTCCCACACTGTCTCAAAGTCTGCAACACGGTGAGGCTCTCCTTCCCATTCCAGATGCAGGTGCAGCAGGATGTCCCAATAGGGGGAGGCGCAGCGCAGACTCAAATGCAAAGAAAATGAAGCCACATGTTTGCGTTTGGACCCTCTACCTCTAATAGTGGTGTGGCCATGGGTGTTTTCTGAGCCCCAGTTTCTTCATTTGGAAAAGTCTAGGAAGCAATGCCTTGGAAGTGTATTCATCTTAACATCGCACAGGCTCACCTGGTAGCCCAGATGCTCTATCAAAGATACGAATCCCCAAGGATTGGAATTTTAGGGGCTGGCAAGGTTTCTCAGCACTTAAAGGTGCTTGCTGGCAGGCCTGATTGATGACTTGTCTTTGGTCCTTGGTACCTACATAGTGGAAGGAGAAATCCAACTCCCCCAAACTGTTAGACCTCTACAAGCATGCTAAGGCATGTATGGACACACACACACACACACACACTAATAAACAAATGTATGAATTTTAAAAAGAATAGCAGTAAGCTATGTAGGTGAACAAGGGAGTCCTCCGGGTTACTCTTAGAGCCTTCCTTTATGGGGTGAAGGAGGAGGAGTCTGGTTATGCTATAGATAATTTTGATTGACAGCTTCAGTTACATAAAGTTTTTGCTCATTGTGCATGCCTACTAAGTCCTCCATTTGGAAGTTTTTTTCACAAGGGAGTTTGTTGAATCTAATTAGTGCCTATCTGAGCATCTTGGAACAGACATAATCTTGATCTTTTGAATATGATTTCTTTTCTCCTGTAGATGGCCCTCCCTTCCTCTTTGAGACAGGGTCTCACTCTGTAAGCTGGCCTGGAACTTGCTCTGTAGACCAGACTAGCTTCACACTTGCCGTGAGTCCTCTTGTCTCTGCTTCGCCCGTACTGATGACTAGACAGCTGTGCCCCACCAAGTCCTGCACACACGTCCTCTTTTATAGCTGAAGAATCTGAAACTCAAAAAAAAAAAAAAAAAAAATCGATAGTATTAAGCCATTGAGTAGGACTCAAACCCTGTTTTGTCTGCATTCAAGCATGTAAGTCGCTATGCAGGAAGCATGGCACGCATGCGCGTGCGGGCAAGTAGAGGCAGCATCCAGGCAGGAAACTTCCATGGTGCCTGCGCCCTCTGCTGGCGACGCTGATCAATTTCTGGTCTAAAAACCAGTTGCCTAGAGTACAACTGGTGGTAGTTGT
The DNA here is from genome assembly GCF_963924665.1 of Micromys minutus. Lineage (NCBI taxonomy): Eukaryota > Metazoa > Chordata > Mammalia > Rodentia > Muridae > Micromys > Micromys minutus. The sequence continues at coordinate 23,547,861 of NC_137975.1, forward strand.
AGAAATAACTCAAAGGGACAGAGTTCTGGACATGGAGAAATGCTGGGAAGGTCAGAGTCTTCTGATCTCCGGTTGCATGAAAATGGGAGTCTCAAAGGAAAAAAAAAAACAAAGAAAACAAAGTCGTGTCGGAGAAAACGTGTTTCGTGCCAAGTTCATCTCATTAAACAGATGAGGGAATAGAAGTTTTCTTTTTTCATAATTCAGTCAGAGAGGTGTGCAGGTGTAATTTTTGCACCTACAGGAAATACAGTAATGAATCTTCCTGAGCGGCTTGAAAGCAAGACATAAAATAGTTTTTTAAAATGCACAAGGAGGTACATTGTGAACCCACGTCTCAAAGAACAAGCGCATTTTTACTATTACAAATGAGAACATTTGTTACCACACCAGACCCTGTATACACCTTTTAATCTTCCAAGCCTGCAAATTGACATGGCAGAAATGAATCTCTCCCTCTTTCACAGAGGTTCTAGAACATAAAGCTCTCTAGAACAGTGGTTCTCAACCTCTCAAATGTTGCTTCTCATGTTGTGATGACCCTGACCATAAAATTACTTTTATTGCCACTTCATAATTATAATTTTCTACTGTTTTGAGTCATAATGTAAATATCTGATATACAGGATTCCTGATATATGGCTCCTAAGGGGGTCTGGACCCACAGGTTGAGAACCTATACTATAGCTCCTTCAGTTCAGTGCCATGGTTGGGATGCCAGTTTCCAAGTTGGGCAAACTTGGATTTGAATCCAAGTTACAGCAGTGCATAGGAACCACCCCGTGTCTCCATCTCCTCGTATGTGAAATGGCTTTAAATAGCCTCGAAGGATTGATGTGAGGCCTGAAGAAATACTTCAGTCCTTTGACATGGCGTCTGAGACACAGCTATACCCTCCCCCACTGTTTCTCGTCCTCACCATTCAACGCAACCTCTTCATCTTAGACATGAGGTTCTGAGAAAAATGACTTTATGATCAGGTGGCCAGTTAAGGCAATACCAAGTAGGACCGAGCGTCCTTGGCCAGTCTCTCGATGCCTTGCCACACGTGGCACAGTGGCTTTTCCTTTATCCCTCGGCTCTGAGCAGAAAGAACTTGGGACATTTTCTTTACTCCTCATCAGGGTCATTTTGAGCTGATGCTCCTGGAGGGTAGCTCCCGCCACCAGGAGCCAGATCGTGTCCCACACCAGCCGACTCCCACGTAGCACTGTGCAGCCGTCCCCCGTCATTATTTTATCCACTGCAATCTGAAGCTATAAAAAGAGGCTAATTAAGTAGTATGACCAACAACCGCTCCTCCAGTTCTGAAAACTGTCAAACCTCTGTATGCAGCCGGCCATTCCTGAGAGCCCTCTTCCCAAGGTTCCTCTGCACGTGCTGAGAGGCCGGATTGCTGCCTACGTGTGAACTCTGCCCCTGTGCCAATTTCTAATGCTCTTCTCTCTGACTTTTCTCAGAGGTCTCTCTCTCTCTGTCTCTCTGTCTCTCTCTCTGTCTCTCTGTGTCTCTCTCTGTCTCTGTCTCTCTGTCTCTCTGTCTCTCTCCCTCTCTGTCTCTCTGTCTCTCTCTCTGTCTCTCTCCCTCTCTGTCTCTCTGTCTCTCTATCTCTGTCTCTCTCTCTGTCTCTCTGTGTCTCTCTCTGTCTCTCTGTCTCTCTCTCTGTCTCTCTGTCTGTCTCTCTGTCTGTCTCTCTGTCTCTCTCTCTGTCCATCTGTCTGTCTCTCTGTGTCTCTCTCTGTCTCTGTCTCTCTGTCTCTCTGTCTCTGTCTCTCTCTGTTTCTCTCTCTCTGTCTCTCTCTGTGTCTCTCTGTCTCTCTCTCTCTGTCTCTCTCTGTCTCTCTGTGTCTCTCTCTGTCTCTGTCTCTCTGTCTCTCTGTCTGTCTCTCTGTGTCTCTCTCTGTGTGTCTCTCTCTGTCTCTGTCTCTCTGTCTCTGTCTCTCTCTGTTTCTCTCTCTGTGTCTCTCTGTCTCTCTGTCTCTCTCTCTTTCTCTCTCTCTCTCTCACACACACACACACACACACACAGCTACCCATATGTCTAGGGGCTTTTGTTCCGAGAAAGAGATCACACTCTCCATAACAATGGTCCACAGTAGTTTTTCCTTTTCAGTCTGGGAGGACCCAGTGAGCCAAGTGAGGTGCAGTTCCTACTGTTTCCAGAAAGGACAGGGGCCATCAGCTCTGACAAAAGCCCCCACAGGCCTGCTCTGAATCTTTCTCAGACTTTCCCCAAACTCAACAGACCCTATTAACAGATAGGTAGACTGAGTCTTCTTTCTCAGGGTCAAGTAACTCAGAGTTACCCAGATCTCATTTAAACATGCTCCAACCTAACCGTATACATTGGATAAACAGAGGGGGAGAAGTCTGAGATAGAGAAGGAGAGGGCTCAGGTATGCTGGCATCAACAGCTCGGTGATGTGTGCAGAGAGTGCCCAAACTAGCAATTAAGAGACCTGGGTCACCTTAGCCCAGCCTAACAACCTGTGCCATTTGGGGATCACTTAATCTCTCTCCGACTATGTTCCCATCTGCCCTGCAAGTGAGTTGATCTTGGGAACCGGGAAGCAATCTTCCAGGACAAGGTTTTGTCAGTGACAATGCCCATGGGATGGGTTAAAGTGGTTTCATTACGTCCACATTCCTTGTTTTGTGCACTTAACTTTGTAAAAACCCAGACGCTGTTGCTATGGTGTCTGGTCAGGCAACTGTGGGCAATCCTGACAGAGCTTAGTTCTGGACGTGTGACTGAGTGACCAGAGCTCCCAGCATCCCTTGCAACATGCTGCTCTTCAGGGAGCAGACAGGCCTCTCACCCTTGAGGGCAGTCAGAAGATGGGCTCCCAGAAAATGTATAAATGTTAGAGAGGCGTGGTGGCTTTGGGGATAAGGGAAAGTTGGATTTGTGTTTTCCTCCTCTTTTGGATGTCTTTTCAATATTCTGGATTTCACAAAGGATGTGGCCTGGCTTCAGACTGAATCTTACCTTCTCCTGGGCATCAGAGATAAAAGACAAGGTGCTGGCAGTTTGCAATAACACTAGCTAGCATAGACAGAGCTAACCCTAACCCAGGCACTTCATTATTTTATAAGCAGCTCTCCCTGGGGTACTGGCCTTTCTGTCCCAACTCAGAGGCCATTGACTGGAGTCCAGTTAAAAAAGTTTTTCTTCTTGTCACCCCCTAACTCTCTTAAGTCAGGAAAGTTGAAGAAGCGACCCACAGGATGGGGTTGATGGTAAAAATACTTTGACTTTCCAACCTGCAGGATCACGAGAAAATAAATGCTGTGTAAGCCAGTGGCTTGTGGTCCGTTGTTATGGTGGCCCTGGTACACCAACACGGGCTTGGTCCAGCCTCGGCCCCTCTGTCATACCACTTCACCCTTACATACAGACCCCAGAACCAGACTCATCAAGTCTCGGACCAAGAACGCTTGCCCCACAAATCAATAGCCAGACTGTCCCATTTCCAAAGGGCCTTTGGGGAGCACTGGTTTGCTCTGAGTAGGTTAAATCACTTTGGGAGCCTCTGGGGAAATGCAGGGAGAATAAGAGATATGGGAACAAAGGCCTGGCTAAAGCTTTGTGCCACAACCTGCTCCACGAGTGTCATTTTGGCTTCTGCCCTTCTGAAGTCTTCAACTTGAACATTCACAGGATGGGACCCTCGTACACTCTTGCTTCTGTAGACAATAAACATGGCACTTCTTGAAGCCAGCTTTGTATGTCCAAAGACCTAGAGAGAAGCTGAGACTGCAACACCCCTCATTTTTAGAGAGTGCGCGCGCACGCACGCACACAGAGGTTTGCCCTTAGCTCCTCAAACACACACACACACACACACAGACTCAGGGGCAGACAAGGGACGTCCTATTACACATAGTGTTTACTCTGGGCATGGCTATTGACTCCAGACCTTATCATTGGGCCCTCAGACTGGGCAGGGCAGGTCTAGGCACCAGAAAGAGCTGGTGCCCCTGCCCTGTGCACAGGAAGAAAGAGAGGGAGAAGGAGACCAAAGCAGAGTGAGAGAGAAGCTGCCACTTGGACCACAATGAAACCCCTCCTTGTGCTGCTGCTGCTGCTGCTCCTGGACCTGGCTCAGGCCCAAGGGGTTCTGCACAGGTAAGGCCCTGTTTCCAGCACTGACTTCAACTGAGGCATCCCCCAACCCCAGCTCAGAGCTGCCCCGGGGGAGGAAAGTTAATGAGGAAACGAAAAGAAGAAACTGGGATCTCCTGAGAATCCCTGAGAGATTTCCCCAGGCCTCTCCTACCAGTAGGTGCCTGCCTCAGCTCCAGGGGTTTCCCTTCTGTTGTTCAGTGGTGTGCTCCATACCTGTGGTTTGTAACTCTGAGCCTTCCGGGGGTCTGAACACCACTATCTTTCCATTCCTTTAAGCTAGCCCTTTATGGGGTCAGTTCAAACTATAGGCTGTGTCCTACCTCCCATTCCCTAGATGATCTCCAGTGCCCAGGAGGGAGAGCTGTTTCTACTCAAATTCCGAGTCTGCAGGACAGAGCTATTGCTGCTTCAGGCCATACCTGGTCTTGAAGGTCCCCTCCCGGCTCTTGCTCTAGTCAGGCTCTGGACTGATGCATGTACAGAGGCAGGGGGAGCAGAGATGCCCCTTTATGTCCTGAATTTTCTCCAGGGTGTCCCTCAGAAGACATCAGTCCCTTCGGAAGAAACTACGGGCCCAAGGCCGGCTCTCAGACTTCTGGAGGTCTCATAACTTGGATATGATCCGGTTCACCGAGTCCTGTAATGCGGATCAGGGTACCAATGAGCCCCTCATCAACTACCTGGATGTAAGATTTCTTGGGTTGAAGCCTGGGGACACTGGGTGTAGGGAGGAAGCCTGGGGCTTTCAGCAGTGACCAGTGCTGCATTGGTGACATCATGACCGACCAGGCATAGGTTTCTTTGCTTCAGGTAGACAATCCCCCAGTCTCTGTCTACCCTGTAAAGCAGGCTTCAACATGACCCAGTGTGCAAGGGGAGAGATAAACATAGCATACTTTCCAAAAAGAAAGGTCCTTACTGTGTGTCCAGCTGGGCATTTTATATTAGCTATTCCTCTGGGCAAAGAAAGTTCTTGACTTACCATGTCCCCAGGTCCCTGATGACATCATGAGGATCAGGATAACAAGAGAAGGATGGAGCCAAGTTTCCCAGGCTATCCTCAGTTTCCTCCCTGGTGGTCCTTGCTCTGTTCCTTCCATCCTTTGTTTCCAGCCTTGCCTCTTCTAGGCTCTGTAGATTGTAGCCTGCACGTTCTAGTTCCCTTCTCCTCAGCTCCACCCACACTCTTCCTCCCTTCCCTGCAGATGGAATACTTTGGCACAATCTCCATCGGCTCCCCACCACAGAACTTCACCGTCATCTTTGACACTGGCTCATCCAACCTCTGGGTCCCTTCTGTGTACTGCACCAGCCCAGCATGCAGTAAGTGAGCTTGACAATGAGGGGGGGCCACTTCTTGGAGGCAAAGGTGGTCTCTTGTGGCACAGAGAGACTCAGGTTCCCTCCATATGTCCCTGCCATACCAGCTTCTCTTCCTATCTCTGTTTGGTGTGTCTGGGCCAGAGACAGACATGAAAGGCAACTTAGTAGTCAAGATAACAACCTTTGTGTGTGTGTCAAAATTGATGGAGAGAAAATTAGCCATTAGAAAGAGAAGCCTTTGACTTGGTGACTCACTTCCTTTGGAACACCCAAAGGAACATGGGGGAAAGTTCCTTTGGTCTGTACCTGAACAGATAGGTAGATTGAATTCTAAAACAAAACAAAATAAAAACTGTGCACCTGTTTCAGGGAGGCCCTGATGCACTGGCTCCGTTGGAGGTGTGGCTGGTGGGACACAGTGTCGTGGGTGTGTCTATTCGGCCAGAGGAAAAGTAGAGGTTATATAGAGATTGGAAACAGAAGCCCTAAACAGAGAAAGCTTGTCTGGTGTGGGACACATCTCAAGGACAGAAGCTCTTTGAAACTCTGACACTAGACATTGTCAAGGTCAGGTGTCAAGAGGTAGGAGTCATTTTCTAGAGTAGTAATTGAAACTCAAATGTGTCTCGGGCCCACACTGATGGCTGAGGCTGCTGCTGGCGCCTGGTGGACGGTGCTTATCTTGTGTCTATGAAGTCACTGTGAGTAACCAGGTTTGCCCAGGGACAAATATTTGGTCCCTGGTTAGGACACACCTGTGGCTAGGGAACACAGCAGTTCACTAGTGAAAGACCATGACATGCCTGTTCAGGAAGCCCTAACTTCCACCTAGCATGGGGAGCTGAGGGGAGCCGCTCCATCCCCCTGGGACAGGGGTGGAAGACTCAAGCAGCGTTCTTGCTTTCCAGAGGCACACCCAGTGTTCCACCCGTCGCAGTCCAGCACATACATGGAAGTAGGGAATCATTTCGCCATCCAGTATGGTACCGGGAGCTTGACAGGAATCATTGGAGCTGATCAAGTATCTGTGAGTACAACCCCCACATCTTGCCCCAGAACTAGGTTCGAGGATAAGGATAGCACGATGTGATATCCCCGTCTGAAGCCCCAGGGGCTGAGTTTCAGCTCTGCCTTGGGAGGAGGTAGACAAGGCTATTTCTAGGGCAAGGGAGCAATCCTTCCCACCTGAGATGGCACAGCTGAACCCTAGAGAGAAGCATAAGACTTCCTTCAGAAAACAAGGGTAAGGACATAATGCCTGGTATTAGGGCTCGATCAGCAACCCCTGGGCACTGAGGGGATAAGAGCAGGCTGCCATCTTGAAAGAAATAAAAAGAAGTGCAAGCCAGGAGACAGGCTCCATTAGTGAAGTGGGAAGGTGGGAGGCAGGAATCCAATACAGGGAAGAAACCAGGTGAAGTCCTTGAACGTCTCATGACCAGAGGTCCTAAAGGTCCCTGATTTGTAGGAATCAGAGATCCAGGGGAGTCCTGGTCCTGCCAGGATACTTTATGCACATGTATAGACCTCAGGAGAAATAGAGAATGGCCCATCCAATGAGCGTTAGTCTACCTATAGCATGATCCTAAGGCCAGTAGAACTCCGTCTCCATCAGCATCCCTTCAAGACTTTAGGCATGGGAGATATCACTAACTGGAAAAGGGTTGCTAACAGAAACTCTTCTCTCTGTCCCCTTCCTTCCATTAAACCTGGTGCAAATCTTTCTGAGCCCCTATGAAATGTGTGGGGTTTGAGTACTCTAGTAAGCTGGTCATCAAATAATATAAAGCAAAGCAGATGTATTCATGGTCTTAATTATTCTCCATAGGATAATAGATCTCCTTAAAATATGTTGAAGTGGGCTGGAAAGATGGCTTAGTGGTTAGAAACACAGGCTGCTCTTCCAAATGACCTTAGTTCCATCCTCAGGACCCACTGACAGCTCACAACTGTCTGTAACTCCCATCCTGGGGGAATCCAATGCCCTCACCCAGACACACGTGCAGGCAAGCACCAATGCCCATAAAAAAAAAATCACTAAAACCAATTCTTTTTAAAAATTTAAGTGAAGCCAGATATGGTGGCCACACCTTTATTCCCAGTACCTGAAAAGCTACAGCAGATGAATCTCTAAGTTTGAGGCCCACATAGAGAGTTTCAGGCCAGCTAAGAGCTACCTAGTGAAACCCCGTCTCAAAAAAAAAAAAAAAAAAAAAAAAAAAAAAAAAAAAATTAGTGACATCTTTTTATTAGAAAAAAATGCTTTTTATATAAAATGATAGAGATAAAGCAGAGATTTCTGTTGAAATTATACATACATATGTAAATACACATATTATATGTGTATGTTACAGTATAAATAACCACTTGGAAGGCTGCACTTTAAACTGATAACTGCAGTAAGCAGAGGAGGGACTGAGATTCACAGGAGGTGCATTCTGGCACACAGCTTGTCGCCTTTCTGCTAGCTCCCTTGAATGGAGCAGGGAGCAGCCAAGCCTTTAGCAACTGTAACAACTACAGCAGCTGCTCCTTCAGGACTCTGGCTCTGGGGCCAGGTGCCCGTTTGCCTGTGTGACAATGTCACCTTCTGCTGTAAAACATGCCTTCGTTGAGTATAGGCTTGGGCGGTGAGAGAGGAGCATGGACCCGGTCTATCTCTGCAGGTTGCAGTTGGCATCTTTCCCACTTGGCTTGCATCTTCCCTTCACTGCCTCATCTGTAGACGTCAGGCTGCAACCCTAGGTAGGAAACTCCATCCTAAGTGCACTCAAGTGTATGAAGCCAAGTACCTAACACATATATAACATATATATGTACACAGATTAATGTAGTTAATGTGTCCCGAGATGCAAATATCAGAAAAATCAGTGCTCCAAGCTACTGCTTTGAGTAACAAACACTAGGAAATAAGCCACTAGTAAACAGGCGCAAACTAAACCCAAAGGAAAGAGAAGGAAAGAAATAATGTAGAGACGGACAGGACATCAGTAAAATAGGAAATCCACACTAGAAATAAAATCAATATCACAAATTAATTGTTTGCAAAGAGCAGCCAAATTGACAACCCTCTGGCATGACTAATCCAGAAAAAAAAAAAAAAAAAAAAAAAAAAAAAAAAAAAAAAAAAACGAAAGAAACACAATGACTTTGTCAACCTCAAAACAAGATATCAAAAATTGCTTTACATTGATGCACTTACAATAATTTTAAATTGATGAATATTAAAACTAATACAATAGAGTAGAAAGTACTAATAATCTGCTATCTATTTTAAATGCTGATTCTGCTATTAAAACAAACAAAAAGAAAACCCTTCCCACTTAAAGCAAAACTCTGGAAGGACCCATCTTCCAGAGAATTGATAGAGTTGCTTCATAACTCATCTAACGAAACTAGGACAACTTTAACAACAAAACGTGAGAAGATTCTTGTAAGCACTTGGATTTGCCAGACATGGTGGCGCAGGCCTTTAATCTGTGCACTTGGGAGGCAGAGGTAAGCAGATCTCTGTGAGTGTCGGGCCAGTCTGGTCAACACAGAGATTTAGGACAGCCTAGACTGCATAGTGGGACCTGTCTTAATCAGTCTGTCCCAGCACGGGGAGCAGAGTGCTTACCCAGCATACACACAGCCCAGAATTGGATCCCCAGGACCACATAAACTGGACAAGGTGACACACATGTATAATCCCAGCACCCAGAAGGCAGATCAAGAGGATCAGGAGTTTAAGATTTTCTCCATTGCATAGTAAGTTCTGTGCTAGTCTGGGCTACAGGGTAATCCTGTGGACATATGTGTTCACCAGAGGAAACAATAATGGTTCACCAAAGCACCATTATTGATAATCAAACATTGGAAACAGTCGGCTGTCCACCTAAAGTATAAGGTAGTGTTTCTCAATCTGTCGGTAGCAACCCCTTTGGGTCAACTTGTAACAATGAAAATAATTACCTATGTATAATATATTTTTACACTATAATCCATAACAGTAGCGAAATTACAGTTACAAAGTAACAATGAGAGTGTCTGGGGGAAACCACACATGAGAAACTGTATTAAAGGGTCGCCCCAGCACTAGGAAGGTTGAGAAACACTGAAAGAGACAAAAGCAATGTAGCTTGAGAAATGAGTCACTCTAGAGAGATACCGAGACTGGCAGGGTATATGAAAGGGCTTCTGGGGCTTTGGAACGTCCTGTCTTATTTCAGGAAGGTTTCATGGGAATGCGGACTGTTATTAAAAATAGACAACGCCAACCATTGAGCACATATTGAGAGACCTATGGCTTCAGTTGCCTGTGTAGCAGAGGATAGCAGTGTCTGGCATCAATGTGAGAAGAGGCCTTTGGTCCAGGGAGGGCATGTTTTCCCAATGTAGGGGAACACCAAGGCAATGGGGTGGAGAGGCTGATTAGGGGCAAGTGCACCTTTGTGAAGACAAGTGGGGGGATGGGAGTGGGCTGGGGAAGGGGATAACCTTTCAAATGGAAAAATAGATACTCGTGTTTTCTGCATTGCACTATATTTCCATTTTTAAAGTCACATGAAGAAAGTCCATGAGTGGGGTTATAGTCAAAGATCTGTGTGCCTATTTCCTAAGGAGACCGAGAAAGGAAGGATTGGCTTCACCCAGAACGGAGAGCCAGGAATCTGAGACCCCCATTCAATTAACCTTCATGCAACTCTCCCTTCAGGTGCAGGGACTGACTGTGGATGGCCAGCAGTTTGGAGAAAGTGTCAAGGAGCCTGGTCAGACCTTTGTGAATGCAGAGTTTGATGGGATTCTGGGCCTGGGGTACCCCTCACTGGCTGTTGGAGGGGTGACCCCAGTGTTTGACAACATGATGGCCCAGAACCTTGTGGCTCTGCCTATGTTTTCTGTCTACTTGAGCAGGTGAGACCAGTCAAGTCACCTATGTCTGATCAGTGAATGACTACACTGTGTTTCAAGTGGCCCTTTCTTGACAACCTGCTTTTCTCTCTGTGTAGTGACACACAAGGTGGCTCAGGCAGTGAGCTGACTTTTGGAGGCTATGACCCCTCTCATTTCTCTGGGAGCCTCAACTGGATCCCAGTCACCAAGCAAGGCTACTGGCAGATTGCCCTGGATGGGTAAGCATCCTCTATGTCGTAGTTATGGTTGAATGGAAGAACAGCCACAACTCAGGCTGGATTAACTGGGTGATGCTACAGGACACTAGAGCAGATGCTGGTAACCTCACATCTGTACTGGAGATGTGGGAACACACAGGGAGGACCAAAGGAGTGGCTTCCTCTTGTGTACATTTAGCCAGGCTCCCTCTTACTCACACAACCAGCTGCCCTGTGTTCACACAGCCTTAAGTAACACACAAGGCAAGGGCTGAGCGACACAGAAAAGGCACGGGTGATTTGGACTCAAAGCCTGTATGGAAGATGAGGGGTGGTCCCAAATCACCACCACACAAAGTGGATGTGGTCAGTGTTCCAAAAGCCACAAGTATGGCCGGCCAGTCAACAGAGCAAGATGACTCTGTCTGAAGACTGCTCGTGGGTTTGTGGGGGCATTGGCTCTGAAACTGAGTCTTGAAACCCACGCTAAGGCATGGAGAAGATGGGGAAGTAGGATTGCTTACCAGGTAGACACACGGCCAGCCCTGTGCTAGATAAGGTGGAAATTTGGGGAGCACAATCTAGTTTTTGTTCCTAAGATGTTCCGGATAAAAAGTGAAACAGCTTTGGCTCTCTGTGGCTCCTGGTGCTTTTCAGACTAGAGAGATTTACTTATTTATGCTCATGACATTGTTTTAAGAAATCCTGGTTCGTTTGCTTGGTATTATTTTTTGAGGCAGGATCTTTTCCATGTAGCCCCAGCTATCCTAGAAGGCTGAGGATCCTGTTAGCCTCCTGCATGCTGGAGTTATAGGTGTTCCCCACCATGCCTAGCTCTCCGTCTGCATTTCTGAATGAAAACAGAATACACACACACACACACACACACACACACACACACACACACACACACACACACATGCACGTTAATGCTTCCCTACCATAAAGCTCAGTCAAAAAGAAAAAAAAAAAAAAAAAAAAAGCAAGTTGAGTCAGGTATAATGGCTCATGCCTATAATTTCCGTACCCACGAGGAAGGCTATGGGTTCGATTCGTCTGGACAGGGCGAACCTGTCTTAAAAAGAAGCAAGTTGGCTTGGCACAGCGGTGCACATCTTTAATCCCAGCACCTGGGAGACAAAGGCAGGTGGATCTCTTTGAATTCAAGTCCAGTCTACACAGTGAGCTCCAGAACCACCAAGGCTATGCAGAGAGACCCTACCTCAAACAAACAAACAAATATGCTAGTTGAAATATGCAACCTCTGCTGTGGTAAAGGAAACCAAAGAGGATACCATTAGTGTGCCCTAATATGGTAAAGGGCCCCATAGGAGCAGGAATGGCCAAGGTTCATGTGCTAACTGTGGGACCACTCTTTGTCCTCAGAATCCAGGTGGGAGACACTGTGATGTTCTGCTCTGAGGGCTGCCAGGCCATAGTGGACACAGGGACCTCCCTCATCACTGGCCCCCCCAACAAGATCAAACAGCTTCAAGAGGCCATTGGAGCCACACCCATGGATGGAGAAGTGAGTGTCTACCTCGGGGGATGGTAGAGAAACAGCAGAGCCGGTCTTTGTCTAGGGAGAGAGCTGGACCTGAGTTTATTCTTCTCTGTTTTAGTATGCGGTGGACTGTACCACTCTCAACACAATGCCAGACATTGCCTTCCTCATCAACGGGGTTTCATACACCCTCAGCCCAACTGCCTACATCCTGCCGGTAAGGGCTGTTTCCTTATTCTGTGAGTCACAGTACCCTCCCCCAAGCACCTGCCACTTCCCCCTTCAGTGTCATCTACAGGAGGCTACCACTCCTCCAAGCCCCCTCCCAGCTAGTCCAGAGGATACTGATGTGGCATTCTCTCTGAGAGAGATGAAGCCGCCTGCAGCAGAAGCTCCTTGACTTCTAGTTTCTAGTTCTGCCAAGGAGCAGCAGCTACCGAGGTTCAAGACACTTAAGGGGGATTTCTGATATTGCCATGAGAAATTTATCAACAAACATATTAACGCCCCCCCATTCCTGGTGTGCAGCTGGAGATGTTATTCTATTATACATAGGAGGATGCTAAGATCCTCAGAGTTAAGTAAGTGGTTCAGATCTGACTGCCGGGGTTGGAGAGATGGCTTGGCAGTTCAGAGCACTTGGCTGCTGTTCCAGGAACACCGTTGAGTTCTGCACCCGTGTGTGTGGTTCACAAACCACATGTAACTCCAGCCCCTGGAAATCAAGTGCTCTCTTCTGATCGCTGCGGGACACGCTCATGCAGGGCACAGATACACACTGCACACATACACATAAAAGCTTTTCAAGAGTGACTTTTAAAAGATAATGAACTGCTTGGGGAAGGACCACCCTCCAAACGAACTGTCCTCCTCAAGGTCAAACATGTCTTTTATTACAATGATTCCCAAATTGAGGAGGAGATGAAAGTCTGGACATTTTGGGAACCTCAGGTCACTTCACATCCCCTGGGGCCTGCGTTTTGATGCTGTGTTCCTTTGGCAACACACTTTACTGTCTTGATCTTCAGGCAGAGCCCCCATAACGTTAGGAACTGTGTCAGCATCAAGATGCCAAGGAAGAGAGAGAACTTCACCTTATCCTTCCCAAAGCCACCAGATATAAACAGACATCCAAACAAACACAAGTGTTTGCTCTAAGACATAGCTTCATGGTAAACCACTTAATCCCTTGGTACAGTTTGGAAGAGCCTCTGCAGACACCATGCTGAGAACACATCACTGTTGAAACTGAGCCCTGCTCTCCAGTCTCGGTCTCCTTGCCAAACTACTAAGGGCTTCTTTGGACCCTAGGACTTAAGTCATTTAGTCTTAGTAGATAGAATGTAGTTCTGCGGCAGTGGCTTTCAGTGACTTGACATCGTCCTCCAGCTGGGCCCCCTCTGGATCCTGGAGGACGTCTAACACCTTTACTTTCCTACTTTTATCAACAAGAGGCTCTGCTCATAACCACACCCCTCCTCTACCTGCCAGATTTCACTCTGGGCATCTCTGCATGTAAAGGATGCTGGAATAGCTTTGGATTTTATTCCAAGCCCTCTCACAAGGCTGTGACTTTCCTACCTCCTCATCAGCTGCTTTGAGTGTCAGATGGTTGCTGGGAAGACCACACCTGCCTGGTAGAACTCCAATCTTTGCTGAACTGAGAAATAAGACCGGGAGACAGAAGTGGTGGCTTCTGTCTACAATCCCAGCACAGCAGAGGCAGGAGCGTGAGTTCTAGACAACAGAGGTTACATAATGTCAAAAAGAAAAAAGAAAAAAAAAAGATTGAGGGAGTTAAGAGTCCTGTCTTAGAACAAAGGGTGTGTGCTTGCCCTGTGTCTCACAGAACCCACCCACGTGATTCTTCCCCAGATATGAAGAAGGAAGTGGTGGTAGTTAGCTATTTACAAAGAAGAGGTTAAGTCGAACTCTGCTTGAAACTAAACCAGATTGGATTTAAACTAATGCATTCTAATGCCAAACCTTCTGCAATAAGGTTCTGTTGCCACGGTTCCAGTTATAAACTGATGGTAACGTGTGGTTGTTAAAGCATATGGTTCTCAGAATCGTGGAACACTGACAGTGGGGAGCAAACATACCCTGTACTGAGCAAGTTAGAATATGAAATGAGAGAAAGCCCACTGGCTACAACAGTGGCACTCCCTAACCATCCAAGTCCACCACCATTCAGAGCAATTCCCAGGACTATATCCATCATTCCCTCTCTGCTACTAAACGCTTCTTTTGGCCCCTAGGACTTGGTGGATGGGATGCAGTTCTGCGGCAGTGGCTTTCAAGGCCTTGACATTCAACCTCCAGCTGGCCCCCTCTGGATCCTGGGGGACGTCTTCATCCGAAAGTTTTACTCCGTCTTTGATCGTGGAAATAACCAAGTGGGACTGGCCCCGGCCGTCCCCTAAAGAGGGATGTATGCCTACGTATGGATACCTGATACCCATTTAACCCGTTAGATACCTTTGTAACTATCAAAACTGTCATTTCCCGTGGGAAGTAGCCATCCCAAACAGAGTATACAGACCAAACAGAGCATGAGGGCACACACAGCCTCCCACTCACTGCACACATACACCACCCCTACCATCACCATGATGAAAGAAGGTCTGCCTATGGTCTGCATTGCTTATTGTTGAGTTTCTATTATGGACATCTCTAAACATATAAACAACTGGTATGATGGCACAATAAATACCCACGTACCTCTGCCTCACATCACAACCGTTCCACGTGTGGCCAGGCCCCTCTGGTTCCACGCCTCTAGATTTGGAAGCAAATCCTAAGTACCATGTCATTTTATCTAATGTCTAATATCCTTAAAAATCATAATTTAAGTATGTCTCACCCTCTCATAAATGTGGACCTGTTTTAACAGTTAGTTTATTTGTATCAGGATTCAAAGAGATCCATAATTGGACAAAAAAAAAAAAAAAACATAAATTGAATTGATTTGAAAAGTCTCTTAAGTCTCTTTTTTTTTCCATAGAATTTTCCATATTCAGAATTTTGCTAATTGAAACAAGGCATGGTGATACTTGTTCAACACACAATCTCAGCCTATAATTAAGGCCTATAATCTCAGCACTCGGGAAGCTGAGGCAGGAGGATCACTTTAAGTTCAAGGCTTCATAGCAAGCTCCAGGCCAACCAGGACCATATGGCAAGACTTGATCTCATAAAAGGACCAAGAAAAAGAGTTTGGGTAGAGGAAATTGGGAGGTATCATTTGATGTGGACGTCCAACTCCATCCTTCCTAGGAAGCAGTAGTTAGATCTGGAGACCCCGATTCATGAGATCTACAGAATCTAGATGACATCGGTTAATTCTCTATCCCAACAGGACAGATAATGCTGGGTCTCTCTCTGTGGATCATGTTCAGTTGGATGAGTGAGTTTAAGGCTGTCAGCCTTCACCATCTAATATAAACGTTTCTGTCAGCAGCCACTGTGGTCACACGGAACCCCTATGGATGGTTAGGGTTTCCCAGTTCTGGAGGGGCTTTTTTCCCATAAAAATAACCTCTCTCCATCCCCCTTCTGCTCCATGTGAAATATACCTCATATATGAAAAGGATAACTACCGAGGCCTTCCCTCTCACTTTACTTACCAGTTGTCAAAAATAATGAGCGGGTTCTGTGGCAAAGGGGATGTATTTAAACCTCTGTCCCAACACAGAATAGTTGCTTTCAATGTTCAATTTTCAACAACTCTTTAAGTGACTTCCTGTGAATTTTTCCATCCCATCTTATACACATCTACCCTCTCAGGTAGACTCAGCCACTGTCCCAGAGAGTTCTCTGTGGCATGCCTATACATTTCACTACAAATGAACATTCCTGGTAGAATAGCAGGCTTGAAGAGAGGGTGGGGAAGTTCCCCGAGTTCTGTCCTCAGGGGTTCCCACGGAGAAACTGGGCTAGAGCCCAACTTCATTCTGAAAACACTGCTTCTTTCCTCTTCCTTCCTTTGCTCTTTGATTCTTTTAAAATAAAATCTACCGTGTTCTTATAACATTTAGTAAGTGTCCCATGACCCTGGAATTAACCCAAAGTTGTTGATAAGATCTGTTTTTTAACTAAAGAGAGGGCCAGCCAGATGGCTCAGTGACTAAAGACTCTTGTTCTCAAGCCTGATGACCTGAGTTCAATTCCCAGAACCCCCATGGTAGAAGGGGAGAACTGTTCCTTCAAGTTGTCCTCTACTATTTATATTATTGCTCTGTGGCTGTGCAGGTACGCACGTGTGCGCGCGCGCACACACACACACACACACACACACACACACACACACACACACACAGGCAGTTAATATAAATAGGTATAGTTATGGGTTTGTGACATTTTTATCTCTACATATTCCCTAAATTGCTGATTTCCTTTCAGAATATGGAAGCCAAGGCAGGAAGTCAGTGAGTTCAAGGCCAGCATGTACTACACATCAAGACACTGTCTTACAAAAATGGAGGAGCAGGAGGAAATGAGGGAAGAGGGTAAATCTTGGCACTGCAGATAGTTTCGTCTTCCAACATCTGATGTCCATATATCACGTCTTCTCTCGAGTTCATTTGCTTCTTTGAGATTTTGTTCAATCTATAACAATAAATACTTGGTTTATGCCAGATACTATGTGGTTATCTAAGGCCTGCAAGTTCTCTAGGACAGGCCCACCCTGTCACATACAGGCAGGAGGAATGAAGGACACATCCAAGGCTGAGGTAGACAGTAACACTCGCATTCCACCATTTGTTACAGGCATGCACATACTTTTTGTTTGTCTTTATAGATTTGATTCATTCCATTTGTTTTATTAACTCGTGGCCTTTGCGGTTTATTTAGGACAGCTTGTAGTTCTAAACAAACTACCCAAGTATGAGAGTAGACAGGTTCATAATGTGAGCTCTGAGCTGGACAAGCTAGAGAGTAGATTCCCACCATCAGCACCATGCCTGTTTGCTGGTGAAATGAGCATGGCAATAGGGTGCTTCTTGGGGTTATGTGAGGACTCCATGCCTGTGGTAGTTTGAATAAGAATGTCTCCCATAGGCTCATATATTTGAGTACTTGGTCCCCGGTTGGTGCAACTGTTTGGGAAGGATTGAGAGGTGTGGCTTTATTAAAAGAGGTGTGTTAGTAGGGAATGAGGTTTCAAATGCTCATGCTTTTCCTAGTCTTAGTTAGCTCTCTCTCTCTCTCTTTCTCTCTTTCTCTCTCTCTCTCTCTCTCTCTCTCTCTCTCTCTCTCTCTCTCTCTCTC
Source organism: Micromys minutus (assembly GCF_963924665.1). Taxonomy (NCBI): domain Eukaryota; kingdom Metazoa; phylum Chordata; class Mammalia; order Rodentia; family Muridae; genus Micromys; species Micromys minutus. Next base: position 23,565,181 of record NC_137975.1, read on the forward strand.
TCACACATCATTCAGTACTACTCTACAATACCTGCCTGCCTGCCTACCATACTCCCCACCATGATGGTCATGGACTCTAACCCTCCGAAACTATAAGCTCCCAATAAACCCTTTCTTCTATATGTTTCTTAGTCATGCTGCTTTGTCACAACAATAGAACGTAACTAAGGCAGTGCCCATTCAGCATATAGAACAGTTAGCTGGCTTGTAGGCCCTTACCCATCAAGGAAACTCAGAAAATGCAGAGGCTCTTGAGACAAAGGTTTTATAAAGTACCCCAAGAACCAAGTTGGGGGCAATTTGGGCACAGCATCCCTGGCAGGTCCTCTCCTTGGGGTCATTTTCAAACAAGAGTTCTCTAGAATATGCTGACTTGGAGCTGCATGTCCAGAAGACTGAGAAGAGAGGAAGTCCAGAGGGTGGACATGATGCATGAGCCACACCACTGTGACAAAACAAAAATGGCAACTGTCTTCACTCCAGTCCCACTAGCTCAATTACAAAAGTGTTGCTACCACCTGGCGTCCTTTTGCCCAAGGGTGCTTTTAGAAACATCCTCACGGATGCTATCATCCCACCAGTGCCCCTTGAGCACACGACACACCAGTGTCCGATGAAGAAATGCTGCTGAACGTCACTAAAAGCACACTCTTCCCTAGTTCCCACTCTCTTGTAGTCCCCCATGAGTCCCAAAAGACATTCAAACTGGGATGATTTTCATGATCACCTAGGACTTTATAACAATTTAACCCCTTCCTCTCCATGCATGTGAGTCACCTTAACCTGTTCAACCCTCCCATGTCCTCGCTTGCTGGGGAAGTTATGTCCCACACCTGCAATTCCAAGACTCAGAAGGTAGGAAGGCAGGGGTTCAAGGCCAGCTTGGATTACATAGAAGCACACAACCACCACCGCCTCTCTCTAAACAAAGAAACAAACCCCTAGTTGGAACTGTACAGAGCAGAACATTCTCAGCCCAGGGTGTTGTTGGGCTGAACTGGTGTCATTGCCAACACCAGGATCCATTTACCCCAGAAACCCCCAAGAGTCTGACTAGTCAGACTACTGAATGAATGCAGTAGATATGGCAGGCCGTTCAGTGTGTGGGCAGCAAGGACTCCTTCTCCAGTGCAGCATGAGGGAAGAAGGGAAGGGAAGCTGCTGACTTCTGATTCACGTGGATGGAGGAAGTGGGGGCTGGAGTCTGAAAGCTAGTGTCTTAGTTTCCAAAAACCACTGGAAACAGTTCTGCAAACAGTACCTAAAAGAACAAGTTTCAGTGCCCTGTTCAGATGCTATAAAAACCAACTGCAGACAGGGCACTTTCCATACCACAGGGGTCCTCATCATCAGCTGACCTTGTGACATCTTTTGCAAGTCCATGTGTCACTGCATGTCTATAGTATATACCCAGACACCTTCTCACAGTTGTATAGTCATTTCCTCTGGGATAAAACCTTCCATCTTAGAGGGATGCTAAGGAAGGTGAGACATTCCATTCTTCAAGAATGCTTTTTTTTTTTTTTTAAGTTCAGGAAGTAAATAACTCAAAGGCTTCAGGAAGTTCCTGAAACTGAGCAGGTATACATCACACACACACACACACACACACACACACACACACACACACACACACACACACAAGCAGTAGGGAATGCTAGGTTGTTTATAAGGAACAGAGACTAACCAAGCTTCCTGAAAGAGTCAGTCTCCAACATATGCAGTGTGCTCCAGACTCCCAGATTTTGTGAGCCATCCCCTATGATGAGGTGGGCTTTGATGATGCAGGTGTCTCTGAGTCATTTCTGCTCCTGTGGTCTGTAGCCCCTCACCCATGTTCCTGTAAGTAACCCCAATAAGACGCATTGGATTAACATGTTGGACTTGGTCTCCTTACTTTGCTTTGTTGTTGGCTCCCAAACTGAGTAGACATTTGCTCACATCTCACCAGTAATGGTCACACAACACACAGACGCACAACTACATAGGCAAGTTCATTTAAAAGCTGATCTCAGGGGGAAAAAAGTAGAATAATATTGAAGAAGCTTTTCTCAAACCAGATCAACTCTGCTTAGCTTATGAGATCCGGAGCATTCAGGGTGGCATAGGCTCGAGGGAGCTTCTAAAGGACAATAGTCCAGGACCCACGTAGCTTCCATAAGCCAGGAATGATCAGCACACTTACTTGGGTAAAGAGGCTTTAGAATTTCTCACCTTTCCCATGTAGAGTTCAGTGTGGAAACTATTATGCGCCTTCTTCCAAAAGTGTTTGCTGGTTGGTAGAAGAAAATAAGCTTCAATTTTTGTTCCACCCAAAACTCTTTGGCAGGGCTGAAGCCAGTAGCACAACTGGCTAAGTGTGGGATCCGAGGCTGCCCACTTGGCTCTCCAGAAGCAGGTTCTATGGGTGCTTAGATACATGGTGACTAGAAAGTCCCACGAGAGGGAGCTCCTGGAACCAGGAAGAACTTTCTGACAGGACAGCAATCAAAGAAATATGTCTACAAGACAAAGTCCTAACTTGTGAGGAATGTGGAGCAATTTGATACACCTTAAGGGGACACCCCTGAGATCTGGGGAGTCATGTCTAAACTCACTCCATCTGCCTTACATCCGCCAATTATACTTCCCCAAGGCACGGTCCATGACTGTGAAATGAGATGCCCAAATTAACTGTGTGCTAACAGCATCGTAAATTACAGTCTTCTTCAAGGTGTTTCCAGTTAGGTCAACAACCTAACCAGAGGGGTCCAGGGTGGAATTGTGGGGTGCCAGGACATGCTTTACCTCTTACAAGCCTGATGTGGTATGGTGTGGTGTGTATGCATGTGTGGTATGTATACGTGGTGTGGTGTGCATATGTGGTGTGGTATGTGTATGTGGTATAATGTAGTGTGTGGTATGTATACGTGGTGTGGTATAGTGTGCATATGGGGAATAGTATGGGTATGTGGTGTAGTGTAGTGTGTCTGTTGTGTGTGTGTGTGTGTGTGTGCTTGGTGTGTGTATGTGGTGTGGTGTGCATGTGTAGTGTGTACATTCTATGTGACTGGAGTAGGGGGTATGGGTGGTACAGAATGGGTGTGGTGAAGGAATGGAGCATGTTTAGTGTTGTGTATAAGGAGTGTGGCACAAGGGATGTAGGGATGTGGATGCAAAGTATAAGTGTGTTATGCATGAATAGTGTGGCAGGGTGTGAGATGTATGTATATATTCTCTGTGTGAATGTGTATGAGTGTATGTTACTCTGTGTGTGTGTGTGTGTGTGTGTGTGTGTGTGTGTGTGTGTGTGTGAGGTGTGTGTGAGGTGTGGGGTGAGGGCAAGGCCTAAAAACAGAATGTCTTCCAGCCTCACTGGCTCACTGGTGGCTGGACCAGATCTGCTCCACAACTGTTTGGGAAACAGCAAGCAAACAAAGGGATCCTTTACTGGGACTCTCTGGACAGAGGCAGATGTCCCTACAAGCCCACAAATTGGACATGTCACCTCTCGGACCCTGTGTCCAGAAGTTCCCCAGCTCAAACCTGCCATTCCTCATCCCCCCGGGATCAGAGTCCTTATGAACTGAATAATCCTGGTGCCCTGAATTCAAACAGCTCTGAAGCCTCACTTTCCCAGTGCACTCCGCCCCCTCCACCCACACAGCTGAGGTCACCCTGGCCCAGCCTCTTTTGCAACTTTCCCAAGTCTGTGCACAGAAAGAGAGGAGGAAAACTCAGAGGGAAGTGGCCTCTCACCAAAACCGTTTATGTTCTCAATACTGGCCAGATTGAAACTGTCACTTGGGGAAGAAAGGTCTAGACTCAGACTCCCACCTGTGTGAGGTGAGTGCCATGCCTGGCAGTCTGTCTGTCCCTGCGTGTGTCCATCCGCGCTGGAACTGTTTGTGGGCTGGTGGAGAGGAGTAGAAATCGGGTGCAGAAACGAGGTTAAGACTCTGGCAGTTGCAGAGTTTTAATCCAGTCCAAAGACCACTGCACTGCAGAAAGTTCCTGGGTGTGGTGGAGAAAGAACTTCCCTGTGAATCACAAGGAGCTGAGGTTCAGCTTGGGAACCTGAAAAGGCAGTAATACCAGACAGGACGGGCAGCTCAAAGGAGGCTGTCATTATGCCTCTAGACCTGCAGTGCCTGGAAGAAACCAGAGCCTTCCAAGAGGGCCGGGTCCTACGGCATCTGGCAGCTCCTTGGCACATGGTGCCTTCTGGAATGAAGATTCCGAGCTATCAGAGAAAGATGAGCTCCCAGAATAGGAAAATATCCCTCTTATTCTAATTCATAGGAATTTCTCTTGGTGAAGAGTTACAATGTAGGAGGACATGGTGAACAGAATTGGGCAGATTTGGGTTCTACTCTGTTCTGGCTACTAACCTAGTTTATTGTTGTGGTGTGTGTGTGTGTGTGTGTGTGTGTGTGTGTGTGTGTGTGTGTGTGCATTGTGTTATGTTCTGTGTGAATGATAGGCATGCACACTTACCAAGCATATATGTGGAGGTCAGAGGACAGCTTTGTTGAGTTGATTTTCTCCTTCTACTCTTACATGGGTTCTGGTAAGAGCCTTTACTTGCTGAGCCATCTCACCAGCCTACTAACTAGTTTTGACTGCAGAATCCATTTGGCTATAATGAGCATCTTGTCAAATGCAAGTGTTCTGTGATTTCTAGGCATTGCCTGTTGATAAAAAGAATTGATTTGGGCTTCTTGATCAGTCCCCCACTACAAAGGTCTTATGGAGATAGTAGTTTGTGAATATTCTTAGACATATGCTGTGCTTCTGCATAGCGGGCGTGCACTAGATGGTATGTGAATAGGCAGATGCCTGGATGGGCGAATGAATGGATATATGCATAGGGAGGCCATGTGGATGGATTCGTCACTCTTCAGGGAATCTTTTATATCCGCAGCATCAGCCACCATGCCTTGGGGACAGGGATACAGAGAGATAAGAGGCTCTGTCTAGGGTACAGGTAGTCTACTTGGGGAAGCAGGAATAACATCTCCTCAAAGAGTTCAAAGAAGGAGAAGTGGGAGCTCTGAAAGCAGCACTGTGGGTGTGCTTTGTGGAGGAAGCAGGTTCAGACCTGCATGGATGGGCGGGAGATGCAGACATCTAGTGGTCCAGGCAGCCAACAAAGCCCTCTGTGCCCCAAGAATCTCATTAAACAGAAAACTTTACACTCAGCCTGTGAGTTCATTGTTTGTTTGAATGAATAAAGCAAGGGGTGCAAAGGGGAGATGAGAAACTGTGGAGCAAGACTAAAAGCTGGAAAAAGACTGTATACTGGGCAGAAAAATGGGGCCTGCTACAGAATCCTCAGCTCCCCCTGTTTACCAGTCTCCATCGCAACGTACAGAGGAACTCATCCACGAGAAGTAAGGCAAGAGACTATGCTAGGTCTTGGCCGGAGCCAGTGGGATAGGGCCACGGGAAGGAGAAAGCTGAGATCCTCAGGAGTGCTTGTAGACTAGCCACAGACCCAGGAGCTCTGCAGCAACACAGTCTTCCTTGCTTTGTAGAGAAGCTATGGGTGGGGCTCAGCTCTGGCTTGGAAGTGCTGTGGGGCAGGAGCTAGAGAAGAGGTGGTTCTGTCTGGAGTCCTGCTCTGTGTGGGCTGGGCTGGTTGGGCAGGTCTAGCATTCCAAGCCTGCTACTCACTGTTAAGTAACAGTGAAGATGACTCAGCCTTGCTGATAGGAAGATGCCTTGCTTCCCTCTTTGAAGCTCTGAGTCAGCCAGTGAAAAGGGGCTGGGGAAAAAAAAGGGAGGAGATTGTAGCTACACCCAGATAGGAGTAGAAGGCATGGGAGGGAACCTCAGCTACTATCTGAAACCTGGGAGGAGTAGTCGAGAGAGCCCTGCTGCTATCTGCTCCCAACGAGATCAGGGCTATTTTTAGGTGCCAGACTCATCAAACGTTTGCCCTTCTGGGGATCAGGGTATGAAGGGGGGTCTTTGGTGGCCGCACACTTCCGTGGCACATCTGGAAAGGGCATCCGGACAATGGAAGGGTAGGCAGAGGATCAGAAGGGGCAAGTAAAACCCAAAGGAAAGAGTTCGACCTCACCCCCAACACTCCCTCCCCCAGGGTCTGGTATTGCAGAGGAATAAAGCATTTTTTGGTGGATGGCCCCTAGGAGAAGCTTGACCCCCTGGTGAAAGGAACAAGCACCCAGGGCATGTCTGGCTGCTTCCCATGAGCCCAGTGCTTAGATCTAATGACACTGAGGTCTTTCTAGTACTATGCGTGCTCACCATTTATAGCTTGAAATCAGCCCCAGTGGATGTGTATACAACATAAAAATGGCAACCACTGCAAATCAGATCTCGGGACTTTATCTGGACCTTTCCCAACATTGAGATCCTGTTATGATATCGTAATATGACACATATGTGCCATCTGCAGAGGAAGCCATAGACATAAGTGATGCCCATTTTATCCAGGAGGGAACAGAGACTTCACAAACAGTAATACCCACCACTCAAGGTCACAGATGGGTAGATTAGGGAAGAGAGAGGGCTCTCTGACCCCAAAAGTCACAGTTGTTGCCTGGCATGAGGCAGCCTCTCTCCCCAAAGTCACGGTGATTCATCCAAATAGGAAATCACACTCAGATGACTCTGGGCAGCCACACAGTCACATATGTTTTGTAAAGAGAGGTCAAGTCAGGGTAAGACTGGGGGGTAAAAAGAGGGGGTGGGGGTAAGGTTTTTTTATATTTTTTAAAACTACAAAAACAATTTAAGATTGCAGAATAAATTTTTTGAAATATATACACTTAAGATACAGTGGAAACTCTTAGCCTCTCTTCTGCCTCTCCTCATCTCCCGTAGATGTATGTTTTTATCTGTGTTTCCAGGATATACATATGTAGGATAAACTCAGAGACACTCAGTGCGCTGATGCTTGGGATCAGTCACAACCTGTCAGGTGCTTAGATTTGGGGGTGGGGTTTAACTTAAATTATCATCTCCCCCTCCTTTGCAAATGGCCTCGTATCTCAGAATATCTGTGGATTGATTGGCATTTGTGTAGAAAGTCTGGCATTAAAAGAGGTTATGAATTGGAGAGGGAGTGTGGTAAGGTTGGAAGATGGGAAGGGTTGGAGGGAAGATACGAGGTAGGGGTAAATGGTATAAACATAGTACACATATATAAAATGTTTAACTAATTTAACTTTTAAAAAAGAAAGTATGTTATTGGTAGACATTCAGTTTGAGCTCTGAGGGGCCCTCAAAGGGTCAGGCTATGTTTGTCTCATTCATCTCCACTTAATGGCGTAGTCTCTTGGCACAGTGGCACACTTTTACGGTACTAGATATTTGGGCATCTGAGGCAGGGGATTGCTGGTTTGAGGCCAGCCTGATTAATGACATGCGACACCATCTCAGAAAGGTGTGAAAGTGTGGTTCTGTGACAGAGTATTTGCCTAGAAGGCTCTAGGCGTCAATCATTTTTCTATTCTAAAACAGCCTTGTGTATTGGTACCCTGGTTGCACATGTTATATGCCTCATGGTTGTGACAACATGCCTGACAAAGACATTTAAGGAAAGAGGGGCTTATTTCAACTCACATTTTGAGAGAGCCATCCACCATGAATGGGAAAAGCATGGTAGCAGGAGATTGGGGCAGCTGCTCACACTGTCTGCAGCCAGGAAGCAGTGGGGAGCATCAGTCCTCAGTTTGCATTCTACTTATTTAGCCTGGGATCCCAGCCCCTGAGATGGTGTGTCCATGTTTAGGGTGTATTTTCCAGCCTCAGTTACCTCAGTCTAGAAACTCACTCCCAGATGTGCACAGAGGTCTGTCTCCCAGGTGATGCTGGATCCTGTCAAACTGGTGTTCAGTATCAACCATCAGTGCTGTCAAAAAGCCAGGCCTGGATCTAAATCTCAGCTCCAATCCAGGCTCTCCCACTACATGGTATGTGTTGTTAGGAACCCCTAAATTAGTTCCTGGAAATTTCTAGTTCTTAGTAAAACAGATAATAATAGTGCCGACCTTATAAATATGTTGTGTGAACTAAAAGAACTAACACTCCTAAGAAACCTCAATTTGTGCCAGTAAATATATCAAAAGCACAACAGCACACTAATTCACTTAATGCACAACATGTGCTGTTATTTATTTGCATGTCTTCAAAGCCCTCAGCATGAAGTCCAACCAGCAAATATTGGCGTGGTCCATTCCTTCCATTTCCACATATGTGTCTACTGAGTGCAGGTCCTCACACACAGCTCCTGTTCAGCTACCCAGGTCCTTTGCTCTAAAAGAACCTCTTCCTCCCTCTGGCTGCCTTTTTCTAGTCTGCCTAAGGCTTTGTTGAACACACCAAATCTGAGCCCAGCGTCCTACATATTCATGTACACAGACACCAAGGCTCCAAATTAGTGATCAGAAGGCACCAGGACACAGAAGAGCTTTCTCTGACCTCCATCCTAGCACTAGCTCATCCATTTACTATAGTGTGATGTTTCAGGACTCCCCTGACCCCCAAAACATACACGCATGCATGCAAGCGCACACACACACACACATCTTTTGATGGTAAGGATGGAAGCCTTGTTCAGGTTAGACCACCACTGTAGCAGTACTGAGCCCTATTCCCATGGGATAACTGTTCTCTGAGCCATTTTGAAACTCTAAGCTCTTCTAAGAGGTTGTGGCGATCATTTAAGTTGACATGCTGTACCAAGGTGTTAGGAAATTGTTTCCTTGCTCCCAGGCCCCTTCCAAAGAGATAACTGATGGCCAGAGACCAGCTCTTTTCAGAGACTTCTCAGCCACTGCTTGGTTGCTTGCCTTTGTGAGCAGCAACACTGTTGCAGTATACCAGCCCAGGGTAGTATCTTTAGTTCCCTGCCTTCACATTCCTAAGAGAAGGAGAATCTTTGCTAAGTAGCTGGAACAAGGATGGATGGATGGATGGGTGGATGGATGGATGAATGGATGGATGGATGGATGGATGGATGGATGGATAGATGGATGGGATATGATAGTCATAGTCCACCTCAATCTCATTTTCTCTTAAGAAATACCATCCCCCACATCACATGCCTCACTTCTTCAGGCACGCCATGTTGTCAGTACCTCTTTCTAGTGCTACTAAGTCCTTGTTCCTTCTTCCCCGGTGTTTCCTAGGGGAAGTCCTTTGTGTTCATCTTAGGTGATCCCAGTGCCAAGTCCAGGGCGTTCATGCATTCTCTTCACAGAAAAGGGGTACGTTTGTTTATGCTCAGTAGTACATATACTAATTAATTGGATTTAACTATTTTACAATGTATGCATTTTGTATGTCATGGGATCTGTGCATATGGTTCTTGCCCAGCATTCGCAAAGCCCTGGGTTCAATCCCCAACAGTGAAAAAAAATAATGCAATTGTGATATTAGTTGACATTTAGATGATCTTGCACACATAATTTGGCAACAGCTTTTCACTCAAATCATAAGAGTATGAACACTTTCCCCACATATGATGAAATACCTAAATACTCTACTCCATTGACTACTAAGAAAGTCATCATCATGTGTCCTAATCTAAGTACCTCATCACTGTTGGCTATTTATAAGCAACACTGGAATGCCAATCTTTAAAAAAAAAAAAGTCTTTTTTCTCTGCAACAGTGAGAAACAGGCAGGCATGAGGAAGCCGTGGTGAGGTCCTGGCTCTGGTTGCTACCAAGGGCCATGTCTGGGTCCATGGTCCTGCTGCAGCTGCAGTCTGTGTTGGTGTCTGGGGATCAAGTTACCATAAAAGGCCAATGGGTGTCTATGGTCTGGGCGGTCACTAGAGACCATCTTTGGGCCATGATGTTGTGGGGAGAGGCAGGCTGATCTGAGTCATTGGGCTTGCCACCTGAGACCATAGGACATCTGGGGCCAGGCTGCTACCAAGGGCCATGTCTGGGTTCATGGTCCTATGGTAGCCTGGGTCTGTGTTGATGTCCCAGGCCTGTGTTACCACCAAAGGCCATGCAGATGTCTCTGGTCTAGACTGCTGCCTGAGGCACCATGCTGAGCTGGCCTTGTCCCTCACCTAGGCAGCACAATAGAGCTGACCCTGACATCAGAGGAGCTGGTGGACAACCCCAAGGTCATGAAAATGGAAGAGCTGGGTCCATGCCTGGCTTCGGTACTCAGGAGAGTAGGCCTTGCACCTTACCTGGGCAGTACTATAGAGCTAACACTGGCCATAGGTGTACAGGTGAACTAAAGACACAAACACAGGAGAGCTGACCCTGCCCCTCACTGGCTCTGGTATTGGGTGAACTAGTTGGAACAGTACTGGAGAGCTTGCCCTAGTGGTTCTAGCACAGGAGAGTTGGCAGGCTGACCAACTTCCCTACCTCCCAGGTCCAAATCAAGGGCTTTGTGTTTGGCCAACCCAAAATCCACCCCGTCTGCTGGAGCAGGTGAGAGGGCCAGTCCTGCAGATCCAAAGCTGCAGGATTTCTGTGAGACAGGGCAACAACAGGATATCTGAGAGAAGCCCCTGTGAAGATTGAATATAAATATCATAGCAGAAGCCAGGTGGCCACGGAATAGACCAACAACTCATTGCAATGAATATTTGCAAGTAAAGATGTGTGGACAAATGGGCATACTGTAGGACACATTGTGACACACTGCAGCTTTCACGACATCATTTTCTTTTTTTGTTCTGTCTCATTTTCTTTTCTTTTGCAGGGTAGGTTATAAGAACAGAGGGTGGATACAAAGGGATGGGAAAGATGGGCAGAATCGGAGTGCATGATGTAAAATTCACAAAGAACCAATAAAATGTTGTAAAGAGGAAAAAGATCTTTGCTCAAGTTTCTGGTGATTTTTGTAGAAAAACATTGCTAGAAGTAGAGGTCAGAGCTATTTGGAGGCTTGCCACACATGCTTTCCAGTAATGTGGACCGATTTCACCCCCTTCCAGCTGCAGCAAAGAGACAATTATTAGCAAGTGCCACACACTTTGGCTGGGGGAGGGGCTCTTGTCCATCCAAAGCCTCCAGGCAGTGGTGACAATGAATCCCTTGTCCTGCGCAGCCCAGTCCCTTTCCCTATGCTGCCCTCCATTCCTGGTTGTAGGCTGTGTGCTTGTGAGGTCTCTGTTCAGATCTGTCCTGCCGTTTGGCACTTGGACTACCTCCCAAAGCAGGGCTAAAAGAGCTGAAAGGTGAGTGAGTCGTCGGTCTTAGAACTTTGGCAAGGCAAAGCAAAGGGAGGGGTTACAGGCAAAGGGAGGGGTTACAGGCAAAGGGAGGGGTTACAGGGTGCTGAGATATGTGTGTGCTTCAGGGCTAGAGTCCTTAGCAAGACCCTGGTAAAGCAGAGGAAAACAGAGCTCACAGGATGCTGAGTGTTATTGCTAGGGTGTGGCGGAAGACACTTGTGGGAGGGATGCTGTGGGTAAGTATAAGAGGGTTAGCCCCTGCAAGAACAGCTACAAGCAAGACCAGCCAGTGTGAAAATGACTTCTGTTTCCCCACAGGCCCCGAAGCCCCCTCATGAATCCCCGAAAGAAAGTGGACTTGAAGCTTATCATTGTTGGCGCACTTGGGTAAGCCACGCCCGGCTGCTGGGTGTGGACAAGAGCCTTACCTGGGAGTGCTAAGTCTGAGCTCTCACCTCCAAGGGACCCTGTCTGAGTCAGAGCGACAACAGACTTGCATCTGACTTCAAGGAAGGGAGCTAAGCCGAGAGAAAGAAGCTAGCAAAAAGTTCTTGGTTTGGGTCCAGCTCTGTAGTAACTGCCTATGTAGGCCTCCTGCATCTCTGGGTTCTCCCACATCCTGCCACACCCTACAAAAACCTACACACTGTTGTGGGATACTTAACCTTATCCCAGATTGTTCGTTTTGGTTGGTTTCTGTTTCTAGAAAGTATTTCATATTCTTTGCTCCCCAAAGGGTGGTCTCTGACCATCGGTGCTAGAAATCAGGAATCTGGGCAACCCTGAGCAGCCTGAGCTCAACCTAAGGTATGCAGTGGTGTTCTTCAGTGTCTCTGTGTCTGTTCCTACCCCAAGTCACTCATGTATCAAAGCCCTTAAGTTCAAAGAAAGGAAGAAAAAGGAAGGAAGGAAGGAAGGAAGGAAGGAAGGAAGGAAATACTTCAGTTCAGGGGATGGTAATGTCCTGAGAACAGCATAGGTGTGTGTGTGTGTGTGTGTGTGTGTGTGTGTGTGTGTTTACACATGTGTGGAATTTTTTCCTTCAGCGTGGGAAAGACCTCTCTCCTTCACCAATATGTACACAAGACATTTTTCGAGGAATACCAGACCACACTGGGGGCCAGCATCCTCTCCAAAATCATCATACTGGATGACACAACTTTGAAGTTGCAGGTGAGCACTGCCCTCTGCCTCTCTTTACTATACGAATTTCTGACAATCACCCATGCACACAGCAACATATACTAGGAGATCAGAGGATCTGGAGAGAGAGCAGCAAAGTACATGGGCTAACCTGGGCTAACCCTAGTCTCTCACCGGGGCACGGGCACACGCACTTTCTTGTCTACTATAGCAGAAGGGAACAGTGTAACAAGAACAGATGACCTACAAAACCAAAAACATATTTACTGTTGGGAGCTGGGCTAACAAGCCCTACCTGATAAACTAGAGAAAAGTTGAGTGCTAAGAGCTATGGTAGAGTTGTGGGGGGCAGGGGTGAGAGTGTGGTGCCTGGGTGTGGAAGGACACCCATACCGAGATTTTCCCCATCCAGAAGGAAAGGCTTTCTAATGACACAACCTTGCTGGGCTTCTCTTCAGCCACTCATTAGAGCCCTTGGGGCACTGCTCTTCCCCTCCAGATCTGGGACACAGGCGGTCAAGAGCGGTTCCGTTCAATGGTATCAACATTCTACAAAGGTTCCGATGGCTGTGTCCTGGCATTTGATGTTACTGATCCAGAGTCCTTTGACGCCCTGGATATCTGGAGGGATGATGTCCTGGCAAAGATCGTTCCTATGGAGCAGTCATATCCCATGGTGGTGCTGGGGAACAAAATCGATCTGGAAGATAGGAAGGTACTATTCATTCATTCATTCATTCATTCACTCACTCAACAAACTGTATGTAACAGCTGCATACTTCATGCTGTGTTGGGCCTCATATATAGTGCTGATGGAGACCTTGCCTCAAGAAATCTACAGTCTAATAGTGACAATTATGGTACATCATGGTAAAAGCAATGGTAGTAATAAACTTTGGAGATCTGGAGATCACAGTGAAAGGCCATCTAAGTCCAGAACAGGGAGCTAGTTTCCTGGAAGAAGTGGGTTCTAGTCTACAGAAGTGGGTTCTGGACTATAGATGCAGTATGACATGAACTGAAAACATGAGTAATGGGGAGCCAGAGTCAAGACCTCAGAGGAGCCAAGAGTCAGATTTTAGTAAAATTTTATTTCATCTTTGAAAAGTATTTTTGCCTGGAGTCACACAGGGATTTAAAGGTATTGATTCTTACATCTACAGGTTTGCTAGGCAACTAATCATTTTTCACTAATATATACATACCCAGGGTAGCCAATGAAGCCTTTGACAACTGGTTTACCCCATGACTGCAGTGGCTGTCTGCCTGTGTAGGTTATAGCCATCACAGGGGTGTTGAGTGGAAAATTCATTAACCTTTACTTGCAAGCAGTAAATGAATAGCAATTGTCTTAAATTATAAAGCATAGCACGAAGATATTTTGGGCTGATCGAAGCCCAAAGAGCACCCAAAGGAGCTGTTAGAGCCACATTCTCTCAGTAAATTTCATAAAAAAAAAAAAAAAAAAAAAAAAAACATGATGGGAAGTGGAGTCATTGTGCCTGAACTCTGTTTTCACAATGCTTCAAACAGAAAACCTCAGGAGAATTAAACCAAAACTTAATACCACGAAGTACAGGATGGACAGGAGGAGAAAGGGAGACAGAAGGGATGCTTCTAGGTGTCCCCACCTGCAAAGAGGCAAGATCCCTGTTCAGAGAGGACATGTTTAGTCTGGGTGTCCAGAGTCTGAGAAGCTTGGAGAACAGCCTCAAGTAGCTAGAGAACCTGCAAGTTTTGGGATAACTAAGAACAAAACCTCAGGGGAGAAGTGTGGGCTAAGAACAAGTCTTCAGCTCTGTGTGGCCAGTTCAGGTCAGAGACTCAGTGTTCATCAGACATCCTGTCTCTGACAGTAATCCAAGTCGCTTTTTCTTTCCTCTCTGGACCAGCTGCAGTGGGAGCCTCATTGTTAGCTTTACAAGTCTGCAATTGCTATCTGCTGAGGTCAGATAGGAACTCTGGGGAATAGTCCTGTCTGAGTGAAGTAGGAAGTAGGAAGGAAGACTCAGTTGAAGGAGGAGCTTGTGACTGAAGCTTTTCCAAGTGGGATAATCAAGGGGAGGGGGTCTCAGAGGAAACCTGAAGGGAAAGGGGTAGGGCAGTTGGAGCATCAGTCATTAGAGAGTGGGGTAGGATGTGTGTACAGAAGTTGGAGAGGAAAACTGGTGGAGAAGAAGAAGGCTAGTTTTGTGCTTGGATCTGATTCTGTGGAGAGGTTGATAGCAGAAAAGAAATCTCTGGCTACTCTGAGCCTTGTGCTGATGGAGAAAGAAAACAGATTGCAAAGGTTCAATGAATGATGGATGCCTGGCTGGGTGTAGAGTAAGTAATGGCTCCTGGGATAGGTCTGAGCCAAGCCCCGGTGGGTGAGCTTTGCTTTAGAGAAGAATAAGAGACTGGAAGAAGCAAAGAGGCACCAGGAAAGCCCAACCCCTCCATCATCTGTAAAGAGGCAGATGTGGGAATGAGCGGGATGGAGATGAAAAAAGGGAGTTGGAGACCCAGGGAAAAACACGGTCACCAAATGAGGTGAATAAAAGATGGTTTGGGAGAGATGAGGGAAGTTTGGCGGGAGGTGGGCTAGTAGGAACCAGATGCACTGAACAATAATGAAATGAGTTAAGGGAAGCGTGAAAGTGGAAGTGGGAAGAGAGTGATGAGAGACTTAACACAATATGGATATTGTTAAAGTCAAGAACTGAGTGGTGCTGGAGAGATGGCTCAGTGGTTAAGAGCACTGACTGCTCTTCCAGAGGTCCTGAGTTCAATTCCCAGCAACCCCATATGGCTCACAACCATCTATAAAAAGATATGATGCCCTCTTCTGGTGTGTCTGAAGACAGCTGTAGTGTACTTATATATGATAAAAAAATAAATTGAAAGAAAAAGATCTGAGCATGGCAGCTCCTGCCCTCGGCTCTCTTTACCTCTGGTGCTGACTTAGCAAAGAGTTTGTCAGCCCCTGGCTGGGATGAGGAAAATAAAGACTAGCCAAATAATGGTATCTTGGGAGCTTGCAGTCACTGGCACAAAGCTGAGGAGGCCGGCACCATCCTTCTCAGCACCCATGGCCAGCTACCCATGGTCCTCCATGCTTCCTGCATGCCCTGGGCCCTGGGTCTACTCCAACCTCTTCTCTGCCATGGCAACCAGAAGATGGGTTTCCCTAGACTATTTGAGAATTAAGGGAAATGTTATAATTGTTTCCTCCTAATACCACTAAAGAACAAGCCTGAAAAACGCAGTGGTGTTTTCCTACTTAATTAAAGGAATGTAAGTATTTAAAAGTACATCGATAGATTTGGAGAGGAGTAAATTTTCCACACAAGTAGTGATGATGCTCACTTGAGAGCAGGGATATACGTCATGCTCTGAATTGTACGCTTAAATGAGACTACAATGTTACCTTTTATGTGGTGCACATTTTATTATGAGAAATATGCATATACATATGCCAATGTATGCATACAGCCAGAATGATTTTGAAAAAATTATTGGCTTACCTTTGTTTAAAAACCCCTCCTGCAGAAGCCAATAGTGGAAAAATCTTAGCTCATGAGAAAGGGGCTGTAACATTTCAGCTGCAAGGGATCTATTCTCGGGAGCTTTAATGCTTTGCTCCATGATCAGGGGGTGAGTTCTGACCTACAACCATCTGGAATCAGAATGGTGCTTCCTGTCTTTGTTATTCTTGGAGGTTTACTAAGTAGTTTCAGATAAGCTAATTCTTTGAAAGCTTTATTTATTTTTATTTTATGTATATGAATATTTTGCTTAGTACATGCAAGTGCACCACATGTATGCAGTGCCTTCAGAGGCCGGAAGAAGGCCTTGGATCCCCTGGAAGGGAGTTATAGTCTGTAACTGAGCTGCCATGTGGGTGCTGGGACCCAAACCCAGGTCTTCCGCAAGAACCTCTGCTGAACCTGAACCATCTCTCCACACACACATCCCAGACGTGCTAATTTTAAATTTATATAACAATCATTTTCAATATATATGAGATGGGAAAGTATCACAACTAATATTATACAAACTGGGGCCAACATGATGGTTCAGCACGTGCCACAGAGCCCGACGGCCAGAGCTTGATGCCTGAGACAAATGGAAGAGAGAATCAACTTCTACAACTTGTCTCTGATGTCCATACATATGTACACACACACACACACACACACACACACACACACACACACACACAAATGTAAAATAGATAAACAAATATAAACAAATGTTTGTAACCTTGCCTAGTTTTGGTCCAACATTGGTTCCAGACGAATGAGCAGAGCCAAAATGTAAGCGAGAGGAAAACTCGTGAAAATAACACTGTTTCTCCAGATGCTACGTCTTAGGTTACTTTTAAGATTCTCTGAGCTTAAGCTAAATAACCATTGTGTGTCACATGTAAAAGATAAGATGATCCTCAAAGTCATCAACTCATAGCTGCAACTGGCAGTGAAAACCGAAAGTGCCGTCTCTAGCTTCTTTCCCAGACAGCCCTCCGTGGGGGGCGGGGCTGGAGACCCAGAAGGAAGGGGCTTGGCGCATGGTCTCACTGATGAGACGGATCAGAAGGGTGGCAGATAAGATGAATGTGGGTCTTACCAGGCAGACACCAGGGTCACTGTCTGGTTCAAGGAAAGGGACAGCAGAGCTATGGCTGCAGCCGCAGCCGGAGGTGTGTCTTCCGAGATCTCTCAGTGAGTGGTCAGCCTTGGGCACAGTCCTGGGCTGATATAATTTAAGTGTCCCCTGCAGATTGCAGCCTAGAGAAGAAGTTACTTTGCATTCACTCCTTTGTTGGCAGCAACTGCTGAGAGCCAGGTAACTTAGATGCAGTTAGATACTCAGGGCAGATCTGGGGAGCTCGGAGCTAGAGCAGGCTGGACATAAGGAAGTCAAAGCCTAGACTTTGCCCTCATAGACTTTAAAAGATTCATAGCACCTTGAGTACCCAGGATGCTGACAGTGTACATGGTGTTAATACCTAATGACTATGTCAAGAAGCCATCCATTTGTAAGGTATTACTAATAGCCAGTGATTATATACATAGGATGAATATAGACATCCCACGTGTCCTCCTAAACCAGATGGTCACGGCCATCAGAAAACACATATTTCTGATGCTTTTAGGAACTGAGACACTGATCTGTGGCAAAATTAAATATTAAGTACCAATAGAAATAAATGTGTGATTGGAGGTTCCTATGACCACTGGAAATGTGTGCTGTCAGATGATCACAACCCACAGGTTTAGAACCACTGCTCTAAACAGTTGAATATTTACCCTAAGGTAGGATTCTTTGTGGCTTACCAGTTGCAGGAGGAAGCATTTCTCATCAACACTGGCAGGAAAAAACTTAGGCATCTGAGGTCAAGACTGAGGCTAGACTTCTTGCTCAGCTGACCACAGTCTATAAGTCGCAGACCTCACAATGGCAGAGCCGTGCTGCTGGACAACAGAGGTGAAAAGAAGGCAGGAGCTACTGGGCTCTGAGACCAGGAGAGCAAGAACCAGAGACAGTGGACAGTAATGAGACTCTCAAATCTCAGTAAGACAGGAGCTCTCAGAACCTGCAAGCGGTGAGGAGACAATGTGAGGAAAGATGGGCCTTTGGTCCCCCAAACCTGCCCTGTGTGCTAGGAAAAGGGGCAAATGATCCTTTCTCCTGGAGAATCAGCTCAACTCCCTGAAATGCTTTCAAATAATGTTTAAAGTACCAGCCACAGCATATATAAGATGTGCGGTAATCTCCCCCCAGAATAACTAATGAGACATCACACTCCTTGGTATGAGTCACCCCTCATTGTAATTTAGAAGTGTACCCGGTAGCCCCAAACCATATCCTGCTGTTGGCACTTGGGAGTAATGTCTTCTCTCGGCTGGTTCACACATACAGGATGAGAAGTCAAAGGTCCTGAGCCCAAGCTGAAGGAACCAACGGTCTCACGGTAAAGAACAAGGTTCCTACACAGAGTTCTCCAGCAGCTGTTCAGATGCTAGGGGAGTGCTGAGCTGGGCCTGCATCCATACGCCCGCTCTCCTGAGCTGTGTGATCCTCTCTGAGCCTCGATGTTCCTGCCCATAAAATGGAGCCGATAGCTTCCTTCTCATAGTTAGTATGTGTTGGGGTAGGGGTGTTCTTAGGTGCGTTGACATTTGATCAAGTGCCTGATAGAGTCTGACTGCTGGCTAACCTTATTCGCTGTTCAGGGCTCTGCCCTGTTTCTTCTATCCAGGGAAAAGGTCAGGAGGGCCTGGAGTCCTCCTGGCAGTGATCTGCTCAGTCAGCATGGAGGCAGAGAGGAAGGCTCTCTGTTCCCACCCTGCCTGCTCTGTGTCTGATGGGGCCATCTCCTTTAGAGGGACTGAAGAAGGAGCCAGTGTTGAGAGGAAGCTTTTAGCCAGACCTTAGGAAGCCAGTAAGTTAAGTGGCATCTAATTCTGCCAGGTCTACATCCAAATCCTGCCCTGTCTGTGTATCCTAGGAAAAGGTAATTCTCCGGGGCAACGGTTCCAACTTTCCTAATGTTGCAGCTGTTACAACCCTTTCATACAGTTTCTCATGCTGTGCTGACCCCCAACCATAACATTATTTTCATCACTACTTCATAACTGTAATTTTGCTACTGTTGTGAATCATAATGTAAATATCTGTTTTTCAATGATTATATGTGGCCTCTATGAAATGGTCTTTCAACTGCAAAGGCGTCACAAACTACAGGTTGATAACCACCGCTCCAGGTCCTCATCTATAAAACAGCATTGGCAACACTGACCTCACAGATTCATGTTAGGAATTGGAAAAAAATGGGCTGGAGAGATGGCTCAGTGGTTAAGAGCACTGGCTGCTCTCCCAGAGGTCCTGAGTTCAAATCCCAGCAACCACATGGTGGCTCATAACTACCTATGATGAGATCTGGTGCCCTCTTCTGGCCTGCAAGCATACATGCTGTATACATAATAAATAAGTCTTTTTAAAAAACTGATAAGATAAAATATGAAGTTACAGATACAGGAAAGGCCCTTGGTCATCAAGAGGGGCAGAGGCCGTGTGGTATGATCTTGGGGCTGGGGTGATGGTAGGAAGTAAGGGCAGTGGTGACAGGAAATGGAAGGGAACAGGGCGGGGCCATCAAAACCTGAGGGTGGCCTCACTTCCTGACAAATGGCTCTTAGTCCCACAAAAGAGAGATTTACTCCCTTGGGCATCGATCTCTTTTTATCCTTTCTTCTTAAAATGCATATGCATGTGTATATGTATGCATGTGTGCATGTATGTATGTGTGTGTGTATGTATGTGTGCATGTATGTATGTGTGCATGTATGTATGTGTGCGTGTATGTATGTGTGTGTGTATGTATGTGTGCGTGTATGTATGTGTGCACATTGAGGAAGAACTGTGTGCCTCTGCATGTGCAGAGGCCAAGGTACCCATCAGCTGCCCTGCTTTATCATGAATGTCTTTATTTCCTTGAGACAGAATCTGTCACTGCACACAAAGCTGGCAATGTCTGTGAGGTTGACTGGCCGGTGACCTCTCAGGATCCGCCTGTCTCTGGCCCACAGCACTGAGCATCTATGGTCATACCCAGCTTTTATGTGGGTGTTGGGGTTTTGAATTCAGACCCTCATACTTGGGCAGTGAATGCTCTTACCCACTGAGATATCTTCCTTCTTATGTTAGTCCTTGACCTAATCTCCCTTTGAGGTCTCACCTCCTTTACTCTGTGCCATTACAGTGGGGAGCAATTTCAACAGGAGTTCTGGAGGGAACAACCCACACTGAAGCCACAGCCACAACAAAGACCATGGCCATGGTAACAGTGATACAGAAACAGTGATCGTTTCTCTCCCTCAGGTGCCCCAAGAGGTGGCCCGTGAATGGTGTAAAGAGAAGGACATGCCATACTTTGAAGTCAGCGCGAAGAATGACATCAATGTGGTACAAGCCTTTGAGGTTCTGGCCAGCCGGGCTCTGGTGAGGGTGAGTTGATGCAGTAATGGGACTAGTCAGAACTTCCCTAGGCAGGATCCCCAGGATCTTCCAGAGAAGAAAATATGGTGTGAATAAGGGCACAGAGGGGATAGGAGTATTCGTCTTCTTCCTTATTCAGTAGTTGGCTTAGCAATTCTGGTGCCACAGATTCGAGAGGCTTAAGTACCTGGGAGTGCAGTCTGACCAGCTACCACATCCTTTGTTATTGACTGATGTTGGTCGTAGGTGCTGCAGTAGAGGGAGAAGCTCACCAAGATACTAAACCTTCATTTTTCAAAGGAGCAGAAGGATATAGCCTCTTGAAGAAGACTGACAGCCAGCTAGCTCACTCCAGTTACTTTATTCAAACATTACACAAGGTTAATTGGGGCCGGGGAAGGTTTCAACTATCAAAGTTATTTGGCCCTTGCTGCCTGTGACAGCAGACAACCCCCAAAAATCTCAGTCCCTTTTGGCCATAGCTAGCCACAAACTCCAGGTTTTCCAGGAGTGTCTTAGGACCAAGATTAGTGTATCTGTAAGCTCTCACGTTGCACCAAGTGCAGACCTTCCAGAGAGAGAACACTTCCTCAAGGTTCAGTCTCATAACAATTTCTCAGCCTCTACTGATTGACCCAAACATAGCAAAGGCTTTGCTGAGACATTTCACGAAAAGCCAGCTCAAGGGTTTTACTATGCATACACCTTCCCCCTTTTGGTCTTAAGCAGATTTTCTAAGGATAACAATTATTGTTGGAGAATAAATGGAGTTGGACAGTAAATACAACCTTTTGTCTAATCTAGTTGCCTAACATTTTATGCAAATAAATAGGCATACATTTCAAAGCCAGTAAAGTTATCACCACAAAGGGAGTTATGAAAAGCACAAGAGCCAGACATGTATCAAAATGATTCGTGGGATGAAATGAAGCTACAATGTCTACAAGACACTCCATAACATCTGTCCCTGTTACCGTAGGCAGCTTCTTTGAAAATGTTTCCATAGTTTCTTGCTGCAAATCATAAATCATTTGAGAAGAACTAGAATGACCTAACAAACACATTTTAACCTCCCCCCAATCATAGTTGCTGTCATTGAATCTCAAAGGCCTAATACAGTAAGAAGTGACACTTGCATTTCGTTTGTTCCCTTAATAGTTCTAATTGATCTCCAGTGAGTATTTCAGCTTGTCTCAGTACAGCTATGTCAACAACTGTTTCCCTGTGTATCTTGCTACCGAGTCCAAAATTCATAAGAATGAAGTCTTTAACAACTTCAGTAGTTTGTGCTGCTTTATCAAGAGCAACTCTAGCTGTTTGACTGCTCTGAGGATCACAGCAATTACCTTTCCATCATCCACTGAGTTCTTTTAATGTTTATTTATATATACGAGTACACTGTCACTGTCTTCAGACACACCAGAAGAGGGCATCAGATCCCGCTACAGATGGTTGTGAGCCACCATGTGGCTGCTGGGATTTGAACTCAGGACGTCTGGAAGAGCAGTCGGTGCTCTTAACCACTGAGCCATCTCTCCAGCCCCACTGAGTTCTTCATATTATCAACAATCTCACTGGCTTGCTGGTCTTGCTCTGACTTTCAAAAGTGAAGACACGCTAGCATTGACACAGGCATGAAGGGTACAGCGTGTACAAGTGATGCTGAATTATTAGGGTGCTTTGATACAGGTCCTTTCAGTAACACCTTGTGGAGTATCTGAAAACTTCCGTCCTGTGCCTGCTGCTGGAGATCCTAATTCAGTGGGGATTTCAGAAGTGATCTCTAGGCCAGTCCTCACTGTGGGATAGAAGTCTCTTGGGACCAAGCATTTATTTAGTCGAGTGGAATCTCCAGCCTATAGGAGCTGCTGACAGCCTCTCATCAGAAAGATAAAGGGTTTCAGGCGCTTCAGTGTGGTGGCTTTAAAAGCTTCCCTAGAGCGTGGCATGTGTGTCCACTGTGCAGGCAGCAGGGGACCATCAGACTCGGAAGGAAACAAAGGAAGAACATGAGTGATCGCAATGTGACTTTTGCGTGACAGGGTAGACTTGGTGATGGGGTCCAGGGAAGAGGCACAGTGACAGCCCATATGGTGGGCGTGGTCCCTGAAGGCTGCCTAGAGGCAAATGTGGGTTTTGCTTCTGTATGTTCGATTTTGTTTTGTTGAAAGACCGTCTCACTATGCAGCCCAGGCTGAACTCTAATTCACAGTCCGCCTGCCGCCACCACTACCATCTTGGGGGCCACCAGTGTGTGCCACCATGCCCAGATAATGGCAGAATTTTAATGTTCCAATGTGGAGTCTGAACGTTTGACACAAGTTGAGATTCATCTGTTTACCTTGTTCTGCAGCCTTTGATAAAGAGGGTCTCTTAAAAAAAGGGGGCGGGCATGATGGCACACTCCTTTAATACCAGTACTTGAGAAGCAGAAACAGTGATCTCTGCGGGTTCAAGGCCAGCCTTGTCTACATGGTATGTTCCAAGATAGTCAGAGCTACATAGAGATAGTGTGTCTCAAAAAACAAAAGTTAACCAGCATTAGAGCCATGGCTTTAAATGGGGTAAATGAACAGGGGTGGTTAGGAGATTAGAGGCATCCTAGAGGTGGAAACATACACCCTCACTGTGGGTGACTTACTGACTTGCATGACCAACGTTCTCCTGAAGAGAATGTTTCAGACCTTGTTGGTAAAGACAGGCAGCTTTTGCCTCCTGCAGCTGCACGGGGGAAAGTTAAGAGCTTTCTCTGTTCACATGGCCCAGCCTGGACCTCAGGTCAGCCTTCAGCCCTCACTGCCTTCTGGGAAAGAAAAGCATAGCGCACCTGTCTCGGTGCATGGTCTGGAAGCATGGCTTTGCCACACAGCCAGGACGGCTGGCTCCTAAGATGCGGGTGAGCATGCCTGTACCATTAGCCAGGACGGTGTATTGTGAGGTACAATGATTGCCAAACACTCAGCCGCATGGAATCTTCCACAGCCCACTGCCACTGTGTGTATGTGGTCACCATCTGTCCTTCCAGAGGTGTGTCCTTCCCAATTCAGGAGTTAAAGTACAGCCCTCCTACTGTGTCACTTTAATCACTTGTGGCCATTAGAGGTGGCAACTGCCTGCTTGCTGTTGTTAAAATCCTTTCTCTGCTAAAAAGGAGTTTGGTGACCACATCACAGTTACTGATACTTGTGCAGGAAACTGAGCTGAGGCCTGGAGGTCAAAGGCACAGTGGTTACAGACAGACTGACCTGGGTGAACTCCTGTCCTGGTAACTTCAGATGCATACCGGTCAGAACAAATGACTGACCCGTGCCTCAGTTTCCCTGTCTATAAAATGAAACCAATCCCATTCCATAAACACTCCGGAGCTGTCATGAGGCGGCTCAAGATAGGGGCCTCATTGTCCTCAGGCTCAGGAGTGTTGAAGTCAAGCTCTGGTTCTTCCTCCCAGCCCCATGATCCCCAAAATTAGACTCAGACTCAAAATATATTTACAAATACCTTAGCTATGTATCTAGGATCTTCTCTGACTAGATATAACTCTTGTTATTGAAAAACTTTATTTTAAGAAACAAAGATAAATGCACAAATTTTAAGCATTTTTGCATATAAGTATATGAATACATTTTTAAGGTTGTAATTAAGTATTTGTGCATACATATACATAAAAATATGTAGATATGTAACAATAATATAGGAAAAGAGGCTATTAGTTTGAGGGGATAGAAGAGAAACTGATAGGGGCTGGAGGGAGGAAAGGGGGGTGTGATACAGTTCTATTTTAATTAAAATATATTCTTTTTTGGTTTTTTTTCTTTCTTTCTTTTTTCTTTTTTTTTTTTTTCTTGAACTTCACACATTCTGTGACTTGTTTCTGGGGTGTTCAGAGCTTTCTGGGGTTAGCATTCCACTATCAGTGACTGTATATTATGTCTGTTCTTTTGTGACTAGGTTATCTCACTCAGGATGATATTCTCTAGATGCAGCCATTTTCTTAAGAATTTCGTTAAGTCATTATTTCTGATGGCTGAGTAGTACTCCATTGTGTAAATGTACCACAATTTTTGTATCCATTCACCTACTGAAGGACATCTGGGTTCTTTCCAGCTTCTGGCTATTATAAATAGAGCTGCAATGAACATTGTGGTGCATGTATCTTTGTTGTATGTTGGAGCATCTCTGGGGTAATTGCCCAGAAGTAGAATAACTGGATCTTCAGGTAGTACTATGTCCATTTTTCTGATGAACCGCCAGACTGATTTCCAGAGTGGTTGTATTGGTTTACAACCCCACCAGCAGTGGAGAAGTGTTCCTCTTTCTCCACATCCTCGCCAGCATCTGCTGTCATCTGAGTTTTGGATCTTGGTATATCTGACTGGTGTGAGGTGGAATCTCAGGGTTGTTTTGATTTGCATTTCCCTGATGGCTAAGGATGTTGAGCATTTCCTTAGATGTATCTCAGCCCTCCGAAATTCCTTGATTGAGAACGTTTTGTTTAGTTCTGTACCCCATTTTTAAATAGGGTTGTTTGATTCTCTGGTGTCTAGCTTTCTGAGTTCTTTGTATACCTTGGATATTAGGCTTCTATCTGATGTGGTGTTGGTAAAGATCTTTTCCCACTCTGTTGGCTGCCGTTTTGTTTTCTTGACAGTGTCTTTAGCCTTACAGAAACTTTGCAATCTCATTAAGTCCCATTTGTCAATCTTTGACCTTAGAGCTCGAGCCATTGGTGTTCTGTTCAGGAAATTTTCTCCTGTGCCTATGAGTTCTAAGGTTTTCCCTACTTTCTCATCTAATAGTTTCAGTGTACCTGGTTTAATGTGGAGATCTTTGATCCACTTACACTTGAGCTTTGTACAAGAAGATAAGAAAGGGTCTATTTTCATTCTTCTGCACGCTGAGTGCCAGTTAGACCAAAACCATTTGTTGAATAGGCTGTGCTTTTTCCATTGAATGTTTACAGTTCCTTTGTCAAAAATCAGGTGACCATATACATGAGGGCTCATTTCTGGATCTTCTATTCTATTCCATTGATCCACGTGCCTATTTCTGTACCAGTACCATGCAGTTTTCAGCACAATTGCCTTGTAATATAGCTTGAGGTCAGGGATAGTGATTCCCGCAGATGTTTTCTTGTTGTTGAGGATGGATTTTGCTATTCTAGGTCTTTTGTTATTCCAGATGAAATTGCACATTGTTCTTTCCAACTCAATGAAGAACTGGGTTGGAATTTTGATGGAGATTGCATTGAATCTATAGATTGCTTTTGGTAAGATGGCCATTTTTAAAATGTTGATCCTTCCAATCCATGAGCATGGGAGATCTTTTCATTTTCTGAGATCTTCCTCGATTTCCTTCTTTAGAGGTTTGAAGTTCTTGTCATACAGGTCCTTCACTTGCTTAGTTAGAGTCACACCAAGGTATTTCATAGTTTTTGTGACTATTGTGAAGGGTGTCTTTTTTTTTTCTCCACATGTTTGTCCTTTGAATATAGGAAGGCTACTGATTGTTTGAGTTAATTTTATATCCAGCAACTTTGCTGAACTTGTTTATCAGCTATAGGAGTTCTCTGGTGGAATTTGTGGGGTCACTTAAGTACACTATCATGTCATCTGTAAATAGTGATGTTTTTACTTCTTCCTTTCCAATTTGTATCCCTTTGATTTCCTTTTGCTGTCTAATTGCTCCAGCCAGGACTTCCAGTACTATGTTGAATAGGTAGGGGGAGAGTGGGCAGCCTTGTCGACTCCCTGATTTTAGTGGGATTGCTTCAAGTTTCCCACTGTTAAGTTTGATGTTGGCTGTTGGTTTGCTGTATATTGCTTTTATTATGTTTAGGTATGGGCCTTGGATTCCTGTTCTTTCCAAGACTTTTAACATGAAGTTGTGTTGAATTTTGTCAAATGCTTTCTCAGCATCTAGTGAGATGACCATGTGGTTTTTTTTCCTTTGAGTTTGTTTATATCGTAGATTACATTGATGAATTTCCTTATATTAAACCATCCCTGCATCCAAGGGATGAAGCCTACTTGATCATGGTGAATGATCATTTTGATGTGTTCTTAGATTCGGTTTGCAAGGATTTTGTTGAGTATTTTTGCATCAATGTTCATAAGTGAGATTGGTCTGAAGTTCTCTTTCCTTGTAGGGTCTTTGTGTGGTTTAGAAACGAGGGTTATTGTAGCCTCAAAAAATGAGTTAGGTAGTGTTCCATCTGATTCTATTTTGTGGAATAGTTTGGAGAGTATTGGTATAATGTCGTCAATAAATGTCTGATAAAACTCTGCACTGAACTCATAAGGACCTGGGCTTTTTCTGGTTGGGAGGCTTTTGTTGACTGCTTCTATTTCTTTAGGTGTTATGGGATTATTTAGATGGTTTACCTGATCCTGGTTTAACTTTGGTATCTTGTATCTGTCTAGGAATTCATCCATTTCCTCCAGATTTTCCAGCTTTGTTGAGTATCGGCTTTTGTAGTATGATCTGATGATTTCTTGAATTTCCTCAGTTTCAGTCGTTATTTCTGCACTTTCCTTTCTGATTTTGTTAATTTGAATCCTCTCTCTTTGCCCTCTAGTTAGTCTGGCTAAGGGTTTATCAATCTTGTTAGATTGATAAACCAGCTCTTGGATTGTTGATTCTTTGAATGGTTCTTTTTGTTTCTATTTGGTCTATTTCTGCCCTAAGTTTGATTATTTCTTGCCATCTACTCCTCTTGAGGGTATCTGCTTCCTTTTGTTCTAGAGCTTTCAACTGTGCTCTCAGGTTGCTAGTGTATGCTCTCTCCAGTTTCTTTTTGGAATCACTCAGAGCTATGAGTTTTCCTCTCAGTACTGCTTTCATTGCATCCCATAGGTTTAGGTATATCGTGTTTTCATTTTCATTGAATTCTAGAAAATCCTTAATTTCTTTCTTTATTTCTTCTTTGACCCTGCTATCATTTAATAAAGCATTGTTTAGTTTCCTGTGTATATGGGATTTTTGTTGTCTTTGTTGTGATTAAAGACCAGCCGTAGACCATGGTGATTGGAGAGGATGCATGGGAGTATTTCAATCTTCTTATATCTATTGAACCTCGTTCTGTGTCCAATTATGTGGTCAGTTTTCGAGAAGGTGCCATGAGGTGCTGAGAAGAAGGTGTATTCTTTTGTTTTAGGATGATATGTTCTGTAGATATCTATTAATTCCAGTTGGTTCATAATCTCTGCTAGTTTTACAGTGTCCTTGTTCAGTTTCTGTTTCCATGACCTGTCCATTGATGAGAGTGGGGTATTAAAGTCTCCCACTATTATTGTGTGGGGTAAAATGTATTTTTTGAGCTTTAGTAGGGTTTCTTTTATGAATATGGGTGCTTTTGTATTTGGAGCATATATGTTAAGGATTGTGAGTTCCTCCTGACAGATTTCCCCTGTAATGAGTAAAAAGTGTCCTTCCTTATCTTTTTTGATAACTTTTGGTTGAAAATTTACTTTATTCGATATTAGAATGGCCACTCCAGCTTGCTTCTTGGGGCCATTTGCTTGCAAGGTTTTTTCCCAACCTTTTACTCTGAGATAGTGTCTGTCTTTTTCTCTGAGATGAGTTTCCTGTATGCAGCAAAATGCTGGGTTTTGTTTATGTATCCAGTCTGATAGCCTATATCTTTTTATTGGGGAGTTGAGTCCATTTATGTTAACAGATATCAAGGAATAGTGGTTGCTGTTTCCTGCTATTATTGCTTTTATAGGTTGAATTGTGCCTGTGTGTCTTTCTTCTTTTGGTTTTCTTGCTTAGGATTTTTCTTGTTTTTACTATGAGGTGGTTCCCCTCATTGTATTGGGTTTTCCACCTATAATTCATTGTAGTTCTGCGTTTGTGGTCATATATTGTGTAAATTTAGTTTTGTCTTGGAATATTTTCGTCTCGCCATCTATGGTGATTGATAGTTTTGCTGGATATAGCAGCTTGGGCTGGCACTTGTGCTCTCTTAGGGTCTGCATGATGTCTGTCCAGGCTCTTCTAGCTTTCATAGTCTCTGTTGAGAAATCGGGTGTGATTCTTATTGGTCTGCCTTTATATATTACATGACCTTTTTCCCTTACTGCTTTTAGTATTCTTTCTTTGCTTTGGGTACTTGGTGTTTTGACTATTATGTGTCAGGAGGAATTTCTTTTCTGGCCCAACCTATTTGGAGTTCTTTAGGCTTCTTTTATGCTCATGGTCATCTCATTCTTAAGGGTAGGGAAGTTTTCTTCCAGGATTTTGTTGAAGATATTTACTGTACCTCTTAGTTGATATTCTTTGCCATCTTCTGTTCCTATTATCCTTAGGTTTAGTCTTCTCGTTGTGTCCTGGATCTCCTGGACATTTTGGGCTAGGAGCTTTTTGGTTTTTGCATCTTCTCTAACTGTTTGTCTATGTTTTCAATCTTGTCTTTGGCCCCTGAGATTCTCTCTTCCATCTCTTGTAGTCTGTTGGAAATGTTTGCATCTGTGACTCCTGATTTCTTTTTTAGGATTTCTACCTCTAGGGTTGTCTCTTTTAGTGTTTTCTTTATTGTGTCCATTTCTATTTTAAGTTCCTTCTTCCATTCCTTCATCTCTTTGGTTCTGTTTTCTTCTAGTTCTTTGAGTGTTTTTCTTGTTTCTTCTTTAAAAGCTTCTAATTCTTTATGCTTTCCCTCCCATTCTTGATTAAGGATCTCTATCATCTTGAGGTAGGATTTCGGGTCTGAGTCTTCTTTTTCTGGAGTGTTTGACATTCTGTTGTTTGTTGTGATGGGAGAGCTGGGTTCTAGTGTTGCCAGGTTGTCTTGGTTTCCCTGGGGTATGTTCTTTCACTTTCCTCTTGCCATCTTGTTGTCATTGATTGGTTCTCGCCTTTCCCTTTTACCTGGCCTGTGTCCCTGGATCTCCACTGTTCCTGGTGGCAGATGGTCCGAGCACCTGTTGTGCATCCAAAAGCCACCGGCTGGGAACAGAGGGACCGATGCCGGGTTCCTGGGTCCCTGGATCAAGCCGGGCAGGCGCGCACTTTCCAAGTGTTCTACTGAGATCTCTCTGCCCCCTGGCTAGTAGGAACCCGTTCTCTCCCCATTCTCACCAGGCCTGTGTCTCTGGGTCTCCACTCTTCCTGGTGGCGGATAGATATAACTTAAAATATCCCATTTATTCCAGCCCACATTCTGCCACGTGGCTGGCTACCTGTGCTCTGGTACCTTGTGTCCAGCTCCTCACATTTTTCCAGCAGCTCTCCCGCCTGGCTCTATCCCAGAATCCTTTTTGCTGCCCAAATGTCCCACCTCCATTTCCTGCTTAAGCCATAGGCCATCCGCTTTTTAATTGACAGGTGTTGCATCCATATAATACACAAGATATTCTTTCTACACAGCAGTGTGACACATGTGGGCAACAGGGTGAAGCAGGAGACTGTGGTGAAGGTGGGGTGACTAAGAGGCAACTGGAGGCAAGGGAAACAGGGTTGCCATAGTTCCGAAGCAGAGTGTTTGGAAAGTGTTTGCAGGTAGATGTGGCGGCTTTGGAGATGTGGGGAGGAAGGAAAGAAGGGCAGAGATTCAGTGACCCGGGCTTCATTCAGTTCCTGGGGTTCATGCAAGATGTCAGCCATGTTTAGTTTACGAGAGAAGGAAATGAAGAGTTGAAGAGGATGAGGTGAGAGGACATGGGGATGGTAAAGCCACCAAGGTTTCTGAGGCTATGGCCACAGGAGATAAAACTCAATGCTGAGGAGCCAGGACTGCCAGCAGGTGGCGCTGGGGTGTCCATTCTACTCAGGCACCCAGGACACTGGTGTCCAATAGGGCACATCTTCCAGCAATATATATGCACTTAAAAATTAGAGATTTCACACCGATATGTCATAGGATGGAACTTAAGAACCACGTGGATTTTCATAAACATCTTTACATGTTTGCAAACATATTTTTACATTCCCTGCAATGACCTGGCCCTTCATTATTATTATTATTATTATTATTATTATTATTATTATTATTATTACTAACATTATCATTATTTAATCTTTTTTACAGTCCAGTCGTTATCCCCCTCCCTGTCTGCCCTCTGACTGTTTCTCATTCCATTCCTCCTACCCCATCTCCAAGAGGCTATCCCCAGACTGCACCCCCACCTCCCATTCCTTGGGGCCTCAAATCTCTTGAGGGTTAAGTGTGTCTTCTCTCAATGAGGCTAGGCCAGGCAGTCCTCTACTGGGTATGTGTTGGGGTCCTCAGAACAGCTCATTTATGCTGCC
Organism: Micromys minutus; assembly: GCF_963924665.1. NCBI lineage: Eukaryota > Metazoa > Chordata > Mammalia > Rodentia > Muridae > Micromys > Micromys minutus. Next base: position 23,595,716 of record NC_137975.1, read on the forward strand.
TGAGACCTGCCCCTCCACCCCCACTTCCCACTACCCCCTACCCACCACTGCTTAGAGAGGTTGTGTTCTCTTTCACACCAACCCTCAAGCTCAGAGGAGGTAATCAGAGAATTGCCACTGCAGGAAGGAGGGAGCCTTGGGCTGGGGAGGAGCTAGGGCTCTGCGGAATCCTGCCTCTTCCTCTGCTCCCTGTGGGTGACTTTCTAAGCTTCCCTAGTTGACCAGAACCAACAGTGTCTTTCTTATGGGATGTGTGTGTGTGTGTGTGTGTGTGTGTGTGTGTGTGTGTTTGTGTGTGTGTTTTACATAACACTGTACAGAGAAGGCATCTAATTAAAGATGGCTACTGTGGATGGGGAGTCGTGCATAAGGGTTCCAGCAGGAGAGCTACATGCTGCAGACTGGTTGGGCTCACTGGGTGACAAAGTGCCACCAGTGAACAAGGACATCAAACTAGGATATGGGGAGGGCAGACTTTTATCTCACACACCCCCACTTAATTCTTCCTGTTTAAATATGCATCCTAAATTTAAATTCTAATAATTCGAATGTATTTGCTAAGGGATAGTCAATGCCCATCATATGAGGTAACTAAGGGCAGCTGATGCTCTGCTGGCCCGAAGACCCTATAAGGGAGGTCTGACAAATGCTTTGGGAAGGAAAACCGGCCCTTGGGTGTCTTTGGGGACCACTATTATTAAAGTGCGGGAGTTCCTGAGGTCACATTCACAGTTCCATTTGGCTGACAATCACCAGCTAAGAGCCTGACCTGCAGATGCTGTGGAGAAAATAAAAACCAGAGGCATTGCCTTGTCCCTGGGGCGTCTATGGAAAGGTGACTCGAGACGGGCCACCGTGTACAGCTCTGCCTAGCACGCAGGTCTGTGTGTAAACCAGTGTGGCACAGCTGTGAACACGCAGAACCAGTGCACACTTGTTGCCACACTCATTCCTACATACAGCACAAGCTGCAGATGGAGCACTGCACTGTAGCTCTGGGGACAGCAAAAGCCACAGCAGGAAAGGACCTGGTACCTTTAAGAAGAAAGCTTTTGGGGTGGAGAGATGGCTCAGTGGTTTGCAGCACTCTTGGCTCTTCTAGGAGACCTGTTTGATTCCTAGCGCCTCCCTCAGCTCAGCCACAAGCATCTGCAACTCATATCAGAGGATATGACACCCCTGACCGATGCCCTCTTTGAGAATCATTAGTCCTGTGCCCAGAGCCGAGAGTAGACTCCCATTGCTACACATAAAATAAACCCAGAAGTAACAACAGCTACCTTTCTGTCTGTATGACCCATGACCTTTATCCTAATACCCAGGCAGAGGCAGGGAGATGAGATTTCCAACTATGAGGAGACCCTATCTTTAAAACAAAAGTAAAGAAACAAATTTGTGGCTTGAAGAACTCCTGTCCTTCCCCGAAGCCAAGGGATGGAGGCTCTTAGAAAGGGAGCCTGGGGGCTGGAGAGATGGCTCAGTGGTTAAGAGCACCCACCAACTGCTCTTCCAGAGGTCCTAAGTTCAATTCTCAGCAACCACATGGTGGCTCACAACCATCTGTCACAGGATATGGACCACGCCAGTCAGGCAGAAGCCTCCTATGCCCTCTTCTAGTGTATCTGAAGACAGTGACAGTGTACTCACATACATGAAATAAATCTTTAAAAAAAACTATCTAAAAAGAAGAAAAGAAGCAAGACAGGGAGCCTGGTGGGTACCAAGGGGCTTGTTAGATGGAACGAGGCTGTCCCTGGCTGTTTGTTGTAACAGGTGGAGGGGAAGAAAGGTGGCTTGGAGATGCTGAGCTGGTAGAGCGAGTCTTCCTACACCTGGGATAGGAACAGAGTGCCAGCTGGGCTCCACCAGACACCCAGCAAGAAGAGCAGGAAAGGCCTGGGACAAGTATCCATCAATCAAGGATGAGGGATTGCTTGTTATCTCTGCCTAAGCCCACATGTCACCTCAGTTGTCCCTTCTGGGGAATGGGAGGTTATGAGACCTGGCTGGAAGTCGGGCCTGAGCTCCTAAAATCCTTCAACAGAAATACTCTGGATTCCTGGGAAGAGGTGGGGCAGAGTCGGAAAGGGAGAGGAGGTAGGAAGGGAAGTGCTTCCCCTCTGGTCCTCAGTTTCCCAACAATATCACAGAAAGAAGACGGAATGCCTAGCAGCTGGGCCGGTTGAGTATCAGGGCTCTTTAGACCCCAGGCTGTGAATACTGACTCCTGTCTCCTCCCCAGTACCAAGGCACCGCAGAGAATCACCTGGCCGATTCCATCAAGCTCTCTCCGAGCCAGCCAAGGAGCAGATGCTGCTGATCCCAGACTCCTCCTCCGGACGCCCGATGACAGCTGTGTAGGACACCCATTCCAAGCTCAATCCCACAAGCCAGTACTCAGCTAGGAGGCTGAGCCTCTGCAGCAGGAATGTCGCAAGGCCAATTCTGGCCTCAGGGAAATCATGGGCGTCTTGGTGACTCAAGTTTTTCTTTCTTCCCCTCCTGCAACACGGTCCTGCTCATCCCTGCAGACAAGATGCCCCCTTGAGCTTTGGATGGAGCTGCAGCTCCCATTCCCTCAGCAGCCAGGATATGGACCACGCCAGTCAGGCAGAAGCCTGCAGACCCGAGACTTCCCACCGCTTCTTCCAGGGAGAACTGAGGGAGCAAGATAAAACAGTTGTCCCTGCTTCCTGGGTGTTCAAACGGCTTCCAGAACTGACCAGGCCTCAGTGTGCCCTCGGCCAAATGAGAGCTTCCCAGGTTCCCCATATCCCAGTGTGAGCTGAGACCATAGACTCCATTTCGATCCCATTTGCTGCTGTGGACACACATGACCACTTCACTCCTTCGGCGAGTATATTTGGTGCCTTCAATGTGCATTGCGCCAAAGTCTGGTGACACACAAAGCTGGCAGGAGTCCTGGCCTCCCAGAAGCGCACCTGGAGAGAGAGGGATGGCAGATACTAGCAGGACAGAGGACAGCAATGAGGTGCTGTTTTAGACACAGGGGCCAAAAGGGCTTTCCTGTGGTGGAGACAGTAGGGCTGACAGCTACAGTATGGGTTACAAGAATAGCACGTCAGAAGAGGGAGGAGCAAGGCCAAGGCCCTGAGGTAATGGATGGCCAAGCTGCATGTGAAAGGACTTTCCCCAGGACTCAAAGCCAGAGATAGCATGTCCCCGGAAGGTACATTTGATGACTGGCCACCAGGGGGCAGAAGTGTCCTCTGCTTCCAAACCGAAGCATTCTGGGGACACTTGAGAAGCTGGTGTTTCTGTCAAGAAAATGGTTGAAGCTTGCTCCCAGGCTGTAGAAATGTCAAACCTGGGCTAGTTGGGTTTAAAAAAAAAAATCAAATGTCCTGGATAAAAACGTCAGGGTCCTTGATTCAGGCAACAAATCAAAATCAGAAACAGATCCCAGAGCTAGGCACTTGGAGAGCTATGGATTCTGTGTCCTGTACATTTCAAAGCTAGGACCTATTTTTTCTTTTCCTTCTGGCTTCACACGGCACAGACAGGCCGGCCCCTTCTAAAGGAGGTGGACGGAGTGAACTTTCAGGATCTTCAGTGGTCGGGTCTATTCCTCGTGACCACCACAGACATTCCAGTCTCCACAGAGGTCTTCTTTCCTGAGTTCCAAAGATTTCATGGAGAGGTAGGTGGTCAGGGGGTGATAACTGGGGGCCCTGGGGCCCTGTCTACCCCCACCTAGTTCTGAAGCAACTCGCCATGGGCAGCAGTCATAAGAACAGTGAGCTCTGTGTCCTTCGGAGATGAACAATGTGCCCCCATCACACACGGGTGTGGCTCTTCTGGAAGTCAGATGGTGGAGGGGTGTGTGGTGTGTGAGGGCGCGCATTCAGCATCACAACGAACATAAGGACCATAACTGAAGGTACACAACAAATAGTGTTTCCTTTGTTTTTATCCTTTGTGGGACGATAGTCCCCCTTGGTCTGTGGTGCCAGTCTCAAATACTCATGGTCAACTGTGGACCAAAAATATTAAATAGCAAATCCCAGAAATAAATAACTTACAACTTTCAACATATGTGTCATTTAAAGTCGTGTGGCAAACCACTGAGCCATCATACCAGGGCCCCACCACTCCTATTCAGTGAATCTAACCCAGCAGTTACTTTGTAGCTGTCTCAGACATATCAACTGTCATCATTCCAAATGCTTCTATTAATAGCAACCTACAGTTATGCCACAATGCCCTTGTCACCATCTCATCCCAGACATATATGCCACCATCCCATGTTGCCACAAGAGGGTATCGAGAACAGTCCAATATGTTTGAAATATGCATTTATATCCTTTTATTACTAGTACAGTCTTATGGTCATTATTTTATTATTAATTATTGTCCATATCTTGCTGCACCTAATTTATTCATTAAACTTGGTCATAGGCATGTGTGGAGAAGTTAGTACTATGTGACTTTAGGTATCTACGGGGGCGGGGCGTGTCCAGGAGTGGATAAGGAGAGACTATGGTGTTTGCTTTTTAATTTAAAAAGGGATATCTCAGCATATTATGGAATGTCGACGACGATAAAGTGCAGGCGATGAAAGCTGCGTCCTTCCCAGGGCCCTGTAATGAGATGAGACTGTTCAAAAATTAAGATTTCAAGACAGCAGCAGCAGCATCCGCCACTAGAGGCGAGCCCCCTGGGGTCCCGAGAAAGAGATGGGCGTTCAGCTAGAGCGACAGCTCTCTCTGGCCCGAGCCTGCTGGACACACTGCAGCTTGAACGGAAGGTTCTGTGCCCAGACTAAATATTCCAAATGCGAGCGGGAACCTGTGGGTCTGAAGACTCACGAATATCCTGCTACAGCTGGGGGATGCGGGGACCAGTCCCCAGGGCAGAGTGGGCTGAGCTGACAGGATCCACAGCAGGGTCCCTGTGAGCCCCTGCAGCCCGATGACCGACCGACCGACCGACCACCACAGCAGCACCCAAGCCCACTTGCAGGCCCAAGTTGGGTGTGGTGGCAGCTCATCCGGGGGCCTCTTCAGAGCCATCCCTTGGAGAAAAAGACCTGAGTCAACAGGACCCTGTTGGTCCTGTTCTCTACAGCCTTGTTCAAGGGGAGCACCCGAGGATACTGCTCAAGGGTGAGGGCTCAGGCCGGGACTCCTACGTGCGCATCCTTGAGGCCTGGGTAAAAATCAAAGCCAAAGCTTATCAGCAAACAAAGGAGGCTTGGACGCCAGGCCCTGCCCGCGGGGACTTGGGAAAGCGCCCGTTTCTCCATGCTGTTTGCTCTCCCAGGACGGAGCTTTCCTACTGCTGCCTAGTTGGTGGGCTCTCTATCCCTCAGCCACGGGCAGCTTCTCAAACTCCGCTTGCAGTCCCACCCCGGCCTCTGGCACGCAAGAGCAGCCTTTGCACGTATAGCTGAAGTCTGGCAGAGGCCTGCAGCCTCCTTGCTCTCTCAACACAGTGACCGACATCAGCTCTACTGGGACAGGAGAGCCGCAGATGGGGACTTCTGTGGCTTTAATTTACCCCCACTCCCCCACTTCTCCATCCCACTCCTCCACTTTCCCCCCCTCCACTCCCTCACTCCCCACCCCCACTCTCCCTCACCCCTTCACCTCCCACCCTCTTCAGAGCAAGGCTGAGGGGCTGACTTAAGCCACCTACTGTTTACTTCCTCTCCTTGAAGGTGGGGCCTGCTTTTGTTTTGTTTTGAGAAAAGGGATGCTTTCTGCTGGTTTTTTTTTTGTGGGGGGGGGGGTTGATGGTTTTATCTTTTGTTGTAGTTATAGATACGCAGCCTTGAACTTGATACTCTCCTGCCTCAGACTCCCAATCGCTAGGGTGGGCATGTTTTGATTCACCAACTTAGCACTCGGCTTTATAGACAGGTGGACAGTAGGGGATAAATGAATATTAGTGGGACAATGAACTACTACACATCTGTTTTTTTTTAAATAAATACATAGATTTTATTAAGACCAAAATCTCATCTCTTTCTCACCCTTTCTGTTCTTTTGAGAATTTCATGTGTCCATATGTGTTTTGTTGAAATCTAACCCCATTCCCTCCCTTCCCCCACTTTTCCCTCACGACTTAATGTGTCTCCCCTTAAAGCCCTTTGAATCCATCTAGGGCTGCCAGTGTGTGAGTACACAACCATCTGCCGGAGTGTGGGCATCCTCCCAGGAGAAGACGGACTCCACCCCTCCCAGGAGAAGACGGACTCCACCTCTCCCCACAGCTGACTGCTGATAGCCCCTGGGCTAGTGATGGGATTTCATGACTCCACCCCCACCCCAGGCCTTGCTGAGATTTTTTTAGCTGACTTGGTCTTGTACACGTAGTCGCAAACATATTCATTCTTTTAAGTTTTTTTATTAATGTATGTGAGTACACTGTCACTCTCCTCAGACACACCAGAAGAGGACATCAGTTCCCATTACAAATGGATGTGAGTCACCATGTGGCTGCTGGGAACTGAACTCAGGACCTCTGGAAGAGCAGTCAGTGCTCTTAGCCTCTGGGCCATCTCTCCAGACCCTACACAGCTATTCCTAATCCAGAGTGTGCTGGAATTCAGTGGCAAAATCATGCACATAATACCTTATCTAGTCTGCCACAGAAAGTTTGCATAGAAACGGCATCTACATAAGGAGGATTTAGGAGAATAGGTGAGAAATTAGAAACAGGGGGCCACCTTTCATAGGATCGAGTCTTTCCAAAGTACAGTCCTTCGGTTTTGAACCTCCAGGTCTTTGAATGTATTACTCAACCAATAATTAAAAGGAAGGAAAACAACTATTGGTAGACGAAAGGGAGGGGGGAAGTAGAGAGAGGTATGATCAAGATGCACCAGGACTTAGCCACACCCTTGATGCCAAGGCTGATGGGCTGAATTCTAATTAGAGAGAGGGGAACAAGCCTAAGTCTCTCCAGGGCCACGTGCTGTGGCACAAACGCCAAGTTCCCATCACTTCGAGAGCACCATAGTCATTCTTGGCTCTTCTGAGTCAGTGCCGCCTTAGGGTCAGTCAATAACTGCACGTTTCCAGCCTCAGAGGCTCAGCTCTGAGATAAACTATCAAAAGTGTGCCGTGCCCTGTGGATTGCCGTGTAAATGGCACATTTAGATATCCGCCAAGGTTAGTCTCCAGACTTTCTAAGTCGAAACCTTGGAGCCCCCCCCCCTTAACTAGGCCCAAATTAGTCCTTCAGAAGAATTTCCTTCCGTTTTGTTTGGTTTTCTTTTGACAGGTTTGTTTAGTTTCCATGGGTGAGTGTTTTTGCCTGTGTGCATGCACAGGATGTGTGCATGGTGCCCATGGAGTTCAGAAGAGGGAGTCAGGTAGCCTAGAACTAGAGTTGTAAATGGTTTCAAGCCACCACGTGGGTGGTGGGAACAGAACCTTGGTCTTCTGCAAGAGCGACAAGTACTAACTGCTGATGCTGAGCCGTCTCTCCGGCTTCAGTTTTAAGTGGGAACAGGCACAGCTGCTTTCCGTTTGTAGGGAACAAAGCAGGCCCAGAGGTGCAGCAATTGCACCCAGCACACATACACTCCTGCTGGGTCCATCACAGGACAGGATCAAACTTTTTCTGTGGGTATGGGGAGAGGTAGGTCACAGGCGTGGGGGTGGCAGCCCTCCGAGGTGGAGGAAGAAGACGCATTGCAGACCACTGAAGACAAGGCCAGGTCAAGAAAAATTAAAATGGGGTCTTCTTACTTGTGGATCAAAAACATAAGGGGCAAACCAAAAACCTAATCGTAAAATCTAGACAGCTATGAACCCAAAACGTCAATGGGAATCAGAAGAGGAAAGAGAAGGGCGGCGAGGCTGAGTGGGATTACTGTGTCCCTCCAGCTGGTGGTGAGGTCATTTGATTGTGAAACTTTGTATCTGAGGTAGGTGTTAGCCCTTTTCATGACTCAAATATTCCAATTTCAAAACCCACCCTGCACCCAGATTGGTTTGGTTGAGACGGAGTCTCTCTGTGTAGCCCTGGCTGTCCTGGAACTCTCTCTGTAGACAAGGCTGGCCTCAAACTCCCAGTTATCTGCCTGGCTCTGCCCTTCAAATGCTGGGATTAAATAACACACCCCTACACTCAGGTTTGATGGGGTCACTTATTGTAAGTCTGTTTGTGAGGAATGATACATTGTGTTTAATATGTAAGGTCTTAGCTATTTGGGTTTGATTACAGAAATTAACAGTTTCTAATGAAAAACTAAATAAATGTTTGTGGCTCCAGCCATACCCTGGGATCACCACTAGCAGAAAGGACACAATAAATGAAGGCTGAATGAATGAATGAATGAATGAATGAATGCACAAACAAATGAACACCTTCATGGATTCTTTTTCTATCCTCACACCTTTTCCCCTGGATAACTCTGGGATTCAAATCCTCTGATGAGCAAATCAGAGTATGATTCATACAGCTTCTCAGAGTATCTGACCACAAATCAAAGAATCCCAGTCCCAAGAGGATACAGCCTCCCTCCTCCAAAATTCCATACAGACCCCTTTGCGAAAAATTCTCCTTGTCTCCCCTCTCACTGTGACTTCCGGCGAAATCCTGGGTCCACAACAGTTGCTCATGAAAACAGCTGTTTCCGGAGAGGAAAGGCCACTGGTTAACTGCAGAGAACTCCACTTGGACCTGCTATACTTTCCCTCCGGCTGAATCTCCAGGAGCCTTGGTCTTGCTTACGTTCATAGTCCATGATCAGAGGAAATGTGGTGGATTTAAAAATCTAGAAAAGGCTAATAAAGGCGTCCTATTTCAGAGTAGACATGAGCCAGGACTTACCTACGAAGTCACGAGCAAAGCGGCCACTTGTAAGTCACAGCTGTGTGACCTTGAAGAGGCTCTTTCTTCTCAGTTACAGTTTTCTGCTCTGAAGGAGTGATGACTATTTCTCCTGCTGATTTCACAAGGAGCCTGCTGATTTCACAAGGCTCTATAAAGATCACACACACATATAGATATGTATGTATTGTATATATACATATATAATGCATACATACATACATACTTATATCCTGGGATATCTGGGGTAGAACAGATCCTGGTACAGTTTAAATATGATGTACATTTCATTTATTACATTAATGACTATCACTTGATTATATATATTTTTTAAAAATCTTGAACGTGCTGAGGATTGAGAAGCCATGAGCTCTTGTACCATGGTTATAGAAAGAGAACACCAAGGTTTGGGGTTAATGTGGTCATTTGGGAATCAGATACATGCCAAAGTCTCCTGCTTGCACCAGGTGCTGTTCTGAGCAGGTCTCACAAGTGCCGTGAACTAGGTGTATCATACTTCTGACAGGCAGGTGAGGGAAGTGGGGCACAGAGAAGCTGTGTAACATCCCGGGATCTGCACAGCTAGTACACAGCTGGTTGAAATCTGAGGGCTGAGCCCCTCCCTGGCTAATGAGCCTCTGGACTGAGAGGCTAAAAACCCAGCTGTGCACGTCTCTCTCCTAAGTTCATCTGTTGTTCTACATAGATTAACGGAGGATTTAGCACGTAAGAACTGGAGCAGGAAGCATGCATAAGGCAGAGTGCCCTGGAGCTAGCATTCCAGAAACCACATAGGGCCCCACAGGGTTGTGTGCTAGGAGCCAGGCAGAACAATGGAGAAGCATTACCCTGCACCAGCTCCCCAGCCTCTGCTCTCCTATTGTAAAACCAAGGCATCTCACAGTCCTGCCCTGCTGACCTCAACCGCTTGAGTGGTGAAGTGAGCTAGGTGTGAATGATCTACAAACTGTAAAGTCCAGTGACTAGAGTCTAGACTAGCTTAAGGCTGTGTCCTTGCTACATTTGGTCATATACCCCCACTGGGATCTGTGTCATTCAATAAACTGGACCTCTGGGCAGAGCAGATCCTGGTACAGGTTACAGAGAAGATACCTTGTGCTTATTACAGAGAGAACTGCCATTTGGTGGGCTCACACTACTGCCAGACACTGGCCGACACCAACAAGGTGCTGGGACTAGTTTTCAATGTGGAGATTATCATTCTCCCTGTCGGGGCAGGAACAGAGGCCAAGAGAGGTGGGAAACTTGCCTGTGACTGTCTATTAGTGAGTGGCAGAGCCACTACTAGACCCCTCTGACTCCACACTCTACGATCTGTCTCCTATCCCAGCTCACTCACACTTTCCCATTCATTCAAACAAGTCTTCCCTATTCCAGTGCTGGAGGGGTGAGGCAGGGGGATCATAATTTTGAGGCTGGCCTGGGTTAAAAATAACAAGATACAGTCTCAAAAAGAACTGGGGGTTGGGAGGGTGAGGGTAGTCCTAGAGAGATGGCCCAGCAGTTAAGTATACTTACTACTTGTCCAGAGGACTCAAGTTCAATTCCCAGCACCCACATTGGATAGTTCACAACTGCTTGCAACTCTAACTACAGAGGATCCAACTCCTCTGACCTCCACAGACACCTAAACTCACACTGACAGATTCACCTGAAGATGTACACAAATACACATACTTAATAAAAAAATAAATGTTTTAGAGTTTATGTGTGTATATACATATTCCTTGAGCATCTTCTATGTTCTGTGTTCTAATACTCTGTGACAGACACGGCCTCTGTCTATGTGGAAAACAGAATAGATAGGTCACCACATAAAAAAGTCAAGTGTCATTGCATATACCAGAGGTCCTACCTAGGCTCAGAGTTAAAGGGGGATTCTGGGAGCAGGGAGTATCATTGCAAATCCCTAACCAGGAGAGGAGACAAACTGGCCTTCACTGGAGAGAGAACAAAGGAACGGAGGTGTGAAGTTGTTGGGCAGGCTCCAGGCAGGGAAGAGGATCCTTGAGGACAGAAACAGAAGGAATAGAGACAGGACCATCTGAGAGGTGATGTTCTAGTTAGGGTTCCTATTGCTGCAATGAAACACCATGACCAAAAAAGCAAGTTGTGGAGAAAGGGTTTTATTCAGCTTATGCTTCCATATTGCTGTTCATCACTGAAGGAAGTCAGGACGGGGCAGGAACCTGGAGCTGATGCAGAGACCATGGAAGGGTGGGACTTGCTGGCTTACTTCCCCTGGTGTGCTCAGCCTGCTTTCTATAGAACTTAGGACCACCAGCCCAGGGATGGCACCACCCACAATGGGCTGACCCCTCCCATATTAATCAGTAAATGAGAAGATATTTTTACAGCTGAATCTTATGAAGGCATTTTTTTCAATTGAGGCTCCTTCCTCTCTGATGACACTAGCTGTGACAAGGTGACATAAAACCAATCAGTGCAGGTGGAAAGGAAGGCTGCACCTGTAACACACAGGTCCTGGCACACTGGAGAAGGAATCTCTCCAGACAATAGAGCGATGTGGCCTAATATATATTTTAGGAAAAGAGTATTGCTTTGGTAGGGTCTTAACATTAATAATGTTTTAAAATAGTAGGGAATTTTACAAAGAACAGTTATGACTCCCTAACCCCACCTCTAACCCTGATCCTAATCCTAAAATGGAAGGAGAGGGTTTTGAGATGCTCGCATGAAATCAGAGGAAGCAAAGATGGTGGGGCTGGAACAAGTCCTTCAGCCAACAGGGAGCTTCTAGCAGGTGTTTCCATTCAGCTGAAAGCAGACTCATTTATCTTCCATACAATGATCATTGGCCGTAAGTAGGAAAAAAAAAAAAAAAACAGATCTATTTCCAGTCCTTTCCTGTACAAGGGACCAGAGCTTTCCCACCCCTCTACCACAGGAGAGAGCCCTTGTCTACTGCCTGGACAGGGTCCCTGTGGAACGGTTTGGATCATGCACTTAAAGCCAGCTCCTTCTCTCTGAAGCTGGGCTCTGGATCTAAGACATAGACCAATATCTACTCCACTGCAGCCTGAGAGTCAAGCTCTGAGGGTTCTTGCTGGGTGGTTGCCTCTGGAAAGAGGTATGTGTCTTGAGAACATCCCCCATGCCTCAGGATTCTTGGACATCCTAGAACTGAAGGGAATTCATGGGAACTGCCCAGGGCCACAGACAGCTATACTGCCCTTCTCCAGCTCAGACATCTCCACTCTTCCCCCCATTTCCTTCATCGTGTCTATACTGCCCTCTTCTCCTGCCGATGAGGACATACCTGACATTTTAGGAGGCTAAGGTGAATCAGAAGACTGACAGCTGGCACATCCCTGTAATCTGAGCACTTGGGGGAGGCATCAAGAGCTCAAAGCCAGCCCAAGATAAGACCTTGCTTTGTGATAAAAATACACTTGAAAATTTAAATCCAAAGGAAGTTACAAGAAAGAGGAAGGAAAACATTGCATTGGGAAATTTATAGAAAACAGGATCATCCTCCCCAAGCAAACTATACTGTATTACACAAATCTGTGTAAATCAGCCACAGGTCTTTCTCTTTATTTACAACCCCCAAATTTTGTACACCTAAGAGAGTATAGTGATGAGATGATTATAGCAGAAGCCCCAAGAGCTAATGCATAGAAAAGTGTGAGGAGGTCTCCATCTTCCTATGGCCCGTTCTACTCCCACTTTACCCACCCTCAGAAGGGACCTAGAGAAACCCCTCTGCCGGCTACGTCCAGCACAAACTCCATCCTGGTGACTGAATGGAACATTTATGTGACAGATGAGACAAGGGGCCACATCTGAAGGAAGAAAGAGCTAAGCTAGACTCCTATGACCCAATCTCTTCATGCTAAGAGCCTACAAGCACAGCCGTTTCCTTTTTTTTTGGGGGGGGTCCCCAGATCTGAAGGAGATCAGGAAAGAGAAAGAACTGAAGGGAGGCAGAGGGGAGAAAGGCCCAGGAGGCCTGGCTGACCTTCATTCTCATTTGCATATCCAGACACAAGTGACCCAGGCAAGGGAGAGTTGACAAGGCAATCCAGATTTCACAGGGAGAGCTACTGATCCAGGCACGAAGCCCAGGAGAGAGGGGGTGCAGGAAATGTTGCCCGTGTCTCTGGGCTTGTGAGACAGGTGCTATCCCTTTTCGATGCCCCTACCTCCCCCGGGAGCATCTCTCACTCCTTCTCTCTGTATAGGGCTTGGCTCCTTTCTGTACCATTCTTTCTCACAATTGCTGGCACACAGCAATACTCCCAGTGCCCTCCAAGCTCTTGAATCCCTTCTGATCAGGAGGATTAGCTCCTCTTTGGTGAGCTCACAATGGTCCTCCACATCCTTTGTCGGCTCTGTTTGCATCAAATATTGAAGCTCTCTCCTGAAACTCATTACAGGCACCAGGACAATGGCTTTCCATTGCTCTCCAGGACAGACTCTGTGCCAGGCTGTTCCTCACAGCTTCACCTGCCACCTCTTCTCCAGTTACCACCCAAGGGAATGAGCCACAGAGATGACAGGGCAATGGGCAGAGCAGCTGCCATGGTGCCCACGCCCAGGGCTGCCTACTAGAGAGGAAATGGGAGCTGAGGTCCCGGGAGATGAGCCCAGATCACAAGGGCTTAGATCACAAAGAGGATCAAAGTTGAGAGGCTGGGATGGACTAAGCACACAGTAGCAGAATGCTCAATTACTTCACTATCACCCCACTGCCCACTTGGAATATCCCTGCCTCCTAACCTCAGTCTGCTTTGCAGGGTCCCCTTTATGCATACTCTGGGTCTCAAGCCCAGACCCAGAATCTCCTTAAGGGACATCCTTGCCTCCAAAATGTAAGTGCCCTTCAGTCTTCTTATCTATTATTGTAACTGCCACTCAGTTTCTGCCTCCTGACCCTGGACAATGCCTCAGCCATTAAGCTTTAGTGTCTAGTACTATGTCTACACAGCTAGAATAGATTCTCAACATGGCAGAAGAACAGGGTTTAACAGATGAGCAAGTGAGTGAGTGAATGAATGAATGAGTAAGTGGCTGAATGAATGAGTGAGTAAATGAATGAGTGAGTGAATGACTGAATGGCTTAATGAATGAGTAAATGAGTGAATAACTGAATGAGCTAATGAGTGAGTGAATGACTGAATGAATGAGCTAATGAGTTACTAAATGACTGAATGACTGAATGAGTTAATGAATGAGTTAATGAATGAATGAGTGAATGAGTGAGCAAGTGAGTGGATGGACCAACTCATCCAACATTAGCTACGCCTCATTCCTGGATCCTGAGAATTCTGACTCCAAAGCCATTGGGTGGTACATAGCCCTAGGAGAAGGCTCTGGCCTTCCACAGACACCTCAGCTGACGAACACGATATGTCCCAAACATTCCCCAACTACACGACCCTGTGAGTCTCAGAACCAACTCAAGCCTCCATTCTTTCATGTGACAAAGGCAAAGACGTGGACTAAGAGGTGAGCAGAGGACGTGCACCTCATCCGGAAGAGCAACAGCAGCAGAGAAACAGGAAACAGCACCCAGTTCCAGCTTGGTATAGGCACTGTGTGAGGGAGGGCATGGGAACCAGTCTCCAGGATCCTGGGCGGGAAGCTTGAGGGCCTGGGGGCCACTCTCAGGCCAGGCTGCCCTGCCTACAGTGTCACTTTCCCAACTACTAAAAGGAACGACTTGGCCAGGCTGTGGCTAAGCGTGACATAGAAATAATGGTGTGGCTTCACAGGCTAGAAGGCTCAAATAAGCAAAGCACATTAAAAACCCAGTGGGGGGCTCTCTGCCACTACACTTCAGGGAGCCATGGGTCATCTCCCCATCTTGAAGAAGGAGAACCCAGTGACTCGAGAACTTATCTGAGGTTGCCTGTGACTCAGGAACCTTGACGTTGACCTGGCGTAGCCCAGTTTCTGTTCTTATTCACTTGTGACTGGGCTGGAGTCACCCTTTCACCACCTCATGTGTACAGTTCCAGGCTACTCTACAAGGTGACAATAGACACCCTTCCTGTGGTCCTCCCAGAGGTGCTGGGACAGAGAAAGAGAGACAGACAGACAGAGAGACAGAAAGAGAAAGACAGAGAGACAAGAGACAGAGAGACAGAAAGAGAGACAGAGACACGGAGACAGAAATAGACAGAGAAACAGAGAGAGACAGAGACACAGAGAGACAGAGACAGAGAAACAGAAAGAGAGACAGAGACACAGAGACAGAGAAACAGAAAGAGAGAGACAGAGACACAGAGAGACAGAGACACAGAGAGACAGAGACACAGAGACACACAGAGAGAATTATGACTCAGTGTGCTGAGACATGGTCCCCACAAGTCTCTTTCACAGGAGCTTGAGCTGAATATCTGAGAGGTCGGAGTTCCAATGGGGACCAAGGTGACTATAGAAGCCGCAGGGCTAAAGGGAAACACCTCATAGGTCTGGCCAATGGGACCAGAACACCTGTTGTATGTTGGGAGCTTTCCCTAACAAGACCATCAACGCTCCTGTGACATTTGGGTTGTTCAGCTTGGCCACATGACAGGCCTTTGAGTCATGTGGGAGGCTCCTGTGGAAGTGTGGTAACACACTAGAAAGTTGGCAGCCAGTCACCTTTCTAGATGTGTGTATGGGCATGGAGGCAGTTGGCACACACAGGGACCTCACGGAGGAAGGAAACTCCATAGAAGGGCTGCCCAGCCCTAGGCACTGCCCTCCACTTCGATCTGATCCCCAACACGTCTTTCCTTCCTCTCGCAACTCCTCTTGGGGCCCAAGCCAGACTTGGGCAAGAGCTGTGCCTGCATGTGCCAACCAGATAGCTACCCCTGGGTAGGGACAAGGAGGCCGGCCAAGCAAGCAGGATTTGACCTTCTGCCTGACCCTCAGCACATGAAGGAAGGATCCAGTGTCCCCTGTTCATAGTTCTCACCCCTAGGCTGACCACGTGCCAGGCATGTAGTTAGACCCTAAAGGAGGCTCTCATGGAGTGCCTCCTTCCTTTCAGCTGTCCTTCAGACTCCAATTATTTGGTCTAATAAGCCTCCCTAAGTTCTTGGATGGCAATAAAATGCCCCTTCATTCTTTTCTGGAATTAGGAACCCTAAAAAAAGGATCTTCCTCACTCTCCTTTGGCTCACATCCAGGCCCTTCCTCGGGCTTCCTCTTCGGACATGAGCCTTGCCTTCCTGGTTGGCTTGTGATAGGAGAGAACCCTTTAAACAGGGGGAGGGGAGCACAACAGGTTCAGAGGTGAGAAGGCAGTTTTCTGCTCCAAGGGCGCTCAGCCAGGGAAATGCCTTCCTACCTGGGTTTCTGCTCATTCAACCAGTTTTATCTCACCACCACCAACCCGGACTCCCTCCTGGCATCCAAGAAAAACCAATCCTCTCTAGCTCAGAAGTGTCATCCTCTTCGTGCTGACAACCTCCACTGTTTCTAAGAACCCTGAGGAGCTCCATATTCCATGCCAATTGCATGATGCTCTGATGAGGTCTGCCCGCCTCACTCTAACTAGGCAACCCAGCAAGAGCTAGGCCACCCATAACGGGCAAATAGAGGTAGGGATACTGTGGAGCCAAGATGGCCACCAGAGAGAAGTGAAAGCTGTTGCATTTCAGACCTGGGATAAGCAGCCTGTTTTACATACCAAAGTGGACCTAGCCTCGAGGTTCTCCCGGGCATCACTCGGTCCCAACCTGTTACAGGGCCTCGATGACATGCCCTGCCCTCCACCCTGAACTTTCAGAGCCTCTTCAATATATCATTCAGACATTTTGGCTCCCCACCCTACCCGCTTCGACCTCTGTGTGTGTGCTTTTCCTCTTTCCCTGTTTCTCCATGGCTACTTCACTGTGTGGTTGGTGGAATTTCCAGGAGCTGCCCCTCCCCCAATAAACCTGCCTTTATACAGTTTGGCTTGAAACTGGCTTCATTTCGCTGGCGGAGATAACTTACCAACACCTTTTCCACATCCCCAACCCAGGGTCCAGAGATGCAATAGCTAGGGGAGAAAGGGCAGAAGGGTCTCAGAGAAGACACAATATGACTAATTCGGTGAACTTCTGCAGTGACAGAGGGTTCTCTCAATCCTAGGACACCAGAGACTAGATGTCTCATTCATAGAGAGATCTGACTGCAGGACAACACAGGGCAAAGGCAGGGTAACATCTGATTTCCATCTTGAGAGAGGGCCCTTAGTGACCTATAGAGCCTCCCTGTATTTCACAAGCTCTGTGTCCCAGTATCTCAGTAAGCTCCTGGGCCCCCATCACCTTCTGTACCACTGGAGCCTTAGGCTGAACATCAATACTACTCCAATCCATCAGCCCTTTAGCCCAGATGCCTAGATTCAGATAGCCTCTATGTGAACTTGTGTTAGCATATCCCCACCTCAGGACACCTCTGAAGTAGGCAACCTATGTCCAAAAGCCTACCTGTACTGCTGCTAACCAACCTCATCCATAAAGTGGATTTCTACCACCTTGTGAGGTCTGAGTGAAACTATTAGCCACTGACTTTCAGATAAACATATCTCTAATCAGTCTTCCTCCTGAGCGGTGTCCACGTGACCTGCACCCTCTGCTGAGTATACCTGGGGACTATAGAAATAAATAACATAGTTTAGCAAAGCCCTGGGGCTGTGGCTCCCACTGGGATCTACCATGACCCTTACCACTTGGCCACTAATCTGTACTCTAATGAGAAGACAGATACAAAAACTTGCTGCATGAGATGCTATACTAAGGCTAGGCAGGGGCTTAAGGAGACAGGGAGAGGTACTGGGGTCAAGGTTAGGGGTTGGGAGCTAGAAGCAGAAAGCATGCATCATTGAGAAGGCTGTGCAGAAGCAGAAAAGATTTCAGGTAGCGAGTAGACCCTAAGAGAAAAGATGTCAAATCAAAAGCATGGCTCACATAGCTATTTGGGCATGCTTAGAGGAGAATCTAGAAGTGTTCCACCCAGTTGCTAAGGTTAGCTATCTCAGGAAAGTAATATAATGGAGACTTTTGCTAATTTTTACTGGTACATTACCATCTTATTTTAATGTTTCTAGTGAGCAAGAATTGGTTTCAGAATAAAAATATGTGTAATTAGCAAAGAAAGAGTATTATGTGTCTTGTGGAACTCTGAAAAACACTGGGGCATAAAATCGGGGAGGAGCATATGATGTGTAATGGAGGAGAAAAGGTGGGGAGCTGTCACAGGTCTCAGGTCTAGAGAACCAACTATAAACCAGGCCGAGCCAGGCTGCTCATTCCTTGTGTGGGAGAACACTCTCAGCTCAGCAGATGCTGCGCCATGAAGCTCCGCCGCCATGATGCTTCGCCGCCATGATGCTCCGCCGCCATGATGCTCCCGCCGCCATGATGCTCCGCCGCCATGATCTACCATGATGCTTCCCGACAGCTCCAGGGACTAAGCTTCGAGAAATCATGCCAAAGTAAGACTGAGTCTAGTCCTGTCAGCAGCCTGGGAAGCTCCAGGCTCCTTGGAGAGGAATTTTTTTTCTTGGCCTCTGCCTTTCTCACAGTCTCATGCTCTGCCTGGATCTGAGCTAAACTGGAAGAGAATGAAAGGCCTGAGCTCTTAGAACAAGGTCACTGGCAAGAGAGAAAAGTAAGCGTGGAGATTGAAAGTCTCCTTGACTTTTCAAATTACTTTGGTACTGACTCCAGTCGCTTTTCTGTAGAAAATCCTTTATTTGTCCTCTGTCAGAGAAGAAGGAAATAGCTAGTAAGCTATAACTCAGGTGTGTCACTCAAATGTCAACACATGTACAGTTTTTTTTTTTCTGTTCAGAGTGATCCTTAAGACATAGATGTAATTTGAAAAATCTACAAAAATGTCCCCAATCCAGACCAACCTCTCTTTTACCTTTCACAGGGGTTGAAATTTATTCTGGGGTTAGAGGTTGGATCTTGTTCAACCTCACCCAACCCCCTCTTTCACACACACACACACACACACACACACACACACACACACACACACACAAACCACAGAGATGTCCTGGTCAGACTAAGCAGGGTTATAGTTCAGCATTTTAATGAGGTTTGTTGATGGAGTGCTTAGTTTTCCCTGCGGAGGGACAGGCCAAAATGGCATTACTGTTTACACTGCTGTACACAGGTTTAGTAAGAGACTACCCCAAAAGCAGGCTGAGTATACAATAACAGTACTTTTTCCTCTGCTTGGGAACTAAAGAGAGTTTAAAAGGGGGCGGGAGAGGTGGAGACAGAAAGGGAGAAGCCACCTGTTTAAAGCTGGGGTCTATAAGAAGCCAGTCCCCAACACGACCATTACTTCTTAATTAGATGTAGATCACCTCCACACAATCTATTCTGCTTTCTAAAGCCTCTGTCAACCAGGGGCACCACAGGACACGGGGACTTGGTTTAGACAATTACGCCACTGGTCAAGATGCTGGGTCTTAGTAACCAGGAAGAACAACTGAGAGAGACAACAGGAGGTTTCCAAGGTTAGATTTTAAAACTATGATTAACGTGAAAAGTCACCAACTGCCAATCAACAGCTGGCCATTTGGCTGGGAGACACAGGTGTATAGTGGGGAGAATAGGGCAGAGACAATGTGACTAAGGTAAGACAGGGTTTTGCTGTCACTGAGTCATCTGACAAGCTGTCAGGAAAGAATGACAAGACTCTTGTGTAATGGATCTGGCCTCTTAGGAACAGCCCATGGATCTGCATGCTTATTTTTAAATCTTCTAGATGGTTGGTTCTCAAGTGGAACGAAGTTGAAGAAAACTAATGGTTCCAATGAGGATTACTCTGGATGGAGAAATGGGATGAGGGCGGCAGGGTATGGGATCCCAGGTTTGGAAAGAGAAGGGCTGAGTGCAGGTCGTTCTGAGCCCATTGGTGGCAGACTCTCATGCTGATGGGTGGCCAAGAAAAACCCAGATTCCTTCACTCTGAGCAGTTTTTAAAGCAAGCTTTCCACAGCTCAGTGGTCTCTCTGGGAGCAGGGCACCCTGCCGTGAGAGAACAGTCAGAAACTGAGACACCCGTGTCTTTCCACAGTGTCAGAGTTTGCTGAATGATAACAAATTCACATGATGTCCATTTCCTTGGCTTTCATTTACCAGTACTCCTAACCTTGCTTAGGGTTTACAGCTGCTGAAACCACGGGTTCTTTTATTCCAATCTTAATGACTAATATCAGCTCTCGGGTCATATGTCACAGTTTCATGCATGGGTTAGAGGGTGTTTTAGAAAGGGTTAAAGCACAGCAGGTTTAAAGTGGTCTTACTGGGCAGTGAGCATCACTACAGTGGTGGAACACAGCCCAGCCACAAAGATCTGCAGGAGCACACCACAAGGTTGCTTTGGGACAACCAAGTCCAGACTAATGGCACTTGTGGGTGACTTAAGTGGACCTTATCAAGCAAGACTATCAATCATGTGGGGCTGGAGCTCCATAGACAAAGCTGGGGTTTTCACCTGTCAATTACTGGGATTGTATGGATCCCACGAAACATGCACCAGAGGGTCTGCTGGCCAGCAGGAAGGTACCTTTGCACCATGGTTAGGTACCCCTCCTTTTCCGTGATCCAAGGGAGGAGTTGCCCCATGTTAGTTGGTGTGTCCTGTGTACCTGATGGCCTCAGCCTAGCTTCCTGGCCTGGCTGTGATGTATCCATGTACTCATGTGCTCCTGACTTAACTTGATAAGTTGTCAGGTGGGAATATTTTATTTAAGTAAATACATTATTATCAGTCTGGGCCTCGTGGCCTATAAAGGACTGATAGCAGCTGTTTACTTGGCATAAACAAAATCTAGAGTCATTCTGCCTTGACATAAGCACTCAGGATGGAGCAAACGACTGTTTTATAAAATGAAGTCATGCAGGGCAGGGCCCAGCCTGAAACCTTAGGTTATTGTAGGATGGCTCGAAGCAGCACCCAGCCTGGTGGCCAGACTCTCTTCCACCAGCCCACCATCCAAGTTCCAGCGGGAGTAACCCACCCTTTCCATCAGAAATGTGCTAAGAGCAATATTCTGGCCCTCTCAAGACATCTCTCACTTTCTGCCAGCAGCTAAAAGGTCTAGGAGAAGCTATGCCCGTCAGCCTAAGCAGGCTGTGTATAGTCTAAAGAAACCCTAGCCCAGAAAATGGTACCCCTTAGGGACTGGAAAGGGGGAGATGAGAGGGTAGAAGGGGCAAAAGAGGGTAGTAGAGATGGAAAGGGCATAGGGAGTGGGAGAGGGGAGAGGAGTGGGCAGAAGGGAAAGAGGGAGGAGGAGGCCAAGAGAGGTGGCTTACTACAAAGAAACCTGGGTGTGTGTGGAGAAGATACTTCTTGCGTAGGCCTTCTTGAGTAATATTCAATGATGATGATGGCACGGCTCCTTGAATTGGCCCGCCCTCCCCTCTCCCCTTTCCCAGCCCTTGTTATTTGGAGTAGGAGGGTTTTCTAGTAGCTTCCATTGGGCCGTCCAATACATTCCCGTCTGCATTTTCTTCTTTGGTTGCTTACTATTCCAATGTGACCACTCTGTGATTGTCACCCCCCCAGCTCACCTCCACAGCATCAGAGTGTGAAGCCTTTGGTACTTCCCGGATTTGAGTCTGGGGGTGATTAAAATCTGCGACATCTCTTAAAGAACTTGTGTCCCCTGAGAGTGGCGAACTAAGCCTTGGGACCTGTGGGGACTCTTGGGGGTGGGGTGGGGGCACAGGGGAGGTGGCAGCGGTTGTCGGTGGAATCTCATAGGACCTATCAGGCAGCTGGGAGATAAAGTCAAGAGTCAATGCCTGCAGAGGAACACTCGGGGAGGCCTCCGACTACAGCGTAACCTATCAGTTGTCAGATCCCCGTGCTTCTGTCAGGGAGGCAAGAGAGCCCTACGTATTTGGAATTAGGAGAATCTTGGGGTCGGGGAAGAGGTGCCAAAAGAGGACTTTTACCAGTACTGAAAATGTGGCCCACCTCACAGATATCTCTACACCCAACCCAGATGACCTTGAGTGGATCAAGGACAAGCCAGTGAGCACACAGGCACTGGCCACAGCCTTTCCTTGATTAATGGAGAGTATTTTGGGGGTATAGAGTGTTTGGTGGTCAAGAATGATGTCTGGGTTAGAGAGATAGCTCAGTGGTGGGACACTTGTATAAGGCCCTGGGTCCATCCTTAATAACCAAAAAAGTAAAAACAAAACAAAACAAAACAACCTCTTAGATTATTTTTTTTAAGTTGAACAAAGAAAAATAATTTCACATAGCAATTTTTTTTTCTTAGAGACAGGCCCCATATGCTAAAGTAAAACCTTTGCAAAAACACACATTGTAAGATTTTACTGTGTAAATGAAGTTGCAGAACAGCCGAACTAGAATCAGAGAGAGGAAAAAATCTCATAGCAATTGTAATATAAGACCGGGATAGAGAAGTTATCAAAACTGGGCTCCCAGGGAACTTCACCCTCATATTCTGTGTGGGTTGATGGGAGTTAGCCAAGGCTTGGTGTGCAACAGAATTGGGTATATACGGTTCTGCACAGCAAAATGGTGTGTTTCATTATGAATAAAATTTACCTCAAAATACCTGTGAAAACTGCTGACCACTGTGGGTCAGTGATCCGGTGCTGACGAATAGGCCTAGACAGAGATGAATGGCTGTACATTGCTTTGAAATTCATCCAGACCTAAGGGCTGGTGGGCAGCCAGGGCGTGGGAGGAATGTCTAAGAGATTCGAAATTGAGGCAAAATTCCAGGTGATGGGCCTGTGGCCCTGGCTGCAGAAGTCTCGCAAGTTTTCTCTGTGTCTTTTCTCCTAATAAAATGTGAAGAAGAAAAAAACAACTTACCTCCTAAGATCATCCCAGCCTCCTGTCCTCTGGCTCCGAGGGTGCCAGCGTCTGTCCCTGCCTCAGCAGCTCCCAGCTAGACAAGCCCTGCTCCCCTCCAGGTCGGAGTGCCTGCATTACTATCCTTTGTTCTCCTGCCTAGGCTTCAAGGTTTGGAGACCAGTGACTTCATCCCTCGTTCATCCACCTGGAAAGTCCCCAATTTCATCCCTACCCCCACTCCCAGAAAGAAAAGCAGCTCTCTCACATTTTTAGAAACTATCACACATCCTTCTGAAGATCAACAATAATATGGTCTGATATTCTCAGCCTCAGAAGCATCTCACCTAATTCCTACGTGCTTCTTGTCTACAGATGTCAACGGGACCCGGGGCCTATGGTTATTAGCACATACGTGTATTTGTGTCCGTGCACTGGGCTGTGTCTAAGCAATCAGTGGGACAGAAAAATTAGGGGCCATGGGGTCAATCCAAACTTTCTTCCTTGATAGCCCTTTGCCCTGCACTCCACCCAGTCACCTGGTGTGGCCAGGCCACTGCAGGTAAAAGAGCACGTATTCAGTCTACTTAAGCTGAGGACTTCTCTCAAAGGATGAACCAAGTGGTTCTATCTGAAGATAGCCTTCTGGCCACAGAGGAAACAGAAAAACCTTAGGGCCAGCCTCATGGTTCACATTTTCTGAACATAAGTCTAACACGTTGCTGTCCAGCCTGACAGCGCACAGAGACCCAAGCCTAAGCATTCTGTGCTGTGGCTGGCAGATCGTCTATATTTACATGGGAGAAATGGAGGTGACAGACCATGCCACATCACAGGGCACAGCTGGAGAAGACACACTCACAGAAGCTCTCTGCAATCTCCTAGGGCTTCACAACTCCAAGGTGCTCACTCCCGAACCCAGGGGCATTGCTGAAACACTGGAACCTTTGCTGTTTGTTTTTGGGTTTCTGAGACAAAGTCCTCAGTATGCAGCCCTGTCTGGTCAGGAGCTCACTGTGTAACCCAAGCTAGCCTTGGATCACCAGATGCACCTGCCTCTGCCTCTGTCTCTCAAGTGCTGAGATCAAAGATGTGTGCCACCACACACAACTGGCTGTTTGTTTCCTTGTGTGAGATGCTATCTCATGTAACCCAGGCTAGCCTCAGACTCACGTAACCACAAGCTTCTGATCCTCCAGCCTCGGCCTCCAGCGCACTGAGATTCCAGGCATGTGTCACAGCACCTGGTCAAAGCGCTGTTTGTTTTCAGTCTCTGTGAGTGACACCACCTCCGCCATCACCTGCTCACGATTTCCAGGAAGAGAATCAGAGTGACCTCGGGAGCTTCCAAGGTTCTTTCCTAATCCCAAGGACCCTCACTGCTTGTCCTGGAGACAGAAACCAGGACACGAGAAGAGCTGAGCCCTCTGTCGACCTTATTCATCCTACATCTAAGAAGCAGCAAGGCAGAAGAAGTCCTGAGGAAGTGATGCATAGAGCTGGGAACCCCAGCTTACCTCGACTAAGATCAACTTTGTTATGTCCAAAGGGGAAAGCAAATACTCTCTATGTGCGTTTTCTCTCTCTCTCTCTCTCTCTCTCTCTCTCTCTCTCTCTCTCTCTCTCTCTCTCTCTCTCTCTCTCTCTCGTTCCAGTAGAGGGACCTACTTCTTGGGTCTAAGTGAGATTTTCATGTTAGAGACCCAATTCTCACTGTGAAGGGACCATCACCACAGTGGATTATAATACAGGAAAGAACTCCCCGACACATGCTGAGCGAGTAAATCAAGGCTGGCAGTGACCTCGGCTTTGAGGTCATTTTAGGCCCAGATTATACCCCATTTGCCAAACCACTGATGGCAGGCCTGATGGAGCCAGTAGTTAGGGAGAGACCGTGGAAGAAGCAATACCCACAACTTAAGCCCGGACACAGAAGTGGCTTGTCACCTTCACTGGTGTGGACACTGTCATGTAGAAACAGAAGGTTGGGCCTGGCATACTACCTCTGACTATAACAGCTGTCAGTCTACACCATAGACCCCACCATCCAAACTTCCGTTGCAGACGATGTGGCTCCTGGCCATCACTTGCCTTGAGATGTCTGTCCATCAAGAGCTGGAGCTCCACAGCCCAGCAGAAAGTCAGAATTTTCCAATGGCTTTACTCTGTGGCTCATATACAAAATGCTATTAGAACACATTTTGGGTTGGGGATGGTTGGAGCGTAGCTTAGTGGTAGACACAGCTTGGGTTCAACCCCAGATTCAAAACACAACAACCTTGGAGGAAAAAGACTGTGGAGAACCTCAAACCAAAGCCCAGAACTCTAGTCCTAAGTGCGAGGGAGATACAAACTGAAAAGACGAGGTCCCTCCCAGTCAGGGAGTGTGCCTCAGCCCATGTTCCTCTTTGGAACCCTTGGCCCTATAGATCAGATAGCTGAATTCAGTGAACTTCTTCTCATTGCTCTGGAGTAGGACCCATGTTAGCCACAGTTAATAAAATTAGTAGGTGTTGAAACTTGCATCCAGGATGTCCAGAGAGCTCATATGTCAAAGACTGGGCTCACTGCTGAAAGTAGATGCCATTAAAACAATGATTTTTCAACCTGTGGGTCGCAACCCCTGTGGGATTGTATGTCTTACATTTACATTATGATTCATAATAACAGCAAATTTACAGTTATGGGGTAGCAACAAAATAATTTTAAGGTTGAGATGAGTCACCGTAACATGAGGAACTGTATTAAAAATAAGTGTCATAGCATTAGGAAGGTTGAGAACCACTGCATTAGTAACTGCTGGGGTGCAGCCTTCTTGGAAGAAGATGTCATAGGGATCCCCTTTTTTCCTCTTTGCTTCCTGGTGACTTTGTTGCTTCATTTAGTGCCTACTCAGAGTCCCTGCTTCAAAGACAATGGAGTCAACTGCCATACACTGACACCTTTGGAACTGTGAGCTAAAAATAAACGTCACCTCCTTTCAGCTGCTTCTCCTGGCATCTTATCAGGGCCACAGAAGGCTGACTAACATGACAAAGCACCACACCAACATGCTTAGTACATCTGGTCCAGGAAGGAAACAAAGGAATCAGGGACCAACTCCTGTGTGCAAGGGGTAAAGAGACAGACCCAAGGAGCAGTCTGACCATCAATGTCAGGTCCCTGACAGCATCTGGCCAAGTATCAGCTGAAGTAACACCTAGGGAGAGAGGGTTGGTCAGCCAGAGCAAACTCATATATGTGGAGATATAGCTGAGCCTGCTTAGAAAACAGGGAAGGGAGAACATTCCCTGGTGACTGGAGAGAGGACTTCACACAAAGGGCAGTGTCTGTGAGTGGGGCCATCTTGGGTGGAGGAAGTGATTACAGCCGTGTGCTTTTCGGGAATGACCCATGTTTAATCTTCCCTACATTCCTCTGAGGTAGGTGTTCTTGTTAACTACATTGTGCAGATGAGGAAACAGCTCAGAAATGCTCAGTTACTTGCTTAAGCTGAGTGAGGTGGTATGTACCCGGAATCTAATCCAGCACTCAGAGGCTGAAGCAGGAGAGCTGAGTTTCCGGCTCGGCTGGGCTACATTGAGAGACTGTGTCTCAGAAGCATTAGCAACAAAAGTCCCACAGCTCATTCCTCAGGGAAATGCAGAGACAACCTTTTTTTTAGTGCTCTGGTGTCAAGGTATGACAAGCTCAGCTCCCTGCCAAAGACAGAGGCGGCCTCACATATTCCTAGGAGATGCGCTCTTGTCCTTGGCAAAAGCCCCAACTTGTCACCTCCCAGTCTGACATAAGCTCTGGCTGCTTCTCAGCTCTTTGCTCAGTGGAGCAGTCCAGATCCCGCCCACAAACTTGGCACCCTGCCTGCACCCTGAAGATGTCTATGACTGGAATCATAGCCAACTAATGTACCAGCAGGATGATACAAGCTAAATGCTGTGCACAGGGCTGGCTGGAGCTTGGCCCTGAAGAAATGGTGTGAACTGGCTCGAGCTCACAGGATAGGACCCCTCCAAGAGCTACAACTGATCCCTCTGGCTTGTCCCTATACTGTAGAGGTGAAGATCTATCTGAAGCTTTGGACCCCAACTAGACAACCAACCTTTGTCTCATCTACCCGGGGCCTACCTGTTGGCCAAGAGGACCCAGAGAAACAGACACCTTTCCTAAAACCAACTCACTAGGAAACTCCACACATAACCCCTGGCACCCAGAAAGAGCGAAGTTGAGGCTGGTCAGGGAGAGCCAGACAGTCTGAGGAACCCTGAGTTTGTCCCAGCCTCCTCTGAATGGACTTGTCCTCTCGAGGCTGAGGATGCTGCTGCCTCCACCCTGGCTTTTGTAAATAGTTTTAGGAAAAAGTTCTGAACAGAGAGGAGGCAGGGATCTAAATCCTCAGTGCCCTGACTTCAGAGATAAATCAGAACACAGAAGTGATGTTCACCTTGTTGGGGATGGGGTGAGGCTGACAAATTTGTGTTCCCTAAGCACAGACCCCAGGGGAAACTCAGAGTAGGTAAGTGAATTGGTTGTGATGGGGGCACAGCCGCAAGACTTCCCACCAAGGCATCCTCACAGTGGATGAGTACCACCCTAAAGAGTCTGGTTTCCTCCAGGCTATAGAGAGAGCACTGTTCATCTAGAGGTCTAGGAGCTCATTGCAACCAAGAAGGTGGCCAGTCTCACCAAAGGCTGGAAATACCACAGGTCACTAAGAAACGTGTGAAAGGAAGGAAGGGAGCCTGTGTGTCCTCTGTCCCCATCCTTTGTAAAGGTGCTCTTATTCGGTCCTCATGCACCACACACATACATGGACACACATACCCTGTCCACTTGGTACCTCCCAAAATAAGAGAAGGGGAAAGGAGCAGGGCCGGGGTACCAGAGTGAGGGTTCTTGTGATGCTCATATGGTTTTGTCTAGCTGCAGCAGCTCAGGAGAAGGCCCTGGGAAGCCGTTTGACACATGGCTGCAAATCTGGAAGATTTGTATATAAGGCAAGGCAAGTAGGAGCTTCATGCTCCTGGGTTCATGGAACTGGGGTGTGGCTCTGGGGAAGAATGCTGAGGGATATCAAGAGGTATAGAAGATATGATGGTAGCCAGACAGTATTTGGTCAGCTCAGAGCTGAGATTTAGAGACGGTTCAGTAGTTAAGAGCACTGATTACTCCTCCAGAGGTCCTGAGTTCAATTCCCAGCAACCACATGGTGGCTCACAACCATCTGTAATGGGATCCGATGCCCTCTTCTGGTGTGTCTGAAGACAGCTACTGTGTACTCACATAAAATAAATTTTAAAAAAGAAAAGAAAAAGAAAAACGGAACTTCAAGTGGGCTAACGCTGCTTCTGAGGTCACGTGACTAGTAAGCCCCAGAATCAAGAGAATATCCTAAAGTTAGGCTGCTGCTTCCTGGGGCCTGTCCTCTAGAAGTTATGGAAGACCACAGAATTTGGAAAACCCACCATTTTCCTTTAACAGAGGTCTGTAATTAGCATCACTGGGACCCTGGGAGGATGTTGGATAGTAAGCACCTACTAGGTTTACATTCTTTCCTCGAGGGTACAGACTGGGAATAAAAAGACAGACACACACAGTCTTCTCCCAACTGACCGCAAACCACAAACACTATTTTCGTATCTAATACTGACACTACCCAGCCAGATGTGGAGACAGGATGCAGCCCTGGAACCCCAAAACAACCAATTTTGTGTTTCTTCCAACTATTTCAATTTTCCCTGAATTGAAGGCTTGGGTTCCCTATATCCTGTCCACTAAAGCATCCCCTACACCTAGTTACTAAGGTATACTGCCGCAGAGTCAGAATTACAGCCAGAAGGCCTGCCCATTACCAGCAACAGCCTAGAACTTGTCCCCACTAGCTCTGTCCCCAGGCCTGGTTTCAGCATCTCCATTCTGGTTTAAACTGCCTTGACCACTCCCATCTATACCACTGATTTCTGGTTCTGAGCAAGGTTACTCCCTCCTTCCCTTCATTTTATTTATCTACTTAGCATGTATGTACACACACACACACACACACACACACACACACACACACACACATGTCAGTGAAAGGCTTTTCTTTCATCCCACCATTTGGGTCCCAGGGATCAAACTCAGGGTCATCAGGTTTGGCAGCAAGCATCTTTATGCTCTCTCATCAGGCCCTCCTCCTTCTAGAAGGTGCACAACTGTCCCAGTTAGAGCCTCAGCCCCTAAGTTTCCAAGCCCAACAGCTATGCTCCCCTCCAAAAAGTCAGTGGGGAGACCCAGGGTACTACCCTGGGAGAGTAAAATGGCCTGAGTAGTGTGGAACAGGAGAGGTGGGAGAAAGTTTTTGTGGGAGAAGAGCTTGGCCTGTACACCAGCCAAGCTGCCTTCTCTCCCTCCTGCTCATCAGGCTGCTGGTCATCTCTGAGGACTTGCATTCCTCTGTAAAATGAGGGAGCTGCATCAGACAAACCCTAAGGCCTCTCCTCATCTCCCTCTGCATAGCACTATGACAGTTTTGCGCCTCTCTTTGGGTGCAGACTCTAGGGACTATAGCCTATTCTGACCCTACTCTCTAGTCAGGTCCTCACCAGACCATCCCAGGTCAAAGGCCACTTTAAGCTTCCTTCTGGCTTACTAGTCCCAGCACTGTCCTGTATGTTCTCCAAGCCTCTTCTGTCTGCGCCTGTCAGGGTCTTGACCTCTTAGGACTGGTTCTTGCTGGTCTCAGATCCCACATGTCTGTCACAGTACCAGGCATCAGATATCAGCTCATGTTCCCTATGTGGGAAGGCTGAACCCCAGCTAGTGAGTGCTTACCTTACTCCCTTTCCCCACATCCTAACCAGACCTTGATGCCCCAGCTGGGATGCTAAGGGAGAGAGGTGAAGAGTTGACTTCCTCTGGGAAGTGCTACTCCCTGTCCCTGTCAGTTCCTATGTGCTCCTGGAGCTGGCAGCCTTAGACCCAGATCAAATCCTGGAGTTCAGGGCAAGAGTGAAGACTCTTCTGTCTTTGGCCTTGAGGTGTTTGTTTAAGTCACTGGGCCACTCTGCCCAAAACATGATCCTGCCCACACCCTTGGCACAAGCTCCACACAGGCACTCATGCAAGAAGCCGCAATGCCAGAAATCCGAGGATGGACAGTCAGTGTAAGGGGATCTGGTGTCTGTCTTACAGGTCTAGCTTCAGCTTACTTACCTGAAAAATCATTGTTCCTTAGCAGAAACAGTTCAAAGATGAGGTGTGTCAGGAGGGCACTTAGTGAACACCGTGGCTTTATCTACATAACTCGGAAAATCCCCAGACCTGTTTGATGTGAGCATAGCATGTATGCAAGAGCTGTGTGTGTGTGTCTGTGTGTGTGTGTCTGTGTATGTATATGTGTGTGTATGTGTGTGTGTGTGTGTCTCTGTGTGTGTCTGTGTATGTATGTGTGTGTGTATGTGTGTGTGTGTGTGTGTGTCTGTGTGTGTATGTATGCACATGCACAATGTGCAATGTAATGTGATATGTTTAAGAAAAGAATTGGGGGCATTGAAGAAGCTTGGGGTCAGTAAGGAACCCAAGGACAGACCTAAAGGACATAGACCCTCAGATCGATTCAGAAGTCACAGAGGACTGGGAAGCATCTGAAAAGCTCTCTAGATAGCACTTCCAGGGACATCACCTATCCAACTTACTAGAAGTTACCCACTGGGGACAGCACAGCTTTCTTCTCTGCTAGCAGACTGAATATTTATATGACAGAAATTGTCTTAATTATTTTGGTATTCAAAAGACAAGTCCCTAGCACCATAGAAGGGGATAGGAAGGAAGGGCAAAAGGAAGAACAGATGGACAGACAGAACCAGTACAACTTCTAAAGAAAACCCAAGGTTGAGATGTTCTTGGTGAGCATTTTGCTACTTTTTCTTCCAAAGATAGTAGTGTCTCTACTTCTTGTTCTTGGTTCTTCTAGTTCAGCCCCATGTCTGTTTATCTGTATTTTTATCCCTGCTCAGCCCTCAGTGCTCCATAGCTTATTCTAATATGTTCCGGAGACGCCCTTTAGCCCTTAGGGCAGCTTGCCCTCTGGTTCCACCTCTGACTCTCCACTTTTGGTCCAGGTTCCTTCCACCTATGAGTCAACTTCAAAGGAACCTCTGAGTTCAATTGTCCTGTCCAATTAGGTAGAGCCTCCCTGCCCAGAATTTTTCTGAAACTGTGGAAACATTAAAAGAGCTGAGGAGCTCCCAAGTCATTCTGGAGCCTCCAAGCTACCTGCATCCAGATCATCTTAGGACTTGGTCAAAAGCCTGGCTGGTTGTATTTAAAATGTCCCCACTTCTACAGGTTCAAAGGCAGAGTGTCCTAGCCAAATCCACTTCCCATCTCTTTGGTGGAGATCTTTGTGAGATTGGATAAGCTACTTCAGATAGCCTGTATGGAAGTTGAATTACTATAGTAAGCCAGGCCAGCCACAGATAATAAAGCTCACACTAGACCCGTTGGTGGCCCAGAAGATACACAGGTCATTTAAAAGAGAAGAGACACTTGCAGAGATAATCCTGATTGCCCCAATCAACTGGGCAGGACACTCTGTGCCCAAAAAAAGGGCAGCCAAAAATTCTCTGATAGGCACGGTGGCTCAACAAAGAGACCACTGTTTGATCTGGATGGCCACTGTCTGTTGGTTATAGTAGGAGCCACTGCTTTCTAGGAATCTCCTGGCCAAAATGCTGATCAGACCACACTGCCCACTGCACTAGACAGCTCTGGATGTCGATGGGCAGATTCCTGTTCTTGGGTTTTGATTTGTTCAAAGACTCCCTCCCATTACCATTCACCCACTTTACAGACTCACCGTGAAGTCTTACTGAGTACCAGAAAGTAGGTAGGTGGTCAGAATGGGAAAGTAAACGAGCCCCAGAACGTTGTGCTTGTGGTAACCGAGTTTCGGAGACTGACCACCCAGCATAGCCCCCTGACTGTGCTCCATATTATAACACCAAGGCAGGAAATACTGCAGGAAGGGAACACGCCATGTATACAGCATGGGGAAGGGCTCCTAGACACAGTGTTTACCCACACACCCTCCCCTCACCAGAGTGGCAGGCATACTTGGGTCCCTTGCCTCCTGGCTACACCTTGACACCTTGAGTGACCTTGTGTGTTTCCTTGGTCCCCATAAACAATGCATCGGACAAAGTATCCATTGGGCTGGGCTTACAGACAATTCATTCTTTTATTCAACCCATATTTGCTGAGCCCCTACTATGTACCAAAACAACTTCATTCACCTTCCCAGGGGCACTTTCAACAGTGCTTTGCTGAAGCACATATATTGACTCCATCAAACTTCAGATTTCTGTTTTAGAGAGATGGACAGAAAACTCAGGGATAGGACAGTCTAGCACAAGATGTCTTGAAAAAAAAAAAGCTGCCTGGAATTAGGGAGGGACTTTCACTTGGTGGATTCCCACACTTCTTTCAGAGGTTTTTTTTCCATTGTCCCCGTGGCCCTGGGACCTACAGCTTTGTCCCCAAAGGCATCTGGAGGCCTAATCACTGCCATTGGCTCAGCTACATTGGTTCTTAGAAGGGATGGTATAGAGAGCTGCTGACTTCCATGGCACCTTTCCTAAATTTGCTGTAGGTCCAGTTTCTTAAGCTTCTTTACAATGGTGTTTCTGAGCCCCTTGGTGTCTCTGATCATCCTGAGCACACTGCATTCACAGCAGAGAGACAGGTTTCACGATGATTTAAGGTCGGGGACAGAGCTGGAAACCAAGTCTCCACTTCAGCTACAAGTATTTCAAGGCCCCCCAGGGCCTCCAGGCACCATTCATGCCTTTTCCCAGGGTGCTCAGAGGTCCACTGTCCCCCACCTCTAGATCCCCAACCTTCAAAGCAAGAGCCACAGAGCCCAACCCCTCAGGTGGCTTCAATGGTGTCCATTGTCCAAGAGGCTGTGTGGCTTGACCCCCAGCCCCATAAGTAGCAGGACAGCAGGCTCAGAGAGGAATCTGCCTGCTGCCCCTCCTCTGCCGCCTGCCTTGGGGGAGTCTGTGAGGTAGTGGGCCCCGCTGAATGTGACCTATTGTCTTCTGGTGGATTTAGGAAGTGCCAAGCTCCCATCAAACAGCCCTGCTCCCCAGGTAAAACAAAAAAAGGGCTGTTCATTTGGGACCTTTCCCCCTTATCTCCTTTTCCTATCTCCTTAGGCTTAGCTCTGGTGTAGTGTTCAAAACCACTTCCCCTCCGAGCCAATCAGAAGCCGGGGCTCACCCGCGGCCCTGAGGTGAAGTTATTTATAAACGCCTCCCTGGATTATTTGAGCAGAGCCCTTTCACACACCTCAGGAACACCTCTCTGCTGCCCGCTGCCCAGACACACCTGCAGCCCTGCCCGGCCAGCTCTGCTCACCTAGAGGTAAGCCCCACCCAGCCCAACCCACCCAAGGGCTGGGGGTTATCCAGAGAAGAGGGCAGGCCCCAGGGGTACCTCCAGAAGAGATGACGGGGTGGGGGCTTGCGAACCTGAGTACAAATGTTAAGGACATTCTGAACCGGAACCTATGAGCAGCTCTCCAGTCCCTGCCCACCGGAAAGACCTCAGCAGCTAGGGTGAATTTTGCTGGAAGAATACGCAGAGTGAACTCTGCATTGGAGGAGCTCAGTGACCCCCAGTCAGAGGCCTTCCAGGAAAAGGAACGGAGCCTGGACCTTCCTGTGCCACCTGGGTCTCTTAGGCAGTTGCCTGTGCTTCAAGTCCTGGAAGCAGAGAGCTCTTCAGGCATCTCCAAGTGGCTGTATCTCTGTTCTTCTGTCTCTAGACCCTCTCCCACTCTCACTTGTTTTCCCCAGTACGGGGTACTTGGCATGAGCTCTTTGGACTCCTCTTTGGTCCCTGTTGCTTCTGTGAGGCTGAAAGAGGTAGCTGGAGAGGAAGAGAAGGAGCCGAAGGCAAGCGAGGGACAGGCTCCATTGGGTGCTTAGAGCATGGAGCATCAGAAGGGTCTGGGCCAGTACAGGCGCCCAGATACTAACCCTCCCAGCCCACAGTTCTAAGAGCTTCCAGGGCATCCTTGGACTGTGTTTCTACTTCTGGAAATTAGCCCAGAGGCTCTCCAGGCTGGACCAAACAAATCTTTTATCATCACAACACCAACTACTAAGTTGAGCTTAGGCCTGTTAGGAGAGAGTACCTGGAAGAGACCAGCTTTAAGGATGTGCCCTTGAAAGTGGAAAAGCCTTCCCCACCCTGAAATAGGGCAGACTGGGAGAGAAATTGCTCCTGAAGTGTTTTTACTCAGATAATCTTCTCCCAGAGCCCCTGCAGCCCCCAGCAGGCTCTCAGAACCTGGCCAGAGCCTGCTTGGGTAGCATGAAGACCAGCATATACCAGAACCAGATCAGCTACTATGCCAGGCTTTCCAGCCCCTCCCGGGGTCTGTCCTGCCCTGAGTCTCACTCTAGGAAGTCCTGAAGCAAAGTCCGACCCTTTATCTCTTAGGACTCGGGGGCTTACACCAGAGCGACATAAAATCTGTATTTAGAGAAAAGGGTCTCAAACCATACAAAATATACTTTGCTGTTCTCAACTGTTCTCAACAGGAAACACAGCTGGGTGAGTGGGCCTGGAGACGAGGAAGGGAGACTTGACTGTCCCACCCACAAGAGTCCCCTTCAAAAGATGTAGTCCCAGAGAGACAAAATTTGCCTTGTGTACATCCTCCATTACAGCAGAGAGGAGAGCATTCACCTGGTTCTAGAAAGGGGACTACAGATTTGCACCAGAAACACAATGACAATTGAAAGAGCATTTCAAAATGCCTTAAGGGTACACAGGCTCCTAGAGCCTCCCTCCTCCTGCCAAGACCCTCCTCCATCTCCAGCCCGGACCCCAACTTTCTGTCCTGTCACCAGCTTACCTCCCTGCTCTAGCCAGATAGAGGCTGACTTTCTTGGGATACTTACTCCAGAAGAGGAAGGCAAGGGACAAGCCCTTGGAGCCAAGGGGACCTCAAGGTGACCTTTCCTCTCCCTAGAACATAGCAATGTGACAGGTAGAGTCCTGTGATAAGGAATCTGCCACGCTAGGTCTGCTCCAGTGTCTGGCAAGGTGTGTCAAGGAACAACTCCTAGGCACCCTTCCCCCAGCCAGGGCTTAGGAAGGAAGTCACTCTGGGCTACAGTGACCGGGTCACCTCCAGACGTGACAGAAATCCAGGGGCAAGCACTCACCTTTCTGTTTCCCAATGTCCCTCCTACAGGAAAGACTCAAACAGCTGGAGTGTGAGGGTCTGTGGCAGAGCAGAGGAGTAAGTAGGAAAGGGGAGGCCAAGGAAAGAAGTGAGCTGCCCTAAGCCGGCAGCACTAACAAAAAGAATCTTTCAGAGAGACAGTAATAAGAAGTAATGGCCAGGATTGATTGCTTCTCCAGGCCTGACACCTCACAGTTCATTCCCTTGGGTATCACAATGAACCCGCTCCAAAACCATCATTCTAAGGGGATCCCTCAGATCTAGTTGGGCACAGAGAGAAAGCCTGGTGAGCTTTCCTCTGAGGGAGTTCTTACAGAACCCATCTCACTCGTTCTCAGCAGCACAAGATCCCTAGATTCCCCACGTTAGGAATCGTCTCTCTCTTCCTCTCTCTCTCTCTCTCTCTCTCTCTCTCTCTCTCTCTCTCTCTCTCACTCTCTCTCTCCTCTCTCTCACTGTGTGTCTCTCTCTCTCTTCCTCTCTTTGTCTCTGTCTCTCTCTTCCTGTCTTTCTGTTTCTCTCTCTTCCTCTCTCTCTGTCTCCCTGTCTCTCTCTCTGTCTCTCTCACCTCTCTTCCTCTCTCTGTCTCTCTGTGTGTGTTTCTCTCTCTCTTCTCCCCCTTCCCACCCCCATTTCCCTCTCTCTCTCTGTCTCACTCTATCTCTCTCTCTTGCCTCTCTCTCCAACCCTCTCAAGTCCTAAAATGCCCTCCTCTAGATCTTCAGGCTGCCCTTTTTTCTCCACGGTGAGAGTCACCCTTCTGTTCCTCAGTACTGTCACATGGCACCTGAAATCCACCCAAGTGTAGGGGCTAACACTGTGATAGGAAGGGGCTATAGATATAGAACGATAGCCACAGAACACTTGACCCACCATAGCTATGTGTTTAACTAGAGATCAGCTCAGCTCATCTCTGATACTTCTCTCATTGTCTTTTTCCCTTTCTGTTGTTATTTTAGAGTTTTAAATTTTATTTTATGTATGAGAGTTTTGCCTGTGTGTGTGTGTGTGTGTGTGTGTGTGTGTGCGCGCGCGCGCGGGCACGCACATTGCCTATGGAGGCAGAAGAGGCTGTCAGATTCCCTGGAACTGGAGTTAAGGACAGGTGTAAGCCACCATGTGGATGCTGGGAATTGAGCCTCAGATCTCTGCATGTGCTCTTAACCCTGAAGCCACCTCTCCAGCCTTCTAGTTCCTCTCTCACCTCCCCACCCAAACCAAAATCTTAAAGCTCTCTTAGCCTCTGAGAACCCCTCAAGCCCTTCTACAAAAGGTTGAAAGGTTGAGTGAGGTTTCTTCCCTGTGATAATAGCACACCCTTTCCCCTTCTACCACTGCTCCAAGGCCTGAGGGTTGGCGGAGATGCAAGGGACCGCCCCTGCTATGCCCACCCCTTCCTGAAAACAGAAAGTATAAGAAAGATGCTTCTTCAGGAGCCAGGGATACCCCTGAGCCTTCACTCGCAGTGTGACACTCAGTCTGCCACCGTGCTAGACAAGCTGAGGCCAGGGTAGGAGGCAGAACTCAGGCAAAGTCCTCAAGAGGAGAAACAGAACCCAGAAGCCTTGTCTGATCAGAGCTCATCAGAGAGCATGGGGTCAGTGTTGCCCCTGGGAGTCCAGAAGCCCCTTCCCTCATAAACATTTGAGTAGTTGTCAGAGGCCTAGTTCACATAGATCTGCTGTTCTTCATTCACAAAATAGGAAAATTGGCCCAGCACAGTCAAGTCCCCTTCTAGCCAGAACTTCCTGACTTAACCAACTGTGAAAAGCCCTGGTTCCCCATAACGCCCTGGTCCTGGAATAGGAGAGGAGGTGTACAGGAAAGCTGCAGGCTGAGGTTACCAAAAGCAAAGGGACTTTTTCCTTCTGTTAGCCTGTGTCACTGGGGACTCCCAGAATTCAGGCTGCAGGGAAGCCTTACCTAGAGAGGCAGAGACTATACTGAGTCACCCATCCAGTACCTTATAAAGGGCTCGCATGCCTGTTCCTTTCCTCCCTCCCTTTCCGGGACAGGCAGCCAGGAGTATCTGAAGCCTACTACTGTACCTAGGCCATAGTAGCCATGAAGGAGAACGAGAGGAAGACTGGTTACTCTAGGCAGGGGTGGTGGGAAAGGTTTCTGGATGGGGGTGGGAGAAGAATTTGTGCAGCTCTCAAGGACAGACAGCAATGAGTCAGAGCACCTGCCATGAGGAGGAACTCTGGAGAGAGAACCAAGCCCATTTGGGGTGAACAACCTGCCTGCATGGGGCAGAGGGACCAGCCAACTGGATCATCTAACACAAGGCCAAAACGAGGAGCCTGGGCTTCACGCTCCTGGAAATGGTGACTGGGGTTTCCGAGCAGGACATAGGTATCTCGGGGAAGAGAGCTGGTGGCCAAGAAATCAGTTACAAATGTTCCTTGAGTGACGTGAGCCCTGGAGGGTAGAAGCAGGGCAAAGTCAATGCACATCCAGAAAAAAAAAAAAAAAAACAGAAATAGCAATAGGATTTGTGAACAAATTGAATGTGGGGGCTGGGGGGCTAGAGACAAGTGGCAGGAAAGGAAGAGCACATGGGAAATCTAGTAAGGGATCTGGGATAGTAGCATGAGATATCCCAGACTGAAAGTATGCTAGCAGAGCAGGTAGCCTGAGACAGTCCTTCAGCTCTGCCGCATCCTACTGGCTGGCATAGGAGCAAGACCTCCCACCATTCTTCTAAGTGGCTTCCTGCCAGTCAGCTCACCTTGAAATATTTGGCCAGTTCTTTTGGTCTGTTCAGTGGCCTGGGACACACTCCTCACACTGCAAACATCCCGGAAGCCAGGCCTGACAAGCTTGGGTTCCCCCTGGGACATCAGACTCCTTCACCCACGGCTCCCAATAAGCCTGCCAAGCAAGCCAGCTAGAAATCCAGCCCCTGGCATAGCCCAGGGAGGTTTGGAGGCAGGATGAAGCCATGCTGCTCCATGGAGCGTGAAGACTGGATGCTGGAGATTCATCCATAAGGAAGAAAGCATCCTCCCATCTTAATAATCACTGTCATCGCCACCGGAGTGTCACACACGAGCTGGCTTAATCCTCACAGCAACTGTTATTATCCCCACTTATGGGATGAAGAAACTGTACCTATGGACTCGGGTCATTCTGCCTCCAAAGCTTAGGCTGCTTCGAGTTTCTCTCACCACATGTCTCACATACCACGGCCCTTACTCATTTCTGCCCAGGTCTTCTCCAAAACTCCATCGGTTGATTCACTCATTAAGCATTGTTAGGTACTAATGCCAGGCAAGGAGCCAGGCAGGGGCTCTGTGAGTAGGTTCACCCACCCATCTCTCCCTCTGGTGGGTATTATCATGGGGTGTTACTAACAGTCCAACCTGCTGTTCCAAAGGAAGGCTTTCTCTGCCCCCTGACCAAAGGGCTGGGTACGCCAATCAACTGAACCACAACTTCCTTAACCAAGACACTTGGTTGTTGTCTTTATTCTTAATTCCTTCTTGACCATCACACATCCTGTGAAGCAAGGGGCCCACCCCACTGTGCTGATTAGAGACTCAGAGACACAATACCACCTTCCTTCTTTCCAGCATAGCCAGAACCTGAGGACACAGTCTCAGGTCTCTGGATTTTTCAGCTCTTTCTAAGTGCTCTTCCAAAAAGGCAAACACACTAACCCACTCCCTGAGGCCTTCACCTAGCAAGTCTGGCAGGGTGGGTCCCTCTGGGCTTTCGTATCTTTAGTCCTAGCTCCAAACTTTCAGTGGTTACAGCCACCCCCAAGTTCCCCAGGGATCTCTCAAGTGGGGACCTCCCTCAAACCACCGCATCTACCTCCTCCCCTGAGAGCCTCCACACAGCCTTGACGATTCTCACAGGGAACTCCTCTGGGCCCCAAGGGCCCTGGCACCGAGCTCTGTCCTGCTCAGCTCCTGGAACACCAGTGAGGTTGCGCAAAGGCTGAGGAGGAGAGAAGCAGTACCACACAAGGGTGGGGGAGAGGCTAGGCACAGGAAGCTGTGGGAGAGAGCCAAAGCCCATCCAGACTTCCCCAAGCACGCCATTGTCCTTCCTTCCTGGGGAAACCTGTTGGTGAAGTAGTAAGCAGACAGTATTATCCAACAGAGGTCCTCCTGAGGTCACGTTGGCCATCCTCCTGCCTCTAGGCAGGCTGTTGTCCTATTTGTTCCAAGCTAACTGGCTGAAGGATAGGAGCCCTTCTGGCAGGGAAATGGAAGCCTGGGGAAGCAGTCTGTGGAACCACCCTGGGCTAAGGGGACCAGGATTAACTATTGGAAACCAGCTGTGACTTTTGCCCTTGTACTCCCACCTTCTCTCTGCCTGGTGTTCAGCGGGAGTGACAGTGATGTCACAGGTGTGGAGTGCCAGCCACGTGCTGGGTGCCAAGCAAAACAGCCAGGGCGAGTGTGTGTATCATCAGTACCTGAGAAGGAAGGCCACAGAAAGAAGTGAGTCTGGCAGAAAGACTTGACCGAGGAAGGGAGGCACCTTGCTGCATAGGGGTGGGAAGACTGGAATAAATCTCTGTTGCAGTGAGGACCAGAGAGAGGAGGCCCCAGCTGGCACTGAGAAGGGATGCCCCTCACCTTTCCACACTCTGCTTCTCCCAAAGCTTGTCAATGCCCCAGACATGAGCCAGCCCAGGCCCCGCTACGTGGTAGACAGAGCTGCGTACTCCCTCTCCCTCTTCGATGATGAGTTTGAGAAGAAGGACCGCGCCTACCCGGTGGGAGAGAAACTTCGCAACACTTTCAGGTAATGTGGCTCCTGGACCAGTCCCCAGGGGTTAGGAAAGCCCTGGGGGAGGGGAGATTCTGAACCCCTGAAGATTAGAGCCTGCAAGCTCGTACACATAGTCGGAGACCCTTAGGGAGGATGGAGAGAGGAAAAGAACTGTTAGCTGGCTCGGAGGGTTACAGGGTGTCTCAACCCCCCTGTCCTGGGGTTCCTGAAGTTCTAGTCCTCCCACACCCCTCTTGGGTCCTCAAAGGATTTGTACATGGGTTTTGCTACAACATGGAGTGGAGTTGGGCATGTGAGTTTCTCCTCCATGCCCAGTTCTTTGTGTATCAAAGGGTACCTGAGGCACCATCTCCCCATGCCTCATCCCCTCTTACATAGCCCTTCTTCTAGCCGATTCAAAGAATACCCAGTGGAGGCCCTAAATTCCTAGGCTGTACTGAAAGGGCCTCATTAGCCTTCAGGGTCTTCCCATGCTTAGGTCCCTGGACCCCAGTGGTGGGTTGTGCAACCCACCAGCCAAGGAGTGGCTGTACACAGTGGCCCATACCCATATCCCAGAAGCCTGGGCCACAGGCTCCGCCCTCTCCCTCCCCCTCCCCAGACTTCTGGCAAACCTCACATTCCCTTGCTCCTTTGGGGAAACAGCTGATTCAGTTACTTGGATTGAGGTCACTGGCAGTAGCTAAAGTGGAGCCACAGGTGGAACTGGTTGAGGCCAGGGGAATCACCCACTGGAATCTTTACTAAAAATCCCAGTTCAGCCCTGCCTCTCCTGGGAGGCTCCACCTCGGCTCAGTGACACTCAGGAGCTATGTGCTCAGTGTCTGAGCCCTGTCCCCAAACTATGCTCCCCAGACAGGTGGGCTCAGCGGGTCTTGGTGTCCTGTGAGATACCATGTAGGTCATTTGCATGCTGGAGGGATGGAGGATCTAATGTATTCCTGAAGATTAGGGATGATTAAAACTATAGAGAGGCAGAAACTAACAGTTCCCATGACACCACACAAGAGCCTGTCTTACGCACAGACAGTGCTCTAACAAATACTGGTTGAAAGAATGAATGAATGAATGAATGAATGTCTAGAGAGCTAATCCCTTCCTCCAATTCTGTCCTGACCTCTGAGGCTTCTGTATAAGTTGTCTGGCATCTCTTCCCAGCACCTCCTTCAGACTTCAGGTTGCTTTACCTGACATATGGCAGAGGTGCGAGGAGGCTGGGCGTGAGTGTATTCCTCCCTCAGCCAACTATCTACCGGTGAGTCCAGTTTTCTCTGCCGTAAGCCAGCCTGACGGAGCACCTGCGGGACTGCTGCCTCCTAGCACAAGGCGTTCAGTATGCATCAAGCCATTCACCACAACTTGGCTGCAAGAAGCACCACAAGCCACAGAAGAGGCTGAGCTGTTGCAGATGCCGTTTTACAGAACAGTTCATCGTGACGGGGAACAAATCTGCCTATACTTTCCAGGATACAAAGCATTGTCTGTGTTGGTTTCAGTCTTGGGTGACATCCAGGGTCCCAGTGTCAGGGAAATTATTGTTGAGCAACAGCAAAGAGTAAAGATTGTGTGTGGAGCAGGAAAGGAAGCCTAATCAGACTGTGAGTCACCGGAGGGACCCAGAACATTTGCCTCCCTCACCTGGGAGAAGAAAGCAACCCCCACCCCAAGTCATCAATCCTCAGGCTGTCACCCTCGGGTTTGTAAGCCCTTGTTCCGGCTACCTATGAAAGGATCTCAGGGTGTTCTACAAACAGAGAAGAGATCGATACTCCTTACCCTGTTGGCCAAGGAACGGCTCTCCCATCTTTTCTCTCAGATGCTTTGCCAGGGGTGAATGCCCATTCTAGGCTCACCGCAGGTAGAAGAAACGGGGTTGGCAGAGCGCACCTTACGGAGACAGCCGAGTTTGCCTTTCTGGAGACGTTTAAAGAGAAAAGAGCCTGACACCTCAAGAAGGCTGAGCTACCATGAAATCAATGGTCTGCAGCCAAGCCTCATAGATTCCCAGTTGGAGAGCCAGGGGGTGTTGCAGACTCTGGTTTAAAAGCACAGCTCTCTCTCTCTCTCCTCAACACCGGGATGTGCAGCTCAGGATACCGGCTGAACTGAGATTGGGTGAACCAAATGACAGGAATGTTAGCCTCTCTCTGCAACCTGCCCTCTTCTCCTGCAGGTGCTCCTCGGCCAAGTTCAAAGCCACTGTGTTTGGACTGTTGCCTGTGCTCTCCTGGCTCCCCAAGTACAAGATCAAAGACTACATCATCCCTGACTTGCTGGGTGGACTCAGTGGGGGGTGCATCCAGGTGCCACAAGGTGAGAGTACCCTCAGCCAGGACCACTCCTTCCTGTTTCTTCCCCATCTCTACCTCCCCCCACCCCATTCTGTGAAAACCCTGTGAACCAGATGCTCTCCTGAGCTAAGCCTGGCTCTCTTTGCCTCCTACAGGCATGGCATTTGCATTGCTGGCCAACCTTCCTGCTGTCAACGGTCTCTACTCCTCCTTCTTCCCCCTCCTGACCTACTTCTTCTTAGGGGGTATACATCAGATGGTGCCAGGTAAGGTCTCTCCTCTCTGGCAAACACAATGACTTGGACCCCTAAAACTCAGGGCATGGTAAAGGAGGTTCAGTTTTCATCTTCTCTTGGAATGGATGTGGATCCGACTTGACAGAATGGTTGCCACATCTGTCCTAGGTCCTCAGTGACCTTGGAGAAATCACTACACCCATGTGAGCTTTCTTGGCATAACCTGTTCCATCCCCCTCTCAGGAAGGAGGGCGAAGTGCTATAAAACGAGATATACCATGTGCTATGCAGCCCAAACAGATTCAAGAAATGGCTGCTCTCAGCAGGCTGCCACCGGGATATTTGGAGTTGTCTAGTGGATAGTGAGATGGAGCGAAGGAACCTGGCCATGGGGCTGGTTTCTGGTCCAGGCTCTGCTGCTTGCATTTGGAGTTAGCGTCCAATGAGATAACGTTAGCAAGGATGTATATGATCTGGGGAAATGTCTGCAGCAGCTTAGAGATGGCTGCTGGTAGAGAGTTGAGCTGACAAGAGACCAGTGTAGGGAGCCGTTCAAACGAGCTGGTATGTGTTCATAGGCTGAACCCCTTGATCAGGCCCATGGGCACGCTGCAAACTTCTGACTTTTGCTGGCTGGGTGGGGCACCACAGGTACCTTTGCCGTTATCAGCATCCTGGTGGGTAACATCTGTCTGCAGCTGGCCCCAGAGTCAAAATTCCAGATCTTCAACACCACCACCAATGAGACCTATGTGGACACAGCGGCCATGGAGGCAGAAAGGCTGCACGTGTCTGCGACACTTGCCTGCCTGACTGCTGTCATCCAGGTGAGCCTCGTAGTCACCCTACCAGTGACCCCGTGACCCCACCTCAGAAGGTGGCAGACCACCTTAAGGAGACCTCAAACCACACTAAAGCTGATTTGAAACTCTGATGACCTCCCCCCCCCCATCCTAGGGCCAGAAAGGAC
Organism: Micromys minutus; assembly: GCF_963924665.1. Taxonomy (NCBI): domain Eukaryota; kingdom Metazoa; phylum Chordata; class Mammalia; order Rodentia; family Muridae; genus Micromys; species Micromys minutus. The sequence continues at coordinate 23,638,835 of NC_137975.1, forward strand.
CTTAAAACTAGCTTAGAGTCCTCCCACCCCCACTGATCGAACTATCTTGAGCATAAAGTCTGCCTAGAACCTTTCAGATGCCCCTTGAAGAAACTCTGATTTCTACCAGCACCCATCCTGCCCCTCCAGCCTCCTCTGCCCCAGTGCCGGCCCCAGATGCACCGCATAAGCTGCCCATCTAGACGGAACTACTAGAGGTTCCTCTGGTATTGGTTTAAAAAAAAATGTAGTGTGGCAGTGTGCAAGTTCATGGTCACTCCAGAGAGACCTGTCATTTGCCCATCCTTCAATGTTTTCTGGTAGCTTTGCCCTACTAGGAATTGAACTAAGCCCTGGGGATACAAAGATAAGTTTTAAAAAAAGAGGTCCAGTTCACCAGTGACTCCAAGCGGGGACAGAGGAAGTGACCTTGTCAATAGATTAAACTTGTGTGCTATGGCAAGATAAGAGGTATAACAGAGTCAAGAACAAGTGGGGACCTAGGAAAGTCCTCCAAAAGGAGGGGACATTGAACCCGAGAAAGCAGGGATGAGCTGGAGTTTGCCGGTGCCTAAATGAGCAGGCACAAAGGCAGAGGGAACAGCACCCAAGAGCACAGAGACCCAAGACGGGCAGCCTGACCAGGTAGGGGACAGCCAAGGAGTTTGGTGTAGATCAAGGACAGGGGGTCAGAGGAATTTGGAAATGCAGGCGGGGCCCAGTAATAAAGTCAGTAGTTTATCCCTTAGGAAGCAACATGGGTCCCGTCAGCTACAGAAAGATGGTGGGTAAGTAGACCTGAGGCAGGGATTCTGTGGAGGCCCTGGCAGGAGGTACGGAATGTGGAGAAGGAGATGGGGGTGGGAGGAAGAAACATTTTGCCAAGAGCATTAACTTGTGGTGAGCCGTGTGTGGGAGGAAAGGCGGTGTGTGTGGCTCTTGAGTTTTCGGCTGGGCAACAGGTGGCACTGGAGGAGGACCAGGTTTATCTTAAGATGAAGGAACTGAAGCCAACTTGGTGAAGTCACAGAGAGACTACGTACTGAGGGGACCTAGGTCTGGTGGCAGGCACCCAGGTCATAGTGAGTGGCAGGAAACAGTTACAGAGGCCTCTTTTCCCTGAGTCCCTACTGTCTCTGAGCTATGTGAGGTGTCAGACTGGTCTATGTGTCAGGCAAGCATTCAAGCAGATGACCCATCACGGATTGCCTGCTTTCTTCCTTCCAGATGGCCTTGGGCTTCATGCAGTTTGGCTTTGTTGCCATCTACCTCTCGGAATCCTTTATCCGGGGCTTCATGACAGCTGCTGGCCTGCAGATTCTCATCTCTGTGCTCAAGTACATCTTTGGTCTGACCGTCCCCTCCTATACAGGCCCTGGCTCCATTGTCTTTGTGAGTCTAGAAACACCCTCCAGAGAGGGGAGGGTGGGAGCAGAATTCATGTCCCCGATAGCTGGCTGGGCCATTGAATAGAGAGGATCCTAGTGGGTTCCCCTTGTGGGAAAGGGTCTAACAAATTCTCATGCACTCGCTGGGGCTCTCTGTGGTCAATCCCTGCAGAAAAGGAGACACCCCCCCCCCCATTCCAGTGTCTCAATGCCTTTACCTGGGAAGCCCTTCTTTTAAAGATTAAACTCTTGATAAGGAAAAGGAAATCTGTCATCTTCAAGTTCCCAGCTCTCACACCAGATGGGCCATCACCCTGTCCCTGTAGTGCTAGGTGATCTGACACTCTTCTGGCATCCATAGGCACCTGCACACATGTGCCATACACTTAGACACACACACACACACACACACACACACACACACACACACACACTAAATATAAGAAAGTACGCTATCTTAGCATTCGCTCCTGATGCACCCTGTGGGAGAGGGTAGTTGGAGATGGGATGGTATTCACAACCAGGGTTGTGTTCTGCCTTTGTATGTCTCCAGCGGCATCTCTCCCCTGGGCCAGGCACCCAAGGGCAGGGCAGTATGGGAAGAAAGGATGAGAGCTTGTGATGCTCTCTCCCCTAGACCTTCATTGACATTTGCAAAAACCTCCCCCACACCAACATCGCCTCGCTCGTCTTTGCCCTGGTCAGCGGTGTCTTCCTGGTGCTGGTGAAGGAGCTCAATGCTCGGTACATGCACAAGATCCACTTCCCCATCCCTACAGAGATGATCGTGGTGAGCATCCTGCCTGCCTGGAGATGGGGTTTTGAGGGTCAGGATGGGGGGGGGGAAGCAGGTGAGCAAAGGAGCCCTTGTCCATCCCTCTACCTCCACTGGTAGCCAGCAGTACCAGAAGTCACATGTGAACACGTTCTATGGCCACTATGTGACCCCTGTGTGACTCCCGGGGCTGTATCGTACACACACTCCCCTAAGGAGGCAAGACAGTGGGATCTGGGAAAAGAAAGAAGAGGCCCAAGCTAACCCCAACTAAGAGCCAGTATCCGTTCTTCACTTTGGGGTTTACAGGTGGTAATTGCAACAGCTATCTCTGGGAGCTGCAAGATGCCAAAAAAATATCACATGCAGATTGTGGGGGAGATCCGACAAGGGTGAGTCCAGGTCACTCAGCAGTCAACTGCACCCCGTTTTCCACCAGAACTGGGGAGGAAATGAACAGGTGTAATGTTCATTAGAAACTAGATGGCACTGACTCAGAAAAGACACATAACAGGCCCATACTGACCATTTTAGGGGAAGTGGTTCTTAAGGGAAGCAACCTCTCCCAGCCCCCATAAGTTTCATGTATTGAATAGTCAAACAAGTCTCTCTCCGATTCACCCATCACTGGCTTCCCAGTTTGCTGAAATACACATTCTTTACCCGTGCATAAAAGTAGCCACTATAATCAACTAAATTATTTAAGTACCTATGCTGGACCCAGGAAGACCAGAGCAAAGCTTGCCCTGGAACAGGGGAGGGAGGAGGCAAAACCTCATAGCACTCACTAGAGGTCTATAGGTCTAAAAACTAGTGTGTGTACAAAGAGTTCAGAATCTGGGCACAGTGAGGCTGTCCTTTCTGCTGGCCTATTCACCTGGAGAAGTTAGGACTCTGAAGCTCTGGCTTCCTCTTTTATAAATCAAAAGAGATGGGACCTGCTCTCTGATTATAATGAGTGAGCTCACGTGGGACAAATCATATAAGACCCTGGCATAAAGAGGGAGCTCAGCTCTCTTCCTTCTCACGCCCATGGACCCTGCCTCTTTTGGATTCTTGGCAGATTTCCCACTCCAGTGGCACCAATGGTTTCGCAGTGGAAGGACATGGTGGGCACAGCCTTCTCCCTGGCAATTGTGGGCTATGTCATCAATCTGGCTATGGGCCGAACCCTGGCCAGCAAGCATGGGTATGACGTGGATTCTAACCAGGTATCTCCAGCTGCCCGTGGCAGGGCTTAGGGGTATGGGCCCACAGAATCCTATTAATGACAGTTAAGGGGGTTGGGGTGTGACCCCGTGGTAGTCCATGCCTAGCATTTAAGAGGCTCTGGGTTACACCCCAGCCCCTCACAAAGGGCAAAGGAAGATGTCTTGGAACTCTTTGTGCTGATGTGAAGCAGTAAGGTTAAGGGTCTAGACCTAAGACATTGACCTCTTATTTTTAACTTCTTTCTTCCCTTCTTTTGTGTGTGTGGAGTCTTGAGAGAAAGCATACATGTTCATGTGCATGCATTCATAAACATGTATGTGTGTGCTACCTACAGAGGTTACCATCTAAGTCTTCCTCTATCACGTCCTAACCTTTGGTGTCACAGAGTCTCTTGTTGAAACTAGAGTTCACTGGCTCTATTGCCTAGCCCACAAGCTCCTAGAATCCTCCTGTCTCTGCCTCCTCACCACTGGGATTACAAGTTGACATGGGAGTTGACATGGGAGCTGGAGGTCTGAACCCGGGTCCTCATGTAGCAAGTTTTTTATCTGCTGAGCCATCTCCCCAGCCCTGAGGCTAACCTTCTGAGGGCTAGTATGTGGCTGTATAGCATTCCAGTCACTTCCTAACCACAGGTCCATAGCCCTCCTCACACAGCTAACTGACTACATCTCAGTGCTACTCTCCGCCAACCAACCCTGCCATATCTCCACAGGAGATGATCGCCCTGGGCTGTAGTAACTTCTTCGGCTCCTTTTTCAAGATCCATGTCATTTGCTGCGCTCTCTCTGTCACACTGGCTGTGGACGGGGCTGGAGGGAAGTCCCAGGTGAGCCTTGTCCCAGGGGGCAGAGTAACTGTCCCCGAGAAGTCTAGGTGCCACGGGTACGCCACCCTTACCCAGTTAGCATCCAGTCCACCAGATGGCCAGCTGGGCAGCAGCTGAGTCACGGGACCCCACCAAACCCACTTCACTTCCAGATCTTTCCCTGACTAGGTGGCAAGCTTATGTGTGTCTATGGTGGTGATGATCACTATGCTGGTCCTGGGTTCCTATCTGTACCCTCTCCCGAAGGTAAGAGCCCAACTGAGAGCGGGGGTGGGCGGGCAGTGACAGCTGGCAGTAAAACAATCCCTGTGTCACTGTCACATTTGGTGTCTGTTACCCGACAAGGTAAAGGATGCGAATTTTATTCCTCCATTGTACGGGTGAGGGAGACTGAGGCTGACTGTCCGGCTCGTCAGTGAGACAGCTGCTAGGAAGAACTGATTTCACAGTATGTGACTGATTTCAACCTGCAGCTTTCTTTAAGTTTTATTCCCCAGGCTGGAGAATAGAGGGCACGGTATCTGGTACTTAGAGCCTCTAACGAAGATGTTACGGGTGAGCCGTTCAGGGATACAGGGAGAGGGGAAATGTAAAACTGGGCCCAGAATGAAGTGTATGGCTCAAGAGGCTATGCTTTCCAATCCTGAGATGGAGGAGGAGTGTGGAGAGAGTCCTGGAGCTCTAGCTTTGTCCTGCCAGACTCCAGGGTCAGGCACGTGTAGGAAGGCCAGGATGAAGGGGATGATAGTTCAGATGACACAAAGCAATGTTCTGTTTCTCCAGGCTGTTCTAGGTGCCCTGATCGCTGTCAACCTCAAAAACTCCCTGAAGCAACTCACTGACCCCTACTACCTCTGGAGGAAGAGTAAGCTGGATTGTGTAAGTGTGTGGTGTTCCTGCCCTCCTGTAACCTGCAGCTCTGGCCTGCCTGATGCAGAGCCCTTCCTCTGCTGTTCCCTAGTCCCCAGGGCTTGGGAAGCCAAGCTCTTTGTTCAACCCTGCCCTGACTCTGTAGCCAATAGCAAACTCCTTCACCTCCCTGAACCTCAGCTTACCTCTGAAGTAGATGTGTGCTCTCTCAACTTTGGGATGCCTTATGAAGAGGATGGGTTACTAGCAAACTACTACCTGTAGTCTGGGTTACATGCGTAATCAACAAAACTTAGTACCTATTGTTTTTGTAACATACTATGCCCCCTCCAATTACAAAAGACTTTTCTTCTGTGAAGAAGAAAAAAAGCAGAAGACAGGAAGGATCCTGAGCAAGTTCCTAGGCTTCTCTAGGGTTCTACTTCGTCAGTTTGTGGGGTGAACTTGTGTTCTGAGTTATACACAGGCTCTGGGGGTTAAATGAATCACAGTGGGAAAGCACCATACTACGTAAACATCCTGCAAATGTGACTTCACACTGCAGCTGTGCCTTCACAGGCAGTACTGATAAAAGCTCCAGCGTATTGACAATGCCGTCTTATTTCCACTTAAGCCCACCCACCATAGCCCAGAGACGAGACTTACTAGACACCACTGAGGATGACCAAGGTGGAGGCTCAGGATGGTTCAGTGGATACAACCTCAGAGGCGGTGGGAGATGCAAGTGCCAGGGTCTAGCTGGAAAATCCTTGCTGGGCTCCAGACTTCTGGGCTGTCCTGTAGAAGGCAGAGGTTTGCCTGCACCCTGGAGAGAGAGGAAGTCCTTAAAGTCAAGAACTGGGGTGGTCCCTTTGGGGGTTCCCAGTGAGTGGGGGATATAGGAAGAAACTAAATGTTCCAATTCACAGTTCAAGAATCTTCTTTTACTCCATGACACCCATCTCCTGGCTTTGGCCCTAGTTCTTGTAGCCACATGATGCTATGTGACTTGATCGTCACTGAGCTTCTACAGAAATTCCCAACAGAGACTGACTCCTTTAACAGAGATTCTCAACCTGTGGGTCCTGACCCCTACTGGGGCTCAAATAATCTTTTCACATGGGGTCACGTACTAGATACCCCATATACCAGATCTTTTCTCTATGATTATTATCATATGCATCACCATCATACAGTATATATCTGTAGCAAAACTATAGCTCTAAAGTAACAACAAAATAATGTTACTGTTGGGGGGGGGGTGGTTACCACAACACGAGGAGCCGTATTAAAGAGTTACAGATTTGGAAGGTTGAGAACCACAGCTTTACAACCAGTTAGACGCCCTGAAGGCCCTTAGGGGAGAATGCACCCAACCAGGAGACCTGCCCCACACTTTCTGCTCAGGAGCTGAGTTCTCATCAAAGCATGCACCTCACTGTTAGACAGGAAGAGAGCTCACATCCACAGCACACTGCAAGGCTAGGACCAAAGAATGACTCCTTGACACTGCGGCCTTCTTGCAAAGCGGACTTCATTTCCCCTTGTGTGGACTAGAAAACTGGCTCGCCCGGCTACACAGCTCAGAAGCCGGCTTTGAACCTGGGTGCGCCTGAACCAGGGGCTCTTCCTGCTCTGCTCTTACCACCTCCCTGTTCACACTTCTGTAGTCTATTGACGTAGAAGGCTAGGTTTCTATTTTTAAAGCTAGACCAAGGTCTGGGGTGGGGGAGGGGTGGAGCTCAATGGTTGGGTAGTTGTCTAGTATGTGAGGTTCTGTATCCTGGGAAAAGCAAAACAGAAAAACAAACAAACAAAAATCAATCAAAAGGGCCGTGTGCTGCACTCAGTGTAAGGGAAACAGGCAAACAAACAAAAGCACCAGTACGTGACTCATCGCAAACGTGAAGCAAGAGCAGAAGTAGAGATCTGAGTTGGGCAGGGTGACTAGGACCTCATCTAATCCCAGAAGACTTCCTGAAAGGGGCAGTTTTTCTCCCCAGGCTGCCTTTGATATTTCTCTCCTCACAGTGCGTCTGGGTGGTGAGCTTCCTCTCCTCTTTCTTCCTGAGCCTACCCTATGGTGTCGCAGTGGGCGTGGCCTTCTCCATCCTGGTTGTGATCTTCCAGACCCAGTTGTAAGTGACAGCCTCATCCCTCCCGGGCACAGTATGGGGTTGCTGGACCAAGCTGCAAGGGGACACCCACTCCAAGACTTAGCATAGCACACTGTACCTTCTGCTTTCTGGGAAATGCTACCAGACCTCAGAAGTACATAGCCCAGCCAGGAAAGTAGGCATAGACTAAACTACCTAATTTCTGTACCCTAAAACCTCAGCACAAACCAGCATGGTTTCAGAGGACTGGGGCTGAGGGGGAGCAGACAAGAAAAACTGAGAAAGACAAAGAAGACCCACCATCCCTCCAGAAACACTGTGAGAACCTCAGCCCAAATGGGACCCCACCCAGGGGACACTAGTTCAGAGGATGGGCTCTATGCTCCTCCTCCAAAGAAGCCATCAGCGCAGGCAAGGCCACCATAGAGGAGGTTAGGGCAGCGTGGGCAAGGATGGCCTGAGTGTTGGAGAAACCTTGTCTTTCTTCTTGTAAACTAAGAACAGGGATTCACTGGCCTCTCACCTACACACTCATCTTCCTTCTCCCCTGAGTCCCAGTGTGGGACCCACTTCAAGATCTGCCTAGTAGTAGACCAGCCACAGACCACGAGGCCCAGGTCCCCAGGGCAGAAAGACTAACAAGAACAGGACTATGAGAACAGGAGTGCCGGCTGGTTTTCCCACACCCACTCCAGCATCGCGCCTTACTGCCCTCCCTTCTACCGCTCCTTACTTCTCCCTCTAGTCGAAATGGCTCTACGCTGGTCCAGGTCATGGACACAGACATCTATGTGAACCCCAAGACCTACAACAGGGTATGTACTCCAAGTTTAGAACCCCCCCTCTTCATACTGTCCCCCCTCCTCAATACCTATCTGTGACCAGAGCTCAGTCTCCCTGTCACAGGTCCAGGAAATCGAGGGAGTTAAGATTGTCACTTACTGCTCCCCTCTCTACTTTGCCAACTCGGAGATCTTCAGGCAAAAAGTCATTGCCAAGGTAAGGCAGGCGTAAGGCTCCGTCCTTGCTGACCAGAAGGGCTGAAGAGAGTGATTAGAAGATGGAAGCAGAAAGGGGCTAGGAGCCAAGGGCAGGGCATCCCACAAAGGTACAGGTCGAGATTGCTGTTGGCTCTCTCCCCACAGACAGGTACGGACCCCCAGAAAATATTACTCGCCAAGCAGAAATATCTTCGGAAGCAAGAGAAGAGGACAGTGAAGCCCACACAGCAGAGAATGTCCCACTTCATGAAAACCAAGGTGAACTGAGGCCTGGACCACCTTCATGTCTTATCTTGACCCTGCCTCCCAGCCTGTAACACCTTGAGAGGCAGCAAGTCTCTGGGAGCACTTGCCGGAGGCACTTGCTGGGAGCACTTGCTGGGGGCACTTACTGGGAGCATTTGCTGGGAGCACTTGCTAGCAGCACTTGCTGGGAGCACTTGCTGGGATCACTTGCTGGGAGCACTTGCTAGCAGCACTTGCTAGCAGCACTTGCTGGAAGCACTTACTGGGAGCACTTGCTGGCAGCACTGGTAGTCACTTTTAGAGGGGAAGGCTGCCATCTCTCGGGTAACCACTGCACCCTATCTCTAGTGGGAATTTCCTAGCCAAGACTTCAGGCTTCTCTGGAAGGTTCTTTCCACTTGGGTTGGGAGAGACAAGCTTGCAAGCCTCCCATAGGAAAAAGCTTTAGGAGAAGCCCGTATTCACCACTAATCTGAAATGTTGCTGTCCTCCCTCCGCTTGGAGTTTAGTGCCACAGTCCTGACTGCCCCCCAAATTCCCACCCGCAGACGGTCTCTCTACAAGAACTCCAACAGGACTTTGAAAGTGCTCCCTCTACTGACCCCAACAACAACCAAGCTCCTGTGGCTGATGCTCACATATCCTACATCACCTTCAGTCCAGACACCCCCGCAGCTGCCGCACGTGAGCTGCCCACCTCCACTCAGTCCCCCAGGGAGGCTAGTGATGCTCTAACCAGCGTGCCACCCTTTGTTACCTTCCACACTCTCATCCTCGACATGAGTGGAGTCAGCTTTGTGGACCTGATGGGCGTCAAAGCTCTAGCCAAGGTGAGTTCCCGCCGGGGGCAGGGGGAGGAGGGTGTGCGGCGCACTCCTGTCCACTTCCCACCAGGCCCTCATTTGAACTAGTTGAGGGAGGTCCCAGACCCTAGGGACTCCTTGCCCCAATGCAAACAGGGTGGATACACCCTTCGGGGCAAGTTGAGAACAATGAAGCATTAGAGTGAGTTCCCTGAGTGTCAGCCCACCCACCAAGACTATCCTGCATTCTTTATCAAGTTATCAGTCCCAGAACACACTGTGAGTCCTCTGAGTGGGGCCAGTTTGGCCCTTGGGTCTGCTGCCCGCACTCACTAGGGAAGCCAGAAGAGAAGAGCCCATAACACCGGTGTGCTAACACGTAGGTCAAACGGGCGGCCTGGCGATGCCAAGAATACAAGGACCCCTCTGATCACTCGTCAGTGGCCCTGACAGTACCAGGTTGACAGCAAGCCACAGAGAGACCCAGGTGAAAGCAATTAGGAGGACAGAGGGGTGCAAAGCATGTAGCAGCTGATGTCACTACCAGCCAGGGACAGCAAAGGCCCTTCTCTGGTGTTGAGCTCAGCTGACTTCTCTAGGTTGGACAGTGGGGTAGAGACCTTCAGTGAAAGCTCACCTCATTGAACCTTGGTTCTGAGCGCTGAAAGCAAAGAGCCGGCCCTTAAAACAGGCCATGGTAACTTTAAGTGTCTGCCACACTGGCAAAGCCCCATTTCCGCCCCACTTTTCAGAGAGGCCTTGGGCCAACACTCCAGAGAGACCTAGGGCGCTCTCCGCCACTCATGCCTGTGGCCGTCAGGGTCCTCAGAATGGCTTGTCTGTTTGGCTTCCCCTCTGAAGTGTGTTTCGTGAGTCACTTTTCAGACCCACTCAGAACATTCCTTTCCTTTCTTTTCTCCCATTTCCTTCTCCTCCCTGCTCCAACTCCTCTAGCTAAGCTCCACCTATGAGAAGATTGGAGTGCAGATCTTCCTGGTGAACATCCATGGTAAGAAAAGTAGGGGTCAGGTGGGCATTTAGGGAACCAGGGGCTGGAAATGGATATGGTGGGGACACGTGAGGGAGTGAGCTTCCTGTGGGTGGGGTACGTTCATGTAATTGGGAGTAGATATAATTACATTCTGTTCACCCACGTTTCTGCGTATCCTGAGTGAAGACAGCCAAGTCTCTTTATCCATCTGGGGGTTCATTTCCAACCCCAGATGTAAATTGGGGGTGAGGGGCTGACTGGTTGAACTTGGGATCCTTTCCAAATCAGAAGGTTTATAGATCTGTATTAGCACAGAAACCCCACATACCCTGGCTTCCCAGAGACTTGTCTCCAAAGGGTGCTTTAAGCAGCCTCAAGGACGTGCCTCGGAGCAAAGGACACTTGGCACATATGCCAAGTGCAGAAAGCACACAGAGACCCAAGAGAAATACAAAGGGGATGCATACATCATCCAGACACCACCCAGCAGGGCTCTGCAAGGGCCACATAAATGGGCACACTCATAACTCTTACCCACGTGACCACTCCCTGAAAAACATCTCTAGAATGTGATAAGAGTAAGGGCTTGGCCACATGTTGGAAGTTTGATGAAAGAGGAAAACTAAGCCTTGAGGGCTGGAATTGGCAGCCGTCTCCTTGTGGATGTATTAACCTTTCCTTGACAAGCCAACGACATCTCAAATCCAACCACTTCCTTCTGCCCTGGATTGAGAGCTCAGCCTGTTCGAGCTCATACTGCCCTCTGCTGTCCAGAACTGATTCTGCAGGCCAGTTGTCAGCTTCCCCATCAGCCCCTCCCACCAATTTCAATCCACCTTTTCCGGTTACCTGCCTCCTTATAGCCCAGGTGTACAACGACATCAGCCACGGAGGTGTCTTTGAAGATGGGTGTGTGCAGCGCAATCACGTGTTCCCCAGCATCCACGATGCAGTCCTCTTTGCCAAGGCGAATTCGAGAGAAGCCCCAGCCCGAAACTTCCAAGAGGTAAGGTCTTCGCACCTAAAGAATCCTAGGTTCCAGCTCTCACAGACAGAAGGACAAATGGACGTCAGACAGAACTGGAGACGGTTTTAGTTCCAACACCAATTCTGCTGTCTCGTTCTTTTGAATCTTGGGTCCCTATCTATAGAATAGAATTGCCTGCCATACTCGGCTTGTTTCTGTTTAGGGTTAAGCGATAATTATGTATCTTACATAAAGATTTCATTTTATTGATTGCTACTTATATATGCTGTCTCACCACCCACCGCCCTCACTTTTTTTGGGAGTGGTGGTGGGTGCCCTAGCTTGGAAATTTCAAGCTAACATGAATGGAGAAGTTGAGTTTTGTCTCAACCTCTAAGCGTTTAATATACTAACTCAGTGAGTAGTATGAAAGGAAGACACAAATAATTGTCTAAAATTCAGAAAGCTGAGTGTGTGTGTGTGTGTGTGTGTGTGTGTGTGTGTAGACAAACACACCATGTCATGCATGCAGAGGCCAGAGGACAACCTATCCATGTTCTTCTACCACATGGGTCCTGGGGATCAAACTTGGGTTCTTCAGCTTGGTGACAAATGCCTTTAGCCACCAACCGTCTTTCTCTCCTTTGTTTTATTATTTGTAAATAATTTATATCACATGCATTTTCCACTTGTCTGCTATAAATCACACACACACACACACACACACACACACACACATACACACACAATGCATACACACTCCTTACAACAGTACGGTGAGGGAGAAAGCCAGCAAAAGGAGTTTGATTATCCTGCCATTACAGAACTCCAAAGAAAAGAAATCCCAAAGTCAAGCAACCTGCAACCCCTTGCCTATAATGCTCACAAGAAGAACGGGTCCTGTGGGCATCTGCCTACAGCTGTGCTGTATCACAAGGCAGGCAGAGGAGGGCCAGAGAACAAGGGAGAGAAAACATGGGGTCCTAGAGGCTGCATCCTTCCCCACCATGCACCTACTGAGGTTGGGACACCCGAGCTCATCCTGCACCTGCTTCCTTCCCTTCAGGCTCCAGGGGACACTGAGTTTTCATTGTATGACTCAGAAGAGGATGGCCCCAGCTATTGGGACTTGGAACAGGTGAGTAGAGGAAGGAGAGGGAAGAGAGACACCCCGCTTCTATAGAAGGTTTCGCTGGCTGCTGTCTCCTCCAGTTCAAAGCTGTAACCTTGAAGGCAGCAAGGCGTCATCTGTCTTTTAATAATGGATCCTGATTCTTCTCAGCATCAATACACCCAGAGAGAGAGAGAGAAAGAGGGGGGAGGGAGACAGAAGGGGGTATCCTGCAAATGAGAGAGCCTCTGGACCTAGAAATTTGCTATCTTTTGGGGGGATTTTTTTTTTTTTTTGAGACAGGGTTTCTCTGTGTAGCCCTAGCTGTCCTGGAACTCAATTTGTAGACCATGCTGGCCTCTAACTCACAGAGATCCACCTGCTTCTGCCTCTGGAGTGCTGAGACAAAGTCTTGTGCCAGATGCCTGGCTAAGAATTGCTATCTATCCTTTTCTCTGCGGTGTGCCCGGGCTGTGACTGTAGATGCCTACATGACACCACTGGGCCTGTTGTTGCTATCTGTAAAATCAGAGACGTTTTTGGTAAATATGTCCCCCCCAGGACTGGCAGGAGGGGCTACTCATCTTTCACTAACTCACGAGGTGTTTTTGGAACACCTACTGCTTGCCTGACACTGTTGCAGGTGGGCATACAGCAGTAAACAGAGGCCCCTGTTCTTTAGAAACTGTATGCTTGGAGAAGCAGATGAAGCTTAGGGGCAGAGAGGAGTTATTATTGCAACTGGGCAAGCGTTTAGAACTAAAAGCTATGCAATACAAGCTGTCTGTTAAAATAGTATCTCTCTTCCCATTCTTTCCTGGCTTGAGTTCCATGGTCCTCTGAGTACTGATAGCAAGAGAGGCATGAGAGTGAACAGGCTCATTTATGAGCTCTCTTAGAATCTCCAGCACATTTTTTTAAAGAAGAATTAAAAACCTAGATGGAATTGAAATAATCCAGCTTCCCTAGTCTTGACACTGGTGTTACTTAATTCTTCAAGAATAGAGCTGACAGTGGAGAAGAAAGTACCAAAGACCACGTAGCATGGTCAGGAGAGAGACAAATTACAATTAGATGCTTCAAGCACTTTCTCCCATCACCTGGAACTAGTTCGTGTCTTATGTTAGCCTGCCTCTCCTGCTCACTTGCAAATACAGTCTCGGGGTGCTTCATTCTGGCCCGTGGTACATAGTCGCCTCTTGGGTTGAGGTCACTCTAACTCCGGCAGATCTGTCCCTCTCCGATCACCCATCCTTCCTGTGATCTCTGCAGGAGATGTTCGGGACCATGTTTCACACAGAGACGCTGACTGCCCTGTGAGGGCCCATGTGTTTCCCATGCTTTCTCCTGAGCGCCTGGCATCTGGGATTTCCAAGGATGATAATAAACTCGGGATCGCAGGAGTGACCAAGAGAAGAGTCCGCCAAGACGCTAGAGCCTCTCTCAACTCTTTGTTCTCTCTCCCACCTTTCCCTCTCTTCCTGTCTCCCTGGGAGAGAGCCATCTCAGCCTCTGCCGCTGGATGAGCCCTGACAAGGATGAGACTCTGATGAACACGTCTCATCACCTCCTTCTTCCCACTCAAGCCTGGACCAGCAGTAAGCCCCTCCCATCTACACAAGCCCCACCCATCTACGCAAGCCCCACCCACCGATGGACACCTTGACTTCCACTTATGAGTGAGCTAAGAACAGAATGATAAGAGCAACTTCACTGAGCTGGGATGCAGTTCAAATGGGTCTGTGTCCCGAGTGATTTGGCCTTGGAAGGTTTCCGGCTGACCTGGGACACAGGGATGAATGGGGTTAGAATGTTGAAGCTTGTCCCTCCTAGTTGTTAGCTTTGTGCCTCAAAGACATGGTACTACCCACAATCCAGGAGTCTCTGTCTTTGTGCCCATTTCTTTTTCATTGTCCTAAGACTGCTCAGGGGGACCCCAATGCTGTCCAGTAGTGTGGGAAGTAGGTAGAACCCTCAAGATTATCAGCACTACCTCTCCAGGGACAGCCCACCAAGGGGCTGACTCCACCTTCAAAATCTTCCCTGTCTGGAGGCTGCCCCATTCTGGGGTACAGATGATTGGCAGAATCCTCTGATACAACAGCAGCTATTCTGCACAAAATCTAAGAAATCCTCTTTACTGGTCTCATGGAAGGAGTAATAGGTTGCTAATGTAAACTCCAGGCAAACTGATGGGTGGATCCTAGGCCCTGACAATCCACCTGACCTCGAAGCCCATATTGCCTCCACTTGGAAAATCTGCCATGTCCATTTTCACTTGGGAAGGGTCGGTCATTTAAACCCTTTCTTATTAGCCTGAACCCCAGAGCTATGATGGTAGGTCTTGATAGGCAGGGGAGGAAGTCTTGAGGTAGCAGCTTCAAAGCCCTACTGGGTATAGATGTGAAGGGCTATTCCAGACTGCACCTCCCTCTACATCTCCCTCTACATGGAACTCTTAACAATCTCCAAACCTTTTTACTCTAGGAAAGGGGACAATAGGAGTTAAATTCTCAGGTAAACAGAGAGATATCTAGAGACATCCTACTGTTGACTTAAAATAGGTCTCTCTCCTCTCCCCCCACCACACATCTTATAAAAACTACACAGAAAATGTGTCCTCTCTTCTTTGTTCTCCAAGTTTCTTCAATATAATGACCCTTGTGCCAACAGGTTGGGCTGGCCCAACCTGGGAAAATAACCCAATTATTAATTTCAGCCTGACCTTCATTATGTGTTTCTGTGTTAAGTAAGCTGGTGAACTAGTCTTTGTAGAGTTAAAGAACAGAGCTCTGACAACGAGCCAACAAATTCTTGGCCACAGCTGTTTCTTCTCAGTGAATTCATTATGCCATCTGGCTGCCAATGGAGCCCAAAACTTGGAAGGAGGAAAGACAATGTTATCTGGGATTCACTGTGCCCTGCACTCAAAGTGCTAAATTCCAGGAGGAAGAGAACCCCAGCCAATGACAATTTACCCTCCCCTACTCCACCTCCTCTAAAGTCCAGGAAGCAGAGAAGGTCACAGAGCCTCAGGACATTATAAATCCCCTTTGAACCAAGTGTCTAGATCCCATTAACCTGCAGACCAGGCCTGGAACTAAAAGGAATCGAAGGCTCAGTTTGAAGCTTGGAGGTGTGGATCTGCAACATGTTGAGTCTCTATACAATCACAGAACTCATGATGAAGGTGTGGTTAGAAATAGAGAGTGTGGGAGTATTTTTTAAAAGGTGCTGAAGAAAGCTCTACAGTTGCAACTCTTGGGGAAGAATGTAAACATCACAGAGACTACTGCCCTGGATATGACTAAGGCAGGGAGGGAGGGTGTGAGGGAACGAAGAAATACAGATTTTCAACACCTGTGCATGTTCTTACAGACACTGACCGACAACAGAGATTCACTGGGAAGGCTATATACCTTACCTCTTGAGATATTTGTATAATTTATTTAAATGCCAGTCTCCTTTGTTTGTTTTGGTAATAAAGTGGTCTTGATATGTGAATGTGTATGAGTGATGAAGGAGTTTTAAGGAGTGCCAAGAAGACCCTTCTAAACCATGGGCTTTTGCTTTGTCACCCTGAGAGGAGGCCATGGGGTGTGAGGTTTCCTCATGAGTCTACTAGCAAGACTGCAGATTTGTTTTTCTTCCAATGAATACATTTTGATGAGCCAGGCAAAGAGCAGATTGGAGAGAGAAGACTGAGCTAAGAAGCCCACTTTCTCTGTGCCACTTTGAAGAGCCAATTCTGAGTGCCACTTTAAAGAGCCAATTCTGAGTGCCACTTTGGAGAGCCAATTCTGTGCTTCTGTAACTAGGAAGGAAGTTTAACAGTTTGGGGTAGTGGTGCACACCTATAATGCCAGAACTTGAACTTGGGAGATAGAGGCAGAAGGATCAAGAGTTCTAGGCCATTCTTGGCTATATAAAGAATCTGACAGGAGACACTATCTCAAAACACACACACACACACACACACACACAGAGAGAGAGAGAGAGAGAGAGAAAGAGAGAGAGAGAGAGAGACCCTCCTCATACTTTCTGCACAGCTCCCATCAATTCTAAATCTGTGAAAATCTATTAGAAAGTGTGGTGGCTTGAATACACTTGTCCCAGAAAGTGGCACTATTAGGAAGTGTGTTACCCCTGTGGGGATGGGCTTTGAGACTCTTCTAGCCACACAGGAGACACTCTCCTCCTGTAGAACTCTCTGCTTCTCCAGTGCCATGCATGCCTGGATGCTGCCATGTTTTCCACCATGATGATAATGAACTGAGCATGAACCTGTAAGCCATTCCCAATTAAATGTTGTCCCAATATAAGAATTGCCTGGGTCATGGTGTCTCTTCTTAGCAATAAAACCCTAACTAAGACAGAAGTTGGTACTAAGGACTGAGGTATTGGTGTGATAGGCCCGGTCGTGTTTTTGTTTAGAGGAATGTGGATTTGGGGACTTTGGATTTGGAAATCAGTGGAATGCTTTAAGTGAGGCTTGATGAGCCATCCTAGTAGGAATATAGAATACATTGGTGCTGGGGCTGATCTGAACTGTGTAGACCCAGCCCAAGAGGTTTCAGTGGAGAAAAAAATTTAGTACAAGGTCTAGATATGGTTTTGTGATATTTTGGTCAAACATGTGGCTGCTTTTTTGCACTTGTCTGAAGAGTCTACTTGAGGCTAAGGTAAAGGAGATTAAATCAATTGCATTGACAAAGGAAGTCTCAAAAAAGAACTAGTCTCACGAAGAACATTTTGATCAAGCATAGCAAGCTTAGAAAAGTACAAAATGTGTGGTTCAAGAATAAAGGGGCACCAAGAAGTAGAATGGAGCCAAATCCTATGTTGAAGGAGATGACAGATTAAGAGAGTGAGTGACCTTGGGACAAGATTTCACCCAGCTTGGCTTATTGTGTATGTGTTGCAGTTGAACAAGTAATAGTTATATCATGTCAGGCATTATTACTGGTAATTGTTTTCATTTGGACTTTTAAAATCTGGAATGAACTACAATCCAGAAATAGGAGGGCACACTGTGATCCAGACAGGATCACAGACATTTGTGATGTCTTGATGCTGAAAGACACAGGTTGTTGATCTGGCTCTTGAGAAATAATGGCCATGAAAAGCTTTGGCCTAGGCATAGTGATACATGTCTTTAATTCAAAGAGACAGAGGCAAGCAGATCTCTGAGTTCAAGGCCTACTGATACAGAGCAAGTTAGGTCCAGGCATAGTGACACATGCCTTGAATCCCAGCATTCAGGCAACAAAGCCATACAGATCTCTCTGAGTTCAAGGTCAGTCTGGTCTACAGAGCAAATTCCAGAACAGCCAAGCTTAGGCAATGAAAGAGTTGGAAAACAGAAAGCTAGTGATAACGTAATAGAACAAGGGAGCCATAGTCCAGTCCCAGCAAGCAGCAGAACTCAGCAGCTTCAGACATGTGGCTCTGGATTTCCAATCAAGAATAGAAGGGACTACTGGGAAAATTGATGCTGGTTAGATGGAATAAAGAAATTAGGGGTGAGTAAGAGGAGACCAGCATTACTGAGGTAAAATTTTCTGGGAAGTGTTTCCTGACAGCACAAAGAAGCTGTGTTCCAGAGATAGCCAAGGTTGTACCTCGTGTTGCAGCTAGACTTAGTAATGTGTAAGAATCACCATGTGGTACTGGTTAGTCCTACATGGGTGGCTGCTGTGCTTTCAGTAGGAAATTCCCCCTCATAGGCTCATGTATTTTTAGTAACACTGTTTAGTAGCCTTAGGAGATGGAGCCTCGCTAGTAAAAGGACATCACTGTAAGTGACTTGGGGGGCTTTATAGCCTCATTTCCCACCTCCCGCTCCCTCTGTTTTCTTTGTGAGGGTGAACCTGTGATTCAAACTTCCAGTTTCTACTGCTGTGTCATGTCTTTCCTGCCATGGTGGACTCAATCTTTCTGCAACCATAAGCCAAAAAAAAAAAAAAAAAAAAAAAAGTCTTTCTGCTACAACTCACATTTGGATGTGGTCCTTCATCACAGCTACAAAAATAGCCAATGCAATGCTGGCAGCACGGCTTTCCAGGGTGTCCCATGAAAAGTCAAACATCAGAAAGGGGCTGGCAGGTAAGACCACTATGAACTCCCAGTGCGCACAGGGCACACACAGACATTTAAACTGAATGTAAATGTTTATCTTTCCATCTTTAAAAGCTACTTCTTAGGTTACAAAGGTGTGTCACTGGGAGATGGGCAGCACACCATACTAACCTGGAGTATTTTGAAGACTATGGCTCTTCTCCCACATGCATCCTCTATAGGCATGCTGCCGAAGGACCCCAGCTACAGAAATCAGGTCCTGAGCAAGGACAGTAGGACCTCCTGACTCTAAGGTTTAATGTATAACAATGACATAACAGGATTTCATCCCACTTTTCAGGCGTTAACAGTTTCATTTATTTATTTATTTTTATTTTATGTGCATGTATGTCTGTGTGAGGATGTGAGTTACAGAGAGTTTTGTGATGTCCATGTGGGAATTGCACCTGGACCCTCTTGAAGTGCTCTTAACCACTAAGCCACCTCTCCAGTTCCTTTAACAAAAGTATAAGGAAAGACTTTAATCCACCTCATTCATTGTTGACTAATCGCAGAGACAAAAAAGTTACCAAGTACAGAAAAGCTCAGCAAGAAAATAATGTTGGTGTAATGTACATATATGAAAACCTATATACAACTGATAAAATGGACTTATCCTTTTTTGATACACACATTAAATTAATATTTTTAAATTTTTTATTGCATGTGTATTGTATGTATCTCTGTGTGAGGGCGCCAGATCCCCTGAAACTGGAATTAGAGATAGTGTGAACTGATATGGGGATCCTGGGAGTTCAACCTGGGTCCTCTCAAAGAAGCACCTCAAAGACATCTCTCCCAGCCCCTAAATTAATATCTGTAACTTGACTGTATACTATGTCCTAAAGCAAGTCTCAGTGATTTTTAAAGATTTGTATACATTTTTATGATAATGCACTGAAGCTAAGACTCAACTATAAAAGATAATGTGAACAACTCCACAAATAGATATATTTCATTCTTAGCACTTCAGCATATAATCTTTTCCTTATTAAGTGTAAAACTTTTATGTCTTTACTTTTTTACTTCAAAGAAGCACTTGATGTATTTGTATTGTATGCATGTGTGCTTGTATGGATACATGCTCATGTAAGGATGCAAGGTACAGGTAAGTATGTGTGGAGATCAGGAACTTTACTCAGTAGGCTAGGCTATCTGGCCAGCGGGCTTCAGAGATCTGCCTAACTTAACCTCCCAACCAGGGATTGCAATCCTTCTAGGCTTCTTATATGGTTTCTCAGAATCTCAACTCAGGTCCTCATGCTTACACAGAGCCATCTCAACAGCAACAAATACAAACAGGTGTGTACTGCCTGATTTTGTATCAACTCGACACAAGCTAAACTCATCAGAGAGTAAGGAGCCTCTGATGAAGAAATACCTTCATGAGATCCAGCTGTAAGGCATTTTCTCAATTAGCCATCAATGGGGGAGGGCCCAACACATTTTGGGTGGTGCCATCCCTGGGGCCAGTGGTCCTGGATTCTATACTAAAGCCATGATGATCAAGCCAGTAAGCAGCATTCCTCCATGGCCTTTGCATCATCTTCTGTCTCCAGGATCCTGCCTTGTTTATGGCCTAAATGCCTTTGGTGATGAACAGCAATGAAGACGTGTAAACTGAATAAACCCTTTCCTCCCCGACTTGGTTTTTTGGTCATAATGTTTCATCACAGCAATAGAAACCCTAACAAAGACAAATTGGTGTGAGGATTGTAGGGTATTGGTTTTACAGACTTGGTCATGTCTTGGGGGAGATTGTGGAAGGTCTTTGGAACTTTGGGCTAGAAAGCCATTGAGTGTTGAGACCCTTGGTGGGATGTTCTTAGGAGCTTGGAAGATAATGTTGAGAACAGTGCAGAAGATGGAGGCCTGGCTTGTGAAATTTCAGAGGGAAGATTAAAAACTATTAGGGCCATTTGCTATTTTGATTTAAGCTTCTATGATTCTGGAGATCTGGAGTTGCAGTATCAACTATGATAACAAGATACCTGAACTACTAAAGCAAAATTCCTTTGCTTTGCTGGGATACTTGGTGCTGTTCAGCTGGAGCTCAGAATTTATCAGTGAATAAGAAAAGGCCAGCATTGTTGAGGTGAATGAAATCTCCTGGGAAGTGTTTCCTGAAAGTCAGCCTACAAAAGTTGCATTTCAGAGGTAGAGGTTGTACCTCATGCTGGCAGCCGAATTTGGGAGTGTTAGTCACCCAGGTGGCACTGATTTTGAAGGCATGAAAGGATCATGGGAAGCACTTGAGGTTTGACACAGTGAGAGGCCAGGAGAGTCCATTGGTGAAGGTGCAGCCTCAGTAGCAGTTGATGGCCCAGGATTCAAGGAATTATACAGAGAAGTTGAGGCTTGGCCAGGAGCCTATAAGAGGCTATTGGTAAACAAGCTGCCCAGTTGAAGCAAGGTGACCCAACAGTTTTTGAGATGCCAGTACCATGGAATAACCACCAAGAACAGCAGCAGCAGTAGAGTGGAGCCAGACAAAACCTAGAAGACAAGCTGTGTGTGTGTGTGTTGCAGAGGGCAGAGCTGGAAAAGTGACTCAAGCTCCTTGGAGAAGCCCAGAAAATCATGAGTGAATCTCAGATACTTGAACATTGAGTTATTTATACTGTAGAAGTTTGGTTTTTATTTGATTGTACCCTAATCTTCCCCTCTTGAAGTAAGAAAGTGTTCAGGTTACTTTTATTTTACCTGGAGCCCACAATTAAGAGACTTTGAATTTTGATATATAATGGCTATTTTAAAGAGACTGAGATTTTAATGTGTTTGATTTGTAAAGACCTTTAGAAGGAGAAGATTCCTGATTCAAAGACCCAGAAAACATCTTAAACAAAATCACAGAAGAAAATTTTCCTAACCTAAAGAAAGTGATGCCTGTGAATGTACAAGAAGCTAACAGAACACCAAATCAATTGAATCAGAAAATAAATCTGGCTATATAATAATCAAAACACTAAATATACAGAACAAAAAATAATATTAAAAGGCACAAGGGGAAAAGGCCAAGTAACATATAATGGGAGGCCTACCAGAATCACACCCAACTTCTCAACATAGATTCTAAAAGCTAGAAAAACCTGGACAAATGTCTTGAAGACCCTAAAAAATGACAGCTGTCATCCCAGACTACTATACCCAGCAAGACTTTCAATCCCCATAGATGGAGAAACCAAGATATTCTATGACAAAACCAAATTTAAACAATATCTTTCTACTAACCCAACCCTACAGATGATACTGGGAAGGAATTGCCAACATAGTGAAGCTAAATACACTCAAGAAAGCATAAGGAATAAATAATTTTATATCATTAAAACCAAAAGAACATGCATACACACATTCACACAAACTACTACCACCAACATCAAAATAACAGAAATTAACAATCATTGGTCATTAATATCTCTCGACATCAGTGTTGACTCAATTCCCCCAATAAAAAGGTACAGGCTAACAAAATGAATGCATAAACAGGATTTATCATTCTGATATATAAAAAATAAAAACAAAAAAAAAAAAACAAAAACAAATAGCAACAAAGATAGACATTACCTCAGAGTAAGTAAAGGGTTTCCAAACAAACAAACCCAAGAAATAAGATGGAGAAGTCATTCTAATATCTAATAAAATAGACTTCCAACCAAAAGTAATCAAAAGAGACAGGGAAGAAGAGGAAAATCCAGAATTGGAGAAATGGCTCAGTGGTTAAGAGCACTGCTCTTCCAGAGGTCCTGAGTTCAATTCCCAGCAAGACATGGTAATGACTCACAACCATCTATAATGGGATCTGATGCCCTCTTCTGGTGTATCTGAAGACAGTTCCAGTATACTCAGATACATAGAATAAATAAATAAATCGTTGAAAAAGTGGGGGGAAGGAATAACATTTGAAATGTAAATACAGAGAGTATCTAAGATTAAAAAGGAAAGGAAAAATCCACCAAAGGACTTCTCAATTCTGAATATCTATGTCTTAAATGCAAGGGCACCCAATTTCTTAAAAGAAACATTACTAAAGCTTAAATCACATATTGAACCCCACACATTGATAGTAGGAGATTTCGACACCCCACTTACACCAATACACAGGTCATCCAGACAAAAACTAAACAGAGAAATAGTGAAACAAACAGAGTTAGTTATTATTCAAATATATCTAACAGATATCTATAGAACAATTCACTCAAACACAAAAGAATGTACCCTCTTCTTAGCACTTCACAGAACCTTCTCCAGATCTAACCAGTCACAAAGCAGGCCTCAACAGATACAAGAAGATTAAAATAACCCCCTGCATTTTATCAGATAACCATGGATTAAAGCTAGACTTCGGCTACTACAACAACAACAAAAACAAAAACCTGAAAGCCTACAAACTCATGGAAACTGAGTAACTCTCTATTCAATGACTAGGGCAAAGAAGAAAAAAAAAGAAAAAAAGATATTCTATAGTTCAATGAAAATGAAGGCACAACATACTCAAAGGTATAGAACACAATGAAAGCAGTGCTAAGAGGAAAATTCACAGCACTAAGCTCCTTCATAAAGAAACTGAAGAGATTTCATACAAGCAACTTAACAGCAGACCTGACATCTCTAGAACAAAAAGAAGCAAATACACACAAGAGGACTAGACAACAGGAAATCATCAAACTCAGGGCTGAAATCAATAAATTAGAAACAAAGAGAACAATTCAAAGAATCAACAAAACCAAGAGCTCGTTCATTGTGAAAATCAACGAGATAGACAATCCTTAACCAAACTAAAAGGCAGAGAGATAATATCCAAATGAACAAAATCAGAACTGAAAAAGGAGACATAACAACAGACACTGAGGCAATCCGAGGAATTATTCAGTTTTTGCTTCAAAAGCCTGTATGCCACAAAATATAAATAAAATGGAGGGTTTTCTTGATAGATTCTACTCACCAAAGTTAAATCAAGACTAGGTAAACAAACTAAAGAGTCCTATACCCCTAAGAAAATAGAAGCAGTCATTAAAAGTCTTTCAACCAATACAAGTCCAGGACCAGATAGTTTTAGCACAGAGTTCTACCAGATGTTCAAAGAAGAGTTAATACCAATACTCCTCAAACTACTCCACAAAATAGAAACAGAAGGAACATTGAACAAACTCATTCTATGTGGCCATAGTCATCCTGATACCTAAAGCACACCCAAACTCAAGAAAGAAAAAAATTTTCAGGGCAATTTTCCTTATGAACATTGATACAAAAACACTTACAAACCAAATTCAAGAGCACTTTGAAGACATTATCTACCATGTCAAATAGGCTTCTTCCCAGGGATGCAGGGGTGGTTCAATATTCAAAAATTCATCAATGTAATCCACCATATAAACAGACTTAAAGAAAAAACTACATGATCATCTCATTACATGCTGAAAAAGCCTTTGACAAAATCCAACACTCCTTCATGTTAAAAATCTTGGAGAGATCTGCGATACAAGGCACATACCAACACAATAAAGGCAATACACAGCAAACCAATAGCCAAAATCAAATTAAATGGAAAGAAACTTAAAGCAATTACACTAAAGTCAGGGACAAGGCTGCCTGCTCTTTCACTATCTCTTCAGTATGGTACTTGAAGTTCTAGCTAGAACATAAGACAACTAAAGGAGATCAAGGGATACAAACTGGAAAGAAAGAAGGCAAAGTATCACTTTTACAGATGATATAATATACATAAGTAACCTGCAAAATTCTACCAGGGAACATCATAAACAGCTTCAGCAACATGGCTGGATACCAAATTAACTCAAAGAAATCAGTATTCCTCCTTTGTACAAATGATAAACAGGCTGAGAAAGAAGTTAAGGAGACAACACCCTTTACAATGACCACAAATAATATAAAATATCTTAGTATGACTCTAACCAAGCAAGTGAAAGACCTGTATGACAAAAACTTCAAGCTTCTTAAGAAATTAAAAAATATATTAGAAAATGAAAAGATCTCCTAAGTTCATGGATCAGTAGGATTAACATAGTTAAAATGGCCATCTTATCAAAAGCAATCTACAGATTCAATGCGATTCCCATCAAAATTCCAACACAATCCTTTATAGACCTCAAAAGAACATTTCTCAATTTCATATGGAAAAAAAAAAAACCAGGATGGCTAAAACAATCTTGTACAATAAAAGAAGTTCTGGAAGTATTTATTCCATTCCTGACTTCAAGCTGTACTATAGAGCAACACTAATAAAACTGCACGGTATTGGTATAGAAATAGACAGATTGATCGGTGGAAGCAAAGGCCAGGAAATAAACCTGCACTACAGACAGTTGATTTTTGACAAAGAAGCCAAAAGCATACAACATGGATAAATGATGCTGGTCTAACTGGATGTCTGCATGTAGAAGAATGCAATAGATACATAATCATCACCCTGCACAAAACTCAAGTCCAAATGGATGAAAGACCACAACGTAGAATCAGATACACTAAATCTTAAAAAAAGAAACAAAAATCAAAACAAACAAACAAAAAAAATACCCCCCATAAAGTGGGGAATAGCCTTGAACTCAATGGTACAGGAGAAAACTTCCTGAACAGAACACTAAGGTTAGCAATTAAAATGGAACGTCATGAAACTAAAAAATCTTTCTTAACCTACATCTAACAGAGGGCTAATATCCAAAATATACAAAGAACTCAAGAAGTTAGACACCAATAACCTAAATAACCTAATTTTTAAAAAGAGGGGGATTATAGAGCTAAACAGAGAACTCTCAACAGAGGAATCTCTCATGGCCGAGAAACACTTTAAAAAAAAAAAAAAATGTTCAGCATTTTTAGTCATCAGGGAAATGGAAATAAAAACAACTCTGAGATTCCACCTTACACCTATCAGAGCAGTTAAGATTAAAAAAACTCAAGGGATGGGCTAAAGAGATGGCTCAGTGGTTAAGACCACTTTCTGAGTTCAAATCCCAGCAACCACATGGAGGCTCACAACCATCTGTAATGAGGTCTGATGCCCTCTTCTGGTGTCTCTGAAGACAGCTACAATATACTAATATATAATAAATAAATAAATCTAAAAGAACAAAACAAAACAAAACAAAAAAAAAAACCCTCAAAGGGACAGCTCATGCTGGTGAGGATGTGGAGCAAGGGGAACACTCCTCCACTGTTGCTGGGAGAAGTACAAACTTGTACAACCTCTCTGGAAATCAACTTGATGGTCTCTCAGAAAATTGGGAATAGTTTTACCTCAAGACCCAGCTATACCACTCCACCATCCCACAAGGACACTTGGTCAACTATGTTCATAGCAGCTTTATTTGTAATGGTCAGAAACTGGAAAATTTTAGATGTCTCTCAACTGAAGAATGGATACAAAAAATGTGGTTCATTATACAACAAATGGAATACAACTCAGCTATTTTTTTTTTTAAAGGACATCATGAACTTTGCAGGCAAATAGATGGAATTAGAAAATATCCTGAGTGAGGTGACCCAGATCCAAAAGTATATGTATGGTATGTACTCATAAATGATAGCTGTAAAGTACAGAATTACACACTACAATCCACAGACCAGAGAAGCCAAATAACAAGGGGAGTCCAAAGGAGAATACTTAAATCTTATTCAGAAAGGAAAATAAAACAGATATTGGAGGTGAATGGAGGGAGGGAACTTGGTGGGAAAAGGAAGGGGGAGGAGTTATCATAGAGAAAGCTCCATGAAATCCAGCTGTAAGGCATTTTCTCAACTAGTGATCAAGGGGGGAGAGCCCAGCTCATTGTGGGTGATGCCATCCCTAGGCTGGTTAACCTGGGTTCTATAAGAAAGCAAACTGAGAAAGCCAGGGAAAGCAAGCCAGCAAGGAACATCCCTCCATGGCCTCTGCATCAGCTCCTTCTTCCTGACCTGCTTGAGTTCCAGTCCTGACTTCCTCTGGTGATGAACAGCAACGTGAAAGTGTAAGCTGAATAAACCCTTTTCTCCCCAACTTACTTCTCGGTCATGATGTTTGTGCAGGAATAGAAGAAACCCTGACTAAGACATCCAGGATCCAAAACTCTCACCAATCAGGGATAACCCAGGTGGCAATGTTACATAATGTCATTTGGGTCTATGTGCAGAGTCTCTCATCCGCTGGGGGAAACCAGGCCTTGGGGATCAGTATTTAGCATTACAATATTAAACTTCAACAAAAGTATATGAATAATAAAGAGATGTTAAGAATATTAAGATGATGAAAAAGATAAAAATTAGATACAAGCCTTAGAAGAAGATTCATATATTTCTTCTAAGAATATATAAATTTTATATAAATATATAAAAGAGAGGGGGTAGAAATACTAAGATAGAGGCAGAAGAAAGAAGGCCAGAATCTACAACACAACATTGTAATAAGATTGCAAAAAGTCAGTCTATATCTGTTAAAAATCCTAAAATGATTTCCAAGCCTTGTTAGTGGAAATAGAAGGAGATACGAAAGAAATCATAGTCATCAATATTTCAGATGGCAGCTTATAGAAACACAAGATTTTAAAAGATTTAAAGAAGCTATAATGACATATGGCTTACATTCACCATATGTCAAACAGATACTTAATAACTGGGTTACACAAAATCATATAATTCCAAAGTATTTGATGACATTCATCTTAGAACCAGTCCTCAAGTACAATAGAAAACATGGTGGAAAATGAGGTGTCAATCAGGGAGCAACAAAATAGGACTAGGGGCACTGATATTGTCAAGATCTGTTACTAGGTGAAGGTCCAGATTCTGAATTGAGGATACAGATTATACTTGATGATGCTGTCCTAGAATAATGTCAAACAATAACCTTAATGCTTGGGACAAAGTTGAACAACAGATACAAGCTGAATCATTTACAAAGATAACCCAAAGTTCAAATGAATCTTTCACTGACTTTTACAAAGGTTAACTACAGCTCTTATTAAAGCAATATCATAACCAACTGCTATAAAAATTTTAGTTAAAACTTCGGCTTTGGAAAAATGATAATGCTGAGTTAAAGAAAAGACTATTAGACCTTTAAGTGCCATAGCGATGCCTCTTTATAAATAGATTAAAACTACTGCAAAGGGCTGGAGAGCTGGCTCAGCTATTAAGAGCATTGACTGCTCTTTCAGAGGTCCTAAGTTCAATTCCCAGCAACTACATGGTGATTCACAACCATCTGTAATGGGATCTGATGCTCTCTTCTGGTGTGTCTGAAGACAGCTACAGTGTACCTATATACAATTAATAAAACTTTTTTTTAAAGCTACTGCAAATATTGAATCTAGTGCTCACAATTCAATTATGGTTGGACAAACAATTACAGGACATATAAAAACACAAAATGTCCATTGCTGTGGCTGTAAAAGATCAGATCATTCCCTAAATGACTGTAGACAAATAGTCCCTAGGGATAAATTCTATAATAACTCTTCAGGGAGAAAGTTTCCTTCAAAATGGAAAGATATGAAAGGAACAGACATAGGTTCATGAATGTAAGTCATCCAAAGATACTCAAGGCAATTCTTTAATGTCGGAAAACTGACTAAGGGGCTTCACTAAAGGTCTGACAAAAAAAAAAAAAAAAAAAAAAAAAAACTAGCAACTCATGTCCTGTCCACCAAGGAAAGACTACTCTGTAAAAGAATTTGAAATATCAAAGCCTGGGACAAACAGAGCTGCTCAAAACTTAAATAAGCCATTTAACAGTGACAGAGCCACTCCTGTAGATAAAACAAGATATTCTAAAGGTACACAAAAAAAGATATGTTGGCAAACTACTATAAATTATGAGAGACAAAAGTTAAAAGTTACAGTTTGTTGCAGTAAATATTAAAAAATAAATTGCTTTTCTCTTTATCGGCCCCATGGTCTCACTCCAGGCCCACTTCTAGTATGGAGCCATGCACACAGACTCTGGTTCCCAATATGAGCCACCACCACAGTCTCACTTCATCTGCATGACTCCCTTCCCTGGCTGTTTTACTCTGCCTGTTTACTGCCTCCGTCCCTGAGTGTTTCTTTACCCTAAATCCCAACACAAACACAACTCTAAGGCCTGATAGCTTTTCATACAGGCTTATATATCAAACTCTCAATCCACAAACCCTCTGCACAATAAGATTATATCAAATGGACAAAGATATAAACTGCCTTCTATATGAGATATTAGACCTATAAAATCCTTAAATGTTCATAGCTTCTTAACACCAATTAAGCCCACCTAAATCTAATCCATCCTTCTCAACCTCCATCTTGGAACTCTCCCTCCACCAACCCCCATCGCAACCCCCCATACTCTGACCTCTGACCCTCCATCTCTCCACCTCCTTTTTCCTGCCCAATCGCCAGCTCTTGCCTTTATTTTACTAATTAAAATGGGGAGGTTTTGATGAAATCCTGAGTACTCGAGTAGGCAGCACTTCTTGGGGAAGTGGAATTAGCATTAAAATATGAACATTCAGGACAATCTACAACACTTATATGTAACTGAGGATTAGTAGATGCAAGAGCTGATGAAACTATACTATCACAAGACTCCTAGAATCCAGCTTGGCCACTTCAAAGGGTATATACACCACTCCCAGAAACTGGGACATTGTCTCAGGTCAAACAAAGTCTAAAATAGAGTAAATGCACAGGACCAGAGATTAAATAGGAAAATTAGGGCCATATGTAGCTAATATAGCCATAAATCCATGAGGAAGAGATCTATTGAAAGAGTGGGAAAGTACAGATTACTATTCCTCCAACTTTCGAGACAGGCTGTAAAAACAGGAGATGTTCCTAATAAAGAAAACTTAAAATGTAATCAATGACAGTTACAGACTGATCAAGTTGTCCATAAGCAGGATGGAACAGAGGCTGACTCTTTAATTTTATGTTGGGGAGTCACTGCTGGTACCCTACTAAAGTGGCAAACTGACAAATATGTTTGGACAGGACAGTGAACTATGACAAAAGAGAAGTTACAGGCACTAGAACAGCTAGTCCAAGAGCTACTGGAGGCAACACCAGCTGCTTAGAAAGGTCCACCAGACCTTGGAGTTCTCCTGTATTTGCCATTAAAATGTTTGACAAACAGAGGTTGTTAACATATCAGAGCAATTAATAAAACCATTCAGTGAATGGGCTCTTTACAACCTGGAGTCCTTTTTTTATTATTTAATCTTTTATATATACTCCAGATTTTATCCCCCTCCGGGTCTATCCTCTGACTGTTTCACATTTCATACCATTCTTGTTTCCACAAGGATGTCCCTACCCTCTACCTTCACTAGACCTCTCTACTCCTGGGGCCTCCGGTCTCTTGAGGGTTTGGCACATCTTCTCTAACTAAACCCAGACCTGTCAGTCCTCTGCTATATATGTATTAGGGGCAGCATTTCAGCAGGTGTTTGCTGCCTAGTTGGTGGTTCAGTGTCTGAGAGCTTTCTCTTGGCAGGTCTAGGTTAATTGCGAATGCAGGTCCTCCTATAGGGTCACCCTGCTCCTCAGCTTCCAGCTTTTCCCTAATTCAACCACAGGGTCAGCAGCTTCTGTTTATTGGTTGGGTGTAAATATCTGCCTCTGACTCTTTCAGCTGCTTGTTGGGTCATTTGGAGGGCAGTCATGATAGATCCCTTTGTGTGAGCACTCCATAGCTTCAGTAATGGTGTCAGGCCTTGGGCCTCCCCTTGAGCTGGACTCCACTTTGGGCTGTTGCTGGACCTTCCTTTCCTCAGGCTCTTCTCCATTTCCATCCCTGTAGTTCTTTCAGACAGGAACAATTATGGGTCAGAGTTTTGACTGTGGGATGGCAACCCCATTCCTACTTGATGCCCTGTCTTTCTCCTGGAAGTGGGCTCTACAAGTTCCCTCTCCCCACTGTAGGGTCCCTCCCTTAGGGTCCTGAGAGTCTCTCACCTCCCAGGTCCTAGAGAGTCTTCCCAACCTCCTACCTCCTGAGGCTGTTTCCATTCTTTCTGCTGGCCCTCAGGGCTTCAGTCCTTTCCCCCACCCAATACCTGATCTTGTTCTTCTCTTCTCCCTATCCCCTTTTCCACCCAAGTCCTTCCCTCCCCCCTCCTGTGATGGCTGTTTTTCTCCCTCCCAAGTAGAACTGAGATGTCCTCACTTGGGTCCTTCATCTTGTTAAACTTTTTGAGTTCTGTGGACTGTATCTTGGGTATTCTGTACTTTTTTTTATTAATATCTACTTATTAGTGAATACATATCATGCATGTCCTTTTGGGTCTGAGTTACCTCACTCAAGATGATATTTTCTAGTTCCATTCATTTGCCTGCAAAACTCAGGATGTCCTCATTCTAAATAGCTGAGTAGTATTCCATTGTGTAAATGAACCATTTTTTCTGTATCTACTGTTGTGGGACATCTGGGTTGTTTACAGCTTCTGGCTATCACAAACAAGGCCACTATCAACATAGTGGAACAGTACCCCCGTGGCATGGTCGGGCATCTTTTGGGTATATTCCCAAGAGTGGTATAGCTGGGTCTTCAGATTGACCTATTTTCAATTTTCTGAGGAACCTGCAAATTGAATTTCAGAGTGGTTCTACCAATGTGCAATCCCACCAGCAATGGAGGAGTGTTCTTATTTCAACACATCCTCGCCAACATCTGCTGTCATCTGAGGTTTTGATCTTAATCATTCTGACTGGTATAAGGTGAAATCTCAGGGTCATTTTGATTTGTATTTCTCTGATCATTATGGACTTTGAACATTTCTTTAGGTGCTTCTCAGACACTTGAGATTCCTCTGTTGTGAATTCTCTGTTTAGTTCTATACCCCAATTTGATTGGGTTGTTTGTTTTTTGTTCTGTTTTGTTTTGTTTGGTGGTTAGCTTCTTGA
This sequence comes from Micromys minutus, assembly GCF_963924665.1. NCBI lineage: Eukaryota > Metazoa > Chordata > Mammalia > Rodentia > Muridae > Micromys > Micromys minutus. The sequence continues at coordinate 23,670,093 of NC_137975.1, forward strand.
ATTCTTTATATATTTCAGATATTAGTCCTTTAGTGAAAATTTTTTTCACAATCTGTAGGTTGCCAATTTTTCCTATTGACTATGTCATTTGCCTTACATAAGCTTTCCAGTTTCATGAGATCCTATTTATCAATTCTTGATCTTAGCACTTGGGCTATTGAAGTTCTATTTAGGAAAATTTCCCCTGTACCAATGAGTTCAAAGTTCTTTCCCAGTTTATCTTATTTATTAGATTCAGTGTATGTGGTTTTATGTTGAGGTCCATGATCTGCTTGGACTTGAGATTTCTACAGGGTGACAAATATGGGTCTATTTTCATTTTTCTACATACAGACAGCCAGTTAGAACAGCACTGTTTATTAAAGATGCTTTTTTTTCCATTGTATATTTTTTACTTCTTTGTCAAAGATCAAGTGTCTGTAAGTGTGTAGTTTTATTTCTAGATCTTCAATTCTATTCCATTGATCAATGTGTTTGTCTCTGTACCAAAACCATGCAGTTTTTATCACTATTGCTCTGTGGTATAGCTTGAAGTCAGGGAAGGTGATTCCCCCAGCAGTTCTTTTATTGCTAAGAATTTTTTTTCTTTGCTATTTTGGTTTTTTTTGCTATTTTGCCTTTCCAGATGAATTTGAGAATTGTTCTTTCCATGTCTTTGAAGAATTGTGCTGAGATTTTGATGGAGATTCCATTGAATCTGTAAATTGCCTTTAGTAGGATGGCCATTTTTACTATGTTAATTTTGCCAATTCATGAGCATGGGAGATCTCTCCATTTTCTGGGATCTTCTTCAATTTCTTTCTTGAGAGACTTGAAGTTAATTATCATATAGGTCTTTCACTTGTTTGGTTAGATATTTTATAAAATTTGTGGCTATTATGAAGGGAGTTGTTTCCCTAATTTTTTTCTCAGCCTGTTTATCATTTGTGTAAAGAAAGGCTACTGATTTATTTGAGTTAACTTTATATTCAGCACTTTGCTGAAGTTGTTTATCGACTGTAGAAGTTCCCTGGTAGAATTTTTGGGGTCACTTATGTATACTATTATATCATCTGCAAACAGTGATACCTTTATTTCTTCTTTGCCAATTTGTATCTCGTTGATCTGTTTTTGTTGTCTTACTGGTCTAGCTAGAACTTTGAGTACTATATTGAATAAATATGGGGAGGATGGGCATCCTTGCCTTGTCCCTGATTTTAGTGGGATTGCTTCAAGTATCACTCCATTTAATTTGATATTGGCTGTCAGTCTGCAGTAAATTGCTTTTATTGTGTTCTGGTACAGGCCTTGAATTCCTGATCTCTCCAATACATTGAACATAAAAGGGTTTTGTATTTTATCAAATGCTTTTTCTGCAACTAAGGAGATGATCACATGCTTTTCTTCTTTGAGTTTGTTTATATAGTGGATTTCGTTAATGGATTTTTATATCTTGAGCCAACCTTGCATCCCTGGGATGAAGCCTACTTGATCATGGTGAATAATGGTTTTGATGTGTTCATGGATTTGGTTTGCTAGAGTTTTAAGCAAAGTTGGTCTGAAGTTCTCTTTTGTTGCTGTGTCCTTGTGTGGATTAGGTATCGGAGTAATTGTGGCTTCATAGAAGGAATTAAAAAAGTGTTCCTTTTGTTTCTATTTTATGGAATAGTTTGAGGAATACTGGTATTAGATCTTCTTTGAAGGTCTGAAAAAATTCTGCACTAATCTGCACTAATGCCATCTGGCCCTGGGCTTTTATTTTTTTGGGAGGAGGGTGGTTGGGAAATTTTTAATGACTTCTATTTCCTTAGGGGATATGGGCCTATTTTGATCTGTTTAGATAGTTTACCTGTTCTTAACTTTGGTATGTGATATATGTCTAGAAAACCATCCATTTCATGTAGATTTTACAGTTTTGTTGAGTATAGGCTTTTGTAGTAGAATCTGATGACTTTTTTTTTTTAATTTCTTCCATTTCTGTTGTTAGGTCTCCCTTTTTATTTCTGGTTTTGTTAATTTGGAAAATGCCTCTGGGCCCTTTAGTTAGTTTGGCTAGGAGGTTATCTATTTGTTGATTCAGCTTTTAGTTTTGTTCATTCTTTATATTGTCTTTGTGTCTATTTGGTTGATTTTTGGCCTGAGGTTGACTATCTACTGCTGTCTACATCTCTTGGGTGAATTTGATTTTTTTTTTTTTTTTTTTTTTTTTGTTCTAGCACAATCAGGTATGCCATTAAGTTGCTAGTGTAAGATCTCTCCAGTTTCTTTACCAGGGCACTTAGTGTTTTAAATTTTCCTCTTAACACTGCTTTCATTTCATTGTATCCCATAAGTTTAGGTATGTTGTGTCAACATTTTCAATAAATTCCAGAAAGCCTTTAATATATTTTTATTTCTCCCCTGACCAAGTTATCACTGAGTAGAGAGTTGTTAAATTTCCATGTGTATGTGGACTTTCTGCTGTTTTTGCTGTTATTGAGCCAGACTTAGGCCATGGTGATCTAATAGGATTCATGGGATTATTTCAATTGATACAGTAAGTATCAGTTGAGGCTTGTTTTGTGACCAATTATATGGTCGATTTTGGAGAAGGTACCATGAGGTGCTGAGAAGAAGGTGCATTCTTTTGTTTTAGGATAAAATGTTCTGTAGATATCTGTTAAATTCATTTGGTTCATAACCTCTATTAATTCACTGTGTCTCTGTTTAGTTTCTGTTTCAATGACCTGTCCATTAGTGAGTGTGGGGTGTTGAAGTCTCCCACTATTATTGTGTGGAGTGGAGTTTAATGTGTGTTTTGAGCTTTAGTAAAGTTTCTTTTATGAATATGGTTGCCCTTGCATTTGCATAGATGTTCAGAATTGAAACTTTCCCTTGGTGGATTTTCCCTTTGATGAATAGGAAGTGTCCTCCTTCATCTCACTTGATAACTTTTGGTTGAAATTCTATTTGATTGGATATTAGGATGGCAACTTCAGCTTGTTTCTTGGGACCATTTGCTTGGAAGACCTTTTTCCAGCCTGTTACTCTGAAGTAGTGTCTGTCTTTGTTATTTAAGTATGTTTCTTATATGCAGCAAAATGCTGGATCCTGTTTGCATATCCAGTTTGTTAGCTTATGTCTTTTTATAGGTTAGTTGATTCCATTAATATGGAGAGATATTAAAGACAGATGATTGTTAGTTCCTGTTATGTTTGTTTTTGTAGGTGGCATTATGTGCATGTGTGTCTCTCCTCTTGGCTTTGTTGTGAGATAATAAATATCTTGTCTTTTCTTTGGTCTAGGTATCCTCCATGTGTTAGAGTTTTCCTTCTAGAATCCTCTGTAGGGCTGGGTTGGTAGATAGATACTGTTTGAATTTGGTTTTGTCCTGGAATATTTTGGTTTCTCCACCTATGTTGATTAAGAGTTTTGCTGGCTATAGAAACCTGGGCTGGCATTTGGCATTCTCTTAGAGTCTGCATGACCTTACCAGGCTCGTCTGGCTTTTAGTGTCTGTTGAGAAGTCTGGTGTAATTCTGATAGATCTACTTTTATATGTTACTTGACCCCTTTCCCTTGCAGCTTTTAATATTCGTTCTTTGTTCTGTGAATTTTAGTGTTTTGATTATTATGTGACAAGACCATTCTCTTTTCTGGTCCCATTTATTTGGTGTTCTATAGGCTTCTTGTACATTTATGGCCATCTCTTTCTTTAGGTTGGGAAAGTTTTTTTCTATGATTTTGTTGAAGAAGTTTTCAGGTCCTTTAAACTTGGAGTCTCCACTCTCCTTTATTCCAAATATTCTTAGAGTTGGTCTTTTCATTGTATCCTGAATTTCCTGGATGTTTTGGGTTAGGAGTTTTCTGTTTTTAATTTTCTTTCACAATTGTGTCAATCTCTTCTACGGTACCTTCTACACCTGAGAATTGTCTCTTCTGTCTCTTGTATTCTGTTGGTGATGCTTACATCTGTAATTCCTGACCTCTTTCCCAGGTTTTCTATTTCCAGGTTTGCCTCCATTTGTGTTTTCTTTATTGTTTCTACTTCCACTTTTAGGCCTTGGACCACTTTATTCAATTTCTTCACACGTTTAATTGTATTTTCCTCTATTTCTTTGAGAAATTTGTTTCCTCCTTAAGGGCTTCTACCTGTTTACTTGTGTTTTCCTGTATTTCTTTCAGTGAGTTATTTATATCCTCCTTAAAGGACTCTATTGTCTTCATGAGATAGGATTTTAGATCAGGGGGTTCTAGGATTATAGGTTAGGGGATTCTATTAATTATCTAGGATATAAGATAGATTTACAAAACATTCAGCCACAGAAAGTACAAACCATGAAAAACCAATTGAGAACACTTTATGGTTTTCAAAATTTGCTGGGAGACATGAATTGGCTAAGGCCCACAATTGGATTAACATCAAGAGCTAAGTAATTTATTTCAAACCTTACAATGTGATAAAGATTTAAATGGCCCTTGAAAATTATCAGCTGACACTGAAAAAGAATTGTCTCTGTTAGAAAAGAAATTACACAAGGTACACATCAAGATTGTTTGAATCCAAAGATAAATTACATTTTGGTTATTTTGCCCTTTACTCCTCCACCCAAAAGAATTCTTGTGCAAAGAGAAGATAATATTTTGGAAGAATGGATATTTTTAGCACACAAACAGTAAAGATTAAAGAATTGCATAGAAAAGTTTTCTGAATTGATTCTGAAAGAAAAAATGGGATTTCATTAACTAGCAGAAATAGATCCATCAGAAACTGTGGTACCTTTTATTAATGCAGAAATTTCCTCATTGTGGGCAGAAAATAAACATTGGCAAAGGGCTTGCAGTAATTTGGGGAGGGGGAATTAATGACAAATACCCCCCAAGACAAGTGAATTCTGTTTACAAAAAGAACCTAATTGAATTCTCCCTCATACAATAAAAGAAACACCAATCTCTGGAACCCCTACATTCTATACTGATGCAAATAAATCAGGAAAGGCAGGTTATAAGTAGAAAAAAAAATAAGGTACTCAAAACCCTAATAATTCTGTTCAAAAATCAGAGCTGTATTTTATTCTTATGGTATTCTTAAATTTATCATAATCTGTTAATATAGTTTCTGACTTTCAATGTGCAGAAAAAGAGTTTTGTATATAGAAACTTATGAAATTATTCAGGATGGCTCAGAATTAACTTCACTGTTTATTCCACAACAACAAGTGGTCAGCACTAGAAATAGTCCATTATATATAATACATATCATATCCCATATGGGTCCACCAGGCCTTCAAGCACAATAGTGATGAAATTGATCATCTATTAATAGAAAATGTACTAGAAGCTTCAGACTTTCACTTTAAAAACACCATGTTAACATGATCCATTCAAAGGTTTTAAAGAAAGATTTTTCTATCACTTGGAAAGCCAGGGAAATTATAAGTAAATGTCCAACTTGTTTTTTGTATAACCAAACTTTACTACCTGAAAGATGTAACCCAAGGGTACACAAATAAATTAAATCTGGCAAATGGACACACTTCATTTTGCAGAGTTTGGAAAATTAAAATATGGACACCATATCATAGACAACATAGTCACAATTTCAATGGGCTTTAAGTTCTGAAAGGGCTGGCTCTGTAATTACCCATTTATTAGAAGTTATGGAAATACCTGTACAAATTAGGATTCAGCATACATCTCCAATAAAATGAAACAATTTTTGCATACTATAACACAAAGCATTTTATGGATATACTACACAATTCTACAGGACAAGCAGTTGTAGAGAGATCTAATCATACTTAAAGAGGGATGTTTAACAAACAAAATGGTATAAAGTAAACCCTCAGAGATAGATTACATAATGCTTTACGGTTTTTATTTATTTATTTATTTATTTATTTATTTATTTATTTATTTGTTGCTTTTCTTACAGGTCTATATATTCAACTCTCAATTCACAAACCCTCTACACAACAAGAATACATTAAATGGACAAAGATACAAATTGCCCTTCTATATGAGATATTAGACTTATAAAATTCTTAATGTTTATAAGCTATTTAATGCCAATCAGTCCCACCTGGGTCTAGCTGGTCCTTGGGAACCTCCATGTTGTGATGAAGGACCTCTACCCTCTCTACATAATGCTTTATTAACTTTAAATTTTTTGAATGCTGTGATGGTTTCCATATGCTTGGCCCAGGAAGTGGCACTATTAGAAGGTGTGGCCTTGTTGGAGGAAGTGTGTCACTCTGGAGGGTGGGCTTGGAGACACTCCCCCTAGCTGCCTGAGGATGTTCCTGGCTTTTTGAATGAGGATATAGAACTCTCAGCTCCTCCTGCACCATGCCTGCCTGGATGCTGCCATGCTCCCACCTTGATGGTACTGGACTAAACCTCTGAACCTGTAAGCCAGCCACAGTGAAATGTTGTCCTTTATAAAACTTGCATTGGTCATGGTGTCTGTTCACAGCAATAAAAACCCTAACTAATACAAATGCTAATAAACATAAAAACAGCTGCTGAAAGACATTAGACTATGGAAAAAACTGCTGAACTAGCTCAGCCTGTTTATATTAAAGATGTTCTAACTTCAAGTTAGAAGGGGGAAAATATGTTACACTAGGGGAGAGGCTTTGGTTTTGTTTCCACAGGAAAAGATGTGGATTCCTTTTACACTGACAAAAAATCAGATTTGACAGAGGAAATTCCCTGATCCTGACAAGAAGAAGAAGGAGAAGAAGGAGAAGAAGGAGAAGGAGGAGAAGGAGGAGAAGGAGGAGAAGAAGGAGGAGAAGGAGGAGAGGAGGAGGAAGAGAAGAAGGAGGAGGAGGAGGAGAAGGAAGAGGAGGAGAAGGAGAAGGAGGAGGAGGAGGAGGAGGAGGAGGAGGAGGAGGAGGAGGAAGAGAAGAAGAAGAAGAAGAAGAAGAAGAAGAAGAAGAAGAAGAAGAAGAAGAAGAAGAAGAAGAAGAAGAAGAAGAAGAAGAAGAAGAAGAAGAAGAAGAAGAAGAAGAAGAAGAAGAAGAAGAAGAAGAAGAAGAAGAAGAAGAAGAAGAAGAAGAAGAAGAAGAAGAAGAAGAAGAAGAAGAAGAAGAAGAAGAAGAAGAAGAAGAAAACAGGAGGTAACATAAATTGCTGATCCCCCTACATGGGAACTGCTCTGAGCCAGGTTTATACATAAAAATGTCTCCAGCCAGAACTTCAGCTATGTATAGCCCATAAATCTTGTTGGCTACAAAATCCTCAAGACTTAGTTTAGCTTGCCATCCTTTTAAATGGCACAAGATAGAAAAGTTTATTACAGTTTGGTTAAACAATTAAATTAACTTATAAAGAAAGACAGATGCCTTACCTGCACAAGCAGAGAGCAGAAAATCTTTAACTGAAGTATGCATACTGCACACTTCATACATGTCATTGTAGACATGTGTATTACCTGTAAGAGGTATATGCTTACAGGTACCAATGAAGGCAATGCAGCTCTGAAAAGATTCACCCTCAGAGACCAGGACAGTTTCAAAATGGCTACCTAGATCATCCAGCCTCACAGACTGTTTCAATCAGAACTTTAGTTAAGCCCTGAACATACTCAGCATCGAGAGACTAGACAGCAAATGATAAAGCTAGCTTTCTTAAGAATGACCAATATCCCAATTTCCTTGGGCCCTACAAAATGGAAAAATGATGCCCCCAATCAGTAAGAAGCAATTATAAGAGAGTTCCACCCCCCACATTCCCAAGAGATGGGATGGATGGGGTTTGGTCAGTGGATGATGAATCTTTGTTGTCATTTAGTGGGGTTCGTGACAAGTTGTCTTGGTCAAGGAAAAAACAAAATGAGGGAGGTTAGTTAGAAACAGTGGTTTCTTTTTCTCTTTCCTAGTCTTTCCTCTATCCTTCTTCCCTACTATCTAGGTAAGAGGAAAAGAATGGGGGAGGTGTGAAAGAAAATGGGGAAGTATAGAAATAATACAGAAATAATAGGACTAACATATACATTATTAAATCTACTCTTAAACTATAGAGCTATAATTAACTAAAAATCTAATATTGGTATAGATAGCTCTTTGTATATTGATATAAAATTAAGGTTACATTTGGTTACAATGGTATAGATCTTTGTATATTGATACAAAAATAAGGTTATATTTTGTTACAACATACTATGTATCAACTCTTTTTAATGTATTCTACCTATGTCATTCCTAAAAATGCAATGATAAATTCTAGTCCTTTTGAAATCTATTACAAACTACTTAAGACAATATAAAAATCAGACAATCAAACTCATGACCATGTTAGATACTAGTATAGTTTATTACAGACATATGTTTCCAAAGTTAAACAGATAGTAAATAGCTAGAAACTAACAATTCAGATATACTATTAATAAATGGTCTTCAAAAACTTTAGAGGTGTACAGAATATGGCATTTAAAATGTTTTATTATTAAAGAATTTGTTTTTTACCTTAAGACAGCTCCTGGAAGCACTCCCATTCTACTTCAAGGTGGATGAACATTGAAGAATCTCCTTATAAATTTTGCTTCATATGTGCCAAGGTGCCACTGGGCAAGAAACTACCCTTGCTTCAACTGCTGAGAGTATGCTGTTCAAACTGGACAAACAAGACACAGGGACATCTACTACTGAGCTTTGCCAAAACAGGGTAAGATTCATAATTTCTGCTTCACAGAAAAAAAGTCTGTCACATATTCTGAAGGTGATGCTCCAACATCAAATTGGAGGAATTGTCCTGGCAGCCTTTGTCATTTCTATAGTTTTAGAAGCTGTTTGCCTGAACTTCCTGCATACGCAGGTAATATTTATTCCTTTTCAGGTTTATGATGGGGTTGAATAAGCCAGGAGCTAGGAGAGGAACAAGAAAAGGCCGTGGCCTAAGCATTTACTCATAATTAAGTAAGTCTCTCAGTCATTATTTCAGGATCTGGGGCACAGGCGGTAAAGCCTGTAGATACAAGTAAGCAGCATCTTCCATGGCCTCTACATCAGCTCCTGCCTCAAGGTTCCTGTCCTGTTTCAGTTGCTATCCTGACGTCTTTTGATAATAAACAGCAATGTGGAAGTGCGAGCTAAATAACCCTTCCCTTTGGTCATGGTGTTTTATCACAAGCATAGAAACCCTACCTAAGATGGGGTATATTATATGTCTATGGGTTTGTTTTGTTTTGTTTTGTTTTGTTTTGTTTTGTTTTTGGTTGGTTGGTTTTTTTTGGATGCTAGGAACTGAACCTAAGTCCATATGCCAGATGTCTTGTTTAGCACTGAGCTGTATGCCTGGCTTCTGTGTGTGTGTTTGTGTGTGTGTGTGTGTGTGTGTGTGGTTTTTTTTTTTTTTTTTTTTTTTGGTGTGTGTGTGTGTGTGTATCTAAATTACCAGCATCATTATCTTTGCCTTTTGGGCCCATTTTTAATGACCCTAATAAGTGTTCTGTGAGTTTAAGTACTGCAGCACCACAGGGAAGGTAGTTTATACAGTGTGTAATGCACTAAATTATTGTTTAAGTGTAAATTACTGTGCTTAAGAGATCTACAAAACAAAAATACCTCTAGCCTTTACACCCCACTTGCACAAGGACAGATAACCTCCAGGAATGCTGAAGGCCATTCCTGTCACCTGTTTTCACTTCTGTAAACAAGCTTGGTTATGCCAATTGCATAGGATGTGTACCTCATTACACATAGGCAGGAGGTCTCTGTGCAGGAAGTTTATCAGTATGTATGCTTGCCCCTTATCGGATAAAGGTGGGAAATATAAATAGTCTTGTGAGTTTTGCCTTTACAAGTCTGACTAATGTCAACCAGGACTCAGAATGTCTTATCACTGGGCTTTCTGGTCACAGGATTCAGTTTAATAGGAATTCAAATGTTTTTTTAGGTGTGGATAATATTAAAGTTGTTTTATGCTGTTATACTTTTTTGAAAAGCTAGCTCTGGAGTTACATTATGGTTTTCTCCTCCGAAGACCCAAGCTTGCATATTTATAGTTTCTTCTCTGTGCTATGCCAGAGAAGCCACCTGACTTTGTGACAAGGAAAAGAGATCAAAGAGAAACAGCCAAATAAATAAATAAATAAATATTATTGGTTTCATTTCACTGCCTAAAACTTTTGCTAAGATAAAAACCTTATCTAAAGATTCTTGGGGGTAACCTTTATTTATCACATTGTGTAAAGATGTGTCTCTATATTTTTAGGTGTTAATTCTGTACCAGCAGAGAGCTAAGCGCAGGCAGGATTTTGGTATTGTCATTTCTGTGGCCCACCACTAGTTTTCTATTTTGTAAGTGTTTGTCCTTCCTCACCCACCTCTAGGCAATCTAGAGACGCATCAGAGGCCATCTCACTGCTGATTAATCATAAGATGTGATGGTGGGGCAGGAAGATGGAGAATGGAACTTCCAGAGGAGTGATGGAAGCAGAGAAAGCAGACGTGGGAACTCAGGAGCAGACATGAAAAAGGACGGGCAGGGGACAGAGTGCATTAGGGAAGCATGTGGTGAGTCGGAGGCTAGACTAATTGGGTTCTGTTTTAATGAGACTGCCCCAGCCAAAAACCTAAACATTAAACTCTAATGGAAGTCTCATAGAGTTATCGGACCACTGGCAGGTCTGAGAAAGCCCAGCAATAAAGATTTGTAAGACTATTCTGTGAACTTTCTGTACCTGAAGATTTGAAAGTATTTTTGTGTATGTTTAAAAATATGTTTTTTAAAAGTTAGCTTAAAACTCATAACCACAGAGGTTTGATACTTAAAAGTCTATACATAGGGTAATTTTATGGCCTGACACCATCTTCGGATATAAGCAACACTGACATCTTAGCTGATAACTCCCATCAAGATAGAGGTATACATGTGGTTGGCAGCCATATTTACTAAGGTTAGAGAGAGTAAGTACCATGTGACTTTACCACCATTTTTATTAAAGGTGGTCACATGGCATAAACCAACCAATGAGGCAATAACAGATCTCCAAGACATTTTGGATTAAGATATATTTTTTGGGGGGGGGCGTGAGGGGGGTATGATAATTCTTGTTCTGAAAAGTGGTAGAAACAAAGTCAGTATAAAAGATGGAATTTTAAAAGAATGCTTGTTTAATAGGATATTAAAGCTGCACCTCCATCTGCTCATATACAAGAACGGACCGTATGTTGGCAACCAAGCTTTGTCATGTAAGAATCACCTGGGTGTTATTAATTTTAAAGACATGAAGGCATAATGGAGAACAGCTGAGGCTTGGCACTATGTGGCAGGGCTGGAGTTTCTAAAAGAGAGCACCGAAGAGGCTATTGGTGAAAATTCAGCCCAGCTGCAATAGGGGACCTCAGCAGTTTTGGAGAAGCCAGTGCTATCTGATGACCACCAAGAACATTCGCAATGGAGCCAGCGGGAGCCTAGAAGATGGGCTGCATGTGTTGCCAAGGGTAGAGCTAGAGAGGTGCCCATGAGGGAGAGCCCTGACTTAGAACTTCCCACTGGGCCTTAGAGAAAGTCCCTGAGTCCCCCTCTCTGCCCAGCCAATTAATATAAATGTCACCAGGACCACCAATCACTACATCAAGCCTAGTTGCTGTTGCTATAGTCTGCCCTCAAAAAATTGTATAAAAAGCTTATGAAAGAAAGAGAAGAGGTGGCCTCTCCTCTGGGTGCAGGACACCCCAGCACACTGGAACAAGAAAATCTTGCTTTTGCATAGAACTCTGTTCTTGAGTCTCATTTGGGGGTCTCCCGGTAGCTAAGACTCACTTTGAGTCTTCCATCCAAGCCTTTTGGGGAAGCCTGGAAGGACTGAGAGTGAATCCCAGCTGAGCATTGAGCTGTTTGCATTGTTGAAGTTCAGTTTTGCTTTGTTCAGATTATAGTTGTCCCTGTTTTTTTCTCTTTTGAACTGAATAGGCATTTCATTTCTTTTTTAATGTTGTAGGAATCCACAGATGATGGAATCCGGCCAGGATCATCCCAGGATTCCCAGAAAATAGTGACAGGTCACATTTGGCATGGCTTATAGAACCCATAAGGCTTCCATATTTCCTGTCAGGTCCAATCGGGGACAAGCATATATCCTGACAGACTTCCTGCCCCTGTACCTTCCCTCCTGCATGTGACCAAGCTCATCTGGTACAGTTGGCTCAAACAAACTTGTTGGAGGGGGGTGAAAATGTAAACAATAGCCCCCAGCATTTTAGGAAGTTGTAACCATTTGGGCTTTTCTATGCCCACTTCAGTTCCCAAATAATAATAAGGAGGCTTATATTTATTTAATAGCTTTTGGTCTTAACATAGGCTTGCTCCCAACCAGCTCTTAACTCTCTGTTATGATAATCTAAGTGTTTATGTCAATCTAAATTCTGCCTCGTGGCTGTTCTCTTACCTCTCTTCAGTTTCATACATCCAACTTCTTCCATGTCCGGCTGGTGCATCTCCCTCCTCTGACTCTTTCCCAGAGTTCTCTCTGCCAGATGTCCTTTTGGTATAAGCCATAAGCATTTTATTTTAACCAATCAGAAGGTACCTTAGGCAGGCAAGGAAGGACAGAGATACATCTTCCCACGGTATATACACAAACATTACTCTAACAGGAAGTATTTATCCTTGAGCAAGGACAGTTTTGTTTCATGAATCTTAGGGACAGTAATTAAAACTTAAACCATGACTGTGGAGGCGCTTACAGTGTCTCTGTAATCTGTTGACTTGAGTCCTCCACATAAATACTCAGGAGTGGTTTAGCTGGGTTATGTAGTAATCTACATCTAGTTGTTTGTTTGTTTGTTTATAATCAAGACAGGGTTCCATTACTGAGAGGGGGAAGTAGACACAGGGTCCCACTCCTAACCAAAAAAACCTTTGCAACTGATCTCTGCTGGCAAAGAAAAAAAAAAAAAAAAAAAAAAAAAAAACAGTTTAGGCCCAGAAGCAGTTAGCCGAAAAAGAACTCACTCTTTCTTCTCAGTTTTACAAAGCATTTAGATTTTTTAAAACTGGATTTTTTATGTTTTTATTAATATGTAATCTTTAAAAAACGTAAATAAATGGCCACTAACATTAAACACCAGAAAATAGGATATTTCTTCCTTATGACGAAAATGACCTAACACTAAACACCAGAAAATACGATATTTCTTCCTTATGATGAAAATTACCTAAGCAGTCTGGCAAAAAGCTTATAAACACCTTTCCTCACCTATGGTCTATCAGAGACTAAGAATGTATGTCTAGCCACAGTGAACCAAGGGTGAATAAAATCACAGATAGTGAAACCATAGATGGAGAGGGCAGAGAGAATAGGAAGCAAGGAGAGTATTGGGGTGAGAGAACACTGTATATCCCCACACACATGCACCCACACATGAACACACACATGCAAATCCATTTTTCAAAGTGAAAACATTTTTCTTAAGTACTCAATTAAGGAGCGCTCAACTTGTGTCTTAGGGTTTTATTGCTGTAAAAAGGCACCATGACCAAAGCAATTCTTACAAGAACAACATTTAATTGGGGTTGACTTATGGATTCAGAGGCTCAGTTCATTTTCATCAAGATGGGAGCATGGCAGTGTTTAGGAAGGCAAGGCACAAGAGAAGCTAAGACATCTTGTTCCAAAGGCAAACAGAAGATTGGCTTCAAGGCAGCTAGAAGGAATGTCTCAAAGCCCACCCCAAAGGCAACACACTTCTCCATCAAGGCCACACCTACTCAAACAAGGCCACACTTCCAAATAGTGCCACTCCCTGGGCCAAGCATATTCAAACCACCAATCTTTCTTAGGGTGTTACCCCTTGGCCAGACAATTGGCCTTGCTCAGCTGAAATCTTAGGTCTCCACCCAGGCCAGAGGACCACTAGGACTACTGACATTCACTGCAGACATCACATTACTCCTTCTAAAGGCTCCTTGGGATCACTTATAAGCTGAGTCTGAGATCTGAGACTCTCAGATGCTCTTAGCATGTCTAGCCTCTTGCAAGGATGAAGCTGCTAAGAGTCCCAGGGGTATTTCTGGTACTTAGTCAAGAGACAAGATGGTTACTTTCCTTGGGGTCTTTTTGTCTTAACATGCCTAGCCAAATCTTACCTCCTGTCTTCATCATCCTCCTTTCCCAAAAGGTAACCCCAACTGCCATTATGGACTTGGGGCAACAGCCAGACTGGCTCCTCCCAAGTGAATGGGGGTGTCGGGTACAGCAGTCAGGGTACCCTCCAGTGGGCCTACCTAAACGACTCCAAAAATGCATCCAAAGTTTTGTTATATACCAGCCAGGATTTCTTCCAGACTGGAGCAGGCACCGATGCCGAACATGTTTGGAAACGGGCCACTGAAGGAGACATTAAGGCTACTGGCAAATGAGGTGTGGGAGAACACTGCATGCTCCTGGCCAGCTGTGGAGGAAGAGCAGAAAGGGAGTGAAGAGGGAGCTGTAGAGGCCACAGAGGGTCATTCTCTGTCCATTCTCACATGTTCCCAGCCAGAGCTGAGCCAAGAAGGGGCTTCTTGTCTGAAGCTGATGGGACATATCTGAGGCCCTACAGACTAGATACCCAGTCCCCTTGAGAGCTGACTCCCACTCATCCTCGGGGATGCTGAACAGTTTTTCCAAACAGTCAGATATGCCCACCCAGGTGGGAAACTGCCTCACTCTGGCTTCATGCAGACTGAGCCAGCCGACCTCAGTGGGGACTTGAGCTCTGAGGACCTCAGGGTAGGCCCCAAGTAGAGAGACTCAGGCTTTGACAACAGAGTCCCAGCTCTGCTGACCCCCTGCTTCCTGCTAACCTTCTTCCTTCCCTTCCAGTTTTCCTTCCCTACCAATGTAATCTTGAGGAACCTGTGGCTAAATATTTGGTCCTATTATAAGCAGGCAATAGATTACATTTACTCCTCTAAATCTCTCACCTCAAATACCTGCTCCCAAGCCCCATTTCTTGACTTGCACGGCCTGACCAGTCATCCCTCAGCCACAGATACTTCGCGTTATTAATGTATAGCTCACGTCTCTCTCTAGCTTCAAGATCTCCAAGGTTTAGGAAAGACAGTGAAATCCCAAACGTTCCTTTCCCTCCATTACACGGTTCTTCCTGATGTCTAACCATGGTCTTTTAGTTCAGGTTAATGGAGAGGAATCAGCTGCAGAGTACAAACAGCTGTGAGCTCTGAATTTGCTGAAAGCTGATTGTGAACCAGTCGGAACCAGTCTGGCCAATTTGATTGTTCCCTGTCTCTTCAGCTGCGTCAGCTAACCGGCTGCTCCTGATGAATGCCCCATTGCCTGAATCCCTTTCCAGATTTTGACTAGCATCCCAGTCTTCCTGGGCCCTCAAAACTGTGCCCTAAGATCAGCAGTAGTAAAGAGCCATATACTGTCCTATATCTTTAACTACTCCCTGGCATAGAGGACAAAATGACTACCTATAGTTCCCATTGGCATACCAGAAAAGGTGCCTATGTAAAAGCCCAATAGGCCCATATCATTCTATTATGTGGCTATAAGGGGAAAAAATGTTGTTTCTATACAAACCACTCAGGAATCATTAGAAATAATCGGGCTGTATTAGGAAAGCGTTGCAAAAAGGAGGGGGTGACTGTGATGAAATAATGCCTTGTCCTCAGTCTCATTTCCAGGCTCCACCTAGGTAGCAATGGATGTCAGCCATCACAGGGATCTTTGACCCTCCTGGCTCTGTTAGGTGCTGTTGGCTCTTATGACCAGCCAGCACAGTCAGTCACTGGGGTTCTCCAGAGGTGGAGGAGGATTAAAAAAGAAAGAGAAGATTAGACAGAACTGCAGCCTGACCCCCAGCCAGTTGTGAGACTGAAAGGTGCGTTTGGTTCTTCCAGTTTCCTTTTATACCACTTTAATTACATGCTTGTAATAACAAGGTCAGTTCTAGGTTAAGGAAACAAGACAATGAACACAAACAAACAGGGAACAAGCCAGGCAACAAACAAAATCCCACAATCTCGGTTTCTAAGGGCTAATTAAGGATGACCAGGATTATCTGAGCCTGCTTCCCTGTCCTAGCCCAAAGTCAAGTTATTTCCTGAAGCTTTTTTTTTTTTTTTTTTTTTTTTTGTTCTAACCTAAAATCAGATTCCTCTCTGAGCTTACTTCCTTGTCCTGGCCCATTGTCAAATCATCCTTGCCAGGCGACCCCAAAAGCTCTCCAAAGTCTTGCATCATTAATGTCTTAACTAGACAAATCCTACCATTAGGCTGATAGTTATTAGATCCCAATATAAACAGGTACCCATTTGACTTAAGATACAATCCGAGAGGGGCAGATGTGATAATTATGTTATTTTTTAATTACTGTGTCTAAGAGAACCAGGAAAAAAAAATGCCTCCCCTTGCTCTGGGAGAGATACTGCCCAAAATGCTAGAGGCTAGTGTCTTTGTTTTTGCTCCCCTATACTGGTTTGTTTGGCCCATCTGCACCAGATGTGCTGGATGGTGGGAGGAACATGGGCAGGAATTATGGCAGGATGCATGCCTGTCATATTTGGATGTAGCCCTAATTAAACTCACTGGAACACACACCAGACCGAGACTAGTTGGGACGAGAGGTGATCAGTGGGTGTAAGAGAGAAAAGAGGGGGTGTTGGAAGTAAATTTGATCAAAATATATACATGAATAAAGTGTTCTAACGAAACCTGTCTGGTGCTGTGTAGAGGCTCAGGACTGTGTTTTGCTTTCTCTGTCTGCAGATGGGATGGATCCCTAAGTGGGGCGATCCCTGGTTGGCCTTTCCTTCAGTCCCTGCTCCATTTGCTGTCCCTGTGTTTCCTTTAGACAGGAACAATTCTGAGTTAAAAATTTTGAGATGGGTGGGTGGCCCAACCCTCCTCTGGGGGCCATGCCTATCTACTGGAGGTGGTATTTCAGTTAATGTCATCCCTGTTGGGTGCTGGGAACCTCTCCCCTCCCTGGTGTCTAGGACTTTCTAGTGGTGGCTCCCAGTCGCCCTCGCTCCCTGCGCTACATATTTCTATTCATTTTCCTGAGACGCTCACAAGGACACATCTTAGCTTTGCTAAGAAAAGGTTCAAAACAGGAGCAAACTCTCCGGAACTGTATGTCAAAGCACTACCTATAAACAGACACCCTGCTCTTTGCTCTCATACAGTAAATGCCAGAACAAGAGCTGGCTA
Organism: Micromys minutus; assembly: GCF_963924665.1. Lineage (NCBI taxonomy): Eukaryota > Metazoa > Chordata > Mammalia > Rodentia > Muridae > Micromys > Micromys minutus. The sequence continues at coordinate 23,687,221 of NC_137975.1, forward strand.
GTCCCGACCCTTGCCTAGAGGGCAGTATCACAAGGGCGGGTCTCTGTCGCTCTGTTGGTTGGTTGGCCGCTGTCCAGGCCAATCGCTGATTGGTCAGCAGCGAGTCAGGCTTTAAGCTTTTAGGTCCAAACTCCAGCCTGGCTGGAGGCGCCTCCCGAGAGTCATGGCTGAGTTTCTTGTTAGCTTGCCCGCCCGGGCAGCTGTGTTCCTTCTCCTTTTCGCTACAGTCTCCGGATCCACGGGCCCTGGGAGCAAGGGAAATCGGGGGGCGTCGCGGATCCCTTTCCAGTTCAGCGAGCAGGAGCGCGTCGCTATTAAAGAGGCGCTGAAAGGTGAACCTCCGCCCCCTTGGGCTCAGATGTGGGTCCCTCAGTCCTCAGTCAACCCGACTGCCTCCCTCTGCAGAGGGACCGCTCGGGCTGAAGTTCTACCCGTCACAATTCGGGCAGTCCCAGCCAGTGTTTCCCCATGCGTACCCTGGTCTAGCACGCCACTCGCGTCGGTGTCCCCTTGCCTAGACTGGAGGCTCCAGCGTCTCTTCTCTGTTGGCACCCACCCTACCCCTGCCTGTCTCCAACAACTCTTAAATCTTTTTAACCTTTTAAATCTCTGCGGTGCCTTAAAACTAAACTGGTTAGCCTCGTTACATGATCTTCCCCAGGGCTCCGGCAAAGGACTAAGCTCTGGATAACATTTTTGAGTCAGTAGGACTCGGTGGTTCTGAAGAAAACGAATTATTCCTGGGGTGTAATATGTAACTAGTTCTCCCCTAAAATGAGGACTTAAGGCAACTAACTCATTGGCTTTTCAAGAGAAGAGAGCATTTGTGTAGGCTCGTGGGATGCCTTGTGACCACTGGGCTCACCTTCTCTTTTCTGTTTATTAAGTAATGGATTTAAAAAAAAAAAAAAAAAAACCTGTCTTCGAAAACATACGCAGGCAGACACAGGAATCAAATGCTAATCCACAGTGGAAGATAGATTGTGCGTATAATGGAGTGAGACTCCTGGTAATAGTTTTCCCAAAGCATCTCCCCAGTATCCCTCTGCAAGCTTGGGTTGCCATCATCTGTCTATCATCTCCTTCTTTCTCCTCCTTCCCTCCCTCCTTTATTCCTCCTTCTCTTGTGGATTTGGTTTTGTCTTCTATTTGGGACAGTTTCCTGCCCCTCCAAGGTGCTGGGATTACAGCTGTGCACATTCAGCTATGGGTTCAGACTTTTATCAGAAACACACAACCTCGATCAACCTTAATCCTCCATCTCTGACTGCTGAATCCCAACAGGTGCCATCCAGATCCCCACAGTGTCTTTCAACCACGAGGAATCCAACACCACAGCCCTTGCTGAGTTTGGAGAATATATCCGAAAAGGTCAGCCACAAACTACGGGCTAAGGGTGGCAGACATAAACTGGTGACCTTGTCCTCGACAGGCAATAAGGAAATCTATTTTGTCATTAATTGAAGACAGTCATCTTCTTTGGGGTGTAGAAAAGGGTGAGTCCAGGCATTACAGAGTGGAGGGGAAAGTGAGAATTCATAGATTACCTTTTAACTAAGAACTGGGAACTAGCTATGGGTTTGGGTTTTGACTCGCCAACCTCTTCTGTTAATTTGTATCCATTAATAAAGTCTATCCTTAATAGGTAACACAAGGGATTCTCTCTCTTGTACAAATGTCTAGCACTCTGCCCCAGCACTTCCACCCCTACTACCCTACACATTCATACAACAGCAGGCACTCCACCTAGTAGGCTCCCTTTACAGTAAATATTAACACATTCCTAAGGCCTGCCAGTAACGTGAATGATCTGCCCTGAGAGCCTCCATACCTACATACAGAAGTACAGCTGGGTGGTGCAGTTTTTATCTCCACAAAAACACAGAGTAGAAATGCTCTTATCTTTCTTCATGACAGCATTATTTATAATAGCCTAAAATGGAAACCACCCACATATTCATCACTACACAAATGACCAATTAAAGCATACATAGTTCGTTTTCAGGTGCTGGAAAGATGGTGGCTCGGTGGTTAAGAGCACTGGCTGCTCTTCCAGAGAGCCTGGGTTCGATTCCCAGCATCCACGTGGTACCTTCAGTTTCAACACCCACTTCTCTCCATGAGCACTAGGCACACTAAATGAATAAATAAATCTTTAAAAATTATATCAAACACAACTGTCCATATCCATGGATTATATATGTGTGGATTCAATCAACCTTTGATTGAAAATATTAAAAAGAAGCTAGGCATGGTGGCTCATACCTTTAAGCCCAGAACTTGGAAGGCTGAGAGGCAGGAGGATCATAGGTTCTAGACTTCATGGTTAGAGCCTGTCACAAAACATAAACTTGCTGTGCTAAATAGTTTAATGTCAACTTGACACTGCCTGAAGTCACAAAGAGAACTTCCATCAAGAAAATACTCCATTAGATTAGACTGTAGAGAAGCCTGTGGAGGCATTTTTCTTAGTGATTGATGGATGAGAGCCAGTCCACTGTGGGTAGAGCCATCCCTGGGCTAGTAGTCCTGGATTCTATGAGAAAGAGGGCTGAGCAAGCCTTGTTAAGCAAGCCAGTAAGCAGCACTCTTCCAAGGCCTCTGCTTCCAGGTTTTGTCCCTGTTGGAGATTCTGTTCTCACTTCCTTCAGTAGTAAACAGTGGTAAAAGAAATGTAAGCCAATGAAATCCTTTCTGCCTCCTGTTGCTTTGCTCACAGTGTTTCATCACAGCAATAGTAACCCTAAAACACTTGCATATGTCTTTGCCTCTGTCTGCCCCACCCCCATCTGTTTTGTTTTGGAGACAGGGTGTTATTGTGTGGCCCCAACTAGCCTTCAACTAAGGTCCTCCCTCCCTCGGCCTTCTGAGTCCTGGGACTGCAGGCGCTTGCCCAAGAAATTGTCTTAAAAGAAAAAGATCTTAGAATTTTGAACATAGAAGCCATGTTTACCTCTAAGTAATTTGGATATTAGAAACTATTACATTCATATTTTAATACAACCCTCATCTGTAAAGCTGTTAATGTGTAATAGTGTGATAGGCTAGAATGAGTTAGATCTTGAGCTATTACCCATAGTGTGTGTAGAATCACAGTGGTTGTGGGTCACCATGTGGATGCTGGGAACTGAATCTGGGTCCTCTGCAAGAAAAGCTAATACTCTTAACCTCTGCGCCCTCTCTCCAGCACTAATATTTAATGGTACAGTTGTAAATAGCATATTAAAATAGGAAAGGTTTGATCCTGGAGGGATCTATCTATGTGTGTATATAGTATATTACATATATATATATAATATACATATATATTAAAATGTATGTGCATATATGGAAGAGGAGTTTTAGAAACCAAATAGATCAAAATTTAGACCTCTAACGGCACTCATATTTAAAAAAAAAATACAGAAAGAAAGAAAAAAGGAAACCTGGGAACAGGAAATGGTAGGGAAACAGAAGGAAACTACCCTGTGGCCCTGGCTTGCTTACTGCTTCTTATCCCTCCTCAAGTCTTTCCTACAGTGTTCCGCAGCAGCCTTGTCCAACATGAAGTCGTGGGGAAGTATAGCCACCTGTTCACTGTCCGAGGCTCAGACCCCAGTCTGCAGCCCTACATGCTGATGGCTCACTTTGATGTGGTTCCTGCCTCTGAAGAAGGATGGGACGTGCCCCCGTTCTCAGGCCAGGAGTGCAATGGTTTCATTCATGGCCGGGGTGCGCTGGACAACAAAAACTCAGTGATGGTCTGGAATGTTATGTTTTCTATCTGACTTAGGGCCCAGGGTTGGATCGGGATGGAAGAATTTGGGTGGTTTGGGGGGAGGAAGGAGGTTATATTGAAAGAACTGGTGGTAGAGGGCCTGGATAGTAGTTATCTTTTTTTTTTTTTAACTCCATTTTTCTGAACCTTGATTTCTCAACCATGTAGGAATTGGGGGCAGATGATTCCCTCCCTGCACAGAACCTTTCAGCAGACCTTGACAAATTCATGCTTTTTTGGGTGGTTAGGGGTTTCTACAGAGCTCTGGATCGCCTGAATTTTTTTTCTCTTGAAAGCCAGTGTATCAAATTTTAGTTCCACCATCCCTGAGGAATGCCTCCAACACCCAACTTAGTTAGCGAGCTTTCCTCTTCTTCTGAACCCTAGGCAATCCTTCAGGCTTTGGAGTACCTGTTGATCAGAAACTACAGCCCCAAAAGATCTTTCTTCATTGCTTTGGGCCATGATGAGGAGGTAAGCCACCTTATTCAGTACCTGTCTCGGGGGTCCCTTCTGGAGGTGGGATGCTTCACCCTCATCCAGGATGCCCATCGCTGCTGGGGTTCCATGAAGTACTATAGCCGTTTGCCAGTTTCTCTGTGTGTCTGTGTGACAGAGTCAAACTCCTGCTAATATCGAAGGCAAACAGATAGTATGGCAATTCTGCCAAAAAAAAAAAAAAAAAAAGAAAGAAAAGAAAACCCTAAGTACAAAAGAAAGAGAATCGGGGGTTTCCCTTGCGGTGAAGCCACCTGAACGATGGCTTCTCTGCCTAGGTCCCAGTTTCATTTATGAAATTAGTAGGGCCCAGATGGCCTCTGACCCTGGACAATTCTGGGAGAGAATCATCTCAGGCTCTGCCCCACAGAATAAGACTAGGAAGGAAGGTTCTGGAGTGACAAGTGAATTTGCATTTGCTGTCTGTTTCTGGCTGAAAAAGACTGGTTTGGGTCTTCTGTCTACAGGTGTCTGGGACCAAGGGGGCTCAGCAGATCTCAGCACTCTTACAAGCAAGGGGTGTCCAGCTAGCCTTCCTTGTGGATGAAGGGAGCTTTATCTTGGAAGACTTCATTCCAAACCTCAAGAAGCCGGTTGCCATGTAAGTGGAGCACTCCTACCTTCCACACTTTTGAAGAGTTATCACTCCATCTGAGGTGAATGTGGCCTGCCATCTGTAACGCTCACCTCTGATCCTCTCCCACAGGATTTCAGTCACTGAGAAGGGTGCCCTTGACCTCATGCTGAAAGTGAACATGACCCCAGGCCACTCTTCAGCTCCCCCAAAGGAGACAAGCATTGGCATCCTTTCTGCCGCTGTCAGCCGGTAAGCAGCTGCTGGCTCCGCTCCCGGGATGGCCTTGGATGGAAGACTGGGCGCTTACCCACTCTGAGACTGACGAGCCAGCTTCTGCTTCCTGCTGTGAATCTGGCCTGGGGAGAAGAGGTGCAGGCTACAGAAGGGACAAAGCCACCCATATCCAGAACAGTCTTGGGATCTAAAGATCTATCAGTATAACCTAGAGGGCATGCAGGAGACAAAAGACAAAAGCCAAGCCCAAGCCTTAGTCTGGTAATCTAGAGCCTAGCCAAGCAGTAAAGCTGTCTAGATTCTCCTGCTGCTCTGGCAGGAGGACAAAGAGAAATAAGGGACACTGGATGTGGATGAAGAGTCAGGATTTGCAAGAGTAACACTATTCGTGTCTAGGTTCTCTTAGCAAAGTAAAAAGAAAGCATATTGACTAGTTTGTCAACTTGACAAAGCTAGAGTCACTGGAGAGGAGGAAGCATCAACTGAGAAAATGCCTCCATAAGACCTAGTTGTATCAAAACCAATTTGCCTAGCTAGTGGTCAATGTGAGAAGACCCACCCCATTTGGGGTAGTGTTACCCCTGGGCTGGTGGTCCTGGGTGTTCTAAGAAAGCCGGCTGAGCAAGCCATAAGGAACAAGCCAGTAAGCAGCATTCCTCCACGGTCACTGCATCAGCTCCTGCCTCCAGGTTCCTGCCCTGTTTGAGTTCCTGTCCTGACTTCCTTATGTGATGGACAGTGATGTGGAAGTGTGTAAGTCAAATTAACCCTTTCCTCCCCATGTTGCTTTTGGCCAGGGTGTCTCCTCACAGCAGTAGTTAACCCTAACCAGAACAGAGAGCTGTGTTCATCAGATAGTGAATGAACTGTTTATCACGGCTGTGTGTCAGGCAGTACAGGAAAAAAGTGAGATGGCCTCTGTCCGAAGGAAGGCCCAGTTCGTACAGTCAACCCACAGTCCTAGCACAGTTAGGTAAGTGCCATGAGACCAGACACAGCACAGAGAAGCAGAGCAAAGGCAGGACATGTGCCTGACTCACACCTGTGACCAAGGATTAGACCTCTGCTTTCTCAGCTCGGTTGGCAGAGGTGGTAGGCAGGCTCATGACTACATAGGGTTGTTGAAACGTTTACCCTCTCCCTTATCTTCAGGATGCTGGTCTTTGTCTGGGAAAGGCCTGATCCTGAGAACTCTGCTTCTCTTCCAGACTGGAGCAGGCACCGATGCCGAACGTGTTTGGAAACGGGCCACTGAAGGAGACATTAAGGCTACTGGCAAATGAGGTGTGGGAGAACACTGCATGCTCCTGGCCAGCTGTGGAGGAAGAGCAGAAAGGGAGTGAAGAGGGAGCTGTAGAGGCCACAGAGGGTCATTCTCTGTCCATTCTCACATGTTCCCAGCCAGAGCTGAGCCAAGAAGGGGCTTCTTGTCTGAAGCTGATGGGACATATCTGAGGCCCTACAGACTAGATACCCAGTCCCCTTGAGAGCTGACTCCCACTCATCCTCGGGGATGCTGAACAGTTTTTCCAAACAGTCAGATATGCCCACCCAGGTGGGAAACTGCCTCACTCTGGCTTCATGCAGACTGAGCCAGCTGACCTCAGTGGGGACTTGAGCTCTGAGGACCTCAGGGTAGGCCCCAAGTAGAGAGACTCAGGCTTTGACAACAGCATCCCAGCTCTGCTGACCCCCTGCCTCCTGCTAACCTTCTTTCTTCCCTTCCAGTTTTCCTTCCCTACCAATGTAGTCTTGAGGAACCTGTGGCTATTTGGTCCCATTGTAAGCAGGTAACAGATTAAGTTTACTCCTCTAAATCTCTCACCTCAAATACCTGCTCCCAAGCCCCATTTCTTGACTTTCACGGCCTGACCAGTCATCCCTCGGCCACAGATACTTTGCGTTATTAATGTATAGCTCACGTCTCTCTCAGGGTTGAAGATCTCTAAGGTTTAGGAAAGAGAATGAAATCCCAAGCTTTCCTTTCCTTCCATTTTACAGTTCTTCCTGATGTCTAACCATGGCCTTTTTGGTTCAGGCTCATGGAGAGGAATCCCATAACAAATGCCCTGGTGAGAACTACGACAGCCCTCACCATATTCAATGCAGGAATCAAGGTAAGAGGATCCAGTTCCTCCAGCCACACCTGCACCTCCATCCCTTAACTTTATCTGAGACCTTTCCCTTCCTGAGGTGGCCACAGTATGAATAACAGGAAGGGCCAGCATTGTCCCTTGCCACTCTTCCTTGCCATCAGTTAGATAAGTCTCAAGAGCAAAGGTTCCACAAAGGCCCCCAGGCCACTGAGCATGCTGGTCACACCAATCCAAGTACATGTAGAGGTGGCTGGGGCAGTTGTGTGTCCTAACCTGAACATAACTCCATTTGCTTTCCATTTCCATAGTACTTCGTCTTATACACAATACTTCCAACCCTTCTTTACCATTAAAGGTCTTTTTGTTTGTTTGTTTGTTTGTTTTTAAGATTATTTCATGTATGTGAGTACACTGTTGCTGTTTTCAGACACACCAGAAGATGCTGTTGGGTGTCATTACAGTTGGTTGTGAGCCACCATGTGGTTGCTGGGATTTGAACTCAGGACCTCTGGAAGAGTAGTCGGTGCTCTTAACCACTGAGCCATCTCTCCAGCCCCTCTTTTATTTTTATTCACTTGGGGGTTTTTTGGCAGTGCTAGAGATCAAGCCTGTGGTCTTCTACCCAGGGAGAGCTCTACCCCTGAGTGTGATCACCAACCAAGTAGAATCTTTCCTTAAACGTCTTTGTTTATAAAGATTTATCGCCCAAATTAATTCAGTGGGTGATTAATGTATGCTCCCCTGATATAAGTTCAAAGAGATACTGGCTTGCCACTTATGAAATCTATGATATCTTTTCTCAAAATCCACCTCAGTAAGTATAATTTCTATATGCGTCTTATTTCCTATAATTAAGAATCACTAATCTGATAAGCCTTGATTCTTTACGGACAGTAAGTTGGCCCATATGCAGTTGCACTGTTTAGTAATAGGTATCTCTTGTTAATGAACCAAGCCTATCCAATGTAGCCATTGGGCTTTGAAGAGACTTAGACCCACCCATAGTTATCAGTGTCACCAGCACAAATCCATGGGCCATCATTTTCCAGAAGTACCATAGGATCCAGAAAAGCTGTACTATCCTGGAACCAAAATTTGATTTGGGTTTAAAGTTTTGTTTTGTATACAGTGTTGCACTGCGTAGCCCTTGCTGGCCTACAATTTAGTATGTAGTTCAAGTTGGCCTAAAACACACAGATACCTACCTGCCTCTGCCTCCTGAGTGCTGGGAATAGAGGCCTATGCCACCACAGCCAGTCCTAAGCTTCGTACAAGTAAATGATGCCTCCAAGTTTACTTCTGGCTTAAGAAACCTGACCCAGCCTAGATTATCTTCACCAGCTGCTGTTCCAAATAGTCAGATATTTCCAGCTCTGCACCTGTATATTAGCCCCGTACTCTTGCATTTGACCTGTGGTTTTTCTCCCCATGGGATTTGCAGGGTACTCCATTTAATTCTACTAGAACTATGCTGGTAAGCATCACCCCAACTGCCAGCTGGGAAAGCAGAGGAACGGTGAGGCAGCAGGTAGTGAAAAGCACACTGCCAGATTGTAAATAGTCCAGCATATTTCTCTACCCAGTGCTTTTGGGTTTCTTAGCAGTTCACAGAAAGATAAAGGAAATCTCTTTCAAGACATAGAAGAAATGGCCCTATAACCTGTAGCATACTATAGTAGAAACCCTTGAGACTCGGGGTCTTCCACCACAAATGAGTACTAATGTTGACAGAAATGTCCAAGGTGTCCTGAGAACACAAGAAGCCTCCCAATGGCATGGGGCAGAGTTCTCTGGGCAGTTGCAGGGAGAGCAGTCCTGCTCTGAACTGCTCTGTGATTCCTCTGGGACCATTAAGTACAGAGATCTCATCGAAAGCAGAGAGAGAGACCCTAAAAGTGAATGTAATGGTGGGTCTTTGGAGAAGCCCACGGCAGACTCCAGATTAAACCAGAGCAGCTGCTTCCGTTCCTCTTGGTGGGAGTTGGTGTTTCCTGGGAAGGGGCTGGCTCTGGAAGATATTCAAGTTAGATAACATGGTTCTCTGTCTAGGTGAATGTCATCCCCCCATCGGCTCAGGCTACAGTCAACTTCCGAATTCACCCTTCGCAGACAGTACATGAGGTATGTGCTTATGCTCCAAAGAGCAAGTCCCCCATCGAGAAGTAGGACCCTCAATAGCAACGGTTTTGTTTTGAAAAGTCCATATGTACCAACTATATAGGATGGGAGACATCTGGTTTGGGAAACAAATACACATGAATGTTAGTGATTAGTAGTATATCTTTACAGTGGCCTATGGGATTGCTGCTTGGTACCATCCTTAGGTAGACAGATGTGTGCACTCATACCACCCAGTAAAGCAGGAACTGTACTGTCCTCACTCGGCTAAGGAAAGCTGGGGTGCGGCACGACTGAATGGCTAAGCAGTGTGCCTGTGAATGTGTGTCCAATCACCCAGCTCCAGGGTTCCTTCTGCAACTCTTCTACTGCTGCTGTAATAATCAGGGGCAAGCAGACCCCCACAGGACCACTGCAAAGCCAGCTCGAAGATCACATAGTCTTTTATTATTAATAGAAATTCAAGGTGGTATTAAAGAACCATTAAGGGCTGGAGAGATGGCTCAGTGGTTAAGAGCACTGACTGCTCTTCCAGAGGTCCTGAGTTCAAATCCCAGCAACCACATGGTGGTTCACAACCATCTGTGATGGGATCTGATGCCCTCTCCTGGTGTGTCTGAAGACAGCTAGAATATACTCATATAATCTTTAAAAAAAAAAAAAAAAAAAAAAAAAAAGAACCATTAAGATGTTGCTAAGAGGGGCTGGAGAGATGGCTCAGTGGTTAAGAGCACTGACTGCTCTTTTAGAGGTCCTAAGTTCAAATCCCAGCAACCACAAGGTGGCTCACAACCATCTGTAATGAGATCAGATGCCCTCTTCTAGTGTGTCTGAAGACAACTACTTATATACATATAAGAAATAAATCTTTTTTTTTAAAAAAAATGATCTTTAAGATGTTAAGGCTAAAGAGTAGGGTAAATGAGAAAGTTTGAAACCAGCCTGGGCTAGGGGCTTTGCCTCAAAAACAGAACATATGAACAACACCAAATGAGCTAAGCGGGGTGTGGGGGGGGGGGAGAGACAGAGAGGCAATAATAATTAAGGAATAAGAGGCCATAAATTTTCGAAAGAATACAGGAGGAGTTAGAGGGTGGAGAGGTACAAATCTAGTATTCATGAAATTCTCAACAACAGAACCAAGTAGACCAGTGAAAAGCAGCCAGGGCTGGGGAAATGGCTCAGGAGGAAGTGCTTGCCTTGTAAGCATGAGGACCTCAGTTTGGATTCTGCACCCACAGACAAGCCAGGCAAGCAGTGCACCTCTGTAACCCAGCACTTGGGGAGCACAGATGGGAGGATCCTTGGAGCTTGCTGGTTACCGGTCAGTCTAACTGTTAGTGAGCTCTCAGGCCAGTATGAAATGGAGCATGCATTTAACCCAAGTGCTTGGGAGACGAAGGCAGGTAAGACTCTGAGTTCAAGGCCAGCCTAGTGTATTTAGCAAGTTCCAAGCCACCTGCTTTAGTCAGTGTTATTGCTGTGAGGGGACACCACACCACAGCAATGCTTATAAAAGGAAGCATTTCATTGGTGCTGGTTTACTGTTTCAGAGGCTTAGTGTAGTATCATCATAGGAAGCATGGCAGTCTCCAGGTAGATGTGGTGCTGGAGGAGGAGCTGAGAGTCTCAATCCACAGTCACCAGGAAGAGAGAGACACTGGGCCTGCCTTGGGTTTTTGAAACCTCAAAGCCCATCCCCAGTGACATAACTTCTAATCCTTCTAAGTAGTGCCACTCCCTGATAACCAAGCATTCAACTACATGAACCTATGGGGGGCGGTCTTATTCAAACCACCACACAAGACAAGACTAAGGCAGAGAAAAGTAGAGGAAAACACCCAACATTGACCTCTGATCTGTACATTAGTGAGCGCTCTCGCACGCACATGCACGCACACACACACACACACACACACACACACACACACACACATGTACACGCACACGCAAAATGACAGTAACAACAAAAAGGAAAAAGGGGTAAGCCAACACCTGGCAGATGGATAATTCATTCTAGAATCCATAGATCAAAATCTATGGTCAAACACACCTAGATTTCTACCTGTTGGTTTTGAAGAGTTCCTCTTCCCATATAAGATGTATCTGTCCCTGTGTAGGGAGAGAGGTGTACTCCTCAGACTCGGGAGTGGGGAAGCGGCCTGCCTGGCCTTGGGGAAGGGAACTGAGCTCAGTGGGAATCCTGGCTTCAGCTGCTTTCCATCCGGTGCCAACCTTATCCTCTCCCTGGAGATTCAGAGGACCAGGAAGTCACTGGATTTCCTCAGCTGAGCTTTCCACCAATTTTTTTTTTTTTTGTTTGTTTTGGGTTTTTTTTTCCACCCCATTTTAACTCTATCCTTTTCCAAAGGCTGTTTTCCACCAATGAGAGCTTTCATCTCCCTGGTCCTGGCATTTCCCCCTTCTAACCACAGAGGTCTATCTGATGACGCCTCTGGTGTCACCTGACTCACCGTGGCCACCTGCCCCAGTGAGGGATGGAAAGTCTCCATCCTTTAGAAAGCACAGAGGACCCCATTTGTCCTGGTTGCTTCTCTCTTGTCTGGGGGCCACCATTCTGGATCCAGTGGACTCCACAATTCTCTTCTTCCACCGGCACCTACTCTTGCCCACAATCTAGAGGTAGGTGGCTAGGGCCACACACATGCTAGGTGAGGGCCCACTCCTTATATCCCCAGCGTCTCAACGCTTTTTCCTACTTTGTCATTTTGAAACAGGGCCTTGCTAAATTTGCCTAAGCTGGCCTTGAATTTTTCCTCTTCCTACCTTAGTCTCTAAAGTAGACAGAATTATAGGCCTATACCCCTGGACCCTGCTCGACATTCTTCTAAGTACTTGGAATAGTGGTGAGCAAGAAAGACAAGATTCCCATTCTAATGGTCCCTGTGGTCCAGTGAGGAGACACAGCAACAAGCAAGTAATCAAATGAACAAGGTAACATAAGTGGTTAACTATGTCACCAAGTGATTGTGCAGTGGCAGAGGGGACATAAGCAGAGTTAAATGCCACAGCAGTGGCATGTTAGCTTGGGCATATTGGCATGCTTCCCCCTGCCCCTGTTAATTCACTCATTTACTCACTCTGCACCCTGATCAAGTCAAGGTCTCACTGGCCTGGAACTCACAGGTCCTCCAGCTTCTGCTGGAATTAAAGGTGTGCTCACGCACACCCAGTCAGGATCCGCCTTTATCCCTGTCCTCAGGAGGCTAATACAAGATGGCAAATGAGAGGTCACTCTATAACTGTCTGTTTGTAACAGACACAGCCCCTCCAGCAATTTACTAGAGGCACAATAATGGGACTAGAAGGAGGGACTATCACAGGGAGAGAGATCTCCAAGGTTGCCCTTTGAGTTATCCGTCTACAGTCCTTCTAGCACATTCCCACAGTCTGCAGTGTCCCCTTTTACATGTACAGTTATGTTCCTGTCTCACAAGTGCTATGTCTGTTGGCAGCAAGAACATTGGCTGTTTAGAATTTGGTCAGGTCTTTACAGCTGGAAGTCCAGCTTCCCTCCAGCTGCCTAGGCTGCTTACCAGAACACCCGCGACAAGCAGTCACCAATATACACCACTCCATTGTTTAGCAACCCGATTATGGCTACCTTCTCTACGATGAATTTGAGGAATGGCTTCCTGTAACACCTAACCCCATCCCCTCCTCTCATTCTGTGCATACCGGGTAGAGCGTAAACACGGAGAAGAATCTCGGCTCTGGTAAGAGTTGAGCAAGCAAAGGCATGGACAGTCCAGACCTTGCCCAAGGTCACACCGCCAAGAGTAATTATCCAAAGCACAACATTTTTGTCATGCCCTGCCCCCTCCATCCTCTTCCACTCTAGGAATATCTCTTGCCCCTTCTCTACGAGTTCCGAATCTTCTCTTCAGATTCATCACCAGACTGTGCACCTAAGATAAATGCTTTCTTGATTCTTGCTTCCTGTTCTGGTTGTGCTGAGGAGGCCATAGTGTATCTGACAGATACCAAGCCTTACTCCTAATTGCACACAACGGGCAAAGTGCTTAGTGACACAACACCTGTTATATATTATTTTTGTTAGTTCTTGTTTTATTTTTTTAACTTAAGTATCCTACATTTATTACTTTTTTTACTTGCTCAATATTATAGATAAGGGAATGGGGCCGACACAGCCCCTGCCTTTGAATCTTACTAAAGGGAACCAATCTCTGTATCTTCTTCGGTTTCTAGATGTAGAAACCTCTGGAGAAACCTGAAGCAAGAAAAGCAGGCACAGCCCCTAGCTACTACATAAGGGATCTCTTAAGGACCCTTTTCCTGGATTAAAAATGTGTGAAGAATATGTATGGGGTGGAGGTGTATTTTTTTTTTTAAGGTACCTAGACTTGAACCTAGACAAGCATTCTGCCATTCAGCCATACCCATGGTGAATCCGGTATTGGGAGCATTTGGGGACACTAGTAAAATTGTTCTGAGTGAAAATAAGTTCCTCTAACCCAACCTTCCACTCCCCAAAGGGCATTTGCTTTGATTCCAATGGGGTTCTGAGCTAGATGTGGGGCCTTTCACCGCTCTCTCCACATGCAGCCTCTACTGCACTTCTAGGGGCCATTGGCCTTAGATGAGTTCTCCAAATAATGCCCCTATCCGGGTGATCTCCAGCTGTTAGGCTTCAAACCAACCACTGATCACATGGCAGATAGTGAGCTTTTTGTTGTGTCCGACTGGACTGGGGACCACTGTAAGCTTCCTGGTCCATCTTCTCATGTGACCTGAGCCTCGGGGACTGGTCTGTACTCTCCTGAGACCAGGGATTTCATTGGATTCCCCCTAATTACCTCAAGCTCAATTTTCTGGGAGTTTCCTCTTGGTCCCTCTCAAGAAAAAGAGGCAAAAGGGAAAAAAACTTCAACTCCATCTCTACACTGATTGTGGGTATATGCCAAGCTCAGCGTTCCGGCTCCATGTATTTGATTATAAATAGGCTGCAGCTCAAGAAAGTGGGGAAGACTATGTGGTGTGGCTCCGTGGTGACCCCTTGAAATGGCTGAGATTCTTATCCTGCCGTCTTTTTACCTAAAGGCTATGGCTCACAACCCGGGGCGGGGGAGGGGGTGGAACAATTCCCAGATTATCCAATTTCCCATCTGACTCATAGCTAGCTGTAAAACAATCCCTCAAACACTTAGCTGGATCTGTAATGCTTTCTAGGAAGTGCCAGGTTTTCCATCACCCACAGGCAGTAAAGATTAGGGTCCTACTGCAAAAAAAAAAACAAAAAACAAAAAACAGCCAGCTTTTTCTCTAAACTCCAGAGCCCTACCATGCTGAAACAAAAGATCTGAATTTGGTGCTTAGATGGCAGATCAGTGAGAACACTAACCCTCTTTGTTCCTACACCAAAGGTCCTAGAACTTGTCAAGAAGATTGTAGCTGATGACCGAGTCCAGTTGCATGTGTTGAGATCCTTTGAACCACTGCCTGTCAGCCCCTCTGATGACCGGGCCATGGGCTACCAGCTGCTCCAACAGACCATACGATCTGTCTTCCCAGAAGTCAATATTATTGTCCCGGGTAATGGCTTACTTCATCAGCTGTGGCTGGTGGTTGTTGGTAGCTAGGACTGCTTCCTATCTGATGCCCCTTCCCCTACCCCCAACACAGCCATTCATCCTGGAAACAGCTGGCTGCTTCTGTCCCTAGAACTGTATTTTCCCCTTGGAGTGGAAGCCAGAACGCAAACAGGAAATAAGTAAAAACAATAAATTAGGTCAGTTGGATGTGGGTACTTGCTTAACCTAGGCCAGCAATAATCTATGCTTCTCTGACATTGAGCAGGGGCTGGCTTAGCATATATCTCTCCTGGAGGAGTTACCTCACACCTTCCTAGAATAACAAACAGCTCAGTCCCAGGACTCAGAATGTCAGCCTATGACATTCCTGTCAACCCTATTCCACTTCAGTCTGATTCCTGTGGGTCCCTGTGCACTTTCCCCATCTTCTAGCATACTGTCCAAATCTGGCAGTGGTTTTCCTAGGGAACTTCATAAAATTTAGAACACCTACTGTGAGATTCAGAGTCCAGCGATGTCCACAGAAAGCCACAAGTAAACCTATGTAGACGGAATTGGACACAGGATTTCACATTAGCTCATGTCCACAAATCAGGACCAGAGATTTGGAAGTCAGTCATCACCGTGCCAAAAATCCTCCGGGAGTATCTTTAATGAAGGCAGATTCTAGTTGGACCCTGGATCTCACAGTCTGCATCCTCCTGTCTCAGCCTCAAAGGCTCCCTTCTCCCCTCCCACATCACTGGCCATAAGCCCATTAGCAGGATCAGGCTGCAGTAGGAATAGAGAAAATCAACCGGAAGAAATCCACAAAGCACAGAATCAGAGTCAGGTACCCATTTGAAATCAGAAGAGGGAAATAGAACAAATCTTGAGTCATCTCACCACAGTTTTGATGATTCTGGGAATGCCTTTTCCCAAAGGTCAGGTCTATCCAAGGCAAACCCTAGCCCAACTGACTTTGGGATAGTAGGAGACTATGGGGAGTTCCCTATGATTTTCCCACACAAGCTTTGTCTTCAGGACAGAGTCATCTCAGAAGATGAGACCAGATCCATGAGGCAGGATTGTGTTTTATCTTAATAAAAGTTCCCCATTCTTGTTTATTTCTTATGTCCTAAGTGACATGTAATACAGGCCAAGTCATCTCTCTAGTTTTGATTTCTCGTGCTGCAAGCAGCCTTAACTGTGGGATAAGACAAAGCACTGGCCTCCTTGGGCATCATGAAATGAGAACAACTTAACTTTGGACCCCTCAGGGCTACCTCACAGGGCTTCCAGGGGATTCTGTGTTCCTGGTTAAAGTTCAAGCTTTTGTCAAGATTTGAAAATAGGCAGCTTAGAAAATAAATATTCTAGGTGCTGAGTGATGGTGGTGCACCCCTTTAATCCCAGCACTCAGGAAGCAGAGGCAGGAGGATCTCTAAACTCAAGGCCAGCTTGGTTTACAGAGGGAGTTCCAGGACACAGAGAAACCCCGTTTCAAAAAAAGAAAAAAGTTCCAGGCAGATGCTCTTAAGTCTCAGGCATGACTCTCCAGTGTCCCAAGGTCCTAACTGGTGCCTAGTCAGTCACCCAGCTCCCCTTACTTTGTTGGCTGTGATCTCAAGGTCCATTTTCTCTTCCTCTTCCCTTTCTAGGTATTTGTATTGCCAATACGGACACCCGGCACTATGTCAACCTGACCAATAGCATGTACCGGTTCAACCCCATTTTCCTGTGGCCTCAGGACTTCAGTGGGTAAGTGGAACGTGGTTAAACAGCAAAGCGGAGAGGAGGAATGCCTGATCTGTCCCTTCGTTTCCATGACTTACAGAATAGAGGAAAGCCAGCTTTTGACAAATTAGAGAGATTATAGAAACCAGATTGGGCATCATTGCTCCAGGGATTGTGGCGATAACCCCACACACACTCCTCTTCTAGAAGATGGAGATCAGATGATTAGTGAGAACTTGTTGAAAATAAGATCTTTAGAAAAAGCTGGGTGTAGTGGCCTATAATCCTAGCATTTAAGAGACTGAGATACAGGGGTAGCCATTTTTTTAAAAGATTTATTTATTCTTATTTTATATATGAGTGTTTTGCTTGCATGTATGTATGTATGTATGTATGTATGTATGTATGTATTTATGTATGTATGTATGCATGCATGTATGTATGCCATTTACATGCATTGTCTTTGGAGGCCAGAAGAGGGCAACCAAGAACAGATGGTTGTGAGCCAACTAGGATTCAAACCCAGATCCTTTGGAAGAGCAGACAGTGCTCTTAACTGCTGAGCCATCTCTCAAGCCCCATAAATTGTCAAATTTAAATCCAGCCTGAGCTATGTAGCAAAACCATGTCTAGAAAGGGAGGAAGGGGATGGAGAGAGAGAGGGAGGGAGGGAGGGAGGGAGGGAGAGAGAGAGAGAGGGAGGGAGGGAGGGAGGGAAGGAGGGAGGGAAGAAGAGACCCTTAAGTGGTCTTTCTCACTTTGGGAGAATGCTCACACCTGAACCTCACTTTCTCTACCTATAAAATAAAGAAACCAGCTAACATTCCTTAATAAGCAAACACATATTGGGTTCAAATGTGGACATGTTATTTGCCTTCTCAGCAGGAATACTATGGAAATCCAAAACGTGAGCATCAATTTTAACTGTCATATGTGACTGTTTTGTGGTTTCTTCAGCAAATTTTGACCCTTGAAATTTGGGGAGATAATTTCCATTTAGCCTTCTGCAATCTGTCCCATCAGATCCAATTTCTTGTTTTAGGGTTTGTTTGTTAAAACTGAGGGTGAGCCCTCTGTTTCCTGTCATGTTTGTATTTTGTGGTTGAGCATAAGACCTGATAGCAGGGTTCCTAGGTAGAGACTTGAGAGGTATCCTGAAATGTTGCCTTTCTGCCTTCCCTTACCCCTGGTGAGCAGAACCTTAGAGAAAACTCTATCCTAAGGGGGAAAAAGAAAAGATAATTCTCCCAGAGGAGAAATGGACCTCAGAACCAAGGAGGGGATAAACCCCCATGAGTCCAGTCATTATTTTCCCCACTGTTTTTGTGATTGAGCACATGTCCTTCAGAAATAACCGCTAGGTCATACATAAGCTGACAGTGACTTTTCTCACCTTGCTCCCATGGATGGCCAAAGATTAGTCGTATCGGGGGATAGGGAGGCAGAGAGGGTGCTCTGTGACAACTCTTAACTGTCACAGCTGATGTCATCCCCTCCCCAAATCTCCTTAGAATCCACGGGATCAATGAGAAAATTTCCGTTCAGAACTACCAGAACCAGGTGAAATTCATCTTTGAGTTCATCCAGAATGCTGACGCCTATAGCAAGCCAGCTCCTCATCTGCATGAACTGTGAAACAAAGATCCAGCTGGGTGAAGGGTGCCCAGGATTAACCTACGGAAAGAAGAGCTGGTATCAATGAAAGGTTTGGTGGAAACCATCCTGGAACACAGCATTCACCTGCCTGGTTCCCTCCTCCACCCACCAGGGAATGAGGTCCAAGGAGGAAAGGGAGATGCATGGATCTAGCCTGTCATCCTCCTGACATCTGTTCTCCCTCTGAGTGGCATCTACTACTACCTAACCTGCCTGTTGGCCTGTCTCCTGCTGGTTATTAACTAGTTCACTTCCCCAGCCTGCCTTAACAAATCCAGATTTGGGGGGAAACCTCAAGCAGGTTTTAATGTAGCATAGCGTGTTGACTTGGAGTACTTGAGCTGGACTGTCTTCTAGAATTTCCTTTCTCCTGTCTTCTCTCTGACTTGGGAGCTGCCCCTTGGCCTCTCTCTTCCTGTCTCTGCTTCCTTCTTCCAATCTCCAGTTCATTTCCTATCTGGAGCGAAGATTCAAACTGAGAAGCTCTTATGATCACAGACAAACAAATGTAGTGAATGTCAGCTGCTCTCTGGCAGGTGGGTGTGAGGTGGAGACTTTTCGAGAACCCCAGAACTTCTGGTTCCAGAGGCTTGGGCTCTGGGGATTTTGTTCCCCTGCCCTGCCCTGTTCCTGCCTCCTGCTGTTGCTGCCCCACCTCAGGAAGCACTCATCTGTGGAAGTATTTCCCTGGCACAGGGTGTGGACTGAGCTCCCAAGGGAGGAACAGTCAAAATTCAGCTTCTCAGGGGCTCCCAGAACCAGCAATGCCCTGGCATTGGCATGTCCCATTTTAGAATGACCAAGGGGAAATGGAGGGCAAGGAAGGGGGTGCTTCCCTGGGCAAAAGAAGCAAACCTTCATTAGAGTATAGCAGAGCTCCTGTCTTCTCGCTGGACTTCAACCCTAAGCATATTTGAATGTGCCCAGTAGCTGCCAGGTGGGGGGCATTGGAAGGCAGCATTTCTTGGCTCAAGACCAGCATCTCAGTTTTGTGGATCACAGGGGGAGTTGAGGTCACAAAAGGAGACACAGAAATGGAGTTTGAAAGGCTCCCTCTTTCCCCCTCTCTAGACTAGGACCTTCTGTATCTCCCAGAGGTTTGATAGTTCTAGGTTTGCTTGCCCCCTCCTCGGACCCTCATTCCCAAGTCCTTACCTGCGTCCTGGGATGCAAACTGTTCCTTGAAGCTCTGACTTAATTGTTGGCATTAGAAACAGTGCGGGGGGGATTATTCAAGTTTTTTAGCTACTCCTGCTAAGATTCACATTCCTTCCCTCACTCCCTTTTTGGCCAATTCAGTACATATTCCACCTTTGTTGGAGGGCAAGCTTAAGAACAAAGGGAAACCTTCACTTCTGTGCAGAGCTATAGGAGATAGATAGCCTTATATAAGCCTTATCTCAGCCCTGTGAGCATCCCGTCCTTGCTCCTTCCCACAGAGATGGACTACACATCTAGCTGGAAACAGTTCAAACCTTCATTACCTCACTCCCAGACTTCCCAGTATTCTCTGATCCTGAATAACCTACTCCCCACTGATTGCTTATTTAATTCTCATAACTATTGTGGCATGAGTGTGTACCCCACAGTTGTTATGTTGTAAACTTAATCACAGGAGGAAGGCACTCCCAGGGAGGAAACTTAGCCAACTGTGGCTTGCCTTTGTAGGGTTATTAGGATTAGACAAGGCCATGGGTCTGAGCTCCATCCTTGACTTGTTAATGGCTTTTTAAGAAGAGAGTTTGAGCAAATAGGCACATTTAATTAAGGCACCATGAATACCTGCGTCAAAATGTCTCAGTGTTCCACTAAATTAGAGAAGGGGGCGGGGGAGAGCAGAAGACAGACAGGTTCATCCATGTATTCCCTGTGTCTTGCCATGTGAAGTCCTATGTCATCTCTTACACAAGGAGACCCCAAACCAGTGCTCCCCACATGATCTTCACACTCCAGAGTCTGTGAGCCAAAATAAACCTCCTTCCTTTATAACTCAACGCCGTTTGTGGTGTTATGTTCTTGGAAACAGAAAACAGAGGAACACAATTTGAATGTGCTACTGCTTCATTTTATAAAAATAAAGTCCCAGGTTTAAAAATTCCAAGGCTGTGCAAGACCATGCAGGTGTTAAGGACAAGATCTATCTGAATTCAAAGTCTATGCTACTGGTTCTGAAGAGAAAATAGACTCCCAAAAGCCCAAAGTGACAGGATATTAAGGGACAGATCTAAAATTAAAAGGAGGTCCCAATCCTCAAGTCCTGACTTCCCAGAAAACTGGGGTTTGGCTTATTCCTTGTGACCTGGAGAAATGGAGACAGTGAAGATTTCTCTCCATCTGGAATTAGTTCCTTGTTCTAGCTCTGTTCCCTGGGCTGACCTCTCCTTATTCACACCTCTCCCTGTGTCTGCCCTACCCCCACGCTCCAGCTCTATTTCGCTCTCTGAGAACAATCACACCTCTAATGAGCACAGAGGGACTGGAGGGAGAAGGAACAGGGAACTTGCCCCCTTGCATCTCGCTTCCTTTTCTAGCCTTTGAAAGGGTAAAGCTTTCTGGAAGCCCCAGGGGGAAGAAAGGCCCTTGAGGAGGAAAGGTTCTCACTCCTGCCCTGAGAGAACACAAAAGCTAATCCAGTGTCCTTGAAGGCACCTGGAAGGAGTGTCTCAAAGCTTTAGGTACCATGGCTAGAATTAGACTCTGTATAGGATGAACCAAAAAGTCTGAGACATTTGTCCAACCCAAACCCTACCCATCTACCAGTCTCCAAACTCACCCTGAAACAGGCCCAACAGAAGAATGTAGTTAGACTATTTGACTACTTTATGAGTTCCTTTTCCTTTCCCACCCTTCTCCAACCCAGTCCCTTCCAAGCCTGAAACACTAGGTAGGAAAGACTACTTCCTACTGATTGGGGATGTCGAGTTCCTTGGGCCAAGTTGGATCTTGTCAGGATAGCTCCAACAAGCAAACAGCAACCAGCAGCTTACAGCAGGAGTAGTCACTGAAGCACCTCTGTCAGGGCTCTAGTATTTTTATCTGCAGCTGGCAAAATCATACCCCTGCCAGGGCATGAGGCAAATCATAGTCTGCTGCTGTGGATTCGAAAGCATCCCCATATCCCACACCTAGATTGAAACAAAACTATATCCCCATAACAAAATTCTCACTACAGATGAACAGCCATACTCATATCCCCTGACCCTAACCACAAACATAGTTCAAGCTTTCTCCATAAATCTCACTTCATTCCTACCTGGGTGGGAAGGAAGACAAAAGATTTGTAAGCAAAGATTATGGGGAAGTTAAGTGAGTAAACTTGAACTACAATCCTTGACAGTGACTCTTGGTTGCTGAAATTATTTAGTATTCTTTTTATTTTGGTTTTGGTTCTTGAGACATCATCTCACATTGTAGCCCTGGCTGTCCTGGAACTCACTGTGTAGTCCAGGCTGGCCTCAAAGCCAGAGAGCCTCCTGCTTCTACCTCCTGAATCCTGGGATTAAAGGTGTACACCATCACTCCTGGCGTAGTATTCTGCTCTTCCAAAAAGAGCTGATCATTTCATCAAATGTTTTGAAAACAAATATTTTAATTGAAAAAGAACAACTTAAAGTTCTTCTGTTTGATGTCCAACACACTGTCAATAATGAAAATGGGCCATTGCAAATGTTACATATGATCTACAAATATAAAAATTTTCAGAATTGTATAAATTGTTGAATATTAAATATTTCTTGGCCATTGTGCAATATTGTAAATACTTTCTTAACACCCAAACCAGGGGTTGGAACTCAGACCTTCAAGAAAATGGACTGAAGACTCCCAGGAATCTATGAGGGTGATCCTAGCTAAGACTCCTGGCAACAGGGTGGGGGTGGGGCATGGAGACTGAACCAGCCTTCTCCTGTAACCAGGCAGGACTTCCAGTGGAGAGACTGGGACTCCAAGCCAGCCACAAAACCTTAGCCCCACAATTTGTCCTGTCTACAAGATGCACAGGGTTAAAAGATGACGCATAATTTGAGTAAAAGGTCAACCAATGACTGGCCAGCTTGAGACCTATATCATGAGAGGGAGCCAACCCTTGACACTATTAATGATATTCTGCTATATCCCGTCCTGTGGAACAGGGGGAGCCTAGAAGAACTGTAATCAGAGGCTTCACCCAGCACCTGATGGAAACTAAGAGACCCAGAGCCAAATGTAAGTGAAGCTCGGGGAATCCTGTGGAAGAGGAAGAAAATGGTTAAAGAAGCCAGAGGTGTCAAGAACACTACAAGAAAACCTACAGAATCAACTAAATGAGCCCATAGGGGCTCATAGAGACTGAACTGCCAACCAGAGAGCATGCATGGGATGGATCTAGGCCCTGCACATATGTAACAGTTGTGCAGCTGGGCCTACATGTGGAACTCCTAAAGTGAGAGCAGGGGCTGTCTCTGGCTACATTGTCTGCCTTTGGATCCCTTTCCCCTAACTGGGTTGTCTCATCTCATGAGAAGATGGGCCTAATCTTACAGCAACTTGATATGCCAGGGCTGATTGATGTCCATTAGAGGCCTCCCCTTTTCTGAGGAGAAGGGGAGGAGGGTGGATGCTTAGAAAAGGAAGGTAAGAAGGAGGGACTGGGAAGAGAGGAGGAAGGGGAAGCTACTCTCTAGATGTAAAGTAAATAAATAATTTAAAAAAAATAATAGACCCATCTATACCACTCCTGGGCATATACCCAAAAAATGTTCCAACATATAACAAGGACACATGCTCCACCATGTTCATAGCAGCCTTATAATAGCCAGAAGCTGGAAAGAACCCAGATGTCCTTCAACAGAAGAATGGATACAGTGGTACATTTACACAATGGAGTACTACTCAGCTATTAGAAACAATGACTTCATAAAATTCCTAGGCAAATGGATGGAACTAGAAGCTATTATCCTGAGTGAGGTCACCCAGTCACAAAAGAACACACATGGTATGCACTCACTGATAAGCGTATATTGTCCCAAAAAGCTCTGAATACCCAAGCAACAATTCACAGAACTTACAAAGCTCAAAAAGAAGGAAGACCAAAATGTGTATGCCTCAGTCCTTCTTAGAAGGGAGAACAAAACACTCATCGAAAAAAATGCAGGGACAAATAGAGGAGCAAGGATTGAAGAAAAGATCATTCAGAAGCCACCTTCCCCGGGGATCTACCACATATGCAGCCAACAAACCCAAGCACTATTGCTGATGCCAAGAAGTGCTACTGGCAGGAACATGATATGGATGCCTCCTCAGAAGCTCTGCCAGAGTCATACAGATACAGTTGAAGATTCTTGCAGCTAACCACCAGACTGAACATGGGGACCCCAATGAAGTTGCTAGAGAAAGTATTGCAGGAGCTGAAAGGGTTTGCAACCCCATGGGAAGAACAACATTATCAACCAACCAAACCCTCCAGAGCTCCCAGGGACTAAAATACCAACCAATGAGTACACATGGAGAGACCCATGGCTCCAGTTGCATATGTAGCAAAGGATAGTATTGTCTGGCATCAATGGAAGAGAGGCCTTTGGTCCAGTGAAGGCACATTTTCCCAATGCAGAGGAATGCCAAGGCACTGAGGTGGAGAGGATGATTGGAAGAGGGAGCACCTTCATGGAAGTAAGGGGAGGGAGATAGGAGAGGAGAGGGGGGAAGGGGATAACATTTGAAATGTAAATGCAGAAAATATCCAATAAAAAAGGATAGAAAATAGATATTCAATGTGATGCTACACGAGAAAGAGGATCATTGTCCCCTTTCTATCTGAGGAGAAGCTACAACAAGCTTTTCTTTGTCTTAGCTGAATGTTTGGACAACTCAGTTCTCCCCTGTACTCCAAAGCCATGCCTGTTATAGTTCACAACAACACAACTCACAGGCCTTTAGGACAGTCAGACATGGTTAATGTCTTCTGAAGACAGAGGGCATACTTGCTTTGGCGAGTACACACTCCAAACTTGGACACAGAGAAAGATTAGGGATACCCCTCCCCCATCCTTCCTGCAAAGATAGCATGAGAATTTGCAAGATGGTACATATTTTTAAAATTAATTTTCCTTTATCTTTATTTTATATGTATAGGTGTTAAATGTGTATGCATGTTTGTGCAACACATGTGTGTGGTCCCTGCAGAGGCCAGAGGAGGGCACTATATCCTGTAGGACTGGATTTATTCATGGTTGTGAACCACAGTATAGGTGCTGAGAATCAAACTCTAGTCCTCTGGAAGAGCAGCCATGGAGTGTTCTCTCCATTTCCCCCATATTTTCAATGTATACCTACTTCAAAACAACTGCAAGATAGGCCAAAATATTAACTATTTTAATTTATTAATTTAAATAAAAACATAGAACAAGAGAGAGAAAGGTTTCCCTGGAACTTAACTTTTAAGGACTGGACACTCGGGGTTACTAGTTGTTCCATCAACAAGGGTATCAAATGCCAAGGGACAGAGTGTTAGACACATCATGGCTATAATATATGGCTCGTTCTAAGCAAGAAGACCAGGGCAGGTGATTCTGTAGCCCAACTGTAAGTGAGAATGCCTCATGCTATATGTGTGCATCTGTTCCAGCTGAGACTTCAGAGTTGAAGGAGACAGAGAACTGAGAGGAAACGCTAAGATGAGGGAGCAGTTGGGCACCCGAGACCTTCAGAAAACTGAGCAGTGTCAGATCGGGCCTTAGACATCAGGGAGGGAAGAGAAGTTCAGCAGACTTTCTTGGGTCCAGTCTTTTGTTCCTTCTACCTAATCCTTGTGCAGGAATCACGATCTCCTACGCACTGTGATGAATGGAGGCAACCAGTGCTAATTTAACTCGCCTGTGAAGTAAGCTGTTGCAGTTTAACAAGTGGAAAACAGGCGGTGCCACGGAAAACGATATGCAAATGTGAGAGTTGTTAGTCCTTGGGGAAATGCAAATTGAAGCTACAGGGAGAGGCCACTCTATATTCACCAGGTTGGCCTTAATCAAAAAAGTGGAAAATAACAAATGTTGGCAAGGATATAGAGAAGTTGGAAGCCTCATACGTTCACTGGTGGGAATGTGGAATGGTACAGCAGCTGTGGAGTCAGCTGTGGAAACGATTGGTGTTTCCTTGTAAGTTAAATGGAGAATTACCGTATTACCCAGCAGGTCCACTTCAAAGTGTGCGGTCAAGAGAAATGAAAACAACAGGTGTCCCAACACCTCATTGTTGACTCCCCACCCCCGAAAATGAAAAATGACATCACAGAAATTTTTTAAATATAAAAACGTTTATGTATACAATTTAAAATGTCTATGCTCAAAGACTCTGTAATGTAGATTGGGACACAAAATAAATGTAATAAAACAAGATGTTTGTGAGCCAGAGAGGTGGCTTAGTGGACAAAAGACACTTGCTGTCATGCTTTACCACTAGAGTTCAATCCCCAGGACCTTCAGGGTAGAATGAGAGAATTAAATCCTACAGTCAGCCTCTGGTTTTCATATACACAGTGTGGCACTTGTGTGCCCACTCTCTACACACACACTAAATAAACTTTTTTTTTTTAATTCTTGGAGCTGGAGGTATAATGACAAAGTGCTCGCCGGGCATGCATGGAGCCCTGGGTTCCATCCCCAGCAGCTGAAAGAAGAGGAAGAGGAGGAGCAGTGGGAGGAGGGAGGAAAGGAGGCAGGGAGGAAAAGGAAGAAATATATATGAGAGAAATCTTACGCTGTATAAGTGGCCTTCTCCTCTTGCATTTATACCCTCTGCATACACCAGGCACACACTTAATGCTGTCCTCTGCCGATGCCATGGTCTCCCATGCTTGTCTGTCTTTCCAATCCTTTCCTTTTAATCAGAATGATTTTCTCCCCCTGCTGTCAATGTTTCTAGGCAAGCACTTTAGGAGTGAAAATGCTTTGATGATAGAGAGATGCTGTGCTTAACTTGGAGACTATGCCACATGTTCACTTCAGCAGCCAGGACCATTTTACCTTCCCGCCAGTACTGTGCACTGGCAGGTGCTGTTATTTTCTGGGGTTTGTTCCTCTGCTACCACCTGTATGAAACAATGTAGCAAATGCAACTTGTTTGTAATCTTGTGGTTTTGATTTGCATTTCCCCAATGACTAACCTCTGTTCCTTTTTAATCTACCTACCTTGTGTGTTCGTTCAATCCACTGACTACACTCTCCTTATACTGCAGCAAACATCTCTTAGCATAATTTCTAAGAGCAAATGAATCCTATGATTCCAGTGTCAGATTCGGTTAGAACTCCCCTGTGCCACTGAAGACTTTCTGAGCCTGACTGAGCCTTCCCAAAGGCAAGGGTCTCTTGCTGAAGACTGTTTTTGTGAAAGCTCCCAGGAGAATCTAATACAAAGTCACAACTGAAAGCCTCCAGGCTAAGGCACTGCTACCAAACTAGTCTGGTCATGATAATAAGATACCTTATTAGAATAGGGGGTTTTGGCCCATCTTCCCAAAGGTTTGTAAACAAAATTTCAAAGAAGTCGAAGTCTGTATTTTAAAGTACTGGTGGGTGATTCTTATGACTGAACTAGTTTGGTAACGTAAAGATGGTTAAGCAAAGCAGAATGAATGAAGAAGCTACATAATGTGGTCTGCAGGTTTTGTTCTCCCTCCTGTAAGAAGGTTCCAGTCTCTGGCTTGTGACTCTCTCACCTCAGGAATGTAGCCCCATTAGCTCCCTGCCAGCACCCTTATTCTGAGACTGCCAGTCCTTAACTCTTTGCAGTGTGCAAAGTTTAGAACTCACTGTGAAACCCAGAAAGTGTGAGCTGACCCTTCCTGGTGTTTCATGCTTGGTTTTGACTCTTCATTTTTGATGAAATCACAACAGTCCGACTCTCTGGGGGAATTTTCCAATTGCAACATCACCACTAATCCAGAATATCGGAGAAAGGTGCTCATTATCTCCCCCCCCCCCCACAAGAGATGTGGGCAGGCACTAACTCAAGGCCGTGTATTTAACATGTGGTTAAGCATGATTCAACCCATGTAATTTCAGAGCTGTGGCATATTCTACCCTGCCACACTGTTTTGGTGACACTGGATGGTTATATGCATGAGGGGGATAAAAAGCTGTGTAAGTGGCCATCTCATCTGACACCTATACTCCATGTGCACCCAGTCACACGGTTAATGCTGTCCTCCGCAAACGCCACATTATGTCATGCATGCCTGTTATAATTCATTGGATGATTTTGCCCACTGTTATTTGCCCAGCAACACTCAACAGAATGCTGCAAAATACCTTGACCTCTTCTGCTTGAAGAAATCCCAGCGTGGGTGTCAAGGAAGGTTCGGGAGCTGAGAGTTCAGTTAGAGAGAAGCCAAGGCAAGGTGACACCTAGTTCTGAGAACAGATGGCCATACCTCCCCATACCACCCGCATCCCTACATCCTCTTAGAGCTCAATAAAGCCGGAAGGGGATATCACCTCAGCTCCAGGCAGCAGGAAAGAAGTGACCTCTGGGAGGGTGGCAGAAGGGAGGGGTTACAGCAAGGGGAAAAATGGGAGGGGGTACACGCTCTCAGAAAAACAAAAGTCAGGAAATTTTCCAGCCGTGCTGGACTAGTCTTGTGACTGTGGCATGCTGGTGAGGGACTCCGAATCTATGGGACTCTGAATCTATGGGACTCTGGAATTTTAGGATGCATCAAGACAACTCCCAAAGTTGGTCTAGACGAAGCCCTCACTGGTCAGCACCTGCACCTGAAGAAAGGCTATGGAGTGTGAAGAGACATGGAACAGGATAGTAAATGAACTGTGATTTGAGACGAGTTCCAAGCAAGACTGGAAAAGGCTACCCCAAGACGCCTTCCCTACCACCCACAGTCAGGTGACAACTGTCTGTAACTCCAGCTCCAGTTTTCTTTCGGCCTCCACGTGGATACACACTCACAGGGCCTGTGCACAGATACGCACACACCCACATCATTTTAAATAAAAAATAAACACTCTAATTTTAAAAAGACTTTTTAACTTAATTTTTTGTTATTAGTAGCATGTGGGCAGGCACACGTGTAGAAATCAGAGGGCACCTCTGTAAAACCGGTTCTTTCCTTCCACCTTTACATGGTTCAAGGGCTTGAACTTGTGCAGCAAGTGCCTTTTCTCAATGAACCGTTTCACTCAATAGTGGACCCATCTGTACAGCCAGATGAAGAGAGTGTGAGTTCCTTGGGCACATGGAAGTCTGTGTCTTACAAAGGGCCATTAAAAAACCGCTCAGAGATCCATCCACAGTATCTTCCTGATGCTGTGGCTGAGCCTTGCCTGGAGGGTCTGGCTGGCTTGCTACCTGCTGCTAATTCCTGTCTTTTCATCTGTGACCTTTGCTCCCCACATCTGTGTTTCTCACTAGACAGAATAAATAGAGTGCAGCTATTTCTGCTCTCTCGGTACAGAAGGGATGAGATGTCTTCCTCTTCTCAAGGTTACAGCTGGCTGGAGTGGAAGGAAATGTGCTCCCCCCGCCCTGGGCTCTCTTGCTGTTTAGGAAGCAGCATTACCTGGGCCACACTCTCTGGGCCATTCTCTCTTTCACCCTTTGCACTAACAAGTCCAGTCTCTGATAGGACTACCTCCCATCCGTCAGTCATTTGCTGTGTTTACTGAGAACTTACTTCGTGCCAGCTGCCAGGGGTATAGAAGTGGTCAGAACACAAAGGCCATAATCCTGACACTTCAGAATTTCTCAGAAGTCTTCTGCACTGAAGGACTTGAAGAAATGTTTGTGATACCCAAAGCTAATGAAGGACTTAGAGCCAAAATATATGAACTCCTAAAAAAAGCAATAAGCCAGAAAGCCCAGTGGAAAGTTGATAATACTTAAAAACTATCCAAACGGCAAAGAAATGTGTAAGAAAGATGCTTAACCTCATTGGCTATCAGGGCAATACAACCTTAAGCCACAGGAAATACCACTATACATCCATTAAAATGGCTCTTTTTTTTTTTTTTTTTTTTTTTGGTAGGGTTTCATCATAGTAGCCTTGACAGGCCTGGAACTCACTATGCAGACCAGCCTGGCCTTGAACCCATAGAGATCATCCTGTCTCTACCTGCCTCTTAGGTGCTAGGATTGAACAGCTACAACTTCAATCTTTTCAGATTGATTGTGCCAGTATTGAAAAGGTTATATATATATATATGGCATTCATAGCAAGAACATAAATTAGAAAAAAAAGCACATCAGAAAATTACTTAGTAGTATTTTCTAAAGCTACACATTTGCCTGCTCTGTGATCCGACCCTTTTCCAATGTGCCAATGTGTAAATTCAGGCTGGGTGGCACATGCTTTTAATCAACATTTAAGTGGCAGAGACAGAAGCAGAGGCAGGCAGATCTCTGGCAGTCTGAGGCAGCCCGGTCTGCAGAGTGGATTCCAGGACAGCTGGGGCTACACGGAAAGACTGTGTTGTTTCAAAACCAGAAAGATGCCTTAGCAGACTCATGCATTAGGGACCCCTAGAAACAACTGAAATCTGCAGCAACCAGGTGCGAATCACGCTGTGCTCGCTTGGTGACATTACACAGCAATGGAGATGAATTAACAGACGGTACCATATATGATGCATAAGTGAGAGATGCTAGGCACAAAATCGTACCTCCTGAGTGCTTCCGTCATAGAAAGTCCAAACGCTGGCAGGCAGAGTTAACAGTGTCAGAGAGTCGTTAACTTAGGAAAGAGGGGCGAGGGAGTGACCAAGGGGGCTTCTGGGGTGGCGATAATGACTGAATTCTTCCTACTGGTGGTGGCTACATGAGCCTGTTCGCTGTGTTATAATCTGTTGGTCTATACACTAGGCTTTATGTGCTTTCCCATAGGTTCGGTTTACTTGGACTGAAAAGAAAAGCTTCTCAAGTAGATAAAAAGTGGGGAGTGGTAAGAGAGAGACAAAGATTTTGTTTGTTCGTTGTTATTGAGTGAAAGTTTTTGGCCTTGAGGCAGAGTCTCAATGGTATAACCCTGACTATCCTGACACTCTCCCTGTAGACCCAGTGACTTCATTTTTGTAGAGATTCTCCTGCTTCTGTCTCCCACGGGCTAAGATTGCCAGCACTCAGGCAGCCATGTCAGTCCGTCTTAGTTTCCCTCCCAATCTATACTCACTAGTCACAAAACGGGTCCTTCTGATGACCTAGTGTGACTTCCATGTCTAGGAGTAACTTCCATGTCCAAACATAGGCTCGGCTGTGAAGCCAAAATTGGAGCTCAGCTACAGTGACATTTGGTTTGCTGGGTTCTTAAAAAATATAGGTCTCTGATGTCCCAGCAGCGGAGCTAAACCCCGGGGTTGCTGGATTGGTAGGTGGGGACATGTTTTTTTGTGGATATATTTGTCATCATTGTCCAAAGGAATGGCCCTCTCAGGTTGCTGTAGACAGAGCATGTGTGCTTGGTAGCCAGTACTCTTTCTTTCTCTCCTAGATATATGCTCAATTGCCCCCAGGCGCCTTTCTAGGGAAAAAAGGAACAGGAAAGGAACCTCTGGTCACAGGTTCCACTGATGAAAGGGGAAAGGCTGGGAATTGGGAATTCCTTTAAACGGAGGTCACATCCCCTGCATAAAAACATCCCAAAGAGAACTGGTACTGAGTTTGGGTGAAGACACCCAGGGGAGGAAGTGGCAAAAGCTAGGATGAAAACACTCTCCTCTTTGATCCCACAAGGTGCGTCAGGGAAAGTTGGCCTTCATTTCGCCCGGGATGGAGGCATCTCTCCCATGGGGCCACTGGGAGACTGGGTCAAAGGAAACCCGCTCCCCTCCGCCCTTACTTCAGTGGTGTAGCCCCAGCCATGAGTTTAACAAATTTTCCCTCCAGCCTGCCCATCCCCACCCCTTTCAAGGCTGGAACTTTATTAAGGCAGATTAGGGTTCGGCCAGTCGCCCAGAGGAACAAGGAACCTGGAGGGAGAGGTGCCGAGCCTGAGGAATAGGAACTGTGCCCAGGAAGAAGGTAGGGGCTGGGCGCGGGGAAGGAACACGCGGTGGCTGCTAAGGCCCGTGTGATCGCCAGCTGGCCGGCTCAAAGGGGTGGTTTCGGGTCTTCTGGAAGGCCTAGAGGCTCACTAGAGACAGTCAAGATTCAGGGGTACATGCGTAGCAGAACGCTCGCCTGGAGAGGCCACGGGAACTCAGGCGCGCAGCACCCGCCCGCGCTTGAGAACCGCGAGCCCACAACACCCTCCGACTCGAAGTTCCCGTCACTCTGCAGCGTTTTCCCCCTCACTCCGCCCCCAGCTCACGAAACGCGGGGGAAATGGGCGGGGCCTGGGCGGAGCCCGCCTTTATTCCTGCTCTGATTGGCTGATGCAGTTGTCCATCCTGAATCTATTTTTTGATGGAGGGGGGTTACCACCCGCTCTGCCCCAGATCACGTTTGCCACCCACAGCCAAACACTCTTGTCCAAGTCCGCGGGCAAGAGGAGATTGGGGACGAGCGAGCTCGGCACCTCAGGCCAAGTTTGGTCCCCACCGGCCCGAGGCGGAATACCCTGCCCCCCAGGCCACCTCCCCTCGTGGAATCGGAGCGGCGGCCTCGCAGGAAGGCAGAAGCGAAATGTAGCGAGCCGGGTGTCGCGGTTGGACGCTCGCCTTGGCTGGGGGTGTAGCGGGGCACACGCGGGGGCTCGAGAAGGACGGCTGAGGGGAAGGAGTGATGAGAAGAGGGGGTACCCTGCATCCCCCGATTCCACGGGCCCCTGCTACCGTAACTCTCCAGGCGTCCTTTCTCCCCAGCGAGGCGCAGGTCAGTGTTGTTGGGTCTGGTGGGGAGGAAGAGGCGGGCGGGGGCTCCAGGACGTGGTGCTTTTGCAGTCTTGAGTTGCCGGGATTCGGCGGAAACCATCCAGTTACTCCTCCTCTCCATTCCCGTAGTTGGGGATACCTAAACCGGGCCTTTTTTTTTTTTTTTTCTTTTTTTTTTTTTTTGGTCCATCTTTGCCTGGAAAGGAGACAGGGCGTCCTAGAGCCTGAGGCCCTTCGGTAGTGGTTTTACTGCAGATGTAGTTGAGAGATTGGCCCTTGCTAGCCCCCTTTCAGGTCAAAGTGGCCTGCCAGAAGGGTGGGGGTGTGAGGTTTTAGAGAAGGAACTCAAACTTTGCTGGCTTGGGGGCGGTGGACTCAGACAGAGTGTTTCCTCTTGGCTGACTAGTGAGGATCTTTGAAAACAACGGTGCTGTGTTAAGGTGGCTTGGCTGGTGACCGAGTTGATGCAAGACTCATAATTTGGGCCCTAGAGTTTGATTCTGCCTTAACCAAACTAGAGCTGACTAATGGTGAGTGTTTGGAATACTAACACTAATACTAACAGCCTGTTCATCATACCTGCAAAGCCCTCTGGAATTTTTTTTCTTTTTCTTCCTTTTTTTTTTCAACTATTGAGAGCCATGCTGGTGAAATTCAACAAGTTGGAGTCAATTCCAGGGGATTCCTTTAAGAAAAGAAATGCGGGGCGGAGAAAGACAGAGAGACATGATTTGGGTGTAAATGCATATTAGCTTGTGACACTTGCATTTGCCTGGCTTTGTTTTTCTTTCCTCCTTCTGCAACCTTTTACTGATACTGTAAGAATTGCACTATGCCTGGCTGTCAGTAACCCTAGGGGAAAGGAGGGAGGCTAGGTAGCCAAAATATGTAGGTAATAGCCAGTAGTTTCACCCTCTGTCTCTTCAGCCTAGTTAACTGCTGTGTCCTATCTGCCACGCTCACAGGGCTAAGCAGAGATAGACAGAGAGAGAGACGAAGCCTGGACCAGGGTCAGCCTCTGGTTTCTGTAACACTTGACTTTCAAGGGCAAGGGTAGGTAGTAGGCCTCTGGTTCTTGGCCTTGATCTCAATGGCTTGCCCAGCCTGGGGAGTCCTGGTGTTTACCCCCTCGGGGGCTAAGACAGAGGTCTAAGGATGCTCTTCTCAGTGGTCAGTCTCTCTGTTTGCCTGTCTTGCTGTTGCTGTGTTGTAATAAGTCACTCAAGAAGAGTGACTGTGTAGGGAGTTCGCATCTGAACCTGTAACCCCTAAGGGACTTCACTTAAGTCATACTGAGTTCTTATCGAGATTTGAGAAGACAGTTTCTGAGCACATCCCTGCCCATCCCAGGTTGCTCAGAAGGCAGTGCCAACGTCTCCTATAAAGCATCTTCCGTTTGGGTGGTGGTTTGCTGGCTGGGAGGATGCTAGGGATAGAATTCGCTGGGCCTCTCCGTGAAATGGGGCAGGACTGTAATTTTAACAGGAAAAGAACAGCTAATAGCCACCCCTGTAACAGACTACCACATGCTCTGCAGATCATCCTAGTAGGAATTGGTGTTTGCTAATGTACCAACATTCTCTTCTTTCTCTTCTTTTTTTCCTTCCTCCCAACATAAGGTGTTCCACACGGGTCCTTGTGGCTTTAAGGACCAGGCAACTGAGAAAGTACAAGATCTTCTCAAGAAAGGAAGACATCTCTGGGAGAGAGGGGAAAGATAGCAGACACTGGTACCAGCTGAGCCCAACCAAGGTGCTGTGGGAAACTAAAGGCACCCAGCGGGAGTGGGAAGAAACCCCAGCCTCACATCGAGGCTTCGTTCTGAACAATCTGCTCATTCGGCTTCTCACAAGAGAGGGCTACAGCATCAGGCACTCCAGACTCAGGCTGAGCTCTTCTCTTCTGCAAGCTCCTGCTCTGAGGAGCTGACCCCTGAGAACCAAAGATTCCCCCTGGCACAGCACAGAGCTGCTGGGAACAGGCCCCCACACCCCTAGTGGCAGCTGCTGCATCTGGTGAGGACTTTTGTTTCCTTCCAGCTCCGGGCTGCATTGCTTGATGGGGCTGTCTTTTGGAAGATCAGTTTTTAAAGTGCCCGGTAGGAGTGAAGAGCCGTGGGAAAAGGTCCTGCGGCACTCAAGCCTGGGTTTTCCCCAAGACTAAGTTCTTTCCCAAGTCAGAGTTGGAGAGAGAAAGAAAAATAAATTCTTCCCTCCTCTCCTCCCTGCCTGTCATGTCCTCTAAGCCAGAGCCAAAGGACATCCACCAGCCGAACGGTACTGGCCCTACTCCCTCTCCCTGTTCTTCGGATGGCCCTGTGCGAGAGCCCTTGGCTGGGACCTCAGAGTTCCTGGGACCTGATGGGGCTGGGGTGGAAGTGGTAGTGATTGAGTCTCGAGCTAACGCCAAGGGAGTCCGGGAGGAGGACGCACTGCTGGAGAATGGGAGCCAGAGCAACGAGAGCGACGACGTCAGCACGGACCGGGGCCCCGCACCACCCTCCCCACTCAAGGAGACCTCCTTTTCCATTGGACTGCAAGTGCTGTTCCCCTTCCTCCTGGCAGGCTTCGGGACTGTGGCAGCTGGCATGGTGCTGGACATTGTGCAGGTGAGTCCTGAGGAGAGTGGCTTCCACTCACAAGCCCTCGATACCCTGGCCTTCTGGGAAACCGACTCTTGGAACGTCCTGTCCACCTCTGTCAGAAGCAGCTGCTGCTTCCTAGAATGCTAGTTCCCTTTGGGTCACATCTTGGTTTCATCGCGCTCCCTCTTACTTGCTGCAGAACCTTCAGAGAGGCCGAGTAGCCCCTGGGAGGTGGTCAGAGCAGTGTTGCTTAACAGTAACAGACGTGACTCCACTGCTCAGGCGAAGGGAGGAGAGAGGAGCTGGGCTGCTGCATGCTATGCCTCCTCAGTCCTCAGAGCTGTGATTCCAGCTCAGTAGGAGACATCTAGATGGGTCTCCTCTTTATGCCTGCTTTCCTTTCTCCGCTTCATTCTCCTGCTGGGCAGGAATTTACTCAGCTGTCAGGAGGGTCTCAGACCCAGTGAGAAAGCTCTTAAGGCATTTTGTATTGCTGATCTTTGTGCATCCTTGGCACAGCCTCCTCGGCGAGTAAGGATGGTTTGGGAAGGTGGTATAAGATCTGAAGAAACTGTGCGGGTTGTGGATGGAAACAGAATGTAACCAGACCTGGGCAGATCCACCTCGATTTGCTCCTTGTCTGTCATGAACATGGTCTGGGCAAACAGGAAACTTGGTGAGGATACTGGATAGACAAAACAGTACGAGTTGGTAGGACACCTGGGACCAAAGAGCTACAGCAGGGGCATGCTGTATTTAGTGCATTGTGAGTCCAGACTTACCAAGAGCCTCCAGGTTGTAAAGAGAAAGTCTTATTTTGAGGTAAAAGCTTTTGAAGCTCAGTGAGATGCTCAGAACTTTCTCCCACTGCTAATCAGGATATATCTAGTGCTGGCTAAATGCTGGCTTTGTCCAGGAGCAGAAGGAGATTGGTCCTTGGGGACCACCCCACCCACCCTGCCCCAGGGGTCCCTCACTATGGCATCTCCCAAAAGGATATGAGGTTCAGCATCACCTCCCTTTGTGCCAGCTAACACGTACCCCAGACTGCTCTAGGGGTCCCTAGGAGACTGATGGTAGTTGGTTGTAGGTGCTGTGTATAATGTACATGTAGACTGTGAGTCTTACAGGAGAACCCTGCAACTTTGGGAGCTAATGGGAATGATATTTATAGCTTGCAAAAGTGCCTGGTGCTTCCTTCCCTCTCTTCAAACCTGTTATTGTGAGGACTGTTCCTACACAGAGGTTAGGAAGACAAATCCAGAGCTTGGGACTCCTCCCCTGCTGGTTGCCTCTCTTTCTGGGGCTGAGAGCAGAGAGAGGAAGAAGGGAGAAGGCATGAGACTGGTTTTATAGTCTGCCTCACCTCTCCTTTCTAAGGCTCTGGTTCTCACTCTTACCATTTTGGGGTTCTCGATTAATTCCTACAAAGAGCTTCAAGGCTAAACCCCAGATTCTATTCCATAGGACAAAAAACAAGGGGCCTACGGAACCAGCGTCCTGTGGTGAACCAGGAGACATTTAGCTTAGTTTCTAATAGGGGTGATGCTAGTGTAGGGTAATGGGGATCCTTTCTATAAGCCTAAAACCTAGGCAAAAGGGCATTGGTCTCCATTGTGTAGTCAGGAAACTGTGGCATAGAAATGCCACTTGTCATCTCTCCCAGAGCCTGTGTCAGTAACTCCTGTGACCTTCATTATGGCTGAGATTTGCAAACTGGCTTAAGACTGAGGAGCCTTGCTGGTTTTGTCTTGTCTTAAAGAACAGGGCAGACTGGGAACCAGAACAATTGGCATTGGCTTTTAAAGTGAACAAGAACCAAAGGGAGTGTGGGATCCAGCTCCTGACCCCATCACTCCTCACCTCTGACCTGTCGGGGTTCCAGAGAATGAACAGTCCTCTGATGTCCTGCTTTGTGCCCTAGGTTGTAGGGGACCTGGCGCTGCCTAGCGTGCCCATGGAGAGCTGGCATCTCCCTCAGTGTAGCATCTGGGCTCATACCAGAGCTAGGGTTCAGTTGATGTAGATGACAATGACTAGCTTGTCCTTGGGCCCCTCCCCTCATGGTCCCACCACAGCTGGACTAAAGCAGGGCCCACAGCAAGATATCTGGAGTGGGCCAGGACAAGGGGACAGGGGCAGGGAGCCACAAGAGGGTCCTTATTTTACATCCTGGGAAGTAATGGGGTGATTGATATAGGAGTCACACCTGTGTTCTCGGGATAAAATAACCTGCAGGGAGACAGTCTTGAAGTGTGTAAGATAGGGCTGTCTGCTGGTTGTTCAAGGTCCCTGTGGTTCAGAGCATCAGGAGTCTGTGTGAACAGTACAGATACCTCATTGGCTCAGGGTTCTCACTGCAGTAAGATGGGGCTTTTCCTAGAGACCCCGCTTCTGTCTCATCAGACCCCTGGCTTCGCTTCCTGCGTGTAGTAGCCTCCACGGTGAAATAAGGAGCAGGGAGATTTCTGCTCGTGTGCTTTATTGCCCTCCCCAGTTCTTTCCTGGGCTCCTGCAGGGTATCACAACCATTTTCTATCAGCCTTCACCTCTGACATGTCAGGGCTCCGGAGTGTGCACAGCCCTCTGGTGATGTGAGGACTCGGGGAATAGGAGTTGGTATGTGATCGCCATAGGACCTCTCAACTAGATTAGAATAGGGGGACTCTCCACTCCTTGTTCTAATGCACTTACTTGCTGAGTATCCAAAGAGAGTAGATATACCCACCCCCAAGCAGAGCCATTCTCCCCTCCCTATCCCCACCCCTTGAACCCTTAAATTTAAAGATAAACATGGACGGCAACAAGGCCTTGGGGAAGTGGTATTGGAGGGAAACAGAAACAGAGCTATTTTCCAGGAGGCTGCTGAAGCCCCTGGGCAGGCCACTCAGTTCCCATCTCCCTTGACCACCTTCTGGTCTGCCCATCTCTACCTTGTGTATGCTATCAGGGCCATTTGCTTTGGTCATGCTTCATACAACTCTAGACATGGAGACAGTGCCCCGAGGCCCCTCTACTTGGACGCCTCCAGGATGCCATGTGGGACAGTCCTCTATCAGATAGAAACTATGATCTAACCTGATCCAGGATTACCTGAGAAGTCCCAGGGCAGCATGGAGTGTGGGTGTGGGATGTCATTTTAATGTCTCGGTTCCATCTTTTCCTCACCCTGACTTCACTTCTTGCTAATCTGTTTCCGGAGCAAGAGGCTCGCCCAGGTGAGGCTACAGGTGGAAGAGCAGGTTGGATGGCCAAGGAAGGAGTCACAGCAAGATCTCGGATCTCTGAGGCTTGGGGTCATTGCTCTATGTCAGGGTTAGTTTTAAGTGTGGAAGTTGCTGTCAGATTATATACCTTGCATTTAGAATATCAGGAACCGAGGGGAGAGAACAAAGGAAAGAAAGAATGAGATTCTGAGAAGCAGTAAAGATCTATAGGTGTTCCCTTTCTACCACCCAAGCCAGCAGTTTCCCATTGGTTCAGGAAGGTGTGGGTGGTAGTTTGACTAATGGCTTAGCTGACTGGTTTGACTCCACAGGCAGACACTCCCAGCCAGGGTGAACTGGATGGGCCTGAATTAGACCAAAGGAGTGAGAAAACCCAGTCTCATATGTACCGCTCCATCCTCAACCTCGTAACCTCAAGACCACCCTGCTTTCTGGACGGCTCTGCTTCCCAGAGTCCTGTGCGTGCATCCAGGCCACAGACTCCCTGCCTGAGCTGCGTCTTTGAGAGTTTTGTGGGTGGGGAAATTAGATGTGGGGATTGGTTCTTCAGTCCCAGGTATCAGCTTAGGGATTTGCTGGGCCAAAAGGTCAGGCAGTATGATTTCAGGGCTGTATTCTGTGAGTTGGGAAGACTTTCTTCTGCAGGAGGCTGCTACTGGCCCTGATCCTTTCCCTTGCCGATACACCCCATCACATCCCTTCCAAAACCCCACAACTTCTAGATTCCCCTGTAGTTAAAAGCAAAGGGTGTGTACTTGTTGTGACGGTGAAAATTAGTAGGGTGACAGCTAGGCGAGTTAACTGAACTTTGTACATTCTTTTCTCCAGGATCTTATTGTTATGTAGCCCAGGCTAGACTCACAACATGTCTCATCGATCTGAATGGTAGACTTACAGGCTTGTCCTACTAAGCCCTGCTGTGTTTTCTTTTCCTCTTGATAATAAAGGTTCGTACACTTCAAGTGCTTTCCTTCTACTCTTTTCTCTGTGTTGCATATACCCATCACCTTCAACTCCCCGGAGAGCTGAGCTTTCAAAGAGCTAGCAGCTTAGATGCAGGAAGGCAGGCATTTGAGGTGAGGATAGGGTGAGGGCCTGTGCTCTGAGAGAGCCCCAGAGCCCACACTTTTTAAGTGAAGGGAAGACTCCTTCCCTCTCTGAAGCTGCTTCTTCAGTCTGAGGGAAGCAAGTCCAATTAGGCCTCAGCTAAAGGGGTTGGATCCCAGCCTTGTCCAAGAGTAACAGTCCCAGGGCTCTTGAGGCGCCTCACAGGGGCTGCCTGGGAGGGGAGAAGATACTCGCCTTCCCCAGTGTTTGAAAAGCAATGACCGAAAGGTCAGAACTGCCGTGGAGTTGGGAGTGCCTCTTCTTCTTGGGAGGCTTCAGAGTTCAAGTCCTTTAGCAGCTGCTACAAGGAATCCTAGGCCCAGGAGCTCAGACAAGACTGTGCTCTAGCCCTGAAGAAATGAGCTGCTCTCTGGATCCTGTTCACATCATTCATTCCAAGAACACTCACAAAAAGGCAAGGTCTTTGCCTTACAGGACCTCCAGCGCTTATCTCTGCTCCCTGGCCCAGCCCATGACACGAACTTGTATGTCTTGTACATTTGTTTTAGATAAAGTCTCTCTTTGTACCTCTAGCTATCTTCAAACTTCCAATCCTCCTGCCTCAGTCTCTAAATGCTAGGGTTACAAACACACCCTCTGGGTTGTTTGTATGTTTGTCTTTAATGTTGCAGAAAATCGCATAACCTGAAACTACACCGTGACTGTCTTGAAGTATGTGAAGTATGCTCTCAGCTCCACTCTGCATTCACATGATGCTAATCCCGTCCTCGCCAGGCCCCTCCGCCTTTAGCAACCACAGTTCATCCTCTCTGGCTCCTATGAATATGATGACTACTGAAGAGCTTACATAAGTGGGACCACACAGTATTCGCCTTGTCATGGCTGACTGTTGTGGTACAATGTCATCCGAGTTGTGGCACGGGATAGGATTTCCTTAACAAGGCAGAGTCACACTCAGTGCTTATGTACCATATTTTACTGGTCCACTCAGCTGCCGATGGACAGTCGGATCGATTCCACCTCTTGGCTGTCGTGAATACGTGAAGCTTTGAACAGGAGTGGACAGATATTCCTTCAAGACACTGCCTTCTTTCAATTGTTTTGGATAAATACTTAGGATGCAGGGCTAAATAGTCAGGAGAAAAAATAGGATTGCTAGACTGTATGGCCATTCTACTTAGTTAATTGTTCATTTGTGTGTGTGTGTGTGTGTGTGTATTACATGAATTATGTACATGTTGTATGGGTATGTACATATAGATGGAGACCATAGGTCAATGTGGGACATTTTTTTCTGTTGCTCCTCACCATATGTATATATGTACATATATACATACATGAATATATATATATACATACACACATACATATGTATACCTACATATATACTAGTATTATTTTATACCTGCATCACATCCGTTCATCACATGTATGCCTGATGCCTTTGGGGAGGCCAGAAAAGGATGTCAAATTTCTTGGACTTATAGACAGTTGTGAGCCACCATGTGGGTATTGGGAATAGAACCACAGTCCTCTACAAGAGTAGTTAATGCCCCTAACACTGCCATCTCCCCAGACCCATCTCTACCTTTGTTTTTTTGAGATAGAATCTGTCACTGAACCTGGAGCTCCTTGATTGGCTAAGCTGGTGGCTCCTCAATCTTCAGGGCCCAGCAAGCCTTAGTTCTGGGGTGATGGACCTGCTGCGCCTGTGCCTGGCTTTTCATGTGCGTGCTAGGGTTGCAAACTCAAGTACGTAGGCTTGTGCAACAAGCACTTTACTGACCGAACCATTTCCCCAGCATATTTGGGTATTTGTTTGGTTGATTTGGTTTAGGTTTGGGTTTTTGGTTTTGTTTTTTCAAGACAGGGTTTCTCTGTGTAGCCCTGGCTGTCCTAGAACTCTCTGTAAACCAAACTGGCCTCAAACTCAAGCGATCCACCTACCTCTGCCTCCCAAGTGCTGGGATCAAAGGTGTGTGCCACCACCACCACCTGGCTTGTTAATTTTTAAGACAGTCTTGCTCTGTAGATAGCTGACCCTAGTGCAGAACTGTCTTATTGTTCTTCAAAGTAGCTGCATTTTATAGTCCCACTAATAATGCAGACGTGTTCCCATCTCCCTGTCTGTTCCAACACTTGGTATTTTCCGTATGCCTTCTTGACTATCTTAACCGGTATGAGGTGACATCTCGCTGTGCTTTTGGTTTGCAGCCTTGTTCTTCAGCAGCAGAGTAGAGGAGCTAGAACTGCCTTGTGTGCTAGCCACTGAACACTTGAGCAGGAGCCTGACGCCTGTCTGAGGGCCCCAGCAGGCCATGGTGAGAAAGTGTGCTGGGGAGGTAGCATGAGACCCGGCCCAGTGTCTCAGCCCAGCACACTTGCTTATTACAGCTCCTGTCTCCAAACACTCAAGACAATCTGTATCCCTCCACCTACCGCCTGCCCTGCCTCTCACAAACACACAGGCTCACCATTCTTAAAACTCCATGGCCCTTTACAGCCAGGAAAGAGGACATAATCCTGGCTTCTTTAGGGAGGTTCTCAGTTTTTATTACAACTGAGGGACCTTTTAGTGGCCAACCTGGGTTCTTCCAGTAACCAGGGCAGTTCTTTCTGAGCCTCAGTTTTCTCAGGTGCAAAATGGGAACAACAACAACAAAAAGCTCTTCGTTGACTTGTTAAGGTGACTGACTGAGAAAATGCATTAGCATATGTTGGCCTGGTGAGAGAGGTAGGCCTGATTGACCCAGGACTAGAACCTGTGTCTCCTGACTCCAGGCCCAGCCCCTCCCAACAGGAGTGTATTTGCTTCTGTTAGCTAAGAGATAGGGGGTGTAGAGAGAGGAGTCAGAAACCTCTTGGAGACAAGCATGGGAGAAGTAACGCCTAAATTCAGAGCCAGGAGAAAGTCACTGTGGCTGAGAC
Organism: Micromys minutus; assembly: GCF_963924665.1. NCBI lineage: Eukaryota > Metazoa > Chordata > Mammalia > Rodentia > Muridae > Micromys > Micromys minutus. The sequence goes on from NC_137975.1 coordinate 23,729,037, forward strand.
CCAAAGCCCTTGGAAATAGAAACCAAACAAACGCTGTGGTCACCCTGGCCCCAGCCCTGTGGAGCTTAGCTCTCCACAGCTGAGACAACACCTCCCAAGGCCGAGGCCACAGAGCAACTGGATGAAGGCGAGGGAGCTGCAGAGTGTGCTTTGAGAGAATATCATCAAAGACTGGAGCATAACCCAACTTGGGGTGACTCCACTGTGGGGTCCCCATGAAAGCACACAGAAAGGAGAGTTAGGCTACGAGTCTCTCCTGTTCTGAGATGGGGATTAGGCTGTGCTTTTTGGCATTCATTCTACTTTCTGGCTTCTTGTGGGGAGGTTGGGTGCCTCTTGTGTTTGCCCCTGCTGGTCCCATCTCCCACTCATGTCCCCTGACCGCGCACTCTGTTCAGCTTCAATGCCAGTCCTTTGAGGTACTGAAATTCCTGGACTCTGTGTTCATCTTCTAGCACTGGGAGGTCTTCCAGAAGGTGACAGAGGTCTTCATCCTGGTGCCTGCGCTGCTGGGGCTCAAAGGGAACTTGGAAATGACCCTGGCGTCGAGGCTGTCCACTGCAGTGAGTGTCCTAGCTGTGGGAAGTCCGGGACAGGGACAGGGAGAAGGTAGTGGGCAACATGGAGACTAGGAGGTATCCACACGACTGCCTGGGCCTGGAGAGGAAAGGGAAGCCTTGGAGGGAGATCCCAGACTGGGTGTCCTGTCCCTGGGCAGAGGCTCCCTGCCCAGAATGGTTCCCAGGCTCAGGCTCTGGATGTCCCAGCCATCCCTGGATGCCTGCCCCACCTCCTGCTTTGCAACCTGCCTCGTGACTGTTTGTGCAGCTTTGACAGGCAGGCATCATGCTGGTCTCTCCAGCCACACAGGTGGGGGCCTCCTCTGATCTCTAGCCCTACTCTGCAGCTGGGCAGGAGCAGAGCCAGGCCATCCCCACACCCCTTCAACCCGTCCCATTTCCCCATGGCAGCTTATTCTTCAGAATAGGCATTTCCAATCTCACACACTCCTTTATATCAGTCACAGACATTTGTGAACTGAGCCCAATAGAAAGCCATGGCTGGGAGGCAGGAGGTGTTAAAACTCAGGACCAGGCATGTATCCCTGTGGCCAAATCTGGAGAAGATGGTGTAGAGGGCAGCCAGCCTCACCCACCCCAACTTGTTCCTCCTTTCTCCTGGCTAGTGCAACCCACTTCTTCCTTTTCAAATACTGGCAGCCTCAGCCCTCGGGCCAGCCACTGACCTTGCCTTCCCTAAGGGAACAAGCTGCTTCGGAGCCAGAACAGAGACATGCAGACCCATGCAGGAACGTGCTGCCTGGATAAACAAGACAGAATGGAATCCAACACAGCCCCCTCACATCCTGGAATGCACCTGCCTTGGGTGCTTTCTTGCTCTAGCCCTAGAGCCTTAGGCTGTATACATTGTGTTTTGATCCAGTGTAACAGATAGAGCCCCAAGCCCTGTGCAGCCGGCTCCAGCCCCTCACCCTCCCTCTTCCAGGCCAACATTGGACAAATGGACACACCTAAGGAGCTCTGGCGGATGATCACGGGGAATATGGCCCTTATCCAGGTAAGAAAACATGGACCAGAGGCAATATTAAGCATCTCCTTTAGTCAGGAATCCCTGAAAGGCTTAGGTCAGCTCAGCTGGATCCTAAGAGGTTCTCCAGCGTCTGCAAAGTAGGCTAGGAGGTGACTAGTTACTCAGGAAAGTGGCCAAGAGAGGGAGAGCGCCAGTGAAGGCACTAGGTGATTTGGGGGACTTTCAGCTTCCACCCATCTTTGCAGTAGAATCAGATTTGTGAGTGTTAGTGTCCTCTGCCATTGCTGTCCCATCTTCCCAGGAGGCCACACAGATCAAAATGTCTTCTCCCTTGAGTCCCACGTCTTGATTCTGACTCATCCCATCTCCAGAGAAACATCCAACCAGCCAGTAACGTGTCTGGAGTCTTAGGGTACGTTACCCTGTACTAGGGTAGCACTAAAACTAAAGTCATCGTTCCAGCCTGCAAGGCCCGTAGAGCCCAGTCCTGCGTGCTTGCTAAGAGCTAGGAATTAACCACTGGGTGTTCAGTGACCTCAGCTAAGGAGCTCTACTCCAGACTCTCCAGGTGACCACACCTCTCCACAGGTACAGGCCACGGTGGTGGGCTTCCTGGCATCCATCGCAGCTGTGGTCTTCGGCTGGATCCCTGACGGCCACTTTAGCATCCCGCATGCCTTCCTGCTATGCGCCAGCAGTGTGGCTACAGCTTTCATTGCTTCCCTGGTCCTGGGTAAGGAAGGGAAGGCGAAGGCGCAGAGGGGAAGATGCCACTCCCAAGCTGTTGACTCTGCCTTGCATGCCCATGTTCCCTTTTGTTTATTGATGTCCTTTTCCCCTTCTCACCCTGCCTGGCCTGCCTCTCCTTCCTCACCAGGTATGATCATGATTGGAGTCATCATTGGATCTCGAAAAATTGGGATCAACCCAGACAATGTGGCCACGCCCATTGCCGCCAGCCTGGGAGACCTCATCACCTTGGCACTCCTCTCAGGCATCAGCTGGGGACTCTACCTGGAATTGAGTAAGGCTACAGCCACTGAGAACAGCTTAGGTGGGATTGGGAGAAATAGGGACCATTTTGCAAGTGTGTAAAGATTTTTCCTGTATTGTTAACTATATGAACGGCTTGTCACAACTTCTGGGCACAGGGTAGCAAGGATAGAAAGGCACTGACATCAGATCCTGTAAGTAGACAGTCACCAGAGGAGGGAGAGTATCAGAACCTATCCCCGCTTAATGCTAGGGATTTTGTTTCTCGGAGGTATGAAATGTGGGAAGGGGAAAAGAAAGAATGGAAGACTAGAATCTGCTTGCCAACTGGAGGAGAGGATGGGAGGTGGAGATTTCTAAGATCAGACCAGAGGTCTCTCTGCTGCTGTTAACTCTGCTGCCTCAGGACCCCTATGATCCTGTTAATTTTGCTATCTCAGGTGGGAGCGTGCTTGCAAACACACACACACACACACACACACACACACACACACACACACACACCTATGATCCCAGCTACTCAAAAGGGAAAAGCAAGAAGATACAGAATATGAGGCCAACTTGGATATAACCTTGTCTCAAAAACCGTGTAGGGCCTGGTTAGTACTCTGCTTCATTTTTTCCTCTACAAAATGGACAAAGCTGGCCTCATTAGGTTCTGAGTACAATGTTGATGAGGTGAGGTGCTAAGCATCCAGGCACTTAGGGTAGAATGACTGTGGATGAGCTGGTCTCTTGGGATGTCTGCAGCCAAAGCTGTGGGGGGGAGCCATGGTACTTATCTCCCTCTGGTCTCTGCCCTCACAGAGCACTGGCGATACATCTACCCCTTGGTGTGTGCCTTCTTTGTGGCCCTGCTGCCTGTCTGGGTGGTGCTGGCCCGAAGAAGCCCAGCCACAAAGGAGGTGTTGTATTCAGGCTGGGAACCTGTCATCATTGCTATGGCCATCAGCAGGTAGGCTGGGGGCCCTGGATACCTGCCCCTATACCATTCCCACCTCAGCATAGACCCCATTTGAACCCCTAGATGGAGGAGAGATGGAGCATGTACAGGAAATGCATCAGTAGCACCAGCTATGTGTCTTACTACAAGTGACAGGGTCTCTATTAGCTTTCATTCCAAAGCAGAATATATTGACCTTGGGAACTAAAAAGCAAGCTGCATTCTGGGACACATGCCGTATTGTCAGGACCCTGGGACTCTATTTATTGCTCTGTCTTTTCTGTGAGGGTCAGCAGAGCCAGGTTTTCACTCTTCTGACTCCTCCCAATTCTAGCAAGAGGACAGAGAGGCTCTTCCCCAACAATGCCACAGTTGAACCACAGTGAGTGGGTTCGAGAGAGCTGGTCCCCTCAGGGAGGAGCCAGTGCGGTTACTATAGAGGAAATCAGTGCTAAGCAGGCAGGCGACAGGGGTCCTCACGGGAAGGCGGCTGTGCTCACCCTCTTGTACCAGAGTCCCTGTGCCAAGCCAGGATATTATGAGCAACAACTGTTACATACAAGAGAATTAAAGACTGAAAGGAAAACCTCCTGGAAACCACTTTGCTGTCCTTGTCCCCAAGGTTAGATAGGCTTGTGCCTCTCGTCCCAGAGACTGGAGCAGACAGAGCCTTTCAGTGATTTTTGTGTCATTTGTCTTTGTGTCTCTATAGTGTGGGAGGCCTCATCTTGGACAAGACTGTCTCGGACCCCAACTTTGCAGGAATGGCTGTCTTCACACCTGTGATTAATGGTGAGGCCTTAGCATCAGCTGCTGGGGGAACAGAAAGGGACATGGGAGTTGGTGTATTGTCACTCAGGGCTCCAGCAGGCCAGAGAACAAGACCTAATAAAGAGAGATGGGGTGAAAAGACCAATGGGACCGTGAGGAACCCAGAAATTGGCAACATGAAAGCCTCCAGCCCTGAAGAGCCAAGGGGTCCGAGAAATTGTCTTGTAGGAGCCCAGTTAGAATTTCACCCCGCTCCCTGCAAGATTAAGCTCCTGCCAAAAAGCATAAAAGGATCCAGAAGGAAAAACAAAACAAACAAACCACCAGACTCCTCTCTCTACTTCCCTGCTGGTGCTTCTACTGCACAGGTCTAAACAGAAGCATCCAGCAAGAGAGACTGGTGTGGGGCCTAAAGCAGTTCACCTCTCAGGGCTCACGGTAAAGATGAGAGGTACAGAGGCTAGGTTAGGGGGTGATGGTGAAGGTAAACGGTCAGAAAATCCAGCAGTTCGCCAGGGCAGTTCCAGAATAGAGGTCACACTTGATACTGAAAGCTGGTTATTGGGTGAGCATGTGAGTGCCGAGTGCCTAGGTCAGCTCCAGAGAAAGCGAAGACAAGGAGAGCCTTGGACCCTGCTGTGTCCAATGGGTGTCCGTGCTGCACAGGTGCAGCTGTCAGGCCATAGCCCTGCCAACACTGAGGACCACTTGAACATGGGTACATGGCACTACTGCTCCTGCACATGAGGGGAGCTGAAAGTCTAGCGGGCTTCTCAGAAGCCGTGAAGTATTTGCCTTCTTCCATCATGCTCTCTTGGCAGCAGAGGGAAGGGTGATGTCATCACAGGCCCCAGTAAAGGTAGAAGGCGGCCCCTCCAGATGAAGGGACAGAGAGCAAGGTGTTTTCCTCCCGGTCCTTTCTACTCCAAGTCTGAGTCCCGTGTGTCTCTCTGCAGGCGTCGGGGGCAATCTGGTGGCTGTGCAGGCCAGCCGCATCTCCACTTTCCTCCACATGAACGGCATGCCAGGAGAGAACTCTGAACCAACTCCTCGCCGCTGCCCCAGTCCATGTACCACCTTCTTCAGCCCTGGTAACTATAGCATCTCACCCTCCCAGGTCCATTCGGAGGGTCGGGGAGGGCAGACAGGGACCTCACTAGGGAACCAGCTGGGGCCCAGGTTCAAGGTTCCCCTCTGCTGGGCTGCGCCTGCTATTCTGAAGACTGGCATCCAGATGAGACATTGTCTTTTCCCAAAATACCCTAGAGAGAGCACTGTGTGCTGACCTAGAACATGGCATTGGCTGTCCTGTGACCAATCCTTCTCCTCCCGTCTTCCTCTCTCCTCTTCCAGACGTAAATTCACGCTCAGCCCGGGTCCTCTTCCTCCTTGTGGTCCCAGGACACCTGGTGTTCCTCTACACCATCAGCTGTATGCAGGGTGGGCACACCACCCTCACCCTCATCTTCATCATCTTCTACATGACAGCTGCACTGCTCCAGGTATGGCCTAGCAGAAGCAGGAGAGCCCAGGAGCACACATGGAGTAAGAACCCAGGTTTGGACCTGGTCTCTTGCCACTTCTTTGTCTGGCCAGGACTCAGAAGGACAGACTTTGGCTCTGGGATTACTATCATCCTGTGACTTCAGCCTGGTTGTGTCCCTTCTCAGCCTCGGTGGCAACACTTTCAAAGTGAGAGGAATTGACAAACCACAGGGTTTTCAGGCAGGTAGCGACAGGGAGCCTAGCAGGTAGACTTAAACCACCTCTATATACCCTGTCCTCTGCTGGGCTTAATAAGAGTTTTCACAGCTAGAACAAGCGTCAAAACTATTGTACAAGACAAATCTATCTTCAAGACTCATCTAGCCTTGCCTTTCTGTAACGCTATGGCATCTTCTCCCCATGGCATTACTGGATTTGATTTAGCCGTAAACAATTAGCCTTTCAAACCCCTAACTGAATCATTAGACAAGTTGTCTGTTAGGAATCTTGGCGAGAGCCAGGCCAAGAATCAACTGTATGCTGAGAATCAGCCATATGCTGTTTCCCAGCAGTCGCTGCCCAGTTATCCATGCTCCCTTCAGGTATAGTCGAGGTGCACCCCGATGGGAAAGGAGCACAGGCAAGCCAAAGGTCTTTTGTGGCCCTCTCTGTTGATCCCTCCCCTGGATTGAAAGCCAAACCTCGTTCCATCACCCATCATATGGGCCATGACCCTGTGGCCAGTTTTAGCTGTGCTTCTTCTCGGAGTCTGTGGAGAGGCAAAGTGGTAACAAATGCTCCCTGTAAAGTTCTGCCAGGTCCCTTTGCCACCTGTCCCAGTATGTGTCCCTGTGCTACTCAGGAGGCTAAGATGTGAAGACAGCTGTTGTCATTTCCACCCTATTACATACTCTAAAGGCCCCTAGCCATACTCTTCTGTGGCTGTCAGAAAGCCTGTGAAGTTCCAGGGAGGCTGGATGGCACCCAGGGCCAGGGCCACAGGAGTACAAGGTAGCTGTGCAGAGCAGGGGGGTGTGAAAGGTTCTAGAATAGTAATCCCTGGCTTCCTTACAGAGAGGCCAAAACAGCCAAGTTTACCTAAAAGTAGGGAACAGCTCTGGCTCCTACCCCTGAGTCCCTTAAGGCAAATTTTTCATACCACAGTCTTCACAAAGTACAGTCAAGAATAAACCCCGGCAGATGACTGTGTCAGCCTAACGGTTAGAAAGCACCTCATTCACCTATAGACATGGTCCTGTGGGGACCCCTAAACCAGGTATTAATGTCCTAGATGAAGTGCAGCTCCCATTGCAAATGCAGATTCCCATTCACAAGGCCCAGTATTGGGCCTGAGGTGGTACATTCGTGACACACGCTCTACTGCAGGCGATAGAAACTACTGCTCCTGGGCCCAGTAACGAGATTCTGATCTCGGTTACTCTCAACCATCTATAGTTACAGAACATAAGCAAGGACGCAAATAAGTCAGCGTAGTAGCTGATCCAGAACGTGTTTTTGAACTGTTTTGCATTATAAGGGACATATTTAGCTGACTTGTTCATAGACCTATTTTACAGATGAATGTTGAAGCCCACAACAGCAGGGTGGAAAGGGAAGAGAAAGCAGCTGGTATAGTCAACTGTTACCCAGGTAACAGAAGAGAAAGGGCCTTGTAAGAGAAACTGGCTCTACTGAGCAGCCCCTACCAGGCTCCTGGAGAGGCCGACAAGGCAGGACTTGCAGTAAGGGGAGAATGATCTGACCCGGAATTGAGGCAAGGGCAGCCTTCCTGTAAAGGCAGGATTTAGTTTAGAAAGCCCCTGGCTTCTGCGAGCTGTCCTGGCAAAAAGGCTGTGACCGGCCAAACCTTGTGATCCACGGAGCAGATCCAATCATGTGGCCTCTGGCTCCCCCTGCAGAAAGCGGGTGGCTGCAGGCAGAACCCTCTGTCTCCCCAGGTGCTGATTCTCCTGTACATTGCAGACTGGATGGTGAACTGGATGTGGGGCCGGGGCCTGGACCCCGACAACTTCTCCATCCCATACTTGACTGCTTTGGGGGACCTGCTTGGCACCGGACTCCTGGCACTCAGCTTTCATGTCCTCTGGCTCATCGGGGACAGAGACACAGATGTTGGGGACTAGCTTAGCCACTCAGCCTTTCCCCGACCCCTCTGCACTTTCTATTCGGATTTTTTTTCCCTTTTGTCTCCCCTACCCCACCCTACACTACACTCCCACATCTTTCTGGGATTTCACTTTGATACCAAATTCTCATTATTTTCAATGGGAATTTTTATACCTTGAGCCAAGTTTAGACAGGAAGAATTCGGGAAGGACAGATGGGCTGACATAAGCAGGAAACGTAGATTTTTTTTTGAGACAATCACCAAGTGCAGTTCCACGGTGGGTGCCTCCAGAGGAGGTAGATTTGGGACCTTGGCATTCTGTCTAGCATCCGGGGACCTTTGCATTAGCTTTAGCAACCTCAGCTTCGGCCCTAATGAGAAACTCTGTCTAAGTGGGCTCTGGGTTTGGGGTTTGGTTGAACAGAGGGAAGAGGGATAATTAACACTCCTACACACAAACGTACTTTTATAGAGATGGACCAACTTCACAGCACTGGGCAGGAGAAGGCTGCTTCAGTGTCTTGTAACCACAGCCCTGTTCCAGGCCAACCTGCCCAGAGTCGGGTGACCCAAGGGGTCCATCTGCGCACATGTGCCTTTTCCAACTGAATGAGTGGTGGCCTGGGCTCTTCACGGATCCATGTCATCCGTAGGGAAACCCACGTGACCCCTAAATCTAGAGAACCTAGTTCAAGCCTCCTCTGTTCTCTTTGCACACTCCGTCTCCACCGCGCAGCTTGCCAGATGGGCTTCTAAGATTGGGGACAGGACAAGGGGATGTGGCAAATGACCTGGGGTGTCTCCCCACTGTTTCTCATGACATAACCATGTGGTTAGTCTTAGCCTCTGTCACTTCCTAAATGCACTCATTCTGTATCATCAGGGCCCCCTTGGCCTTTCCCTTGGCTTCTGCCCACAGACAGGCATCAACCATTCACTCATTCAGCAAATCTCAGCCTCCCGCAAACGAGGCTTTCCACACCACCAGCCTGCAGGAACCCTTCATTGAGCAGTGGTCGTGGGTGGCCTACTGTGTTAGGTACAGTGCCTGGCATTGACTGGCTGGTGCTAAGGGATCAGAGCTCTAACCTCCCCTCATTCCCTAGGTCACAGAGGCCATGTGCCCTTTCAGCCTGACAGTAAACGTTCCCTCTTTAGGCCCTAACTCTGCAGTGATTGTCAGCCCCACTGCTCAAGCAGAATCCTGTCCTCAGATACCCTCCTCCCTCAGCTCCTCTTCTCTTCACAACTCACTACACACTCAGAAGAGGGCTTAGAATCAGAAAACTGGGTATCAACTGGCTGCTTCAGTATCTGCCTGGTGAAAACCAGACCCCCTTCCCTACACATGCCCCAAACTGCTCAACAACTGGGATGTAGGCTTTTTTTTTTTTTTCCTGGCCTGTATGTCAGCCCATAAATTCCTCCCCCTGTGCAGCCTAAAGGCTCAGCCTCCAAGGAAAGGATTAAGCAGTTGTCCTGTGTCTACAAATACTGTGCCTAGACCTAGAGACTCTTCTCAGCCTCGTTCCCACCCCACGTCACCTGAAATCAGAACCTTAGAATTGGGCAGATTCATAGAGGTTATCTAGTTGGGAGTTGTGCCAAGCAGATCAGTACAGATCTGGGCTTGTTTCTGTTCATTCTTGTGGCCTAACTCCACCTCAAGACTCTTGTACAGGCCTCATACCCTAAGACTGTGACCCCAGGGACCCCAGCCACTTGCCCCATCCTGACATCTGGAGTTGGATCAGGTTGTCTAGAGACTGAAGCATCCTTCTTCCTTTGCCTAGAAAACAGAAAGGTAGGCGCACCCAGGCTCAGCGATGTGAGTAGAGGGGCCTGGAGTGACCGGAGACTGACGTCGGGAGAAGACTCAGTTCTTCCCACCGGGTTGCACCTATTGCATGTACTTTTGGCCTGACTGGAAGAAACAAAATTGGTTTACTTTCATATCCTTCAAAAGTTACAGAACTGTGTCTTAAGAGAATTATTTATAGTTACTATAACTGAATTGACAAATGTCGACTTAACGGATAAATTATATTTGGTAAAATAAAATGGAAGTTTATTTCAATGACTTGTATCCCCGTGTGTCTCTTCAAAAAGCCGCCTCAGCCATTTCCTTGGACCCCTTTCTGTGGTACCACTCCAACCTCAGAGGTGGAAAGGGGCCATGTGCCACAAGCAAGGAACCATCTTAGACTATGGAATAGAAAACACACATCTATTCAGAAATAAGCCATGATGCTATGGGACGTATGTCAGATTGATGCCGGGCCCTTGTGTTCGAGAATTTTAGACTATCATACCCCACCCATGCATTAACATGCAGGTGATACCAGCATCTATGGATTAGAATTCCTTGCAGAGGTTTATAGTTGTGTCAGTGTAAAAATGCTTTTACTATGTGTCTTCACTGTTCTCAACTGTGTAAACCCTTAGGAATTTACAAAACTAGCTGCAAAGGAATTATACTTGGATTTTATATACCTTCCATGAATCACTGGCCCTTTCTTGGCTTATGTTTCCTAGCCTGAATTATATACCATTTATAGAATAAGTGTAAGATGAGACTTCAAGGATATATACATCCACACATACAGTTCTGTCCCTGGTACATACTAAACCTAAAAATACTATGAAATATTAAAAGTGGGTTATGTTATTTAACCCTCCATTGCTGTAACAGAACACCTGAAAGAATCAACTTATAAAAAGGGAAGGGGGCTGGAAACATGGCTCAGGCTGAGAGTGCTTTGCTTTGCTGCTCTTATAGAGGATAGCAGTGTGATTCCCAGCACCCACATCAGGCAGTTCACAACCTGCTGCTCTCTTCTAGTCCCCATGGAGACCTGCACAGACAGGGTAGGTGCACATGCATGCACACACGTGTGCTCATACACATGCTTATAAAAATATAGGTTTGTTTTTTAAGGGAAGATTTCAGTACCTGGTTAATAGGCTCCACTGTTTCTTGATTGGGGTGTTGGCAAGGAACCCAGGGTAGGGCAGCCGTTAACAAGGGGGAATTCTGTTCCACAGCCCACTACAAGGCATACCCTCAATGATCTAAAACAACCTCTTAGGCTCCACCTGCTAAGTTTCCAGTACTTTCCAGTAGTGCCCAGCTGAGGGCCAAGTCTAATACATAGGCCTTTAAGATAGACATTCCCTATCTGAATAGACATTCCCTAACTGAATAGACATTCCCTATCTGAAGAGACATTCCTTATCTGAATAGACATTCCCTATCTGAATAGACATTCCCTATCTGAAGCATATCAGCGGGAACCATACAGGTCAGTGATGATCCGTGTCCAGACACCACAGGAGAAGCTGAGAAAGGCCTCACCGAGCCATGAGGTTCATGGAAGCCAGCCTTCCTCAGGGATGATTAGGTCAGAGACTAGCAGGGAGGAGATGGAAGGAGAAGCCATTTTACAGAGGGATAAGGAGTAAAAAAGTCAGGTTGATATTTTCTAGAACCGAAAAAGGTTCCAAAGGCCCTAGAAGCTGACCTCACAACCTGTGAGATGCATATTATGGGATGGGGGCAAACATGGATGGTTTCTGTCTTGGTTTTGTTTCAGTTTGAGACAGGGTCTGGCTTAGCCTAGCCTGACCTTGAATTTGTCATGGATCCAACAGTGACCTTAAACTTCTGATATTCTTGCTTCTGGGATTATATGCATTCACCGCCATGTCAATTTATGCAGAGCTGTAGATCAACCCCAGGATTTCATGGACGTTACACAAGCACTCTTTAACAGCTGAGATAAATCCCCAGCTAGACACAGATATGTGGTGGGGCAGGTACAGAAAGGCAAAGTCAAAGAATAACATCACCTGGGTCTATCTAATGTCCAGGACCTTGGCAGAGAACCATCACCCAGAAAGGACAGGGTCTCTGCAAGGTACCACACAACAGTCTATCACATAAATATTGTGCGGAATCAGCCTCTAACTGCCCTGGGCTCTAGGACTAACTCTTCAAAGTACCCAAGTTAGTAAGATTGTTAAGGGTTAATGAGAAGATGATAATTGCTTGTCAATAATTTACATAGTGCTTTACCATACAGCATGCTGTGCCATACAGTATACTGTTAAATTAGTAAACTTATTTACAGTGTTAATATCTCTAGTAGCTATGAGTAGATGGTATCATTATTTTACAAGACAGAAACTGAATAAAAGAGATTAAATGGCCCAACTACAGATTTTCAAGCTAAGTTTCTCCCAGTCCAGTGCTTCCTACTACGCCTGGAGACAGATGAAGTTGCTGGCCCAGGTACCCCTTTATAATGAACATAAAACAGGGGTGAAATTGTTAAGATGTTTGTGTGTTACCAGCTAGCTCAGTTTTGCTCAAACAACAAATTAACCACAAAATATTAGTTATTAACCCCAAGTAGCCTTCTTAACACAGCTTCTTTCAGGTCAGAAGTGATGCCACATACCTGTATCCAAACCTTCATGAAACAGAGGCCAGAGGATTACCCCAAGTTCAAAGCCAGCCTGGTCTACATAGTGAGTTCCATGCTAGCTGTGCCCCTATAGTGAGACATCATCTCAAAACCATCCAAATATAAAATGCACGCACAGAGAGAGATGGAGTGGGGGGGGCGGTTAAGGGAGGAATGGGGAAAGACAGCCCCAAATATCCAGCTACTTCAAATAGTTAGTCCTGGTCCAGGGCTGTTAAAGGATAATTTGTGAGACTGTAGAGCACTCAGCAGCAATTCTTACCATATAATACTGTGTGCTATGGACTCAGGTTTGGTGTAGTTCCCAGCAGATTCTTGGAATAGATAGATAGTATTTCCTAATGGATATTTAAAAAACACACCTGCCAGGCACAGCCTATCTCTGATGATATTTTGAAACATAATTACAGACAACACTTTCAAACCTGCAAGCAGCCAAGCAGTCAGGTGACAGTCTTCTAAATTTAGTCCTAAAACTGGTCATCCCCTTCAGCTAAAACTCAGCACTTTGGGTGCACTGTCCTGCATTTTATATTCTCCAAACATAAAATGTTTTAATTTCACTACTCTGGAAATGTCTGACTTGGAAGATTAAAAGAGACTTAAAGACAGTTTGATCAACAAGAAAATGACTTTTAAAACATAATTTGAAAGACTCGATGATTAGATTCACATGTAGGTACGAATGTATGACTAACACAGTCATTGCTGTCATTCTTTAAAAGTTAAAAGTTCAGGGCTAGGGATGTGCTCAGTTGGTAGAGCCCTTATGTAGCAAGCAGGAGGCCCTGGGTTTGATTCCTAGCACTGCATAAGAACACACGGTTGTGCATACCTGCTATCCCAGCACTTGGGAAGGATAGGCAGGAGTATCCAGATACGGAGTCATCCTCAGCAAGGCTGAAGCCAGATGGGGCTATTTCAGGCTCTCAACAAACTAAGCCAACTAGATACAGTAGCATATGCCTATAATCTCAGAACTTGGAAGGCAGAGGCAAAACAGGTTCAGAAAAAATGGAGAGTGTCAACTATTGCCCCGAGGACTCTTGGAGACCTATTCCCAAGACAAGAGTATCACCGCTCTGTTCGAATGCTTCCTGGGCTGTAGAAGACAGAGCCCAGAGGGTACCCATTCATGCCTCTGCCGTCTGTATTTCTCATTGGCTTAGCGCTTGGTTATCTTTTCCCTCTATCAAGATGAAAGACAGCAGCCAGAATTCTCTGAATGAACCAGCCTTACCCAAAGCTCTACTTCAAACTACACAAAACTGCCCATTATATTTGATCTTTTTAAATGTATCTAATATTTATACCAATAAATGACATGTGAGGTAGGAGCTGACATAAAGACTTGCTAACTCAGTCAGGAAACTTTGTTTTCCTAACTATATACAAAATATCTACTTATAAGCCTGATTCTACAACTGAACTGCTAGAAATCTTTCTATATGAGTCATTCTACCAAGCTAGTCTACCTTTCTCTTGAATTCCTCCAAACCCAGAGGGCTCCCTAGCTTTCTTTTCTAAAATCCTGTTTCATCTGAGTCCTGCCAGTTGCTTCTCTGTGACTCCTTCAAGCTCCAAAAGAAAAATCCCTCTCTTACCTGGAGCTTCTTCCAAAAACTCTTCCAACCCAGAGAGAGAGAGAGAGAGAGAGAGAGAGAGAGAGAGAGAGAGAGAGAGAGAGAGAGAGAGAGAGAGAGAGAGAGAGAGGAGAGAGAGAGAGATTGAGAGAGAGAGAGACCAAAACTCAAGCTAGCACAGTCTGGAAGGTCCAATTGCTATCAAAGAAGTCTCTTTGTTTCTCCCATACACCATTGGCAGGCTGAGCCACATCACCATTGTGATGTTGGAGCTCCAGGATAAGTCAGTTGGAGCTGAACCATTTCACCTTAGGCCATCCAGCTGATTTTGCCTGTGGTCATAGAAGACAAGAAATCCTCTCCGAAGCAATTTGTCTTAAAATAAACAGAACTTCTTTCATTCTTATCTCTGGAGGCTTTTAGAGGCACACCCAAACTGCATCTCTATAGGACATACCTAACCGCATCTGACAAACATAGTACCTCCCTAGGTTTTCATGTTTTGCTAACAATAAGGTTATGAACAATAAATTCTATGAACAATAAACAAATATCCTGTAATAACTGTCAAGCTGTCTTCCCAATAAGACCATCCCCTAGTTCTTTTAACTTTGTAAGTAAGAGTTTTCTTGCCCACTTTCAGAATAAGGAAACTCTCACAGAGAACAAATAGAAGGTACTTTCCCTGGAAAAATCTCCCTAACCCACGAATACAACTGACGTATTGGTCCACATACACAACTTAATGATCTGTTGTTTGTTTCAAGACAGAGTTTCTTTGTGTAACAGCCCTGGCTGTCCCAGAACTCACTCTATAATTGAGGCTCGAGCTCACAAAGATCCACCTGCCTCTGCATCCTGACTATTGGGAATAAAGGCCTGCACCACCATGCCCAGTCACAATTTAATGTCTCAAATACTAATATTTAGAAGTAGACAGACAAAGACTTGGATCCCAGCTTCTGATCAAAATCCATTTATAAGCCCTCAAAATTGGATAGCAATGCTGTTATTGGGGCTGTTGAGCAGACAGAAAATCCCCAAAACAGACGCTTCTGCTATTATGATGATACAACATGGGCTGAATTGGTTGAATATTTAGAATCAAAGTGAAAAGAAATAATACCCAAAATATAAAGCTGGGATAACATGAAGACAGGAGGGCAGAAGTGGAGCCCAGTGTCCCACCGTGAGGAGGGCCAACCAGATGCATCGAGATTCTCACTGGTTAAATGCTTCATGGCCTTGAGCCCAGCCTCATCTTCCAAAACTCTGGAACCCAGCCCCACCCAGAAATATCTCATACAGGGAGTTTGACTCGGCCCAGTAAAGTCATAAGGTGTATACATGAGGCTAGATGACAGTGGTCAGTGAGCAGGGCAGATATGTTAACCTGATAGGCACAATCATTCTCTAGAAACAAGCTTCATCATCAGCAAGTGGCTAATGAGGTGGTACCTGGGGAATCTAGCAGAGAGTTCAGTTCTAGTATTTCAGAGGTCAAGGGCAGTGGTCTGTGTTGGTGGGCTGCACAAGTCTACAGCGGATACACCTAAGAAAAGACCAGATATTGCAGGTAGAATGGTCCCTCTGCATATGAAGCCCTAAGTGATGTGGCCAGGATTCCTGCAGAGGCTGCTCTCATCACCCATGCTAAACCACTTCCCTTTAGATGAACACTTTAGCTATGTTTAAAACCCATACAGCCCTTCAGTATTTCCAAACTCCTGGGCAGGGTGATTTCAGCAGACAGCTGAGGATGGCCCACGGGAACAATGATCTCTGCTTCCTCACTACTGAGCAAATGAGTTCATGAAAAGGACAGCAGAAGCTAGAACAGAACCCTCAGATGCTACTTTCTCAAAGCCTTGCTGGCAGCTGTGACCATGGGCTCAGTTTTGAAATCTCAATTACTCTCTAGCTACTGTTCTCTCTCTCTCTCTCTCTCTCTCTCTCTCTCTCTCTCTCTCTCTCTCTCTCTCTCTCTCTCTCTCTCTCTCTCTCTCTCCCCACCCCCTCTCTTTTTCTCTAGTCCTTATTTGGAACAAGAGGGAGGATATTTAATGAATGAGGCAATCTGTCAACAAGTGTGTGGTAAAAACATCTTCAATGATTCTCAGCCTCAAAACTTGCCCTAGATTTGGGCACAAACTGGCAGAAGAGTGGTCAGCAGCTAGCCCTTAAGCTCCACAGCCTCTCTCTCTCTCAGGGATCTGCCTAGGTACCTTTGTTGTGGTTGGGCCACAAGCATTTCACCAAGCTGTCTTCTCTCCCCCAAAAGCAATCACCAAAACACTATGATGGAGACTGAGGATGTGGTTTCAGTTGGCAGAGGCCTTGAATCCCTTGCAAGACCCTGGGTTTGATCTTTGGAACTGCAAATGACAACAAAAACGTGACCAGGAGATCCTAGGTTATATGCTTGCAGAAGGCCCACAGCCATCTCAGGGTCTGCTGGACCATTTGTTGGGTCACGATATAAGCTCTAAGTTCCAAAGCATTTTTTCCTCTCTGTTTCTAGGACAGTGGTGGATCTCCAAGGTCTGGATATTTGAAGTCAAACTCCTATGCTCTTAGGCAATTGTCTGGTACAAGGTCATTTCTTTGGCAAGTGTTGGTTGAGCACATACTGTAGGCATCACCAAGAGTTGCCTGGCAGTAGCAACTAGAATGCATACCACATCCTCTGAGGAAAGCACTTGCCAAAAATGTTTTTCCGGTTTTATTAATCTTGAGGAAACAATTGGACAATCCCAAATGGGAGACTTTCTATTGAGACAACTGAATTAGTCTGGTTCGGTTTTGGAGACAGAATTTGGCTTCCTAGCCCAGGTTGCTGGCTTGTTCTTGAGAAAGAAAAGCAGTGCTGTTTAGAAACAAGGGAAGCCAGGAATGGTGGCACATACCTTCAAGTCCAGCAAAAGGCAGAGACAAGGGAATCTCTTAAGTCTGAGGCCAGTTTAAGTAGTGAACTCCAGGACAGCCAAAGCTACATAGTGAAAGTTTGTCTAAAACCAAGATTGGGGTGGGGGATGCTATAATTTCTGTAGTGACAGAAACAATGTATGTCTTTATTAGTCAGGCGCCTATACTGTGATAAAATTTCTGACATAAGCAATTTAAAAGAGGAGAGACTTGGTTTGACTCACAGTGTCAGTGCATGGTGGAGGTACAAGGCAGCTGTAACCCTGGAGACCAGGAAGCAGAGAGAGAATGCATGTGTTTGCTTCAGGATGTTGGATCACATTGTGAACCCCAAGATTGTGAACTGGAAAAAACTTGCGGTGTGGCCCAGCCCTAGCACACATGCTTAACACAAGACCTTTCTATAAATAGGATTAAAGTCAACCTTATGTCCAGAGACTGAGCAAGCAACTAGTTGACAGGGAGTGAACCTAAGAAAACCCAGGAAAGAAGAAGGAGAAGCTTCAAGTTGGCAGGTGTTTAAGACAGGCTAGTGGGGGCACCTTTTCCTTCTGGGAAGTCAAATGAGTAGGAAGGTCAGCTGGATGCTCTCTCTGCCTCTCTGAGCTGGCAGCCTTTCACCACAGGGTCTCGTCATTTGATAAACTGAAGAATGTTTGGGATTTTGTTTTAAAAACAGCATGTGCCAGCAGGCTCCCCACTCTTTCCACTTTGTTCTCTCCTGGCCCCTGCCTATGGGCTGATGCCCCTCACATACATCATGACTCTACCCCTTACTCCTTTCTGAAAACCCTCTCACAGACATACCAGGCACGTGCTTTACTAATTGTCTAGGCATTTCTCAGTCCAATCAAATTCTAGTACCAGAGCTTAGGAGACATAGGAACAAGGTTATTCCATTTATTTACTCATTCATTCATTCATTCCTTAGTTTATTCATTGCAAATGTTTATTATTTATTTCCCATGCAGGAAACTTTGAGTTTAATTCCTAGCACTGCAAATAAACAAAACAAACATTATCAGGAGAGCTATATGCCTACAGACAAGCCATAGCTTCCCTGTTTTCTGGGTCTGTCCTTTGCTTCTAGCTTGCTGGACCATTTGTTGGGACACTTTACATGTTATATATGATATATATATATAACATATATTTATATGTTATATAATGTGTGTGTATTTTATATAAACATATTTATATGTATACTTATTTATATATGTATACTTATTTATTTTGTAAAAAAAAAAGTTCAGGCCAGCAAGGACTGCAACATGAGATGTTATGTCAAAAAACAAATACAACATTTGTAGTGACCAAATAAGTGACCAAAACAAAATGGCAAAAGCAAAGGGAGAAATTAACTAAGCCAGTGAGATGGGTGAGTAAAGATGCTTGTGACTCAAGCTTTAATGACCTGAATTTGATCCCCTGAACTCACACAGTGGGAGGAGACAACTGACTCCCCAGTCTTGACCTCTGACCTCCATACATTATGACACACTCTCACCTATACATGCATGCAGGTAAACATACACAAAGTATTTCATCTATTAATTAAAACATAAATTAACCATCAAAATACCTGATCTGCTCCATGCAGTAACTGCTAGCCCAAGGTATTTTGTTTGTCTTGTTTTTTTAAAGATTTATTTATTATCATATTTATATGAATACACTGTAGTTATTTTCAGACACACCAGAAAGGGGGCCTCAGATCCCATTACAGATGGTTGTGAGCCACCATGTGATTGCTGGGAATTGAACTCAGGACCTCTGGAAGAGGAGTCAGTGCTCTAAACCACTGAGCCATCTCTGCAGCCCCCTCATCCAAGGTATTTTAATGGTAGATTGGGGTCTGGAGAGATAGCTCAGTGCTTAAGAGCACTGGCTGTTTCTTCAGTGGACCTATGTTCAATTCCAGTAGCCACATGTTGGCTCACACTTGGCCATGACTGGAATCCCAGGGGAACTATCCCTCTTCTGGTCTCTATAGGCACTCCAAGCAGATAGCACACTAACATCCAGGCAAACACTAATGCAAATAAAACAAAAATAAACTTTAAAACAAAGTAGCTAGGTAATTGATAGATAGACTGTCTTTTAATTTATTCTATTTCAATTCATTTGAATGTAAATGGCAACATATGGCTACCGAATCCTAAGAGAGCTAAGGTGTAGTGCACAGAATGCTTGCCGAATGTGCATGAGATTCTGGGTTCTGTTTCATCACTGTAGAAAGAAGGAACAAAGGCAGAAATACAGGGAGACAAATATTGACTACAGATAATAACTAAGCACTGTACATGAACCTGTACCTAATCAGAAGTAGAACAAAATGAAAAAAGGTATTTGGAAACCTATAAAGAAGGAGAAATCCATACTATCAGATGACACTATCAAAGTGAAACCAATTTTCTTCAGTGTGATTGCCTTGATTCTGCAAGAAGTTCCAGGATACAGTCTATCCTAGCAGAGAAGTTACAGTGGCAGAAACTAGTAACATTGTGTCCATAGGCAGCAGAGGGCAGTGGTGCTTAGCATAGCAGGCTCCCCCTTTTTTTTCCTGGCCCTCCAGCTCACAGGATGGTGTCACCTACTTGTAATCTGGATCTTCCTACCTAATTTAATCTAATCTGAAAATGTCCTCAAGACATACCTAGAAGTCTGCCATGGGGGTGGGGAGTGTCATGAGAGGCAGGAAAATGAACCTGGTGAAGCAGAAGGAAAACTCAGTTCAGCCCAACTAGGTACTGGGTCAAACTTCTAGAGAGTCTGACACTAGGCGACCGCATATTGCCAGCATATTTAAACACAGTACAACTTGAAAAAGTTTCCAGGCAATAATGATTACAGTTCTAGGTACACAATGAAACCTAAGGAGTGACTACACAGAAACTCCTTTACAAAATACCTGTGACCATGAAGACAGGCTCTATAGTTTAAGGTCCTAGGATCTGTTGTTGTCTCTGACTGAGATAGCATTGCGGGTTATAAAGTATACGATATCTCCTTTTAGGGTGGATTCTATTAACTGAAAGCTAAAGATAAAGGTCTAGAGACAGAGCATCTGAGTGAGGTCTGGCTCAACCCATAGCAAAGGTCACCAGGTCATTAGCAACATCCACTCCCAGTTTCCTGGGTGGGGAACAGGTATTTATTTCCTCAGTTGAGGAGACACTCTTTGTTATTAACGTTCCCAGTTTCTCTAATGTTTATCTCTGAGCATTAGGACCTCTTGCCTACTACATGTTCCCATGGTGATTCTGAAAGATATATTTATTTTTATTTATTTATTTTATACACTGTAGCTGTCTTCAGACATACCAGAAGAGGGCGTTGGATTCCATTACAGATGGTTGTGAGCCACCATGTGGTTGCTGGGAATTGAACTCAGGACCTCTGGAAGAGCAGTCAGTACTCTTAACCACTGAGCCATCTCTCCAGCACCCCTGCCCACCATGGCAATTCTAAATTCCATATGTTGACCATTAAGATTAGCCCATCATCACTGATAAACCCAGTGAAAGAGCAAGCTGGTGTGAATTGTATTCTTTGGCAGGGTCAAAATATTTCCGAATAAAAGATGAAAAGCAGAAGGTGAGAAATAAGGAATGCAAACATTTAGCAAAAGAGTGGCCGTGACTGGTGGCCGTGCAAAGGTGACCATTGTCCCCGGCTTCCTCTGTTCCAAAACTGTACAGGCAATGCAGATTTCCAGACCCTAAGTGTATTTTCCTGTCTCATCTTTACAACTCTCTCCCTGGGAAGCTACGATCAGACTGACAGTTTAGTAAGAAAGGAAGACACCTGCCTCCACTGAAGGAGAATGTTTCTTTCTTTTTCATTATTGACTTTAAAGTTGACCTTGAACTTCTGACTTTATAATAAAATTTTATTTGTGAGAGCACTTTGCCTACATGAGTGTTTGTGTGCCACTTGTGTCTGGTGCCAGTGGGGCCAGAGGAGGCTGTCAGTGTCCATAGGCACCCTGAAAACACCCAATCCGATCAGAAGAGGCCATTGAATTCCTCGAACCAGAGTTACATTCAGTTGTGAGTTTGTGGCCTGCTGGGTGGGTGCTGGGAACTGAACCTGGGTCTTCTTCAAGTGTGGGCTGAGCTCTTAACTATGGAGCCATCTCCACAGCCCTGAAGTTTAGACTTCTGATTCTCCTACCATTGCCTCCTAACGTGCTGAGATTACAGTCCTGGGCTGTCAGGCCTGGCCTATGATCTCTCCTTTGGCAGAAACCCTGTGACTTTGGGAATCAGCAGACTAGTATATCTTCCCTCTTAAGACTTGACGCTCCCCACCCCACACACCTTTATTATTTATGAATCTACTAGTTCTTCTCCCAGGTGCCCTGGGCCAAACACAAACCCTTGAAGCCCTCATTTACTTTGCAACATGCTGGTTACTTGTAAGTCAAATAATTATAAACTGTCACATAATTTCAAGAATGTATATTCTTGAACATACTATTTTTATGTGTATGGCTGTATTTGCCTGCACATAAGTGCACCACCTGCATACAGCAGCCCAAGAAGCCATTGCGGAGTTACCGATGGTTTCGCCACCAAATGGGTTTGAGCCACCATGCAGGTGTTGGAACTTAAAACCTGCGTCCTCTGACAGAGCTGCCAGGTGCTCTTGACCGCTGAGTCATTTCTAAACCCCAGTTGTTACATAGCTAAGTAACCAAAAGTCAAACAGAATGGCAACAAAAGTAAGAAAGGTTGGCAGCACCAACAAGGGACAATGTATGATGAGCAGATTCTTCAGTCAGGCCCTCAGCAGCTTCCTCAATTTAGAACCTGATCTGAGAATCACACGTCTTTATAGAATCAGAGGCCTGCTTACCCAAAACCTTAGAGGAGTCTTAAGCATGCTAAAATTCGAAACTCTCTTTTTATTGGGGGAGGGGAGGAGGAGGGAGTGGGGAAGCCGGTTCAAGACAGAGTTTTTCTGCATTAAATTAAAAAAAAAAAAAAAAAAACATAAAAGACCTCATATTTGGGAAGAAGGGGAATTCCCACTTAAGACCTGGCAAGATAAAGTTGGTAAGACGGTTCAGAGGATGGAACATGTGCAGAAAATCTTTTGAATACTTCTGGGATGGTTGGTCAGTTTGGGAAAGACAGTTGACAATGAAGAAACAATCATGTTTTAGAGAAGTTACTCCGGGATCAATTAAAGAGAAAAGAAACAATGACTGCACAAGTCCTCAGGTCATGGAGAGCGGTGAACCGGTCTCTGGGGTGCTCCAGTGTGGGTGAGACACATCTGTTCTTCCCACCCTAGCTCTGTGTACGTTCTGTTACCCAGCTGTGCTGCTGGAGTTTATATAAAGACTGATTAACAAAAATCAAAGCACAGAAATTTACATGAACAAGAGAGGAAGAGCCAAAGAACTGGTGAGAGCAAAAGGTGGTGCTCACTTTAGGCAAAGGGCAAAACACATTCGGGAAGGGGCATTAAAATGTGTGGGTATCTAGGCAATGGTGCTATCATCTAGAGGTGTTTTATGAAGGGGGGAGAAGCTAAGAAAAATTAAGGTACTTCAGAGGGTGTTTGTTGAGGCTCAAACCATCCTAGTGACCAGTGTTATCTTTTTGCCTTGACTTCTAAAGGACAGTCCTCCAGGAAGACTATTTCGTGCATACAGAAGAAGCTGCACCTAATGACACTTCCTAAAGTGGTTTCTATTGGAAAGAATCGCCATATCAATTTTGTCAGATTTTGAGCTGGATTTTTGAGTTTTATTCTGTTGCTGTGATAAAAATACTCTGATCGAAAGCAACTTAGGGGAGGAAAGGGTCTATTTCATCTTATCGTCAAGGGGAGAACTTGAGGACTGCATACTATTCCACCTGCCATTACCGGCGACAGAAGGACACTATGGAGAGACTTGGATTTATCACTCACCCAGGCTGATGCTTAGCTATTCTTACATCCAGAATAATCTGCCCAGGAACCACGTGGTTCTTGTGCTGGATCCTCCTATTCCAACCAGCAAGACAGACCTGCCCACAGACCAATCTGATCTACACAAATCCTCACACCTTCCTCTCCATGACTCTAGGCTGTGCCACATTGACAAAGCTAACTAGGATGACATTGACAAAGCTAACTTTGCCTGACATTTTCCCTTTTTGCTGGTTGGCCTCAAACTCCTTATAGGTGACCTTAAACTTCAAATCCTCCTGCCTCTACCTCCTAAATGCTGGTATTAAAGGCATGTTCTACCTCAGCTGGTTTATGGTGGCTGGGCATTAAACCCATGGCCTAATGAATGCTAGGTAAGCACTCTACCAAGTGAGCTACCTCCCCAGCCCTTATTATAATAACATTTATATATACACATACACACATACATACATACATATGTACATATATACATACATACATGCAAAAATAGATACATACATATACACATACATGCATATATACATACACACATACATACATACATACATATACACATACACGCATACACATATATACATATACATACATATTAATTTGGTCATCATAACCCCCAATTACTGTCCCTTGCTTTCCTCTCACTCCCACTGACTCTGTTCCTCTTTCATGCTAGTCCCTACTTTCACTGTCCATTTTTGTGGTGCCCACAGTGGGTTGAATCAGGGTTGCTTGCCAGAGCGTGGATGGGCTTAGTTACAGGAGCATGGGCATCTGACCAGTGGCTACACCACTGGGGAAAATAAATTGCCTGTTGCCTGTTGCTAGGTATGGCAGCCTTTAATTCCAGCACTCAGGAGGCAGAAGCAGGCAGAGGCAGATCTCTGTGAGATCCAGGCCTGAGTGTTCTATATAAAGGCTTCCAGGGCAGCCAGGGCTATCTAGAGAAACCTAGTCTCAAAGAAAGAAATTGCCTCTCCCCTGACACTGTTAACTGAATGGAAAGACTTCACGACTTGCCCCCTGCTCCACGATGGATGGTTAGTGAGCACAATCTTAGCAGGTCTTGTGCAGAGGACCTCAGCTGTCATTCACGTGTTCATGAGTACAACAGCTAGAAGGCAGCATTACACAACGCCCCGCCTACTTCTTCCTTTAGTTTGTCCATTCTTTCTACCACTTCTTCTGTAGTGTTCCCTGAGCCTTGGATGGGGTAATACAAGTATCCCAGCACTTCTCAGCACTTTGACCAGGTAGGGATCTCTGCAACGAACCATCACCCACTACAAGAAGCTTCTCATACCAGCACTAAAAGCACTAATCCATGGGAATAAATGTAAGTACATATAACACTGTTTGACAGGCACAATTTATCCATTTAGCAAAGCAGCAATAGTAGTTTTCCCACTAGGTCCCCAGCCGCAGGCTTTTGGCTAGGTTTACAGTGAGAGATGCCAATGCCCTGAGGGGAAGCTGCCCTCAAATCCAATTAAAAAATATTTTGGGGTGGGTGGGTGGAGAGATGACTCAGCATAGAAGAACATTTGTTGCCCTTCCAGAGGATCAGGGTTCGATTCTCAGCACCTCACCCACATGGAGGCTCATAACCATCTGTAACTGCAATTGGTTGTGGTAACTACTAGGGGATCCAATGTTGCCTTCTGACTTCCATGGAGACCAGCACACACATGATACACAGACATACATGGAAGCAACACACTCATACACATAGTGTAAAAGAATAATAGAACTGACTGGTTGTCCTCACAATAGTCACAACTTTACTGCACCACTGGACACATCTTGCGTGAAATTGAGGGTAGCTCACATACAGGGCTCACCATCAGTGGCCCTCCTTTTCCAGCAGCCTGTGTGGCCCTTGCTAGCAGAGATGAAGCTTCCAGTTCAGTTCCAGATTGATTTCTCTATGAACTGCCATCAAAGCATGTGGCGTCTTCAACCATAGGGTCCTGCCATCCAGTTTTGTTCATCGAACAACAAAGAGAGCAATTCCCTGTGTTGTTTTGGATCCTCAGAGGCAACACTGAGAAACATTTGTAAGAATAAGAATGTGGGGCTGGAGAGACGGCTCAGTGGTTAAGAGCACTGAGTTCCAGAGGTCCTGAGTTCAATTCCCAGTAACCACATGGTGGCTCACAACCATCTATAATGAGATCTGATGCCCTCTTCTGGTGTGTTGGACGACAGCTACAGTGTGCTCACTCATACATAAAATAAAAAAATCCTTAAAAAGAATGAATAATGCTCAAAATATAAACTCTATATGAACTATGATGCCAATGTCAGTGGAAAAGATGAGAAAGGAGCTATTTTCGCATGATGTATAAAAGGAAGGCTGGATCTGCCCAAGTGGAGGCTCCTTCCTCAATACTGCACATAATTATTTGGAGATAAAGAACAAATAAAGTGAAAGCAGATATACTTAAAGCCATGAGAAACACTCTAAAGATTATATAATAATCAACCCAGGCACCAATCCTTAGGAAATGCTTAAAGGGACAGAATGAGAAAATCCCTGAGAAGAAAATTTAAGAAGTGATCACCAGAGAAGGAGGAACAAGAAAAGAGGGAACAGAAGCACAAGGCAATAAACGCTAAAGAGTGAACAATGTCAAAACAGTAACAACTGAGAAAAGTCAGTCCTTAAAGGGGAGTGAACAATGACAAAATAGTAACAACTGAGAAAAGTCAGTCCTTAAAGGGGAGTGAACAATGACAAAATAGTAACAACTGAGAAAAGTCAGTCCTTAAAGGGGAGTGAACAATGACAAAATAGTAACAACTGAGAAAAGTCAGTCCTTAAAGGGGAGTGGGGGACTGGCAAGCCTGGTGATTAGAACTGAGAATGGCAATGCCGACTGAGAGAGAGAAATGTAACGGAAGGTATTACTTTGTTTACTAACTTTAAATCTTCCGTTTTTAAGAGAAAGGGGGAGGGCAGAGAGTGATGGAAGAAACCAGCCCCAGCACACACAAGGTGTGTTGATGTGCATGTGCTCTGTGGAGGGAGGAGGAGCTGAGACAGAAGCAAATGGATCTGGAGCTCAAAGCCAGCCTTGCCTATAGAGATCCTGTCAAAAGAAAAAAGAAAGAAGAGGAGGAGGAAAAGGGAGAGGAGGAGGAGAAGGGCTGGTAGAGCTCATTGGTACAAGCTCATTGGTAGAGGACTTGCCTAGCCTGCCTGGATCTAATCCTCCAAACTACAAAACTAGATGTTACAGTAGAATCACAAGTTCAAGGTCATATGTAGGAAGCTGAGGCCAACTTAGGCTACAGAAAACCCTCTCTCAAACAAAAAGCCACCAAAAAGGGGTGGGGGGAGTTTATTCTACTAACCACAATTTCTATCTAAAGGACAGGCAGGGCAGAAAAATTACAGGTAGAAAACTTTCAAATATTCACCAATCATTTTATGAATATTCAGAATCAAAAGTAGCAACAAAATTTGGTGCTCAAATAATATTTGTGGCTGGTGTAAGAAATGTGGAAGTGTCAATGAGGAAGTGTCTCTTGCTTATTCTGTGTTGCTATTGCTATAGCCAGTTAGTAAGTGTTGTGACTTTTGACATGGATTTTTTTTTAGATTTATTTATTATATTTATATGAGAACACTGTAGCTGTTTTCAGAGACACCAGAAAAGGGCATCAGATTCTATTATAGATGGTTGTGAGCCACCATGTGGTTGCTGGGATTTGAACTCAGGACCTCTGGAAGAGCAGTCTGTGCTCTTAATCGCTGAGCCCCAACATGGATTTTTTTTTTTTTTTTTTTTAAGGTTGATCTATTAGGTCCAATGTCCCTGAATGTGCCTGTCATTTGTCATATGGAAAATATAAGATCATCTTTACAAGACTCAAGATTTGACTCTGTAGGCGAGACAACAGGAAATGAACTTTACTTGGAGCTTGTGGGCTTTTATTAATGGAGTAATTTATCTTCGGGTTATAAAACCTTTAAAATATGGTTTTTAAAAGCCATCTGGAAATTTTTTTAATGTGATTTTAAGAAAACATCCGGGGGACAGATTTAGACAGGAGAGATCATGGCCTTTGTAGTTCAGGGTGACCCGAAGTTGTTTCCAACCTCTTGTCTTGGTCTCTGGGAAAGGAAGGGGTGGGGGGTTGGGGGGTGGGGGACCTTGAACACACTTATTGCAGAAAACGATGGATGACCTTGGGTTTTATGATCCTCTGTCTCAATCTCACCAAGGCCTGGTTACAAGCCTGCGCTACCCACGCCGAATTTTAGAATTATTTTCAAATAAATTTCTAAATTCTTTAAAGTTTGAAAACCTTAAAACCGATCTGTAAGTTTGCGCAAGATAGCTAGGAAACTACATTTCCCAAGAGTTCACGCGGCAAGTTGCCACACCGATCTGGTCGCTTTACCAAGAGGCATACTGGGAAATGTAGTGCCGGAGCAGCGGGGCTCACGCGCTTTTGACGGGAGACGGGAAGTGCGCCGCCTGTGGCAGGACAGGTACCGGACAAGGACTCTGCACACCCCAATTTTGTGTATGTGGTCGGAGGAAGGGCCCAAGTCATCTCTACCTCTCCAAGCAAGCTGCTGGCCACTGTTCAACGCTGGCGAGCTGCTCGGAGGTCCCTGACGGGAAGGTGCCAACCGCGGTGGGTCGAGCTCGTACCCGCCCCACCCAGGCTGCGGCCGCGCGGGGAGGAAGCGCGCACAGGCCGAGTGCAAAAGTTTCCTTTTCTGCTTTCCAGTCAGAGAAGCTTCAACCCACCGAGGGTGGGGATGCCTGACTTCAAGTGGAAGAGAACCAGGGAGCACAAGGGGTTAAAATAAGAGACTTCCCGGGAAAAAAAACAAAAAACTCTCCCCACCACTAGACATGGGCAGCCGAGATCACCTGTTTAAAGTGCTGGTGGTGGGGGACGCCGCCGTGGGCAAGACGTCTCTGGTCCAGCGCTATTCCCAGGACAGCTTCAGCAAGCACTACAAGTCTACCGTGGGAGGTGAGCGGTCGCGGGTGGCTGGGAGCAGGGGTCGAGGATTGCAGCCCGTAGCCTCTGAATACTGAGGTCGCCTCTAAGGGGTTCCTAGCCTACGCTTATTGCCTATAAAGACTGGGCCAAAGTATGAGAGATGGAGAAGGAGGGGTCTGAGCCGGGGTCATTCATAGCAGAGAGCTACGCCCTCCCTGTACTGCCCAAAGCAACTTCACCAGTCAGCAGAGGCAGCTGAGCACCCCTGTTCAAGTGCAGGCTGGGGCAGATAGCCTCGTTCCTATCAGCATCAGATGGGAGTAAAGAACCTACTTGACCTAAGGAGGAGAGCCCAGGAGCTAAGCAGTCAGGGGGACCAGGTATGGGGAAACCTGGAGGACAGATTCTGGTCAGGTCTGATGAGTCCTGTAGAGTTGCTTAAATAAAGGTAATTCCGGAACTTCGTGGAAAATGTGAGGAATTCACGAAAGAATGCGAAATACACCCCGAGTGGCCTGTGTCATCTTCTCCCACACTGGAGAAGGCAGGGAGGAAGAGAGAAAGAAGCACTAAAAGTTAATTGATTTCTTTCCCACTGTGGCCTTTGGACTGTCCCCGCACCTCACCCCCCCCCCCCACACACACACAGAAACACACCGCCACAAATAGAAGGTAGTTAACAAGGTGGTAATGGGAAGGAGGAGTAAAATTACACTTGTACTAGCATAGATTTTGAAAGTGGGTGCTGGTATGCATAGGAAAAGTTCTTTTCTTTTAATTAACTCTTTACTTTGCAATGAAAACTTTATAGAATATTTGGCAAAGGACAGAAGAGATGAGTTGGGTCAGTGGATAATGATGCTTTATTCCAAGCCTGAGTTGGATTCGCTAACCCCACAAGATAGAAACAGAACAGAGACTCCCAAGAGTTGTCCTCTGACTTCCATGGGGGCACTGTAGCATGGTCACACAGGATAAAATACTTTTAATTAATTTTTCAGAGGTATCTGGAATTAGGGGTTTAACATTTCAAAGACTGTTTCCTGACTACTTTGCCTACCACTCCTCGATACAAATCTGTGTTTCATGGATTTGGGTTAAGCATGTCCTGTGAATTAATTTTTACCAGTGGTCATAGTTTTCCGGCAGTATGGACATCATTAATTCTGGCAAGTTTTGATTTGTTTGTTTTTCCCAGTGTTCATTACAAATTCTCTCCAGTTTTTACTTCTGTCACAGATATAGACGAAAGAGTATGTTTCCAAACTGAAAGTATTTTATTCTTCTTCTTTGAAAATAGCTTTTCCAGCACAGTATGGCTGACTATACCTTTACTTCTAACACTCTAAGAGGGTGAGGCAGGAGGATCTCAAGCTGGAGCTCAGCTGCACCACACGACTTTGGGAGGTTCCCCTGGAATAACTGTTCAGCCTAATCTCAGAGTTTAGCATCTGCAGACCAATGGTAGATTCAGCATAGCTCTAAAGTGGTCCCCATGTAGCATCCTCTGGCATCTCATTCACCTGCCTGAGATAATCACCACGGCCTTAAGGAGGACACAGGTTTTCACTGTGTTTTCTCAAAGTACTGTTTGATTAGATACTAACTGTGAAGTTGAGTGTGGAAGATTCAAAGCTAACCACCTTAACTTTCTTTTCCCCATCTCCCCCCTCAACCTTTCCTTAAGAACAGCCCACCACCCCCCCAAAAAAAAACTCCCAGAAGCCATTTAACCTGAAAATAGGAATTATTGTCATAACCATTCCCACTATCCTGTTCCTAGCCACAGGGATAATTAGTATGAAATGATTTGATCTGATAGAGGAGAAAACACTAAAGACCCTTTGGAGAAGTATGAATTATATTCCAAAACTTATATACCTTGGGAGCTCATCTCCCGAAGGCTTAAACCTAATTGGAGTTTCATGATCCTGGGGTTGTCACTGTATATTTGAGCTAAGCTTATGCTGGGATTTAACATTTACTTTGAATGTATGTGTGTGTGGACATGTGCACTGTGACATACATGTGAAAGTCAGAGGACAGTTTATAGGTTTGGGTTATAGGGATTTAACTTGGGTTGTCAGGGGTTGTCAGCAAATACGTTCACCTCACTCACAGAACCATCATAAAGACATGTTTTTATTAAAGTGTAATATTCATATATTTTCAGTGGATTTTGCTCTGAAGGTTCTCCAGTGGTCTGACTCAGAGATGGTGAGGCTCCAGCTGTGGGATATTGCAGGTAAAATGGGAAAACCAGACAGTAACAAGGGGAGAAATTATTTAACCAGCAAGCTGTTTAGGGGGGGGTGGGTAGGGAGGAGGATGAATATGGGATGGCAAAGCTGGCATTTTTTTTCCTGAAGCTACAAGTCTGAGCTGCTCTGAGCTTTTGAGATGATTTTAGAGATGTATTGCTCCAAAGACAAAGAGATATAGTGCCATCTGTATGGGGGTGGGAAAGCTTCTAAGGTGGTGGGTTATCCATAGGTGGATGTTCCCCCAGTAGCAGAGTGGGCACCAGATCTTCAGCTGACTTCACTGAGAAACAAGATCTCCAGAAAATAGAAACACTGATAATGATGAACCTTTATTATATGTTGTTCTTTGAATTTCAGATTTACTGGTTCACTAGCCCTGTCGTGAAAGCTTTTATCTTACTCCACATGGGACACATCTGACGTACTTGGCCTAATTTTTCTTAAAGTCACACAGATAGCAAGTGGCAGACAGGGATTTGGACATTACAGTTTGCATGCAGACCCTGCAGTAGAAATGATTGGGTTTAATAATCTCTTAATGGGATAGACACACAGCCTCAGAGGGGAAGGGAAGGGGCCTTTTCTACCGTATATGCAGATGTTCTCCCTCCAGCGAAGGGAGGGTGCTCACCTTCAGAATCACCTTCTGAGAGCCCTCTCTTCTCTCCAGGGCAGGAGCGTTTCACATCCATGACAAGACTCTACTATCGTGATGCTTCTGCCTGTGTTATTATGTTTGACGTCACCAATGCCACTACTTTCAGCAACAGCCAAAGATGGAAACAGGATCTGGACAGCAAGCTCACACTGCCCAGTGGGGAGCCAGTGCCCTGCTTGCTCTTGGCCAACAAGGTGTGTGGCCAGTTTAACTAAATGGCCCCTGGCATCTATCAGTGGCCAGAGTAAAGGTATCTAAAAGGCCCTGTGTTTCTGAGCATGTGCACCCTGTTTATTTTAGTTTTTTCATTTATTTATTTTTATCTAGACACACCAGAAGAGGGCATCAGATCACATTGTAGATGGTTGTGAGCCACCATGTGGTTGCTGGGAATTGAACTCAGGACCTCTGGAAGAGCAGTTGGTTCTCTTAACCACTGAGCCACCTCTTCAGCCCCTTATTTTAGTTTTTAAACATAGCACCCATGTCACCCACCAAGGCTGGCCTAGAACCCACAGCCCTGCTTCTCTTGCCCAGATGCTATAATTAGTACCCCATGCCTGTCCACCAAAAACATCAGCATGCCCGTTTATTCCTTTCAAGTTGGAAGAGTCACCTCCTTTTTCTCTTAAAGAGATTTTGAGAAAATGTTTTTTTTTTCTTTCCTATTTTTGTGTTATACCTACATGTATGTCTGTGTGCCATGTGTGTGTGTCTGGCGCCTAAGGAGGCCAGAAGAGGGAGTCAGAATCATGGGGCTGGGAATCAAGGTCCTCTGGAAGAGCAGCCAGTGCTCTTAACTGCTGAGCCATCTCTCCATCTCTGAGGGTGACCTTTTTTTAAGGAAGAATGTTGACTGCAGATTTTAGATGTCGGTGGTCTCAGCCATTGGTGGAAAACTGTTCTAAGTGCACAGACTCCTATGAAGATTGTGGTGTTACCACTTATGTATCTTTTTTTCTTTTGTCAGAGTGATCTGTCCCCTTGGGCAGTGAGCCGGGACCAGATTGACCGGTTCAGTAAAGAGAACGGTTTCACGGGTTGGACAGAAACATCAGTCAAGGAGAACAAAAATATTAATGAGGCCATGAGGTGAGTAGTTCCGAGTTTTCCAGAGACTATGACCCCATGGACTTTCTTTTCTGATTTCTGAGCAGCTTAAGCCACCAGGGTGCCAGCTTCCCTTGGATAAGTGAGCGCACTGAGTTGCTTCCACCCTGTGTCTTTGTGGAGCACTGCCCGGTGATAAGACCATGTCTGCTATGTCTCCTCCCCCTCCAGCCACCTTCTCAGGCTCACTTTTCTTGTTTTCTGTTTTTGTTTTCTAAGAGTCCTCGTTGAAAAGATGATGAACAACTCCAGAGAAGATATAATGTCTTTGTCCACCCAAGGGAACTACATCAATCTCCAGACCAAGGCCTCCTCTGGCTGGACGTGCTGCTAGTTAGACCCTTTTCTGTCCAGGTCCAGAGTCTCCGAGTCCTTCCATCCCCTCCTGTTGGTTGCTCATCCGGCATAAACACTCAGTTGAGAATACTTGAGCTGTCTCTTGCCTAGAAAGGGGCCCCACTGTGACTTGGGGGTGGCCGCCTGGGACCCATATGCATTTGTGTTGTTCCTGGATGTTGTCTGTGACTTACTGATGGCCCGTGTACTATAGTTAGTTTTTCCTGTGTGACAGTGATCACGTCATCCTTCAACTGTGAGATGAGTTTATGAGAAGGAATAAAAAATGAGCACTTCTGCATTGTGTTTTGTGATGCGGGGGATTAGATGCAGGGCCTTGCTCCTGCCGGCCTGCTGGGCAAGCAGATAGCTACTGAGGTCCATCTCAGCCCTGGAGTCTGGTTTTTAAAATAATTCTCAGGGCCAGCAAGGTGGTTCCGTGAGTAAAGGCACTTACCACTAAACCAGAAAACCTGAGTTTAGTCCCAGGGGCCCAGGTGTTATAAGAACTGACTCACACAAATTTGTCCTATGACTTACACACACACACACACACACACACACACACACACGTGCCATATCACACTCTTGCTCTCAAGTAAATAAGTAAATATAAAAAGTAAAACTGAAATAATTATGAAGATACTTGTGGTATATACGTCTACAATCTGAGCACCTGAGGATCTGAGGCAGGAGGATTAAATATGCAAGGACAGCTTGGACTGCATAGTATAAAATCTCATCTTTAAAAGTAACAGTAATAGCTGGGTATGGTGGCACTTGCCCTTAATCCCAGCACTTGGGAGGCAGAGGCAGTCAGATCTCTTGTGAGTTCGAGGCCAGCATGATCTACTGGTGAATCCATGACAGCCAGAGCTATTACACAGAGAAATCCTTTCTTAGAAAACTAACACCCAGTAACAATAAAATACTCAACAATTTTTGATGTTTTGGTTTCTATTTGATGTAGATCAAAGTTTATCTCCTACTTTCTCCTCCTTACCCATCCTCTTTCCTTGCTTCTTGTAATTTATTCATTTTATGTATGTGAGTACACTGTAGCTGTCTTCAGACACAAGAAACACCAAATCACACAGAAAAGAAATCCCTCCAATGTACCAGCCCATTATTCATCTGAAACTTAAAAAACAAGAAGGGCTTGGAGTGATGAATTTCAAGTTCTGAAGGAGAACACCTACCATTCCCGAATACTCTGCTAAGCTCTGGGAATGAAAGGAAAACAAAAACTTTCTGTTATAAAAACAGACAAAAGGAATATATGATTATTAAGCCTGCAGAAGACAGTTGAAGAGGAAAACACTTACACTAAAGAGGAAAATCGACCCATCCGTAATGAGGCCACAGGGAAAAATAAGTCATGCTGGAATAACAAGCAATGAGGAAGAGAAAGGAACACTGCAAAAGTTAGCATTCCTTCTAGGCTCCGCCCCACAGTTACCTGGCAACAGCCAGGCATGCCTGACTCACTATAAAAGGGGCTGTTTGCCCCCTTCTCACTCTTACCCTCCTTTTTTTTTCTTTATTTCATGTATGTGAGCACACTGTCACTGTCTTCAGACACACCAGAAGAGGGCATCAGATCCCATTACAGATGGTTGTGAGCCACCATGTGGTTGCTGGGAATTGCACTCAGGACCTCCAGAAGAGCAGTCAGTGTTTTTAACCACTGAGCCATCTCTCCGGCCCTCTCTCTTATCCTCTTAGCCTCTTCCTCTCTGCCCCTTTCCTCCCTCCCTTCCTCCCCCCCCCCTTTCTCTAAGTATTCCTGGCTGGCCTCTCCTCTCTCCCCTCCCTTCCTCACTGCCCCATCTCTATTCCCTCCTCAATTCCCATCCCAATGCCCTAAATAAACTCTATTCCATACTATATCCATCCATTGTATGCCTCAGGGGAGAGGGTTGACTCAGCATGGGCCCAAGGAAGCACCCCCCTCCCACCTCACCATACTTCGATTCTACCAAATATATCCTGGTTCCACTTTCTATTTATAAAACACAACAACAAAGTCAGCAATATGGCAGGAGTCAGCACATAACATTTTGTAACAATTGTGAATATTAATGGTCTCAAAAGCTGGAGCCTCAGAAGCAACATGGAGGCAGACGTAGTTATTTCTCTCTGCCTAGTTGTTTATATGGACGCAGGTGGCTATGAATATTTTATAAGGGATGGAATTGTACAGGATGATCTGACTTATCTAGGTGGGCAAATTATATCATACCAACTGGATCAGAGCAAAAAGAGGAGGGGATGAGCTGAAGAGATGGCTCAGTGGTTAAGAGCACTGACTACTCTTCCGGAGGTCCTGAGTTCAAATCCCAGCAACCACGTGGTGGCTCATAACCATCTGTAATGTGATCTGATGCCCTCTTCTTGTGTGTCTGAAGACAACTACTTATATATACATACAATAAATAACTCATTTTTTAAGAAAGCTGGAGCCTCCAAGAAACACACTTTACCATAAACAAGAGATACTACCTTAGAGTGAACAAGTGGGAAAAGTTATTCCAAGCAAATAGTCCCAGGAAACACCCCAAAATTGCTATTCTAATATCTGATGAAATAGCAGCTATAAAGATAGATGAAATTTGCAAGAGAACGGATGGGAAAGACTATATCAAATGAGACAACCAGGCCCAGAGAGACAAAAAGATGTGTGTTCATCTCATATGGAGACTGGTTGTGAAGATTCAGATTTATGTGCTTAATTTGTAGAGCCCAGGAAGCTAGAAAGGGCCTGTGAGAGAGTGAATAGTAGGACAGGCTTGATAGGAAATAGGAGAAAATACTGGGGACTCAAGGCTTACACTGTATGGCAGGGAGGAGACAGGAGAGGAAGAACTCAGGACAGCAAAGCCAATAGTCTATGAAATCTACCACTTCCTGAACAATTATGATTTTTTAAAGGCTTTATTGTTTTTCTATGTGTGAGTGCTTTGCCTGCTTGTATGTGTTTACACATGCATGTCTGGTCCCTTGAAGCTGAGAAAAGGGCATCCATCCCCTGAACCTGAACAGAATTAGAGATGGTTGTAAGCTACCATGTGACTGCTGGGACCTCAACTAGGTCCTTTACAAGATCAATATGTGCTCTTAACCTACTGAGCATAGGAGCTGGAGAGCTGGCTCAGTGATTAAGAGCATTTGTTTCTCTTGCAAAGGACCCAGGTTTGGTTCCCAGAACTCATAGGGTGGCTCACAAACATCTGTAACTTCATTCCAATGGGATCTGATGCCCTCTGTTGGTCTCTGTGGTTACTATGGAGGTGCAGTGCACAGCCCTGCTCACATTAAAAAAATGAATACATGGATTAAAAAGGAGTTTGAATACAGGTATTCTGCATGGATGGACCATGCATCTTCCAGAACATGTGAGTGCTTGGATGAAAACCTCAGTATTCAGTGTGGCACAGCTCCCTGTCAGTTATATGTCAGGAAAGCTCCAAAGACCCCCAAAACAACACAGACTATTGCCATTGCTCTTGGTTGTACACAAGAACTACACTATAAGACTGTTTCTAAAGACGCAACATACTTTCATTTGCAGGACATAGAGAAACCAAACATAAACTGAGCTGAAATCTCCCCCCACCCCCTGTGCTGGATAGCTGCTATAGTGCCAGGAGGTGCTATGCAGGCAGATGGAGGAGAAAAGCCATCGACAATATTACCCACCAGCAATCCATCCAGGCTA
The DNA here is from genome assembly GCF_963924665.1 of Micromys minutus. NCBI lineage: Eukaryota > Metazoa > Chordata > Mammalia > Rodentia > Muridae > Micromys > Micromys minutus. Next base: position 23,764,879 of record NC_137975.1, read on the forward strand.
CAACACTGGCCTGCCATTGGCGCAATAGTCCCTACTGGGGAACCCTCTACCGTTATCTTGATAAATTGACAGACATGCTGCCAAACTTCCTTCTAAACATTTACATTTATACACATAAATTAGTGCTGCCCTCAGCGGTGGCCAGAGAAGCTTGTCTCTGTGGTAGTTAACGGTTAATGCAGAGACGTGTAACTCATTAAGTTGCTGAGATTAAGTGATTACTGAATGCTCAGCCCCAAATGGGACATCTGTGTGAAACCACACCACCACCTGTCCCGACGCAAGGCTCGGTGAGCATCAAAGAGAGATGAGAAGGAAGGTGAGAGCAGGTGGATTGGGAAGAGCACTGTGAGATTCTGTCTCTGGACAAGACAAGGGCATTGCACTTGTGAACTCTCCGTGGCTATGGTGACCTTCACAAGACCCTGCAAGATCAAGCTTACTAGATCTGTCAGCTTTCCAGCAGGCAGCATTAACTGAACTCACTGGGTTTCCGAAGGGAAAAAGGAGAGGGGAAAAAAGATGTAGGAAGTAGAGAGGAAAATGGTACGGGTGCATGGGAGGAGTGGAATGGGATGGCAATAGATAAAGGGTACTTTGTTTAAAATAAAGATTTTCTATTTATGAAGATACATGATTTAGAATAAAACCCCTCCAACCACTCAGCTAATCCTTGGCCAATAAGAAAAGGTAAGAATACTCTATAGTGTGTTCTTAAAAAACTCAAATAAATAACTGAGAACAGGGATTCCTTGGCTTTGTTTTTTTTCCCCCTTTGAACAGAATAGCAGGACTAGACAAAGGAAAACTAGTCACGTGACAACCAAGGTCATCAGCATTTCATTGAAGACTTGTTCTTTATCTTTACTAAGTAGCCAGAATTATTCCATCAGGATTTCATAAGTAACTATTAAAGGTATAAGTGAATTCCTCATTTTTAACTTCTCCCCTCCCTGTTTCTTACTGTTGTTTTGAGTCAGAATCTCAATCTGTAGCACAGGTTGGCCTGCAACTCTCTATACAGCCCAAGATGGCCTCAGACTCCAAGTAATCCTCCTGCCTCAACATCCTGAGTGCTAAAATACCAGGTGTATGCATTGTCTCCAGATTAATTTTATTCTTTACACAATCTGTCTTGTATTTCTGGGACACTGCCCCATCCTATCTAAGGCTTTTCTTTTTACTTTGTAGCTCTACCTGAAACTCACTATGTAGACCAGACTAGATTCAAACTCTCAAGAGATCTATCTGACTGCCTTTGCCTCCTCCTCCCTTCTCCTCCCTCCTCCTCCCTTCTCCTCCCTCCTCCTCCCTCCTGCTCCCTCCTCCAGCCTCCTCCTGCCTCCTCCTGCCTCCTCCTGCCTCCTCCTCCTGCCTCCTCCTCCTGCCTCCTCCTCCTGCCTCCTCCTCCTGCCTCCTCCTCCTGCCTCCTCCTGCCTCCTCCTCCTGCCTCCTCCTGCCTCCTCCTCCTGCCTCCTCCTCCTGCCTCCTCCTGTCTCCTCCTGCCTCCTCCTCCCTCCTCTTCCCTCCTCCTGCCTCCTCCTCCCTCCTCTTCCCTCCTCCTGCCTCCTCCTGATTCCTCCTGCCTCCTCCTCCCTCCTCTTCCCTCCTCCTTCCTCCTCCCTCCTCCTCCCTCTTCCTCCCTCCTCCTCCCTCCTCCTGCCTCCTCCCTCTTCCTCCCTCCTCCTCCCTCCTCCTGCCTCCTCTCCTCCCTCCTCCCTCCTCCTGCCTCCTTCTGCCTCCTCTTCCCTCCTCTTCCCTCCTCCTGCCTCCTCCTGATTCCTCCTGCCTCCTCCTGCCTCCTCTTCCCTCCTCCTCCCTCTACCTGCCTCCTCCTGATTCCTCCTGCCTCCTCCTCACTCCTGCTGCCTCCTCCACCCTCCTCCTGCCTCCTCCTCCCTCCTCCTCTCTCCTCCTCCCTCCTCCTGCTTCCTCCACCTTCCTCCTGCCTCCTCCTCCTTCCTCCTCCTCCCTCCTCCTGCCTCCTCCTCCCTCCTTCTGCCTCCTCTTCCCTCCTCCTGCCTCCTCCTGCCTCCTCCTGCCTCCTCCTCCCTCCTCTTCCCTCCTCCTGCCTCCTCCTGATTCCTGCTGCCTCCTCCTCCCTCTTCCTGCCTCCTCCTCCCTCCTCCTCTCTCCTCCTCCCTCCTCCTGCTTCCTCCACCTTCCTCCTGCCTCCTCCTCCTTCCTCCTCCTCCCTCCTCCTGCCTCCTCCTCACTCCTGCTGCCTCCTCTTCCCTCCTCCTGCTTCCTCTTCCCTCCTTCTCCCTCTTCCTGCCTCCTCCTTTCTCCTCCTGCCTCCTCCTCACTCCTGCTGCCTCCTCCTCCCTCCTCCTGCCTCCTCCACCCTCCTCCTCCCTCCTCCTGCCTCCTCCTCACTCCTGCTGCCTCCTCCTCCCTCCTTCTGCCTCCTCCACCCTCCTCCTGCCTCCTCCTCCCTCCTCCTCCCTCCTCCTCCCTCCTCCTGCCTCCTCCTTCCTCCTCCTGCCTCCTCTTCCCTCCTTCTCCCTCTTCCTGCCTCCTCCTCCCTCCTCCTGCCTCCTCCCTCCTTCTACCACTTCCTCACTTCTCCTGCCAAAATCCAAGTCATGTGCCACCATGTCTAGCCCATGAGGCTTTTTTTTTTTAATCTGTCATTCTTTTCACCCCACCTTTTTCACCTCACCCCTCTAGGGTTACTGGTCACCAGAAGATTTTTCAACTATGTAAATTACTCATCGTTAAACAGAGCCTAGCACAGTGTCACAAACTTATAACAACATTAAGAATCCAAGGTAGGATTTTAAGTGCCAGGCCCTACCTCAATCGTGATAGTCATCATCACCATCATCCCTAAACACCTCCTAAGGCTGCAGGTGGGAATAGAAAACCATGTATTAGGACGCTCCATGTTCATAAGAACAACAGTACCATCCAACTAGAGCTCCCAGGGACTGAACTACTATCCAAAGAGCACACATGGACATGTGCATGGAGCATACGTAGCAGAGGACGGACTTGTTGAAGAGAAGCCCTGGGTCGTACCAAGGCTCAATGCCCCAGTGTAGGGGAAATATCAGGGTGGGGAGGTGGGAGGGAGGGAGATGGTGGGGGGGGTCACCCTCATAGAAGCAGGAAGAGGGGGAAGGGGATTTATGGATGGGAAACCGGGAAAGGGCATAACATTTGAAATGTAAATAAAATATATCCAATAACAGTAAAATGAAAGAAAAAGAACTCTCCATGTTTTGAATTCAGACATTTAAAAAAAAAGTGCAGAATATGTCTAGTTACAACTGTTTAAACTCTGCTGTAGTCCCCAGAACCACCTGAAGAATTTCAACATGGTAACAGTGTGCATACCTATTTATAAGAACCTGCTTCACATGATTGTGAATGCTGGTGAGTCCAAAAGTCCCAGTGTGGGCCTGAAGGCCAGAAAACTAGGAGAGCCATTATTCCCATCTCATTGAAGACTGTCAGGCAGAACTCTCTCATATTTGAAAGAATGCAGCCTTTTGTTCTACTCAGGCTGAGGTCTTCCCACATTAGGGAGGGCTGTCTGCTTTACAGTCTACCAATTTAAACGGTGATCTCATCAAAACACTCACAGAAATGCCAGAATAGCATTTGGCCTAATACCTGGACCCTCACTTAGCCAAGTTGACATGAAATTAATCACCCACACGATCTTTATAATACCTAGTAAGCAACACATAGTATTTTGATACTTTCACACACAATTTTAGTTTAATTCACATTCAAGTCAAGAGCTAATTACATTGGATGGAGATAGAGAGGAGGATGGAAGGAGGAGGTCGGAAGAGTTTGTGATTTATCATGATAGGAATCAGATCTGGGTACTGATACCTAATTTTGTCCCTCAGATCTACAGAGTGTGTATGCATCTTAAACTGTCTTTGAAATAAGAAAACCAGCAATTCTTTCTATTTTATGTTTGAGGGAACAAATGTCTCAAAAATTTGACTGACTGCAAAGCAGCTGGTTGCATTTGTAATTGAGCCAAGACATAACTGCACGTCTCCTCATTCCCCAGCTCTACTCTGTCACTTAGGTTTCTGGGAAACATTTGGCCTAAAAAAAAAAAAAAAAACCCTTTTTGGAAATTAAGCTCAGACATTTAGAGAAACAACATAACTGAGTCCTTTAGGGGTCTGAAGCTCTTGGTCTGTGATAGATATATTGCTTTTAAAAACATGTCGTATGGGGGATAGAGATGAGTTATGAAATTTGGGACAAACTAGCTGCAGCCCGAATAGCAAGCACTAGACACATTTTTTGTACAATATTTCAGTGGCCAGTTGTACTGAGAGACAAAAAGTGTAGTGAATAGTAGAGTCTCATTTGTTTGTTTGCAAGTTCAGAGATTGTAGCTAATTTGCTACTGTTGCTGCCGGAAGTTAAAGGTGTAGCTATAGGTCTCATATGGGAAGACCGTTTTTATTTTCACAGTGCCTGCAAGCAGGAGATAAACGAAGATAGCAAGGCTCATTGGTTCATTTAGTGATGCTAAATATCAAACCCAGGGCCTCTTGGGCAAGTGTTCCAGACTGAGCTCTAATGCTACTCAATATGAAATCCTTTCCTCACAGCAGCTGATTATCCCAACAATGTTCATCAAATACTCTGCTGCTGCCTCTCTAATTTGAAAGCTCAATAAAAACAAGGTTTAAATAAGGGTGTTTCTGGAATGGGTGTACCATTACACTGATTCTTATACACAGTCAGTAATGTGCTGCCTGACTACCACTGTCGTTAACTATGTGCTGGCATCTTCAGGCAAGGTATTTCTAATTGTTCTTCACACTTAAAAACAGTCTTGGGGGCTGGAGAGATGGCTCAGTGGTTAAGAGTGCTGACTGTTCTTCCAGAGGTCCTGAGTTCAATTCCCAGCAACCACCTGGGGCTTACAACCATTGTAATGGAATCTGATGCCCTCTTCTGGTGTGTCTTAAGACAACGACAGTGTACTTACATAAAACAAATCTTTTTTAAAAATTATATATATATAAAAACCTTGGCATTTATCCTTCCAAATAAACTTGAAAATATTGATGAATGCAGGTTGATATCTATAAACAGTTAGATGGCACTAGTTAGGTCAAGGCGATACATGATTGGATGATAAGGAGTGGGGCAGGGATAAAAGTTCTGGTAAGGTGGAAGAGAAGAAGCAGGACATTCAAGATAGAGACTGTAGAGGATGGTTCAGATCTAGGTGAACTAGATCGGTTTTATCTTGTCTAGATGGGTGGTTTATATTTTTATTAATTGGCAGTGAATTTGTTATTTGGGTGTATTGTGGATTGAGAATTTAACATATAAATCTGTTTGATAAGTTATTGATTGTTGAGTCATGTTTTTGTCGTGCCGTGGAGGACAGTGTGTGAAAGCAATGGCTGAGAGGCAGCTGGAGCGTGCAGTTCCAGCTCTGTTGCCCAAGTGAGGTGAGAGTGCGCAGGGCCAGTGGAACGAGATGTGTGAGTACCAGGCTTGGTAACTAACCGCCTAGAGGACCGTGTGGGACCAGGTGACCCGCTCTACACTGGAGCAGCACCTGCAGAGTGAGACCTCGGGACCCGTAGCAACAGAATCTTTTTTAATAGTTGTCGCAACAGATGAATTCATAACAAATTCTATGGGAACTTTTTATGCCTTGCATCAAACACGGGGATTAATTTTAGAGAATCATAATTAATACCACTGATTCATGCCTGATGATCCAAGTTCCCTGGAATATAACAAGCCTCCTATGATGGTGTGTCTGCAATCCCAGAACTTTTACAGTGAGATATGAGGTGGTGCTAACAGAATGCTGGAAGTTCCCCAGTTCCTTAGCTTAGTATACTCAGTGCAGCAGGAACCAAAGAGATCTATCTGTCTCAGCAAGGTGAGGATAGAGAAATAATCCCAAAAGCTGTGCTCTGTCCTCCATATGTGTGCTGTGGCACAACTTACACTCACACACAGAAAAACCATAAGCAAGTTCAGGGATGGCCATAGTCATTCTAATCTCCAACATTTGCTGGTAGAAGCTGATGGTAACTGGGGTGTGGCTGTAAGTCACATAGTCTCCTTTTAAATGTGTGTGTATAATTGTTCATTTAGTTCTCTGGTTATAATTGACTGACTTCTCTTGCGGAAGAAATAATACACATGTCATATGTATATATGGTTTTCCTTTTTTTTTTTTTTTTGATTAAAGATTTATTTATTTATTTTATATGAGTACATTGTAGCTGTCTTCAGACACACCAGAAGAGGGCATCATTGGATCCCATTACAGATGGTTGTGAGCCACCATGTGGTTACTGGGAATTGAACTCAGGACCTCTGGAAGAGCAGCCAGTGCACTGTCCCCTATTGTTTACCTTTTTAAAAAAACTATTTTGGGTGGGTGGGGGAGCACCTTTATAGAAGCAGGGGGAGGGGGATAGGAAGGGGGTTTCTGGAGGGAAAACCAGGAAAGGGGATAACATTTGAAATGTAAATTAAAAAATGTCCAATAAAAAAACTATTTACTTATTTATTTCTTGTGTGTGTATATCTGTGTCTCTGTGGACCTATGAGTATGCAGAAGTCAGAGGACAGCTTGCAGTGTTGTCTTTCTAATATTTGGGTACCAGGGATTTAGTCAGGTCATCAGACTTGGTGACAGTGTCTTTATCCATTGACCCATCTTTTCTGAGACAGTCTTGCTATGTCATTCAGCCTGACCTAGAACTCACTATGTGGCCCAAGCTGGTCTGGAACTTGTGATCCTGAGTGTTGGGATACCAGGCATGTGTCACCACACCCAGCAAGAATGGCGTATGTTTTAATGTTTAATGACTTTGTATCTAACACCTATAGAGCATGTGTCAGACATTAAACCTTGGTGACAAACGAATGGGATAAAAGATCTAACTAAAATTTAAAAAGAGATGACAGGGTATTTATTCTCCTGATTGCATAAAATTGGGGAGAGAAGTCAAGTAGCCCAGGCTTACCTTTAAACTCCCTATACAGTAAGGATGGCCTTGAACTTCTGGTTGTCCTGTGTCTGCCTCTCAAGTGCTAGGATCACAGGCACACATGACTAAGGCCAGTTTATGCAGTGCTGTGATCAATCCCAGGACTTCAAGCAGATGAGGCAAACACTCTACCAACTGAGCTACTTAATTACTCCTATATTTTTAAAGTAAAAAAAAAAAATAATCCAAAAGCCATTCACTACAAAAAACTGGAGATGGGATTGGAGGTGTTACCTCAGTGGTAGAGCACTTACCATTCATGTAATACTGAGCTTTGTCTACAACGCTGTAAAAGAAGGAAAGAAAAGGGAAGAACCATACCACAGAATAGTTCCAGCAAGGAAACTGAAACCCCTGTTTACACTGAACTGACCCCAGTGTTTCTGTTTCCACCTCCCAGGAGCTGAGAATGCAGGTGAACATCACCCACCCAGCAAGACATTTTTTGAGGTAGGAGTGGAGATAAACAAAAATTCAGAAAGAGCTGGGGTTAGGATTTCGGGGTGGGAGGTAAGGGAGTTTGAAGTCTTATACCGTAGTCCAAAAGGTTTCTGTGTAGGGCAGTACTAATTCCGTTAAAAAGGTGATTATTGGGGCTGGAGAGATGGTTCACTTAGTGATTGCTTTCCTAGAGGTCCTGAGTTCAAATCCCAACAACTACATGGTGGCTCACAACCATCTGCAATGGAATCTGATGCCCTCTTTTGGTGTGTCTGAAGACAGCGACAGTGTACTTACATATAATAAATAAATTCTTTAAGAAGATGATCACTACATTGCTTAGGTCAATCAATTACTTGGTTCTTTGTAACTTTGTGTTTGGGGTTGGGGTGGGGCTGTGTACCATGGCCTACAGAGGACAACCTTGGGTGTAGGTATTTGCCTTCAACCCTGTTTTAAATAGGGTCTCTTTATTATTTGCTACTGGGTGTGCCAGGCTACCCGACTTAACCAGATTTCAAGGATTCTCTTGCTTCTATTTCCAATCTCTCCCTGGGAGCGCTGGGATTACAGATAAGTATTACTGTGCTCAGTTTTTATGCTGATTCTGGACATTCAAATTCTCATCCCCATGTTTACACACCACGCACTTTCCCACTGGGCCATCCCCCTAATCCCTTCAGCCCCTTTTAAAGGGCACTAGTCTCTTTCATAGGGTTCCACCCTCGTGACCTAGTCACCCCTCAAAGGCTCCACCTCTTAATACCAATGTTGGAAATTTCAAGATGTGACCTTCAGAGGGACACAGACCATAACAGGAGTAGAGATGGGAAGTGGAAGTTAGCAGCCGGGTCAAATAGAGTAGTTGTGTATTCCATGTCAAAGCTGGGGCTGGAAGTACAGGCCAGCGATATGTTATTTCCCCACCCGTGAAATAAACTAATTCTAACCAGATTAGAATAGATGGGCAGGGTTTTTGGGAAGCTGCTTTCAAGCTGTTGACTGGCCCTAAGGATCTAGGCAAGGGAAGTCACCATGGAAAGAGGAGGGGAGAGGAGGGAAGAGAAAGATAGAAAGAGAAAAAGAGCTTGGAAACACAGAGAAGAGTAGGGAGCCCAAAATGTCTGGATTGTACAGGTAAGACCTTTGGAGGAAGGGCAGCCAGACCCTGGGCTGGAAAAGTAAGGATTAGGGTCAGGTGAGGACTGAGGGATGCTGGGAGAACCTGCTGGCCAGGTCTGCTTTAGTATGTAAAATATGCACCTCAGTCCCTTGTCCCCCAGGTCTGAAACCAAACAGTCAGTAATTCCAGCTACTTGGTAAACTGAGGCAGGAAGATCTCTGGTTCAAGACCTTCCTTCCTGGTCTACGGAGTAGATTCAATTATTTTGATAATTCACAAGTTATCAAAACTGTCTCAAGACTTTTAAAAAAAAAAAAAAAAGGTGTCTTTATACCTGCATCCTAACACTGAGAGGCGGAGGTAGGAAGAGTGCCTCAAGTTCAAGACAAACCTGGGCTACAAAAATGAGTTTCAGAATTATGTGGACTTCCGCTGAAATCCTGTCTCCAAAAAACAAAAACAAATAATAAACCTTTAAAAGAAATGGGAGTTGGGTTTAAGGATCTTTAAGAAAAAAAAAAGTCTAAAAAAACAAGAGTGGAAGAGTGTTTATACAGGTGCTAGGTTCGATCCTTTGCAACACACACACACATACACACACACACACACACACACACAGAGAGAGAGAGAGAGAGAGAGAGAGAGAGAGAAGACACATAACATTGAAGCATTTGGACTAATGGAGTTTTATTTACTTTTTTCTTACTGAAACAAAGAACCCACAGTCATCATTTCCTTTAAAAGTCTAAAATGTCAAAGTGACAAATTTATTATCCCATGGTTTTGGCTGGCTGAAGTCTGTTAGGCTTGCATCAAGGTATGGGCCAGACTGCATTCTTCTGGTGGCTTTTAGAGGAAACCAAACATTATATGCATATACATACATACACTTGTACACATATACATACATATACATGCATGCATATATATGGAGACTTTTGCTTTCTTTCGTTTTATAGCTTCTAAGGGCTTCTCCCATTCTTTGCCTCATGAGCTCCTTCATTCTTCTTCAAATCCAGAAAGAGCGGATAATTCTTTTTCTTGCAGATCATCACTCCAACACTTTTGCCTCCTTTTCTACATTCAAGGACCCTTGTGGTTGCTCAGGAACCACTTGAATAAGCAAAGTCAGTTCTCCCATCTCAAGACCAGCCAATAAGCAATAACGTAGTAATCACAGACATATCTCTGTATTGTGTGGTTTTCATTGTTGTTTGGTTGGTTTTTGTTCTTATCTTGGTGGAATTTCTCCCTTTTCTCAGAGGTGAGAGAACCCGGAGGGTTAAATTAGATCTTCCCACAGGCTAAGCACTCTACAACTGACCTGCACCCTCAACCCCTTCTTAGTGATATTCGGGGGCAGGTTCTTATAGCACAGTTTGGCTGGAGCTCACTTTGTAGCTCAACCAACCCTCAAATCCATTACAATCTTCCTGTACTGGCATCCCAAGAGCTGAGCTGACAGGAACAAGCCAGTGTCCCTGGCTCTTAGTGATTCTTAAAGCTCTTGGCATGTCAAGTATACCAATCTATCCTCAGATATGTCACAAAAGCATCCCAAAGTCCATGGATTGTAAGCAGAGTGATCAGTCTTAGGTTTGACCATGATGAATCTGCTTGAGGTCGCTAAAATTCTGAGTTAGAGAGTTTAGACTCTGTTAAAGAACCTGTCTGGATTTACTGTGGAGTGCGATGTGGACTGTCTTTAAACAGTAATGCTGGCTGTTGTACCACAGATCACAGTGGAGACCATTAATTCATAGAGGTGCCCCCCTCATACATAGACGAATGTCTTTCTCTGGAGGCTGGGTTATATCTCCTGGGAATGAGGTGATATGGAACTGAGTTAATTACCACCAAGAGAGTGGGTTGCTAGGGTGGGTCAGCCTCCTCCTCACAGATACACTATCCCACAGGTCCTAACTCTCTCACTCTTCTACCATGAGCTGAATAAGCATTTAAGGTGTTCCACCTCAGTAATCATCAAGAAAATGTAAATCGGGGATAGGGAGGTAGTTCGGCAGTAAGGGGCACTTGCTGCTTTTGAAGATGACCTGAGTCCAGTTCCCAGAGCCCACATGTAGGCTCACAGCTGTCTGCAACTCCAGTTCCAGGGGAGCCAACACCCTCCTCAGACTTTTCTGGGCAACAGACACACACATGATGCACATACACACATGTGCTCATACACATATAAAGTAAATCTAAAAAAAAAATTCTTTTGATTTTTTGAGACAAAGTTTTTCTGTATAATAGCCTTGGCTGTCCCAGAACTCACAGAAAAATGCCTGCCTCTGCCTTCTGCGTGCTGGGATTAAAGTTGTGTCCTACCATGCCCAGTTTAAACAAACAAACAAGCAAACAAACTTTTTTTAAAGAAAAATCAGATGCAAATCCAAGTCACAGTGGAATATCATCTCTACCTTACAATGACTAGCATCAAAATGTCAAAAGTTAATAAGTGTTGGAGAGGACTTGGGGAAAGGGGGATTTTTTATGTAGTGCTAGTGGGAATGGCCATTATGGTACCACTATAAACAGACCTTAATGTCTTGTTTTGTTTTGTTAACTAGGGTCAAAGAGATGATTCAGCAAGTGAAGGCATTTGCTACCAAGCCTAGTGATAACTACCTGTGTTCCCAGGACCCATGAGGTGGACAGAGAGTACCAACTCCCAGTTATCCTCTAACCTCCACAGGATACCCTGGCACACGCAGGATGTGTGTGTGTGAACTTATGAAACAATAAATAAGTAAATAATATATCTTTAAGATATAAACTTTCTCATTTAACACATGCGCAAATGAAACAAACAAGGAGACAGAAAGGTGACTGCAGCCTATATTCATTCCGGCATTTCTCACAGTAGCCAAGGTGTAGATGGGTCATATGTCTATCGATAGTTAACAGATAAAGAAAATGCAATGTCTGTAATAACAGAACATTATTTATCCTGTAAAAGAGATCTTGCCATTTAGAGCAACATAGAAGACGTTATACAATGTGAAATAAATCAGATACACAAGAACAAATATTTCACGTATGTGTGAAATCTTGAAAACGTTGAAGTCGTAGGAAAGAATAGAAAAGTTCCCGTGGGGCAGAGGTAGGGGACATGGAAAGATGATAGAAGGTAGCAGTTTTCAGTTATAAATGAATACATTTTATAGACCTAATAACCTGCAGCATGATGACTGCAGTTAATAGTTGTGGATTGTCTTCAGGAAATGTTCTAGGAGAATAAGTCTTAAACATTCTCACCACACTACATACCAGGTGACAGGCAAATCAATTTGACTCTGGTGATCATTTCATGACGTCTTCTGAATATTATGTACTGGTTAAATATTCACAGTTTTTACTCTTCGGTTATGTCTCGATAAGTCTGGCGGTAGAACCGACAGAACCGGGGACAGAATGTGGTAAAGAAGACAGTTTGTTTAGCGTAGGCAAGCTGAGCTTCCGGGGCTTCTGGTACCCAAGTGCCTTAGACAGCGAAATACTGGGCTGGAATACAGATTTGAGAAAGGCGGCACAGGTCACTGGAAACACACCCATAGGGCTCACAGCTGGAGCGAATGCCTTGGGGATTGTTAAAAGGTCACAGGGAAAGAGGAACAGCATCCCACACATTCAGAGTGCTGCAAGCCAGCTAGCTGTGCGCACTCACGAGCCTCCCGCTCGCCTTTCTCTATCTGAGCTGTGGACAGGTATTAACTGTTCCCTTGGTGGTTTCTGCCAGAGGAAAAGAGTGGCTGTTGGACTTTGAGAGGTTTTTCTTTCCTTTAGTGAAAACAATGTGATGCCGCCCAATGCACACAGTGCTTCATAGTTATAAACTACACCCATAAGACACCCTGGTTTTATCTTTTCTTAGTCTGCTAACCTCGTGAAGCGGGAAGAACCAATACTGTTATCTTCCCTTTGCTGATGAAGACACTGCCCAGTGTGTTTGAAACTAAAGATCATCATCTAGGTAATACACCACAAGGCTTAATCAGTTTTTTTTTTTTTTTAAATACAATATTTTTTTAACTTTTGAGAATTTCACCAGGTGGTGGTGGTGCATGCCTTTAATCCCAACACTTGGCCAGAGGCAAAGGCCATAAGATCTCAGAGTTCCAGGATAGCCAAGGAGGTTACATAGAGAAACTCTTTAAAAAAAGAAAAGAAAGAAAAAAAGAAAGAAAGAAAGAAAGAAAGAAAGAAAAAAAAAAACAAAGAACAAAACCCAAACAATAATTTTTAAAAGAATGTCCTACAATACATTTTAATTGTATTTACCTTTACCAGCTCTCAGATCCCTCCCACCTTCCTACCATACCTCTAAACTTTGTGACATAGTTTTTTAAACAATTTATTTTTAGGGGGCTGGAGAGATGGCTTGGTGGTTAAGAGCACTGGGTGATCTTCCATAGGTCCTGAATTTAATTCCCAGCAACCATATAGTGGCTCTCAATGCTCTGTAATGAGATCTTGTAAGGGTCCATAATTCGCTGGAGAATGATACTCTGGACACAAATAGGATGTAAAGGCAAAGAATGTTTTATTCTGCAGAAGCCCAGCATGCTGGGGTCTCCCATTGCCAGAATAGAGAGACACCCAAGTGAGCTCGCAGGCCCAGCTTAAAGCACATTAGGGAATTCTGGGGTAGGTGACCTCTATGTTAACTGGTGGGTACAGCTCTACTAGGGTGTAGAGACTGGAAACTTTCTAGGGAGTTCTGAAAACTGTTGCTGAGGAAGTACCTGAGGGAGTCTGGAAACTGCTGCTGACCATTGTCCTTGCTTCAGGTCAGGGGGTTGGGACATCCCATTACCTGGGAGTAAAGGCTGGAACCTGGGGTTTTATTGTTTGTTTGTGTGTTTGGTTGGCTGGTTGGGTTTTTTGTTTGTTTGTTTGTTTTTTATTAGAAATTGATTTGTCTGGGCTTGCCTGAACTTACCCAATTTCTAGGTCTAGTCTCCTTAACTGCCAATTTGAAGTCTGTCATGGAATCAGCCTAGCCTTCTCAATCTGATGCCCTCTTCTAGTATGCATGAAGACAACATACTTATATACATAAAATAAATGAATACATATTTTAAAATATTATTTTAAAAACCAGTAATTTATTTTTATTTTATGTGCATTGGTATTTTGGATGTGTATGTGTGAGGATGTCAGATCTTAGAGTTACAGACAGTTGTAAGTGTAAGACTGAAAGTGAGTCTTAACTACGGGGAGACCCCCCCCCAAATGAGATACAAGAATGGAGTTTGATGCAAACGCAAGAGGGTTATAAATAGCTCCTTGTGGCAAATGACTGAAAGGTGACCCTGAATGGCTATAAGAAGCAGTTTTTATACTTTTTAGGGGTGCAGGTTATATATCTGCAAGGTTACAGTTTAAACTTAATGGCTAAGCATATTGACTTTTGAATCTATTGGTTAGCAAGCATATGACAGGCATTCAAATTCTATCAGTTAGTACTTTCTGTGGTTTTTTTCAAGAATGTGCCTGCTCCTTCTGAGAACTGTGGGTGAAAAATTGAACTTGCAGTAGCCTTGACCTGAGATGGTATAAGGCTGAGGGTGTAAGGCTAGCAAAAGCCCCTAGGGTCCTTCGAAAGCTGCCATGTGGGTGCTAGGAGTTGAACTTGCGTCTTCTAGAAGAGTATTCAGTGCTCTTGACTGCTGAGCCACCTCCTGTGTCATCTTTTTAAATAACCCATTAAATCCAGTTTGTGTTGTTCTTGTGCTCCTGGATATAGGACAATGCTCTGTGTGATGGTTTGTATATGCTTGGCCCAGGGAGTGGCACTAGTAGAAGGTGTGGCCTTGTTGGAGGAAGTGTGTCACTCTGGGGATGGGCTTGGGGACACTCCTCCTAGCTGCCTGAGGATGCTCAGACTGATCCTAGCTTCCTTTGGATGAAGATGTAACACTCTCAGCTCCTCCTGCACCATGCCTGCCTGGATGCTGCCATGCTCTTGTCTTGATGATAATGGACTGCACTTCTGAACCTGTAAGTCAGCCTCAATTAAATATTGTTATTTATAAGACTTGCCTTGGTCATGGTGTCTGTTCACAGCAATAAAACCCTAACTAAGACACTCTGAAAAATGATGGAGCTGCCAGAAGCCACACCCTTACAAATAATTGACTTTCCCTACCAGAGAAGTCATCAACCACCCACAGCAAGTTCTGTTAGGAAGGGGAGGGGACGGGTGGGGGCTTTATGAAGCCCTTCAATACAAGAATGTGTTGACTGGCTTGATGTTGTGCAGGCCTTAAACAGGTGACCTATATATTTTCAGTTCATGAGTGCAGTGGATTTTCATGTCCAGAAGACATGGTTCATTCCAGTACTCCCTGGATTCTGGTTCTTTAAACCCTTTCATCCTCTCTTCTGCAACAGTCCCAAGTCTTATAGGGAGTGTCATATAGATACCTCATTTGTAGCTGAGCGTTCCACTAACATTTATTACCTGAGTAACTGTAGTCTCTGGGATAACCATTGTCCACTACACAAAGGAACTTCATTGGTCATATCTGAGAGCTGCATGAATCCATGAATATAGAGACACAAATTTAATGTACAGTTTGGTACTTTGGTCGTTTAACAAAATAATAGTAGTTTCACCCATGGGACCTGCAGGCACAATAATTATGAATTCTTGGCAGGATTTAGTATCAGGTATCTGTTTCTTCCTGTGGAACAGAGCCTTAAATCCAATCAGAAAGTGTTTGCTTCTTCCCATAAGACCCATGTCACTATTGTGCCCATGACTATGTCTTGTCAAGATGGTCACTATTCAAGTTTACAGGATTCTCGGTTAGCAGCATTTTTTCCTACAGCAACCTACATAGCACCTTCCGGTGCTGTGGCAGCTGCCCATCAGGGAGGGCACTTAATTTTAATTTTTTAAAATCAGTACCAACTTAATTTTCTGTCTATAACCGACGAGTGTGGTGGCTTGAGCAATAGGGTCTTGCCATCAAGTTCTGGTTGTATTGTTTGGGAGGTCTCTGGAACACTTCTGACCAACAGCTTGAGGGGAAGTACCCCAGTCTTGGCACTGGTCTTTTTTTTTTTTTTTAATTGACAACTCATAGCTTCTGTGGAGAGCAAAATCCACTGTGTAGGGTAATTCCAACTAAACTCTTTAATGAAAAAAAATATGAATAATATAAAATTGTAGGCTTCCATATGAGCTTTTCAAACATCTTAAATGTAAGGTAACCCTTCCTATGGCCTTCCTCGGCTCTGTCATCCCATTCCTCTCCCCACTTAACTGTCCCTCTCGTTATTCTTATTTTCCCTTAATATCACCTATATTCTACATCTCTCCTGCCTTAAGATATCTCTTCCCTCTCCCGACCTTATTTTCTGGATTCATTCCACAGGCACTCTAAACACACAAATCTAAACATTTAACTCCTTGTTCCACATATGACTGAGAACATGCATCACGTATCTTTCTGAGTCTGGGTTATTCATGGCATATGAAGTTTCCTAGATCCATTCATTTACCTGTAAATTTCACTTGGCTATTGTGGATAGCTATGAACATGGATGAGCATGTCTTTCTGCAGTAGGAAACAGAGTCCTTTGGGTATATGCCCAGGAGTTGTACAGCTGAACCATTTGATAATCTATTTCGAGTTTTCTCAGAAAGCACCTCACTAATTTCCATAGTGGCTGCACCAATTTGCATCCTTACCAACAATGCATGAGGGCTCCTATCCCCACCCCCTATCCCCATAGCCTCCCAGCATGTTGTGGGTGTTTTTTCTTTTTAATAAGAAAAAAATTCCAATCTCTGTGTGTGTGTGTGTCTATTTGTCTTATGTGGATACCTGTCCATGGAGGCTAGAAGAGGGCATCTGATCTTCTGAATCTAGAGTCACAGGTGGTTATGGGCCACTCTGTGTGAGTGCTGGGAATGGAACTTGGGTCCTGTGTGAAAGTAGCAAGCACTCCTAACCTCTGAGGCAACTCTCTAACCTCTGTCTTTTGTTGCCTTAGTCTTAGTCGCTCTGAAGAAGGTAAAGGGAAATTGCAAAGTAGTTTTAATTTTCATTTTTCCTGATGGCTAACTTTTAAAAACATTTCTTAGCCATCTGTGCTCTGAGAACTCTTCAATTCTGCAGCCTGTGTTCGTGTGCAAGAATTCATGGGATGGGAAGGGGTGTTGAGACAGGGTTTCTCTGTATAACCCTGGCTGTTCTGGGACTGGCTCTATAGACCAGGTTGGTCTCGAACCCAGAGATCCACCTGCCTCTAGGATTAAAGGGCTGCACTACTACCACAGGGTTCTGCTGCCCACTTTTTTAAGGGGATTGTTTTCCTGGTGTTTAGTTGGTTAGTCTAAACACTAATTCTTGCTCTGTGTACAGCTCTGTGTATGAAAAAGATTTGTTCTTATTCTGCAGAGCTGTCTCTTTGGTTGACTAACAGTAGTTCCTTACTTGTATATAGTTCCACCTGTTGAATGTTGATCCTCTTCCTGAACAACTGGAATTGTTCCTAACTGAGCCAGAAGTGGTCTTTTTCTTCTGGAAGTTTTAGAAGAATCTAACATTGAGATTTCTGATCTGTTTAGAATTGATTTGTGTGTGAGGTGAGAGAAAAGGTTATTTCATTCTTCTACAAGTAGATAGCCAGTTTTCCCAACACCATTTGCCAAAGGTGCATTAGCTCCTACCTCTAGGATCTTGCCCTGATTTTCTGCCCTGACTTTCTTCAATAACAAACAATAATGTGAGCAAAAGCCAAATAAACCTTTCCTCCCTAAGTTACTTTTTAAAAAATTATTTTATTATATACAAGTGCACCGTCGCTGTCTTCAGACACACCAGAAGAGAGCATCCAATCCCCATTACAGATGGTTGTGAGCCACCATGTGGTTGCTAGGAATTGAACTCAGGACCTCTGGAAGAGCGGTCAGTGCTCTTAACCACTGAGCCATCTCCCCAGCCCTCCAAGTTACTTTTGATGTTTCATCAGAGTAATAGTAACGCTAAGACAAGAATTTGCACTCTCTTGGTTAGGTTTATTCCAATAATTTCTTTTAGGCTACCAGAGACAGATATTCTTTTATTTCTTTAGATTTATTGAATTAATGTTTTACATGTATGGGGGAGGTGGTACGTATGTGTGTGTAGGTGCCCAGAGATGCCAGACAAGGGTGCTGGAGTCCCCTGGAACTGGAGGTACAAATATCCTATGGAAGAACAGCAAACATTCTTAACTGCTAAACCATTTTTCCAGCCCCAACACAACAATTCTTGTTTACAAGATCAGTGTGCTTTTGTTATACCTCAGGCCTCTCTTTCTCAGGAATGTTCACAGCACAGAATTTGTTAGTGGTTTAGATACATAAAGCTATAAACCTTCAGCACCACGCGGGTGAGTTTTCTATAGATTTTATTGCTGCCTAGTAAAACAACAGGCACTAGTCTTTGTCTCTTTTTTTCCTTCAGCTTAAAATAAATGTCAAGTTATACATCTTTATTGTCTTAGCAACAGATGGTCATCTAAGCTTAGCTCTTAACATTCTTCAAAGCAAAGATGAGAGATGTCTAGAGTGGAAAATCAGAAGCAACAACAACAACAAAGAAAAAAACCAGAATGCTCGAGGGCTGGATACGTGGCTCAGTTGGCAGAGTACTTGCCTATTGTGAACAAAGTCCTGGGTTCAGCTCCCAGGACTGCCATAAACTTACCATCTTACCATGTCAGCACTCAGAAATCAGAGGCAGGAGGATGATGTGTTCAAGTAATCCTTAGCTACGTAGCAAGTTCAAGGATGACCTGGGATGCGTGAGCCCATGTTTTAGGAGGAGGAGGATTGGAGGAAGAGTGAAGGGAACCAAAAAACACTTGAAAGGATGGAGACACATAGCCATGCTGTATCTCAGCCTCAGGCTGTACAGAGGCTAACCAAAGAGACAGATCTCTGCTGTACCATGGAATTGTCTAGAGCTGCAGAAAGACAGCAGGTTGGAAGTAAGATTTTATTTATTCATTTAGTTTCTATTTTTTAAAAAAAGATGTATTTATTCTTATGAGTATGGGGTAACTGTCTGCATACACAGCAAAAGGAGGCATCCTATCTCATTACAGATGGTTGTGAGCCACCATGTGGTTGCTGGGAATTGACCTCTGGAAGAGCAGTCGATGCTTTTAACTGCTGAGCCATCTCTCCAGCCCTGATTCTTGGAGGGCCTGAAGAAATTGCTTGGTGATTAAAAATACTGGCTGCTCTTCCAAAGGTTCTAGGGTTCTAGGTTTGATTCCCAGTACTCACAGGGAAGCTTATAATTGTCTAAAACTCTGGTTTCTAGTGTTGTTTGCCCTTTGTAGGCCTCCTCAGGCACCAGGCACACACACACACATTCAGGCAAAATGCCTATACATATAAAAGACATAGTTATTTAGATGGTTTTAGCGAGACAGAGACTCAATAAAGGAGGAGGGGAAGAAAAAGAAGAAACACAATAGAAAACTAGAGCTAGAAGGAAAACAGAACTAGATATGCCTTGCAGAGTACTCACAAAACTTGTTTAAAAGCTTGCAGGACTCCCCACCCCCCTCTACCCACCTTCTTGGATCTCCATGTGTGTACACCTATTCTCAGCCAATCTGCCAGAAACACCTAAACACAAACTGTAGACCCCCTCACAGTCCCTTTTCTGCCCCAGCAACATGAAAAGAAATGATCATGACCCAGGAAAAATGCGCCAAACTGCAGGCACAAGTTGGAGGGAAAGAAACCATTTACAGACCAAAGGTGGTTCCTGGAACAGCCACAGCAGATGATAAAGAACTAGAACTTTGACTTTCTTTAAAGAAGCTGGGCATAAACAATATCTCCCATATTAAAGAGGAACACTGATCCACTTTGACAACTCTAAAGTTCAGGTGTCTGTGGCAGCAAACACCTTCACCATTACAGGCCTGCTACAACACAGAAGCCTCCCAGCATCCTACACCAGCTTAGTACAAACAGTCTGACTGGTTAAAGGATGGCAGTAGCTTTGCCCAAACATCCCAGGAATGGCAAAGCACCAGTTGCTACCAGAGAGAAGGATGAAGTTGCAGGTCCTGTGGAGAATTTTGATGAGGCTTTCAAAAATGGAGCAAACTAAATTGAGGCAGTTTGTGAGGAAGATGAAATTTGGAGAAGTTACTGGAGCTACTATTTCATGCCATGACTGCTTAAAACATTTTTATATGAATCCGATCTTTATGTTTAAGCCCTTTGGACACTGCAGCTTTTTTTGGTTGTTGGTTATGCACAGTTCATTCTTCACAGCAAATTAAGTTGAAGCATCCTGAGAATCAGGTTTGAAAAGGAGTTAATAAAATTTCTTGTCTAGTTTTTTTAAAAAGAAGGAGGAGGAGGAGGAGGAGCAGGAGGAAGAAGAAAAAAGAAGAAGAAGAAGAAGAAGAAGAAGAAGAAGAAGAAGAAGAAGAAGAAGAAGAAGAAGAAGAAGAAGAAGAAGAAGAAGAAGAAGAAGAAGGGAAGGAAGGAAGGAAGGAAGGAAGGAAGGAAGGAAGGAAGGAAGAAAAGAAAAAGAAAAAAGGTCCGAGGTATAACAGCACAGCTTTTGAAGGAAATGGGTTTCATTCTCATTAGAGTTAGGGGACATTCATCAGTCCTGCCATCTCAGCATTGCCCAGCCCTAGTTCCCTCCCCGTCCCCCCCCCCCCTCTCTCTCTGTGTGTGTGTGTGTGTGTGTGTGTGTGTGTGTAGTCAGGGTTCTCTAGAGTCACAGAACTTATGAAATGTCTCTACGTATCAAGGCAATTTATTGTTATGACTTACAGACTGTAGTTAACCAACCCAACACTGGGCAGCTGTGGATAGGATGTCCAAGGATCTAGTAATTGCTCAGTCCCACAAGGCCGGTTGCTTCAGCTGGAGATGGGATGTGGGTTTAGCAGACTTGGCAATAAGAATCTTCACTTTCTGAACCATCACACTATGTTCCTCAGGTTAGTTTTGAACTCCTTGCTCAGATGGTCCTCCCACCTCAGCAGGAACAAGCATTTGCTTTGATCTCTTGAACCCACATAGTGAGAGAACCCACTTCTGTGAGTTTTCCTCTGGTCTCTACATCCTTGTTATGGTACACACACATGCACCCATGCACACACACCAGAGACATGTAAAAAAATTCTAAAGATGGATTTTGGTAGTGTTTATACAACAACATGAATGTACTTAATGCCACAGAAGTGCAAATGGCTACAACCGCACATTTTATGTAGATTTCCTTTTTCTTTTTTGAGGAGGAGGAGTGCAGTAGGTTCAGAAACAGGGATTCTCTTTGTAGCCCTGACTGTTCTAGAGCTTGCTCTGTAGACGACGCTGGCCTTGAACTTGTAGAGATCCGCCCATTTCTGCCTTGGACTGCCAGGACTAAATTCATTTGCCACAACTGCCCAGCTGTTACAGTTTTTTTTTTTTTTTTAACCACATTTTAAGTGAAGAGGAAATGACGTTGGCTGGAAAGGATCAAGAATAACTTCTGAAATCCTTCTCTTTTGTATTATGCTCTTCTCTTCCCTTAGATAAGTAGAATTTTACATTGGGAGACTTTCAGGAAGTTACACAGTAATGTGGTTTGTTGCTTGGGGACAAAAGCTTCACTTGGTTTTGTTGTTGACTCAGGGACTTTTGTAGTCTAAACTGTCCTCAAACTCCTTGACATCCTTGGCATTACAGGTGTGTGCCCTCTTGTTCGGCTTCAGGAGGTGATGAAGATTGAACTCAGTGCTTACTGGGTGCTGGGCAATTACTATCAGCTGAGCAACATCCCCACCCTTCGAGTAGAACACTGGCTCTGGCAAGTATTAAAACTGATTTACAATCTAATAAAGTGTGTTCTTTTTCTATCCCTATGGCTTGAAATATCAACTCATAAGAAGAGATTTCTTTTCCTACAGTTTCATATATTTCCATCAAGAAATGCTTGGTCCTTTGGCTCCGAGTCTGTAGAGAGAAAGAATATCATGATGAAAAGCATGCCAGCAAAGTAAAACTGATCATATTGTGGCTACAGGCTACAAGCGAAGAGAGACAGAGGGGGTCAAGTCAAGGTCCCGCCATCATGTTAAAGTGGTCACTCCTAATGTCCTCACTTCTACTAGATCCTACTTCATAAACACTATCACAGGCTGGCTACTAAATCTTTGGCATAGGGGACATAGATTTCAAACTATAACATGAAGTAAATCCGAGGTAATACTGAGCTCTACTTATGATTTAGGCATTTAGTCCTGAGGCATCCCAAACTACTTTCATCTTCTATTAAAAGCTGAACCTAGCACTTAAGCCCAGACTAAAGGCCTTTCTTGCAACATAGCACCTCGTTTAGCTCCAATAATAAGGTAGTGTTGTATCCTATTCTAACTTATTGTAAAACCGAGGCACAGAGAGGGAAATCTATTCAAGTACTAAATGGTGAACTTAGAAATTTGAAGCAAGTGTTTCATCACCACTCTCCCTCTTAATCATCATTCACCCTTCTCTTTGAAATGCTAATGTCGGAAATTAGGATTTTAGTGAATGTGAAGTAGCTCTCCTCAAAGATCAGTTGGATAAAAGATATTCCTTGTGAACATAACAACTTCAGCAGCGTGACCGAACCCTGGGAGGTTAACGCTGAAGCCAGAGTACAGGATTTCTAGATTGAGGTCAAATGTTTGAACCTAAGAAATTTCCCTCCAATTCTGAAGTAGTCTCTTAAGTGACGAATCTGCTGTCTATCCCACCAGTCTTGCACTTAGCTAATTTGCAAAATAACCAAGCCAGGAGAAATTAAATCCATTACGAAAACGCCTAGTCCACGGTAAACTCTATATAAATCAGGTTATTTGGCAGGGGGGTCCAAGCTATAACCCAAGCCGAATCTGCAGCTCTGGCGTGGAAGCCAGGGGGCGGGCAATCGGCGACCATTTTTGTTTTGCGGCCGTGCGCTCTCAGCGCATCTTGACTAACAGGACCCCATGGAGGAGGCGGGGCCTATCAGGGAGTGGGGCGGGGCCGGGAGGCGTGATGATTCAAATGGACTAATGACTTGGACGCATCTGACCGAAGTCACCAATGAGCGGACGTGCTGGGGCGGAGCGCACAAACCCTACGGTGTTTGGTTGCACCGCGGCTTTGGCGCATTTTCGGCTGGTTTGATTCATCCATTTTGAAGAGACGGGGGAGCGGGGGGCTCGTCAGATCCAGGGACCCGAAACAAGCAGCCGCGGACTCTGAGACGCCAGCAGCTCGGGGCTCGGCAGCAGCGGCCCCGCCGGCCGGAGCGGGGGGGTGGGGCGCCGAGTGCGCGGGGAGGGGGGTCCTGGTCCTCGGCTCCTCGACTTGGTCGCGCCTCGACAGCGAACATGTCTCGGCCTGTCAGGTCAGTGCGGAGTCCAAGGCCCGGGACGGGCTGGACGGGCTGGGGTGAGTGGCGAAGGACCTGGGCAACGGGCCTGGAGTCGTGCTCCTGACTACCACGCGCGGCCTTCCCTTGGAGTCCGCGCGCCCTTGCGCGTGGGTGCTCGCTGGCGCGCAGGGTGGCGGTGGCGCGCACGGGCGCGTCGCCTCCACCCCACAGGGTCCGGGTCCGCTCCGCGGCTTCCCCGACCTCCGCCATGGCCCTGGCGTGGGCGCGGCGCGCACCAGGCACACTGTAGGCCGCACTCCTGGGATCTGCGGGAGCCTGCGCCCGATCGGGAAACGAACACGCGGGACCCAGTCCTCTGAAGGTTTGAGGGCAGCTTAGCGTCTTGGCGAGCAAGTTGCTTGTGCCCCTCCGCCCGGCCCCGCCTCCATCCTCGGGGTCGCGGCAAGCCCCGCCTCCTATCCCGGCCTGGGCGGGACCCACGCTGTCTTTTTCCCTTGGGGTAAAAGTGAGTTTAGACACTGAGCACCGAAAAATCAGGGCCTCAGCCCCTCCCCATGTGAATGCATTAACCCCAAGTTTTCTCTTTCCACGGCTTGCAAATAAAATGCCCTTTCTCCGGGGACGTGCGCGTTAACCGCGAGACCCAAATCCCGTGTGGTTCTCGTTTCCCCTCACCCCGCAGTACACGTCTTTTACTACTTCTGTAACCCTCTCTTTCCCCGTGTGACGTTAATTGTAAATGAGCTACGATCCGCTAGCAAACAGACCTGTATTCACATGGCTTCAAGAAGTTTTCAGTTTCCTTTCGGTGGGTTCCCCTTTAATGTCCTCCAGAGCTGTTGTGTGGAATGTGCCTTGGGTAGAGGGTGTGGTTTAGTTCAGTCTTTTGATGCCTGAAAGACTGAGAGGAATGGACACCAAGACCAAAAGCAATACATGTTACTTGTAAAGGAGATTTTACCTGACCCCATTGCCTTTAGAAGTTTTAATAGTTATCAATTTTTCATTTCAAGTTTCAGTGTCAGGAGTGTCTTTATACCAAGGAGAGGTTTGGATCTGGCAACGGTTTTGTGCCTTACTATGGCTCCTTGACAAGATAATCTCCTATTGGTGGTAGTTTAGGACTGGATACTCCTCCCACTCGTGAGGTGGAACTGCAGAGGATGCATTACCTACCAGCTTGCTTCTTCCATTCTGTTTCAACCCTACCCCAGCCTCCAAATTACCACGTCTTCTGTGAAAGCTTTGCTGATGTTTGGGAAGTAGTCAGTATGACAGTTCCAGGTTATAGTGAGTACATTGGGGATGTAAAACTAACCAAAGTGTACCACCAACTCAAAATACTTTTATTTAGGATTAGGAAACATTATGATTTTCTTTGGGCTTGGAAGTAATTCCTGTTTGGTGATATTTTAGAAAATTGATTTAATTTGTCTGAATTTGTATCTGCAGCTTAATTATTTTAGGCCTTAGATTAAAGTTAATTTCATAACATAGTTAAGGGGTTAGGAAAATGAGGTAAACTGGGGCAGTGATGGAGTGGGGATAGTGGCTTAAGGAAGACCTGGATAAAAGTGAGGTCTCTTTACATAAGTTGGAACTAAAACCTAGGTTGTTTTATTTATTTTTTCCTTTTGCTTTAAAGGTATGTTTATTTTTTTAATTTGTGTGGAAGTGTTTCACTATATAGCTAAGGCTAGACAGGAACTCTCTGTAGACCAGGCTGGTTTGAAATGCAGATCAGGGGCTGGAGAGAGACAGCTCAGCGGTTAAGGGCATTGACTGTTCTTCCAGAGGTCTTGAGTTCAATTCCCAGCAAACAATGGGATCGATACCCTCTTCTGGTATGTCCGAAGAACACTGCAATGTACTTATATAAAATAAACAAACAAACAAAAAAGAAGTGCAGATCAGCTTGCCTCAGCCTCATAAAAAGGTGAGACCCTACCTATTACCTCCTGCTCTTTTAACTTTGTAGCCTCTGTCCCTCAGAGTGGCTATTGAAAGTTAAAATAAGTAAAGATCCCTGGAATGAAAACCTGTCTCTCCCATTCTCACTGTACGTGCAGATGTCTTGGGCGCCTGCGATGCAGCTTTTAATGCTAAACAACTGGTGGCATGGGAGCTCCACAGAAAAGTCTCCTGTTCCACACAACAATAGTATTATTTCCTAGAAGAATTTTTTTGTTCCCTTTTTGAAGCAGGGTCTCTCTGTGTAGCCCTGGCTGCCTGGAGCTCCCCTGTAGACCAGGCTGGCATCAAACAGATCTGCCTGCCTCTGCCTCCCAAGTGCTAGAATTAAAGGCATTCCTAAAAGCACCCCGCCTAAAAGGGGTTTTTTGTTGGATTTTTACTTTTTGTTTTTTCTTTTTTTTTTTTTTTTTCTCAAAGGGAATAAAAACATTGGCAAAATTTATGGTAGTAGATTCAAGTGACCCACAGAACCTAGATTTCATAGTTACAGAGTCCTCCTTTTTCCACCTCCACAGTGACCACTTCATTTTTGCTTGATGAATAGTTATGTTGCCAGTGTTTATTAAAGCACATAGCATATGTCACCTTTTAAAAAGCTTCAGAGTGCTTTTGTGACTCTTGCCTTGAAAAGAAGGAAAGAAGTTGTTGCTTATGCTAAGTTCTTGGCTATACATGGAGATCCTGCTTTTCTTAAAAAGGGAATAAAAGATGCAAAGATTCAGAGTCACCTAGGTTTCTTGATCAGATAGTAAGTGCACTCCTCAGTGGAAAGCCATTCAGAGCTCTTAGTTTACTTGCTAAAATTTTCTAGGTTTTTTGTATGCACTGCCACCTGTCTGGTTAAGGTCAGAGGACAACTTGTGGAAGTCACTTCTGTTCTTGTCGATCCTGGCGATTAACCATAGTCTTGGCACAAGTGCTTTTAGCCTCTGAGCTGTTTCACTGGCCTTTTCCTCTGAGATGTGTGTGTACATATACATGTGTGTAAAGAGGCCAAAGAAGACATCTCTTGTGATTTTTATCACTCTTTGATGTGGGACGTGCCTTAGGACACTTAATTTATTATGTGGGTGCTGGCATCCAAACTTCTTGTCTTCATGATGGTGAAGTAAACATTCCTAACTCCTGAGGCATGAGTGTATTGTTTGTTTTCTGAGTTTTTTAATTTGCCTTTTTTTTTTTTTTTTTTTTGAGCTGGGGTCTTATACAGCTCCAAGCCATCTTATACTTTTGTTTGCATTGCAGTTGTGGTTAAAGTTAAGTTGATTGGTTTTTTTTGTTTGTTTGTTTGTTTGTTTTGTTTTTTAGGATTGTGGTAGAGGAAAATTGAAAATGCATGAATTCTGATATTTAAAATTCTTAGCAAAAAAGTAATTTTAAGAAGTCTCTTGTTTGCTGGACAGTGCTGTTGAATGCCTTTAATCCCAGTACTCGGGGGAAGATGTGGGTAGATCTCTGTAGGTCTACATGGAGAAACTCTGTCTTACAAAATAAAACAAAAATAAATCTTCAGCTTAAGGGGAAATTTGAAAATTGTATGTATTTTAGAATTTCAGAAATAAATACAAGAATATGCTTAAATTTAGTATCCCATTTTGTTTCTAAGGATGAGCCTGTTTCCTTGTTTTTTTTTGTTTTCTTCCAGATGTGGATGTGCCTATGAGCAAGTATGGCTTTAAAAGAAATTCCCAGCTGTAGATAATTTGTGAAACCTCGGGGGGGGGGGGGGGGATTTTATAAATCTAGATGTGATAGTGTAGCTTGTTTCTAGCACTTGAGAGACTGAAGCAGAAATATGAAAAGGACAAGGCCTACCTAGCCTATATAATGAGATGTCATTATCAAACTCCTTCCAGCTTCTGGTTGGCCTGGTGAGCCACTTGCATCAGTTAGGGTACCATGACTACACTACCTGACCTATACATTTTTTTTTTCTTGGAGACTGGGTTTCTTTGTAGTCTTGGCTGGCCTGGACCTCACTGTGCAGCTCTGGCTGTCCTTGCAGTCAGTCACAGAGATCCACCAGCTTTTGCTTCCAAGTGCTGAGATTAGAGGTATACACTGCTCTCCTGGTTTCATACTTTTTTTTTAAGGTTTATTTTTATGTATGAGTACATTGTCGTTCTCTTCAGACTCACCAGAAGAGGGCATCAGATCCAATTACAGATGGTTATGAGCCACCAAGTGGTTGCTGAGAAATTGAGCTCAAGAACTCTAGAAGAACAGTTGGTACTTTTAAACGCTAAGGCATATCTCTAGTCCAAGAGACAAATTTTTAGATGTAAATTATAAGACATTTATACTGTCATGTTTTCTGCTGAGTTATATATACCTTTGCACCCAAATGTGTGCTCTTAAAAATGTTAATTTTACTGTTTGTGACAGGCTCATGTAAAGCCAGCTGATTTATAACTTAATGTGTAGTCCAGGGTGGCCTTGGGTTTGAGTCTTCTACTTCCTCCTGGGATTTCAAACCCCAAAGCCAGGCCTAATTTGTATATAGTGCTGAGGTTTGAACCCAGAGCTTTGTATGTGATGGACATGCTCTGATTTTACTTTGAAGTAGATGATTAGTTTTTATGCACTAAAAAGTTCATTGATTTAAATGCATTGCTTTTTTTGTTTGTTTGTTTGTTTTTAATGAGACAGATGTAGCTTCCTGGTAGAATACTTGACTAGCATGCATGAAGCCCTAAATTCTACTCTAGCATCACAGAAAGGAAACAGAAAAGGTTTATTAGAGCAAAAGAATTCTGTGAATGTGCTGTATTTTAACAAGGGTTTCAGTTTCACATTAGAATCTTAGAAAATAGATAGAGAAATCCAGACAGAATGATGTCTCAGTCAGATGGACAAGTATTGTTATCTTTCTCTTCTTAGCCTGTTACCATGTTTAGTTTTAGGAAAGGAGACCTATTTTGTTCTTGATGACATAGGTGAAGCCTGATGGCAGGCTGATGACATTTGCACAAGCTAGGAAGTTCAAGAAACGTAATACATCAAAGCGATGGGATGAGAGGGTAGAATTGCAGTGTGGACTCCACTGTAAAGGAACAAAGGCAACTGAGATCTTGGGTTGTGTTTGTGTTTAGCAGTGTGAAGTGGAATTAGCAGAGCAAGGGCATGGCCCTTATTTACTCTCCTTTCTGCCACTCATGAGCCACATCAGTACATTTCCTTTTTTTTTTTTTTTTTTTTAAGATTTACTTATATGAGTACACTGTAGCTGTCTTCAGACACACCAGAAGAGGGCATCAGATTCCATTACAGATGGTTATGAGCCACCATGTGGTTGCTGGGATTTGAACTCAGGACCTTTGGAAGAGCAGTCAGTGCTCTTAACCACTGAGCCATCTCTCCAGCCCCATACATTTTCTTGTGGGCATTACTGGGCAGATTTTACTTCATCTTGTGTTAGGAAGAGATCAATAAGGGTGTGAAGAAAGCACTTAAAATCTGTGATGGGTGAGTTGTTAACCCCATAGCATTTAGGGGTTGGGCATGGTGGCACACACTAGGGGAGACAGGCAGGCAGATAGTTTCAGCCTTGTTTACATGTGTAACAAGTTACAATACAGAGACTGTCTCAGAAAAACAAAACCAACCAACAAAACAAAAGCATAGTATTTACTTTGAAGGAACAAATGAGGTTAACGAAATGTTAAGGGATACTCTGATGAAGAAAGATAGTTAAACATGGTAATTGCAGTTACAGATGGTTGTGAGCCACCATGTGGTTGCTGGAATATGAACTTAGGTCCTCT
The DNA here is from genome assembly GCF_963924665.1 of Micromys minutus. NCBI lineage: Eukaryota > Metazoa > Chordata > Mammalia > Rodentia > Muridae > Micromys > Micromys minutus. The sequence continues at coordinate 23,793,584 of NC_137975.1, forward strand.
GGAAGAGCAGACAGTGGTGCTTTTAACCGATGAGCCATCTCTCCAGCCCCAGTTTTTAGTTTGGGGATTTTGTCAACAAGATTCCAAGGTTGGATAAGATTATTTAGAATTCAGTGAATCTGCTGAAAATTATCACACGTTTCCTTATCACTATCAAAATCTAGTAGTGGTTTGTTTTGTTGTTGTGTTTAGTGTTTTAAGACAGCTCTGGCTGTCCTGGAATTTGCTATGTAGACCAGGCTGGCCTCAGAACCCACATGGCTTCAGAACCTGCCTCTGCCCCCCACATGTTGGGATTAAAGGCGTATACAACCACACCCACCTAACAGTGTTTAAATTTTAAGTGCTTTTTATGGAGCCCAGCTTGGCTACAGAGTAAGATGCTTACTCTCTCAAACAACAACAACAACAACAACAAATATTTTGAGCCAGGATTGATGGTCTGTTCCTATAGTCCCAGCATATAGGAGGCTTAAAGTAGAAAGCTCATTTTAGACCAACCTGGACTAAAAAACATATTTTAGGTCAAAATAGAAGAGAATGGGCTGAAGAGATGATGGTTGAAAGCACTTGCTCTCCCAGAGGACCCTGCTGCCCATAGCCATCTATAACTTCAGCTCTTAGGGAGTTAGCACCTAGACTTTGTTTCTTCTGGTCTCTTCACTTGCACAAATAACACTTTGTGGCCATAGGTTATCAACAGTTTTTCTTCTAAAAATAAAACCCAAAATTCTAAAGTGTCTCTTCAGTCAGTCTACTTTTGTCCTTAAGTGGCTCTTAAACTTTGGTAGAATTCCAGTCAGAGATAAGTGTAGTTATCTCTTTTTGTGAACTAACATTTGTTAGGGTGCAGTTTTCTCTGTTATTGTCAATTTGCTCTTTTAAAATGCTATTTATGTACCAAAAGGTTGATTCCAAGACCCAGTAACAGAGATCTGTGGCCTATAAATTGAAAAGCTTTGCTCTGCAGGATTTCATTCTTCTGAGAAATGAGGTGTTGACCACCAACCTGAATGAAATTAGCAAATGGGTGTGTATAGGGGCATGCCATTTGAGTGTCTTATGTCAAGAGTGTTGGGTCCTCTGGAACTCTTACAGAGTTACAAGTGGTTGTGAGCAACTATAGATTGTTTAAAAATCTCTTGGATTTAATTTTTTTTAATGGCTGTGCTCTGTGTGGTGTAAAGTTTGCATCCTGATAATTAGGGTTTTCGTTTGACAGTGAATTACCAGTGTTAATTCAACTATCCCTACTTAGATTTAAGATAGATATGCAGACTTGTTACAGCTAAATTCTGGGATTGGCATGGTGATACACAGCTTTAATGTCAGTCTAGTCTACAGAGTTCCAGGCTAGTCACAGCTGCTACATAGTGAGAGCTAGTCTCAAAATAGAGAGCTAAGTTCCGAGACCTCAGTTTCTCTTTGTAGAATTTATTTATTTAATGTATATGAGCACACTAGCTGTCTTTAGACACATCAGAAGAGGGCATCAGATCCCATTACAGATGGTTGGAAGTTACAATGTGGATGCTGAGAATTAAACTCATGACCTCTGAAAGGGAAGCCAGTGCTCTTAACCATTGAGCCATCGCCCCAGCCGCAAGGGAAATAATTTTAAAGCATGGTAATTTCTAATTCTAAGACACTGTACTCCTATATTCTTCCGAGAGAATACTTTTTCATACAACAGACAAATGAAATTCCTGGTAAGCCCAACATTTTGTGGTTTTGCTTTTGTTTTTTAAGTTACTGTGTGTGTGGGTATGGTAATGTGCCTGTCACATAGTGCATGTGGAGGCTGGAGGACAACTGTGGGAGGCATTCTCCTTTTCCACCACGCTAGCCCTAGAGTTCAGGTCATCAAAGTTGATGACACGTACCTTTACCCAATTACCAACCCTCAACATTCTGTTGCTCTGGGTGGTGGCATTAGACAACACCTTACGTAGCACAGGCTGGCTCTGAAGTCAGCTGTGTAGCTGAGGATGTTGACCTGACCCTCCTGACTTACTTCCCAAGTTCTGAGACTATAAGTTTGTACTACCATGCCTCACTTTTAAAATCCTGTCACCTTTAAATTACTTCCCCTTAACCCATGTTTGGGACCAGTTAGTTTGTTGTAAACAAGCATTCCAAGCCCTTATTGTATTTGGGGTAGGGAGCCACTAACAAAACATTCTATTGCTGAATTATATATAATCTGGCCTCCCAAATATATTCTTTCCTTTGTATTTAAAGCAAAAATCTCTCAGGATAGCTAAGGCTGACATCACACACAACAACATAATCCTCCTGTTTCTACCACCCAGAAACTGGGGCATTCATGTTTCCTTACGTTGGAGATTTTCTTTCTAGTACAAAGTTTTAGGTGTGTTTGGCTGGAGCTCCTGTTGACTTAAATGATAGAAATTGTGTAATCCAATTGATGGCTCTGTTTGGGGCTAAAGGGGTGATTCAGTGGTTAAGAGCACTTCAGATGACTCAGGTTCAATTCCCAGTACCCATCTAGTTTCAGGGGATCCATTGTCCTCTTCTGAACTCTGACTAACATATAAAATGACTACTCTTCTCAACCTAAAAGGAACCTTGAAAGAGCCATAAAGCTGGAAATAAATTAACAAAAGAAAGGAGATAGAAATAATAACAGCTGATTTCGATTAGTCATTGTTTACCTACCACTTATTCCCGGGACAGTCTTGAGTCGTTTTAAGATTTATTTTTGCTGGGTGTGGTAGCACGTCTTTAATCCAGAGGCATTCAGGTCTCTGAGTTCAAGCTGGCCAAGCCTATACAGTGAGACCCTGTCTCAAAACTAAGTATGTGTTTGTATGTAGCTAGTTATGTGTAAGTTTGTGTGTGTGGAGTCCAGAATAATGGGTGGATTAGAGTCTCTAGAGATAGATTTACAGAGGTTGATGGCCATCTGCTGGGATTGGAACAGGAGCCACATTGACCACCCAGCTTTGTCTCCATCCCCACACTTGAGTAGTTTGTATTCCTGATTTTACAGTTGAAAAACCATGGTCAATGAGGAAAATCCCTTACCCAAGGACAGAACTAGTTTGTGGCAGAGCCCTGATTCATTCTAGTTTAGTCATGTTGAAATTTTATATTTACTCACGTTTCTGATAGTTACTGTTCAACTGGAGACTTAGTTCCACTTGGAGTTTAAATAGTAGAAGTTTAAGACTAGGGCTTTCTGTAGCCCAGCCCACGTCACCTCAGACTCCTGACCTTCCTGGGGGCTGGGATGACAGGTGTGTGCTACTGTTTCTGGCTCCCTAGTAGGATTTTGATTAGACTTTTGTTTGTTTTGGCTATGAATAGATAGAACAGAACGTTTCATGCCCTTGTACTTAAGTAATCCTCCTCTTAAATGCTAAATTATGATCATAGTAGATTTTCTCAGTTTCCAGTTTCACAAAACAAGTTCATTAAAAAGGTTCTTTTTAGCCCTTATTACAAGTGTCCAAACACAACTCTTTCAAGTTCCTTATATGAAATGCTGTATGTGACCTGTATACATTTTCCTCTACACTTCATAATCATCTCCAGATTTCATAGTGTGCATAGAACAAAACTGAAGGCAAATTCCATTGGTTGGGTGTGCTAGGTAGTACACATCTGTAATTACAGCAGGAGGTCCTGAGATTAAGTCAATTTTTGCTACATAGTGAGAACCTGTCTCAAAACAAGCCAGCACCATTAGGCAACCTTACAACTACTTGTAGCTCCAGATCTGAGACTTTCTCCATTTCATGGGTACCAAAACACATGGTATACATGCATGTACATCGATAACATACACATATATATATAAAGTACTTTTTTTGTTTTAAAACATCCTTTGACTATACCAGTAAGATTTTTCTTCTAAAGCTTATTGTTATAGTTATTAGCATTATAACATAGCTATATTATACTATACTATATAGCCTAGCAGAATCTTGTTTTTTTTTCACATCTACGTGTTTGTATAAATTAACAGTAATAATAAAATAACAGCCATGAATTGTGTTTCATTCCATTAATCCCAGCACTGGGGAGGCAGGGAAGAGAATCTCTGAGTTAGAGGACAGCCTGGTTTATATAAGCAAGTTCCAGGACAACCATATCATAATATATGGGAATGGGGTGGTATACTTTAAAATGTAGCCTGTGGATGTAATAGTCTGTATAATGAATGAATGCATATGGTGAACTTGCCTGTTCTGTTTCAGGGGAGGTGGGAAATATAAAGCTTGAGAAGAACAATGCTTAAGTTATCACTACAGTGAATAGTATAAGTCTGAGAGGTTTTTATTTTTTGAGGCAGGGTCTCTACCGCTTTTCCCCAAGAACTGAATTAAAGGCATGCACCATTACATTGGGTCTTAGAACTATTCTGTTTATTAAACTAAATTGTCTTTTCTGGTGTCTTAGAAGCTGTATTTTCTTTCTTTTTTAATAATTAAATTTGTCTCTTTCTGCAGAAATAGGAAGGTTGTTGATTACTCGCAGTTTCAGGAATCAGATGATGCAGGTATGTTTTGTTTCTGTAAGTATGTTTCCATAAGATGTGTTGTGCGGACAGACTGTCAGCTTATGTGCTTTATGTCATGCTTTTAGTAGTCTTTTATTTCAAATTACCCAGGGGTGTGTATCAAAGGAAGCAAATGCTGGACTTGTCCATTTTTCTTTGAGGTAAGGTCTGCTGTGTGACCTAGGCTATCCTTGAACTCAAACCTCACAGTTGCTGGATTGCAGGTGTGTTCCACTGTGCCTGGCCTTAGCTTTTTCTTGTAAATCATTGAAATAAACACCTGATTTTTTTTTTTTTTTTTCCTTATCTGGTTTTAGGATCCAAAGGTTAAATGTTTAGTAACTGCTGCAGTTTTCATTTGTGTCAAATATCCACTGCTCGCTAAACTGGGAATTGAACCTGGTCATCTGGAACATCAACCAGTGATCTTAATTTTAATTTATAAAGATAATGTGCCCCTTAAGAAGGCTTGGAAGACATACCGAAGAATTAAACTTGATACATAATTCTATCTCTGAAACATACAGAAATTGTTCTAAATGTTTATGTTTGATAAAGTTTTTTTAAGGGCATCTCTGTTGTAGTATCTCTTGTTTCATTTTACACTTAAGGACACTGAAGTAGAGTTGATACTTAAGATCCCTTAGTTGAACTTTTTGAACTGCAGTATGGCTCAGCAGGCAAAGGTGCTTGGTCTCCAGCCTGACAACTGCAGATACTCCCAGAATACTTATGGTGGAAGGAGAGCAGACTCCTACACATATGACCTGTCAGGCATACCCATACACATAAAAACAAATGCTTGGTTGTTTTGTTGTGATGGTGGTTTGTTTTGTTTTTGTTTTTTAATATGACTAAGGGTCTTGCTGTAGAATTTTGGGCACTGCTCTCATCTCACTTAGGGCTGTTTTTCTCCTTCTTTTAAGTTATTTTTTAAGAAGCAGAGGACCTGAGTTCAGGTCAATATCCTGCGCTCATGTACACATAACTACACACACATAATTAAAATTAAAATAAGTATTGCTATTAGTGTTTAGGATTAAATTCTAAAAATGGTTAGATTCTCAAAGAGAATTTGTAATGAATCCAGCAATTTAAGAATTGAAGTGCCAGCCTTCTCATTTCTCATCATCACATGTAGTAGTGGAGCTTTGGGAGTAATCAGCAGTTGTGATGAAGGTTTCTTACAAAGCTTTTGAAATTGTAGGGTGTTAGCCTAAAGTTAGAAGCATCCAGAGTATGTGATTATATTTAATACTTCAGTTAGAGTAATTGATTAGAATATTGGGTTAAGAGTATAGAATTTGAAGCCAAGCATTGTGACATACACCTTTAATCCCAGCGATCCAGGCAGAGGCAGGTGGATCTTTGATTTTGAAGATGGCCAGAGGTATATAGAGAAACCCTGGGGGTAAAAAGACTGGAATTTTAGTTTCTTTCTAAGATGTTTGTGATAAAACCATATTTCTGGGCTGGAGAGATGGCTCAGTGGTTAAGAGCACTGACTGCTCTCCCAGACGTCCTGAGTTTAAATCCCAGCAGCCACATGGTGGTCCACAACCATCTGTAATGGAATCCAATATCCTCTTGTTTGTCTGAAGACAGCTACAGTGTATATAATAAATAAATAGATCTTTTTTTAATTAAATTTTCAAATAAATATGAAGTTGTTAAAACATGGGGAAATCCTGACCTAAATGGGAATGTTATAAAATGACAGCTATGGTGTGGATGTATGAAGGGTTTATATAAGGACTAGACACTATGTAAAATGGAATTAAAATAGGTGAGGCTGGGGGTGTGAATTTATTTATTTTTAGTTGTGTGTTGCTTGTTTGTGAAGTATGTGGCCACATGTTAAAATCAGGAAAACTTTTGGGAATGAGTTCTACCATGTCTTCTGGAGATCTAAATCGGGTTTGAGGCTTGCATAGTCAAGTGCTATTAACTGCTGATCCATCTTGCTTTCCCCTTTTAGATTATTTAATTTTATGGTAATAGAAATAGAGCTAAGCTTTCTGCGTGTTAGGTAGTAAGTGTTCCTAGCCCCAGTTTTTAAAATACTGTTTTGTTTAAGTGTTTTGCCTGTATGTCTGATGCCTGCAGAGGCCAGAAGAGAGGACATCAGATCCGCTGGATGTGAGACACTATGTGGGTGCTAAGAATCAAACCCAGGTCTTGTAGAACAGTATATGTGCTTTTAACCACTGAACTATCTCTCCATGTTCCCCTCCCTCTTTAATTAAAGGAACAATAGGGGAAATCTGTTCCCATTTATTTAAAAAGCATGAGGAGTAATGCGTGATTTCAGCATGTAAACACAACTGCATTTGAATTTTTTTCTTGTTTAGATGAAGATTATGGAAGAGATTCAGGCCCTCCTGCTAAGAAGATTCGGTCATCTCCCCGAGAGGCTAAAAATAAGAGGCGATCTGGAAAAAATTCACAAGAAGACAGGTAGGAGGCATCATTGTTAGTATCTTCTTCCTACCTACATTGTTAGAAGTCTGAGGTTTTTAAGTTCTGATTTGTTATCTATAGTTGGTGTTCATACTTCATTGCAGTTCTCTTCAGTAAGATCAATAGCAGAGTCATAACTAAAGATTGTGTGATTCTTAGCTCTGTATTCTGTTGAATTTTACTCTGAGAACAAGTCTTGTTCAGGTAATCATTTTTGACGATTGTCTTTTCCTAATTTGGGGGGGGGGGGGGCGGGTGTCTTCTTACTGTAGTGTTAACGTCGGAGCCTGGACCTTACATGTGCTCCAAACCTCTGCTCCCTTACTTGTTCTTGATGTGGGTGGGGTAGAAGAGTATTAGCATCCGGTTGTATTGTGCTTTATGTCATTTAGTTCTTATAATATAATGCACCTATACAGCTGAGAGCTCATTAATGGAAGCAGGGCTTGCTAGGAATTAGAACAGCAGACTTTGATACTATGCCTGAGGAACTCAAACACCATCTTTTGCATTCCCGACTGCTCCTCTTACATACAAATAAACAGCTCAAGGAAAGGAAATGATATTTCTTGAGCATTGTAAAAGTCTTGGAGGATGGAGAATTGTCTCAATGGTACATTTAGTATGCAGACACATGCAAGCAAAACACACATACATGAAATATTAATTTTAAAACAAAATTAAGAATCTTAGAATATTAAAATAACTGAATATTAATTTACTGAGTATTTTTGTTTTTTATATACCTAACTTCTAATGTTTTTAGTAGAGAATTTCAGAAATGTGGTTTTAAGAAAGTAATATGCCACTGGGAGACATCTTCTCCTTTAGAGTAAATCACTCTTACTCAGTTTTTTGTTTTTTAAAGATTTATTTATTTATTTATTTATTACATATAAATACACTGTTGCTGTCTTCAGACACACCAGAAGAGGGCATCAGATCCTATTACAGATGGTTGTGAGCCACCATGTGGTTGCTGGGATTTGAACTGAGGACCTCTGGAAGAGCTGTCAGTGCTCTTAACCGCTGAGTCATCTCTCCAGTCCTTGTTTTTTGTTTTTCAAGATAGCATTTCTCTGTGTAGTCTTGACTATTCTGGAACTAATTTTGTAGACCAAGCTGGCCTTGAACTCAGAAATCTGCCTGCCTTCTGAGGGCTGGTACCACCCCCCAGTCTTGAACAGTTTTCGATAGCCCAATTTAGAAATAATTACTGTATTCATTTATGTTCCTTCTAAATATGAAACATTTACAGTTTGTCATTATATCTGGCCTGAGTTTTTCTTCGTTTTGTTTGGTTGGTTGGTTTTCGGTCAGGGGCCAGGCAGTAGCTTGGACTAGCCTTTAGATTAATCTTAAACCTACAAACCAATGTTTTGTTTTCTATTTATTTATATTTAAAAATAAAGCTTTTTCTTGACTTTGCTCATTGAAATAACAAGAGAAAATCATACACTTGATCATAAGTTAGATTTATAAGCTTTCTTTCATTGTTGTGATTTAGTTTGTTTTCCGATGAATAAAATCACACCTGTTCACTAGCATCCCTGTAAGGTGCAACAGTACCGTTCCTCAGCACCTGTTTGAACACTATGGGAAAGGGGTACTTTTCATTGTACTTTTTAATTCTGGTATCAGAATTATAATTGCATTTTTCTCCCTCAAGATAAGGTCTTAACTTTTTTAAAGCCAAAGTCTTGTTTCTATAGTAGGCTATCACTGGATGTACAGAAATCTGTCTCTGCCTCCCAAGTGCTGAGATTAAAGGCATGCACCACTATACTCAGTGTAGGGTTCTGTTTTTAGTACAGGCTGGCCTAAAACTGTAGACCCACGTAGGTCTAAGCTGGTGTCAGTCCTCCTGTCTGAGCATCCTTACAGCTGGGGTTAAAAGTGTAACCACCACACACAATGATCACACAACAACTGCTCTAAGACTTTTAAGAGTTTTCTTTTTCATTTTGTCTTATAGTGAAGACTCAGAAGAAAAAGACGTGAAGAACAAGAAGGATGATTCTCACTCAGCAGGTAAACCATATTTATTGCAGGAGGAATTTTAATGGGCTGTTTTCCTCCTGGTCCCAGGCTCCCAGAATAACAACTCGGATATTCAAAATGTATTTACAAACAGCTCGGCCATAAGGTTTGGCTTGTCTTCTTGACTAGCTCATAAATTCATAACCCATTTATTCTAATCAAAGTTCTGCCGTGTGGCAGGCTACTTACTTTCCTCAGGTTACCAAGCTTCTTAGGGTTTTCTGGGGACCAGTCCTCCCACACCGGCTCTGTCCTGCAATCCTTCTCCTGTCAGATGTCCTATCTTCTATCTTCTGCCTCAGCTACAGGCCAATCAGCTTTAGTTGACAGCTGTTACATCCATACAGTCAATACACAAGAGATTTTCTCTACAAGGAATAGTTCATTTATTAAAGAGCAGTTTTATATGTTAGATTCTTTCAAATACTGGGATTATAAAAACATTTTTATTTTCACAAAGGTAAAAATTTACTCTATTCTGATGGCTGATTTGGTTTTCCTTTTCTTAAGTATCTATAGGTTATTTTCATGCAAAATTGAGATTAAAACTTTTTTATTAGGGATCCAGAAAAATGACTTAGTGGTTAAGAGCACTAGCTGCTTTTCTAGGGAACCCAATTTAGTTTACAGCACTTATATGTTGGCTCACTCTGTCCATAACTTCAATTCCAGGGGACTCTACACCCTCACATGGACATGCATGCAGACAAAACACCAATGCACATTTTTTAAAAAATATTTTATTTTGTTGTTTGAGATAGCATCTCACCATATAAGTGACCCTGGCTGTCCTGAAACTCATATAGACCAGGCTAGCCTTCAACTCACTTGTATCTGGTTTTTGAGTGTTGGGATTAAAGGTGTATGCTACCATGCCCAGCTGATACTCAACTTGTATATGAATAAAGTAATTATATCAAACTAAAAGCAAAAGCCTTATGGAAAAATATAAAAAGAAATTAAAAGAATTAATGTGAATTAGATATGGTGGAATATATCTAATATGTCAGCATTCTAGATTGCTGCAAAGTACAAAGTCGACCAAGGTTACATAAAGGAAACCTATCTCAAAATTAAAGTCCTGCTTTTACAGAGGACCTGAGTTATGTTTCCAGCACCATATCTGGTGGCCTACAACTTTCTGTAACCTCTAGGCAAATGAGATATCTCAGGCCTCCTTAACCAATTGTGTTAACATGCACATAATTCATGTGTATACTAAATTGAAAGTAAAAATAACTCAGCAGGTAGCTCTCTGAGTTTGAAGAAAGCCTGGTCAGTCCTACTGTTGGTGTTTAACTCTTGAGACTTGAGAGTACATTCCTTACCGTCTCTTGGTACTTTAATTTTTGACGAGTTACGCCCTCCTTTGTCTTCCTGGGTGTCCTTTTTCTTGGCTGCTCTTGAACAAAAATACAAAAGATAAACAACATTCTGCTAGGTGTTTTGCTTCCCTTACTCTTAAGTTGTACCCAAAGATAATGTATTGTGCTTTGACATTCATTTGCCTTGTGAATAATAATTTGAATTTCTTACGTTTATTGAGTTTTTGAGTGCTCTTCACTTGTATTAGGCACAATTCCTCCCATGTTGATTTAGTTTAGGGTCTGTATTAGTGAGCTTTATTCCATAATTGTCTCTAGATGAGATTTTTGGCATTAGAAGTGCTTAAACATTGGCCATGAAGCCTTATGAAGCTCAAGCATGGCTTAGGAACTCTCTGACAGTCAGTAGCTGCTGGAAAGTGATCACTGGCAGTTTGCCCATGCTCCAGTGGAGGGCCTCATACCCACTCACATATTGACAACACTAATTGGACTTGCTGATTTATTTAAACACACACAGACACTATGAAATTAGAAGGGTGCATGTTGGGCGTTACTCCCTATTTTAGGGAGTTGGAGTAGAGTGGTAGAGGATAGGTATGATCAAAATGCATTCTGTATGTTTTTCTCAAAGAATGAATAAAAGGTACTTTATATATCTAAAGATTAGCTGTCTTCAGACACACCAGAAGAGGGCATCAGATCTCATTACAGATGGTTGTGAGCCACCGTGTAGTTGATGGGAATTGAAGTCAGGACCTCTGGAGGAGTAGTCAGTGCTCTTAAAATATGTATGAGTGTTCTTCCTGCATGTACGCTTCTGTAAGCTGTATATGCCTTGAGTTCACAGAGACCAGAAAAGGGTGTTTGATCCTCTGATGCTGGAGAGGTGGTTATGAGCCATCAAGTGGGTGACAGGTACTGAACCATGGTCCTCTCTTTAAGAGCATCACATCTTAGCTTGAATAGCCAACTCTTCAGCACCCTGGGTTTTTGTTGTTATTGTTGTTTGTTTGTTTAAGAAGAAAAACTGACAGTTAAACCTAATAGAGTAGGAAAGTCTAAAAGTTTAGGACAGAGCTGTTAAGTAGAGACTGGTAAGATAAAATTTAGTTTCCTGACCATGGTGACACATACCTTTGATTCCCAGGGCTGCAGAGACAGACGCAGGTAGATCTTTGTGAGTTTGAGGACAGCCATAGCTACACAGAGAAACCCTGTCTTTTAAAAACTGCAAATGAATGAATGAGTGGATGAATAAAGTTTAGACTTAAACTAGTAGGTTAGCAGCCTGCTTTATATTTAGCAAACTAAATAACTACTGATAAAGCATGTAGTATATGAGTAATTTTTTTATAAGCTTGTCCACACATCTTTAGCTCTCTCGTCTTAATGTGTTCTAAGGATTTCCCTCTGCCTGTTTCTAATTTACCCAGTTCATTGTAAGGAGTAGTAGTTTAGCATTATTTTTGTGCTTTTATGTCTTAAGATAGAGATAATTGGAAGGAAGACCTTCTTTCTTTTTCTATTTTAAAGTAATTTTTTGACTTTAGCTTCTAAAATCTGTAAACATAGATTCTATATAATTGATAATTTTAGGATTAAACAGTTAAATTTAAAGTGTTAGAGGAACCGTGTTCATAATTTTTAATTTATAATTCAATTTTGTCAAGTATGTGTCTAACCCAGGCATGGTGGCACAGGCAGGTAGGTCTCTGTAATTGTTGAGACCACCCAGGTCTTTATATATTACATTTATTTTTTATTTAAGTTGATTTATAACATTAACAGTATATTTTCAAGATTTTTTTTTTTAAATCAGTCTCTGAAGTACAAATAGGTTTTAAACTCTTCATCCTCTAACTGAATTTTTTAATGGTAGATTTCATTCCTTTTTAAATATGCTATTATATCCTGTATCTGCAGATGCAAAATTCTTTGATTGTTGTATCACACTAACTTTTATATTGCAGAAGACAGTGAAGATGAAAAGGATGATCATAAAAATGTACGCCAGCAACGACAGGCAGCGTCTAAAGCAGCTTCTAAGCAGAGAGAGATGCTCTTGGAAGATGTTGGCAGTGAAGAAGAGCCAGAAGAAGATGATGAGGCGCCGTTCCAGGAGAGTATGTGAAGTTGCCCACTGTACTTGTTGGTTTTAGGCAGGCTCTCCTATAGCCCATATTGCCCTCAACTTTCTGTGTAGCTGAGGACAGCCTGTAACTGTACTGATGACCCTGAACCACTGCTTCAGTCATAGAGACGTGGGGATCTAACCCAAGGCTTTGTGCATGCTAGACAAGCATTCTGTCAGTGGAGCTGCACCTCCAATCCTGGGTTCTTCTTTGCAATCATAATTAATGGTTTTGGTTCAGTATTTTCTAGGTAAATGTTTGTATCTAGTTCCTTACATGAGGTAGATAAGTAGTACTTATTAAAAGATAAAACTGTGCATCTGGGTGTAGTGGCACATGCCTATCTTGAAACAAAACAAAAATAAAAAGATGAAACTATGAGGATAGGGAGATGGTTCAGCTTCTCCTTCCTCCAGGGGATCTTACATGCATATATACTTATATAAGTGAAAAATAAAAACAACTTTTTTTAAAGATTTAGTAGAATTTGGCAATAGATCTATCCAATCCTGAATTTAAAAAAGGAGATGACTGTACATTGATAGTTATTTTATTACATAATCAGAATTTTAAGGTTGTCCATCATTTATCATAGTTTCTATTCTAAGACATTTGTATTTAAACACTGAATGAATAGTAACGATTAATAATGGGTACTGTGTTTATAATTTGCATCTTAGCCTGGCAGAGGATTATAGATCACTTCAACTTGCTAAAGAAGTTACATAGTTTAGATCCCCCACCACACACGCACACAGGTTATTCAGATTATGTATAGTCCTGCTTTATATGTATACATATAGAGAGAGTGTGTTCTTGTTTCATTATTCACAGTTGTTATTTAAAAACTACCAGATCTTAAGGTTTGTTTCAACAGAATACATGAGAGTGATACAGCTACCAAGAGTTACTTAGGATTTAGGGCTTTCAGGCTTATATCTTTTAGTACTAGGGTTCAAAATATAGGGCCCTGTACAGTGAGTATAGGCAAGTGCTATACCTCTGAACTATTAATCCACAACCTTGTTTGTTCTCACTAAGGCTAGAGCTGGCTTCAAATTTGCCATCCTCTGGCTTCAGACTGGAACCAGATCTTGTGTCTTATACATTCCATTTTCAACAAGTTTTTCAAAAGAGTTGTTCGTGAGTTTAAAAATGAAAAATAATCAGTCCTTGTAAGTGTATGTAAGGTCCATACTATGCCCATTCTGCAGTGGGCAGGGGCAACGCTAACAGTTGGCACTCTGCCTCCTTACTGACTCGGTAGTGCTTAGCTCCTGCTTAGCTCCTGCAGCATTCTCAGCACTCTTTCCCTTTGTTCACTTGGAAGGATGTGTACATTTAAGTTGGACGTTGAAATTCTTCTTTCCTCTCAGAAGATTCTGGCAGTGACGAAGATTTCCTAATGGAAGACGACGATGACAGCGATTATGGCAGTTCAAAAAAGAAAAACAAAAAGATGGTTAAGAAGTCCAAACCTGAGAAAAAAGAAAAGAAAATGCCCAAACCCAGACTAAAGGCTACAGGTGAGACCTGTGAGAGTAAAACCACATTTTTCAAGAACTAAACTGTTGCCTCAGCATTGGCCTTGTATTTGGTGGAAATATAAGAAATCCAAAGGGGTCTTACACATGTGCCTTTGGTCCCTTTAAGACTGGTGAGGGCTGGAGAGATGGCTCAGTGATTGAGAGCTCATACTGCTTCTAAAGGACCCACGTTCACATCCACAGCCACACTGGTGACTAACAGCCAGCTGTGACTCTAGCTGACGACACCTACATGCATGCACAGGCACACATATACACATATAATTAAAATAACACAGTCTTGGAAAAAAAACACAGTGGGCTGAAAGAATATCTCAGTGCTTAAGAGCATTGGCTGATCTTCCAGGAGACTTGGGTTCAATTCCCAGCACCTGCATGACTGCTCACAATTGTCTGTAATTCCGGTTCTAGGTGGCCTGACACCCTCACACAAGCAGGAATGCAGGCAAACACCATTGTATATAAAATAAAAAAGAATCTGTGGCTTGGGCTGTATGTAGGAATGATCTCTTCATTTCAGAACAGTAGTCCTTACTCTGTGCGGGGAGCATTGGTTGCTCTGGGGTCCGTGGTCCTAACAGCTGGGGAAGGCTCTGTTCTGTTCTCATCCTCTGTTCTGTCAGGATAAAAAGATTCTGATAGCAGAAACAAAACCATCCTTGAGAGTAAAGATTTATCTTCTAGGTTTTCAAAGCTTTTCCTGATTGGAGCTGGTATGTTAAATCAGAAGTCTAGATTTGCTTAGAGTTTTATTCTGGCAAATATAATTAACACGTTTCTTATTATAAAATTTTACTCATCTCTCCATACTTTAGAGGGTGATGGGTCTCCAAAACCTGTTTGATAGCTTTAGTTTCTGCTCAGAATATATCGTTATATTATCATTAGGAGTAATGCACTTTTTCTTGTGTTTCCTCAGTGAGATAGGATTAATTTTTATACTTACAGACTTATTTTTGTAGCTGATTTTTTTTTTTAAAGGCTTTTGGTTGTTGTTCCCCAAATTGTTACTTTCCATATTTCAGTGACGCCAAGTCCAGTGAAAGGCAAAGGGAAAGTGGGCCGTCCCATGGCTTCAAAGGCATCAAAGGAAAAAACTCCTTCTCCCAAAGAAGAGGATGAGGAAGCAGACAGCCCTCCAGAAAAGAAGACATCTGCAAGCCCTCCACTCGAGAAGTCTGGAGATGAGGGGTCTGAAGATGAAGCTGCATCTGGGGAAGATTAAAAGTGATATTTGGGGAGAGGTTTTATTAAAAAACAACAAAAAAGGAAACCTACATAGGACACGGTTTGGGCTGTGGCTTGACTCATGGGCTTTCAGTGCTATCTCATTTGTCTAGAATAATGTTTTTCTCTATCATCTATCTGTCTCAAACCATTGTATGCTGACATGTTTAAGTTGCCATTTTGTCTTAGTCTTTTCTTTGCCAATCTCCTCCCCCCAGGAAAGCCATGTCAATTAATCACTGACTGACTGTTTCATCTTTGTGTCTTTAATGGAGGAAAGGAATGCCACGGCTGTGAAGCATTAAGATTTCAGGTGGATGCTATGGAAACTGCTTCTTGCTAGAGAATAGCAGCTTCAACAAAGATCAAAAACAAAAGAACTAGAAAGGTTTTAATTAAACAATTGTTCTTCCTTTTCTTGTCCTTTTGACAGACCAGTTGTTATTTAACATGAGCTTATATGTCTAAACTGTAAATGTTAAAAAGAATCATGGCTCTAACTTTGTACTAGTGAAGCAGTTGGGAGGTGAACATGAATTCTGGATTGGTAACTCGGTACTCAGTTATTTCCCTGGGTGCAGAAGGAATGGCGTTCCTGGAACTTATTGTATTTGTTATTCCCAAAGAGATTCAGAGTCAGTGGTTCTTTTGTCTTGATAATGGTTTTTTTTTTTAATGGGCCACCAGAATCAGTCTTAATTTCATATTTCATTCATATTTTCATTGATTCAAGTTTTTAAAATATACCGTTTTCCGGTAAAGTTTTACCAATGATCAAAAATTAAAGAGATTTCTTTGAATTTTGTTGACAAGATGGAATATACACCTCACAGTGCGTTTCTTCACAGGCTGATGATGTTAAAGTTTTAAGCAAATAAAGTTTGAGTTAGTGTGAAGCTCAGATATAAAAGATTGAGATTCATCCTTTATGAATACAAATAATTGAAACAAGGGCCCATGAACCATGCCATTTTTATTTGGGGATAGAAACAATTGTTTCCTTTTTATATTTAAATCTTTTCTTCATAGTAACATGAGAATGACATAATCTCACAACCTCTTCCTGCTGCTGCTCCCATACTCTGGAGTTGTTTGCTTCTTAGTTGGTCTGTCCATGTTCCTTTCTAAAGCAAGAGCCTGAGCCTCAACGGGATGAACGAGCTGTATTTTAGGTGCCTATGTGCCATTGATAACAGTCTAGATACCTTAGCAAAGCATCAAGGACAGATTATAGGTTTCATCCTCCACATTCAGGTCCCATTCGCCAATAGATGCAAAGATTAGGGGTCCTATTATGCTACTAAATTAAAGATTTAGTGGAGTAATTTCTGTATATTTTTCTGCACTTAAGCTAAATTTGCTTCCTCAGTATTCTGCTTTTGCGTTTTTTAAGTGACATGTTTGTCTCAGACAGTGTCATTTTCTTATAGGTGTTCATAGGACAAAAGGTTATTTAAGAAATATTTTTACTCTGGTTTTTAAGACACTTTAAAAAACATTCTTAGATCTGCTTTAAAATAAATAAATGAATAAATAAACAAAACACCTAGTGGCAGAGAGTTATTTCAACCCTGCACTGCTAATAAATGAGTATTAACATGGCCAAAAATAGAAACTTGAACATAAGCAGTTGGGTTATTGTTATGGGATATATAGTTGTGAGCTGTGTTGTGGGTATTACAGATTATTCTATTTGCTGTGGTGGGCTTGCTCAGGAACCCGTCCTTAAAGAAGAGACTCACCATTTCCACCAGGCATCTCTCCCTTTTAGGAGTTTGTAATTCAGTCTTACATTCCTAGTGACATTTGGGCTTTCCTTGGGTTATGTTTCATGAAAATCTGTGGGTAGGGTCTCTTTCAACTTAAGCCTCAATTTTTTTAACAGTCTCCTTAATAATCTGCACTAACATCTCTGTTTTTATCTACCTATAATTGAGAAATAATACTATCTTCTAGATTACTTGTGCAAAAGGTGTGTCTTGTTTAGAATCCCTTTTAAAACCAACTCATTAGATTGAAGATCTATTTTCTGATTACAGGACGGTTGGGTTAGTGGTGTCTCAGTGAGCACACATGCTCTAAGTCACCTTTGTTTCCACTTTTTTTTTTTTTTTTTAGTGGTTTGTAACAGTCTGGTCTTCCTTTCAGATCATGCATGCAAACGGGGAAAGATTTAATGTGCTCAACTGGAAACAGGTGCTCAGCCCTTAGGTTAATAAGGACATGACTGTGTGTTCATAATGACTGGCCCTTGGCACCTCCCTGGCTTACTCTCCGTCCTCTTTTTCTTTCTAGTGTGCCTGTAGCGAAGTGGCAATGTATTCACTGTCTTAATTTGCAGTGCTCAGGAATGGGGTATTTTTTGAAGGTGCTTAGCTAGGTTTACCTCTTTAATAGATGGAGCAACTCAGCTAACACTACATTCTAGTTCTCCGGACTCTGGTTAAAGCCTTTGTCTCCCCCGTCAGAAATGGCAGCCTCTGTATTGCCCAGTGATAATTTACTGCTGCTTTCAAGCATCCACCACTGGTGGGATTTGTTAGAGAAGACCCAAAGGGAACATTTTTAAATATCTGCTGAAACCTTAACTGCTTTCAGTACCTCCCGTCCATATTAACCTTACAAAGGAAAACTAATAGTAGAGTGAATGCTTCTTTTTCTAGGGGAGTGAGAATTCCCCCACAAACACCTTACCCCAGGCTGGCCTCAAACTTGCTACATGGCTCATCTTAACCTCGTGTTTTGTTATGTCTCTTCAAAATAACTTTTTTTTTTTTTTTTTTTGGTCTTCAGTGCTTATATATGGTACTAGTTCAGATAGCATTTTCTTCCACATAAAAATCAGTGGAATTTGAGGCTATAATCTAGAAGGACTTTTGATAAATATAACCAGCTGATCTTGACTTTTGGGGGCCTGGTTTCACTTTGTAGTCTGGCTGGGAGTCCTCCTTCCCCCTCACTCACACACTGCTGGGATTAATGCCACCATAACAGGTGACACTTTTTTACATGGGCTTTTTAAATTTTTATGTCCACAAACATGTATGTAGGTGGCAGGTTGGAGAGGAAATAGTGTGAACAAAACTCAGGCTTAGGGGCCCCTGCCAGAGCAGACTTAAAGTAACAGAAAGCTTTGTTGCTGCTGTGGAATCAGTGCCCGTTTGGAAAGTTCTCTTTCCTGGGAGCTTCAGAAGCTACACTAAAAACATTCCCACCTGTGACTGGGTAGGAAGCAGTGGAGGCCAGGCACTTCATGGTGTGTGGATGGAGCTTAGAAGCAAGCAGTACACACTTCTTACCAAAGGGGAGGGAAAGTTAAAGCCGCTGGTTGCTCTTGAGGGTAGAATATTGACATTTTCTCACTGGAAGAAGCTGCTGAGTTACTTGAAGATGGGGAGTTGTTTTGTTTTTGAGTATTGCGATGTCAAGCTGCCAATGGCCACGTTACTATTTGAACCTCCTTTTCCCTTTGTCTTAGAAGAGAAAATACACAATTCTGAATATCAAATCCATAGATTATACTTTTGTTCAAAGCCTAATTTACAGTGGTGTGATTGTACTAAACACTAGGAGGATCCCATATGCCTACTTGTTGCCATGCCAATGACCAATGAGCTGGTAACATCTGAGCATGCTCTGTGGCTGTAGAGCATCACAGTTGTGCAGACACTTTGTATATTGGGTGAGGGGGGTTTCTAGATTATAAGGGGGTAAATTGATTTGGGGGGAATTGGGGTTTTCAGTTTGGGGTTATTTTTTTGGTTTGGTTTGGTCTTTTTTTTTTTTTTTTTTTTTTTTTCTGGTTTTGTTTTGATTTTTTATGGAGGGTTGGGGAAGTATAGTACTCAGTTATACCCTAAAAATAACATGTATAAAACCCTGAAGTGTGATGTGGGTATGTGTGAGTGCGTGTTTGTAAATGTCTGCCAATTAAACCTTAGTCTTCTGGAAATTGGTGATTTTTTTCCCCTTTTCCTCTGGAAGTATTTGTTACAAGATTTGTAAATAAGAGCTCTACATAGTCCGTGTACCGTGAACATATTGCAGCAAACCTTACATGCTTCATTCCTGCAAGGCGTAAGACTTTCCCAGGTTGCTCAGCCTCCATGATCAGTTTGCCTTGAATCATCTTTTAGACTTAATTTGCCAGTTCTAAAGCCTGGTCTTCCTTGATTTTAGTCTCCAATCTTAAGCTGGCCTAACTGTCTTAGGCCATGCGCTGAGAGCCTGGCATCCTTTTCTTCATACTTCGGTGTGGCTTGATACATGATTAGACAAGAGGGTTGGGCATTCTTGCAATACCTTAGCAGTGCTGAAATCTGCAGCATGGTACTAAGGAAGCTAGTTTGAATGTAACCACTTTATTTAAGGTTTTTTTTTTTTTTCTTTAATTTAAACCGAGTTGAAGTGAACATGATTTTGTTGATCATGTTCATGAATTATAGATGCAACATTCTTTTGGTAGACTCGAGATGGTCTGATGGGATACTTCATACATTTACACATCCTGGTCTGTACGCATTTGCATAAACAACAACAAACTCCTGCCTTGCTCCGACTGAAAGATTTCTAGGACTGCTGTCTGCTCCTGAACTTTGTTTTCAGTATGTGTATCCTTGGCTTGTATTTTGTATTAAGAAATAAGGAAAAGAACCCCTTATTGTTGAGCATGTTGGTATTGTCCCCTTTATTTTTTCCCTCTTGGGGACATATGAAGCAAGTTATTCTTTTTCTGTATCCTTTTCTTTTGTAAACCTTTTGGTTTGTTTTGTTTCAAAATGGCTTTATAAAAGGGCTTTTGTAACCCACATGTGTGCTTTGTGTGCTTCTTGGGATATTCAAAGCAAATACACTGACCACTGTGTAGCAGTTACCTTAGCCCGTCTCTGTCTGACTCCACCTGTGTTGAAAAGGAACACGTCAGAAGTCAGTGCCTAGGAATATTGGATCAAGGGACAATAGGTTGACTACGTTTCTGATTGAAGAGGAAGGATTGGGTATGTGATCCCTCCTCTACAGTTTTTCTCATCTGCAAAGTTGGGAAGTGAGAAGAGCAATTGAAGTTGAACAACCAGATGTATAAGGACAGTTAGTGCTTTTTATGCTTACAGGACACGTAGTGTCAGGTACTCACTATACTAAACCTTCTTGTAACAGACTATCAGACCAGCTACTGAAGCCAAAATCACTTTCTGAAGGAAAAGTGCCCTTCCTAAGGGTAAAGAACTATAGTTCTTTCCGTGGTGTGCTATTGCTTAGATTGGTTACGTATATGCAACTCTTTGCACCTGAACTGAGACTAGCTATTTGGGTATTTCCCCTCCCCAACGTTTTCTCATATTTGCTTGCCAAAATAGCCAAATATTTGCTGTGGATACTGTAATTGTCTCTTCTGTGGAGACTATATAAGGTTTTGTTTTAAGGCAGGATCTCTACATAGCATCTGTTGGCCTCGAAGTTACTATGTAGACCAGGCTGGCCTTTAAAAAGACCCACCTGCCTCTACCCCCTGAGTACTTGGATTAAAAGGTGTGTAGCAATGTGCCTCTCAAACTTTGACTTCTGCTTTTGTTTTTTGTTTTGTTTTTCAAGACAGGGTTTTTCTGTGTAGCCCTGGATTTCCTGGAACTCTCAAACTTGCAGGCTGGCCGCAAAGTTACCTCATGAGTTCTGGGATGAAAGGTGGACACCCATCACACTCAGCAAACTGTATTCTTAATGGAGTCATATGCACCACTTTAAAGTTGGTTTCAGTAGAATTTTTTTCAAGATGTATCTGTTGTACCTCATGTGTATGAGTGTTTGCCTGCATATATGTGTGTACCACATTCATGCCTGGTGCCTGCTGAGGTCAGATGAGGTCATCCCGAGCTACACAATAGACTGACTCTAAGAAACAGCTTGACTTCATAGCAGTCTTCCTCTGCCAACAGAGGGCAGTGTTTGCCAACACTGAGGGACTTGCATTCCTGCTTTCTGGATCATTTTCCAGATGCCTGTGTCGTCACACCTGGCTCATCAATAACCGTCTTTACACATAATCAGAAGACGATTTGAGGCTTTGTGTACAAGGGACATATCGGTGTCCTACCTCATTGGAAACTTTCAAACCTTCCTGCCTCCCCACACTCCCAATCTCCCCACAGTGCTACAAGTTAAACCTAGGCCTTACATATAAGCAAAGGCTCCATCTTTAAACTGCATCCTCATTCCTGTCTTTGCTTTTCTTTGGCATCTCCATCTACCCCAGACACTTGGACCAGTCCAAAAAATTATATTACAGGTTTAACAGAAGGGCAGGATTATGTCTATAGATAGTTATTAGGGGCCAAACATAATGACACTTGCCTTTAACACCAGGGCGTGGGAGACAGAGGTAAGGAGATCTCTAGGTTTGAGACCAACTCAGTCTATATACAAGTCCCTGGACATCGAGAGCTACATAATAGCCCCTGTCTCAAGATCCTAAAAACAGTCCGCTTGACTTTACAGCAGTCGCCTTCTGCCAATAGAGGGCAGTGTTGGCCAGCCATGCTGCTCATTGTCAAATGCTGAGTCTTATCCCTCTGTCAGCCCAGCCTCTGCGTTACAGTCTGTGATTGGCGTCCATTGTCCTCTGGGTTTTAATTAGGAAGTTGGATCTCCTGATCCTTACACGTGTTCTCTTGTACTGTACCCCTATTAGGATTCTGAAGCTTTACAGACAGCATCCTAAAATGTGTTGAGACTTCAAAACTCAGTGGTAACTCTCGTTTGGAAACAGGTGTTGTCTTTTGCAGTTGTCCTTCGGTGTAAAGGTTTCAGCCCTGACAAGTATTCACACAGCAAACACAGAGCCTTGTTCTTTAGACTGTGGAGTGGCTGGCCACGTTTCTCTTTTCCTCTGTTCTCAGCCCAGTGGACAGCTACCGATTTTGACATGCTCCGGCTGGGCCACTGCCAGGAGAAATCTGTACTCTGGGGTGTGCTCCCTGTTTCGATAGTGAAGTCCTGAACAAATATTGTGGAATGCAAGCTGTGCTAATTCTGGGGACAGAGAGCCAGAGGGTGTAGCCAGAGTTTCCAGCCTAGTAAAGCAAATAGTTACTTCAAGCTTGATAATAAAATGTTGGAATTGATCGTTTGCCTTGACTTAGTGCTCTAAGCAGGCACTGCAGTGATGATGTAGTAAAAAATCTAAGGAACAGAGCAAAGAAGCTTGTATACATGTGATTGATAATGTTTTAGCTGTTAGGGTTTATGTGTGTACACACACAGATATTTGTATATCTTTTCTATTCAAGTGTATAGGAAAGACAGCTCTTTAAGATTAAAAACACTTGTTGCTCTTATAGAGGACCAAGTTCAGTTCCCAGCACTCCTGTCAGTTGGCTCACAATTGCCTGTTTGTAACTCTTGCTGCAAGGGATCCAATGCCTTTGGGAGGCATCTGTATTCATGTTCTATCTCTCTCTCTCTTCACCCCCCTCCCCTCCCTCTCTCTCATGCACACACACACTAAAGTTTTGTTGGTATGTTATTTTAAAGAAAGACATCTCTTTGGCTGAGGTAGAGTGCTATGTGTATGTCTGGTTGTATTTTTTTTTTTCTTTCTTTTTCTTTTTTTTGTATCTTGGAAAAGAATAGGTAGTTTATATGTGTTCCTTACTACATAAGACTAGGGCAGGTAAGTATAATCATTGGTCCAAGAAAAATAATGGTTTAAGTTTTAGGAGGAAAAATAACTACCCATTTATATTCCTAGAGGACTAGATATATAGTGATATATAAGATATACATATATATATATATATATTCTTACCCACACAGAGCCTAATGTGTTTGGTGAAACAACTAACCAGAAGTAGATTTTGAAACACTGGTTTTTACTAAATGCATACACTGGCACATACTGGATCCTGGCTCTACAGTTCACTAATCTAACTGAAACACAGAAAAGCAAATCTATGGTTTTACTATGAAGTAATAAAAAAAAATAACAAAGCTCTTGTGTAAGGTTCTTAATATTTTCAAGGACTCCGCTGACATTCTGTTTTGTTTGTTTTTTGAGACAACCTCTCACTATGTAGCCTTGGTTGGCCTTGAACTCTTTGTAGACTGGGCTGGTCTTAAATTCAGATCTGCCTCCTGAGTGCTGAGATTAAAAGTGTGCACCACCCAGACATTCTCTTTAGAGCTTGGATCTTTACCTGAGAATTGGTACCTTAACTCCGTATTGACTACATGGCTCATCCCAATAACAAGCTCGGTATTTTATCTCTGCCTCCTACATCTGGCCTAGTTTGCCACTATTTCTTTATCCTTTGCTTGTTGTTGTGAACAAACAGTTCTTTTCCATAGGCTTAGATTTTTCTGAGACAAATACATTATTTAGATATGAACCAGTCCCCTGGAGGTGGGTGGGGAGCCAGCTGCCCCGAAGAGAGGACAATTGGCCCTAATGCAAGACAAACAGCATTTCCTTGTGAACCTGGAACAATGCAGAGCTTAGATTCCAAAGCTCCATTGTGAATGCTGTTCTGGCTCTAGGTATGCAGGATATAGACAGTATCTAGTTCAAGAGTGTGGGCATTGTCCTAGACCTTGCACAATGGGTCAGTGTTGGGCCATCGGCAAAGCAGGTCATCTTCTCTGGCACCCGGTATTCCTTGATTCCCTTCCCACCCACTCCTATGGAGCAATAAAGCCTACTTACTACTTGCCCTCTGGGTTACTCAGCCTTCTTTAGAAGTCAACACTGTTAAGAAGTCTGTGAGGTAGGTGCTTGCTCTGGGAAAATTCAGTCTGAGTGGGGATACTAGCAATGCAGTGGAAACCACAGTTCCTAGAAGGTCCATTCCTCATAATTGGCAGGCACTTTTTGTTGATAGTAGAAATTACAGCAACTATATTCTAACATACCAACTGCGCGCACGCACACACACACACACACTCACAACCTAACAAACAGTGCATCAGATTTCTTGACAGGAATGAGTCTAAGAGCAGTTTAGGTCTCTGACCATTGGCATGTCCAGTATTTTATGGCTTAAGGAACTAAAGCTCTATCTAGATAATTAGATTATCTCAGAAAACAAGAAGGTATGGGGACAGCAGAGTCCCCCAGAGTACTCACTGAGGCACAAGAGGTTTGGTTTCCCACACCCCAACACATGCACATCTACCACCCTGACCCAGTGACTTCAGAGAAGCATTAGCCTTGATAAGTCAGAAGATCCATTTACAGGAAGATGTTGAGCAACTCCCCCTGCCCTCTTCTACAATGAGGATATAAGGAACTTGGGACCCGGACAGCTTTTCTACTTCAAAGGACATGGTAGCATGAGAGAGGCTGGAAAGCAGGCTCTGTGCAAAGTGTTATTGTCACTGTAGTCACTAGCTTCCCAAAAAAGCAGCAATGTCACCTTTAAGCAAAGTGCCCTGGAGTCTGAAGCCCCATTCCTGTCACACCAAAGCCTTGTCAAGTATCAATGAGTCATTTGTAAGTAAGAACACGTACTTACAGAAAGGTAATCTTTGGTGAGCCCATAGTAGGAGTGGTTTTTACAGGGAAAGACAGTGACAGTGGCATCTGAGTCACCTGTGCTAAGGTGGAGTTCGGGCAGTTTTTCTTAGTGTCAGTACACAGAACTATTGATATCCATCCTTCAGTCTCTTGTAGGAAACGGGAATTTTACCCAGTACTTCCAAACTACTCCTAGTCATAGGACAAATTCAAATTAGAGAGATGTTAATGTGGGCCTGCCAAACAGATTAGAAATACTGTTCAGGGTTAGGGAGTAGAGCTCAGTGATCAGTGTGTTG
This sequence comes from Micromys minutus, assembly GCF_963924665.1. Classification (NCBI taxonomy): domain Eukaryota; kingdom Metazoa; phylum Chordata; class Mammalia; order Rodentia; family Muridae; genus Micromys; species Micromys minutus. Next base: position 23,818,647 of record NC_137975.1, read on the forward strand.
TATGAAGTCATGGCTTCCATCCCCAGCAATGGAGAAAAATGGTATATTTTCCGTATGTAAAATGAACCTATTTTGGTGTCCTTTGCATTTGGAATGGAAGACTCAAAAGTAAATTCACAGTCCCCAGCAGAACCACTTAGCCGATAACATGTGATGCCCCATGTTTCTCAAATGACATGCTAGAAATGCTTTCTCTGGGGCCTAATCATGAGCCCCCTTATGACTAATAATTTTTTGGCAGCTGAACCCAGGGACAAGCTACAAGATGGATGCCTTCCTCCCCCACAAGTTCTTCAATCTGCAGGGAACAAAGACCCAGTTTCAACAGATAGTAAAGAGTATGATGTATGTCGGTTGGGCTGTGGTCAGCCTGTATAAATGCTTAGCTGGTCAGGAACCTGTTATCATGTAAGCGGCTCTTCCCTCAGATCGTTTGTAAGCATCTCTTCAGATTGTAGATAGATGACTCCCAGGAGTCCTAAGTTCCTCTTGTGTTATCTGGCTGTTCGTTTTGGCTTTTCAGTTTTCTCTGCTCAGTTGCTATCACTGAGTTCCGTTAATGTGCATGACACACGCTTCCCCTCACTAGACATTTTGGACAAGTGTCAGCTTTTAAGGTCGTGAGAACTGTATTTTTGTTCCCATTAAAAGTGGTACTGAAAAAAAAAAAAAAAAAAAAAAACCCTGAAAACTAGAATAGTGTTCTTCCTCCAGGCTTGGCCCTGTCCAGTTCTTGTAGAACTGATTCTCAGGTTTTAATGTCTTCTTTTTGAGACAGTCTTGCCTCAGACAGTAGCCCAAGCTGCCTCAGCCACCCCAGTGCTAGTATTTGGGGTATGTGCCGCCATATTCCGTTCAGGATGAAGTTTGGAGTTTAAGCATATTCATCTCCCCCTTTTTAAAGAAAAGATTTATTTAATATATGTGAATACACTGTCTCTCCCTTCAAACACACTAGAAGAGGGCATCAGATCCCATTACAGATGGTTGTAAGCCACCATGTGGTTGCTGGAAATTGAACTCAGGACCTCTGGAAGAGCTGAGCCATCTCTCTAGCCCTCATCTCCCCTTTCTAATCCCAGAGGCAGAGCAGAGCAGTTGGAGAGTAAGGTATTAAGGACTCTGCAAATTGATACTCAGGCTGCCCATAAAAGTGGTTTATATCAGGGCTTCTCCAAACATGGCCCTGGCTAGTAGCCTCAGTCTTTGCTGGGAACTTGTCTGAACTGTAAAGTCCTGGGTACCGACCACATTGACCTGCTAACTTCCAAATTGGGCATAGGACCTAGAAGTTCAAGTTAAGCAAGCCCTCCTGTTGATTTGGATGGCCATGTCTAATATAAAGTATGCTCAAGGATCAGCTGAACTAAATTTTATTGTTTCCTCCCCCATCTTTCCCTGATTTCCCTTCCCCACCCCCACTGCCTTTCCAGTGAGATTACGGACACAGGCAGTTATGGTTCATGAGACGATGGTTTAGTTAACACCAGTAAAATCTCTTACCACTGCATCCTCATTTACCATTTCTGGTAAATATTTCATGCATGTGTGTGTGTGTGTGTGTGTGTGTGTGTGTGTGTGCGCGCGCGCGCACATGCCATCCATGTGTATAAAGAACAGAGGACAACTTTGTGGAGTTGGCTCTCTCCCCCCACCTTCCATGAGTTCAGAGGATTGATCTCAGGTCTTCAGGCTCACACATCAAGTGCCTTTATTTACCAAGACATCTCTCTGGCCTAGAAGGAATTAGTTTCTTCTTTCCTGGATATTTCATCCCCTGTTGGAGTCACCAGGGATAGAAGTGACCTATTTTTCCTCCGTGGCCCCGCTACACACCCCTTTACTCCTCTGCCTTTTATCCTGTGACTCAACAATACTGTCTGCTAAATGGGCACAGTGGACAGCTTGTAATTGTAACCACACCAGAGGCTGAGGCAGAAGCTACAAGTTTGAGGGCAGTGTGTGTCATATGGTGATTTCTAGGTTAGCCTGGACTACAGAATGTGAGTCTGTAAGGACAGCCATGTTCCCTTGGTCCACGAAACTGTATGCATGCTGTGAGCCACTCCTGAATAGGATTTGAAGGTATTTGCTCAGCCATCTATCTCAAGTGGGGAAAAATAATCCAAACAAGGCCTGAATCTGTGGAAGTCCAGTAGTAGGAGGGAATCTTGGTGAGTTTGTCCTTAGCAAACAAAACACAAAAATAAAAAGAGAAAACAAAGCACCAATACAGTGCTGGCAAGATATCTCAGTGGCTAGAGCTGCTTGCTGTCAACCCTGACCACCTCGCTCAATTCCACATGAAATTCTTACAGTAAAAGAAGAACTGACTCCAGAAAGCTGTACCCTCCGTGTGTTCTGGTCTGTGTGCACGTGCACACAAGTAAGTCTTACAAGAGGGGGCTGAGAAGACTGTTGCATAGGTAAGAGCATTTGCTTTGCAAGCACAAAGATCTAAGCTCAAGTCCCTAGCCCCCACATAAAACAAAATCAAGAAACAAAATAAACTGAACATGCCTCTAGCCCCAGCATTGGGTCTCAGAGATCTGGCAAGCTTGCTTGCTGATGGCTAATGTCACCAAAAGAGGGAACTTCTGGTTCACTGCCACCCCATCCCATGCCAGTAAAGCCGAGAGCAATAGAAGAGACCTGATGTCAGGCAGATCTCTGAGTTCTAGGCCAGCCTGGTCTACAGAGCAAGTTCCAGAACAGCTGGGGTGACACAACTTGTTTAAAAAAAAAAAAAAAAAAAAAGACACCCTATATTCTATAACTTACTCTGGGTTCCATATGTGTGTGCACAGGCACACACACCTTATACATCTGTGTGCATGCACCACACCTGTATAACATGCACATATGCACTAACTCACCAAGAACCCCACCTGCTATTAGACCTCCTGCAGAACCAGGCCTTGTTTGGATAATTTTTCCCACTCTAGAAAGACAACTGTGTACCTTCAGATGATCATATTCAGGAGTGGCCGACAGCACACACACAGTTTCATGGTACAAGGTAACATGACTGTCCTTAAAAGAGGAAGAAACTGGAATCTAGAAATGGCTAAACAATGTGCTCCCTACCCACATCACGTTTAGCCTGATACACTGGGCAAATATGTATTGGCTAAAGTCACCTGGGATCAATTGCAATTTGGTTCTCTTCACATGCATCCTGGAATAGCGTCTGGCAGAAGTGACCAAAAGCTAAATGAAAGCTACGCTGCTGTAGTAGTGTCTAGGGGGGAAATTAAGGGCCTGGGTTTGAGTTTTGATTCTCCACTAACCAGCCAGGGCATCAGGAAGATCCTCTGCCTTCCTGGGTTCCATTTTCTTCTGCTGTGAGGAACACGCGTGAAACACCGTTTGAAGGTTCACAGAAGGCTCTTTTCTGGAACACGCTAGGATATGACCTGGAGCAGAAGCAAGGCACAGCAGCTGAACCACAGTGCCGTCCGTTCCTGTTGCACAGGAAAATTATCTTTCTGACTGTTTTCTCTAAGGGTGGATGGATGACGTCATCTAGGTGAATAAGCAAAAGGGAGTGCCAGCTGGGACTCAGCCTTCCGCTCAGTGTGCCTTCCCTCTGTGGGCCCCTGCATGCCTTGCCTTAGGTACTATCTGTCTATTTGTTCTCGTCCTGAGAGCCACCTGGTAAACAAGGTACTTCTGTATGTCTTTATGCATGTGGGGTGATCCAGAGAAGGGCCTTTGTTGGAATGTCCTAGAATCCAGGAAAGGGTACGAGCCAGGCCTGCTTCCCAGTGTTCTCTTGGCAGGTCAGAGCTTCCTGTTTAGGGGCCATGGGTAAGCGGGTGGGAGTAGCAGATAACTGGTCTCCCCTAGTTAGTCTGATAAGGAACAGTTGTCATGAGCACCTGGTCCTCACTCTCTGGGGCTGGAGTGGAGGGGGAAGGGTGAGCAGATGGTTCGTGTGAGAATCCCAGAAGCCCTTCCTACTCTTTTGCTGGACCCTGGCTGAGTCTGCCTGAGTCTTGTGGAGCTGGGGTACACTTGAGATATCCCTCTCAATTTTAGGTATCTCTGGCTCCCTGCAGAGGTTGCAGAATACCAAATGCTTAATCCTCCTGCCTCGGCTTCCCAAATGCTTGAAATCTAGCTTGGCTCATTCCTCTTTTTGGAATGAGAGAGGAAAGACAAGTTCAGAACCAAAACCTCAGAAGTATTGGTTTGTCTATATCAGGGCCTCCCGACCTTGATTATCTGCTGGGGGCCAGTTCTGTGTGCTGAAGGATGTTTAAGCAGCATGCTTGACCTTCATGTGAATGGTGCCAACAACGCCCCTCCCCCATGGTATAATAAAAAACATATCTCCAGACACACAAATGTGCCCCAAGAGACAAACTGCCTTGAGTTGAAAACTATCAACCTCATTGTGTCCTGGGATTTCCTCCTAGTGACTTGATTTGATGCTTTTGTTCCAGAGGCCTCTTCTTCATGGGCTGATGTGAAGAACCCCCAACATTTGCTTCCATATTGACCACTGCAGCCTCCCTGGCTACCCAGCCCATTTACCCTACTAAGACTGGCCCACATCTGCATCCAGACACAGCAAGCTCAGTCTCCTGTCCTCGATCTTTGTTAAAACAAAAGGCACATTAATGAAAGAAAATAGACTCATGTAATCAAAGTTTTATGTGACATTCGAACCTTCAGATTGAAGACCCAGAGACCCAGGGGGGACTCTCCATGTTTATGTGGAGTTGATGAAGAAGGACAGACAGCCATACAGAAAAAATGGCATGATGGGATGACGACAGAGGAGGACCCAGCAAGGCGGTGTGGGTTCTCCCTGGCCTCTCTGTGACGTGTGGGGTGGGACTCTGCTGAGTGAGTGTGTGTGTGTCTGTGTGTGTGTCTGTATGTGTGTGTATGTATGTGTGTCTCTGTGTGTGCATGTGTGTGTGTTTGTCTGTTTGTGTGTGTGTCTGTATGTGTGTGTGTCTGTGTGTGTCTGTGTGTGTGCATGTGTGTGTCTGTGTCTGTGTGTGTGCCTGTGTGTGTGTCTATGTGTATCTGTGTATATGCATGTGTGTGCGTGTGTGTGTGTCTATGTGTCTGTGTCTTTGACCTTGACAAAAATCCCCTCATGGTCAACTCTCATACAGAAAGAGGGATTGAGAGTTCAGAGGGCTGAAAGGAGCTCAGAAACTGTGACTGACCCACCTGAGAGAGGGGAAAGAGTCTGGTGTGTGGAGCCTGTCTCAGCAGAAAGGGTGACAGACAGGAGACCAGAGAATTCCTCAAATGAGGCCTCGGGGACCTTCCTCTTGAGACACTGTTTTCTGAACCCTAAAAAGAGAGGCAAACTATGGGATGCTGGGATGCTTTCCTCCTCAGAGCTCTCCCATTTCCCCAGGCAAATTACATGCTCTGTAATGAAAGGAAATCGTGTCAGGGCTGAGCTGGGAAACCCAAGTCCCCGATGCCCCCTCCTCATGTGTATCCTGGGAAGGGAAAGAAGGGAAGCTTGCCCATACCTTTCCTACCCCTGCTCAGGAGTCCATCCCAGCCTGGGACAGGGACTGCTTCCTTCAGCCAGCAGAAGCTTCCAAACCTGCCACAGGGCAGAGCCAACATGGGCAATTCCAGAGAAGCTGTGGGAAAGATGAGATTATGTGCTAGAGGAGAACCCTGAAAAGGTCAAGGTTTTTAATCTCAGCCCTTTAGCTGCTGCCTGGGAGTGTGGCTGTACCCTGCCGTGGCTGTGGACGTCTCCTGGTCACAGAGCTGACCACTTTAAGTTTGGCTGGTCAGCACAAACTCAGTGGGGAGCAGGTGACCTGGGCTGGAGTCTCAGGACAGGCCTGCAGGATTGTCCTCTGCCACCAGGCTTTCCTCAGTCGGTGCCTTCCCTAGCAGGTGGTTTTAGAAAACAGTCTCTGTGGGGCCATAGGCGAGGAGACAGAGGGGACAGCTGTGGGGACAGGAAACATCTGGGCTGCTGCTTTGCTAGAGTGGTCTCTCCTACAGCTCAGTGCAGGATGTGACCCTTGGGGCCAATTGTGGAGAGGGAGGAGGGAAGAATGAACTGGGAAGTAGGGGCAGGGAGCCAGGATGCTCCTCCCTCTTTCACTCATCCCTTCCGGTTCTCCAGGACAACGGAATGCCAACCTCTGAGGTGACAGCGATGGGAAAATGAGAAAGAGAAGTGAATTCGTGGCCCCTTGCTGGCTATTCAGCAGTTTCTTCCCTGCGGAAAATCAGAATAGTGAGCCAGATTTTTCAGAACCAGGAAGCAGAAGCCAGGATACATTAGAGAGACAATAACTATAAATCCATAAGGACAGATTTCTCAATCTTGCAAAAATTAAATAAGATAAAAAATAAAAAATTTTTCTTTTAAACAGAATTAGGGACAGAACTTAGGGCCCTCCACAAACCACAGTCAAGCTTCCTTGTTTTTCCAATTAAAAATGTCACCGAGGGGCTGGGCATATAGCTCAGTCGATAGAATATTTCTCTAACACACATAGAGCTGCAGGTTCAATCCCTTGCACTGAGTAAATTAGGCATGGTGGCACACACCTATAATCCTAGCACTTGGGAGATAGAGTCAGGAGTCAAGGGCTAGGTTACATGAGACCTTATCTCAAAAAAAATTTTTTAATTAGATAGTTGTATATTCTCATACTTGAAAAGAAAAAAAAAGTGTGCTCTTGATGGCACACACCTGTAATCCCAGAACTCAAGAAGCAGAGGCAAAGAAATATGAGTTCCAGGCTAGTCAGCTGGACATAGTGAGACCCTGTTTCAGAGACCCAATAAATAGAAAACTGGGCTGTATGTTGGTAGTAGAACACTTACCTAGCATGCATGGGACACAGGCTTTGATTTTCCAATACCAACAGATACAGGAGAAGAACAGGGAAAAAAAATCTACTTAGAAAGCTCACTTATAAACAACTTGTCCCGTCCTTCCCAGTGTCAACAGTGTGTGAGACTACAGTGTGGTAGCAGAGCCCAGGGTATCAGCACGAATGCATCCGTCATTCTTACTCAGACATTCCAAGGCCAGTGTGTGTACTCATGCACATGTATAATGTGTATACAATCATCACTAGCATCCACTTCTGAATGTTACACATTCCAAGGATTTCCCACTTTGCCTTTTTATCAACACACCATCTTTCATCCCTTCCTGTGCTACCGATGATAAAGTTTTTTTTTTTTTAAAGCATTTCAAAGAATCTGGCCCAGAGGACCTGGGTTTAGATCCCAACACCCAGATTGGGTGACACACGATCATCTATAACTTCCTGGAATCTAATGCCCTCTTCAGGCCTCCATGGGCACTCCTCGTGCATGCGCGCGCATGCGCACACACACACACACACTCACACACACAAATAAATAAATATTTTTCAAACAGAATGTTTCATGTGATATTCTGGAGACTGGTTTCTCAGCGCAGTCTTGGCAGAGCTAACCAAGTAGTGATATGCATCAGTAATTCATTGCTTTTTAGTCCCAGTCTCTTAGTATCCAAATATGCTCTGCCACTCACCTGTCCAAGGACATGTGGGGTTCCCCCTAGCTTGGGGATGGGCAGATAAGCTTGCAATTTGCACACCCATACCAGCACTAGCTACAGCAGCATCCTTCTGAGCATATGGACTCTCAGACACTGACCTTCGGCAGTAACTGCAGATAATGAGTTTGGTCCCAGTGAGGGGAAGGGAGAAATCAAAATGAGGGTAGCTCATGGTAATTGCAAAAAACAAACAAACAAAACCCCCCAAAAAACAAAAATGGGCTAAAGAGATGGCTCAGCAGTTAAAAGCACTGACTGCTCTTCCAGAGGTTCTGAGTTCAATTCCCAGCAACCACATGGTGGCTCACAACCATCTGTAATGGGATCTGATGCCCTCTTCTAGGGTATCTGGAGACAGCAACACATATTTAAAATACATATATGAAATAAATAAATAAAAGGACTTCCTTATAGACAAGGGTCATCAATAGCACAAAGAGCAGAACAAAGGCATCCTTGACATCTTTGACATGCAGAGCAAAGTGCAGGTAGCCCGGAGCAGGCTGGAGGACTGATGGAGGTGAGAACAGGGCTGTGGGGACACATCTGACTCCCCGACTCACTCTCACAGTCTTAGCTGTGTGTCCGAGAGAGGCAGCTGATCTCTCTGAGACACTGCTTCCTAATCTGTAATATGGAGATGAGATCTTAGTAGCGAGGGTCAGAGGGAAGAAATAAGGCAGCATACAGTTTTGGACTCCCAACATCCCCAGAGTAGTTGTTAATTTTCTACCTGCCTCACTCCCAGCCATAGAAATGGAGGCAGGCTAGTTGGCACAGACTGGGAAAGGACTGGGTCTAGAACACAGACAAGGGGCATAGGCTAGCTTTAGTAGTGTGCTGCTAGGTGGATGTAGATATAGGTACTTCTTTGGGTCCAGGTGATGTCTCAAAGCAGAGCAGAAATCCACAGGAGGGATTAAACTCAAAGGGTCCATCTACCATTTGGCTGGGCACACCATCACTGTTGCTACTGGTCTTAGGCAATGTTCTATTGCTGTGAAAAGATACCATGACCAAGACAACCCTTAGGAAAGGAAACAGTTCCTTGCTTACAGATTCCGAGGTTTAGTCCATGATCATCATGGTGGGAAGCATGGTGTTACACCTTCAGAAAAGGGGCTGGAGAAACAGCTGAGAGCTATATCCTAATCCACTGGCCAAGAGAGAGACTCTAGGCTTGATGTGGTTTGGAAACCTCAAGGCCCATCCCCAGTGACAACACTTTCTCCAACAACCAACAAGGCCACACCTCCTAATCCTTTCAAATAGTTCTCCTCCCTGATGACCAAGTGTTAAAATCTCTGAGCCTATGGGGACCATTTTATTCAATCTACACCACCACCATCATTACCATTAGTACTTTTTTTTCACTGAATGGATTGATACTTTTCCCTGCCAAATACATAACTCCCAAAGTGAACTTTAAAACTATAAAGTAAAGCCTGTCAAACCTCTGTGTGTCCTTTTGAAGGACTTCCTACTACACAAGAATGAGACCCATCCAATCTGGCTTCTGCCAGCTTACTTGACCCTGTCTCTGTTTCCTCTTGCCCTGACTGGCTTTCTTCCTGAAGCTCGAAATTCCATTTTCCTACTGCTTTCCTCCTAGATCTCCCTGGGGTGGGCGCCTTCTCAGGATCAGCACAAATATCACCCTCAAGGTACTTCTCTCCCTGGCCCTACTCCAAAAGCCCCATGCTATCTGACTTTCTCCATCACTGTCCAAAGTCAGACGTGAGTCTTAGATTTTTGGGGGCCGGGGGGATATATCCTCTATGTCAGTTAGGGACTTTACCTGTGTGTCCCCAGATAATAAAAGAGCCTAAGAAATATTTTGTGTGGGGTGCCAAGGGGAGCACCTGAGATTTCACTGGGATTAGAAAGACCCATGTTATGGGATCTTGGAGACAAAATGCCCAGGTAGAGACACAGTTTCTTTGATTTTAGCTTTCCTTGTTGATACAGTAGATGTTGCTACTATGTGGCTTTCATGAGGGCGTGGCAAGAGCGAGAGGATTATATGAAAGAACAAAATAGGTGTGGAATACATTCTGGCTTCTGCATAAGTCCCTGTGCCTATCCAAAGAGAGCAGGACGGCATCGGGTTGCGGGCTGGGAAGCCCTTCTTCATACCTTTAATCAGCATGGTCATACTTTCCACTTATGAACGGAAGCTGGCCAGTGGCAGGCACTCTGATAGGGTGGTGACAGGGTGGGGACACAAAAACCACAGTCTGAGGCCAGGCTACGAATGGGGTTCTATGATCCACAGGGAAAGAAGAGTTTTGTTTTTCCTTTTTCTTTTTCAGATTTCTTTATTTCATGCATATGAGCATTTTGCCTGAATGCATATCTGTTCACCATATGCACACCTGGTGCCCATGAAGGCCAGAAGAAGACACTAGGTCCCCTGGAACTGGAGTTACAGTTATTAGCCACCATGTGGATTCCGTGAACTGAGAATTCTGCGGTCTTCTGCAAGAACCACCGGTGCTCTTAACTGTTAAGCCATCTCTCTAGCCCTGGTCTTTATATTTCTAAGCGGTTAAAAAGAAAATCGAAAGAGGATGGGGCTAGGTATGTAGCTCACTGGTCCAAGCCTTTCCTGGCCAAGACAAGGCCCTTGGTTCCATCTGCAGTATTTATGGGAAGAAATTACCTTGGGGGGGGGGCACATGAAACTTAAACTTCAATGTCCATTGGTAACATTTCATTAGACTCAATATCATCTTCACTGATATCTATGGCTTCTTTTGTGCTATAAGCAGAGGCAGGAAACTGTGAAGACCACTGGCCCTAAGACATCTGTTGTCCAGAAAGAGTCCAGGGCCTGTCTAGGAGGTCTGTGTGGTGGTAATGAAGAGCAGGTTGGCCCCAGGAGACCAGTCTCTTTTAAGGGCTCTGCTGCAGGTTTTGTAAGGCACACACCTTTCATTCCAGCACGCAAGTGGCAGAGGCCAGCAGATCTCATAGTTCAAGGCCAGCCTGATCTATTGATCAAGTTCCGAGATAGTCAGAGCTACCCAGAGAAACCAAACCTTGTCTGAAAAAACCAACAAGTAAAAGAAAGAAGAGGAGGTGGGAAAGGAAGGCAGAGGAGGGAGAGGAGGGGGAGCAGGAGGGAGAGAAGGAGAAGCAGCAACAGTTTCCTGGACCTTTGGGAAGAGCCCCAAAGTGATGCCTGAGAGACAGCTGTCTGTCGCTGTCTGCCTCCTCCTCCTCTCCCTGGTAGCTAGAGCACAGCAGTCAAAGTGGCTCCAGTTCTTTGAGACATCAACTCTTTAAGACAAAGGTGGCCTACTCCAGGGAGTTACCCTGTGTGCCCTCTGTCCTGTTCGAGATTATCCCACCCACATCTGCTCTGCGGCCTGCGTGGAGACAGCCTGAGAGAGTAAGTTGAATTATTCTTAGAGAGGACAGGAGAAATGGTGGCCTCACAGAAGTCAGCTCCTAATAATAGGTCTCTCTCTCTCTCTCTCCTCTCTCTCTCTCTCTGTCTCTCTCTCTCTCTCTCATATATATATATGAGATGACAGTCCCGAATCAAATTGGAAACTCTGTTCAACAGCTCTGGCCTGGCCTAAGCCAAGTAATAGAGTGTGATAACAGGAAGAGGTTAGCGGCCCAGCAGGGAAGGACACAGGGCAGCTACACACCCTCTGGACACCTCCCTCTTCCTCTCTGACCTTCCACTATGCCTGGAGAGTCTAGAGCAAAAGGCCGGAATGCCCACAGTGTTGTTTCCTCTAGGGAAGAAAAATGTTCTTTTCCTAAGGCTCTGGGGGAGCGCATATATACAAACACTACCTTGGGGTGCTTTCCTTAGAAAAGGACCTAGTTTGAAGAGAAAAAAAAAAGAGCAAGGCTGGGCTCTGTGGCCCAGACAAGTCACTCAATGCTCCTCTGAGTTTACATTTCCGCCCCATAATAAGACCTGTCTCTCAAGGTCATTGTAAGAACCAAATGACAGGTTGCACACAAAAACCACTTTGAAAACCAGGAAGCCCAGACAGGAACACTCACTAAATGAGCTACAATCTTTCTGCTCACACTGTCTGGGTTGACAAAGGAGACAATTGCTCGTCATGACACTAGCATGACTTGGGTCCCATCAGCCTGTAGGAAAAAAAAAAGAGTATTTCCCCAGTAGGAAGAGATTCTGTCCCCAAGGTTGGGGACAGCCCATTTAGGGTTGTACTGGCACATGCCATGGCTGTGTAGGCTCACGCATGGGGCTCTTCATCTCATCAGCCCCCTGCCCCCAGGATGGTATGCCTACATCTGATAGGGTCCTGGCTTCCTGTTTAAGCCCAGAGGCCGTTAAGAATAAGATTAGAGTGGGTTTTGGCTTCTGCAAGACTACTGCTCTGTCTCCCGGGGTTGCAGAAGGAGAGGGGGTGACTATGTGCGCTGGCTGCAGGTGGCACCTCTCTCATCTTTGATGCTTTCGAGGGTTGTGAAGGTCCTAGAAATGCCCATGTGAGTCAGGGGAGCCCAGTGCAAGAAGATCACCGAGAGTTCCAGCTGGAGCCGCTACTCTGTCCACGTGTTCCTTAGCAAGTCACCTGCTCTCCAGTGTGGGGTTCTCGTCCTATAAGGCAGAACGGACATCCTCTGCTCGCCTTTCATAGCTGTGAGGGACCCATGACGTGTGCTGACAGAGATGATCTGAACTTGGTGCCACACACCCAAGCAAGCATTGCAGGCAGCAACGACACAGGCAGGCCATGGCACAGAGCTGCAGGTGAGGGGGCGGGGACAGGAAGGTGGGATTCCTGCAGAGTGCCCGCTCCGCCCTGTACTCCAATGTGCTCTGGCCCGTTAGCCTGTGGGACAAATCTAAATCTTACAGAATTTATCTATTTCAACAAAGTCAGGTTCCTAGCATATAGCATGGGCTGGAGACAAGCCCGCTCCCCGCTCAAGTAAAGCCTGACTTACTGCCCCGGTCTTCACAACCCACCAGGTCTGTAGAGTACCTGTATTGAATATGGGCACATGATTAGCTGGGGTAGGAGGAGAGAAGCCGGAAGAAGTGAGGAGGGAGATAGAGGAACAGCTTACCCCTTATCTGACCCAGTGACTGCTGTGTGGCCTCTGGTCTCCACCTCAGCACTCCTGGTAAAGCCCGTACATCCAAGATGGCTGCTGTGGTCCCACGTGCTGCTGTGGCATCTTCCTTCCCATGTCTCACTGAACTCAGGTGGCTATCCCTGCTCCCTTTTTTTGTCCCCGAGCCCTCAGGCTTCTGCACCACCACTTCTGGAACCCACATCCCTGCCCAAATATCTCCTGGATCAGATAACCGCTCCTTCCCAGAAGCCAGGTAAGCTGGGTGCACCCCGTGGCTGGAGGCTACTCCAGAACCCGGTTATTAATGACTTGCTCGCTTGTTATCTTGCACGTTGCATCAGCACCGTGAGAATCACTTTATAGCCACTTAACTTGGTATCAGCCCCGCTGGCTTCCTCAGACACACAAGGGACAGGCTGCAGCAGCAAGTACTATCAAAGCCGTTCCAGCGCTGGTCTAGCTCACACAGTTGCTGGCCCTTGCCAGCCATCCCAATTCTCAGCATCCTCAGACCCTTAAGAAGTAGCCAGTTCATCCCACCTTCCTGCTACCCTTGGGTTACCTTGCACTGGATTCAGGGTCAGTAGACACAAGAACAGGGTAAGATTTTATAGCGTGCCGAGACACCATAGGAAGTCCCTCTGCCAGCCCGACTCTCACCTTTCTTGCTGTGGTTCTAATGTTTTTCTGGTTTTCAGCCTCCCTTATTACACTGGTTGAGCAAATGCCATGGAAGTACTGGTTAGTGTAGAAGACGGCTCACCCCTCTGTTCCTGCTGTGCAGTGTGAGCCCAGGGATTCTCCTCGAACCCCCCGCCCTGGCTTGATCCCTCTGCTTTTTCTACTCCATCAATTTGGAGTCATAGAAAACAACCCAACCAAATCCCTCTGTGATCCTCAGCTGGTGTGAGCTCTGTCTGGGCCTGCTGCTGCTGCTGCCACAGGGCTGGATACAGAGCTCTCACACTGGGTCACCTGAGCCAGTCCCCATAGTGCAGGACAGGGTACTCAAGGCTCTCTCTCTCTTCAGATGCACCATCTTAAGAAAGCTGCTTATCCCCGGTTTTCTCAATTGTCAAAAAGGCCCCTGCCCACTTTAGACATGGCTATGAGAACCAACTCAGGTGAAGCCCAGCACAGGACCAAGTATGCGGTCACCATCGCCCTTCACTAGCATCCTGAATCCCCAGTATCTCTCTACTCTGTCCACATCCCTGACTGGCCCACTGAGCCAGGAGTCCCTTTACATCTAGGTTCGGTGCATAGCATGCAGAGTTTGTGATTGGGGATACAAGGCTGAGTCACCTCTGGACACCACTTTCAGCCTCCTGGGGCTGACTGTTATCTCTATGGGTCGGAAACTATTCTAGCTGGTTTCCACACCTCATCATGGCAACACATTTAGGAGTTTGATACGGACCAAAGACAGAATGGGTATGCCTGCCTTGAGCCCAAGCTGCGTTCCATTCGTCAAAAGCATCCTTGCAGGCGGAGTGACCTAACCCTACACCCAGCCTGACCTTCACTTGTTATTTAAGCAAATGTCAGCTTCGATGTCTAGTGAGCTGAGATACCACAGCCCACGTTTGCTTCACTGTAGTAGTCTCCTGGTGACAGAGGCTCACAGGTGAAGAATTTCCATTTCTATGGTGATGGGGGGGGGAGCAGCTGCTAGAGCTCTGTGATCTCTTGAATGGGGTAGTTAGCCCCACAGGCTGCCTCACAATGTACTCACAATAACACACAGTACCTCCCTGCCACCGAGCTTGCTGCTGCAGTCACACAACTGGCTGAGTGACACTGGGGACTTATAAGGAGGTATGGGATTCGCTTACCTCTGTGAGGAAAGAGACAGCTTAAAAAATTTTTTTAAAGATGCATTTATTTAATGTATGACTATACTGTACCTGTCTTCAGACACACCAGAAGAGGGCACCAGATCCCATTACAGATGGTTGTGAGCCACCGTGTTGCTAGGAATTGAACTCAGGACCTCTGGAAGAGCAGTCAGTGCTCTTAACCTCTTAACCGCTTAGCTATCTCTCCAGCCTGATGGCTTTATTTCTTATGCTTTGATCTCACAGGCCTGACTCAGACACCTTGATCATGTGCTAACCAATCCCAGGGTAGTCTCCTATTTAGCTCCCACAAGAAGAGGCACCTTGGGCTGTTCATGTGATACCTGTGAAGCAGGGGAACAGGGAGAGGGAGAGAAACAGTGGTTCATCCACCCTCGCCATACCCAACAATGCCTCAGTGTCCCCACCTTGCTTAAGGCCTATTTGAAATCATTTGGGCCTTGATTCCCGGTACATTTCCTCCCCCTCCCTTGAGACCTCTTCAAAAGCTTGTTCTGGTTAGCTCCTATCACTCTGGTTTTAGTTTGCCCGCTGAAGCCCTTTCTAGACACTGACTTTGCCCACAGAAAAGCCATGAGATTTCTACAGCAGGCGCGGACTCAGAATCCAAGCTCCATCTTGTCTGTTTGGTCTGTTTGCTCCTCCCCACACTCTGCCCCTGCTGTTGAAGCTACATCTGGGGAGGCATTTGGTTCTCAAAGATTCCCCTGGGTCAGGTCAGAGAAGGAGGGTCCAGCCTCAATAAGGAGGTCTGAATGCAAGAGACAGGTTCCTCATAGAAGGGTTCCAGAACATTCTCTAAGGGGAGCTTTTTCCAGGCCTGCTGCTGTGACCTGAGCTATGTGGTGAAGACCTCATTTGTCAACAGCTGTAAGGCTGTCTGGCCTGTGACAGCTATCAGGGTGGGGCATAGTAACCCCAAGACTCAGAGGCCACGAGCATCCCTGAGCTGGGCTGGAGAGGGAAGAGGAGCCATCTGGTTCTGTCAATGCTTTCGATTTCTTCTTCTCTTACTCTCAAAAGAAGCTTGGCATGCTGGGAAACTCAGTGCTGGGAGGCCTGGTCCAGCTGCTGCCATACAGCCCTCCTGGTTACTCTTCATTCACCCTTTCCACCGTGTTTCTGGATTCTTTGCTCACCATGGAGCACTTGTCAGGGACAATGCTCAGCCCTGGCCATCCTGCTTCTGGTCTCCCCACTTCTAGCTCTTTGGACACAGGTGACAGAGGCAGCCACGGTGCTGGCTACTCCATTCTCTTTTTTCCCCCTCCTTCCTTCATTTCATTTTATTTTTGCTATTTAAAAGTAACATTTATTGGACCAGCAAGATGGCTATAGGGTAAAGGTGTTTGCTGCCACGCTGAATGCTGAGTTTGATTCCCAGAACCCCTGTGATGGAAGGAGAGAACCAATTCCTGCAAGTTGTCCTCTGACCTACACACACGAACAAGAGCACAGATAACATAAACAAACAAACAAATGAATACATGTTTATCAAGGTGGACTTGCAGAAACATATTATGGAGGAAAAGAGAGTCTTACATTCAAGGCTAACCTGAGCTAATACAGTAAGCTTTTGTCTCAAAACAAAACAAAACTCAACATATTCACACACAATAAATACATATTAAAACAAAACAAAAATCCAGGCATGACAGTACATGACTATAATCCCAGAGCAATAGGCAGAGGGACAGGAGGGTCCTGGGGTTCTCACTGACCAGAGTCCAGTCAATTGATGAACTCCAGATTCAGTGAGACTCAGTCTCCAAAGAAAACGGTAAGAAAGATGGTCAAACTGGGATCTATTGATGAGCAAGTATAATGTACCCTGCTACACAAACACACACATGAATTCAAGAGCACCCACAACATACACTCATACTTTTTCTTTTGGAGACAGAGTTTCTCCATGTAGCCCTAGAATATGCTATACAAACCAACGTGGCCTTGAATTCATAGGGATCCACCTGCCTTTGTATCCCACTAGGATTAAAACTATGCAGCTCCAGCTACTTAAGAAGAAAACAACTTATCGAAACTGAAAAATCCCTATTGTCCCTGTCAAACACACACACACACACACACACACAAAACAAACAAATACCAAATAACAACAACAACAAAGAATTCTCCTGAGACAAACATAAAACAAAACCCGATATTTGCCTTTTTGGCCACATCTTCTTTAAAAAAATCATTTCTTACAATCAACCTCAATTGGCTGCTTCTTAATGATCTGAGGTCACCCTTTCTTATGACAGGACTGAGGCAGAGGAATCTTCATTAACTGTTAAATCTCTCTAACATATTTCTCAGAAAGTCAGATAAACACTTTAGTTTTCCCTTGGTTAAATGGGGGCTTAATGTGAGCACCTGCTCTTGATTTCTCTGCTTGGGCCTAATTTAGGAGCTTAACCCCCAACAAGAGGTTCTTGTGACTGTTATTTAACAATGCCTCTCTTTTGCTCAGACTGTTAAATTGTCTCATCTTTCCGCATTGGTCCCACTCGTGGCTACCACCATTTAGGTGTACACTTACTGGTTTTAGAGTATTTTGTGTCTATTTTTTTAAGATAAGGTCTCACTCACTATGTAGCCCTGGCTGTCCTGAAAATCATGGTGTAAACCAGTCTAGACTTGAACTCACAGAGGGTCTGTCTGTCTCTGCCTCCCAAATGCTGGGATTAATGGCTTGTGCCACCACAGCCAGCTTTTGTTCATTTTACCAAATATATTTGCTCTTTGACTGACAGTAGTATGTTAATATCCATTGGGATATTAACAGAACATGCAAGCTAAGCTTATAAAAATCATTTCCTTTGAAAATATAATTTAAAACCATTTTTATAAACATTGGACTAATTCTAGATCACAAAGATAACACTGAATTCCTCTCTGATGTTGGACCAGTTTCCCACAGCAAAATGATCAAAACTGAGAAATGAATAGCAGTGGGGTGCTATTTACTTAAGCGAGATCTTACTCTGAGTCTGCTTGTCCCACTGACATCCCTTTTTATCTCAGGGCCCAATCCTGCTATATGAGCAAATGACAAATCTTTATCTCTTTGTGCATGCCATTTTGTAACCACCTCTGAGAAGAGGTGTTGTCACTTGACAACACATCACAAACATTTTCCCAATCACAATTATCCAGTTTTTTTCCTCCTTGGGTGGGATGGAACCCAGGACTATGCTAAACACATCTTCCATCACTGACCTGTATCTCTGCTCCCTAGTGTTTTGAGATAAGATCTTACTATGAAGCTCAGGCTGCCTCAAGTGCAGGACCTTCTTGCTTTTACCTCTGGAATGCTGGGATTATAAGCACCCACCACCAGCCTGATGTCATTGTTATTGGTAGCAGAACATTTCATTGTGTGGATTTGCCACAATTTGTCGAACCCGGAACTTGTTATTCTATACTTTGCTTCTAGCCTTACACTGCTGTGAAGAATAAGGAGATGAGCCTATCACGAATGCTTCTGAAACATATCTCTGGCTATTTTTGTTGTAAGAAAACTCCCGAGAACCCAAGGGGCCCATTCTTTCTTCCAATTTGCCAGCATGGACTTGACTCTGTTGTAGGTCCTTCTGATTCGAGAGACTGCTCACTCTCACCCCGAGGCAGGCAGGAGAAGCAAAGACATAGTGAAATGACCAGAGTCTTTGGATTATCCAGTTGGGGAGAAGAGGGAAGACATCAAAAGAACTGCAGGGCCTTCCTGGCTTCTCAGCCTTCTTAGCAAAGCCCACCACTCTTAGCTAGGAATCTTATCTTCCTAGAAAGGAGGCTGCTTGCTCTGAGCCCAAGGATAATGGGGAGAAGATGGGGAGGGGGTGGGGCAGAAGCTGCTAATGCATTTTGCCAGCATCTTTGGTTTCTCCAATATCCAGCCAGACTATTAGCAGTTCCCCAAGGATGGCCTTCCTCCTCACATCATCCCCCATTTCCTATAAATGGGAAGTGGCTAGGGAGTAGGGTTTTAGTATGTGTGTGCACATGTGAGCAATGGGGGGAGGGAGAAGACAGGAAGGAAAAGGGTCATGATGGTTTTCCTATAGCTGACTTAGTGGAGAATTGAGAAGTTATTTGAGCTTGCCACAGTGTGGCTGGGAGGAACACAGGTGTGATGAATTCCTCTGAGCTCTGAAGTTACAATCAGAGCTAGATGAGAAACTCCTTGTTTCTGCAGGAGACTGTGTGTGGGGAGTTGGGAGAAAGGAATTAAACCGAGACATTGTCTTTGTTTCTGTGAGACCTGGGTTGTCCTAAGCACTTAGAAACAGTTTCTGGCAGACTGGTTAACTGGTATCAGTTTGACAGGAGACTGCAGAAGGGGAAGGGATTTTAAATCCCACCAAATGCTTTCGAAGAAAGTCCCTTGTTGGAAACAGCATTTCAGACAATTGTTCAGGTGGCAGGCTTCTTGGATCTTCTACCTCTCTGGAGCCCTTCCCCCACTTCACTGTGTCCTGTCACCCAACAGAATGCACATAGTCCTCTAGCAAGGAATGAGGCAAACAAGTCGTCTGAGGTGGGACAACACTCCTGCTCCCACTGTTCTCTCACAAGCCTGGAAAATACCACTGTCCACTCTTTCCGGGCTCTGTAATTTTCCACCTGACCTGGCATTCCCCATGACTCCTGCCCTTTTTTCTGGGGCAAAGGGGACATGAGCTCCCTCAGAGTCTCCAGAACTCCACCCTGGGCTCTCCACTGGCCACAGATAAGTATGTAAGAACTGTTGGAAAGCCAAGCTCCCAGGTGGGGATGAACATCCACATGCTCCCAAGGAGGCTATGCCCAGATGGTTTTCAAGTTTAACATAATGATTCAGAATTAGACTCTAACATTGTTGGCCCTCTGTTTGCCCCTGTACATATGTTCTCTTTCCCTACATCCCCGTTTCTTGCTTCTTGCTTTCCCTTTGACAACTCCTTTTTTTATTCCCTATCCTCCCACCTGGGGGGTCCCTTTAGGGGACATCAGACTAGCTGCCTCAAACAGAACCCAGAAGATGGGAAGGACTTGTCCCAGGGTGCACAACTGGTTAACTCTAGGCTAACACAGCAATCCAGCACCACAGTGGCCAGTTCCCATCTAAAGCCAGCCAGGTCCTTCCTGTCAAAGGCATCTCCTGGGATTCTGTAGTGCAGATGGTCCCAGGACCCTATGAATACCTGATCCATCTTAAGGTCTCAAGATAGCATGCAGTAGTATTTGTACATAAACCTGTACACATCTTATGGACTTCACCTCACTGAGACATCACATATATTTAACATGATGTAAATGCTCATATTAAGTATGCTCTTTCTATATCTAGCTTGCTCAGACAAAGAAAACAAAAAGGTCTGTTTATATTCAGACCAAGACGATGAAAATTATCCTCATCCCAACATATAATACATATCCCCTCGAACATTTTTAATGATTATTTGAGTCTTGTGCACCACAAAAACCCGCAGAAATGTCTAGCCTGTGGTATCGAAGCCAACAAGAATTTCTCTCCACCTTACACAGTTCCATAAATGAAAGAGACACAATAAAGTCCCCAAGCCCCATCCTGGAGTCAGCCTAGGATTGCAAAGCTCTGCCTCCCACCTGCACTGGTTTCCTGCCAGACAAGGCATTTTGGAAACTTTGACTGGGGACATTTTGGTGACAGTTTCTCCCCTCTCCTTCCATATACACACCCACAAGTAAAAGAAGAAGAAGAAGAAAAAAGAATTGAGAGTTTGTCTTTGAGTTGCAGAAAGAGGCACTGAATTGGCTTTCTGATAGCGAGAAAAGTAGCTCGAAGAATGTGACAGATTCCCTTCCCAGGCATGGTCCAGGGCGGGTGGGTTGCAACTGGACAGCAGGATGTCCAGAATGGCACGCGCGGGCAATGGTCGCAGACTGACTTGGGGAACGGAGGGGAGGTACCCCGTGCAGCCGGGTAGTCTTTACCTAAATGTTTTTTGGTGGCGAGCGGCAGAGGGGGCGGTGCACAGCCCTAGGTAATGACAGGGCAGTCTAGGAGCCACGCGGGGGCTGCCCGTCCGGTCGCGACCAGAAAGGAGACTGCTTCTCCACCTCCCGCTTTCTTCCCTTGGGGACCGGCCCCACCCCTCCATCCCCTCCCAGCACCCCCCACCTCCGACCCGCCTCGCCCCGCCCCCCTCCTGGCAGCCCCAGCGCGCATGCTCTCTCCCCCCACTGAGTAACCTGGAGATTTAAAAGCCGCCCGCTGGCGCGCGTTGGGGAAGCAGGGGTCCAGGCTCGCACGCGCCAGCCCCAGGTGACAGCCGCGCGCCGGGCCAGGTAGGGGAGGGGTTGGTCCCGGCGGGAAAGCAGTGCGCGGGTGGCCGTGCTCGGCGGTGGTATTCTGCACCCCGCGGGATGGGGCCGCTCCGTGGCTTCCCGGCCCTGCGCGGAGGCTCGCGGGGAGGGCGCGGCCCCTGGCGGCCGAGTGCCCAGGGCCGGCGCCCGCTCGCGTCCGCGCTGAGTGCGCTTCCTCCGGGAGCGCTGTGCTGTAGCGCCCGCTGTCCCGGGCCGCGCGCGGAGGGCGGGGATCGGAGCCGTGGAGTCCCAGGCCAGGCCGGCGGAGGGCCGGCCTCCCCTGCTGCAGCCTCCCGCCGCAGAGTTTTCTTTGGAAAGTTGCGTTTATTTCTTCCCTTGTCTGGGCAGCGCCCGAAAGGGGCAGATGCCTCGCCGAGGCGCTCACGGTCCACACTTAGGGGAGCCCTGGAAGGGCCTTCAGCTGGGCGCCTTGGTCGGAGACAGAAGGGGACCCAGCTCTCCTGACCCGAGAATTGGAGCAAGGCTTTGGTGGAGTTGAGGCTGGGATAATGAGTATATGTGTACATGTGCGATCCTGCGTGCCCACCCCCCTTCTCTGCCTCTGTCAGTCCCCTACGGAGAGTAAAGCAGCTCCGGCTGTGGCTCCTGTGTCCCTAGGCTCAGGTAGGGATGGGGACTCTGTTACTCACCTGCGGAGAGTGAAGCAGCTCCGGCTGTGGCTCCAGTGTCCTTAGGCTCAGGTGGAGATGAGAAAGCGCTAGGCGGGCGGTAGCACGCCTGGTGGAGAAACTCCAGCAGCCTGCAGGCTCAGCAATTCCCTAGTCTCCGCGCCCCTACAAGGAACCCGGTGACTACTCTGTCCCTTGAACTCCGACTCAGCCCCCCTCCTTCATGACACACACTTGACTCGTCCAAGGCCACGGAGTACTCGGTGCTTCCTCTTTCCCTAGAGTTACGAATTGGAGGTAGGAAGAGTTTGGCCCGGTGGGTGCCTGCTGAGAGTTTGATGCTCAGCTGTGAACAACCCTATCCTAGCTAGCTAAACTGAATTTTGAATAGCTCAGCTGGGGCCTTGCATACGGGCATAGCTGGCATGGCGTAGATGCGGCTCAGAATGACTTGCTGGGTTCCAGAAGCCTTACTCGGGAGTGAGTGTGATGCTGTTGAGGTTTCTAGACTCCGTTTCCAATGCATGAAGCACAGTCCCTATCCCAGAGTGTGAAACTTCGGCGTGGGCCCACGTGCCTAAGGCGTGGAGAACAGCTGACTTATGGAGCTGGGAAGAGAAGGGCCCAGAAGCTGTATGCTGAACAGAAAGCCAAAGAACTGCACAGAACACGGTGTCCTGAGGAGTAAGTGGGACAGGATTTGAACCCTCTGGCCTTTCGGTTGGATCCATTTCATCCCCTCATTCCTCCCTTATCTTCTGCCTGCCCCAGCTCCAGGGCTGTTCTGGAAGCAAGGCTATATACTAAAAGTGCCCAGAAAACGGAGCTTGACTCGCTGGATGAGTCTAAAGAGAATAATACAGCTATGGACATAGAGGCCCCAGTTAGGGTCTTTGCCAAGAGAAGTTTTCCTATGCACCTTTGAAGTGGAGGGTGAAATCCTCCTTATCCCTCCTGGCTCTAAGTAACCCTGAAGGAACCCAGACAAGGTCCATGGTTCCTTATGCCCCGCAGGCAGCTGGTTTGGAAAAGATGTGTACTGGTCCCAGGCTAGAACTAGACCAAAGCAGAACCCAGGAGAGAGAAAGGCAGGAAGGTAGAGAAGGATGGTTCAAAGTTACTGGAAATAAGACTGATTTCTGGTGGTAACCTTGTAGCACTTCAGGAATGAGAATACAGACTGCCCAAAGGGTGGATTTTCTGCCTGTCCCACTTGCCGCTGCCCCTGCTCCATCACTAGTCTGCAAGTCACTTTAACTTTGCAACCTTGTTGCAAAATGGGGACTGTGATGTCAGTGATCATACCCTCTGCACAGCTTTAAGTTAATTACGACAAGGAGCACTAACAAAGACACACGCAGTCTAAGAACATAACTTCATTAAATATGAACTCATGTAGAACTCAACTGTGTCTTTAGCCCAGTGCGGTAGCTTATACCAACAATCTCAGTACACTGGGGAGGCAGAAAGAAGCAAGAGGCTTGCTTAGTGGTTCAAGGCCGGTTTTGACTACTGAATGAGTTCCAAACCAGCCTGAGTTATGTGAGACTGTCTAAAACAAAACAAACGAAACAAAACAAAAATCAAACACAAATTCCCCTCAAAACAAAACCCCATTTTGTTACCTGTGAAATGTAGAAAATGCTTAATGAATGTTAGTTAACTATATTTACCACCTGTGTCTGGACGGATGGTCTGCGGATGGTGCAAGACTCCGGGGGCCCTGCTTTCTGGGTTTTGTTTTGAGACAGTGTCTATATAGTTTAGGCTGCTCTTGAACTCACAACTCTGTCTTGACCTCCCTAGCTCTGGGATTATAAGTATATACTATCATGCCCAGCTTGGGCCCTGCTCTTTCTTTTCTTTTCTTTTTAAAAAGAGACTGTTCTAAGCTTACTTCTTTGAGGACAAGGTCTCCTGGGCTTTGGGAAGTTTAAGCAGCGAACAGTTTTGGTTCTAGCAAATGACTGGAATCCCATTTCCTTCAAAGTAAGTTACTAGTCTCCTGACTCTGTTTTCTCTTCTATAAACCAAGCATACTAGGACCAGCCTTCCAGGATTTGGGGATGAAGGAGACCACTGAAGGTAAACCTCTGAGCAGAACAGCTGCTTATGGAGAACTTGAGGTCAGCTGCTGCTAGTTGATGACAGGGGAGGTGATCTTTGTAGATTAACTTAGAAACTGGTTTCCTAGCCAGGCAAGGAACACCACCATATAATGTAAGCCACGAGTAACCCATTTGCAATTGAATTCTGGGTCCAGTGCAAATAACAGACCAAGACAGGGCGGACATCTTGATCTCCCCCCAACACCAATACTTTCTGATGTGTTTTATGATTGGTGCAGAAACTGTTGCTTGCCTCCCTCCCAAGAGTATACTCACAGGCTGGGGGAGGGTCCTGTGAGGCAGAGGAGGTGAATATAGGCCCTGAAAGGTTAAGAGCCTTCTATGCAGAAAGGTTACATGTTATTTTAAGAAGATCGTGTGGGGAGGGAACCCTGCAGTGAGGACTCTGTCTTCTCTCTCCAGCCTTGGGGGGTGGGGTCCTTCATGTTATTTGCTATCCACGAGGAAAATCTAGCCTAGCTTTCTAGGCATGTGTTCTGTCATGGAGTTAGATTTCCTAGTCCTCCCAGCCTAACTTCCTTTGACAAGCTAGTGGCCCTGTTTGCTGGACAGTGTGTGGAGGCTGGACCAGTTGGTACCAGGCCCAGCGTCTCTAATGCTGATGCCACTTGACTTGCAGCAACAGAAGTGGAGTGCTGAGCTTTGTCTAGTGTTGGATGTTGCTGTCTGGGGGCAGGGGCTAGGGACAGAACTCTATCCGTGTCCTGATCTTTGGCCAGAATTACCTGTTTAATCTCGTTTTCTGCTATGTGGTCTGTGTTTCTCCCTCCTTCCTTGAGTGGCGGGTGTGGGGAGCCTTTTTAATATTCTGAGGCTGGAGATGTCCTCCTGTCTCTGCTGTTGGCTTTATTTCCATGTCTGTAAAGTGGGGGTTCTATTTGTGGGAATTAGTTGTGATGTGTAAGTCAGCAAAACTTGCACAAACCAGATAGCTATTCAAAAGCTGTTTGTTCTCATTTCTTTAACTCTGGACACCACTTTATTTGGGGCACTGGGGCAAGCCAGCACGAGGAAGGTAGGAAGCAACTCCTATCTTAACTTCCACTGGTTACCAAGCCTACACCAGGCTAAATATTCAGCCAGATGGGATCCCCTCAGGATGAGCCAACCCCTAACAGGACTTCCTCTCCCCAGGGTGCTGTCAGCAGCCCCCAAGTCTCTAATGACAAGTGTACTTTGAGCTAGCAAATGGTGTCCCAGCTAGGAGCACTTAGTCACTGTAGGGATGTAGCCATTGTAGATTCCCTGCTCCCATTGCTGGAGACCTGCACACCCGGATCCTGGAGTGTCCCTGTTTGACTCCTGGGCTCTCTGGTCCAATCAAAAGATTCCTGCATTGGCCTGCCTTCTAGACGTCAAGGTCTGGGCTGTGCTCTGCTTCCAGCTTGTCTGTACCACACGGAGAAGGTGTCATGGGAAAGGAGCGAACCAGAGACTGAGGACCAAACGCAGATTCTAGCTTTGTGCCCTAGCATAGCAGAGAGTTTGGGGAAAGAGAGAATATGACATCTTGGGGTTCAGGGAGTCCTGTAGGATTAGGTGTGGGACTTTTGAGCTGCAGAGGGTTCAGGTGAAGGGCAGAGCTGTTCAGGAAGGGGAAATAGCCAGAAGCAAAACCCAGCCAAGTGCCAGTAAATTCCTCTGTCCTGGGCCCAAGGAGGTGTGACCATCTAGGACACACAGATCTGCGAGCCGGATCTGAGATCAGAACCCAGTTGTGTGGCTTTGGTTCTCATGTTCTTTCCTGTATCCCTCACTGGAGAGGGGCCAGTAGGAGGGGTGGATGTGTTTGGAAATCCCACGCTCCAGGGCCTATGTGCCCTTTCTGCGTAGCACCTGCTTACCTTTCATGACTCAGCCGTATGTCCACTTCCTCCAGGAAGCCTTGACTAAATGGCCGCCATGCCTCCTACTTGCTGGCCCGAGTCTTAGCGCTTGTGTGCCACCTTGCTGCACATGGGTTGAGCTTTATCATATTTCTCTCTCCTGCCAAGCACAACTTTCTGTAACCAGCACTTTCACTGCTGGGGGGAGAGGGATGGTAGACACTTGTGGCCAGTGTGTATTGATGGATGTGTTTTGGGGCTCTCTGACATTTCTTTAGGGGTGCTTAGGTTGCATGCTGAGGTAAGACTTCCTCCGAGGTGGGTAGACTGGCTTGTTAGTAGTCTCTCTTCTCCCCTTTGTTCACCTGAGTGATTGTTATTTCTGGGCTTGGGAGTCAAACCAAGGGCCTTATGTCAGCTCTATGAAGTCTCTCCACTGAACTGGGTCCTCAGTCTGCCTTGTTTCTGAGACAGGGTCTCACTGTGGAGCCCTGACTGACAGACTTCACCGTGAAGACCAGACTGGCCTCAAACTCACAGAGATCCACATCTCTCTGCTGGGACTAGAAGTGTCCCACTGATACCTGGCTGGTCGTTTATTTCTTTTGAACCAGGGTCTTACCATGTCGTTCAGTCTGGTCATAAACCCGTAGTCCTCCTGCCTCAGCCTCCCTAATGCTAGGGTTTATAGGTATGTCCCTCATCTTTTGAGTCCACACTTCCACAGAACTGGCTGACCCAGAGCCCTCTCATTACAGATAGGCTGGTCACAGACCCGAGTATCTGGACAGAGAGAACCCAAAAGACCATCAGGTTTGCAACCCTGGAGGCAGGTCAGCCACCCAAAGCTGGGATAGCACTTTGTTGGGACACTCTGCCCAGGGGTCCTGCTCAGCTCTGCATTTGACCTAAATGCTCAGCCCCACCCACCCACCCCCACCTCTTTCCTGTGTACCTCACCTCTAGAGAGAGGCCAGGCTAAAAGAGAGAACTCAGATTGGCTGTGTGCACCATGGGAAGAGCTGCCCAGGCTGGCCTGGCTGAGTGGCAGGTGTCAAGTTCACAGAGAGAAAGGCTGTTGAAGTTTCACTTTGCAGAAGCTCTAGAAGGGTGGGGGGGGGGGATTTCCCGGTGACCTAGAGACCGAGCCAAGACCCCCATTGCTTCCCAGGCTTCTCTTCTTCCTCTGTGGAGGACTTTGGGATCTTTTGGCACTCTGCTTTTATTGTGGAACAAGACGAAAAAGAGTTTAGTTACTGATTTCTGCCAGGAACAGAGTCCAGCCCCAGGAGAGAGGAGGAGAGGTGACTGTTGTGTCCCTGATGTCCTGCTTACTCGGCTCTGTTTCAGGTGACTTCTGACCTTGGCACAGTGCTGGTGTCTGAGCAGTGTGTAGACAGGCCTGATGGGGTAAGTGCTGCCGGGGAACTCTTCCCCCACTGGATCTCCCTGATCATTGGTGAAAACTGGCTGTGGCAAGCTCCTCCCCAGTGCCCTGCGGCCTTGTCAGCGGGCACCTGTCCGTGAGATCACCCTACCCGAGGCTCAGGACAGGTGCCGGATCACCTAACCGTACACCTTAGACATTAGCTTAGCTCTCGGTTTACAGGTATGGAAACTGAGTCCTTGGGTGGTAACTTTCCTGTGTTACATAGCTATCAATGTGGTGGCCAAAATTGGACTACATCTTTCTGACTCCCAGTTCAAAGTGTTTTCCAGAACTTTTGAAAGGTTGCAAATTTCCTGGTTTCAGTTTTTTTTTTCAGCCTTGGAAGTGTTAAGTTCTCCAAAACTTAACATTTCCTTCTTGTGAACTAAGAATATGAACACCAGCTCTGTATGGTAGACCTTTATTAAGAGGTCTACCAAGCACTTGGGTGGCTCATGCCTTTAATCCCAGGACTCCCCCAGGCAGAGTCATTCCTATCTCTTGAGTTTTGAGGCCAGCCTGATCTACAGAGTGAATTCCAGGACAGCCAGGGCTACACAGAGAAATCTTATGTGGACCGAGCAAACAAACAAACAGAAACGCCCAAAACAAATAAAGCCGGCATGTGCTAAACACCCCCTGGGCCGTTGGGTCAGCTATTGGCCTAGTTGTCCCTGTGGGCGGAAGCATCGTCTGGTAAGAATAACCTCTTTGCAGCAGATCTGTGGCACTGACCTCCACTCACCTGTTGGGGCCAGCACCTGGGAAGGCGTTTACATTCTTGGCATTCTTCTTGCCACGGGGACTGCTGGGATCTGGTAAGAGGCCTTGAAGATGAAGCAGAGGAGAAAGGTTAGGTTGATCTTTCCAATCGCTGTGTTAGGACAGGGGAAAGCCACACTCACCCCTACCCAAGGCCCTTCATATCTTTTTCCCTCACATACTACATAGTTTCTAAGTTGTGGTTTGTCGGTTCTTGGGTTTTTTTGGTTTTTTTTGTTTTTTTTTTTTTTAAATGGTGTGAAAGATGGGATGCCAGAACATTCTGCATTTGAGATGAGCACTTTACCACTGAGCCATACCTGCAGCTTAAAGTCAGTGGTATTGAGCTCCATCTGTGAACCAGGCGTGCGACTTGTACCCCTAACTAGCCCCCAGTGGCTGGCAGAGTAAACTGATTGGAAGGGGGGATGGCATGCATGTATCGGTCACCCAGCCGAGCTGCAACTATAACAACTATAAACCGTAGATGTGGAAACTAAGGGTCAGTCGGTCAAGTTACAGACTCAATCTGGCATAAGATCCAGGTCCGTCCAGCTGACCCCTAAAAGCTAGATCACCGTGGAACCTGCCAGGGTTCAGGATGGTCATATTCAGTTTTCTAGCTCCAGGGGTAGAAGAGGGTTCCTGGTAGAAGACAAGAGGAGCGCACACAGCCTGACCTTGGGTAGCAGCTGTTGTCAGCAATAAAGTCTAGTTGGGAGGCCCAGGTGCCTGGAAACAAAATGCACGTGTGTGTTGCCTGTCACGGGGTGGGGGGGGGAGACCAGGAGACCTCAAGAGTACTTCGTTCTCA
Source organism: Micromys minutus (assembly GCF_963924665.1). Lineage (NCBI taxonomy): Eukaryota > Metazoa > Chordata > Mammalia > Rodentia > Muridae > Micromys > Micromys minutus. The sequence continues at coordinate 23,847,059 of NC_137975.1, forward strand.
GCTTAGGCTGGCCAAGGTGAGGTTCAGGCCAGCCCCAGAGTCCCAGTCACTAGATTGGAGAGAAGAGGGGAGGGAAGATCACTGCCGGCTCCGGGGGACTGCCTGTCGACCCTTTCCCTCCCCTTCCCCCAGCCTCCAGCATTTGTTTCTGTCCAGAAGCTGCACAGAGCTTAGACACCGCAACAAAAGCAACTTTCCTCCAAGCTACTGCCACCTGTTGTGTTTTCACACATTTCCAGTGAGCTGGGGGAGGGGGCTGTTGCCCTTTTCCCAGTGTCTCTGGTGTGCCCCCATTGTCCCCCCCCCAGGGCTTGGGATTCTCTTCGCTGCCCGCTGGTGACAGGGCTCCAGAGCCGGAGGAGGTGGGGGGCCGGCAGCAGCTGGAAGGGGAACTGAGTGGGAAGGGGCCAGAGCTGGCAGCAGGGGAGAGTTTGATGGATTACTCTACAGGCCCAGAGGTTTCTCCCTAATCCCCCTTTGTGTCCCGGCCTGTAGCCCCTCACTCTCTCTGACAAGCTGCTAAGCAGAAGGCTTCCAGTCTGAGGGAAGAAAAGGCAGCTCAGCAGGGTGAACTCTAAATCCCTGGCCTCCCAGCCTCGGGGGAGGCAGGAGCTAGGGAACCCTGTCGGGGTGGGGCTGGGTCCCCCTTCCCTCTGCCCAGCCCTGGTCTTTGTTAGGCTTCTCTCAAAGTGGTGAGGTTGTGTTTCAAGGGGGTCTTGAGATGCCTGTGAGGTAGTGCTGTTTGTGTAGTTACTGTTGAGGTTTTTCTCGGGCGGGACGGGATAAACAGAGACCCTTCGTGTTTGGAAATAATTGGCCCCGAAACCCAAAGGCTGAGTAGTAGGTTGAAAGGTATCAAAGCTCAACAGTTCCGAACAGCTTCTCCCTCTCTCCAGGCAGCCCAGGTAGAAATTCCCACAGTACCTGTGTGAGGGCTGCAAGAAAAGGTTGTAAAAGAGCAAGCTTAGTGCCTCATAGGGACCTTTTATTTGTTTGTTTGTTTAGTTTTTTTTTGTTTTCTCAGGTGTTTCAAGTTTCCTTAAGATGCTACCATAAGGATCTAGCTGTACTTTGGTAGTACAGTGTGCCCAGTTTTATTAGGCTCATGGCATTGGTCTCCTGGGTCTGAGGCAAAGGTTGTAGGTAGTAAGGGTGCCACACTGGGATACCCCAGAGGGCCATCCTTTCTGCAGCTCAGCTTGCAAGGAAGCACGGAATCCAATCCACTCTGGAAGAGCAGGGGTCCTCACATCCTTTCTTTCTAGCCTTGTCTGGAGTGGGCCAGGGAAGTTGAACTGTAGTGATCGGCTCCTTTCTCTGGCCGTGCCTTGATAGAGAGACACCCCTTACCAGGTTTCTCTCTCTGGGAAGGACAGTGGCTCGTAGTGAAGGATACACAAGTACGATTTTTAGCTTCCAGGGGAACCCAGCCTATGAGAAAGCAGCCCTCTTTGTGAGTGTGAAGGGAGGGCACAGGGTCGTAGAGCCTGCGGGGTCAGGGTGGGGGCCGAGGCCGTTTGATGTGCCTGGGCGGGGTGTGGGGGACTCTGGCATGCATAAAGAGGCCATAGAATTGCTGTCTGACAGTGGCGGGGCGGGGCCTGTCCCCAGACTCTGCTGCCTGTGGCCTCTTGTCAGCAGAGAGAATCTGCTCCCCCTGATCCACCTCAGCCTTGTGGGGTGGCAGGAGCCCCTTTGAAAGCCCTCAAAGGCCTCTTTCTGTGTCCTCTGATCCTCCCTTCCCTTACTGAGCTCACTGGGGTCACTTTCCTGTGCTGTCCTCTACTCTGTCTTTTGAGTTTTGGACAAAGTTCAGGCCAAGTTTGTTCTGTGACTGTTTCACTTCCCTAGGCTCCTGCTGGGGGTGATGTGGAAACATCCTGGGCCAGTCGGATCTCTCTGGTCCCCTCACTGGGGTTCTGGCTAGGCGTCTCTTAGGTATGTTTGGGAGGATGACTTAGGCTTTCTATCCCTTAACCACCCCCCTCCGCCATATCTACCCATTCTTTGCACACACATTTCCCAGGTCCCTAGTCTTGTCGGGTGAGTGTCAAAGAGCCGCCTGCCTTGAGGTGTGGTGTGTGGGTTTACATCGTAAGGTTCACTGACACCCCCCACCCTGTCTTTCCAGGCTTCAGTTACGGATTCCCGGAAGGGTCTGAAATGTCCACATAGCTTGTCTGGCCTTCTAGCTGGAGACCGACAGAGGAGGGGAGAAGTCTGAAGCTTGAGAAGGACTTCCGTACCCGCAAGGCTGCCCATGCTTGTCCTTCCTCCCCTGATCTGGTCAGCCTTCCTCTGCCCTCCTCCTCCTGCCCCCTTCTCTCCAGGTGAGCAGTCTGAGGCTGGCTCCCTGGTTGATCTTCTTCTGTTTGCCAGACCAAGTGCTCTAGAAGGAGTGGGGGAAGAAACTCTGAGGCTGGAAGGTCATGGGGAGAGTTAGCCCCCTGTCACCTTGCCTGTGTTCATTAACTCCAAGAGGATGGGGAAGTCCAGACTGGAAGGGGTGACCGTGAAGTCTCTCTTCAACTTTGATGGGAGCACACTGTGCCGCCGCCACTGCCAGAATGGCCCTGGGCTTCTGTCTTGGTGTCTAGGGTAAAGGGCCCTGTGGGGTAATTCTGTCAGCTGGAGTCAGTGCATGGGGTTTGCACTAGAGTTTGCATAGTCGAAACAGGGAGGAAGTTGAGGGGTGAGGGACATTGAAGATAAAGAAGGGAACAATGTCCTTTGTTGGGGGGGGTCTTGGCTCAGAAAAGTTGGGCTCTCAGGAGTGTCTGCATCTCCAGGGCACAGTAGGTATGAAAAGAGGGAGGGTGGGCTCAGTAGCTTGAAGTACCCAGGTCTGGGACCTGCCTACCTTCCACCCCACTCGTATCTGTGAGTTGTGTGTGCCCCTCGTCCAAACCCCAGGTACCAGGTTGTGAATCTCTATGAGGTGGAGCAGCTGCCCGGGCTGTTGGAGGATGGGGGAAATGCATGTGTTCCTGTTGTCCTGGAAGCTCCCCATTCCTACCCACAAAAGAGGGCTGGGAGAGAGCTACCTGGAGGAAAGGCAGGAGAGGCAATCTGACTATCAGAGAACACAGGACTTAGGAGAATGAGGGTAGGTTTATGGGTGAGGTTGGGTCTGGCAAAGTCTCTATTTGCTCAAGGAGGACCTGGTCCCTTAAACCCAGCGCAGGTGAGAGCCCCAGTCCCTCCCAGACTGAGGGTGAAGAATAGAATGGCTAGCAGTCTTTTACCCCAGAGCCTGCCTCCTAGACTTGGAAGCTTTCACTCTGGATTAGGAAAAGGAGAGGAGCCAAGCTGAACCCAGAGTAAGTATCCAGCTAAAACTGAGGTCTGTCCAGTGCCTCCACTTCAGGACTATGTGGGTCAGTATTTTATCTTCCTTCTTATCACACCCTTTTATAAGTCCTACCCTTTAGCAAAGTGTAGGGACTTTGGGGAGGGAGCTCTCTGGTGCCCAGATTTATCTCTGGCCCTACATTTCCTAATCTATCCACAGCCAAGCCTCAGAGGGCCAATATGGTTTTGAGCCAGCATGTGGTCGTTGGGACCTTTGGAAGAACAGCCAGTGCTGTTAACTCCTGAGCTATGTCTCTAGCCCCAGAGCCCCATATGGAATGGACAGGTCTAACTCAGGTTGGTCCATAGCGCCTGGTCTCTCTGAGGCTCAGCTTAGCACCTGTGACATGTTTTGTGACATGCCGGGACTCAATGGCCCTGGTGTTAGTGGCGAAGATAAAAGTACCTTTTATCCTGAACTAGTGAAGCTAGCAAAGGAGGTGTCTGGAGGGAGCTGTAGCTTCCCCAGCCCTCCCCTACATGAGTAGCCACTCCTCAGCAGTATTAATGGGCTTGATTGGTGAGGAGTAGGAAGGTATCCCTGTGGGGTATAGTGACAAGTTTTGTCTTCTGCTTTTTCATTTGGGATAAATGGAGGCTAGCAGGCTCTGGACTTTTCTAACCAGGGCCTGGCCTCAGTCCCCCAGTCTCTTAGTACTCTTTGATGTTGATTTGAAATGTGTGTGGGGGCTGGAGAGATGGCTCAGCCATTCAAGGCTTGTCCCACAACCAAAAATATAAGAAATGTGTGTACTGGTACAGGATTGAACCCAAGGCTTTATATATGTTACACGGAGCCCCGTCTTTAATACAAGGGCTCACTGTGTAGTTCAGGGTGGCCTTGAATCATCTACTGCTTCAGTATTACAAGTGCTGGCATTTAAGGCCACCCCACCATATCTCTACCTTCACAGTTTGCATGGTAGGCAGCAGTGTAGTCTCCAGGAGGAAAGGCCTGGAGGTTGCTTACCCAGCAGACCCAGTAGCTGCACTGTGTGTACCTGCTTGTGTGAGTAGGGGCCAGAGGTCAACTAGGCAGTGAGGGCATCCCACTACCTCGGGCTTGTTGGTATCCTCTCAGATGCCACCAATTAATATATAACTGTTGAGATCTTGGAGCATGTCCCAGGTGAGGTGGGGGTGGGGAGTTGAGGAATGGTCCCAGCTGGTTGTGACATCTAGGAAGTAGTAATATGTGTATGAGTTGGACTGTCTTCCTGCCTCCTGCTTACTTGAGGGAAAACTCAAGGGGGAGAGATTCTTGGGCTTAGGTTCACCGAGAGGAACTCTGTGCCAGTGACAGGTTGAAACCCCACTTAAGGAACTGCACCCTTCCTCCTTCGCTCTTGTCTCTGTCCTGGAGTGTAGGGTTACTGTGTGACATGGCTCAGGGCCAGGAGGTAGAGAGTAGGAAGTGCCCCTTTGTTTTACTTTTAAAAATGTTCCGTGCACATGTTTATGCACATGCTTTATGTACTTGTTGATGTGAGCAGAGGCCAGAGGTCAACTCTCGGATGTCTTCCTTGACACTGGATTTTGTTTGTCTGAAACCGGGGTGATCACTGAGCTTGGAACTCAGCAACTGGCTAGACTGGCTGGAATGAGCTACAGCTCTCTGCCAGGTTAGACAGGTGCAGCCACAGTGGCTTTTTCATGGTGCTGGGAGTCAGATCCTTATGGTTTTTGTTGTTGTAGTTGTTGTTGTTTTATCAGGCACTTTGCCCACTGACCCACCCTTCCCCCTGGAATATTTGTGTGTGTGTGTGTGTGTGTGTGTGTGTGTGTATAATGTATCTGTATATTCAGGTCATTCGTATATGTATATATGTGCGCAGAGGGCAGAAATTGATAATCAGATGACCTCTTCAATGGTTGTCCAACTCATTTTGTGGGCCTGGATCTTGCACTGATGCTGGGCTTTACCAATTTCGATGGCTATTCCTTGTGTTTCCCCTTCCAGCCCTGGGGTTTTGGGGATTACATGAATTTTCATGCCCAGCTAAAAGGTTGCTGGGAATCCAAACTCATAGCCTCAGGTTTGTACAGTAAACACCCACTGAGCCACCCCTCAGTCCCAGAACTGTCACTTTTAACAAGAATTGAATGGCTCAGCTTGGAAAGTTGGAGAGCAAAGCAAATGAATTGGGCCTGGCAGAGAGTGTGCCAGGCCACCATGAAAGCCAGTCCTGAGTTCCCCGAAAAGGGGCAGTTGTAGAGGGGAGTCAATGACATCTGCTTGGCCTTGGAGTGTGCTGAGGTTCAAATGTAATTTCTCTTATTAATTATATCAATGCTAGACTAATATAAACATGAGCCTCTTGACAGAGCTTCTGGGTCAGGGGCACATGAGCATAGGGCTACACCACAGGCCCGCAGATGAGCAGGATTTAGAGTACATGAAGCAAATCCTTAAGACCTGGTGCCCCAAGATGCAACATTTCATGTGACTGTGACTGTCCTGCCCTTCTAGGAGTCAACTGAAGAGATGTGCCCCCATCAAGCAAGGCACTAGATGGTGATCTGTTTATGGTGGGATGAGATGCCGAATTGGTACTAAAGGGCTGGCCAAAATGGGAGCCTGGCTGCACCCTAGGAGGTTGGTGCTAACAAGGAGGAGAAGCCACGGCAGGGCTGATTCAAAGCAGCTGTGGAGTATGTGAATGGCCCCTTGGAGCCCGACCTGCTCTGTCCATCATGATCCAGAGGCTGTGGGCCAGCCGTCTGCTACGGCATCGAATAGCTCAGCTCCTGCTGGTCAACCTGCTGACCTTTGGCCTGGAGGTGTGCCTGGCTGCTGGCATTACCTATGTGCCACCCCTTCTGCTGGAAGTAGGGGTAGAGGAGAAGTTCATGACCATGGTATTGGGTGAGTCATTCCATCTTCCTTTTTTCCTGCTCTAGTGCCTGGGGCTGGGCTTTAGGCAGCATTTCTCTTGCCCAGGGCGTGGCTCAGAGGGCAGTGCCTGGTTGGGGAGGGGCATTACCAGTTCTCATCTACACCCCACAACCCTTGAGGACAATCTGCTCCACACACATGGAAAAGGCTAGATTTGACTTATTTAACCCAGCTGCTGTAGTTATTGATCAGCAGAACTGGGGCTTCGCCACAGTCCCCTAGGCTCTCTTTCCTGGGCACAGGAGAGGTAGTGTGGGCTTTTGCGATACTGTGACCAAACTTGTCAGAGAGCCACAGGAGGTCAGTGGCTACTCTTGTGGCTTTCCTCCTGCAGGAAAAAAGATGGCTCCTGAGGATGCAGGCTCTGGGGTCTGGCTGCTTGTAGAAACCTGCCTCTGACCCACAGCAGAGCTGAGTCTTTGCATCAGTATTGCTCTTTGGGTGCGGCATGGCCGCCACCATTCCCTCCTCTGAAAACAAGGTGTTTATAACACCCTCGCTGAGAGGAGCAGAGTCTCTGAATGCAGTGCGGGGGGGGGGGGGGGGGGGGGGGGGGGGGGGGCTTGCCTTCCAGTGACCTGTTGTGTCCTCTTCAGAGTTAGCGCCTTTATTCCTCCTGTGCCTTGGTCCCGGCTGCTGATATGTGCTGTTTATTATCCTTGCAGGCATTGGCCCAGTGCTGGGCCTGGTTTCTGTTCCACTCCTAGGCTCAGCTAGTGACCAGTGTCGTGGGCGCTATGGCCGCCGGAGACCCTTTATTTGGGCTCTGTCCCTGGGTGTCCTGCTAAGCCTCTTTCTCATCCCGAGGGCTGGCTGGCTGGCAGGGCTGCTGTGCCCAGATACCAGGCCCCTGGAGTTGGCCCTGCTAATCTTGGGAGTGGGGCTGCTGGACTTTTGTGGCCAGGTATGCTTCACTCCACTGGAGGCCTTACTCTCCGACCTCTTCCGGGACCCAGACCATTGCCGCCAAGCCTTTTCTGTCTATGCCTTCATGATCAGCCTTGGGGGCTGCCTGGGCTACCTCTTACCTGCCATTGACTGGGACACCAGCGCCCTGGCCCCCTACCTGGGCACTCAGGAAGAATGCCTCTTCGGCCTCCTCACTCTCATTTTCCTCATCTGCATGACAGCCACTCTGTTTGTGGCTGAGGAGGCGGTACTGGGCTCACCAGAGCCAGCAGAAGGGTTGTTGGTCCCCTCTGTGTCACGCCGATGCTGCCCTTGCCACGTTGGCCTGGCTTTCCGGAATCTGGGTACCCTGTTTCCGCGGCTGCAGCAGCTCTGCTGCCGCATGCCTCGCACCCTGCGCCGGCTCTTTGTGGCTGAGCTGTGCAGTTGGATGGCACTTATGACTTTCACACTGTTCTACACGGACTTCGTGGGAGAGGGGCTGTACCAGGGTGTACCGAGAGCTGAGCCAGGCACCGAGGCCCGGAGACACTATGATGAAGGTGAGTCTTTAGCACCAGTAGAAGCTGCTGTTGGCGGCTGCCCTGCAGAGGACAGGCCAGGGAGATGCTCACAGTCTGGGCCTTGGCTGAGGACTGTACTCTGGGCCCCAGCCCCCTGTCAGTAAAGGAAAAGGATCATGAGCACAGCTGTTACCTCTGTTGTCTCATTAGGGCTTCTAGGTCTTTGTGGCTCCAGTTCCATTGGCCCCGGTGTTCTTCAGCTTGCTTTCTAGTAACTCGCCATGCCTTCTAGTTCGGCATTCCACAGAACTGTCTTAGAGCCAATGTGGGGGCCAGTTTGTGATCCTCACCCCCTCCTCCCGTATACACTCTGTACCTCTTCCTTAGACCGCCTTCCTCTGCCCCTGGCCACATTCACTAATTGCAATCAGGTTTGGCAGTTGCAGGCAGGTGGGGAGGACCCCCGGGGAGCAGATGCCCCTGGCTACTAGGTCCCCCAGATTGTGTAGGGTCCTTACCCCACTTCTTCCCTACCCCCCAGGCATTCGGATGGGCAGCCTGGGGCTCTTCTTGCAGTGTGCCATCTCCCTGTTCTTCTCCCTGGTCATGGACAGGCTGGTGCAGAAGTTCAGCACACGGACAGTCTATCTGGCCAGCGTGATGGCCTTTCCTGTGGCCGCCGCTGCCACGTGCCTGTCCCACAGCGTGGTGGTAGTGACAGCCTCAGCTGCCCTCACCGGGTTCACCTTCTCAGCCTTGCAGATCCTGCCTTACACGCTTGCCTCCCTCTACCACCGTGAGAAGCAGGTACTCCCACTGGCTAGGTACAGGGCTGGGGGGGGGGGGGGGGTGCTGAGAATGTGGTGTCTGACTAGAGATGTTGGAAAAGACTTGACTTTCTCTGACCAGAGAGGACAGCTGGGTCCAGGGGCTACAGCCGCTGAAGAGGTGTAGATTAGATTCTAGGAATGACTTCCTGGCTTCAGAACTAGGAAGCTCTTGAGCAGGTGATTACAGGAAGTGCAAAGTCCCTCACTAGGAATCCCAAAGAATAAACACACAGTGGAAGTCTTTATTCTGGGCTGTATTGTTATATCCAGAGGTGGAGTGTAGCTCCCTGGCATGCGGCTGCAGCAGGTGGCAGTGGGAATAGCCTGGCCTTAGCTATTTTTGCTGAGAAGCAGTGTGACCAGTCTGCTTGCTACAAGATGGAGGAGGCTTCTTTCTGCCCCTCTTTCTAGTTTACCTTCTGGTCCTGTGTCTCTCTTGTCTCCCCTCCTCTCCCTGCTTTCCTCCTTTGCATCCATCCTTTCCCTCAACCCCCCTCAGTGCATATCTAAGCCTGACATATTGACTTTCTCTACCTGGGGAATAAACTGGGGGGAGGGGCTGGCACCTTGTTCAGTCCACACTAACCAGTCCCTGCGGAAGGCCCCCTTCCTTGGGAGGTGTGCTGACTTAAAGAACACGCTCAGCCTGTCTCCTGCACTGTCCTCACTGAGCGTAAGGACCTGGATTCAGAATTCCACCAGAAGATTAGGGGGGAGACCACAGGTTTTCCCTACTAGAGTTTTCAGGGTTAGGAAAGAACTGGTCCTGGCCACGGCTGGTAGGGCAATCATTTGCAGGGATGTGGTGCGGGGTGGGCTGGTAACGGGAAGTTGGTGCCTCCTGTGGGCTCTCATAGAGCTGTGGGCTGCGGGCTGGGGCTTTAAAAGCTGCTGTCCAAAGATGAGCCTTGAGCGCCTGTGGTTATGCCAAGGGCTAGCCTTCCTCTCTGCACTAAGGAGCATGTCTGTTCTCAGGGCCTCTCCTGTATCCAGACTTACTGGCCTTTCCTTGGATATAAGGTAGAAAAAAAGGTGGGGGAGGGTCTATAGCATCAGCTAGGGACAGGCTTGGTCCTACATACTGTCTGTCCTTCACCAGTTCCTGAGTTATGAAATAAGTTGACAGGTTGTGGGTTTCTCTGGCATTGCCTGGGAGCTCCATCCTTCTGTGTTAGACCCTGCCTGGCACAAGGACCAGTAAGGGTTAAGACCTTGTCTTGTCCTTCAGTTGGAGGCCCCAGGCCATTGGGGCTTAGGATTGGTGGAGGGGAGGGGTGGTCAGACATACTGTTCTCTAGTCTCAGGCAGCCTTCAGGAAGAAACTGAAAATTTTCAGGGTCAGGCAGCTGGGCTGTGGAGGTCACCAAAAAAAGATCTCCCTGTGGCCTCTCCCTTTTGCAGGCCCAATTACCGGGCTCTCCCTGGCCAAAGGCCAAGGCAGTGACCTCATTTGGACAGTTTTCTCTAGCCAAGCCTGGACCCTAGATGGGCAGGTCAGTGAAGACTTCCCTATGGAAGTCTTTTTCCCTATGGCCCAGGGGAAGAAAAGGTGTGCAGGGGGTTGAGGTAGTCTGTGTGGAATTTGGAACCTCAAAAGTGCCTCCTTTGGGTCCTTCCCTCTTCTTCTGTGTCTCACTTCTGTCTGTTTCATTCTTCCTATCCTTTCTAGAGGGTTCTGCACTTTTCTCAACCCGTGGATCCGTGTTGACTGGCTTGTGTATTCTAAGCAAAGCTAGAATAGACTTTAGGCTTCAAATTTGCTCCTTCCCCCTAACCATGTAAAGGGGGAGGGGACGGGTACCTGCTTAGATTCACATCAAGTAGCATCTCTTCAGGTTTTGGATTTTTTTCTTTCCCTGAAAACCAGTTGCCTAGTTTCATGTAACCCCCGATTAGAGGCAGCGAGGGCCTGTTGTCATATCCGGAATCCCCTCACCTGGACACACACCTGTTTTTGTTTCTTTTTGTCCCTACCCTCAGGTGTTCCTGCCCAAATACCGAGGGGATACTGGAGGTGGTAGCAGTGACGACAGTCAGACAACCAGCTTCCTGCCAGGCCCTAAACCAGGAGCTCCCTTCCCCAATGGACATGTGGGTCCTGGCGGCAGCATCCTGACGCCTCCACCTGCACTCTGTGGGGCCTCTGCCTGTGATGTCTCCATGCGAGTGGTAGTAGGTGAGCCGCCCGAGGCCAAGGTTGTTACTGGACGGGGCATTTGCCTGGACCTCGCCATCCTGGACAGTGCCTTTCTGCTGTCCCAGGTGGCTCCGTCCCTGTTCATGGGCTCCATTGTCCAGCTGAGTCATTCTGTCACTGCCTATATGGTATCGGCTGCAGGCTTGGGTCTGGTCGCTATTTACTTTGCTACACAGGTAGTGTTTGATAAGAATGACTTGGCCAAATACTCAGTGTAGGATCCTGTAAGGCATCAAACAAAGGATCTGCCTCCCAGGTTCTCAGCCCCAGTGGGCTGCAGAGCTGGCCTCTTCGGGTCTTTGTCGCTTAAGTGGCTCTCTGCTGCCATCCTAAGGCTGTGAGGTGTATAGCTTCGGGCTCTGGCTTCAGAGTCTGGCTGGCCACTTGGGTGTGGTGGGTCTGAAGTTCTGCAGGGATGAAAACGCAGTCAGTATAGGTGCTTTATCAAGGCTCCAGGTTAACAGCTAACCTCCTGCTGGCGTCACTAGAGGAAGGATTCTGGGGACCTGAACAAACTTCCCTCCAAGTCCCTTGTCCAGATCTGCCGCTGTTGCTCTTGCATAGGAGTTTCCTGTAGGAAGCTCTCCTCCACGGGGTTCAATGGGATGGAAGTTGGAGGGAGGAAACCTAGCAGGGAAGACGAAACCTCCGTGGTCCACAGCACTGCCTTTCTGCTGGGTCCCCCACCCCCACTTGTTTCAGGAAATGGCTCAGCTTGTTGGCCCTTGTGTTGCTGTCCTGGAGACACAGGCCTTTAAATATTTAATTTATTTATTTAACAAATGAGAAGATAATTCATTCCCAGCCTTTTTTATGTTGTGCCTGGAGTTGAGTAGGGTGGGATTCCCCCAAAACTGGTTCCTCTAAAATAGCTGGTCACAGTGCTAGGTAATGCCAGACTCCTCTTTTGGGATGATAGATACAGTCCCCAAAACTGTCCAGCCCAGTACCTTGGGCAATCTATTCATCCTAATTGAGAGCCACAAGATGTCCCTACTCAAGGCTGGCCGTTGAGGGAGAGTGGAATGGGACCCAAGGTCTCCACAACATACTAAATCCCAATTTTCTCTTGGCCCGATTGGTTCCCCGATTGCTCTTTGCTCCCTATCGGAATGGACCATGAAGAGACTGGTCTTCCAGGTCTATCCACTGGTTCCATGACCTCTCTAGGGGACTTTCTGAACCCTAAGCACAAATGTGGTTCCTTAGGCCTCTGCCCGTCTCAGCTTCTGGGGCATATCCGTCACAGCCTGGGGAATCTCACACAAACTCAGGAGCACTCCCGGCCAGAGCCAGTGAGCTCATCGCGTCTCTGGGGATTTCAGTGCTGATGGCAATAATGTTATCTATGTCTTATTTATTTAGCAGAGTAAATATTTTATACCGTATGTGATAAATCAGAGTATAATGTTTATGGTGATGAAATTAAAAAGCTTCTTATATGTTTACTTGATGTGTTTGTTTTTTTTCTATGGGGGGAGAAGGCCATTCTAAAATCAGCCACACCGTTGGGGGGGGGGACCTCTTAGCTTTGGCAGCGTCAGTTCCCATGCGTGGCCAGCAGATGGAGCCACGGACCGTCACCCAGGTGCAGGCATAAGGGATTGAGGGTAGAAGACAGTCTTAAGTGCAACACCATGCAGTTTTCTTTTTCAAAGGGGAGGGGTATCACAGAAGATGGAGCATTCACAGCAAGGACACTAGGAGTGCAGCTGGCACGTGGAGGCGGGATCTCAGCTTCACGGTGCATGACAATGTCCTTTCCCATCATACGTTTCACCTCAGCTTCTGGTCAAGCTCAGTCCTTCCAGCCTTGCCATCTCTGAGCTCTCCAGCCTTGACTGGCTCTCTTGCCCTTGACATTCTTGAGTGGTCAGTACAGTTAATACCCACAAAAGGACTCGTTTTACTTTTGAAAATGTTTTCTGTGGGACTGGAGAAGATGGCTCAATGGTTAGGACCCAAGCTCAGTTCCCAGCTCCTGTATCAGGCGGCTCAAAGCTGTAACTCCAGTCCCAGGTGATCTGACGCCCCTCAGACTTCCTCACATAGACATAATCCATTGTCTTAGGGTTTCTATTCCTGCACAAAATATCCTCACGAAGAAGCAAGTTGGGGAGGAAAGGGTTTATTCAGCTTACACTTCCACATCGCCAAAGGAAGTCAGGACTGGAACTCACACAGGTTAGGAACAGGAAGGAGCTGATGCAGAAGTCATGGAGGGGGTGCTCCTTACTGGCTTGCTTCCCCTGGCTTTCTCAGCCTGCTTTCTTACAGAACCTAGGGCCACCAACACAGGGATGGCACCACCCACAACGAGCTGGGCCTCTCTCCCCCCTTGATCACTAGTTGAGAAAATGCCTTACTCCTGGATCTCATGGAGGCATTTCCTCAACTGAAGCTCCTTTCTCTGGTAACTCTAGCTTATGTCAAGTTGACACAAAACCAGCCAGTACACGAAAATGACAATATTACAAAAATTTTCCATATTATATAACTTTATTATGAAAATTGTCAAACAACAACATGTGTGGTATAACCAGGCCCCAGCTTCATAACTCAAACCCTGCGGTTTCGGTTCCTTCCCAGGGGTTATTTTTAAAATTATATGCCAGGCCATTTTATTTCACTTGTAAAACTGGTATGTTTTGAAATTGAACCAAGGGCCTTGGGTATTCTGGCGAGTGCTCTATCACTGGGCTATACCCCCAGCCCTAAGGTGCTCCCCCAGCCCCGTAGGCTGCTAATAAGATAGACTTGATTAACTCAAGGTTTATTTTGGTAAGAGTGTATCACAGGTGGTCCTTTCTGTAGCATCCTCCATAGGTATATAATATCTTGCTGCCCCACGTTTTGCTTTTGGTATTTGTGTGTGTGTGTGTGTGTGTGTGTGTGTGTGTTGTGGGTTTTTTTGGGGGGGTGTTAGTAATTAGTGGATTCAGGTGGTGTCAGGTGATCTATCAAGAGTTTACCACCAACCTTCCATCTAAGCCACTGTAGATTATTGCCAAGGTCTCCCTCCCTCCCTCTCTCCCTCCTTTCCTTTCTTTCTCTCTCCCTCCTCCCTCCCTCCCTCCCTTGCTTCCTTCCTTCTTTTCCTTTTAAAGATTTATGTATTTATTTTATGTATATGAATACACTGTCTCTGTTTTCAGACTCACCAGAAGAGGGCATTAGATCCCATTACAGATGGTTATGAGCCACTATATTATTTCTGGGAATTGAACTCAGGACCTCTGGAAGAACAGGCAGTTCTCTTAACTGATGAGCCATCTGTCCAGCCCCAAGGGCTTCATTTCTTCAGATGTGAAATTATACCCTTCAACCTCTCTCAGTGTCGGTCCCTGTCTTTCACTCGTATATTTTTGTTTTCCCCCAACCCCCATTCTCTCTGTAGCCCTGACTGGCCTGGAACTCACTCTATATAAACCAGGGTGGCCTCAAACTCGCCTGAGTCCACCTGGCTACCTAATCCTCCTTGTGCTGGGATTAAAGGGGTATGCTACCACTGCCTGGCATATTTTTAAAAGAGAGGATCTTTTTGAAAACTCACTGAAAAGGAGCTAGAGAAATGGCTCAGAAGTTAAGCACTCTGCTCTGTAGATGACTTATGCTCTGCTCCCAGGATGCACATCAGGTGGCTTATGGCCACCTGTAACTCCAGTTCCAGTGACCCATGAGCACTGCATGCCCATGGTGGCGCACAAACAGAAAAGCAGACATACACATACACGTGTAAATAAAAACAATTAAAAAAACTCACATGGGGGACATAATAACTGCCTTTAATTCCAGCATTTGGGAGGAGGAAGCAGGCAGACCTTTGTCATTTCCAGGCCAGGCCAGCCTGGGCTACTTAGTGAGACTCTGACACACACACACACACACACACACACACACACACACACACACACAAACACACACACACACACACACACACACACACACACGCAGTCCAAGCTGAGCATGATGGTACACACCTCTAGTCTGAGTTTGAGGCCAGCCTGGTCTACAGATGGAGTGCCGGGACAGCCAGGACTACACAGAGAAACACTGTCTCACTCCCCCAAATAAACAAACATACAAATACATAGATACATAAAAATAAGATTTCCTTTATCACAATATAAGCAAGTATCTAGTCACTGTATTTCCTTGTGTTATAAAGTCTCTCTGTGTGTAGTGTATGCACATTAGTGTGCAGGTGCCAATGTCCATAGTTTCACATGAAAAGGTCAGAGCACACAGTAAATCTGTCTTCCACTGGAATTCTCATTCTCTGCCTTATTGCCTTCGAGGGTCTTTTCAGTGAACCTGAATCTCTTTTGCCCAGTCTGGCTGGACATCAAACTCTTGGTATCGCTTGCCCCCACTTCCCAATGGTGGACTCACAGGCACAAGCAGACAGCCAGGGCCTGGCTTTTTATGTAGGTGTCTGGCATTTGAACTCAGGACCTCTGGAAGAGCAGTCAGCGCTCTTAACGGCTGAGCCATCTCTCCAGCCGACCTGATCCTCCTGATCCTCTTTCTTCGACCTTTTGAATGCCGGGATTACCGACAGTGGCCACCAGGGCTGCTGACGCAGTTCTGGAGCTTTGTGTGTGCTTAGCAAACACACTCTTCAGCCATGTTTCTACTTCTTACGTGTTCTTATTGTCTTTGTGCTATCTCCAAACTGGGGTTTAAGTCAGACTAGATGAGATTTGGTTTGCTTTTGTGAGAACACTGATTTCTGTAGCTCCATAAAGGAAGCATGCAGTGTCTGAGCTACAGCCTGGCTGTCTCTCTGGTTGGGTGTTAGGAATCAGACATCTTTACGTAGAATTATTGTAGTTTATGTGTCCTTTATCTGGTATGTTTGGGACCACAAGTATTTCTGATTTCTTCTTTATTGTTTTAGATTTTAGAATATTTGGGTATATAGAAGGAAGTATATTTAATATAAGACATGAGACTCAATATATTTTATATAATATATAATATCTGGTGCTCTGTCTTCACACACACCAGAAAAGGTCATCAGATCCCATTACAGATGGTTGTGAGCCACCATGTGGTTGCTGGGAATTGAACTCAGAACCTCTGGAAGAGCAGTCAGTGCTCTTAACCACTGAGCCATATGGATGGAGGAGGAAAGTCTAGACTGACATAGCTTCTTTTGACTTTGGGTGCTGGGTCCGCACAGGGGACAGAGTGACCTGATTAAGTGGAGAAGGGGCTCAGGTAGTGCTGGGTGTGTGGTGTCTCATCTTCCATATACTTCAGGCCTTTTTGGCCCTCTGGCCCTCTCTGCAGAGCCTCCGGTTACCCGCTTCACCACTGTGGGGAAAGCCCTTGTGTTCCAGGGTGATGGTTGATTACAGTAGCCTGGCAGTCCGGTCACTGTTGACTGAAGGCTGTTTGGAGCTGTGACTTTCAGACATCCAATACTGTTACCAGGTCGCTCTGTGTATGTAGAGGGAGCTTGGTAATGACCTGGGGCAATAATGCTTGGCATCATCTGCTCTTGCTAGAACGTGGCCTTGTGCAGATGCCCATGTATGGGTATACGGGGTGTTGTTCTGCTCAACTTTATCCCTATAGACTTTAGCAAATTTGCAGCCCCCACATATTTCAGTCTTTAATTAGATCAGCTATCACTTCTAATGTACTGGACCCTCTTTGGGCTGGTCACTGTCAACTTCCTGTTCATGGGACAGCTGGACTCTGGGAAGAGTATCCCACAAATTACAGGCTACAGATTTCTTGGTATCTGATTGTAGTAACATCTGACTAGTGTGGATGGCTCAGGAAGATATGTTGAAACCTAGGCCAGTACACTAGAGATGGGTCTTTTCAGCTGTGAAGAGTTGTGAGGGTAAAATCCTGAGTGGGGTTAGAGCCTCCACCAGCCAGGTACAAGGCACGCGCCTTGTACCTAAAATCTTAGTACTTGGGAGGTAGAAGCAGGAAGATAGAGAGTTCCAGATCAACCCAAGCTTCCAGCAAATGTAAAATCTTATACTTTCCTACAGATCTAATATTTAAAATTTGCAAGGCAGTTTTTTTTTAGATTTATTTATTTTATGAATACACTGTCATTGTCTTCAGACACACCAGAAGAGGGCATCAGATCTCATTACAGATGGTTGTGAGCCACCATGTGGTTGCTGGGAATTGAACTTAGGATGCCTGGAAGAGCAGTCATTGTTCTTAAATCACTGAGCCATCCCTCCAGCCCCAGCACAGGACTTTAAAAATGCTCCCCCACCCACCCCATCTGATCACAGTGCTGATCCATCAGCCGCTCCCTGACAACCCTATGGGCCCTCGAATGGGAAGCATAGGTTCTTGCTCTGTGAGAATTCTAATGCCTGGTATGGGGAGAAATTGGATCCCAAGCACTTGAGAGGCAAAGGCAGGCAAATGTCTGAGTTCAAGGCAGCCTGGTCTAGAGAGCAAGTTCCAGGACAGCCGGGGCTACACCGAGGAACCTTGTCTCGAAAAACAAAAATAAAAACAAGTTGTGGTTGTGTGACTAGGTCTGGCCTTTATAGACTGGTGTGTTCACATGCTTGGCCTGTGCGATGGTACTTTAGGAGGAGCAGGTTGTCACGGTGGGGGTCAGCTTTGAGGCATCCTTCTGGCTGCCTACTGAAGACAGTCTCCTCCAGCATCATGTCTGCCTGCATGCACACTGGCATGTTTTCTGAACCTTTGGAACTGTATAAGCCAGCTCCAGTTTGAGTGGTTTATGTATAAGAGTTGTCATGGTCATGATGTCTTTTCAGAGCAACAAAACCTGAACTGGAATACAAGTTTAGAGCTTTTGACAAATTCTAATTGGGCTGGGGAGATGGCACAGTGGTTAAGAGCACTGACTGCTCTTCCAGAGGTCTTGAGTTCAATTCCCAGCAACCACACGGTGGCTCACAACCATCTGAAATGGGATCTGATGCCCTCTTCTTGTGTGTCTTCTACAGTGTACCCATATACATTAAATAAGTAAATAAATTTTAAAATGGATTTATTTATAAAAATAATTTCTATTTAATACTCTTTCCCTTCTCTCTCTCTCTTTCCCCCTCTTGTCTCCATCATCCTCAAATAAACCTCTTCCACGTGGAAAAAAATAAATAAGATTCTACTTAATAAGCTATAAAAACAGAGTCCTTCAGTCGATATATGGATATTCATTCAGTCCTTTATGCATCAGTAAAACTACTTCAGTAGGACTGAAGAGAGAGCCAAGATGTTAAATCACCTGCTGCTCTTCCGGAGGACACAGGTTTGATTCCCAGCACCCACATGGTGGCTCGCAGTGGTTTGTAACCCAGTTCCAGGGCATCTCATGCCCTCTTCTGGCTTCCATGAGGTACCTATTGTACACATTGTGTAGAGACACATATGCAAGCAGAATATCCGTTTACAGAAAATAAAATTGAAAAACCACCTGGCCAGCCTGGGCTACATAGCAAGACCTTGATTCTATGTTTTTACATCCCTCACATGGATCGTTTTACGGCCGGTTGAACATGGTGAGTCACGAACTTTTAAGAGACCTCAGATTCCTTGTCCCTTTCCTCACTCCCTCCTCTTTAGCCTTGTAAGGCAGCATTTTCCCCAGGCTGGTCCCAAGTTCAATGCAAGCCGAAAGTTTTAATCCTGCCCCTGCTGGGTCTCACAGGCATTCACCGTTATGCTTGGTTAGACTCTCTTCTGCCCACAGCACACAAGCCAGGTGTTTCTCACATGGTTCCGTCCGTCATTTTCACGCACAGATCCTACTTCCCTAACTCAGACTCTGCCCTAACCACAACGAGCTGTTTCCTGTCACCCAAGCAAATTTTATTTCTCTTTCCTTCCCTCTTTTCTCTTTTCTTCTCTCTCTCTCTCTCTCTCTCTCTCTCTCTCTCTCTCTCTCTCTCTCTCCCTCCCTCCCTCCCTCCCTCTCTCTCTCTTTCTTTCCTTCCTTCCTTCCTTTTTTCTTTCTGTCTTTCTTATTAGATATTTTCTTTATTTACATTTCAAATGTTATCCCCTTTCCTGGTTTCCCCTCTGGAGTCCCCCCCCCCTTATTTATCCACCCACTCCCTCTCACTCCTTCTCATCTCCCCACCCTGGCATTTATTCCCCTACACTGGGGGCATTGAGCCTTCACAGAACCAAGGGCCTCTCCTCCCATTGATGCCCGGTAAAGCCATCCTTTGCTACATATGCGCTGGAGCCATGGGTCCCTCCATGTGTGCTCTTTGGTTGGTGGTTTAGTCCCTGGGAGCTCTGGGATGGTGGAGGTGTCTGGTTGGTTGATATTGTTGTTCTTTCTATGGGGTTGCAAACCCCTTCAGCTCCTTCAATCCTTTCTCTAACTCTCCACTGGGGACCCTGTACTCAGTCCAACGGTTGGCTGTGATCACCTGTATCTGTATTCAGTTACTACATTCTTTCTGTGGAAACTCCTCTGCCTCAACTCTTCCCCAGAAGCTGTGCTTATTTTCTAGCTCTCAGTGGGGGAATACCTCCTTTTTTTTTTTTTTTTTTTTTTTTTTTTTGGTTCCCCAGTGTTGTTCACTCCTTCTTTGCCTACAGCATACACTGCTTTGGTGTTTGTGAACATTAGGCAGAAATTTGTCTGATAAAATCATCTATTTTTAACACAAACATTTGTTAAGTGACCACTGTGTGTCGGGATGAAGATGAGGATGGAATCCCTCCCTTCTTGGATGTCTGACATTACAGAGTGAGTGTCGGTGTGTACCAGTGGCCCAGGACGATTCTCGTGCACAGATGGTATCTAGGCTGATGTGAGGCGGTGTGTGGGTACCAGGAAGATGCCCTAGAGGAAGTAATGGGAAAACAAGAATGGAGCCAGAATCAGCCTCAGCTTCCTACCCAGCTCTTCCAGTGAGAAGCCTGCATCCCAGTCACTGCTGTGCCTCTCAGTCCGCATCCCACCCAGGGCCACACAGGAGGCTCTTACTGAACTCACGATTGAGCAAACACAATGTTCGAGTGAAATGCTGAGCAAGAAGGCAACCTCGGCCTGCCGCTCCTATCAGCAGCCCAGACTGAAGCTGAGGCTGTCTCCGCCTTTGCAGGACACAGTTTATTGTGGATTTTCCTGACCTTCAGACTGAGTTCAGTAATGCAACAGCTGCCCTGTTCGCAATAGGTGTGTCCTAAAACCCCAGTTCATTCCTGAAACTGCAGGCAGTGCAGAGCCAGTACAGTATAATATATACTCTTTCCCCAAACATAATATGTGAAGTTTAATTCCTAAGTTAGGCACAGCGACATTAACAAAAGTAACTAATGAAATAGAACAATTGTAGCTCTATCCCATAATAAAAGTTGTGCCGATGTGGTCTCAGCTCCCACGGGCAGGTGGCATATACCTTGTAGAAACTCTGGACAGAGGTGTGTGCCAGATGAAATGGGGCAGGAAAAGACTTCTTCACACTCATCAGAAAAGCAAGCAAAACTCTTATGAATTGTCTGCTACTAGAATATTCCATTCACATTTTTGAATTGTGAATGACTGTGGGTAAAAGAAACCACAGAAGCGAAACCAGGGGGAAGGGGAAATTATTGTGCTGTGGGAGTGATAAACGGTTTCACAGTTTTGAAAAAGACTTTTGTGGCTTTTGGTACACTACAGAAAGAACTGCTTATTTTAGATGTATCTATGAATTATATGGGTAATGTTTTCCTCAAACTTCCTTATATTTTTAATACAAAAACTTTTCAAAGCCACGGAGAGTAATAGAAAGAAATCATGGGATATGGACAGGGCTGAGATAAGTCAGCCAAACACCAGAGACAGCCCTGACTTTGTATCCAGAACTTAGCCATTTGGCGGCACTCTTGTTCACTGGGGATGACTTGGTGGGTAAGAGCACGTAACCTCTAAACGAGATGACCTGAGTGTGAATCCCAGGCATGGAAAGCCAGGCGTGGCTGCAATGCTCGTAAGCCCCACAAGGGATTGCAAGGACTCACTAGCTCGCCTACCTAGCCTAATCGGTGAGGTTGTGAGAGACCCTAGAGAGCCACAGACAACTGATGTTTTCCTTAGACCTCTGAGTGAACACACAGGGGCAGTGGGGTCCTAACCCAGAGACTCACATGCCCGCACCATATACACACCAACACACACATGCACACACAAAAAATATGATGATTCGTTTTATGCGTCTGAATGAAATACCCAGATATTTGGTCAAAAAAATATTCTGTTTCTATGAGGGTATTTTGGCTGAGACTATCATTTATCTAGTAGCTAAGTACAGCCAATTGCCTTTCTTCATGTGAGTGAGTCTCAGCCAATCAGGTAAAAGCACAAATGGAACACAAAGGTGGAGCCTTCCGTCAAACAGTCAGGATTTCCTCCTGCCTGCCTCGAGCTGGTCATTGATGTCTGAGTCTTACACTGTGAGGCAATGCTGAGATCACACCACTGCTCTCCCAAGGCTCCAGCATTGCAGGATTTGGCAGCCTCCATAACTTTGTGATCTGTTTTCTGGATGTGTATATGTATGGGTCCGTGTGTGTGTGTGTGTGTGTGTGTGTGTTTGTGTGTACCTATGTACATGAAATGGACGGAGGTCAACACGGGCATGTCTTCATTTATCACCCATTTCTCTCCATCTTAGTCTTTGAGAAAGCATCTCTCATGGAACGTGGAGTTCATAGATTTGGCCAGACTAGATGGTCACTGAGCTCCAGGGATGTGCCAGTCTATCAGACCCTGCTCTCCTGTGCTGGGTTTCCAGGGATGTGCCAGTCTATCAGACCCTGCTCTCCTGTGCTGGGTTTCCAGGGATGTGCCAGTCTATCAGACCCTGCTCTCCTGTGCTGGGTTTAGAGACACACACCGACGCATACTAATTGAGCACAGCTTCAGGGCATCTGAACTCAGGTCTTCATGCTAGCATGGCAAGCAGTCCATCAACTAAGCCATCTTCCCAGCTCCTTAATGGTCCAATTCCCTCAATCCTTCCCCTACTACACGGTGTTTCTCTGTGTAGCCCTGGCTATCCTGAACCTTACTCTGTAGATCAGGCTGGCCTCAAATTCAGAGCTCTGCCTCCCTCTACCTCCTGAGTGCTGGGATTAAAGGCATGTAATGCTACTGCCCAGCTAAAATGTTGTTATTTACTTTTTATGTGTATTTCTGCCAGCATGTTTATATGTGTACTACATGCATGCAGTGCCCAAGAGGGCCAGAAGAGGGCACCAGATCCATTGGAACTGAAGTTACAGTTGGTTGTGCTGCAACTAAACCTAGGTTTCCTGAAAGAGCAGCAAAGGCACTTAACCCCGGAGCCACCCTCCCCAACTTCACCCACCCCACCTCACCCCACCTCTAATGGCCCCCAATTCTTACTGTAAATTTCCTTCTTCCATCCCTTCCTCTTTTTCTGGTGTTTTTGAAACATTGTTTCACTATGAAGCCACTGGGGCTGGAAATGGTAACCACCCTCTTCCCTTGCCTCTTCAGTGTTGTGGGATAACAGACATGTGCTACCACAGCCAGTATATAAGAGATCTCTGCACCACACACACACACACACACACACACACACACACACACACACACCTTGCCTACTCATTCCGTTTCTCTGAAGAGCCCCGATTATATATAGAGCATAGCTGTGTAGGATGTACAGGCTAGTACATAGTCCTTACTAACAACAAGTAAGCTGGACCTCACAGATGCTAAAGCTAAAATCGAATCTCACCTCAATTACAGATGCTCTGGAGCAGACTTGCCTCTTAGCTTCCTGGGAGACCAAGACTGTAATATGCAGAGGCTGCAGAGATGGCTCAGGAGTTAAGAGTGCTTGCCAGCAGTGGAGAGGACCTGAGTTCAGTTCCCAGGACCCATGTTGGGTGTCTCACAACCACCTGCAACTGCAGCTCCAGGAAAGCTGACGTCTTCTTCTGGCCTCAGGTCAGAAGATGCACGCACAGACACCAGGGTTCCTGAGACATGGTGTGATAATGGGCTGGCATTGCTTTTTATGGTAACATAAACAACCGGATGAAGTGCCTTCCCCCCACGCACTTCCCAAACTGTTCATTTTCAGTTCTAAGCATTGAACTTCGAACCCACATACGTCAGACAAAATTTCTCCCACAGAGCCACGCCTCCAGCCATAGAGAGCCGTTTCAGCGAGGGAACCACAGGCTGGACTCATCTCAGCGTCTCTGGCAGAGGGTTTCAGAAGGCGCACAGGTAAACTCCATGGTGCTTTCTTGAAAAGGAAGGAAGGAGGCTCCTGAGATGGTGGGAGCTGGGCTAGAGAGAGGCAGAGTAAACCATTGCATCCTCTTTTTCCCTTTGGGTGCTGGTCCTTACCCCTGCCATCCCGGCACACCACCCTGTATACACCTCGGGGAATAAATGGCTGTACACGGCGCAGGGCGTCATTCAGAAAATTGCTGAAAATAGACTTCTTGCATTTGCATCTGCCTCCTTTTAAAAATAACACGGGGTGGGGGGCTGAAAGGACGTCTCAGCAGCTAGGAAGACCGGTTGCTCTTCCAGAAGACCTCAATTCAATCCACAGCACCTACCCGGCAGCTCACAACTGTCTGTAACTCCAGTTCCAGGAGATCTGACACCCTCACACCAATGCATATAAAATAAAACTAAATTTGATCTCTAAAAACAACGTTTTGGAAGGTGGGGACAGCTTAGCTGGTGGAGTTTTGGACCGGGAGGCTGCGGGAGAAGTTACTATTGTACCATTTGTGTCTTGTGTTTGTTGTTTCTGTTGGCTTTTAATTCAGGCAGAAGCCAGCTGTGATGGCATACCAGAAGCCGAGGTAGGCAATGCCTGGGAGTTTATGGCCAGCTATGGTCTTCATAGCAAGTTCCAGGCCAGCCAAGACAACACAGTATCACTGTTTTAAAACAAATTACACAGAACTAGCTGAGCCTGGGAGCTCAAGTCTGTAGTCTTAGCTGCCAAAGCGCTAATGCAGGAAGTTCCCAAGTTCAAGGCCTTCGTGGGAGATTCAGTGAGAGCGGAGACAGATGAGGGATGTAGCTCAGTGGTGGAGCACTCCTGCTCATGCGTATGGCCTATGTTCAAGCCCAGTACTGAAAAAAATTTAGTGGAACTAGTGGGTGCACTGTAAGAGTGTGGCTTGGGGTATTCAGCCTTCAAAAGGAAGGCTCCTTAATCTTTGTGTATATTACAAGAGCATTTTTTTTAAGGTTTGAATTGATACACAGAATTGCACTATTGGCTAGGCAGCTCTGGCACACAACTTTAATCCCAGCACTTGGGAGGCAGAGGCAGGCAGATCTCTGAGTTCTAGTTCAGCCTGGTCTACAGAGTGAGTTCTAAGATACCCAGGACTACACAGAGGGAAAAAAAATGCTCCATTTATGGAGTAAGAGTGTGTCTTAGGGTTTTACCGCTGTGAACAGACACCATGACCAAGGCAACTTGTATAAGGACAGCATTTAATTGGGGCTGGCTTACAGGTTCAGAGGTTCAGTCCATTATCATCAAGGCAGGAGCATGGCAGCATCCAGGCAGGCATGGTGCAGAAGGAGCTGAGAGTTCTGCATCTTCATCTGAAGGCTACTAAGTAAAGAATGGCTTCCAGGGAGCTAGGACAAGGGTCTTAAAGCCCATGTCCACAGTGACACACTTCCTCCAACAAGGCTACACCTACTTCAATGAGGCCACACCTCCAAATAGCGCCACTCCCTGGGCCAAGCATCAAATTCTCACCACCAGAGTAGGAAATGAAACACTACAATAAAGTTAATTTCTTTTTTTTTAAATTACGTAATTGTGTGTGTGTGTGTGTTGTTCATGTAGACATGTACATGCCACAGTACATAACAACTTTATGGAGTCAGTTTTTATGTTGGTTTGTGGCTGTAGTGGTTTGAATGATAAATGTCCCAATAGTCTCAGACAATTGAACACTTGCTTCCCAGCTGCTGGGCAGTTTGGGTAGGCTCAGGAGACCTTACTGAGGGAAGTATGTCACTGGGGTATGGCCTTTTAGAATTCAAAACTTGTGCCATTTCGAGTTCACATTCTCTGCCTTATGCTTACAGTTCAAGATGTGATGTGAGGCCTTAGCATCCTGAAGCAGTCACTGTGTCTGCCATTCCCACCACCATGGACTCCAGCCCTTTAGAACCATAAGCCCAAGTAAACTCTTCTCTAAGTTGCCTTGGTCATGGCATTTGATTACATGACAGAAATGACACAACTAACTCATAGACTGAGCTTAGCCTTCAGAAGTTCTTCCTTAAGTGTGAAGAAGGGAGGTGTGGCTGTGTCACTGGGTACACAGTCACAGGCTAAGCTCTCTGGCATGGATACAGAAGCTAAGTGGGGATAGGCAAGGTTCTGAATTCTGAACTAGTAGCAAGTGTTGCAAACACCACCATTCTCAGAAGATTTGTTTTGTTTTTAAGATTTATATATTATGAGTACACAGTAACTCTCCAGACACACCAGAAGAAGGCATCAGATCTCATTACAGATGGTTGTGAGCTACCATGTGGTTGCTGGGAATTGAACTCAGGACCTCTGGAAGAGCAGTCAGAGCTCTAAACCACTGAGCCATCTCTCCAGCCCCAGGAGATGTTCTTTAATGCAGTGGGAAGCAGTGATTTTCCTCTCTCCAGACCCTCCATCGGTTACCTTCCCAGTAATACCTGTTCCAAGCTATGTTTGCCCCTCATTTGCTTTGATTCTTCAGCTGAGCCCTTTGCTCATGCCAGGAGGACAAAGAGAAAATACTGGAAATCTAAGCTTTTGACTCCATTTTTAGAAAGAGAGAGAAATGCAGCCCATATCAGGTCCTGGGATTTCATAGACATTCTGGACCAAGGAAAGGATGTATACCCTCATTTGGACCCTATAAAGTAAGGAACAGCTAACGCTCAATGGTATAGCCCAGACAAATCCATCATCTGTATATGCCAAGGATCTAGGACTCCCCAATTGTCCCTGGAGTTTTGGCCTAGCTCGGTCCTCTGCTGTTGACAAAGCTGAATTGGCCACTGATCTGTCCACCTATTCACTTGTCTAGACCTGGACCTGACCTGATGTTTCCTGTCTGTGGTGGTTTGAATGAGAATGCCTCATATTTGGTCATCAGGGAATGGCACTACTTGAGAGGGATTAGGTGGATGGCCTTGTTGAAGTAGGTGTGGCCTTTTTGGAGAGAGTATGTCACTGGCGGTGGGCCTTGGGGTTTCAAAAGCTGAAGCTATGACTAGTGTCTCTCTCTTCCAGCTGCCTGTGGATCTGGATGTAGGACTCTCTGCTAGCTCTTCAGCACCATGTCTGCCTGTATGCTGCTATGCTTCCTGCCACAATGCTAATGAACTACACCTAGCCTTTTAAACTGTAACCATCCCCAATTAAATGTTTGGTTTTTTAAATAAGAGGTGCCATGGCCATGATGTCTTTTCACAGCAAGAGGATACTGACTAAGGGCTGGAGAGATGGCTCGGTGATTAAGAGCACTGACTACTCTTCCAGAGGTCCTGAGTTCAATTCCCAGCAACCACATGTGGCTCACAACCATTTGCAATGTTTGTGGTGTGTCTGAAGCCAGCTGCAGTGTACTATAAACAATTTAAAAAATTTAAAAAAGAACATTGACTGTTCTTACAGAAGACATTGGTTCAGTTCTCAACACCCACAAGGTGGCTCACCACCATCTGTTACTCCAGTCTCAGGGGATACAAAGTCTTCTTCGTTTTGTTTGTTTGTTTGTTTGATTGATTGATTGTTTTGTGTGTTTTTTTGTTTTTTCTTCTTTGAGCACCAGTCATTGTACATGATGCATGGACATACATGCAGGCAAAACACTCACACACAAAATAAAATAAATACATCTTTTCAAAAGATTTTACAGAGGGAAGCCTCTCTAGCTTAAAACTCAGAGGAATATAAACCCCGTAAGGAGTAGCACTCTCTAGCCAGAATCTTCCACTGTGGCCCAATGTTAAAATTCAAGAGTTTGTATCAACTGAGGAGCATCTTTTCCAAGCTAAAATTAGAAGCAGAATGGTAAGTTCCCATTTTCACTTTTTTTTTTTTTTTTTGAGACAGGGTTTTTCTATGTAATTGTATAATTTCCCCTGGCTATTATAGACCAGGCTGGCCTTAAACTCACAGATGTGCCTGCCGCTGCCTCCTAAGTGCTGAGATTAAAGGGATGTGTCACGGCGCCTAGTCTCCACATCAGTTTTTATAAGCCCAGAAAAGTGCATGTATTAGACGAACAAAATTATTTTTTGTTAAAAACAGTGGAGGAAGAAGCAGAGTGGGTGTAGAGACCAAAATCCACATCTTATGATGTTCTATTCCTAGCTAGTGTTTGTAAAGCAATTAGGCTTAGGTCATAGCTATGCCGCAGGCACGTAACTATGGTAACTCATGTCTTGTCAAGTCCTCTGCAAATGATGCATACCGTGGGCTGGAAGATGGTGTCTGGCCTTACTGCATAGTCTAGAGGCCATAGTACCTCGTTAAAGGGCCTTTCTATGGGGATTTTCTCTGAACCCTGAATACTTTCTGAATTATCTTAACGAGGAGGAAACATCTTTGCCCAGAGTAATATAGTTGGTGAAAGATATCTCAAAACATCATTTTATTGGTTTTACTTGGCAAGTGTTTGGACCTGGCTATGGAGTTGGCAGATGCCACCCACCAGGCTCAATTTACAGCCACTGAGCATTTATTTCCAATAACTTTTCTTTTTAATTCACACACATGCAGTATGTATAAGGTCATTTAATCAGCGCTCAAAGCACAACCTGATTAACTTCTCTTTTACTCTAACCTTCACAGCCATTAAGTGAAAGATTTGAGCCTCTCCTCCCTTCCTCCCTCTCTCCCTTTTTTTGACCCCAAACTCACCATCTAGCTGATGCTGGCCTTGAACTCCTGGTCCTTCTGCCTCTATCTCCCAAGTCCTGGCATTACATTTTTGAACCTGCACACCTGGTTTTGAGTCTCTTTTGTTTTTTAAAGAAATTGAAAGTGCTATCCAGAAAGGATATCACAAGTATTCCCTCAGGAGGATCACCTCTTGAGTGTGGAGAGCCCCAGGAGGAGAGACCTGGGATCTCTAGTTTTTAATCTTACATGCGGCTCATGCAGAAATTAATGTGCTTTGATCTTCTCTGCTGGCGCTGTTGGTACCCCTCTGACTTAAAGAGACATTGCAGATGACTAAATGGCTACTTTATTATTTTGCTCTTTTAGACTGAGTGCTGCTGTGTAAAACTGGCTGGCTTGGAGCTCTCAGTAGACCAAGCTGCCCTTGAACTCAGAGAGGTCTGCCCGTTTCTCCTTCCTTTCCATACTTGAAGAAGTATGCAACCACGCCCAGTTTACTTTTCCTTGTAGACTTCTGTCAGTCAGAATCAAGCAAAAGTTAACTAACTGGGGTAAGGACATGGCAGTGGACTACAAACAAGGAAAGGGACAACATCTTGAGAATGCTCCTGACTAGGTATTTATGGGATAGGAAAGGTAATTCAAGGGTCAGTTCCTAAGCTGGGATGAGTGTGCAATGACAAACAGCTGAGGGATGGGGCAATCATGTAATGTTCTAGTAACATCCACAATTTGAACTGAGGTGGCCCTGAGCAGCTGAGGCTAAAATGGAATATACTTCTGTGGTGGAAAATGACCCAAACAGATAACAAAACAACAGTATTCTTGGTTGACCAATTACCATGAGGTTTAGCAAAAGCAGAACCACGTGTCTTGTGAGGAACTGTGGAGAGTTTCTATTTACGGACTCCTGAGTGGGAAAGCCAGGCACATTACTGAGTTCCCCAGTCTCTAGTTCTGATTGGAAATTCACTCTTCCCCAGTTTCTCTGCTGTCAACACGTACTGCATTAAAAAAAAAAAAAGTCAATTTAAAAGTAGAGACTTGCTATGACTAATGTCAGAACTCCCAAAGCAGGCTCTTTCCAAAAATACATTGTAATTGATAGTACTGTAAGCTCAGTGTAAAAGGGCTCTGACACAACGTTTGGCCCCGGGTTGAACCAGATGTTTCCTGTTGGTTCAGGCACAGCAGGAACATCTGCAGGTCTCCAAACTCCTTCACTGCTCTTGCCATGGTGCTTTAAATGTCTTCAACCAAACTTATTGTAAGTGAATGTTTCCAGTGGGTATACCTAAACAGTCTACCTTAGTCATTCTCATTTTCCTCTTTACTTTCTGAGAGGTTATTGTAGGAAAAAAAAAATCAGACTATAGGTCAAAAAATCACACACACAGGAGGGGGGGAAGGGGGAGGGGAGGGGGAGAGGACACACACACACACACACACACACACACACACACACACACACACACACACACACACACACACACACACGAGCCGGGCTTAGGGCCTTGCACATATCAACCACGAGCTTTACCACTGAGCAACATTTCCTTTGGAGAAAATTTATTTTGAGACAATGTTTCAACTACATTTCCTGCCTCAGGTTCCCAAGTAGTTGACTTTCCAACTGTGTACTGCTGTGCTAGATATAAACACTTGTTTCTAAATGAAAAGTATCTTCAAGTCCTTTGGGAAATTTTTTTCTTTTTCATTTTTAGGTTTGTTTAGATAAGTCTTGCTGTGTCGCCGAGTGTCCTAGAATGCTCTCTGTAGCTCAGGGTTACCTCAACCTTGCAGCCTTCTGCCTGTGCCTCTGGGATTATAGGCATGCACCATCATGCCTATCTTGCCCAAATTAGGTTTTGGGTTTCTTTGGGGTGTTGTTTTGAAACAGGGATTTCCTATGTGGCCCTGGTTGTTCTGGAACTCATTATGTAGAACAGGCTAGCCTCCAATTTGCAGTCCTCCTGCCTCTGCCTCCTGAGTGCTAGGATTACAGACGTGCTATCAAACGCTGCTCCAAAATTAGTTTTGAAAAACTGACAGCTTTTAGTCAAGGTAGTTTCACAGGCTTAGTTACCTTGTGTTAAGGGGAAAGCTGGAGACACAGAAAGTAATGATTATCTTTCACGCGTTCACAAAGGGATAATAGGATTGCATTCATGCAGAGCGCTCAATTAATTTTACCAGAAGGTCCATTGTTGGGGAGAAGGTAAAAAGAAATGGCATCACTATTTACTGTCTACTTTGTAGCATCCAGAAATCATGTCCTGTATTTAGTCCGAGGCTGTACATTATCATCCTTTGATAATATGTGTAAACTAAAATGATCAGAGAAGTTAACCAATTTATCGTAAGCGACACAACTAGCAAACATCAGGAAAACCAGTAACTCAAAACTCTGGCCTGTCTGGCAAATCTCTTCAGAGGTTTGCTTATCAGTCACAGTTTATTAATGGCCCTACATCCCTTTGGTTGCTAGCTCATTTACTTATCTGTGCCAAGTGTAACTTGTTTAACAATTATAGCTCTGCACTACTAGAAAAATGACTCCGTAGTTAAGAGTGCACATTACTCTTCCAGAGGACCTGTGCTGGGTTCTCAGCACCCTGAACTACAGAAACGGTCTCAAAAAGCCTAAATAAATAAACACCACACTCATATGTTTGGTGGGGCAGGGAGACAAGATGGAACCGCTTCAGCTGCGGACATACTGAGATACCTTGTGAATCTCTGAATTTGGTTGTTTCACTTGGTGCCGATTTCTGCATCCTTTGAGATTTGGTTCTCATAGTCACTTTACTGACAACGACAGGGTGTTTTGGATTCTTAAGGAAAATCATTTAGGTTGTAGGGTGGTGCATATCTGTAAACATCTGTAATCTCACCACTTGGAGGGTGGAGGAGGAGGTTGGAGGCGGTGGGGGGAGCTGGGGCTTGAAGCAGAGTTGAGTTCAGACCAGCTAGAGATACATGTTAAAATATTGTTTCAAAATCAAGCTAAAACCAACCAACCAAGAAAGCCACTTAAAGTTCTGGAACAAGTTAAATTGGTAAACCAGGTTTTTCCCATTCCAGAGAGGCCATTTGTTAATGATATTTGATCAAGTGGTGGTAGTTCGCGGCGTAAACCAGAGGGCGTAGCCTTCACGTCAACTCGCCGCCACAGTCCTCGCCCCAGACGGTTACCCCGGGAGCCCTAAACTGAACTGTGGGCCAGCGGGGTTGCGCGAATGTCCGGCAGAGCAGGGGCCCTGGGAGCTGCTGCACCAGACAGACTAATAGGGTACGTAAGGGAGCCCCGGACCAGAAACAAAACACTAGCTTCTGAGCCCGGCCCCTCCCCCGGAAGTGACGCGAGGCTTCGGTGTCGAGGAAGGGGCCCGGCAGTGCCGGGGATGGGGGGGGTTGAGAGTGGCGGAGGCCGCGGAACGACGGAAGCCGTAGTGGAGAACGTCGAGCGCACGCACGGCGAGTGGCAGCTTAACTAGCCACATCGCCGTCCCGGCCGCGTGTGTGAAGGCGGAGGGCGGGGCTCGAGACCTGCGGCAGCGGGAGATGCGGGCGGCTGCAGGCACGCGGCTGGCTCCGCTCGGCCGCCGCCTCCTCGGGCCCCGGCGCGGGGGTCGCCGCTGTTTACCGCGCCGTCTTTGAATTCCTAGTGTGAGGAGCGGTCGGCAACAGAGTCTAGCACCGCGTTCAAGGCCGAGAAGGGTTCCTGTGTCCTGCCTGGTGAGCGGCACACCTACGCCCGGCCCGGGTCTCGCACCGCCGCCCCTCAGCCTGGTTCGGTGCGGGCCGGGCGGAGGTTGCGGGCGCGGCAGGAAGTGCACCGGGCGGCGGGAGGGGCGGAGCTTAGTGGTGGGAGGGCGGGACCTGGTGGTAAGTGGGCGGGGCCTGTTGGCGCGCTTTCCTTAGGAGCAGCTCCGCGGAGCTCAGGTGCTCGCCCGGGCGTCTCCTCCGCCCTTCCCCCTCCGCGGTGGGTTGTGCGAAGCCCCTTGGGCGGAAAGTGGCCGTAGTTTTTTTTTTTTCTTTTTCCATGCTGTTGTTGTTGCCTTGGTGGGGCGGAGGGCTACAGTTTTTACTTGTCGCAGTGGCAGGAAGTTGGAAAGTGAAAGTGCTTTCTTGGCTCGCCCACGGGCTGGAGGTTTGCGTCTCCCCGCACTTTGATCTCGGGGCGCGCGGCCTCACTCCGCATTCTTCCCTTCCCCAAGCTCGCTGTTCATCCGGCCGCAGGTTTTTCTTTCTCTACTTTTCAGCAGTCCTCCTCGCTTACCGTACAGCTGTGGCAAGCTTTTCCGCGGAAAAACATTTGGAAACATCTTGGGGGGGGGTATCGGCAAGAAATAGGGGGAATTTGTTAGGTGAACTGAGAAGACACCAATTGGCTTTTTCTCGAGCCGTTGCAATCTGAAAGTTAGGTCATTTAAGTAAGATTCTTTCAGCAGAACGGCTGCCGTTCTAGGATCGACAAGAACGGTGTGTGGTGTGTCGTTCTAGGGTCAGAGCTCCCCGCCACCCCCGTGCACAGAACATGGAGCTTCTATATTTCCGGTTAGGAGTGGTGGTTCTGTTAAAACAGTATGATTAATTTTTTTCTTGTAGGAACTCTTTGTTCTTTAATCCTTGGTTTTATTTTAAAATGGAAGCTGCTTGCGTGGAGTTCATTATATTTTTTGGGAACTAGCGTCTTAAGTTTTGGGATACCGTTATATATTTGAGGCAGGGGGAGGACCGTATTCAGTCACCAACACAAAAAGGAAAAAAGTATACATTAAATATCCTCTTGTGGCGCTCACCGCTGCTCTCTCCCTCCTATCTTTCCTTGTGTTAGCTATCCAAAGCAGGGTCTGCTGCAGGTCATCAGCTGACCTGCACTCCAAGCTCCCCTGTTCTTTTCCCTTCGCACTTCTTCAAGAAATGTAGCAGCAGTTTTCCTTACCTGCATTGCTAGCCACCTAACCTGTGTTCTCAAGCATGCTGGGCAAGAGAAGCACTCTGCCACTGAGCTGCTCTCTTGCTCCTAAAACCCTCTCTCTCAGTGTAGCTTAGAGATTGGCCTTTTGAGTGATAAGTCTTTTCTAGCATTTAACCTGTCAACGATCAGATACCATCATTTTGGGTCCATTTAAATCTGTCTCCATTCTAAAAAAAACTTTCGAAGCTGTAATTGTTAGTACTTAGACGGCATCTCTGTTTTTGTATCTATATGGTGTCTGTCTGTTCTTCTCTGTTGATAAGTATGTCCAAGCTTCATACCCGCAGTCCTCCCTGCTTCATCCTTAGAGAGCCTGGATTATAGGCACACTCCCCCCACCCCTGGACTTTTTCTGCATTTACTTGTCTCCTGTACTTTGGGGGCAGGGAAGGGGGTCTTGAGTATCACATGTAGCCCTAGCTGGCCTGGAACTCACTCTTTGGACTGGGTTGGCTGAGAACTCAGATCAGGCTGCCTTTGCCTCAGTGCTGGGATAAAGGTGTGTGCCACAGTGTTCCCATCATAGTTTAGGAAATCCTTGGGGTTCACTTGTAGGAGCTAAAATGAAGAGTTTCAGCGGTGTGTATAGGAGTTCTTTGAAAGAATAGCACAGAAATTGAATCATGGGTTGAGGTTGTGAGATCCTTAGCACGACTAATTTTGGGGGGGGTTGCTTTTGTTTTTTGAGGCATGGTCTCGTAGAGGTCAGGGTGGCCCTGATCTCTTGGTTTTCTGCATTCCAAGTGCTGAGACATACACATTTATTATAACAGCTGCTCTGGAACATGCTGGCTTGAACTCACAGAGATCTGTCTCTGCCTCCCGAGTCCTGGAATTAAGGGCTGGCTGGCTCTCGCAGACATTCCTGATGTGAAAGTGATGTCTGAGATGTGTTCTTCCCTTAGGCTCCTATTTATTGTAGTAGTTTTATCAGGCTGCACTAGGATATAACTGCCAAAGTTGGAAAATGAATAAAAAAGTAACTTGCTATAAGAATCATCAGAAAAACAAAGTGTGTTTGGTAAACTCAGAACAGTGACAGGCACTGCCCCTCCCCCGACACTTACTGGAACCGATGAACGTATTTAACCCTGTTTAAGGGAGGCCAGGGGAAGATGTGGGGAGCTGGTTACTTAGGACAAGAGGCGCTCTTTGTGGGTTGCTGCCAGTCAGTCTCTGGTGTTTAATGTTGGCAGCGCTCTTGTTGGACAGAGAGGTTTCTCCTGGGCAGAGGAGTGGCAGACTAAAGGGGCCTGGGATTCCTGTTGGCTCCACCTTGAGCTCCGACTATGGGAGGCATCTCTTTTATTTTACCATCTCTGCTTTTGGACCACAGTGTCTGCACAGACAGTGTCAAAAGTAGTAACTAAAGATGACTGGAGGGTATTTTCATGCTTGAGAGAAATTCTAGAAACCCAAACAGTTTCCTAGCCGGTGCTCACTGATCTGTCCTCTGAGTCATGTGTTGTTAGGCTTAGTCTTCTCATGCTCTGCTACGTTAGGTTTGTTTGTTTTAAACATCTTCATTGAGAGTAACATCACCTGCTGAGAACATACAGCGGACTGTGTTGAAATGAGTACAGAATGGAGTCACTACAATCTTAGTTGAGAGTGTTTTCAGCCACCCTAAAAGAAACCTTGTGGCCTTTGCTTTTCTTCTCTAGTTTTCTCTCTACTCCTGTTACCTCAGCCTGCTCAAAAGTCTGTAGCTGGTGGGATCTGAGCATTTCCTGTCACTGGAGCCACACACAGGCCCTTTGTGGCTGCGGCTCATGCTTTTACTTTTACCATGTTTTCAGGCCCATCTGTGTTGCATCATTTTATTTAAGAGTGGATGCATGTGTGTGTTCCTGTCTGTGTCCGTGTGTGTGTGTGTGTGTGTGTGTGTGTGTGTGTGTGTGTGTGTAGGGGTGTGTGCAGCATGATGTACCAGACAGCTCTCAGGTATGGGTCCTCACTTTCCAGGGTCTCTGCTCCAGCCAGCTGCCCCTGCCCAGCACACATCTCTTAGGAGCGCTGTTACAGGTGTCTATGACTGCTCGATGAAGATTCTGGGCATCGAACTGGATCATGCTTTAATAACGGGGCCATCTCTCTGCCCATCATGATCCTTTTTAATGGCTGAATGATAGCCCATCATATGAGTGTACTGGAGTTTATTATCCCATTCACAAGCTGGATGGACATTTGAATTGATTCCACTCTTAGGTTCATGAATAATTTTACTATGAACATTCCTGGTTTGGTTTTTGGTTTTGAAGCAGAGTTTTCTGTTTTTGTAATTCTGGCTGGCTTGGAACTTGCTGTGTTAACTACGCTGGCACTGAGCTCATAGAATTCTGCCTGCCTCTGCCTCCTAGTCCTGAAATCAAACACGTGTCACTCTGTAGTTCTTCTGTGGACATGTTTCCATTATCTAGGTGTGTCCCTGGTCACATGGTAAATGTGGCCATAGAGGTATTGCATTTGAAATGTCTACCAGTAAAGTATGAGTTTCAGTTTCTGTCTTTGTCAGTTTATTGTTGTTCTTTCTGCTTAAAATAGTTTTTTTTTTTTTTTTTTTTTGTTTTCAAGTTTTTTTTCCCTATTATGAATGATGGGGAGATCTTTCTGTATGCTTCTTGGCTATTTCCAGCTCTTCTCAGACACCTGTGCCTGCCTTTTTATAAGAGTTTTGTACCTACTTGGGGTACAAGTACCTTTTATGACACATGATTTTTAAGGGTTTTGGGGTTAGAACATTTGAGGGGAACTGTCTTCTTGCTTGCTGATATTCACAGCACAACTTAAAATTTTGATGTACTCTAATGTGCCTGTCTTTGTGGTGTTTTAGTAGAATTGACTGACCTTCAAATCTTCTGACCCACAGGGATTTTATTCCTTGAGAAAGGTGTTTCTGATTTTAATTAATTAATTAATCTTGGTTTTTCAAGATAGGGTTTCTCTGTTTAACAGTTCTGAGGATCTCACTTCATAGACCAGGCTGGCCTTGAACTCACAGAGATCTACCTACTTCTGTCTCCCAAATGCTGGGATTAAAGACATGCACCACTGCCACCAGGCCTTGATTTTACTTTTTATGGAAAGTGTTCAGTCACTTTGTCACATAAACATGTTGATTTTGTCAGAGCTGCCATGCAGCCTCTTCTCATGAAGTTCTGTGAAGAAAATGCTCTGTGACAGCACTACCTTGTTGCCCGCCACCTTGAAGAGTGGTCGTCCTGGGATGGTTTGCCTGCAGAGATAGTCTCAACTGCAAGGGTACTGATCCTAGTGGGTGGAAGCCAGGCTGCTGCTGTTTATCCAGCTCCAGTGTTCTGAACAGTCCCAGAGCACAGGCTTAGCCAGCTCTAGAGGCAGGTTGCTGGACTTGGGACCCGCTGGCTTGGACTGGAAGGCTCCAATATTGAAGGATTTTTCTCCTGTTCTTGTTCTGATCGGTAGTTCAGTAAAAGAAGAAACTCTGCAGACTGTGAAACGGTAACAGAGCTGCAGATTGAGTTGGGGAACATTTTGTCGAGTTTTCAGTGCTGCCAATTTGTATGTAAACTACTCTGCTATGATGCTTAACTATTTGGAGGAGAAATACCAGTTGGACTAGGAACAAATTGTTCCTTCCTGGTCAGCCCCCTGGCCACCCCAGGACACGTCTTGTTAGAGGAACACAATGAGCTCATTTAGGTGTACATTGAACTCATGGTCTTTTTTTTTTTGTTGTTGTTGTTAATTAAATTTTATTTATATAAGTACTTGAGACACACCAGAAGAGGGCATCAGATCTCATCATAGATGGTTGTGAGCCACCATGTGGTTGCTGGGATTTGAACTCAGGACCTGTGGAAGAGCAGCCAGTGCTCTTAACCACTGAGCCATCTCTCCAGCCCTGAACTGGTGATCTTCTAAGAAAATAATGATGATAAGACTTTCAGGTAAAGGTTAAGAACCGACCCTCTGTTGACTTCCAGTCTTTCGCTCACTCCTGCCATGTATGGAACTAGCTTTATTTTCTTTGAAAGCTGCCTGCTGTGTAAGGTAGCTTTTTTTCTGTCATGCTGGAGATGGAACCCAAGGCCTCAGGCATGCGTAGGTGTTTCACTGCTGGGCCTTACCCGACATGCTTCAGACTTCTGAAGCTGGGAACTGGAGAGATGGCTCAGAAGTTAAGAGTATGTACTGCGCTTGGCACCCAAGTTTGGTTCCAAACACTCACGCCCAGCACTCCAGCTTGGGACTATGACACCCTCTTGTGGCCCCTGTGGTCACCACTTTTATATCCTCAAATGCACACTCAGACACATATTTCCAAATAAAAATGCAATCTTTAAAAAAAAAAAGACTTCTTAAGGGAGCTGGTCATACATTACAGTTGTAATTCCAGTACTTGGATGGCCGAGGCAGGAGAACTGTGAGTTCAAGGCCAGCTGAGACCACACAGGAGGCACTGTCAAAATGTGAGACTGTGGACTCTGGATTCAGATAGCCTAGGCTTAAGTCTCAGTGTTCACATTTGCTACTTAGCCCTTTAGTGAGCTCCTTTCTTTGGTACGTGTAATGATGGTGGGATAGTGTGTATCTCGCAGGACCCCGGGAACACTTGGCATCGTTAAGTGAACATCTCTCTCTACTCTTTCAGCCCATTGCTATGGACAGTGCCATCACTCTGTGGCAGTTCCTTCTCCAGCTCCTGCAGGAGCCTCAGAATGAGCACATGATCTGCTGGACATCTAACAATGGGGAGTTCAAGCTTCTGCAGGCGGAGGAGGTGGCTCGTCTTTGGGGAATTCGCAAGAACAAGCCTAATATGAATTATGATAAACTCAGCCGAGCCCTGAGATACTACTATGTAAAGGTAAAGCCTGCCCTGACCCTAACTCTGTGCAGAGAGCCTCAAAGTGAGAATTAGTCTTTGATTCCGTTGAGATGTTGAGTGCTAATATAGTTTGTTTAGTCCACTTTATTTAACAGCTTTAATGGTTCTGGTTTATTTCTATAAACTCCTTAAGGGTTTTTAATACTGTAAGTCAGAGGACAACTTGTGAGAGTTGGTTCTCTCCTCTTATATGGATTCCGGTGATCAAACTCAGGTTGTTAGGTTTGGTGGCAAGCACCTCTACCTGTTGAGTGACCTCAATGTGTGTACTCATTTTTATTTTACATGTATGGCTGTTTTTACCTGCATGGATATCAGTGTATTGTGTATGCAGTGCCTTCAGGTGCCAGAAGAGGGCATCACTCCCTCCCTTAGAACTGGATCTACAAACAGTCATTAGCCACCTGACATGGGTGCTGGGAACTGAGCTAAGGCTTATGCTCTTAACCACTGAGCAGTCTCTCCAGCCCATTAGATGCTTTTAAAAGGGGAAAGTAAAAGATTAGAATAGAAAGAAGGAAATTGGAGATGCTTGAGAATAAATACTCATATATGGCATTTACTTTAAAGATTGTCACTTAGGGCTAGGGATGCAATTCAGTTGGTAGGCTGATTGCTGGCATGCATAAAGCCCTGGGTTTCATCTCTAACACAACATAAACTGGGTGTTGTGGCACAAGTCTATCCTAACACTGAGGAGGTGTAGGATGGATGACCAGACGTTGCAACAATAGGAGCCGGGGAGATGGCTCAGTTGATAAAGTGTTTGTGGTACAAGCATGATTACCAGGCAAGTCTGTTGCCTAGCAACCATGTTTAAAAAAAAAAAAAACCAACAGATACAGTGTGCAGTATCCTAGTGCTGGGCAAGAGAGATAGGAGAATCCCTGGGGCTTCTAGCCAGTCTGTATAAATAGGCAACAGGTGTTGGGGCCTTTGACTGCCATGCACATGTGCATAAAGGCACACAGGTGCACATCTGCCGTCTCACATGGGAAAACACACATATACCTATGCACACAAAAATTTCATCATATACAGTTGTAGATTGAATTATTTGTTTAGTTTAGCCTAGGGAACACAAATTAAGACCTTAAAGAATAGCTCTGGCCTGCTCCAGGTGTGGTGCCTCGCCTGTAACTCAGCAGTAAAAGGCGGAGGCAAGAGGATTGCCATGAGTTCTAGATCAGCAAGAGAAACTATTTAAAACTAAGTCAATTATTTCCTCCTCCTTCCTCTTCTTCTTTCTCTTCTCCCCCTCCTTTCTTTTTTTGTTTTTGTTTTTTGAGACAGGTTTCTGTTGTGTAGCCCTGGCTACCCTGGAACTAGCTCCATAGACCAGGCTAGCCTCAAAACCTGCTTCTGCCTCCTGAGTTCAGGGACTGAAGGCACACTCCACTACTGCCAAGCTAGAGTTTACGTCTTAGTTTAAGTTATACTTAAGTTAAAAAAAAATTGTGTTATGTGTATGTGAAGGAGAGAGAGAGCCCACACTTAATGCCATGGTACACCTGTGGAGATCTGGGACAAGTGTTTTACTTTTCAAAGATACAGTTATATGTATTAGTGTCTTGCCTGTACGCATGTCTGTGTGACATTTGTGTGGCAGGAGAGGATGTCAGGTCCCTGAGAACTGAGGTCATCGATGGTTGTAGCTGTCCTATGGGTGCTGAAAACCGACCCTCATCCTCTGGTAGAGCCCCCATCATCTTATCAACTCATTCATTCATTCACTCACTCATTTTGCAGCAGGGTCTTGGCTGTCCTGAATCTCTCTGTGTAGACTTAGCTGGTCTTGAACTTAGAGATCCACCTGTCTTTGCCTCCCAAATACCAGGGTTAAAGGTGTGTGTGCCACCACACCTACTTGTAGCAGCCTGTGGTCTTCTCTGTTAAGCTGCTTTTCCAGCTCTCCACTGTACTTGTTGAAGCAGGATCTCCTGTTTCTGCTGCTGAGCTGCATATTCCAGGCTAACTGGCAGTTCTGCCTCTGCCTCCCATCTCTGTAGGAGGCTGGGGTTACACAGCCGGACCACAGCATCCAGCTCTTTACATTCTGGGGGTCGAACTTGATCCTTCAGGCTTACGTAGATGCTACCCTTACCTGTCAAGCATCTCCTCAACCCAAAATTATATCTTTTAATGTTTTATGATTTGAATAGTTACTTGGGTATTGGAGAAAAATAGAGTTAGAATCCAAGTTGTCTGTTTCCTGCAACATTCAGAAGTTGCTTTTACCAGCTTTCCCAAGGTCAGAATCAGTTGAAGGAAGTAGGAACCTCACAGCTGTCATGCCCTGAGACCCCTTAGCTTCCTCAGAATGCTTATAGCTTATGTCAGTGGGACCGTGTAAGATTGTGGGTCAGTGAGTTCTGGCATAAGACAGGTATTTGGTTGAGAGCAGCAAACAATTATAGTCTCAGCTTTTATGTGATATCTTCGTCCAGTTGCTAATGAGGCTTTGAACTGCTTTTGGTCTGTGGTGATGAATATAGATGTTTGAAGTTGTTTAAAAGCTATGCCTAGTTCTCAAATAGAGCACTTCTGTCTATTTGAGGGAATAGGTCCTCTTTTTCATGAACTGTGAGAGGTAATTTATATGAAGGTATAAGGATGCTTTTATCTTCTTTACCTACAGAACATCATTAAAAAAGTGAATGGTCAGAAGTTTGTGTACAAGTTTGTCTCCTATCCAGAGATTTTGAAAATGGATCCACTGACGGTAGGCAGGATTGAGGGAGACTGTGAAACTTTAAGTTCCATTGAAGCCAGCACTTCCAAAGATGCTGAGAGTGGGGGAAAGGAGAGGCCACCTCAGCCTGGAGCCAAGACATCTAGTCGCAATGACTACATACACTCTGGTTTGTATTCTTCATTTACTCTCAACTCTCTGAACACCTCCAATAAGAAGCTTTTCAAGTCAATAAAGATAGAGAATCCAGCGGAAAAACTAGCAGAGAAGAAAGCTCAGGAGTCAACTCCGTCCGTGATCAAATTTGTGACAACACCTGCCAAAAAGCCTCCCATCGAGCCTCTCGCCGTTGCCTTTTCAACAAGCCCTAGTATTTCTCCATCTTCTGAAGAAACTCTCCAAGCTTTGGAGACATTGGTCTCTCCCACACTACCTTCTCTGGAAGCCCCGGCCTCTGTATCCATTCTGGCTACCACCTTTAACCCCACTCCTCCAGTTGCATCTCTACCCCTTCCTCTAAAGGAGCCTCCCAGAACACCTTCTCCACCACTGAGTTCTAACCCAGACATTGACACAGACATTGAATCAGTGGCTTCTCAGCCAGTGGAACTTCCAGAGAACTTGTCACTGGAGTCTAAAAATGAGGATTCAGCATTGCCAGAAAAAGACAAAACAAATAACTCATCAAGATCCAAGAAGCCCAAAGGGTTAGAACTGACACCCGCCCTTGTGGTCACAGGCAGTGACCCCAGCCCCTTGGGGATCTTAAGCCCATCTCTCCCAACAGCGTCTCTTACACCAGCACTTTTCTCACAGGTAGCTTGCTCTTTCTCTTAAGTGTGACTGCATTCATTCACTTTTAAGCTGTATCTCGAATTTATACCTGCAAGATTCAATCTCTCTTAATTAGATTTGTCTTAGAAAGATTATATGTAAACCTGGGAAACTCATTTCCTTACCTTAATTAGAATCTTCAAAACAAAAAATTTGATGTTTTATCTTTAAAAATTCCTTGTTCCTAGGTGATATTACTCAGATGGTAGGGTGCTTCCTAGCATGTACAGAGCCCTGGGTTCCACCCAACTTTGTGCAAACCAGGCATGGGGTCTGCACACCAGGACTCAGTAGGTAGAGGCCTGTAGATCAGAGGTTAAAGGTCATTCTTGGCCTACATAGCCAGTTTGAGACTAGCCTAGGCCGCACGAGACCCTCTCTAAAGCAGAACTCATTGATTGGTACAGTGTCCTATCTCTTCCCTTAAATCTGTTGCCATCGGGAGAAAACAAAAAGGACTGAGAACCTTGAGAGGAGGGATGGTGTGGCCTTTGTAGTTAGTTTATTTAGTTACATTAGGTATTAACTTCTCACCTTGGACAGCTTTTGAGTAAGACCACCCAGATGGTGTGACATTATAGGCACTCAGCTGGAGCTCTGTTGTACCTCAATTTAGGTTTGCTTTCTAGTTTGGAAAGACCCTATAAAAGTTTGGTTATAAAGTGATTATTGTGACCC
This sequence comes from Micromys minutus, assembly GCF_963924665.1. NCBI lineage: Eukaryota > Metazoa > Chordata > Mammalia > Rodentia > Muridae > Micromys > Micromys minutus. The sequence continues at coordinate 23,888,677 of NC_137975.1, forward strand.
TTATCTTTCCTAGGTTATAAATGATTTCTGAGCTTTTCATTGTGATAAAATTTCGGCCATAAAGACATTTGGGGAGGAGGATATAGTATATGGAATCCGTTTGTATCTTTGGAAGGACGGAGCACAATTCCAGCAAGGCCTTGAATGATCTTCTTATGTATTGCAGACACCCATCTTGCTGACTCCGAGCCCCTTGCTCTCCAGCATTCACTTTTGGAGCACTCTCAGCCCGTTTGCTCCCCTGAGCCCAGCCAGACTGCAAGGTGCTAATACACTTTTCCAGGTAAATTACCCAAAGTGTGCCTCCTATAATGGGGAAATGTTAAATGTGGAAATGGGCAGAGGTGTTAGCCCACTGCTCAGGGTCATTGTCACAGTCCACAGCGGAGTGCTGGTTACGTTTCTTTTTGGTGCAGCAGGTGACTGGGGCCTGTCACTCTCAGTTACTGCCCAGCATAGCAATTCATACTGCATATCGCTAGCTCAGGAAGACACTGATGTTCAAGGCACAGTGTCTATTGAATGCATATGGCTTTTTTTTTTTTTTGGTGGTATGTTAAGTTAAACCACTGTAAGTCAGACAGTCTGTATACATACACCAATGCATGTGCACACACGGCCATGATGAGGATACATTTAGTGCATTTTGATTAGAATCATATACTTACACATATACATACCTTGTTCCGGCATTGTGAAAGCTAGCTAGTGGGGAGGGAGTTTCCAGGTCAGTTGCAGCTTGGTTTCTTTGGCCTGCAACCAACGTGTGTAGTGTCTTTGGGAATCGGTCTTAGCAACTGGTAGGCAACCAAGAGCAGTAGCAATAGCCTGCATTGTTTTGAGGGCTTCTGAGAGTTCCTTGACCAAAGGTCTTAAGGCGGTCTCCTATGCTTGGCACTACAATTTGTTTAATTGCTCATGACTGCTGGGAGCAGCAGTATTCACCCATGATGCAAGGTGTCTTCATGCAAACTTTTCAAAAATCATATTCTTCAGTTAGCGTATAAAGTAGTAGGTTTGCATTAATATTTTATTAGTTTTTCGAGATAGTGTTTCTTTGTATAGTCCTGGCTATCCTAGAACTCTGTATATGAGGCTGGCCTCAAACTCACAAAGATCCTCCTGTTTCTGCCTCCCAACTACTGGGACTAGTGGTGTGTGCTAGTCTGGCTCCGTTAAGAATTTTGTAATACTTAGTTTTGGTTATTCTCCCACTCCCTTCTTTTCCTGCTTAAACTTTTTCATTCTCAGTATCCCCTCCCCCACTTGCATAGCACACGTGTTCTACTGTTGATGGAAGCATGTTTTGAGAAAGGAATCACTAAGTAAGTTTTGTTTTACGCCATCAAATTGTACTTATGCAAACATAATGGTCTAGTCTGTTAGGCAAGATGAGAAATAATTCTAGAGATAGTGCCTCATACCTGCAGTCCCAGCACCAGGGAGATCCCAATGAATTTGAGCTACATAGTTACAGGCCCACCTAAGTTACAGTTTGACCCTGTCTAAAAACAATGTGGGAACAGGAGATGTGTGTCTAAGGCTGCTGATGGTAAGAAACACTGTACAGTAATAATAATAATAATAGATGGTAATATATAAACCAGTGATGCCTTTTATCACTGGGTGTAGGTGCTGTACACAAACCTATGGGCTGTACTCTTGCACAAGTGGCACAACAATAGATTGTTTACACAAACACCCAAGGAAAATGCTGTACTAAGACCCTAGGGGAACTATCATGTTATTAGATGGTTTTGTTGATACATTATGGTTTCAGCTTCATTATCTTCCAGGACCCTTGATAGAAATGTGTGCTGCATGACTCAGTGAACACATGCTAGGGAGACGATTCTGCACATTGCTTTTCTCTCTTTAATTATTGGTTTGTAGGTTCCCTCTTTTAATTCTTTAAAAAAAAAGATTTATTTATTCATTTATTTTTGAATATGAGTGCTCTATCTGCATGTATATCTGAAGGCCAAAAGAGGGCATCAGATCCCAGTTGTGAGCCACCATGTGGATTCTGGGAATTGAACTCAGAACCGCTGGAAGAGCAGATAATGCTCTTAACTGCTGAGTCCTCTCTCCACCACCCTTTTTTTTTTTAAGGAGGGAAGTCTTGAGAATATTGTTATCAGTTACCTCTCATAATTGACACTTACCAGCCTTTTTCTGCTGGGCCAGCCCTATATCAGCATTTTACATACAACCTTTAAGAAATGAACTTTGTCTTCCACCAAGATGTTAGGAAAGTTCCATGTTACATTTTTACTCTTTCCTGTGTGGAGTGATTCTCCTCAGAAGAAATGGAGTGTTAGAATGCTCTGAAACCGTAAGCCATTCCTAATGGTGTTTCTAGAACTGTACCCTGGAGCTGGCTCCTGTGCAGGTGCTCTTGGAGCACGGACAGCTGTTTAGGATGAGGACCTGTGAGCGCTTGTGCCTCTCCGGGTTTCCTGTTGAGGGTTCACGGTGGACTTTGTAACTGAGCAACACCCCTCATAAGTTTTGTCATTTATCAGATTTCTTAACCCTCTGAGGTTAACCCTAAGGGTGTATGCCAGGGCATCACTAAAGTAACCATCTCCATCCCTTTGAGGTAGATTAGAAAATGTGAGTAATTACATTGTTAGCACAAAGGCTTTTTTTGGAAATTTTATTTTAAAAAATTTAATACAGTATAGTTTGATCATATTCTTTCTCTTCCCCCAAATCTTTCTAGATCTTCCTCACTTTCTACCCATCCAACTTTAAGTTCCCTCTCTCTAATTATGTTTGTGTGTGTGTGTGTGTGTGTGTGTGTGTGAGAGAGAGAGAGAGAGAGAGAGAGAGAGAGAGAGAGAGAGAGTCTGTCTCTTTAAACAACACAAAACAAAGAAATGAAAATCAAAACAAACTAAAAAGAAACCAGTAAGACGAATAAGGAATTGAAAGCACATCAGTAACAACTACAAACAGCATGAAGTCTGTGTTGGCCAGCTGCTCCTGGACATGGGGCCAGCCCTGGGGTACAGTTGTTGTGCCCAGGGACAGTTCATGGAGAAAACGTATTTCCCCTTTGCCATCGGCTACCGGTTGCAGATAGCTTCTTAGAGGACAAAGAAATTACAAAGAAATTCTTGTTTGTTTTTGCTATGCCAACATGTTTGGCCTTCCAGACAGCATAGTGGGTGAAGCACTTGTCTGACAGTCGGCTTGATGGCCGGCACCCACATAAAGGTGGGAGGAGGGAGCTGCCTTCACGCAGCTCTCACCTCACACTGTAGTCCCTCGTGATACTGTAAACAAAACAAACACATCACAGTCTTCCTTGATACACAGTCACTGCCTTTGTGTTGAAGTGTCCTGTGTTCTGCCCTGGGGGAGAGGAGGAACAGAAAGGAGGAGGAGAGGTTAGTACAGGATGCTAATGTGCATTTGTTTCCTTCTCAGTTTCCTTCTGTACTGAACAGTCATGGACCATTCACTCTGTCTGGCCTGGATGGACCTTCCACTCCGGGCCCGTTTTCTCCAGACCTACAGAAGACATAACCAGTGCAGTTGTGGACTAAGAGACCAAGGAACTAGGAAATAGACATCCACCATGACTCGGTTTGAAATGAGGGATAGTTCTGCAGTGCTCATATGATAGACTGCTGTGATTTTTCCAACTGCCTGTTGACAAGCCTTTTCAGGACTCTGAAAAGTTGGACTGTACAAAAAAAAAAAAAATGCCTTAATTGGAGTCCAAGCTCCACCTCACTTCTTTTTTAAAAAGGTATTTTGTTGTTGTTGTTGTTGCTGGGTTTTTTTTTTTTTTTTCTTTTTTTAAGCTTTGTGCAAAAAACATTGGTCTGTTGGGGTTCCGTAGCTGTGTTTCTCAAGAGAGTCACAGAACAAAGTCATTGGTCCTGGATGTCAGGTCCCTTTGGCCAGGGGAAAACAGTATGCTTAGAATCTGTTACTTAAAGAAATACTTAACTATGTATGATGGCCCACTTCTGAGATCTCAGCACTTGGGAAAGCAAAAAGAGAACACCAAGGATGGAGGGCCAACCTGGGCTGTATATAGTGAGACTGTCTCAAGAAAAACAAAAATATGACCTAAATGAAACAGTAGTATATTTAGTAGTGAGTATGCTCTGTTAAATGTCTTAAGGGAGCTGCTCACCAGCAGTGGGAGAGTCCTTAGATTTGGCCATGCGGGAACTGTGTTCTGCCGTGAGCTCTGACATGACAGTTCCACAAAAGGCATCTTGTTTGCACTTACCTGAGTAGATCTCTGTGCCATCCATACCTGTGATCGTGTCTGAACCTGTCACTGGGCCCTGAGCTATTTCAAGACTTGGAACGCTCAGTTTTACTGTGGGTTTTGGAACACTGTGTGGGAATAGGAGATCCCACTGTGAGCACAGATCTCTGGTGTTGCTTTGAATGGTTGGTTCTCCATGCAATACAGCGTGCAAATGGCGAGTTTTCAGGAGAGTAGAGTTGTGGTTTGAAAATCAAACATCACAAGCAACTAAAAAGGTTCAGTTTAATACCCTGAGACAGGAGGTGGGATATTTTCCAGCTAGAAGACCCCCAGAGTGACAGACACCTTTCTTCTTGCCAATTTTATCCATTTCTGCTTTGCACTTAGCATGATGTTTCCTTTTACGTCTACGGTCAGAGGATAAAGCAACCCTTAGGTGTAATCAGGACGGTGAGCTCCAAAGTGAAACCTCCCAGTTTGCTGGAGATGCAGACATGCTTATTTCTCTCCCAGAGTTTTAACTTAAGGAAGATGAGATTGCATCTGACTAGTCTCATACTAGGACTTTGATTATTAAATTAGTAATGAGAAGTAGGGGCCTTCATTTGCATATTATGAATACTGTGTAAGACAGAGCCAAATGTGTACAGGTACATTGATCTTGAATTGATAATAATGTCACAGTAGAATCTTGAAAAATTTGACTCTAAAGTCCAGAACCAAATTAAATTACATGTTCCTCCCCTGCCCATCAACCCTAGACATGACCTGAATGGCGTGAAGGAGGGGCTTGTTGGGCTCAGAATGACATTGACACCCAGTGGCATCTCTCCAGCTGCATAGCATTGGCTGTCCAGTGCAGACACACTTAGGTATGGAAGCGTGTGCTGGCTGGAGGGGAGGGTCACAGTGCCTTTTAGGGGTGACTGGAGACCTGTTACTGGTCTGTGGTTATCTAAAAGTTCTGTTCCCAGGATGTGCAATAGTAGTGTTGAAGAGCGGTGTTCAGAGTGATGGGAGCAGGTGCTGTAATGAATGAGCTTTCTCCCCATGGTGCATTAGTTAGTCTGCATGCATATTTGGAATTACCCTCAGCAGCACTTTGTAGTAATTTAGTGGGTTAATACTGTGTAAACCAAATAAGTATTGATAGATGACCTAACTAGATGTTTGAAATTCTGAAACCATAAAATTATTTTTATCTTCTTGAGCTAAAGGAGAAAAGCCATTGGTTTGTCTTCACAGATGAAATATTTGGTAATTTACTGTCTTAGCACAGAGCTGCCTTGGGTCTGAGGGCACCATTTAAACTCAGGCCGGGTATGGTGGCACAGGCCTGTAATCCCAGCACATGGGAAATGGAAGCTGGAGGATCAAGAGTTGGGGCTAGCCTCAGCTACATAGTAAGTTTGAGACTAGTTTAGACTACACGAGAGACCCCGTCTCAAAAGAACAAGCAAAAAACTCAGCAACTTTGTAAGAAACCATGAGGCCTTGTGGGGTTGGACAGACCTGCCTTCTTGATCTGAACGAATTTGCAGAAGCATGTGCTTGGTCTGTGCAAGTTCCTGTCCTTGTTTAAAGTTGGTGTGTGACCTTGCTGTGTGTGAGGTGGACATTTCTTTCTGTAGACTACCTCCTTCCTGAGAAAGTCTGAGCTTTGTGTTGGTTTGAATAGCCATAGACTTCTTAGCATCAACAGCTATATTTCAGGTGTACCTTCAGCTCATCTCTGGCATCCACCGCCAGTCACCTTGCTAGGGAAAATGGTGCTGGGCCTCAGTAGCCTGACACCAGCAGGCTGTCAGAGTTTAAGACACCTCAGGCATCCTAGCTTTTCTTCTCTGGACCATCTCCGCTTAGCTCCGTGACTGAAGCTGTGAGAGTTGGGGGGTCAGGGTGGTCCTGTGAGGGCCTGGGTGGGAGGGTCTGTCAGTTCCCGTGCGTGGGTGTCCATTGATCCTCTGTGGTGGGTTGAATCCACATTACAACTGAGAAGGATGTGTGCAGCGGCTCAGAGCAGTGCCACACACCCCTGTATCTGCGTCCTTGGGTGGGGTTCACTGAAACCGATGTGATGTTTTTAAAATATAGAATTAAAATGTCAAGTTTAACTTAAGTAATCTTTTAGTGACCTCTCATAGTATTATTGTGTTATTACAGTCTTGTGGCATAGTCTCTGTGTTTGAATAAGGGTAGAAGTTTTTACTAATTAAAAAGTATATAATAGAATCTTGAAGCCTTCAAAAGGCCAAACGCTTCATTGAGTTAAAATAGAAGTTTATTTTCCTTCACATTTTAACAGTTAAAATATAAGTATAATTTTTCCACTATGTTTCTTTTTTTGTTTGTTTGTTTTTGAGATAGGATTTTTCTGTCACCCAATTGAATTCCAAATGCTGGCCTTTGCAAATGTGCGCCACCAGGTCTGGCTGTTTCTTCAGATTTGTAGCGAAAGTAAGTGCATGCACTTGTATGGAGTACTGGGCTTTTATTCTTAAACTGGAAGATTCTTTGTGGATTCTTTGTGGATTTATATACCATTCTAGAAATGAAGAAAAGGCAGGAGAGGCTGGCAGGTATACCAGAGGCTTGTTCATGGCATAATGCCACCGGTCGGTAAGAGCCACCTTGCTCTTGCACTGAGTTGCAGTACTGTGTTACTGTGGCCTCCGACGTTAACATTCTGAAAGTCACATTGAGCCCCTCAGTAAAACTGCAGAAGAGCAGCCCATCTAATGGAACACACACCTTGATGAGGAAAAGTTTTTTTTTTTTTTTTTTTTTACTTCTGAAACTGGGTCTGTACTTTAGGCTGGCCTCAAACTCTCGGCAGCCCTCCTGCCTTGGCATCCCAATACTGAGATTATGAATGTGACCTGCTGGTGTTTGTCACAGTGAGTTTTTCAACATAGAAATTCATCTCAGAAACTGATCTATATCACTTTATTAAAGTGAGATGCACACTCTTCTGTAACATACAACATGGGAAGGGTTAGCATAAGAAATAAATGCTAGGTTGCATTAGGTCCTCAGTCCTTCTCTTCCTGCATCCCTGCGAGTGCCTCCGCACCTAAAAGCTAACACTGGCCTAAATCACAACATGGAGTCGCTTGTTTGGTTCCCCAAAATACAGAGGTGTGTGTGGGAGTGGGGGAGAATATATCTGAGAGAGAGGTGTGGAAAAGTTCTAAAAAAGTCTTGACATTCTCTGGAAGCTTTGTTACACTTTTTCAAATTTCTCCGTAATTCTTATGGGGATTTATGCCCGAACGCTTCCTAGACTCCCTGCACACCCTGACAGCCGATTCCCTTTCATGTCTGTATTACACACAAGTGACATTTTTATTTTTGTAGTCTTACAGACTTCTTTGGTCTTATGTTACATTTGCAAACAGCTCCATAATTTCATCAAGTGACTACAATAAAACATACACCAGCTTCAGCTGTCTTGCTGGATTCAAGGGGCTGCCTTTGCTCTGCTTTTCACTTGGGACATTTAAGCATCTGAAGAAACAGTCTACTTGATGGCTTGTTCTGACTGTCACCTGTTTTCCTACATATGTGTCATTGGCCTGTGCCTAAACCTGGGAGCTGCGCCACCATGCATTCTGTGTCTTGGATAGGTATAGGGACAAGTGCAGAAACCCGGGCTCAGTGAATTTCCAAATCAGTAAGACTAAACTGTCAATGCTGACCTCCGTTGTCCGAGGGTTTCTAAAATGGATCCGAGCGGCTGAGTGTTGAGCACACAATGCTGGGAAGGAACAGACAGGATGTTCCTTCTGGCAGATACTTTCCCAGAGGCCAGCTTCTGTGGCAAGCATTTTCTTAGCCTTCTTCTAGGCCTGCTGTTTTTTGAGTGGGGACCGGCCCAGGATTTCTCTTAGGTTATCAGAACTACTTACCGAAGGTGCAGTGTCCATTGTGGAGAGGGATGCTTAGGAGTGATAGTGCATCTCCTGCTCTGCACAACTTGTCACCGTCAGTGTCATGTTTTCACCTGTAAACACAGCAGATATCATCCGTAAGCGTGCAGCAAGTGCTCCATCTGAAGCTGGCAGTGCTTCAAGCTGCTTTGCGTGGCTGAAACAGAATGTGACAAGTAGCCAGTCTGCTGTTTCTTGGGTACTGCTGTTTGTAGTTAGCCCTTGAGAGGTAGAAATGTGGAGTGGCTTAGGGGAGAACAGCTGCTAACGTGATTTGACTTGCTTCCGTGGTGCTGGGGACAGAACCAGTGGCCTCATGTGTGCTAAACTAGTGATCACTGCTGGGTTACACCCCTAGCAACACCTCCCCCCCATAACTTTAAATGACAGCTTTAACCAGGAAATTTCTGGAGATTACAGTCTCTTGGATGTTAAGTGTAATGCACATGGGGAAGTTTCATGAAGTTAACTTGTCTTTGAAATACTTACATTGGAATTATTATTACATTAAGTCCTCCTGAGGTATTGGCTGAGTACATCTCTGTGTATAATCTGCCACATTGATGCCACAGTATGTGAATCTTTTTCTGAGGGAGGTATATCCATCCCCTAAGATGTCTATTAGTCTGTGTGTTCTAAACCTAAGAAAGAAATCATCCACTGCCGCACCTGCAGGTGTCACTTAATTAAGTACCTTATTCAGTTCGGTTTTAAGTGCATGGAATCATAAGCCTTACAGACCGCCAGCTTGTTAGGCCCCAATGCTTAGACTTAGAGCAGTCACCTTATCCTCCTCTCTTCTGTTCACATGTTAAACATAAGGACATCTTTTCTAAAACTCTGCAATCTGTTTGCTTTCATATAAAAGTGTTCCTGGGGGAAGTTCCCAGGAGGTGTCTAGGGTGTAATAGTCCTGACTCGTTGGCATAATGTATCCTTAAAACCGTATATAGGCAGCATCAGCAGAAACCTCAGAGGGGGTCAAGAAGAATGGTCTCATCTTTGCCCTGTTCCCATTTTAGTAAACCCACAATCTCTCCCCTGCAGGGATTACGAGCAGCACTCATAGAGTCTGGAATCTTCTTGATAGAATGAGGGGGAGATGAAGGGCCTGGCAGCTGGTCCAGAGGTTGTCAGCAGAAGCATTTGCTCTGCTGACCTCAGCCTGGGACCGCTGTAGATGCTGTTAAGTCACTTGGCACTTTCTTGGGATCTGTGTTAGCACTGTGTATGTGTGTGTCTGTGTCTGTGTCTGTGTGTGTCTTTGTGTTTCTGTTGGTGAGGTTTTGAGACAGGTTCTCACTGTGTAGCTCTGAGAAGCTTGCTATGTGGAACAGGCTGGCCTTGAACTCACATAGATCTTCCTACTTCTGCCCCTCAGTGCTGGGATCAAAGGTGTATATCACCGAGCCCAGCCATTATTGCTCTTAAAAACTGGAAGCACTTAATGATTATTTTGTTTGATTTCAGCTTCAGGATATTGCCAGTCAGGGAAATAACGGTTTATTTCTCAATTCTAGTTTTGGGAACTTAGTGTTTGTAGAAGAAAGCAATGGATCGATCACCTGATAAGTCTTTCTTCCAGGCTCTGTGAGGCAGCCTCTTTGAGCTAGGATGTAAATGGATCAAGGTATTTTACTATTGTGCTTTGTAGAAATGTATGACTTTAGAAGATGATTTGCAGTTGGTAGATTGCACTGTAAATTTGAAAAGTATTCAGTTGCTAACAGTTCCTGTTATTTTCCTTTGTTGCTTATTTCTGTTACATAGGGGACACAGTCCCTTCTGAGACATTTCATTGTTTGCTTGGGGACAGTATTACCAGTGGCCTCTGTTTGACAGCATTTGCCACTGCCATTACTGGCATATGTGATAGAATAGCATGGATCAGTGTCTCTGTTGAACATTACAGGGATCGGCTAAAATGTACATGCATGCAGAAAACACACACAGGATCCTGGGGTCCTGGAGGCCTGCTTACAGGCGTGGCTGATGTTCCTCCCTTTGCTTCCAGCAGTTTTGTGCACCTTTGTGGGTCAGAAAGACTAAACCTAAAACTCTGTGGGACTGGTGGCATATACCTGTGATCCTGATGCTTGGAAGGTGCAGGAGGAAGGATTACAGAGTTCAGGGTCATCCTTGGCTGCTACATAGTGCATTTGAGGCTAGCCTGAGCTACAGGAGAGCCTGTCTAAAATACACTTAAGAGGTTCATGGTTCAGAGCACTTGGTGGTCTTCTAGAGGAACAGAATTGGCTCAAAACTGCCAGTATTTCTAGTGTTAAAGGGTTTAGTGCCCTCTTCTGGCCTCTATGGGCATCTGCACACATTAAACACCTTTTTTTAAAAAAGAAGCTTTAGTTCATTTTGCTACTGATTATTCTAAACATAAAATCTTGGGTTAAAATGAGTTTCTTAGACTCATTCCCTTTATTCACAAAAATAATCAAACTGGACTTTCTCCCCTTTTTCTTTAAGTTTTGTTTTTATGAGCTGGGCCTTGTGTTGTTCAGACCGGCTTTGAACTGCTGTCTCTCCATGTACCAACCTCCTGCACAGCTGGGCCTACAGGCGCATGCCTCCACATCTGGCTTAAGTTTGCATTTAAGAGCAACATAATAATTTGCCATGAGTCCTATGAGAACTTTTTTTTTTTTTTTTAAAGAGCATCCTAAGCTGGAGCTTTATTTAGGTTAGTTGGTACAGGGCCTGCCTAGCATACTAGCCCAAGGTTCAAGTCCCATTACTACATAAAGCAGGAGTGTGGCTCAAACCTGTAATCCTCCAACTAGGAATGTAGAAGCAAGAGGATCAAGAAGTTCAAGGTGTCATCCTTGGCAAGTTCAGGGCCAGCCTGAGGCAAAAGACCCAGTCTGGAGGGGTGGGGGTGAAAATAAAATTGTGATGAACGGAAGTAACCATGGGTTATTTCACATGTGTGCTAGGAGGCTGAATCATAGCGAAACTGGCATTTGACGCACTATAAGGCATGAACATGATGTAAAAGGTAAACATCAAAGAACAAACTCATGTTTCTCATTGCTAGTCTATAATTTAGTAAAAGTGTGTGTCTGCCATGGATTGATTGCAGCGTGTGTACACCGGTGTATGCGCCGGAAGAGGGGAGCAGGTCCCTGTGTATGAGTTAGGGTTGGGTGGTGAAAAGGACGGACAGGTGCTCAGTCCAGCCGCTGCCTGGGTTGTGCGCCTTCCTTACTGTCCGGAACGCTGCATCTCCTGTTACTCAGAGCCACTGCTCTGTAAAAGTAGATGGTTAGTCAGGTGCGAGCAGCATCTGCCCACAAGAGTGTCGGGTCGCCACTAAGATGTGTCTCAGGTTAGGTTAGTTTACACTAAGACCTGCAAAGTATTCTAATCTCTTTTTGTTCTTTTCAGAAAAAGCAATCAGTATGGTTACTGCTAACAGTCCTTAAAATTAGCATTAGTCATTCCTACAGCTGGACAGAACGGTCATCTCAGCTAGCTACCCAGTCGCACTTAACTGTAGAGACTAAGGGCTGTTGCTTTAAGGCTGGTGAAGCCAGGCAGAGTCTTGAATTCTGCCTTTGGGTGGCAAATTAAGTTAAGGGAGAGGGGGCAAAGGACGCATGCGCACTTTGAGGGCTTTCTAATGCACTGCCGGTCAAAGAAAGATGGCGGTTCTCCGGGTGCCATTACCAGGCATTGCAAGGGACTGCCCCTGAGTGACCCGTCAGGGGGCCTTACTTCTATTGCTTCTAAGCTTTATGCAAATGCATTGTTAACTTCTATAAAGATCATGTGTATTTTAAGAAAATGATGCCGTTTTTAAACTTTTATGTAAGAACTGACAGAGGGATTTGCTTGTGTGTGAGATGCTGGCTTTGAGAAAGCACTCTGGCGGGTTACTCCAAGTCCAGAGCTGTCGAGATCTGCCAATAGATACATGTGCAACTAGATTCGGACAACAATTGTATTTTTTTAAAATAAATATTTTTAACAAAACGACTTGGGTTGATTATTTCCTCCCCATTCCCCACATCAGCCACAGCAGTCAGTGATGTTTTCATCCACAGTAACTGGGTAAGGAAAGAACTCAGTGGGGATCCTGAAACTAGGTTTTCAGCTGCTTGGCACGTCTCCATGAAACGTTTAAAGCCAGCTCAGAAGAGATAGCGAAGAGGGGTCGGTAAAGTGATTGTCGGCATGGAAGGAACTGAGAGAGGACAGGTGGGCTGGAAACACTTCGTCATTCGAAGCGCAGTAAATAAATTGTACTACATTTATTTGTTTCGTGTCTGGGTGTGTATGTGCAGGCATGCAGGTGTGCCACGGTGCATGTCTGGCAAGCAGGACAGCTTTTGGGGATCAGTGTTTCTTATGTCACGTGTGTCCTGGGGCATCTCCTTTATTCTCTGGACCATCTTGCTGGCCCTCAAATGTCTGTGTTTCGGCGTGCGTGCGTGCGTGCGTGCGTGCGTGCGTGCGTGTGTGTGTGTGTGTGTGTGTGTGTGTGTGTGTTACAGTTCTAACCAGATATGTTTGTTGTGGCCTTTAAGATGAGCACTTCTACTCACTTTCCTTTTTTGTTTTCAGACAGGGTCTCATAGCTTTGGCTGGTTGTGTCCTCCTGCCTCAGCCTTCTGAGTGCTAGTTACAGATGTGGCCCACAATGCTTGGCCTCCCTAGTCCCCTTAGGAGAGCTCCTGAGAAGAAGAGACCAGTTAAGTTAGTGGTGAAATTAAGCCTTTTATGAATTAGCTTGGAACATGATGGAGGAAGTGGGCCTAATGGGTGGCCTGATCACATCAGAGCAGGTTCACTCCAGATAAAAGTACCAAGAGCATGCCAGGTGGCTGGTGCACAGAATACAGGCCCTGGGAGGGTCTTTTGACCACACCATTGAGCCAACAAATGGCTCTCCTGGGGATCTGCTCAGATGCGTTATGTAGTAGTATGCTAAGCTCAGAGGATCTGACAAATACAGTCTTGCTTCTTGTAGTCTCAGGGTGCACTTTAGAATGCCCAGTGCTCCAGGTCCTTCAATGGAAAGGCCTGAGTAAGTCACCATTTCAGTCTTTCCAACCATTGGCACTAGTTCGGCGAAGTGTGCAGACTGCAGGGACCATATTATCTGTGTTTATTAAATAGGAGATAATGCTTGAGAGTCCCAGAATCATACACTGATCATCACAGTACCCCTGCCACTGAAGGGCTCATGTAGTTACGTCATCTCAGAAGTACAGTGGTCTGTCAGCAGAAGTCTGTCACCGAAGTCAAGATTTCAACAGCCCTGGAGGGTCCTTGCAGATGCTGGCCATGGTACTGGATTGTGTGTGTGTTGATCTCATGTGTTTTGAACACACCGGTTATTTACCAAAGTCCCCCTCCTGTTTGTTCAGTCCTGTTAACCCCTTACAAGCACTGGTGTCTCCTGGAGATGCTCTTCCTGTACCTTCCAGGAAACCACCTTGACTCCTGAATGAGTCCCTACCTCTGGCTTCTTGTTTTTATGGCATCAGTTCTTTTCCTAAGCCTCTAGGTTTTGAAGAACCCCCAGGCTCAACCTCCCAGTCCCTACAGCCACTAACTAGGTGAGTTTATTCCTTCTCTGTGAACACTGTAAGTATGTAACCACTAACTAGGTGAGTTCATTCCTTGTCTGTGAACACTGTAAGTATGTAACCACTAACTAGGTGAGTTCATTCCTTGTCTGTGAACACTGTTTGTAACCACTAACTAAGTGAGTTCATTCCTTGTCTGTGAACACTGTAAGTATGTAACCACTAAGTGAGTTCATTCCTTGTCTGTGAACACTGTAAGTATGTAACCACTAACTAGGTGAGTTCATTCCTTGTCTGTGAACACTGTTTGTAACCACTAAGTGAGTTCATTCCTTGTCTGTGAACACTGTAAGTATGTAACCACTAAGTGAGTTCATTCCTTGTCTGTGAACACTGTAAGTATGTAACCACTAACTAACTGAGTTGGTTCCTTGTCAGTGAACACTGTAAGTATGTAACTTCTCCTTTAAGCTCTAGCTACCAAGTCTTGATATCCAGGATAGCTTCATAAACGAATGTGCAAAACTGTTTTTGAAAAAACATGCCTCTCTTAAGAGTGGCCTGCTGGGTCCTCCAAGACCTGGAGGGACTGAAGATGGTGGAAAAGGACCAGGATGGGAGCCTCAAGCTAACACCTCAGGGACAGAGATCTGGACAGGCTCTCTGGACAGGTGGCCACTGCCAACAAGATGCCTTAGAACAAAGGATGTTGGGTTAATAAATTGCCTCATTCATTTAAAAAAAAAAATGGTCTCAAGCTTGGAAGATAGCTCAGTGTTTAAGAGCACTGACTGCTCTTCCAGAGGTCCTGAGTTCAATTCCCAGCAACCACATGGTGGCTCACAACCATCTGTAATGGGATCTGATGCCCTCTTCTGGTGTGTCTGAGACAGCTACAGTATACTCAGGCAACCCCTAAAAGGATCCTCACCCATAGGTTGGAAACTGCTGCTCTTCCCAGAGATGGGAGGCCAAGACAGAAGAATACACTAGAAGTGAGCTTGGTTTGTACAGCAGCAAAAAACCCTTCTCAGACAAGATGAAAGGCAGGGACCAACACCTAAAGTTGTCCTCTGACCTCTAGGGGCATGGCATATTGTGTATGAATTATATAAACCTTAGTTTGCATCAGACGTCCTTTCCCATAATGCATCTGATCTCTGTTATATAGTCCTTCAATCATGCATAGTCATGGTGGTAAATAGGGATTTTTCCTAAGACTTCATTTGTAGGGTATAGTTTGCTTTATTGTATTGGTATCTCAAACCAGTCCTGGCTGGATGGGCCCACTGTCTCAGATCCCAAGGTGTTTCAGGATGTGTTAGGTCACAGGAGGGAAGTTGTTAGGGTTTGCTAGGGAGCTCCAGGTCAGAGCCACCAGTTGCTTTATTTAGGGAGGGGTGTGCAGCTTGATGCTGGCAGGCTCTCAGCTTGCTAAGTACTGTATGAAGAGCTTGCAAGCCAAGTGGAGTCTTCCCTGTGCTCGCCTGCCTGAAAATGGCCTCACACCCGGCACAGGGAAGATGCCTTCAGCTTGAGACCAGCACCTTTTTCTCATTGCCAATCCATCAGCAAATTCTGTCAGACCTTCGATTGAATTCACCCTCACTAACTCCACTGCTTCCAACATGGCACAAGCCACTGCCACCTCTTCAGCCCCGCGGTTGTATCTGAGCTGATCTCAGTCCCTGGAAAAACCTGCATTCTTACCCCGGTTATGTGATCTGGGGCTAGCATGCCACCCCCATTTCTTGCCGCTGGCTGCCTGCTTCACAGTTGGTCCAGACTAGCCTGCCAGCTGCTCCCCAGATTCTACGAAATATTCCAATTCCTTCCTGCTGTATCTGCCTGGCAGGAATATTCCCAGGTACCCACCCATCTGCCTGGCTTGCTCCTGGATAGCACATGTCCTCTTGGTAAGATAGCTGCAGCATCTTTAGCAATTTCCACGCCCGCCCGCCCGCCCCTGCTTCTTCTTTACTCCATCATCCTATAGCATGTTATGTTTGCTTGCTGTTTCCATGGCTTTGGCTTTCTAGCTTCAGGCCTTGTGAGGCAGGGACTTCTCATTCACTGCTGAAGCTGTACCTAAGCCTCTGCTTTGGACACTGTGAATGTTTGTTTGTTTGAGTAAATGCAAGCTCTGTAACAAACCTGTGAGGTGAGGACATAGCTCAGTGGGTAGAGTACCTGCCTCCCCTGTGTACTCTAAATTTGATCTCCAGTCACCCATAAACAGTCTAAGGTGATGTGTGCCTGTAATCCTGGCACTTGGGGTGTGGAAATAGGAAAATCCAGAGTTTGGGGTGATTTGAACTATATAGCAAGATCTAGTCTATCTTGGGCAATGTAAAACCTGTTTCAAAAAGACAAAACCAATAACAACAACAAAACAAATGAACCCCTTATGTCACTGTGCTGGTGGCTTAGCTTCTCAAGTCTGTAGAAGGAGCCTGGAAACGGGGAGACATCACAACACTCTGAAATGACCAACATCGTGAGAGCCAGAAGTGTGGCTTAGTGGTGAGTTTTGCCTAGAATGCATGAAACCTACCATCCCTAGCACTGCTCCAAACCCCAAACATGTAGGTACATACATACATACATATGTACATACATACACAGTTGTCATGTGTGTATCATAAATGGAGGGGTTGTGTACAAGTGTGTGCATGTGTAGTGTATCACATGAACCTATAAGAGAGACCTCTCTCTGGAGTATTAGACCATTTGATCTTAAGTATAGAGGGCCAACTGTCCTTCAAGATAGATAACATACTTAATAGGTTTAAAATATTTTATTATAGGAAAGTATTAGATTTGTTTTAATTTATATTAGCACATCAATCATCACTAATGAAGTTATAACCAGTATTTCTTCCTTTCAGATCTGTATAAAAAGTATGTTTTCTTGAAAAAGAAAAAATGACAAGAAAAATACAACCACTTTTTCCTCACCCAGGTCAGTCACCGTAGTTAGATCGCAGTTAGATTTCGATTTGGCTAGTATGAGGAGGTACTTTTAAAAGTATTTATAAATAGAGTTAAAAGGATTTGATTAGGCCATCGGTATCTCCAAGTTAAATTTGTTTGACTTAAAGTTTATACCAAATGTAGATAACTTCTAAACTGTTTACGAGGCTTTAAAAGTAATAGAAGTAAAAACATGAACATTTGGAAGGCAGTTCCCATATAGGGCATGTAGCAGATGCTCCATACACTCCTAATTCTCTCAGAATTCCTGTGAGGTAGGGTGCTTTTAGAAATGCCACCATACTGGTAAAAACAAGCAAGGCCAGAGCTGCTTGGGGGACAGGCAGGCTTCTGGGGTCAAAGCTAGACAGCTAATACCTGATCCGTCTCTACTTGGCTGGTGTCTGGTGTGTGAGCTACAGCCCTTGGGACCATGATCCACTGAACTGTCACACGAACACATGTATATGCACAGATAAACCGATGACTGTAACAGAACATTCTATCCCTTCCAGAAGTCTCTGTGACAGCCATATCGTGATCCCAGAAGCCTTGCACCCAGCCCTGTCCAGGCTGGTGAGCTTTCTGTAACTCTATCTTACTAACCTACATTCCGTATAGAAGTGGGCACTCCTGACAGACACTGATTTCCGCAAACGGACAGCTCTTACCGCATGGCTTGAATTACTCAGTAGTCCTAAATTTATATGGAAGAAAAAAGACCCTGACACTGTATAAAATTTTCATCTATAAAAGGTATAAAATTCCAGATGAGCTATCTTTTAAAATTCTTCTGTACCTTGAGGATCTCAGTAAAGAACAATAGGATGTCCATTTCATTCTCCCAGTGCTTTCTGAACCAATTAGCATTGCTCATTAGGAGTGAGATGCTGGAGAACCCGTCTGTTCCCAGCAGCACAGATTTTGCTATTTCTGTGCCATGGCTGACCTTGGCTGTCACTGAGAGCTGAGGGGAGGAGCCCAGCAATGTTCTGTCATAGAAATGCCACCACCTTAGTGCCATGGACACTCCCGAGCAGCTTCTCAGGCTCAGGATCATTGGTCATATAAAGTTAGAAAGCGATGTTTTTGAGTATTACCTTTGTTTAGTTACAAGTTGTTCTTTAAGCTGGGGGTGGTCGTGCACACTTTCAATCCCAGCACTTGGGAGGCAGAGGCAGGCAGATCTCTGTAAGTGAGGCTAGCCTGGTCCACAGAGTTCCAGGACAGTTGGGGCTTACACAGAGAAATGTCATCTCGAATAATAATAATTTAAATCTTTGTCATGGCTACTAGCTCTCAAAATAAAAATTTAACAGCTTTCTAGATCTTGTCTGAGTTAGCTTGGTACAACACTGAACTAGGGTTTCAAAGCAAGATTCAACATTTCCTTTGCTGTCTAAGGACACAAATAAACTGATTTCTGCAGGAGAGATGTGAGGGACTTGGAACCATGGGTCGATGAAGAACACATAAATCTTTTTTAACATGCCAGAGGGGTTTTGATTAATTTAAAATATATCTACACCCAGTGATGATTAGTGACTTATGATTTTAGCATGTTTTTTCGAACCTCAACTAAACATGATCTCAAACGCAGAGTTTAGCCCATGCGCGGGGTGGCGTGTGGAGAGGTGTGAGGGCTGTCTTTCATCCTCCCATCTGGTTGTCAGGGACAAGTCTGAACCAGAGGGGAAGATAATAAAGTGTCGGGCAGGTGCTGGATCTGTCCAGGGAAGACTCAGGACGGAAGACACAAACAAGGTGTCAAGAGAAGCCCCCTGTGCGACCCTGGCTTCCTGTGTCAGTCTGGTCACCCTGTTGCTCAGAAGCTGAGCTCTTCACCTCTGGTAGCATTCAGAGTTCTCCACACCAAGGGCTTTGTCTTGGGTAAGAACTAGGAAAGAAAACAGACAGCACAGATAGCAAACGTGGGCGCTCTCCCCACCCCTGCTTCCTCAAAACAGTTTGCTCTCCAGAGCAAGCAGGCTTTATGTTGCCCTGCTGTTCTGACGCTCACTAGGGCACATGTGCACCCACAATCTCACAAGCACACCCGTGTGGCTGTGCGCATATGACACACACACACACGCACACACACACACACACACACACACACACACACACACACACACACACACACGGCACTGTGGGAAGTCAGATCAAGAGCAAGTTGGTGAAGTGCTAATAGAGACAGTTGGGATTAATGTCTAGGGCTGGGGGGGCGGGTGGGGGAGCCTGTTTGTCTCTCATAAGAAAGGAACATAGGAACTGTTAGTCATTTGATATCATCGTCATCTCTTCCTCCTCCTGCTCCTCTTCATCTTCTTCAAGGGCACAGTTTTTATTGGGATATTTATTATGTCTCCCCTTCCACCATGGGAGTCTCAGGGAGTGAATTCAGTCTCACTGGTATCTATCGCCCTTACATGCTGAGCATCTTGACAGTGTATGTCACTGTTAAGTGTTAACACTTAAGCGATGCTCTCTATAGAGGGTTTGGCTAGACAGAAGCTACCACCTGTCATCTCAGAGACTGTTTTGGGAGGCGGTATAGCCCCCCCTTTCTCCTTCTCTCTCTCTCTCTCTCTCTCTCTCTCTCTCTCTCTCTCTCTCTCTCACTGGCCTCTGTAGTCAGTTTTTTATTTTGTTATGTTGTATTTTTTTGTTGAGATAGAGTCTGACTGTGTACCCTGTCTGACCCAGACTGGCCTTGAACTCACAGAGATTCACCTGCCTTTTGTCTCCCTAGTATTGGGATCAAAGGTGTGTGCCACCACGTCTGGCTCTGCACTTAGTATTTAAAGTGAACATGGTTACTTAGAGAGAGAGAGAGGGCTGTGGGCAGTCCTTCAATCTTTCTGTGTTATTCTGTTTTCATGGAGAGAGCACTGGTTCAGCTTGGGTACTTTCTGCTAAGAACAGCCTCATGCATGGCAGTAGTCATTAGGCAAGGGACTTGCACAGTTACAAAAATAGCGTTGGTACTACCCCAGCCCAGGGGCTCCAGGATGGCAGCTATCCTTGGGAGTGTCTCTGTCCTAAAGGAACTCTTCCCTGATATTTGTACACCCACCCCCACAAAATCCTTTTTGAAGAAGCAATTTGGACAAGAATCAAACCCCAAACTGTAAGAAAGGGGCTAGTTAGGCCACTGGGCCAAGCTCCAGCCAGGGAGGCAGACGCTACCCTCTCATGCGCTCAAAATTTTGGCACTAGGAGTAAAGGGTTACAGGAAGACAGGGTCACTGTTTGAGCCCCTCTGCTAACAGAGACGCCATGAGTCAGGCCATTCACCCTCTGTAGCGTTCAGACTCTGGTAGACAATCACAGGGAAATCAGGAAGAGGGGAAAGGGAAGCCGTAGGAAAATAAACACTTCCTTGCATTTCATTTGGAGCAGAACCACGCTTCCGATGGTTAGATTCACATTCTTTCCCCTCCCTGCTCTGTTTCCCCCTTCTGTGCAGAAGCCAATTTTCTTCTTACCTGATGAGAGTTCAGGGTGTATCCTGTGGAAAAACAGGAGCAAGATGTAGAAGATAAAAGCCAGGCAGCCAAAGATCACACCACAGACCAGGAAACTGTAACTACCCTGGGCCTGAAAGATCTGCCAGAGAGGAACACAGCAGCCATTAAAATCCCACCTGACAGTGCATGGGGAACATGGCTGCCTTGGGCCCTTGTTGGCTTCTCAGTCAAGTTGGGGCTATCCTACCAGACGCAGTAATGTGGGGGAGATCTTCTCAAACTTACAAATCTGGTGAAGACATGAATCCTGTTGTAAAGCCAGGGTTGGACCTGTCTACACTTCACATACCCTTCCATCCCTGTGTTCTAAAACTTCCCGGAATACACTGTATGATCAATGACATTTCAAACATATGAGATTTTTCTGTACCCATAAGTCTAACTGGAATTCTGGTGAAGGTGTGTGTGTGTGTCTCTCTCTCTGTATAAGTGTGTATGAACATGTGTGTGAGTGTGTGTGAGTGTGTGTGTGTCTGTATAAGCGTGTGTGAGTGTATGTGTGTGTGTGGTGTGTAAGCATGTGTGAGCATGTGTGTGATGTGTGTATCATCTTTTAACTTTTCATTATAAAATACAGGATATGTCAAAGTAGCAAATAGAACTTTTATAAGCCACCAACTTAAGAAATCACACCATGTCAAGTATGGTGGCTCACACAGTTTATTGGCAGATTTCTGAGTAGGTTACAGGACAGCCAGGGGGCTGCACAGAGAAACCCTGTCTTTAAAAAAGAGAAAGAAAGAAAGAAAGAAAGAAAGAAAGAAAGAAAGAAAGAAAAGGAAGGAAGGAAGGAAGGAAGGAAAGAAAGAAAGAAAGAGAAAGAAAGAAAGAAAGAAAGAAAAGAAAAGAAAGAAAGATGTACACCAAATCAGACCCCAGACATGGTGTCCCAGTGCTGAGGACATCCAGAATGTAACCCTTCCTTTCCCTCGGGTTGAAAGGCAGAGAAAGGAGGCTCCAGTGGCTATGAGGGCATTGTGTGTGTGTGTGTGTGTGTGTGTGTGTGTGTGTGCGCGTGCGCTCGCGCACGCACATGTGGTGGGGGAGAGTATACAACACAGGCTCTGCTTCATTGCTGGCTGTTACTAAAAGCCAACTGACCTAGGGCGAGCCACTAAGTGTATTTATGTCTCAGGATCCTGTGCAGTGAAAAAAGGTTGGTGTCTGTGTGTGTTACGGCAGTGAGGGAAAGTGATGCTGGTTTTAATGCTCAGCTTCCTGGGAAACAAACATAACATGGTTGTGTTAAAGGAACTAGGGAATGGTCAGGGTGGGCACTGGACATGAATGGGGTCCTGGGTAGCCTTGCTACAGACTGGGAGACATGGATCTGAGCAGGACGGATAAGGAACACTGCTGACACCAGGGCATACCAACTAGACTTTGAGGGCCAACAGCATTCCCAAGGGGGCCCCCTGGCTCCAGGCCCAGACAGCTTTGTTTACTTTGGATTCATGCATTTGGTCATTAAGGTCTCCACATCCTACATTCAGAGACCTGGCTTTTGAGTCTGGCTGGCTCAGAAAGGGAAACAGCCCCAGCCTGGTGGGTTCCTGCAGGCTATGCAGAGCTCAGGAAGTGGCAACTTGGACTTAAAGGAACTGGCTGTATCTTCTCACCTCCTTGGAGGAGTGCTCCCCCAACCGCCCCCAAAGGACCCCACCTACCAAGCCAACCAGCATCTGCAGGACCATCTCGCCAATTCCTGCCCCAGTCACCAGCACTGTGGTCGCACAACCTAGTGAAAAGAGAAGGGAAAGTTGAGTGAGAGCAAGCTGAGAATGCAAAAGTGAGCTATCAGAATCCACAGCACTGGGCTGGAGAGATGGCTCAGTGGTTAAGAGCACTGAAGTACTGACTGCTCTTCCAGAGGTTCTGGAGGAGTTCAATTCCCAGCAACCACATGATGGTTTACAACCATCTGTAATGGGATCCAATGCCCTCCAGAGCATTTGGCATGACCACTACACTACATGTAGGGTAGATGTGACCTTGTTACAGCATAATATTAGTAAGGTTGAATGAGCTCCAACCCTGGAAATCTCAGAGTTGAGCAGGAGTGGAGCTGTTCTCTACCTGCCTCTACCTGCTCTGGAACGTGTAACCATGACACTCCACTGAGGGCCTTGGGCACTGGGCCATATAGTATAAACACCTGGAGTTCTCCATGCTAATGAGGTATCTAGATAAGCCCAGAGCTTCCCTTCCTGGGCATTCCTTCCCGAAAAAGGCATTTAATCCCTGGTTCATCCTGAGTAAGGTGTATGCGTTCACATCCACCATCAAATAAAGCAGTCTGAACAAGCAAGGATCCTTCATTAAAGATCTCTGTGGGGAAGGCCTTCGTCTTAAAGAATATCACCTAAACTCCAGAGAGAGGCCTTCTCTCTTCCAGCTCCTTCTTAACTCTCACTCTGAATCACACCAGGTCCCCCAGTCCGGGGCTCTGCCTTTTCTGCCCGGTGTGTGGATGCCCTGAGGAGAAACATGGAGCAGGGACCCCTGTTCCTGACCTCAGTTGTACTCAGCGGCACCCAGGTACACAGGAGACTGGGAATCACAGCATTCACCCCAGACTCTGCTGTTTCCCCATCTGGTCTATTGTAGGAAAGCACAGACCGTGGACCACCATTCTCGGACTTGGTTCTGCCTCCTTGTGGCAGCTTGCTAGTGGCATTCCAGGTACCCTGGTGGGGAAGCAGGGTGCAGAATGACACTATGGGTTCCTAAGACACCTTGGACTTTGACCTGTGACTACTTTGGGACTGTTTCTAATCTACTGTTTCTGTGTCTCTTGTTCTCAAACCTTCAATCGTTCAGAGTTACATAGCCTGGCATTCAGGACTCTTCTCAGTCTGACCCCAGCCTGCCTTTCCAGAAAGATCTCCTGAGACCTTCCGAGCCTAAGCGTAGCATCAGACATGGAATCTAAGGCCATTTGTAACACCCCTTGCCATTTGCCCCTTCACATGTCTTGTGGCTTCTCTGGACTGCTGACCCAGGATGGTGTAAGTCTAAATGCATTGTGTGTTTTGCAAGTCCATCTCTCCCACTGCTGGTCCCCAGGTTACCTTTTGGATCACAGCCTGTGTCATGGCCTGCCTCTGATTGGTCCAGTACCTGCCTGCTGAAGATTCTCCTTCCACCAGTGTATGTGTTGTGTCTGAGTTTAGACTTCCTTTGGGAACATCTTCCACAGTCCCTACACCTGGAATGGCAGCAGCGACTCCTCTAGCCCTAACTGTCCCTGATCCCTGCACAGTCTGACCCCACTAGCTGGCTGTCCTTCTCCACCAGACAATATTCCAGGAGGGGTACTGCCCGCCATGGTTACCTGGCACACACCAGAGCTTATCTGTAGTACTGTGGTCAAGGTTTACACATCTACTGAGGGCTGAGTTTCCTTCCAGATCTTTCTGCCTCCCTCAAGCCAACCCCTGTCCTTTGCCTGTGCGTGGACACTGTCCCTAGCCCTGACACATCCTTCCTTAGCAGCTCCCCTTTCCCACCCTTTTCTCAGTCCAGGGCAGCTCACATCGGATCAGATTTCTAGATTAAACAGTGCCCACTCCCATCTCTGAATTCAAGGGCTCCCGTCTGTTCGGTGCATTATTTTCAAACACCCCAAGATCCTTCTGTGCGTCAGGGATAACGCCATACATAAACTTAGAGGTAGGGATGCCAATCAACTGAGAGCTCTACATTTTCTTCCTATGGGATCAGCATTTGGTTTCGGGTTGTCTCTGTGGTGCCGGGGAGGAAAACCAGAGCCTTCCACGTGCAAGGCAAGTACTTTGCCATTGAGGTACAACCCAGCTCAATACAAGTAAGCTGCTGCCACCTCTTCTTTCTCTCCCCCCCCACCCCCTACCTTTTCCTCCACCTCCTTCTTCACCTTTCCCTTACTTCTTCCTTCTCTTCCTTCTCTTTTGAGATCAGGTCTCACTACGTAGCCCTTGCTGGCCTAGAATTCATGAGATGTGCCTGCTTTTGCCTCCCAAATGTTGGTATTATAGGTGTGAGCCACCATGTGACAGACAAGAAAACTGAGGCTCTGGGGCTGGAGAGGTGGTTCAGAGGTTAAGAGTTAAGACTGCTCTTTCAGAGGTCCTGAATTCAATTCCCAGCAACCACATGGTGGCTCACAATCATTTGTCATGGGAATCTGATGCCCTCTTCTGGTGTGTCTGAAGACAGCTACAGTGTACTCATATACATAATATAAATAAATCTTTTTTTAAAAAAGGAAAGAAAGAAAACAGGCTCAATAGGAAGAAATGATGTCACTTGAGGTCATAGACCTGCAAATACGGAGGTAGGACTGATGCTTGTGTTTATGATGACTTCAAAGCCTACACTCTTTCTTTGTCCCTTTCTGGGACTGTGTTGGAGAGGACATACCCTTGGTACAGAAGCTATGAGATGGGTCATAGAGCAGGTACAGGCCTGAGTCAGTAGAGCACAAAGGAGAGGCATCCTTTTCCACGGAGATCAAAGATACTTCCTGGAAGGGCAGGGGGTTGGAGGTAGTGGAACAGTTGGAGTCAGTTCAGACCAAGTGTGGCTGTGGCCAAAGCATGGTGGCTCAAAGCAATGTGTGTGTCATCAAGGAACTCCAAGTAGTTGGTATGGCTAGACTGCAGCTCTGAGAGGCTTTAGAGAGAAGGAGCTCCCTAGCGGGGGTAGAAGTCAGCTGTGCATTAGAGGACTCTCTGCAACAGCATGTGACATCCCCGCACTTAGATACCATACAGACAGGCCACCTCTTCACTCAGCGGAGCCTGGGCCCAGGGTATAGTATGGAACCACAGGGGGACATAAAGCTGAGCCAATGGCTCAGATAAAAACAAGGCTGAGGGAAATGAGACAAGTCCAGACCTACAAAAGCAAGGGGGGGGGGCTGGATATTGGACAGCCCAGCACTGTTACATATGCCAAGCAAGGAAATGATGGGAAAGGCTGACTCTAAGCCCAGACTGTGGGAAGTGACAGGAAGATGGAGCTGAGTGGTCATCCAGCAGAACTTGCTAGACTGGAACATCAGCTCATCTCTCAAAACTGACATGAAGGGCCTGGAAAGATGGCTTAGAGGTTAAGAGCACTGACTGCTCTTCCAGAGGTCCTGAGTTCAAATCCCAGTAGCCACATGGTAGCTTACAACCATCTGTAATGGGATCTGATGCCCTTTTCTGGTGTGTCTGAAGACAGATACAGTGTACCCATATACATAAAATAGTAAATCTTTTTTTAAAAAACCTGACATGAGGCCCCTGTTTCCTCATTTAATTGACTATCCTGAGAGTCTGAGGACTTGGTCCCCTAGGGAGTTGCCTCCCTCCTGCCAGGATGAGCTAGGGGAAGGGACTGTGTCTCCTGGCATGTCCCCTGTTCTTCATCATGTTCTCAGCAGCACACGGATGTGTTCTCAGGATGGATGCTGGCACTGGCTGATGCTGTTTCTGCTCTCACTTCCATCATGGCCAGGGCTGCTCCTGAATCACAGCCAAAAGAGTTTTCCCTGATTTGAGACACATCTCAGCCACCCGTTGAACCCACTTAGAGGATCCAGAAACTCAAAGACGCTTGGTACTTTGACTCATTTCACCGCACGAATTGTTTTTCTCCTAAGTTACAGACCAGACATCATGACAGCCAACATGTCTGTTGTAGATCCATAAATGGTACTGTGCCATCATGAAGGAGAAAGAAGGAAATGGATAAAGACTCCACCAGGCTTCCCTGAGGCCTATGAGGGCACATGCAGGACACACAAGCCATGCACAGGACATCCATGACCAAACATGCACAGGACATCCATGACCAAACATGCACAGGACATCCATGACCAAACATGCACAGGACATCCATGACCAAACATGCATAGGA
Source organism: Micromys minutus (assembly GCF_963924665.1). Classification (NCBI taxonomy): domain Eukaryota; kingdom Metazoa; phylum Chordata; class Mammalia; order Rodentia; family Muridae; genus Micromys; species Micromys minutus. Next base: position 23,914,775 of record NC_137975.1, read on the forward strand.
CATCCATGACCAAACATGCACAGGACATCCATGACCAAACATGCACAGGCATCCATGACCAAACATGCACAGGCATCCATGACCAAACATGCACAGGACATCCATGACCAAACATGCTTGCTCCCACCTATGCCAGGAGGTGTTTTATTTTCCTGGTAAACAGAAAGCCCAGGCCTAGAATATTACATGAAGCGGGAGCCAGAGAGGAGGTGTCCACCAGCAGCAGGAATCGAGCTCCTGTATTTCCTTTGCCACTTACCTTTATACTGGAGGATGTCCTCGGTGTAGGCCAGCATACTAGGGAAGGTGCTACTCAGAAACAGCCCCAGGCTTGCGGTCCCCACAAACAGGAAGATGACGTTGTAGGAGAAGATAAGCAGCAGGAGGAATGTCACCACCACTCCCACCTGTCACAGCAGAGGCAGAGGCAATCAGAGAGGGCACGACAGGGGCACGACAGGGATGTCCAGAACAGCGTGGCCCATGCGCCACCATGTGGTCCCGCTGATACCTGCAATGTCCCTGGCCTGCCTGCACAAACGTGAGGCGGCGGCCTCCCACCCAACACCCAGTAAACACTGACGAAGGAGCACCGAGGGTCCCCAACGTCTTCTCTGAATCTAGGTCATCAACATTCCCTCTCCTAGTGGTGGAGGTGGGTGGTCTGGCACCCCACTCTTCCGGTCTCTTCCTCCTGAGTTCTAAGGTTGAGTGAGAAAGCCATGAGCCAGCAAGATGGGTGGTGGCCATTGGTTCCTACTCCCTGGGAATTCAAAACGAGCACCCAGAAGGAGGAGCATGGATAGTTCAGGTCGCTTTCTCAGATCTCTGTGGCTCATCAAGGTCTCTACCCCACACGCAGATTTTTTTTTTTTCTGAATTAAAAAAAAAAAGTTTGTATGTAATTGTTGAATGATTTCTACACACACCACAGCTGGGAAGAGACCAGAGACGCACAAGGCTTGGAGTCTGCAGTTACTGCTGCAGGTCCTAGGTATGTGTCTCCAGCCGTGGAGCCCTAAAACAGCTGTCTCCATGAGCCCTACATTCTTATCTTTACTCCAGTACTTAGTGTGAGGTCTCCTGCAGGGACCAATGGCTGAGGTCTTTGTAACAGATTAAATTGGACCTGACTACCACATTCTCTCAGCATCCCTCAGTCCCTGCCTGTCATAGAGTATGGCTGGCATATCTACCCTAAACTTCTCCAGCTCCGGAGTTGGGGTGCCCTTCCCCCCAGCTGTCCTATATATTCATATAATTTTAGTTACATGGTCTCTTTTTGGTCTACCCTTTACTCTCCTGGCCTCTTAGTCTGGCTCTCCCCTCTCCTTTCCCCCATCTCTTCACATGGCTCAGGGTCATGTTCACTCTGGACTCTCCCAGATGTCCCTGCCTTTGACTATGTTCTCCCTTTTACCTACAATAAACCTTTCCTCTACCATACCTAGGAGTAGTCATGCCCACCTGCCTTTCTTTATTTCTCTCTCGCTCCCTCTCTTCTTTCCTTCCTTCCTTCCTTCTTTTTTCCTTCCTTCCGTTCTTTCCTTTCTTTCATTCAGTTAGTAAGGGGATGTCAAGGCTGCTGGTGAAATGACACAAGAGACTTCAAACTGTTGAGCTTCCAACAAATGCTATATTACTCTAGCATTTCCATGTGGTTCCCCCCAAAGGGTGAGAGACAAACCCAAAGCTTGCTACAGCCCCTGCTCTGTGTTGTATAAAAACCTCATGTTCTGCCTGCACCCAGAGCTGACCCTGTGCTACAGTTCTCTACACCCAGACCCCGCTGGGAGAGAACTGGTCCCCCAGAAGTGCTGAAACACCTGAGAGCACAAGTAAGACCACCGCTTCTGATCTGTGAGTCCCGCCCAGAGCCCTCAAGACACAGAAACAGGAGTAGTCCTGGACAGGATCCTTCTGGTTTCTGTCTGTGCCCGGTGCTGACCCTGTGCCACAGCTATCTCTACCCAGACCCTGCTGAGAAAGAACTGGTCCCCCAGTAGTGTTGACATACAGGCTTACAGGAGGGTCAAGACACTGTCATAATCAATAAGACCAGCAACGCCAGAGATATGCAGATGGCGAGAGGCAAGTCCAAGTACCTAAGCAAAAGAAACCAAGGCCATGAGGCATCATCAGAACCCAGTTCCCCCTTCACAGCAAGTCCTGGATACCCCAACACATGGGAAAAGCAAGACTCTGATTTAAAATCACAACTCATGATGATGTTAGACGACTTTAAGAAGGCCATAAATAACATAAATAAGTCCCTTAAAGAAATACAGGACAACACAGGTAAACAGGTAGAAGCCCTCAGAGAATTGCAGGAAAACGAATAAATAGGTGAAGGAATTGAACAAAGCCATCCAGGTTCTAAAAATGGAAATAGAAACAATAAAGAAATCACAAAGGGAGAACCCTGGAGAAAGAAAACCTGGGAAAGAGATCATAGATGCAAGCATCACCAACAGAACACAAGAGATAGAAGAAAATCTCAGGGGCAGAAGATACCATAGAAAACATTGACACAACAGTCAAAAAAATGCAAAATGCAAAAAGCTCCAGGAAATCCAGGTCACAATGAGAACATCTAGCTGAGGATAATAGAAGAGAGGGAAGATTCCCAACTTAAAGGGCCAGTAAATGTCTTCAACAAAATTATAGCAGAAAACTTCCCTAACCTAAAGAAAGATATGTCCATAAACATATAAGAAGCCTACAGAACTCTGAATAGATGGGACCAGAAAAGAAACTCCTCATGTCACATAATAGTCAAAACAGCAAATGCACAAAACAAAGAAAGAATATTAAAAGCAGTAAGGGAAAAAGGTCAAATAACATACAAAGGCAGCCCTAACAAAATCACACCAGATTTCTCAACAGAGACTATGAAAGCTAGAAGATTCTAGGCAGATGTCATACAGATCCTAAGAAACTATAAATGCCAGCCCAGGGTACTATATCCAACAAAACTCTCAATTAACATAGATGGAGAAACCAAGATATTCTATTACAAAACCAAATTTACACAATATCTTTCCACAAACCAAGCCTACACCCTAGAAATAGCAAAAAAAAAAAAAAAAAAAGTAATCTTCTTTCAACTAACCCAAAAGAAGACAGCCACACAAACATAATTCCACCTCTAACAAGAAAAAATAATAGGAAACAACAATCACTAGTCCCTAATATCTCTCAAAATAAATGGACTCAATTCCCCAATGAAAAGACACAGACTAACAGACTGGCTAAGTAAGGAGGACCCAACATTTTGCTGCATATAAGAAACATACTTCAGAGACAAAGACAGATACTACCTCAGAGTAAAAGGCTAGAAAACAATTTTCCAAGCAAATGTTCCCAAGAAACAAGCTAGAGTAGCCATTCTAGTATGGAATAAAATCAACTTTCAACTAAGTTGTTGGAATATTCTAGTATGGAATAAAATCAACTTTCAACTAAGTCCTTATCAAAAAAGATAAGGAAGAATACTTCATACTCCTTAAAGGAAAAATCCACAATGGTGAAATCTCAATTCTGAATATTTATGCTCCAAATGCAAAGGCACCTACATTCATAAAAGAAACCATACTGAAGCTCAAACCACACATTGCACCTCATACAATAATAGTGGAAGACTTCAACACCCCACTCTTATCAATGGACAGATCATGGAAACAGAAACTAAAAAGAGACAGTGAAACTAACAGAAGTTATGAACCAAATGTATGTATATATATATATATATATATATATATATATATATATATATATATATATATCATTTCATCCTAAAACAAGCAAACAAACAAACCAAAAAACAAATACCTTCTTCTCAGCACCTCTGATCTTCAATAATAACAAAAACGACAGAAAGTCCACATACACATGGAAGCTGAACAAATGCTCTACTCAATGATAACTTGGTCAAGGAAGAAATAAGAAAGTAATTAAAGACTTTTTAGAATTTTGTGAAAATGAAGGCACAACTTACCCAAACTTATGGGATACAATGAAAGCAGTGATAAGAGGAAAACTTTTTCTGAGTGCCTCCAAAAAGAAACTGGAGAGAGCATACACTAGCAGCTTGACAGTTCATCTCAAAGCTCTAGAACACAAACAAGCAAATTGGGGCTGGAGAGATGGCTCAGTGGTTAAGAGCCCTGACTGCTCTTCCAGCAGGTCCTGAGTTCAAATCCCAGCAACCACATGGTGACTCACAACCATCTGTAATGAGATCCAATGTCTTCTTCTGGTGTGTCTGAAGACAGCTATAGATAATAAATAAATAATTTTTTTTTTAAAAAAAGAAGCAAATGCACCCAAGAGGAGTAGATGGCAGAAAATAATCAAACTCCAGGCTGAAATCAACCAAGTAGAAACAAACAAAAACCTATACAAAGAATCAACAAAACCAGGAGTTCTTTGAGAAAATCAACAAGATAGATAAACCCTTAGCTAGACTAACCAGAGGGCACAGCGACAGTATTCAAATTAAAAAATCAGAAATGAAAGGGAGACATAACAGAAACCGAGGAAATTTAAAGAATCATCAGATCCTACTACAAAAGCCTATTCTCAACAAAACTGGAAAATCTGGATGAAATGGACAATTTTCTATACAGATATCAGGTACCAAAGTTAAATCAGGATCAGATAAAGACTCTAAACAGGGCTGGAGAGATGGCTCAGTGGTTAAGAGCACTGACTGCTCTTCCAGAGGTCCTGAATTCAACTCCCAGCAACCACATGGTGGCTCACAACCATCTGTAATGGGATCTGATGACCTCTTCTGGTGTGTCTGAAAACAGCTACAGTATACTTACATAAAATAAATAAATAAATCTTAAAAAAAGAGACTCTAAACAGTCCCATAACCCCTAAAGAAATAGAAGCAGTCATCAAAAGTCTCCCAACCAAGAAAAGCCCAGGACCAGATGGATTTAGTGCAGAATCCTATCAGACCTTCATAGAAGACCTAATACCACAAAATAGAAACATGGAACCACAATTACACTCATACCTAAACTACACAAAAATCCAACAAACTTTAGACTAATTTCCCTTATGAATATTGATGCAAAAATACTCAATAAAATTCTCACAACCAGAATCCAAGAACACATAAAAATGATCATCCATCATGATCAAGTAGGCTTTATCTCAGGGATGTATGAGTGGTTCAATATATGGAAATCCACCAACTTAATCCACTATAGAAAAAATTCAAAGAAAAAAAAAAACCCCACATGATTTTCTCATTAGATGCTGAGAAAGCATTTGACAAAATTCAACACCCCTTTATGTTAAAAGTCTTGGAAGATCGGGAATTCAAGGCCCATACCTAAACATAGTAAAAGCAATATATAGCAAAGCCAGTGTCAAACTAAATAGAGAGAGACTTGAAGCAATTCCACTAAAATCAGGCACTAGACAAGGATGCCCACTCTCTCCCAACCTATTCAATATAGTACTTCAAGTCCTAGCCAGAATAATTAGACAACAAAAGGAGGTCAAGGGGACACAAATTGGAAAGGAAGAGGTAAAAATATCACTATTTGCAGATGATATGATAGTATACTTAAATGACCCCAAAAATTCCACCAGAGAACTCCTAAACCTGATAAACAACTTCAGCAAAGTGGCTGGATATAAAATTAGCTCAAACAAATCAGTAGCTTTCTTCTACTCAAAGGATAAACAGGCTGAGAAAGAAATTAGAGAAATGACACCCTTCACAATAGTCACAAAAGTGGAAAAAAGATAGCATTTTTAACAAATGGTGCTGATTCAAACTGGTGGTCATCATGTAGAAGAATGCAAATTGATTCATACTTATCTCCCTGTACAAAGCTCAAGTCCAAATGGGTCAAGGATCTCCACATAAAACCAGATATACTCAAACTGATAGAAGAGAAAGTGGGGAAGAGCCTTGAACACATTGGCACTGGGAAAATATCCTGAACAGAACACCAATGGCTTATGCTATAAGATCAAGAAACGACAAATGGGACCTCATAAAATTGCAAAGCTTCTGTAAGGCAAAGGACACTGTCATTAGGACAAAATGGCAACCAACAGATTGGGAAAAGATCTTTACCAATCCTACATCCAATATATACAAAAATATCCAATATATACAAAAACTCAAATATTTAGACTCCAGAGAATCAAATAACCCTATTAAAAATGGGGTACAGAGCTAAACAAAGAATTCTTAACTGAGGAATATCAAATGGCTGAGAAGCACCTAAAGAAATGTTCATCATTCTTAGTCATCAGAGAAAAGCAAATCAAAACAACCCTGAGATTTCACCTCGAAACAGTCAGAATGACTAAGATCAAAAACTCAGGTGACAGCAGACACTGGCAAGAATGTGGAGAAAGAGCAACACTCCTCCACTGTTGGTAGGGTTGTAAGCTGGTACAACCACTCTGGAAATCAGTCTGGTAGTTCCTCAGAAAATTGGACATAGTATTACCTGAGGACCCGGCTATACCACTCCTGGGCACATACTCAAAAGATGCTCCAACATACAACAAGGGCACATGGTCCATTATGTTCATAACAGTCTTTTCTAGAATAGCCAAGAGCTGGAAAGAACCCAAATGTCCTTCAAACAGAGGAATGGATACAGAAAATGTGGTACATTTACACAATGGAGTACTACTCAGCTCTTAAAAACAGTGAGTTCTTGAAATTCTTAGGCAAATAGATTGATGTAGAAAATATCATCCTGAGTGAGGTAACCCAATTGCAAAAATGCACCCACGGTATCCACTCACTGGTAAGTGGATATTATCCCAAAAGCCTGGAATACCCAAGATACAATTCACAGATCACATGAAGTTCAAGAAGAAAAACGATCAAAATGTGAATGTTTCAGTTCTTCTTAGAAGGGGGAACAAAAATATTCTCAGGAGGAAATATGGAGACAAGTCTTGGAGCAGAGACTGAAGCAAAGGCCATCCAAAGATGGCCCCAACTGGGTATCTAGCCCATACTCAGCCACCAAACCCAAACGATATTGAGGAACCAAGAAGTGCATGCTGACAGGAGCCTGATATAGCTGTCTCTGAGAGGCTCTGCCAGAGCATAACAAATACAGAGGCGGATGCTCACAGACTGGACTGAGAATGGGGTCCTTAATGGAGGAATTAGAGAAAAAAATGAAGGAGTTGAAGGGGTTTGCAACCCCATAAGAACAACAATACCAACCAACCAGAGCTCCCAGGCATTTAACCACTATCCAAAGAGTACACATGGACAGACCCATGGCTCCTCTGCACATGTAGCAGAGGATGATGTTGGGCATCAATGGGAGAAGCCCTTGGTGTTGCCAAGGCTTGATGCTGCAGTGCAGGGGAATGTCAGGGTGGGGAGGGAGGAGGGGGTGGGTGGGTGAACACCATCATAGAAGAAGGGGGAGGGGTGATAGGATAGGAGATATTGAGGGGAATCCGGGAAAGGGGATACGTTCAAAATGTAAGTTAAAAAACAAAACAAACAAACAAAACACCCCTCATGTTTTATACCAAGTCCTAGCTTAGTAGAGAAAATGTTCCTGGGTTTGTGCTGTGCATGTAGATCAGAGTTAGAATACTTACACTGGGTACCCAAGGCCCTGGGTTTGATCCTTAGAGCTACAAGATAGATAACATTCCAGGTAAATATCTGCATATCTGTTTCTAGGAAAATATGTAAATAGACCTAAAAATCACTAGTCCAGAACCCACAAGGACTGGGCAGGCTGAAAGGAAGGGACCTTAGAGTCACAGCAGACCTTGGAGGATATTGCCCACACTGGAAGAGGGAGGCTAGTGACCCCAGCACAAGAACCCCATTAGCTCTGCCTCAAGATCTCTCAGGAGAAATGCATCCTAGAATTACCCCCAGACTCACCCTTCCTGCCCTAGAGAAGGTCATCAAGAAATAGTGGCTGAAGACGAACTCACCCCTTCTCCATAGAGAGGCAACTTGAAGGACTTCTTTCATGTGGTAAAAATATAAAGCAGTGGGCTATGTCTGTGCACATCTGTAATCCTGGGCTTAAGTGTCTGAGGCAGGAGGGATATTAATAGAAGCCTGAGCTATATAGTAAGATTGTATTTCAAACAAAACCAGAAAGGTAGGGGCTGGAGAGATAACTCACAATTAAAGAGCACTGGCTGCTCTTTCAGAGGACATGGGTTTGAGTCCCAGTACCTACATGATGGCCCACCGTCCTCTATAACTCCAGTATCAGGAGGTTTGATGCCCTCTTCTGGTCTCTGTGGGTACCAGGCATGTAAGAGGCGCACAGACAGACATGCAGGCAAAGCACCCATACAGGACACCCTGGAACCCACATAAAAGTGGAAAGAGATAACCAAACCTTCCACACTGTTCTCTGGCCTCCACACATATACCATGGTCCACGTGCACCCCGACATCTCTCTTTCTCATACACTCACACACACAATAATAATAATAATAATAATAATAATAATAATAATAATAATAACAATAATAATAATAATAATAAAGTAAAAGAGCAGAAATCACAGGTATACCTATGGTTCCAAATACGACATATTTTTTTATTTGGCAAAGATGATCTCACATCTCTAATTATTCTTTCTTCCTCTTTGCTCAGTTCCCAAGCATGGCCAAGATTCTATCCTGGGGTCTCTGTCTACACCTCGTTTGCTACAGCCACAAGATTCAAATGACTTGGACTGGAGAGATGGCTCAGTGGTTAAGAGCACTGATTGCCCTTCCAGAGGTCCTGAGTTCAATTCCTATAAACCACATGGAGGCTCACAACCATCTGTAATGGGATCTCATGCCCTCTTCTGGTGTGTCTGAAGACAGCTACAGTGTACTCATATACATAAAATAAATAATTTAAAAAGAAGATTCAAATGTCTCCATGCTAAGGATGCTTACTGTCCTCCAGAAGTCCAGACAGGCGTATGAAGCTGTTCCACAGATGAAGTGTCCCTTGGACCACTGACAGTGTGATCTGAACTTGGAGTTTTCTCTATCTGCCTTTCTCTGCCCAGCAACTCGCTGTACATCCTAGTCCTTCCTTCTCTGCTGTCCACCAGTTGTGTTCAGAACTTGGCCCCAGGGCTCAGTATAGAGTTTGATGGTGTAGCACATCCTTTAGCAGTGACAAGAGATGCTGAAAACCATCCTGACCCAATGGTGGCCCGGTGGCACTCAGAACTTGTGAAGCTGTGAAAGCCTTTGACTAGCACCAAGCGCATCCTTGTGTGCTTGCATGTGAGCAAATGACATCCTCAGCTCTAAGGGGACAGTGCTTCTCTGTTGTCGTTTGGATTGCTGAAGACCTGCAGATGAAGGCTTGGTCTTCTGGGTACTGTCATGGCTGCTTTAAACTATCAGGGGGAGGGCTCTGAGAGAAACCCTTAGGTCACTGGAGGCATGTTGTTGAAGGGAGTGTGCTGCTTCCCCTCTGTCCTCTTTCCTGGCTTATGACATCAATGGCATGCCCAGCCCTACTCCAGTCTTTGCTGCCCAGGACTCCATAACTAGATCATAGACTAGAACACCCCAAAGGGAGAGCCAGAACAACCCTTTTCTCTTTATAATTACCTTAAGCATGTCATTGTACGGATGGATATGGTCCTTTCTTCCTCCGCTCAGAAAGATCCTGTCCACACTACCCATGACACATCAGGGAGTCTTTCTGCTTAGCTCCGCCCTCATCCAAACCCCTCCCCCCCTCAACCATTCTGCACCATCTCCCTGACTAAAGCCAGAAACATTTTATTTATTTACTGTTTACTTATTTAGAGACAAATTCTTTCTATGTAGCCCAGGCTGACCTTGAACTCAATCATCCTGTCTCTCCATCCCCCATCCCAAGTGCTAGGATTGTGGGGGAACACTGCCTTTACACCTGGCTGAGAAGTCTCCCTCTCCTTTTTTCTCCTTTTCTTCCTTCTTCTCTTCCCTTTATGTGAATGGGTGTTTTGCCTGCATATATGTGCACCACATGCATACAGTGCCTGAGGAGGATAGAAGAGGGTGTCCGGTACCCTAGAATTGGATTTACAGACAGTTGTTAGCCACCATATGGAGGCTAGCAATTGAACCCAGGTCCTCTGGAAGTGCAGCCAGTGATCCTAACCATTGGGCCATCTCTTCAGCTTGGGAAGTGCTCTCTTACCATGAGTTTCCTAGAAACATAGTGAGTTCTCAATCCCTGGAGGTATTTAAACATACAGCGACAGGTATGTCACAGAAGTGATCCAAGCCTTGGGGGGAGGTCGATTTAGATGTACCGAAGGGATTCTGTAATCTGGAGTCCTTTGTCACAGTGACATGGACAAACATCAGGATACAGATCTTAATCCATACTTGACCCAGACCCGACTCCCAGCCAAGCCAGTTCCTTTGCCTGGCTACACGCTAGTCTGGCCATCTAAGAATCTCCTGGAGAGCTGCCAAAGGCAAATCTCCAGTCAGGCCAAGTGCGCTGACTCCAGAACCTTGCTCCCCTGGCCACAAGGCTCCAAACAGCTGGGTGCTTTGAGACACACAGGAGGACCAAGGCTGAGACCTACATCCCTCCTAATCCTCGATACGTCAGCTGGGGTCTGTTTTCTGCTCCATAGTAATCACCCATGGTCCTTTCTGGTCATGCTTTTGGAGGATGTAAAATCAAAGGCCCAGACAGGGAAGGGACCTTTCCAAGTTACGCCAGCAGATCCTTGTCCTCAATCTCCATCTTTCCTTTGCCAGTATCTCACCGCTCCGTTTCTGCCTCCTTACTTTTCTGGCAGAATACGGTCCTGAACAAATGTCTTGGGCAGTGGTAAGGCCCAAATGTGTTTCTAAGAAGGGAAAGGAGGTCACTTGTCCACTTACCACATTGATGAACACCATGGTGGCTGGCCTCATTCTTGAGGAGACTGGGATGGAGATGAAGCGGCCAAGAGTGATGAAACCCCAGAAGAGGCTAGGGAGGTAACCAGCTGATTTGTGTCCAATAGACAGCGGCTTCTCCACAGCATAGCTGTACACAAAGGCCGAATAAGCCCCCTGTGGAGAGTGGAGAGAGCAAGCCTCACTCAGAACTCTAACCCCTCTGGGACAGGAGTGCGGAGGGCTGCAGAGGCCAACTGCTCCTCTCACTAGTGACTCAGACCCAGATGCCCCAGGAGCTAAGATCATATGGTACATTCACTCCCAAGCTGAGGACAGAATGGGTGCCACAGTGGCAGCTGGGATGTCACTGGTCCCCATGGGGATCCCCACAGGGCCTGTGCAGACAGGCATGGCTAGAAGGAATGGGGAATAACCTCTTATTTCACAGATGAAGGAAAGAGAGGAGAAAGGTCCATATTCACCCTTGAGGGGAGCAGGTGAACCAGGTCTGTTGTGAGCTGGGGTGTGGCCTTCTCTTAGGAGTGTCCCTCTTTCAGTGGCCAGCCACTTGGCCATGCAAAGACTGCCCCTAAGTTAGAAGACTTTGGCAAAGGACACTAAATAGAGTAACAAAGGTCACCCATTGAAAGGACACCTGGCCTGGAGTGTGGCTTGTTTATGACATTAGCTTTCGAAGCCCCATTGTTTCCCCATGCCAAGAAGCTGAGTGCCCCAGAGTTCATATAGTGTGGTCTCTCACAGGGCAACAGGGCTGGGAGCTTTCAAAGATGTGGGTCACAGCGGGATATGGTGCATTTGGTAGAAGGATGAAGAGTTTAAAGCCAAACAGAGCAAAGCAACCATAACTGAAAAGACTTGGTTGGTACAGATTCAGGAATAAGACAACAGACAGACCCCTTTCCAGAATTAACAAAATAAAACCAATGGTAAGAACAGATGAGTCCCGTGTCCTAGGGCTGTGAGCCCCGTGGGAGACGGGCAGGACACTGGTTCATTGCACTGCAGGAGGTCCTAAGGACTTCCACGTGCTTTCTCTCTCCTTGCCATTTCAGACTTGGGTGACAGGGTAGAGGCCTCTCCGTAGAGCATGCCTTCGGAGGAAGGCTCACCATCATCCCGTCTGTCATGAACAGGACCAGAGCGGCTGTGATATGGATGGCGAAGAAGGAGCATGGGGCTCCCCGGAAGTTCTTCCTCTGGCAGCAGCTGAACAGGTCCTCCTGCCCTGAAGGAGGCACAGAAGGGCAGGGCCGAATCAACTTCTGCTCCATGCCTTCTGCTCACCCAGTCAGGACAGGCCTGGCAGGCAGGGGCTGCATACTACCTTCACCTCCTCTAGCTCTCAGGCGCCTGTGAGGAGCAGCCACTGTTCTTTGCCCACTCCAGGCAGAACCAAAGATCACAGAGATCAAGTGACACCCCCTCCCCCTTAAAGGTAACCCAGGAAAGAGTGGATAGAATGGAGGCTTCCGGCTTTTTTCATTCTTTTAGTCTGTTCCGTCACTTACCTCAGAGACTGCCAGGACCAAAGATTGCTTCCGAACACAAGCCCTGGGATCTAGGGTCGTCCTCTGGGTGTGGGGGTCACTAAGGCAGCCAGACCGGATTACAAGGACACGCACCTGGGTGTGGCTGAAACTTGGGGGCAAGTGAGGAGGTATCTTCCTTTTCCACAGGCCGGGTCTCCAGGGCAAGCTCGTCTGCAGACAGGAGCAGCGGCTTCCTCTGGGCGCAGGTCAGCAGCCTCTCTTTGGACAGCAGGAACAGAACAGCCAGAGGCACTGGGAGCTGAGGGCAGTAGAGGGTCAGGAGGGCCTGGCCTAGTACGTGTCCCATGCTGCAGGCTCATAGTTCCGAAGAGCCTTTGACACTGCTGGTCCCCGCTACACCCATTCCCCCACAAGAGATAGGGAAGCCTTCCAAAGCTGCACTGTCTTCTGCTGCTCGGGCCAGGTACTAGGTGACTGGCTGCTCACATTCTTGTTCTCAACACTGCTGTAACACAGTGCCTCTTGTTTTTGTCTGTCACAGCTCTATATAATGTTATGGGGGTAGGGGGAGTCTGGAAAGATGGCACAGTGGCTGGAGAGACGGTTCAGGGGTTAAGAGCACTGACTGCTCTTCCAGAGGTCCTGAGTTCAAATCCCAGCAACCACATGGTGGCTCACAACCACCTGGAATGAAATCCGATGCCCTCTTCTGGTGTGTCTGAAGAGCTACAGTGTACTCATACACAAAATAATCTTAAAAGAAAGAAAGAAAAATGGCTCAGCAGTTAAGGGCACTTGCTACCATTGCAGAGGATCTGGATTTAGTTTCCAGTACCCACATGGTGCTTCACAACTGTCTGTAATTCTAGTTCTGGAGGATCCAACACCCTTTTCCAGCCTACATGGTCACCACACATACACAGGGTACATTGATATGCAAACAAAACACTCAGACATCTCATACAATTTTTGAAAATACAATCAGGAGGCAAGAGGTGTGGCTCAGTGGATATCACCTACCAAGTACAGGGCCCTGAATCATGTCTCCAATACTACCAAGGGGTGGGGAGAAAGGGACTGAAAAGATTTTAATCGCATTTTCCAGATAGGGCAAATGGGGCCCCATGTTTTTAGGCAGCATCACACTGTTGGAAAGGGAAGAGACCTGGGAGGTGAACCAGGCACTCAGGAGAACGCAGGGTCCTCACCACACAGGTAGCACTGACGTCTGTTCTGGCCTGCATGTTCCTACCTCTGAGCTGCTGAAGTAATGACACATCCTTGGAGGGTACTGACTGAGCTCCGTTAGGAGATCGAGGACTAAGCTAGAAAACACAGGCACTGGTTAGTACCTATTCCCCTCCCCCTGCCCAGCTCCCGGCTCTCCACACTGAGTCAGTCAGTCCCAACAGTACTCCCTAGACCAATAGGAGACTCCTCCCACTTCGGAGGTTGCCTGGAGAAGCAGCCACTGCCTCCCTCGGGTATCCCTGCCCAGGTCTCACCACCTCCACTGCCAGGAAGCTCCTTATCAAGTCGAACTGCTGTCCTTCCTGCTTGTAACCTGCCTCCTTTGCTTAAGAAGGAGCAGAAGACCAGTGAGCCACCAGAAAGTTCCGGAAGTACTCAAGTGTAGCCATAAATGGGCCAGGCAGGAATGGAAGCCAAGCAGATACCTAACCTGGCAGTGCACTGCTCTTAGGGAACCCCTGGGAACCCCTAAGAAAAGTGCTCCCCCCAGCCTGATAGCAGAAAGTCAACCAACCCCACACTGACATCTCTCTGTGGTGAGCATAGGAGAGCGCCCTTCCCACATGGAAAGCCAGTCAAGGTCACGGTTAGGTACAGTGCCACATACCTGGAGTCTCAGCTACTCAAAAGACAAAAGCATAAGATCAGCCTGAGGAACACAGTGTGGCCCCATCTCACAGTTTACAGCCACTGAGACAAATTCAAAGGGCCCGTGGTAGCTGTAATGCCACACATGGACTCCTGTATGGCAAGAGACCTGTGTCTCTTTACTGGGGGAGTCTAAGTTGTTGGCGAAGACTCAGCCCTTCCTCTAGTAACTGGGGGAACGGGAAGTAAGTACACATAGAGGCTTCAGCTACAGAAAGCCTGAGGGAAGGCGAAGGGGAAGAAGCTAGACTGGAGGTCTGGCCCTTTTCAGGGAGGCGGGTGAAGGGAAAGGCTTCACAACAGGTGGGCTGGCATGCTGGCAGGAGCACCCAGCTTTTATAGGAATCCCATTCAGGGACACCTGTGTCACTCTGAAAGCCAGCCAGTGGCAGGTAGGTTTGTATGTGTGTGACCATGAGGAAGTGAGTACACTCACTGCTGTGTTCCTTCAATGGGCTACTTATGTTCGGGCACAAACAAATAGGGCAAGTCCCTCATAGCAAGCAGTCTGTACCTTCGTGGGGAGAACAGCCCCTGGGCCTGTGCAGGGCTTCCTGCATGTGGAGCCCTAGCATTAAAGCTGTTCAGCTTCCCTTAGCAAGAACTCCACAGAGGACACAGGTTCAAAGCTGCCTCGATCCAAAATGGTGATCACCGCCATGAAAGGGCCAGAGGAAAAAGAAAGCAAAATCTTGCTGAGGGTCCCACTGTTTTCCCAGCCCAGGGAAAGGGAATATATTTAGGAACAGGCAGGGCTGTGGGGCTGGAGGTAGAGGGCCTATGATGAGACTTGGCCTCTCTCTCCATCCCTATCAGGACCTTAGGGAGGTGTGCAACCCTCAGCATGCCCGGGACAACTACAGAGGGGGCTTAGGGTCCTTTCAGTACTGTATGTATCATTTTGAGACACCACAGTAGCCAACTGCCTCTAGAGGACTAGGTAGGCCTATTGCAGAGAGGCCCTGGGCCAAAGTAACAAGCTCTACACAGCCCCTCTGTCCCATAGCTAGGCTGCTAGCCACCTGCAATATCCTCACTTCCAGCCCCTGATGGGCCAAAGCCAAGAGGAGGTTCAGATGGTCTGAGCTTTTACTTCCAAACCTGGTGGCTAGGGGGTACCCAGACTCCCCTCTGCTTCACCTAGGTTAACATGGGATTCTCTTGAGTTACAGAGGCCCTGGAGGTTTCTAGGTAGAAGCTAGAGTCAATGCTGACAAGGGGGGCCTGAGGGTCTAAATTGGTCAGAGCCAGTGGTCTCTGTGCTGTTTAGCTTCTTGTTGACTTGACACAAACTGGTGTCACCTGGAAACAGAGAACCCAAACTAACATAATGCCCCCGTGAGACTGGCCTGAGGGCGTGTCTGTAGGGCACTTTCTGGATTGATGGTTAGTGTGAGTAGTGTCACCCACAAGTAGTGGATGTAGACCACAGGTAGAACAGGTAGTCCGGGCTATTTAAGAAAGCAAGCTAGATAAGCCACAGGGATCGAGGTGGTTAGTGATGGCTCCTGGCCTTGGTTCCTGCCCTGGCTTCCCTCAGTGATGGATTCTAAAGTGCAAGCTGGAATAAACCTTTTCTCCCCCAAGTTGTTTTGAGTGAGTGTTTTATCATAGTTACAGCCCCAAACTAGGACAGTCTCTCTGCCCTTTCTACCAGAGCTGACAGGCTTATCCTTCCAAGGAAGCAGGAACCCAAGGAGCAGGGTTCACTCTTGAGCCCACTCATCCCCATCAGCAATGAAGGATACCAGAGAAGAAGCCGCTACCTGCCTTGGCTTCTTGGCCATGGAGGAAAGGGTCTGTTTTTCCACAAGGCCTCAGAGAACTTGGAAGCTGACTCTGGTTTTCACTGTGTAAATATGGCTACCGCCTTTGTTTCTTGAGAAGTGCCAACACAGAGTCATGGTGAGAGACTTTTGAGATGATCCCTACGGGCCATTTCTCCCTCCTGCCTGCACACAGTGGACCCTGGCATATTCCTTGGGTCTAAAGATTCTGTGCTATTGAGAAGAACTGTGTGGCACGAACTACCCCTTCCCCAGCTCCCTGCCCCACCTGCAACCAATGAGACTCACATTGATGAGAGCCATGATCCAGAAGGCATAGGACACGTGGTTCTCGATCACATCCTTGGGTGGCGGCCTGGGGATCGTCTGGTTTATCCAAGGCTGGGCTGCTGTGGGATGTTGGCTTGGGACCCGGGATACATGGCTTCTGGGGGTGGCATTGGCTGTGTTATTAGCAGGAAAGCAGTTGGCCTCTGACAGGAAGGGATCGGCGATCAGGGGGCTCAGTAGAGCACCAAGGCCCACGAAGAAATGAAGGACCTGGGGGGGGGGGTGAACACCATTCAGCCTGACTCAGGACTTGCATCCAGAGGGTACCACCTCCCCTCACCTTCACCTTATGTTCCATCCAGGGGTCCCCTCCCTGGGCCTAGAGTTAGGAAGAATACTCGGGAAGCAGGAGAAAAAGAAAGAATGCCAAGGAAAGCTCTCTCTCACCACCCTTGATGCCTGGGATAACCGAAATAATCGTGATCACCCCTGCCCTTTATTTCCCCAACCTCAGTTCCCACTGATGCTGTCTCCCATCATGGTGGTCAGTTTCATCATCTTGATTGGATTAAGAAACACCTAGGGCACCAAGAAAGCACCTCTCTGGGTGTGTCTGTAAGGGCATTTCTATAGAAGCTTAACCAATGAGGGAAGACCCAGCTGGACTATGGGTGGTACCATCCTATCAGCTGAGGTCTAAGACTGAGTTAAAAAAGAAAAAATAAAAATAAACCCCCCCCCCAAAAAAAACAAAAACAAAAACAAAAACAAACCCAAAAAACTAACAGCCAGGCAAACCTTGGCATTCCTCTATTTCCTGGTAGGTGCCCAGGACTGAGCCATCCATGTCACCATTCCTTCCCCATCATTATGGACTGCATTTCCCTGAATTCCAAGCCAAAATAAACTCTCCTCCGTTAACTCGCTTTGTGAAGCACCTGGTAACATACACTACATGACTAGAAGGAAAGAGAAGAAGCAAAAGATGGGAGGACAGACAGCCCACAGCCCCACTGTCTTTCCTGGTTAGGGAACTTTGTTAACACCGGGGTTCCTGGGAGAGGCGACACAGGCAGAGATCACCCCTGGAGAGATGAGGAAACCCAAACCCAGGCATTGAGTTACTGATAGTGTACAGCCCAGCTAGTAAGTGATCAGGACAGGCTGGGGAGGGCCTGGGGAGCTCCCTGCACTTGGCCCACTACCCAGCCTCCCGCTGTGCGGCTCACCTGAAGGAAGAAGGCTGAGTCCTTCTGGTATATCCTCACCAACTGCATGTTGGCCACGGTGTCGATGCAGCCCATGGCTAGGCCTGCCAGCGCTATGACCGAGGCCAATACCTTCACGTCATGGCAGAAGGGGATGACAGCAAATACCAGGGAGATGACCAGGGTAGAGGTGAAGAGAGCCCATAGCGACTGGGCCAGGCTGGGCAGGAAAGAGCTGGAGTTAGCAGAGGAGCCCAGAGCCTTCCTGGAAGGCCTCTCCTCCTTGCCATTGCTTTGCTCCCAGCAGAAGGGGAACTGACTGCTCATGAGCCGTGGGTTGTGGAGGAGTAGGCTCTGGTCCTAAGTACCGAGATGTCTTCTCACGGCTGCCATGAGTACACTAAATGTCATACTGGTGCTCACAGAGGCCAACTAGCCGGTTGTGTTGTTTGAAACCTTATTCTCTCTCTAAGCAATTGTATGCAATTATATTCCTGTCCCTCTTGGGAAGGCTATTTTGAGCACCTCAAGGGAACAGTGCCATCCATCTGCAAATAAAGGTTGGGGACCGAGGATGAGCCCAAGCCTGGAAGTTCTTAGCTGGGTAAGAGTAGGGCGTCAGGTAAGCCATATGTGCCCTTCACACAGGGACTGACAAGAGTTGTGCTCCCAGGCAAGACCAGGCTGCCAGGACCAAAGCCACAGCCCAGAATTTGTTTAATTTAGTGACTCCTCTTTAAGGATAGAAGTTGGGGGCTATTCTTGCTAAGACCAGTCTGAGCAGTTCCCAGTTTAGACTGACATCAGAACAGCCTTCCCCAGGCATGCCGAGGACTGTCCCCATGAGAGGTTGATATCAAGGTCCTGTTGGCAGGGAATCCTGCCTGATGCCAAGTGCTCAGAGAAATCTAAGACTAGAGGATGTAAGACTTTCATGTTTTAGGACCAGTCTACAGACTAACGTACTGT
Organism: Micromys minutus; assembly: GCF_963924665.1. Classification (NCBI taxonomy): domain Eukaryota; kingdom Metazoa; phylum Chordata; class Mammalia; order Rodentia; family Muridae; genus Micromys; species Micromys minutus. The sequence continues at coordinate 23,933,301 of NC_137975.1, forward strand.
GTCGGGGGCAGAATTGGGCAGCAAGAAGGTTCTGGAGGTTGTAGAAGAACATCTTCGGGTTATGGAAAGGGAGAGGTGGGGCAAGCAGACCTCTGATGTTCCAGAACACTGGAAGGGAAGGGGGGCAGTCCCCAGAGATGTAGCAGGCTGTCTTTTGTCAGCACTACTCTGATCTCCTTGGCACACTGCCATCCCAACTCCTGGTATCTGATTAAAGCCTTTATCAGAAGAGTTCTGTTGATAACAATAGTTATTTTTCTCATTCCCAGACCACTCTTTTGGGGGAGATTACTGCTCATGACCCCTGGCTGCTGTTACCTCTTGGAACCTGGGGGTAGACTTGCTTCAAGGCCTGGCTTATTAGGATGGAGGGCAAGCAGCTGCAATTTGGGTGGTCTGTTCACTGGAACAGACTTGCAAGGGAGGCTTGCAGCTCTCCCTTGGGTCCTGCTCTGACAGTTCCCAGCCTTACTGCCGAGCTGTCTTACTGCGGTGCTTGCTTGTATTTCTGCTTCCTGCTTTGTGGCACCACGTTTGATTTGCCCCTTCCTCTGGACCCAGGATAGAAGGGATACTGGTGAAAATGGTAGGCCTCTCTTTTCAACTCCCTCTGTCTCCTCCCCCAGCTACTTCCCTAGTATAAGACAGATAGGCAACCTCTTGAGGACCAAACTCAGGGATGGTGCAAGGTACTTTTCTGTGTACCTTCAGCAACCCACTACCACCACCTCCCTCTCTGAGTCAAGCATAAAGGCTCTCTGGGGCACTAATACATTACATAACCCATTATCCACAGAAGAAACCAAACAACTGAGCCAGAGGTGGGAGAGAAGCTCAGTGGGAGACTGTGTGCCTTGCGTGTGTCTAGCGGGCACTCTGGGGCTGGGGACTGTGTGAAAGTGGTTCAATGTCAAACTCAGGCTTCAAGCAAAATCCTGAGGGATGGGACCTAAGATCGGTGAATGTGTGACAGGAAGAAACCACGGGAGGTAGGGGAAGGGAAGGACAGGTAATGCCTGTGTTACTGTGTGCGTGGAAGCCACTGGAGTTTGTTCGGTGCCATAGACTCAGTATATCTGAGCATACTGTGTGGTGGACTTAAAGCTTGTGGCCATTTGACCCATGAGTGAACCCATGCTAGGAGGAAACAGACATGGAAAATCCCTTCCCAGTGTCTCCTGCCAGGACTTGGGCTATGACTGGAGTCTATCTAGGCTTGCAGCTCGAGGCTGGAAGGCTGACCCCACATTTGTTCTGGGTTCTTGGGCCAAAAAGTAGGCCAGCAGCTCACTCTTCCAGGTGCTGCAGGGCTGGGGGTGGACTTTCCAGAAATCCTTCAGCACTAAAGCATATCCATTGCCTATAGTAAATGGCTGAAGTACTAGCCCCTTCCAGGAACATGGGTCACACTAAGGATTACAGAGTAATCTCGTTAAAATGGCTTGACATCAAGGATGCGGTGGAGTGTGAGGTCAAAATGCTGGGTTCAAGGCTCAGCTCTGCTACTGCCCGGTGGTGCGACCTATGGCAAGCCACCAGCCTTAGTCTTCTCCACTCTGACTGGGGATAGCCAGTCTTCCTTCCCAGGCAACTCCTCTCCAGTGCTCTTCCTTCCTAGCAGCCCTGGTGTCTTTAAAGTCAGTGCAGGATCCAGGATATGTACCAGCAAGAAGAGGACACAGACCAGTGCCAACTCCAGGCTTCTTCCCGCCTATCTGGGTTCCTGCTGCCATACGCTGAGAGTGATCCCTGGAGTGACCCAGGAATATACTAGGAACCGTCCTCCTTCCTGGTCCCACCCAGTGGCACAGCGTGAGCAGCAGGTAGGACCTGAGAAATCTTCTCGCTTTAAAGACCAGGAAACTGGGGTCTAGATGGAAAGGGAGTGGTATACAACTGCGCCCAGGGGAGGCAGAGAACTGTAGGGTGCCACTGGCCAGTCCTCCGCTGGAACTCAGATGTGAATTTGGGTCAGTTAGAGGCATCTCTTTCCTCCAAGGCTTAAGAAACTCGCCAGCAGGCCTGATAACTGGTCAAGTTACTGATTAATGACTTCACTCAGAGTTATAAATGTGAGCGCTGAGGAGGGACCCGCGTCCTCCCTCCGGCTGGCTGTGACTACGGTGGCACTGCCTGTTGAGCCACTTCAGCTGTGTGACCTTGAGAAGGCTGCTAACACCCTCTCAGCAACGGTTGCCAGGTACACATGTGACCACCTTGGGGTGTCCCTGCCTTGGGCACCTGTTCTTGGTTTCCTGGTACCGTGGAAAGAGGCAGGGCTGTATGGCTCCATACTGGCAGAGCCTGCTCCTGCCCTCTGCCACATGATGGGGAAGAATGCTGTTAAGCCCCAGCTCCACACTGCCTGGGTCTGGGATCCACACATTCTCCTCAGGAACCCCCTCTCCATGACAGGATGACAGGTCACCTTTCTCATGGAAAGGGCTGGAGGAGGGAACAGAGGAAGTCACAGTGGGCTACCTGTCAACCTCAAGAGGACAGAGAGCCTATGCTTCCAGGAGCTAGGATCAGTGAGCAATTTTCTTTCAGCCAATGGGGGTGGGGGCAAGGAAGGTTCCCTATAACTCAGTCACCTCAAGCCTCCACACCAAAGCTTAGGCCTGTTTATGGTCCCATGTTGAGGAGGCAGGTCTACTTGTTTGAGACTCAGGCTACAGCTGCACCTTCCTCAATGGCTCACTGGGTGCTGGGAATGTGAGAGTACCATACACCCAACCTTTAAGCCTGTCTGCCTAGAACACCTCTCCCCCACTTCCTGACATGCCTGACCTGTTCCTCAGGAGCCAGTTCCTAATGTCACCTCCCCAAAGTGACCTACCCAGAACACCTAGAGCAGCCATAACTCAGCTCTGGCCCTCTCTGTCCCTACCCTGTTTCACCATCACACACTGCTCCCCATTCTGGACCTTGTACAGAGTCCTTGTCCCTAAACCAACATTTGTTGAATGAATAAACTAATTCATGAGATGAGTTCTGAGATGTTTCCAATTAAAACTTTGATATGTGGTTTCTATACTATCAAATCCAACTACTTACGTATACAACTCAGTTTCCTTTTTCCTAATGTGAGTTGTGAGCCCATTACTGCAGTTTAAGTTTTGAGGCTTGTTTATTTGTTTTTGTGACATAGAGCCTCATTATATAGTCAAGGATTGTCTGGAACTCACAAGCCTCTTGCTTCAATAGCTCCCGTCATGCCACCCTACCAAGTATGGGTTCATGAGCATGTATTGCTGTGTCCAGCTTAAATTTAAAGTATTTCTGTCACCTCAGAGAGAAACCCTATATCCATCAGCAGCCACCCCTGTCTGCCTCTTCTTACTACTTACTACGAATCTTTTTTTTTTTTTTTTTTTTTTCCACTCCAGATCTTGTGTACTGAGCTGCTCATGTGAACAGTCCCATGCCCTGTGTGGTCTTTCATTACCGGCTGGTTCCTGCCCAGCACTTTGGCTGAATGAGACACCCTGTAAGAATGACTCCATAGGCTGCCTGTCCCTTTATTCATGCCACATTTTATTTACCTGGCCACCTGCTTATGAAAGTATACCTTCTTTCCACTTACTTATTATGAACAATGTTGCTGTGGACATCCATGAACACATTTTCGTGTGTGTGTGTGTGTGTGTGTGTGTGTGTGTGTGTGTGTACAAATGGTTTTACTTCCCTTGGGCATGTTCTGTAGAGTGCAAATTTCTGGGGACAAGTTCTCAGTTAGGCCAGGCTGGCCTCAAGCTCCTTATGTAGGGGAGGATAACTCTGAATTCTTGATCCTCCCATCTCTATCTCCCAAGGACTGGGATTACAGGCATACACCACTACGCCTGGTTTGAGATGTTTTTAAATAAGAACCTGTCTAGTGCTGAATTTCCTTTAGGACTCTGGCACATATAACATGTTTCTAACATGGTTCGTAGCATACTGAAAGATGGACAAGCTGATGAAGGGACAAACAGAGGCTGTCTAGAAATGAGGCCCATCAGAGCCCAGTCCGGGGAGGAGAACTGTCAGTCCTGTGTTCCGAGGACTGCAAGGGCCCAGTGCCTTGAGATGCAATGAGATTCACATGGACTTCAGAGCTGGCTGTGAGGAAGGGCTTGAAGACTGGGTTTGCTACAAAGGGCTGGCAGGGGAGGCATTCTTAGGTGAGTCCAAGCAGCAGGGGATTAGAAGATAAGGAATTCGACTTAAAAGACTAGATAAGGGTGGTGCCAATTAGCAAATGTTGACATCAAGAAGCCCAAAACCACTTAGTACAAGGGGAGAAGCTATGGGGAGGATGGAAGTCTTTGGAGAAGATCTCAAACCATGTATCTACCGATGTCCCTGAGATAAGGGGGTTTCCCAACAGCCCTGGGTGGCTAGACAGGTCCCACAAGACCAGGAAAAAAAACAAACAACAAAACCCCTAACCTTTTGTCTAAATACCCGTTACCTCTTTTGTAAACCAGAAGCCTAACCACCCTGCCAACCAAGTGGCTTTCTAAGTCTCTTCTCTAGATTTCCTCTTTGTGCTCAACAGGATTTTTTTAGAGGGAGGCTCTAGTTCAGGTTCTGACTGCTCTTCCTCCTGCTGGGCCTGCAGATGGCCTGCTTTAGAGATCAAGGTCTTTGTCTCTGCTAGGTGCAGGGAAGGAAGACTGGTGTTGCCCTGAGGATCTACTCCAATACCTGCCCCCATGGAGGTGTCTAGAAGGCTCTAGAGCTCTCAGATTAGGCTAAGCAGTAGATAGTGCTTAAGCAGAACTCCAAAGAAAGGCACTCTGGTGTGTCACTCCCACACCTTCTCTATCCAGCTGGTCCTTGAGATTTGTTAAGGCAATCCCTTTTCCCAGTGCCAGCCTGGCACACTGACTGGTAATCACTTAAGCTGAAAAGCACTTCCTTACAGGGACATTAGCATTTCAACAGAGTTCAACAGAGGCAGGTGAGGCTGTGCTACAGTAGTTTAGAGGCCCATCTTCTCTTCACTTTGGGGGTTGGGATGGGGAGACTGCCTAGAGCTAACCAGGTGGGTGATGTCCTTGCTAACACTTAGGGTCTTCTCCCTCTTTCCCACCAGAACCCTACTTCGCTCTTTATCAAACAAAACAGTTCTTGGTGACATTTTGTCTTGAAGCTGTGAGCTCTAGAGCTCAGAATTTAAATTTGAGTTCTACCCAGCTCTGGAACATCCCAACAGGAGGTCAGGGGGCTCACATTGCTTTCCCAGAAACTGCTAGAGTTCAGGAATACTCGGCCCATGAAGACCCACAGGATATCCATCTCTTGCGTGAAGCTCAACTATAGAGCAGCCGCTGACACACATAAGGCACAAGCCACTGCCAACGCATCTGGGATGCTAGTCAAATGCCCACGTTCAAACCCTGGAACGATGTAATATCCGACAAAGTGACTCTCCCTCCTCCTTTATGACTATTTTGGGAGGAGGGGCTGGGGGTGTGCTTGAGACAGAGTATTGCTATGTAGCCCAGGCTGGCTTCCAACTCAAGATTTTCTTGATTCAGCCTCCAGAGAGTTGGGATTAGCAACCCTAGCTAAATCTCTTAACCCTTCTCTGTCTCCACTTCCTCCTGTGTAAAATGGAGATAACAATGTTACTTTGCAGGGCTGTGGTAAAATCCACATGGGTTGATATAAGAGGTTTTGCACAGTGGTACTATTGTTGACATTGTTGTGATTTCCTGCTGCAGGATTCTCTCCCCCTCCCTCCCTCCCTCCTTCCCTCCCTCCCTCTCTCTCTCTCTCTCTCTCTCTCTCTCTCTCTCTCTCTCTCTCTCTCTCTCTTTCTCTCTCTCTCTTGTTCAGAGCCTTGGTGGCTAAGAGATCAAGAAGGTGGACCAAAGCCAGGGAGAGATGGCCCAGTATATCTCTTCCCATTTCAGTAAAGTGGGCTTGACAACCTGTCCCTTAGAATGAGCCTCCTTCTCGTTCCTGTTTGAGTTACATATGTTTCTAAAACATTCTAGGAGCACATCTGTGAGGGCTGGGAGTGTGGTCCAGCAGTGGAGAGCTTGCCTGGCACGAAAGCTTACCTGGGTTCCATGCCCAGCACCCCCAAGCAATAACAACAGAGCCCCCTCCTTTTGACATTCAGAGATATACCCTCTTCTTCCTTTTCATGAATTTTCCAGCTGAACAGATCTTCAGAATTCCTGCACATCTGATTCTATCCCAAACCCACGAAGTGCTGAGAGGCACAAGGAGACTTGCTTCTGAGAATGCTTGCATGTGCAAGAGAATATGGGGGAAATGAAAATAGTCACTCTCCAATTGCTGAGGTGTGGCAGGCTCTGAATTGCTTAGACTGGGGCCCATCTTACACTGACACCTGTATTGTATCTTCCCATAGCTGCACACCAGGAAGACCGAGCCCCAGAGGCCTTTGGCCCAGAATGGCCACTAAACAAGGTCTTTTACTGTCTGTCTGTCTGTCTGTCTGTCTGTATCTATCTATCTATCTATATCTATATCTATATATAGATATTGCAATAGTTGTCTTCCCAATTGTGGTTTTGTACTCCAGAAAATTGCTCCTTTAGGAAGTAGAACGAGGAACACCACACAGCAGCCTCTGGTGGCAAGACGTTTATTCCTCAGTTCTAGGTCTCAGTTCTAGGACTATTCCTGGCTGCCATACAGAGACTGAAGGCTACTGCCTTTCTAGAAATATCCTAAGAGGGGTTCCTACACCAAGAAAATAGAGCTCTGCATGTCACCCAAAAGGGTGACATTCTGAGTGCCAGGGAGAGACCAGAGCTCTGTCCTGGCAGAGGCCAGGGAGGGGTGACAAGGTGAAGGGATACAGAGTGGAGGATCCTGGGTACCAGAGATGAGGATGGATAAGAGGCTCTACACTTCTCTACCTGGCCCCAGCTTTGTGAATTTCGGGGGCCCAAGGGCTCTGCTTGGGCAGCCGCGTCCTGTCTCCCTTAGGAGACCCCAGGAGCCTCACTACCTAGGTAAAGGGATCAGCTGTGTCAGCTGATGTGGAGCCACTATTAGTGAAGCCACCAAGAGGGTTCCTAGGCCAGCCCTGTCAGTGAGAACTACCCCCTGAGCTGTCACTGCCAACTGTCTTCCCCTCTGTGCCAATTCCACCTCCGGTGCTGGGGCTACAAAAATCTCAGAGGAACAGAGCAATAAGAGTCTTACGCATCTCTGTACATTCCATCACTCCTTGGCTGGTGGGCTCGGTGAGCGAGGGAGAAAGGGTTCCTAGCTCTCTGGGGGTGAGTGAGACAAATACATAGCCCAGATGTCACCTTCAGTCCCGAGAGAGTTTTCCGGGAGAGCTTGTGGTGGGGGAGGGAGGCAGCCCCTGGGCTAAGATCCAGCCCAGTTGGGCAGGTGGTCCCAGCTGCAGGGATGTGGAGGGGCGCGCGGGGCGCGACACTCACGTCCTCTTGAAGACACCCCCGAGGGCGCTGCCCAGCAGGAGGCAGAGCTGCTGCGAGAAGAAGACCCAGGAGATCTGGGGCAGCGAGCTGTGCGTCTGGCAGCGCAGGTCCAGCAGCGTGGGCCCCAGGAAGGCGATGCACAGGCCGAAGCTGAAGAAGACGCTCCAGTAGGTGAGCGTGGGCTGTAGGTTGCGGCGGAGCAGCCCAGACACCCGGCCGTCGCAGCCCATGGCTCGGCCGGTAGCTCGCAGCGAGCCCAGGGCCGAGTGCGGCGACCAACCGGAGGCCGGGCGGGGAGGGGAGGAGAGGAGGGGAGAGCCGAGCGGCTGCCCCGCCCTCGGCTAGCGCGGGGACGCCTGGAGGTCCGGGGCGTCGCGGACGCACGTGTCCCGCCGCGGGGACCGCCCCGCCTCGCTTCACTTTCCCTGGGGCCCCGGGCTGGAACCCACCCGGGAGCGCGACCCGCCAGCTAGTGCCAAAGGCTCCGCGTGCCCTACACTAAAGCAGCCTTTCCGCCTGGGGTGCAGCGGGTGGACTTTGAGGGGCTGCCAGTGTTGCCATCTACCCCTCACCCCCTACCCACTGTGGGAGTAAAAGCAGTCTTACCTGTACATGGTTTTCTTGTGGCTTTCGTTTGAAACCTCAAGGGGCCCAGAACATTTTCATTTGGAAAACAAAAACAAACAAACAAAAAACCCAAACACCCCAGAAACTTGTACATTCGTTTTACTGCTTTTAGGTTCTGGGATTGACCCCAAGGCCTATACCATGCTAGTCTAGTAGTATCCTCAGTCCTAGAAACTTAGGTCTCCATTCTATGCTTGGGGATGGGAGAACATCACCCTAAGCCTGTCTCATAACGGGCAGGCAGTAAGGCCTGGCTCTTTGTAGGACTCTTCTTCCCAGTGCAGTGAAGGAGGGCAGGAACCCCAGGACTCCAAGAGTAATTCTTAGATAATTCTCCAGACAGAGTTTTCTTCCCACTTGAAAAGACCTTGGCAGAGTAGAGGGATTGTTTACACCCTAAGACCCTGATGCCGACCCTGCCTTGCATGTGGTCCTGCTCCTGAGAGAGTTAGGGTGTGGTGCCCAGACCAGAACCTGGAAGCCGAACAAATAAGGCCCTTCAGTGTCTCCTTTGCCAAGCGTCTTAAGAGTAGTAAAAGTTGTGACATCGTGCCCAATTGTATCCAGGGTACCAGGGCTGAAAGGTCACAGAAGTGTTTGGCTGTGTGACCCCCCCCCCATGACAACTTGGCGTGAGGTGGAGATGTGAACTTCTCGGGAAGGTACACCACCTTAAAGTGCTACCCCAAACCTGTTCTAGCCTGTCCTGAAGCATGCATCAGAAGAGAGGTCCAGTTAGTGTCCTCTGGCTCATTATCTCTGTGGGTGATGGCAAGGACTAATTTAATGGCAGGAAGGGTGGGGATTTATAGTACTTGGAATAACGTACAAAGTTATCACCTGAAAAAATTATGATCATTAGGTATTGATTTGAAATTCTAGAGGAATGGCAGCTCAGAGATGGGAAGGGTGACCTGGGGCTCAGACTGACTGACGCGTCTATCAATACTTTGCTTGGCGTTTTGTTTTCGTTTCTTAAAACATTCTTTTAAGGTTTATTTTCTGTATGCTCTGCCCGCCTGTATGTCTGGAGACTGTTGGAGGTCAGGAGAGGGTGTCAGATTATCTGGAACTGGACTTACAAATATATTGATGTGTGTGCTGGGAATCGAACCTGTGTCCCCTGCAAGAGCAACCAGTGCTCTGAATCACCGAGCCATCTCTGCAGCTCCTGCTTGTTTCCCAGTGGCCTGCTCCCATTGTGATTCAGCTGTGGGTAGGATGAGCCTTGCACTAAACTCAATGAAGCGTTCCTCCTTGTAACTGTTCCCCAGAGCCTCACGGAACAGCCTTCCTACCCTGCACCTGTCAGCCCCTCCTCCGACACATGATCTGTGTGCAGGGACTTCACACATACAATCTGGACACAGGGATTTTATGTTTCCAGGTAGAGTGCCTGGAACCTTCGTGGTTTTTCTAGATGATGCATCCCAGTCGCATTGTACCCTATTGCCTGGCTTCTCAGCCACAATGGCTATGATCCTGGTAACAGTGAGGCAGCCCAAGTCTGGTTTGGGGTGTTAAAGATAGTTTATAGTTTGTTCTGAATGGAGATCACTGTTGAGTTTCAGAGACTGACACTTTTGATATATTGCTTTCTGTTGTTTGTTTGCTTGCTTGCTTAGCAAGCTGAGCAGTTTGACCTAAATAAAAACCACTATCTTTAAAATGTTTAAAATAAAGACCTAGTGACCTGTACTTTCCTCTCCACCCCTCCACTCCCTTCCCTTTCCCCTCCTTTCTTCTTTCCAGTTTGTTTGTTTGTTTCCCATTTGGTGCGAAAGCCCAAACACAGGGCATTCATTGTCTGTTCCATGCTACATGCATGTTCTGTCGCTGAGCTAAATTCTCAGCCTTCCCTGAACCCTGCTTTTCCCCTCTATCCTAAGCATGGGAGAGGATTCTGTGGAAATCCCTTAGCAGCAATAAGGCCAGATTACAAAAGCAGCCCAGATTCATCTCTTCATCTCATGAAGGAAGAGCAGGGACCAGAACACACCTGGCTGTACTTCTATGTAAGATAACAACTATCCCCTCATTTGGACTCCGAGACTATCTCCAGAGCCAGTCACTTCCTGACAATCATTTAAAAGGTCTTAAGATTGTGCAAACATATCTTTTCTTTCCTCCTCTAGAGAAAAACAAACACCTATGTCTCCAAGTAACGTTGGTTTGTTTGGGTAGGTAATCACACCCCTGTGATTTCATCCATATGGGGGTTCAACCTTTTATCCTATTTAATGTTCCTCAGTTTATTTTAACAAACTTCCAGAGGATAGAGGGAATCTCCCTTCACCCCTCCATCACCCAGTTAGAAACATCTGTAAAACTTTCCCAGGCTGCACACTTAAGGTGCAGGCATTTTATCGTGTGTAAGTTATCCTGTAATAAAATAGTGATAAAGGAAAATAAGCAAGAATTAGGGAGACACCCCCTGCACCCCAAATTCATACTCAGCTTCCTTACAGTCAGAGGATGTTGGATACTGTACTGTGTGGGGCTTTGGTTGGAAACATCAGATGAGGAGAAAGGGGCAGCCATGTGGTAGACTCTGGATAACTTGAAAAGCCAGAGGGAGCTTCTGCCTGGGAAGATGATCCAGAACATGTGATGTGGGAAGCAGATCTCGAAGATGAGAGGTGCACAGGAAGGTCAAACCCATCCTCTATCCTTCATGGCTTCTGTCTCCCAGCTTCACACATTCTCCACTTCCTCTTGACGAACTCAAGGTCAGAAACTGTACAAGCCAGATGGCTTTATTTGGGGAAGGCCTAAGAACTTCAGCTGGGGAAAACTCAAATCAGTCTGTTATGAGTGAGTGCCCCCAACAAGATCCAGCATACAGACCTGAAGAACAAGGGGGCCCACAATTACATGGGAGAGGAGGGTGACTCTCAGAAAGACAAGCTTCTCACCTTCCAGGCTACTGGGCTGAACACTTGGTTGAGCCATTTACAAGTATAAAGTTTGTTAGTCATTTGTGAGATTGTTGCAGCTGCTGTATCCAATAAAAGACATTAATACTTTCTGAGGTCTTGGCCCGGCTCAAGGTTCTCATTCACATGTTATTTTCATGGCCAGTTTAAGAATTTGACCTCCCTAGCCAGAAGGCTACATGCCAGCACTTGAGAGGAAGAGGGAGGAGCTCCAGGTCACCCCAGCTATATAGTGAGTTGGCTATGCTACATGAAACCCTACCTAAAAAAAATAAGCAATAAATTTCAGTGCAGCAGCCTAATGTTTGCATAGATCGGTATTTCCTTAAAGTCCCCTCAACTGCATTTTATTTTTTATTTACCTTTGTTTTTTTTTTTTGAGACAGGATTTCTCTGTGCAGCCCTGGCTGGCCTAGAACTCTCTCTGTAGACCAAGCTGGCCTCCAACTCAGAGATCCTCCTGCCTCGAGGCTTCTCAGGAGCTAGAATCAAAGACGTGTGCCACCACACCCAGTTTACAGTTCCAATTTTATTTTAAAAATCTCAGAAGTTAGTTTTTATGAGGAAGGGGGGTTCACAAGGTCTTAATGGTTGCTGGAGGAGGAAGAAGAAAGGGGTCTGTGGGAGTGGGAGGAGGACAAGAGAGGATAACAAGGAGGCTGAATATGATCACAGCACATCACGTACAGATGTAAAAATGTGACCATGAAGCCCATTATTGAATATAACTAATGTATGATAATACTCTTTTTTTTTTCAAAAAGGAGATAATAAATGTTTTAGTCTGTAATGGTTAATTAGGATGTCAAGGTATGCCCATCTTGTGCATTCAAATAGAAACTGTGGGCTGGAGAGAGTGGTTGGGATCTCTGGCTACTCTTCCAGAGGACCTAGGGTTTGTTTTCAAGCAGCCACATGACAGCTCACCACCATCTGTGACCAGACTCTCTCTCTTCTGGCCTCAGCAGGCAATGAACACACAAGCGTTGTGCAGACATATATACAGGCAAAAATCCATACACGTAAAATATAAATTAACCTGGGTGTGATGGTTTATGCCTTTTAATTCCACCACGGGGAGGCAGAGGTAGGGGATCCTGTGAGTTCAAGACCAGCTTGGTCTACAGAGTGAGTTCCAGGAGAGCCAGGGCTGTTTTCAGAGAAACTTTGTTTTGAAAAACCAAATATTTTTTTAAAAGTCTTTTACAAAAGAAACAAACTGAGGAGCTGGAGAGATGGCTCAGTGGGTAAAGGAAGTTGCTGCCAAGCCGACAACTAAATTTGATTTCTGGGACCCATGTGGTGGGAGAAGAGGACCGACTCCCTTAAGTGGCACATATGTGACCATACTCCCCAACACACTAACATAAATACATAAAATGTGAAAATTCAATAGAAACAATCAAATACGACCACCCTTCCCCCAGCTCCACCAAAGCTAGTCTCATGGTAATTTCGACTTCAGACTCCTTTGGAGACCTTCCCTAAATAAATTTTGCCCATCTCCCCCTTCACCCTGCACATCTTCTGAGTCAGCTCTCATCCAGGGCTGGTGGTGCCGCTGTCTTCCACCGTGAACACGCAGCTTTCAGCTCTTCAGAACTGCCCCCTGAGTTCTTGGGCTCCAGGGCAGTCACCAGAAGTCCCTGCCTCTACTCTCTGCCTCCCTTTCCAGGATGCCGCGCCTGCCAACAGGTCGGTGAGAACTGGATAAACACCTGCGAGCTGCTATTTGCACAACTTTTTTTTACAACTTTTGGTTTTATATTTCTATGCCTTATCTCTCAACTAAAACAAGTTCTCTAAGAACACAGGCTGTCCCGTGTTTCCTTCTTTTTCTTGTTTTGCTTAAGTCAGGTCTGGGTTGCTTTTGACAGATTTGGCTGCCGTGGAACTCATAGCAATTCTGCTGTTTCAGCATCCCAGGGATGAGGATCAGAAGAACCTGCTACCTACCACATTTCGATTATGCCGTGTATTTAAACATATTGATTGATTTGTGGGGAGGGCTTGTGCATGCCACTGTGGGAAGGCAGGGACAACTCACGAGGATCAATTTTCTTCTTCCACCTCGTGCGCTCCAGGGATGGAACTCAGTTCTTCAGACTTGTCTCAAGCGGCTTTACCCGCTAAGCCATCTCACCAGTTCTGGTGTGTATTTAAATATCGGGGTTCAGGGCTAGGGGCGTAGCTCATTGATAGAGTAGTGCCCAAAGTAGTTAAAGTCTCGGGTTTCATCTGTAGTCTCATGAAAATAGAAAACCTCGCCGACAGGTTTTTTTCTTAAGAATTGGAAGAATTGCCTCCGTCTCTTACAAGCTCTAAGGAGGATTTTGGGGCACCCCTCTCCCCAAAGGTGAAAAACCTGGGAGAAAACACTACACAGGAATGAAGGGGTTCTAGCTTGAAGATCAGCCTGCTCTTTTTCAAAAGCCACGGATTCCGAAGCTCCTCTGACTTTCCTGAGCCCCCTACGTTGCTGGTGGTTATCATCATTCTTGTTCACTAGCTGCTCTTCAAAGAGTTTGGTCCTTTCTGGGTGCCTGGAGTCCCCAGCTCCTCACCACACTGAAACTCTGCACATAACCGGAAGTTCCACCAACCTGCAATCCTTTACACAGGAGTGGGAGGGGTCTGTGGGAGGGGTCGGTGGGAGGGGTCTGTGGGAGGGGTCGGTGGAAGGGGCCGGCGGGAGGGGCCGGTGGGAGGTGGGGTGAAACTGACCATACCCCCTCCACGCTCCTTTATGCTCATCATTGCTTCCAGATTCCTGTGTTTAAATTCACACTGTCCAGCTTGACTTTGTTACTCGTTCTATTAGAACTGAAAGACCTCAGAGTAAAATAGTATACAAGGAGAAAACAGCGATGCCCCCAGCTTGCCACTGGGTTTGGGCCTGTCATTATACCTGGCAGGATCGCCTAAGTGACCCCGAAGCCCTGCAGTCTCAGGCCTGCTTGGAGCAGCACCAAGAAATCTGCAGTTCAAGGTCAGTCAGAGCACTCTGCCATTCCTGTGGCTAACCTGGAGCATGAGGTCATCCCCTCAACACCTTCAGTACAGTCGCCGCCACTGCCACGTCACTGCCAAGCTTTGGTGTGGAGCAAGCTTTGGTGGCTGGGGTGGGGGTGGGGTTGGCACGAGGCAGGTGAAATAGCTTGATGCCAAGAGCAACACCCTTATAGCTGGGCTACCTTTCCACATGTGAATGCCAACAGAGCAGAGGCAGGTGTGTGCACAGAGAGCCTCCTTCAAAAAACATCCCAGTGACGTCCGAGTGTTCAGCCTGCCTGCAAAGGGGAGGGTGTAGTCACCACAGGTGCCAAGGAAGACAGGAGGGGTGGAAAGAGGAGAGATGATTGGGGAAAGACCTTATGAAAAAGGAAAGTACCTTGGATCTGGCATTCCATTGGTGCTTAATATATGTGCTAGGATTAAATCCAGCAGCATCCAGCCCAGCTTGGAGAGTCCAAAGGACTTTTGAAATTGTCTCATGTGATCTCCCATTAGAAAGCAAGAATTCCACCCCGAGCCCTGCAGTCCCGCTTGAACGTGCCCAGGATTGTGGCCAGAGGGGTCTCATTTGCAGGAATGGAGACCCAGTGTCCTAAAATGGGGGGAATTGTGACTCCTACAGAGAGAAAATGTCATCAGCATAGGAACCAGTCCCCATAAATTATTCTTGAGGGGAGGGAATTAAGAAATATTATTTCTTTTGTCATTCATTAGGCAACAGAAATCCTTTCCTGGATGTGAGAAGCCAGTAGCCAGTCTTTCTCGTTTGTGTTTGTCTTCCCCCTACCCCCAACAGGTAGCCGAGGATGACCTTGAACTTCTGACTGTTAGGGGAAGGATGAAGAGAGTGGGGGCATATGGCCCATGGAGGTGCAGTGAGGCCTGGGGGCAAGGGAGATGCCTCTGAGGGGCCCATGTTGGGAATCTCTTTCCCCTGAGGGACCAGCCACACAACGGTATAGTACAGAATAGAGTTTATTCAGGTCATGGGAGAGTTAAGAGGGTGGTAAAGGAAGAGAGAGAGAGGAATAGAGGAGTAGAGGCCGGCCATGAGCACGTGGAGAGAGGGGGGAAGGGAATGGGAATAGGAGGGGTAGGGTTGGGAGAGCAAGAGAGCCAGGAGGCAAGAGAGGCCAAGAGAGAGAGGAGGGGGCAAGCAGCCCCTTTTATAGTGTCAGGTCACTGGGGCAGAGCAAACCTGGCTACTGCCAGGTAATTGAGGGGTGGGGTTTACAGAATTCCAACACTGACCTTCCTGCTTCCACCTCCTGAATGCTAGGATTGCAGGCATGCACCACCAAACCTGGTGTAAACAATGCTGGGGCCTGAACCCTAGGCTTTGTGTGTGGTAGATTAGCACTCTGCCATTAGGGCTATATTCCCAGTAATCTCCAGCAATCCACGACCAATTCAACAACACACAAACAGCCCTCCTGCCTTGGCACACTAAAGATTAGCAAAGCACGTGTGAGACCTAACAGCAAACATACATCTGAAGAATTTGCTAGAAATGCAGACTCTAAGTCTTGCCGAGTTAGAAACAGTATGGTGAGACTCAGGAGCTGTGTCTAAGCGGCCTTGAGAGGCTCGGAGGTGGCTGGGGTTTATAATCAGTGGTCTAGAGCTAGGACGAGAAAGTTTGCTTCCCATTGACTGTTCAACAATGCCCATTGCTATTTGAAAACACTGGATGCTGTTTCTCAGGCAGCTCTTACTTCCTGCAGCCGTTCATTTACTGCAGAGTCCCCACATCATCTGGCCTCCAAGGGGTGCTCTGATGGCCAATGATTTTTAAAACGATGCTTCTAGGGCTCCTAACAACTGTGGTCTCTTTTATTCTGGAAATTCTATGTGTAAGTGGTTTTGTCATTGTCGTTTTTGTTTGGTTTGTTTGTTTGAGCAAGAGGCCCAGTGCTGGGGTTGTGTGTTCTCTGACTGTACAGTGCTGGGGATGGAACCCAAGGCTTCACGCACACTAGGCCAGTATTGACCAGCTAAGGGACATGTCCAGCCCTGGACTTTGGCTTTGTTTGTTTGTTTTTGAGATGAGATTTTGTAAACCAAAACAACCTCAAACCCAAGGTCCTCCTGCTTCAGCCTCCAGAGTATTGGGATTATAGACATATTTCAGCATTGCTACCTTTATTCTGGAAATCCTGATGTGGTGGTTTGAATATGCTTGGCCCAGGCACTACTAGGAAGTGTGGGCTTGTTGGAGGAAGTGTGTCACAGTTGGGGTAGGTTTTGAGAGGCCCTCCTCCTAGCTGCCTGGAATTCAGTCTTCTCCTTGCTGCTTTCAGAACAAGATGCAGAACCCTCAGCTCCTGCACCATACCTGCCTGGATGCTGTCATGTTCCCACATTGATGATAATGGACTGAACCTCTGAACCTGTAAGCCAGTCCCAATTACATGTTTCCTTTAGATGAGTTGCCTTGGTCATGGTGTCTGTTCACAACAGTAAAACCCTAACTAAGACACCTGACAAGCAGTCCTATTCTGTTCTACACACTTGTTCTTATTTTTCTTTTGTTTTTCAAGAGAAGATTTCTCTGTCTAGCCCTGGCCATCCTGGAAGTCATCCTGTATACTAGGCTGGCCTGGAACTCACAGAGATCCACCTGCCTCTGCCTCCCCTGTGCTGGGATTAAAGGTGTGTGGGACCATCACCCAGTGAACCCAGGGTCTTGTGTGTGTTTGGCAAACTCTTTTGCACAGAGTTACACTCCTAAGCTTGTTTACTTTTAAAAGGAAGTTAAATTTGCATACATTTTAATATGAAAGCATTAAAAGAAATGAAATGTTGAATTTTGACATGCATACACATCCCTATGACCTCTGGTCAGCAGATCAAAGTCTAAGATAGTTCTAGTGACTACCCAAGAAGTGTCAGAACACCTGTTCAGTGATGTCTGTGAGACACTGTCTGGTTGCTTTCATTGCCAGACAACAGCCTGTTCTGAGGTGGACCCACCATGTAAAGCAGATCTCTGGGAGTTCAAGGCCAGCCTGGTCTTCAGAATGAGCTCCTCCCTCCTCCCCTCTGTTTTTGATAGACATTCAGACTATTTCCAAATAGAATCTATAACAAAGTCCTGAACACCCATACTTTGTCTTTTGGTGGGTAGTGGCTCTCATTTTTTGAGTGTATGCTCAGGACTGAAGTTGCTAGGTCAGAATACCAGACCTATGCAGATGCCACCATGCCTTGTGAGAGTGGCTGAATTAGTGTGAAGATTGTTCTGTCTTACTATTGTTCCCATAGCCTTCTTAACATTTGTCCTCTGGAGTCATGTCAATGTTAACTATCCTGCTGGGGAACACTGATATCTCAGGACTTCTAATGTTCATTTCCCTTTGTTCTGCATGACTCTGTACATTCTACACTTATTAGCTATTTACATGCCTCTTAGGAGATGCTCCTTAATGATTTCTGCCTACTTTTTCTCTGCATGTGAACAGCCTCAGTTTCTGCGTAACTGTCACATCCATGCCATATGCTGTGATACTTCAGCACATTACAGAGTACTGTGCTCTGTAATGAGCTAGGGTCATCTGGGAAGAGGGAACCTCAGCTGAGAAGATCCCTCCATCAGATTGGTCTGCAGGCAATGTGGGACATTGTCTTGACCAATGAATGACGTGAGAGGGCACAGTCTAAGGCGATAGCACCCCTGGGCAGGTGGTCCTGGACCAAATGCAAAAGCAAGCAGAAGGCTGTGCACAGGGACACATGTCTTTAAACCCAGCATTTAGGATGCAGCAGCGGGCATCTAGAGATGAATTTGAGGCCAGCCTGGTCCAGGCCAGCCATGCAAGCTAAGAAAGCCCAAAGCAGTGTTCTGCACAGCTCTGCTTTGGTTCCCACCTCCACTCCCCTGTGTGAGCCCCATGTCCTTGCTTTCCTTCACAAGGATAAGCTCTCTATTTTGTTCTGTTTTTAAAAAGCTATTTTTGATAGATGCTAACAATCTATTCTCTAAATAGTATCTCCGAGATTGTCTAAATCTATTACAAGTATTATACTACACTGAATTCAAGTCAGCTAACTAAGTATTTGCAGACCAATCGCTATGTTCTTTAGGAAAGAAATGAAAGTACAGGATACAGCCTAGTAAAATATTTTATATTACATTTATTTATTTGTGTGCTGTGGGGGGTGCTGGTGAGCATGTGCTATGGCACACTTGTAGAAACAGCTCCCCACAATCTGCTCCTTCCCTCCAACCCCTCTGAATACTGCCTTTGATACATGAACCTTCATGAAACCCATCTTAACAATGCCTGTCCCTTTGATATCTACTTAGGATTTGGTTTTTGCTATATTGAGTTTTTGATACATTCTTGCGCTGAGCCAGTTTCATGTCTGTTACTGTGACACTACATTCTGGGAAAAAGCAACTCAGGTAAGAAGGGGTGTGGTTGGCTTCTAAGTCCTTGAGTGTAGGGAAGTCAAAGCAGGAGGAACCTGACTTGCACCCTGACAGTTAAGTACAGAGAGAACTAAAGGTATGAATGCTGCTTGCTTGCTTGCTCTTAACTGCCTTCTCCTGCCTAGGGAATGGTGCCACCCAGAATGGTCTGGGCCCTTCTGTATCAATTAACAATGAAGACCGGTCTCCAAAGACATGCCCGCAGACCACCTGCTCTAGATAATGCCTCATTAAGGACCTTGCCAGGTGATTCAAGGTTGTGAAATTGACAGTTAAAACTCACCAGGACACACGAATTACAGATACCTTCTTGTCTGCACAAATAGTATCTCTTCTCAGTGACTCTGGGAGGTAGCAGTTATTATCGATGTTATGGGCAAGGAGAGTGAGGGCCAGAAAGGCTGGGTGTCTTGCTCACAGTTGTGTAGCCAGATGGTACATAATGAAGGGCGTATTTAGCCCAGATCTGCCTCCAGGACCCTGTCTGCCTCACAATCTGCCTCGATTTACAAACCTGCTGTGAGTGGTATCACCTTCTTGCCTTTTCTCTTATAGCCCATGTTTTCAGTCCAAGGACTTGGCCCCTATAGGGTAATGAATGAAATGAGCTTGGGTTTTGGGGACAAACACTTGCTGTGCCTCTGGAGTTTAGTGGCTCTGCTGTGACTGTCGATGTGGGATGAAATGAGTGTATGCAAGGCTTCTCCAGCTGCTGTTCTTACACCCTGCCCAACTCCAGCCTTGTCTAGCTTACGGCTCCTTTCCCCTGCTGGTCAGCAGTCACTGGATTCTAGTTCAGTCATGCAGCTCTGGAGTGGGGTTGATGGAACTGTTACTTATCCAAATTGTGAGGTTTCCACTGCTGTGAAGAGACACCATGACCAAGTAGGTCATGTTCATAGGCTTGTTCAAACACATGAGTCTATATGGGGGCTATGCCTAGCCATACTTAGCATAATGCTCAGACATTTAGTTCAACTTCAAAAGTCTCCATAGTCTATAACAGTCTCAACAATACTAAAAGTTCAAAGTCTCTTTTAGTGTTCATCTAATCACTTAACTGGAATCCCTTATGTACTGGCTGGTTTTGTGTGTCAACTTAACACAAGCTGGAGTTATCACAGAGAAAGGAGCCTCCCTTGAGGAAATGCCCCCATGAGATCCAGCTGTAAGGCATTTTCTCAATTAGTGATCAAGGGGGGAAGGTCTCTTGTGGGTGGTGCCATCCCTGGGCTGGTAGTCTTGGGTTCTATAAGAAAGCAAGCTGAGCAAGCCAGGGGAAGCAAGCCAGTAAGTAACATCCCTCCATGGCCTCTGCATCAGCTCCTGCTTCCTGACCTGCTTGAGTTCCAGTCCTGACTTCCTTTGGTGATGCACAGCAATGTGGAAGTGTAAGCTGAATAAACCCTTTCCTTCCCAACTTGCTTCTTGGTCATGATGTTTTGTGCAGGAATAGAAACCCTAACTAAGAAACCTTATAAAATCAAAATCAAAATGCAGATCACATACTTCCAACATCATAGGGGATACATTATCATTCCAAAATATCATAGTGAGGAAATATTGGACCAGAGCAAGACCAAAAGTCAGCTGGACAAACTCCAAACTCTTCATCTCCATGTCTGGTGTCCAACTTCTGTCATATTTGTTGACTGCAACGCAATCCTTTCTCTTTGGCTGGTTCCACTCCTAGTTAGCAGCTTTCCTCAGCAGGTATCCATGGATCTGATATCTTTAACATCTTGGGGTCTCCAAGGCAACATCAAATTCCCAGCTTCTTATTTTAATTGTTCTACCAAAGGTCTTGTGTCACTTCTCCAGCTCTGCCCTCTGTAGCACTCTAGGCTCTAGCTGACTCTACTCCAATGCTGCTGCTGTTCTCCATGATCATCCCATGGTATCGGCATGTCTAATACACCAGGGTCTTCTGCTACAACTAGACTTCACCAATAGCCTCTCATAGGCTCTCTTCATGGTGCCAAGCCTCAAGTCCTTGGCATGACTCCTGCATGCCTGGGCCTTCAACTGCCACTGAGGCTGCACCTTCACCAATGGCCTTCCATGGCCTCTCACAGTGCCAAGCCTCAGCTGCTCTCTGTGACACCTTCATACCTTCAAAACCAGTACTGCTTGGGTGATTCTTACACATCACCAAATTCAGCTGCAGCATGAGGTACAACCTTGTCTATCTGAGGACCGATCTAAAGCCAGAGCCACGTGGCTGAAGCTGCTGAGTTCTGCTGCTTGCTGGAGCTGGAACACAGCCTCCATGTTCTATTACATCACTAACCAGCTTTCTGTTTTCCAACTCCTTTACTCTCTAACTTTGGCTTTCATGGAACTCACTCTGCAGACTGACCTTGAACTCAATAGATCTGCTTGGCTCTGTCTTCTGAATTCTGGGATTAAAGGCATGGTCTACCATGCCTGGATTTAAGCTATTCTCTACTTGGAACTTGCTCTGTACCAGGTTAGTCTTGAACTCAAAGATCTGCTTGCATCTGTCTCCTGAAATCAAAGGCATGTATCACCATACCCATGCCTTTGGTGATTATGCTTTAAGATCCAGATCAAAAGCTTATGTCATCCCATGTCATTTGACAAACAATCATATCCCTTATGTCCAAATAAAAGTTAAAAACCAGGTCATGATAATATAACTATCCATTGTTCAACTGCAAACACAAACAATAAACTTAGTTGGGTGGGATCTTGTCAGGAGATTACTACTCCCTTAATCTGTTTATCTTCTTGAACACAGGATTCTTCTCTGTTTCACTTCCTGGTGACATTTTATTACTTGAACAATACATTTTGTTCTTATGCATGCTATATTTGATTAAAATGCTCTTCATAAGACTGAACCACAGGATAAAGTCTAAACTAGGCTTTTAAAAGAAATCCTTTGTCAATATAATTAATCTGAATCTTTTCACTTTAGCCTCAGGTAGACCTTTCAAACAAGAGCAAAAAGCAGCCACATTCTTCACCAAAATATCACACAAATTGTTTTTAGGCCACATACTAAAATTCTTCTCCTTAGAAAACTCTTGAGCCAGGCCCCCACAGTTCAAATCTTCCTTATCACCAAAGTCTTCCATATTCCTACTAGGATGGCTCATTAATTCCTGCTTAAAGCATTCCACTGCTTTCCAAATCCAAAGTCCCATTCCAAACAAAAATGTGATCAGGACTATCACACCAATACCCTAGTACCTGGTACCAATTTCTGTCTTAGTGTTTCCATTGCTGTGAACACATACCATGACCAAGACAACTCTTCTAAAAGACAATGCTTAATTGAGGCTGGTTTACACTTTCAGTCCATTATCAACATGGCAGAAAGTATGGCAGTGTCCAGGAAAACATGATACTGAAGGAGCTAAGAGTTCTACATATTTATCAAAAGGAAATCTGGAACAGACTGTTTCACCGGCAGTTAGGAGGAGGGTCTCAAAGCCCAATGCCACAGTGACACTCTTCCTCCAACAAGGCCACACCTTCTAATAGTGCCACTCCCTGGGTCAAGTATATGCAAACCACCATAGTTCATATTCCAATTTTTGGATGTAGAAGAACTGGGAGCACCTGTCTCGATAGAGGGCTGTCTTGTTGCCTACCTGTGTTTTCTCCATCCCCTCACTGCCCTTTGATATAATGACCAGCTTACATTCCATATCAGAGTAAGGATGGGTCTCACATTCGTTATTGAGGATGTAATGAGTGAGATCCATTTGTCTATGACCTGGGAGTCTCAGAGCTTGGCTACAATCCCTTGGTGTGGCCCTGTGTTGTTTTGAAAGTCTCTGATTATATAGGGAGATAGAGAACCTTCTGGTCTGGTAATAATCTAGATGAAAATGGAGGCTTGACATGGGGGCTCAATGCTCAGCAGGGTGAGGCAGGAGGATCACTGCAAGTTTGAGGCCAGTCTGAGCTTCCTCGTGAGTTCTAGGCTAGCCTAGGCTACAGAGTGTTACCCTATCACACTTTCCTTTCTTTTCTGAGTGGGTGAGAAGCTTGAACACAGCTATGTCAGAGAGGGTACTCTCTGCTCTAAATCAGCAGAAGACAGGACCCACTGTCAGGTTGCTAGGATGGTCTGGAGTCCTGTGCATTTTCTAATAATAAGGAAAGTGGCATCTTAAGAAGTTTCTTAGTTTCTTTCTTTATATTTTAAGGTGTTCTTGTATTAGACATAGCCCAGTGTTCATTTCTTTAAGGATCTGAGGGCATCATACTGCTTCTGGAAGGTGTTAGTCCTTGAGATAAGAGAAGAAGTCTAGGAAAGACAAATTTCATACATACGCTATCGACAAGTGAGGTGAGGGACATATCTTCCTCTCAGAGAATATGAATTAAGGGCTCAGAGGTCCCCGTGATGGTCAATATTGGTTGTTAGCTTTACACATCTGGAAAGTGAGAAACTGCTTCCGTGAGATTGGCCTGTGGGCATGTCTGGAAGGCACTTTCTTCATTGCTGATGGATATATGATGACCTGAACACTACGGGTGGCGCCTTACCCAGGCAGGTGGGGCTGCGCTGTCTAGGCAAACTGAGCAAGCCAGAGGAAACAAGCCAGTAAGTAGCAAACCTTCATGGTCTCTACTCCAGTTGTTCCCTCAGCTTCCCTCAGGGATGGACTCCAAACTGTAAGATAAAGTAAACCCTTTTCTTCCCAACTGGTTTTTGTCATGATGTTGATCACAGAAACAGAAAGCGAATTAAATCAGTCCCCATGAGCATTCTCTTCTTTCACGGCTTAGAGAGTTCCTTCTCCTTACTCTTAAGTGGTACAAAGGCACAAAGGTCTCTTATCTTTTACGGCTATTCCTGGCTAGTACATGGACATTGCCCACATCGGTCCTTAGAGGTATGAATTTCTTTTTGCCTGATGTACTGGGGACAAGATTGGTGGCATTAGGGCTCTGTCTGAAGTGTGGTGGAAACTACCCAGTGAACATTAGCTTGACTGGGAACTGGAGGAGTCAGGAAGACACAAAAATGTATAAACATAACTAAGCATTAAGTGAGGAAGGTCGTTGTGGCTTGCAGCTGTAACCCCAGCAATTCAGGAAGCTGACGAAGTGGGGCTGCTGCATGTTTGAGGCTACACAATGAGTTTTATCTAGGCCAGCCTGGTCTACAGTGTGAGGCCTTGTCTTAAAAAGCAAAAGGAAAACTCTGGCCTTTACTTTACTCACACACACACACCCCACACATGCACATTGACACACTAACACATGCAAACACATACACCATGTACACACAAACCAGCCAAACTAACAGGAAGCAAAATTTAGCAAGCAGGGTCTAATGGCCCCCAAAGTGGCGGAAGCAAGGAGCAGGAGGGCACTGTTTGGCACAAATCTTCCATGGTATTCATTTTGGCTTTACATACGTTGGCTGTGTGTTTCTCCTCACTTTTAACCTCTGCCTGCCTGAGGTGTTCAGTCAGTCATAACAGGTGGAAGTTAAAAGGAGCAGACAGACCTTCGCTGTTTTGTCAATGACATTAGACATGGGCCAAGGGATTTAATGAGCCGTAGGCCAGCCAGTGACTCAGTGCCTTGTTTAATTCTCATTTCCTTCACAGACCTCAGTTATGGCTTTTAATGTCACCTTACTGTTAGTGACCCAAGGATAGAGGAAGTTGATTGTCTCTGGGGCTCTAGTGCTCTCGGGTGGGGCAGCTTACTCTGGTCTGGGAGTTAGGTTGTATTTGTAAGAGTCTGTGGGCTCCTTGTTTTATTGCTTCCCTGGTGTTTATATAAAAACAACAACTTTAAAAGAGGCCAGACATTTAATCCTAGAATAAGGAGAGGTGTTATAAGCTATGGTACAGAGTATAGACAAGTATCCAGTCTGACAGGAAACTGGATGACGCTGTCTTTCTTTGTGTGACTATCTGGCTATTGAACTGTATAGGCATTGTGCTGGACAGCCTTTGTTACGGAGCCCAGGACCTGGCATCTGGCCTTGACTTGGTACACCTAGCCATCTTCACAACACTGACTGGCTTTAAGGAAGTACAAGGGTTTGAGAAGACACCAGATGGCCCGCAGTTTAAAAATAATGTTTAGGGACTAGAACACTTACATTGGCATTTTTATCCCATAGGTAGACCTCCATAAGAAGCCAAATCTCTGCTCACAGATCTGTGCCATTGAATGTCCAATAAAATGGCCTCATGGAAACATGATAACATGGCCTGTGGGGTACCATTCTGGAGGACCTGGGAATGCTGGACTCAGGGCTTCTCCTGGCTTCAGGTTAAGCCTCGGCTGTGGGAGGAAGCTACCAGAACTTGTCAGCTGTTTTCTCCTTTCTGAATAGATCCTTTGACAGCTGGTGTGGCCTTTAGAGCTAGCTCTTTCTGAGCTACTGTGGCTCCTCTGCTGTGAATGACTCCAGGACTTTCCCCAAGAGTGTTCAAGACTGAGTTAGTGGCCCTAAGTCACCCTTTTTCTTTCTACTGTGAAGGTGAGTGGAGGCTCCTCAGGTATTACTTTTGGGACCCTGTGAAGCTCCTTTGCAAGGGCCTAGGTTCAGTGGTTCTCAACTTTCTTAATGCTGTACCCCTTTAATACAGCTCCTCATGTTGTGCTGACCCCCAACCATAAAATTATTTCATTGCTACTTCATAACTGTAATCATGCTGCTGTTATGAATCATAGTGTAAATATCTGATATTCAGGGTATCTAATATAGAATCCACCAAAGGGGTGGCAACCTGCAGGTTAGAATCTCTGGTAGAAGATGCTGCTAAGGTTACAGACCTAAGCTCCTGACCCTGTCATGAGACCTGCTTGTGGATCTCACACCACTGAGGCCCTTTGTTAAATGTCTTCAGTAAATTACACTTCTTGGGATTTATGTTTAACTCAAATGTCCCCAGGACAGACCCTTAGATGTGAGCTCACAACCATCTGTAGTGAGATCTGATGCCCTCTTCTGGTGTGTCTGAAGACAGCTACAGTGTACTCACATAAAATAAATAAATCTTTAAAAAAAAAGAAAGAAAAAGAAAAGAAAATGCAGGGAAAGATTTCTATTGGGAGCAGAGAAGGCTGTGGTTCTCCAAGAACCAGTTGGAATTTTATTTAACTTATGCAAATTTCCAAGTTTGTAGTAACTGTTATGGTCAAAGTTATTGACCATCTTTATCACTAGCATAGAATTTTATGATCTATATGCTGCTTATCAGTTCAGTTGTCTTTATTTTCTACCCTTCTCCTCTCCCCTCCCCTAGTGGTAGGTTTGTTTGTTTGAATTTGTTTATTTGTTCATTTTTACTTCAAAATTTACATACCACAAAATTCACCTTTTAAAGTGTCTAGTATGTGTTTTACTATATTTGCAAGATTGTGTGATCCGTTACCACTGCCTAGCCTTATTTTCTGTTTCTGTGGATTTGCATAGTTTGGTGTATGTGTGTGTGCGTGTGCGTGTGTGTATGTGTACATGTGTGTGTGTGTGTGTGTGTGTGTGTGTGTGTGTGTGTGTAGGCCAGAGGTTGATGTCCTCTTACTATTGATTCCTGACTCATCTATGCTTGGCTGGCAAATAAGTCACTGGAGTCCTTTTGTCTCTGCCTCCCCAGTGCCAGCATTACAGGTATGCATTACAGCATCTGGCTTTCTATGTGGAAACAGGGTCTCATTCTTGAGATGCAATCATTTTACTGACCGAACCATTTCCCCACTCCTTATTCTGAGAATTTCACATGAATAGGATCAATTGCTATGCAGCTTTTAATGCCCAGTTTATCTTAGTCAGCATGATTTAAAAAAAGAAATTGGAAATCGAGCCTCATGTAGCCCAAGTTGGCCTCTAACTCACTAGCCAAGGATAATGTTGAACTCATGATCTGTTGAGGGTATAGGCATACAGCATCATACTTGACCCTTTCTTTCTTCCTCCTTCCTTCCTTTCTTCCTTTCTTCCTTATTCTTTCTTCCTTCTATCCTTCCTCCCTCCTTCCTTCCTCTCTCCTTCCTTTCTCCTTCTTCCTTCCTTCCTTCCTTCCTCCTTCCTTTCTCCTTCTTCCTTCCTTCCTTTCTTCCTTCCTTCCTTCTTTTCTTTCTTCCTCCTTCCTTCCTTTCTTCCTTTTTCTTTCTTCCTTCCATCCTTCCTTCCTCCTTCCTTCCTTTCTACTTCCTTTCTTCCTTTTTCCTTTCTTTCTTCCTCCTTCCTTTCTCCTCCTCCTTCTTCCTTCCTTCCTTTCTTCCTTATTCTTTCTTCCTTCCATCCTCCCTCCCTCCTTCCTTCCTCTCTCCTTCCTTTCTCCTCCTCCTCCTTCTTCCTTCCTTCCTTCTTCCTTCCTTCCTTCCTTTCTTCCTTCCTTCCTTCCTTCCTTCCTTCCTTCCTTCCTTTCTCCTTCTTTGGTAAGGTTCTTATTATATAGCCTAGGCTACATTTGAACTCATGACTATCCTTCTGCCTCACCTCCCCAGTGCTATGATCTCAGGCACATGTTTAGATTTTATTTTTGAGACCCTGTCCCCGCTAATTTTGTGTCTTGTTATACTGTATATATCTCTATAAACTGCTGCGAAACACTTTTTTTGGAATGAGGCAGAGTATAAATAAAAATAAACCCCAAACTCTCCCAAGCCATCTGTTTAATAATCTGTGCAAGAGTTTTGCCAGGATTCTATATTGAGACACTTGGTCTGTAGTTTCCAGAAATATCTTCTGTCTCCTTGTAAAAAATCAGAGCGTTTGCTTGGCCAGTGTCCTCGTCAGAGCATTTGCCTGGCTAATGGCCTCTTGAGCTGCTTTTCCGCCTGACCTGGTCTCTCTGTGTCTGGTGTGTGATTCATTCGAATCCAGCCCCCAGGCTCAGCTACAGCCCCAAGCTCTCACCTCCGCCTTCTCTGTCTCATAGTGTTCCTTCATTTCAATATCAACATCATGTATGCACTTGGTTAAAAATACATCAGAACAGAAGAGCTCACAAAACAAGTCCTGCCCGTTCTGCCCACCATCCCTGCTTCCCAATTGCTCTTAACTCCCAGGGCTTCCTCTAGGATGGTGATCTTCAACCTATGTGTCGAGACCCCTTGGGGGTCAAATGACCCCTTACACTGTGGTCGCCTAAGACCAACAGAAAACATAGATCTTTGTGTCATAATTCAGACAGTAGCAAAATTACAGTTATGAAGTAGCAACAAAAATGTTATGGTTGGGGTCAGCACAGCATGAGGAACTGTATTAAGGGGCAGCAGCAGCATTAGGGAAGTTGGGAACTGTTGCTCTAGGGACAACTTGCAGGTCTCCAAAACACGCCCCCTGCTGCTGTTCCTTGGCTTCTTGCAGTTAAACATTCTGCATTGACTTGTGACTATGAAAACTGTAGGTTGAGCTCACATGCATCATCCAAACAGCAGCCCCCACTCCTGATATGACCAGATAGCTGCTTTATTTAGTTACTCTAAACAAAAGTAAAATAAATTTGTTAAGTATCTCTGTCACTTCAAGCAACACTCTTGAGTCTCTCTCTTGTTTCTTTTTTTCTTTTGTTCTTTTTGAGACAGGGTGGTCCTTATAGTCCAGGCTGGCCTCAAATTCACTATGCAGCTGAGGATGCCCTTAAACTTGCTATTCTCCTGCCTCCACCCTTTAAGTTCTAGGATTATAGAAACCTCCACTCCTAAAGGTTTTACACTTACATTTTTTATTTTACATATATCATGTGTGTATAAGTGTGAGTGTGAGGGGGCAAGACAGAGTAAGTGAGAGGGGAAGAGGGGGAAGAGAGGGAGAGAAGGAGAGAGAGACAGAGAGAGAAGAAGAGAGGGGAAGGAAGAGGGAGGGGGAGGAGGGAGAGAGGGAGGGAGAGAGGGAGAGAAGTAGAGAGACAGACAAACAGGCAAAAGGGGGGGAGGCTTTAGAGCCAGTTCTTACTTTTGAGCACCTTAGACCCCACCGAGTTCTGTCTAATCTGTCAGGCTTGCAGACAAGTTTCCATACCCACTGAGCTGTTCCACCTGCCCTGTACTTCCTTAAAATAACAATTTGTATGTTAATTTTCAAACTATAATTAGGTCTTCCATGCTTTGCTAATGGGTTGGTTCTAGAAGTTTAAGCCCAGCACATTGTCTACATTTTTGTGACTATTTATGTAAATATTGACTTTTGCAAAGTCTTCTAACAGCCCAGCAGCCATCTTCTGTCCTGTTTCCTTGGTGTTTCAGTTTCAAATGTCATTCTTTCCTGTCCCTTTCTATTCTTTTCTACTATGTACCTCAGCCATTTGCTCTGTGTCTTAGAGTGATTTTTATTGCTAATAACAGGTCACACGCACAATAGAGGACTTTGCTTTGGCCCACAGTCTGGCTCAAGGTCAGGGCTGCACCTGTTTGTGGTCTACTGCTAAATCCTCAGGTAGCACGGTGCAGAATGTGGCAAGACAAGAGCACATGACTCATCTGGACAGGGTTTACAGGAGACTTCCTTATCAGATGCCCTCCCTATTAACCCATCGATCCTGTGGAAGTTTGAATGAGAAGGACCCCCATAGGCTCATATATTTAAATGCTTAGTCAACTGGGAGTGGAACTGTTTGGTAGAATTAGAAGGATTAGGAGGTGTGGCCTTGTTGGAGGAAGTGTGTCCCTGGGGCGGTGGGCTTTGAGGTTTCAAAAGCTCAGTCTTGCTTTCTGCTTATGGGTCAGGACATAGCTCTTAGCTACTGCTCCAGCACCTGCCTGCATGCCACCTTGCTCCCTGCCAGGATGATAATGGGCCAGACCTCTGAAACTGTGAGCAAGCCTTCAATTAAATGCTTTCTTTCATAAGAGTTGCCTTGGTCATGGTGTCTCTTCACAGCAATAGAAGAGTGACTGTACTGGCTGGTTTTGTGTACACTTGACACAAGCTGGAGTTATCACAGAGAAAGGAGCCTCAGTTGAGGAAATGCCTCCATCAAGGGGTGTGGTCCAGCTCACTGTGGGTGGTGCCATCCCTGGGCTGGTAGACCTGGGTTCTATAAGAAAGCAAGCTGAGCAAGCCAGGGGAAGCAAGCCAGTAAGCAACATCCCTCCATGGCCTCTGCATCAGCTCCTGCTTCTTGACCTACTTGAGTTCCAGTCCTGACTTTCTTTGGTGTGAACAGCAATGTGGAAATTGTAAGCTGAATAAACCCCCTTCTCCCCAACTTGCTTCTTGGTCATGATTTTTGTGCAGGAATAGGAACCCTGACTAAGACAGTGACTAAGACAATCTCTTAATCCATTAACTCAGTGATTGGATTAATCTCTTCACAAGGAAGCCCTAAGCACTTCCGAGATGTCCCACCCACACAGACAAGCTACCCAAGCCTGAGGGCTGAGCCTGGCTCCTCTCTCCTGAGCCCCACCCTTCTGCTTTCTTTGGGCTGAATGTTTTCCTACCCTGTGCTTTGGCGGAGACATCCCTACTCTCTGATGCTCAAGCCCAGCTCCACATCCTCCTTTTCCTTCTCTTTCTTTCTCTGTTCATCTTGTCCGTGTTCTCATGCTGCCATACCATCCTTAGGCCGAGCCGTCTGCAGGTTTTCTGAGTCCATTTTGTCTCAGAGTGATGTTGCTCTACTCTCACACCTAAATGGCAATTTAAAAAAAATTATTTATTTAATGTATATGAATACATGGTAGCTGTCTTCAGACACAGCAGAAAAGGGCATCTGATCCCATTACAGATGGTTGTAAGCCACCATGTGGTTGCTGGGAATTAAACTCAGGACCTCTGGAATAACAGTTTAAGTTCTTAACTGCTAAGCCATCTCTCCAGCCCCTCTAAATGGCAATTTTTAAATTAACTTTCATTTTTGACAGTCCCACCATATGACCCTGGCTTAGTGTTTCTCAACCTTCCTAATGCTATGACCCTTTATTCTCATGTTGTAGTGACCCCCCCAACTATAAAATTATTTTTGTTGCTATTTCATAACTGTAATTGTGCTATTGCTAAGAATCATAAATATCTGATATGCAAGTCCTGGAAAAGGTCAGTCAGGCCCCAAAGGGGTTGCAACCCACAGGTTGAAAGTCGTTGGGACTCCTGGCTGGCCTCAAAGTCTCCATCCTCTGGGCACAACCTCCAGAGTGCTGATTAAATGGGTGTCACCAGACCCATCCTGTATGGTAATTTAAACATCTGAATACCTTTGGTTTAAAACAGCTGCCCTCATAGTATTCTGGAAAAAAAAAGTCATTTTTCTGGCCTTTTCTAATGAGAATACCCAGACCAAGTTGTTGATTAAAAAAAAAAAAAAAAAAAAGAAAAAAAAAAGTGTCTATGTGTGTTTTGCCTGCAGGTGTGTCTGTGTATCACATGCATGTAGTGCCTGAGGAGGCCTGAAGGGGTCATCAGATCCCCTGAAACTGGAGTTACAGAGAACTGTGAGCCACCCCATATGGTGCTGGAAACTGAACTTGGGGTTCTCTGGAAGAGGATTTGTAGGCTTAGATTTTTCAAAACCTACTTTAAGAAGTGTTCTAAACACTTCAGCCCCTTACCCCTTCTAGCTCACCATCCAAAGGTAAGGGAGAAAAGTTGTGTGGAAGGAAATGGGGATGTAGACCTGTTTAGAAATACTTCTTTTGGGGCAATTTCAATCTTGTTTGTCAGGATACCAGCAGTCCAGTTCAGCCATGTCAAGAATTCAACAGTCTCCTTTTAAAATGTCACCGAACATGAATCAGCAGCAGCTGCATGATCCAGCAGAAACAGCCAGGCCTCCACCTAATCGGCTGAGTCAGCAGAAGTGACCAGAACCAGCTGGGATGCCAGGAGAAGTTCTCTGCCTTCCCTCTCTCTGTGAACCTCTCTCTGAGACCAACAACCCATTGCACAGTCAT
This sequence comes from Micromys minutus, assembly GCF_963924665.1. NCBI lineage: Eukaryota > Metazoa > Chordata > Mammalia > Rodentia > Muridae > Micromys > Micromys minutus. Next base: position 23,964,578 of record NC_137975.1, read on the forward strand.
CTATGTAAGTGCCACTCACTGTCTGTTGGGTCTTCCTTATACTCTCTCCAAGCATCACAGTTTCTCTCATGAGTCGGCTTCAGCAAAACACCATGTGATGCAACCAACAATTTCCACTTCAAGGAGTCAGTGCTGAGCCATCTCTCCAGCCCTTCCCAAGTTACTAGTCAAAAGCATAATATTCTGCTAAATAGACTATGTTTAAATAATTTATGTGTTAGTCTACATACACTCTGAATTCAAAGACTATTTTAACACAGGTTGAATATGCCTTAAAGGTAATGCTTAAAACCAGAAGTGTTTCAAATTTAAGCTTTTAAAAAAATATATTTTAAAATATCAACATACATATCTAAGGAGATGCCTTGTGGATGAGATCACAGATTACTTATGGGTTGTCTTTTTTCAACTTTGTATTGGTTCTTTGTGAGTTTCACATCATGTACCCCAGTCCCACTCATCTCTCTGTAACCTTGTGTCTGATTTCTGCCTTAGCAACCTCCTCACCCAAACAAATGAACAAACAAGCAAGCAAGCAAACAAAACAAAACATAAAAAACATCTCATTGTGGAAGCTGTAGTGTGTCACACAGTACACCCCTTTGTTCACACATCTTTACTTGCAAATGTTCAGTGCAATGAGTCATTGGCCTGGTTGGAGGCTCTGCCTTGCCATCGATACTGGATCGTCACTGGGACTCCTCCTGGCTGTCGCTGCCTGTTGCAGCAGAGGAGTGGCAGGGCCGGCAATCCCGTGTTCTAGCCCATGGTTGGATAGCTCACCTGTGCCCTCAACACCAAGGCCAACTCTGCTGTGCTGCGCAGGCAAGGTTCAGGGCCCACTCTCCTGAGTGCTGCAGCCAGTGACAGGTGGGTCAGCTTTCCAGGACCTCAGGCAGTATGGGGTAGGGCCAGTTCTGCACAGCACTTGGACATCTACATGGTCTCAGACGGCTGCCCAGACTAGGAGTGTTCCTATGGTCTCTAGTGATAATGTGAGCCAAAGACAGCAGCACCGATACCTGCTGCTGCATGCCTAAGGACCCAGACATGGCCCTTAGTGGCAGCACAGGCTGGGACTTCACCATGGCCTCGGGTATGGCTACTCATAACAGACTCCACCCTTGCACCTGCCCTTCCAACTCTCTGCATGATGCTCTAACTGCTCCGCTTTTCTTTCTCTCCATCTGTCCATCACATACTTGCACATTGTAGTGGCTTCTGCTGCAGGCTGACCACATGGCTGGAGGGCCTCTGGGTAAACCTCTGGTGGGGCTGAAGGTGGGCCTCTGTGTGTCTATGGCCTGTACTATGTGGTGGCAGGCGGGCCTCTGCCTTACATCTGTTTAATGTACACTTTATATACATTGCCTGAAGGCAGTGGTGGCTGCTGCTCTTTATCCTCCTCCTCCTATTATTATTATTATTATTATTATTATTATTATTAAACATGAACCCAGAGCATAGCATACAATGAGCACATGCTTCACCACTGAGCTGTATTCCTGGCCTGAAGGTAATTTTATACAACGTTTTTATTGCACATGCATTTTAGCTTCGACCCGGCACGTGAGGGCAGGTGTGGACACAACGTTTGTGATGTGATTATCAGTGCTACCACATTGTACCAATTCCATGTGTGTGTTATATATGTGTGTGTATGTATGGTATCTGTACAGGTACATACCTGCACAATCTGTGCACATGTATGAAGAGGCCCCACTGGGACAGGATCTCTTACCAACCTGGAAGCTTGCCTTTTCAAACAGGTTGGTACCACTGAGCTCACAGGATCCACCTGCCTTTGCTCCGAGCCCCCAGTGCTGGGGTTATAGGACTCACATGGCCATGCCTGCTTTCTTACATGGATCCTGGGGATTTGAACTCAAGTCTGCATGCTCACACAGCAAATGTTTACCCACCAAGGCCCCTATTCTCATATTGTATCTATAATTTTGCATGTGGTATTAGGCATAAACCAAGACCTGTGACTTGCTGAGAAATATACCACTGAGTTGGAGGGTGACATGGGACTCGGGAAACCCTTGTTTCAGTCTCTTCAGCCCCTGGCATCACTGGAGTGCCAGACTGCTATTACTGCTGCCACCGACTGTGCACGTATGTGTTGTATGTGTCTTCGTGTTTGTGTGTGTAGTGTGTGTACCTGCATTTGGATACCTTGTGTAAGGACGCATTAGAGATCAGAGGTCAACACCCAGTATCTTTCTCTGTTGCTGCTCATCTTAGTTTTCGAGGCAGAGTCTCTCATTCAACCTGAGCTCACTGATTCAACTAAGTTGGCCTTCCTTCCCTGTGTGTACCATTATGCTGGCTTTTTACATGGGCATCAGTGATGCAGACAGGTACTTGTGGACTGACCAATCTCTCTAGCCTGCTTTGTATATATTTTACCTTTTTATTTGCTTAGTTTATGTATATGTACCATGAGCATGCAGTGCCCACACAGCATCAGGTCTTCTGGACCTGGGATTTCAGTGGCTGTGAGCTGTCTGATGTAAGTACTGGGAACTACATCTGTTTTCTTTGAGGAGAGCATCCAGTGCTCTTAACAACTGAGCCATCTCTCCAGTCCCTGTACACCCTTTTAACTGGAAAATTCATATACACATATAATATGTTTTGATCGAATCTACCTGTATTACCCCCTCCTTTCTTTCCCTTTTTCCTCACCATTTTTTCTTGCCAACTACAAGTGCTCTTTAAAAACATTTATTTATTTATTTATTTATTTATTTATTTATTGTATATGAGCACACTGTTGCTGTCTTCAGACACACCAGAAGAGGGCATCTGATCTCATTAGAGATGGTTGTGAGTCACCATGTGGTTGCTGGAAATTGAACTCAGGACCTCTGGAAAAGCAGTCAGTTGTCCTAACCACTGAGCTATTTCTCTAGCCCCTACTCTCTCTCTCTTTTAGCCCACTGTGTTCACTAAATGCTTTTTTTCTGTACACAGGTATAGGACCATCTACAAAAGTATGAGTAGCCCTTTGAGGGCCACACCCCTGAAGAAAATGTAACTCTCCCTCTCTCCTCAGAAGCCATATCCCTCCAGTCGCCAATATCTTCCCAGCTAGGAGTAGAATTATAAGTCCCTTCTTTGTTCACGTTGAGGTTTTGCCTGGTTTGATCTTATACAATGGCCCTGCCATGTCCAACAAATGTTTTGAATCAGATGCCTGATACTTCTGATTCTTACAGTCTTTTTACTTCATTTTCAAAAGTGATCCCTGAGCGTACCTTGGAGAGGGAAAGGTGTGAGCACTCCATGGTATCTTGGTATATGTGTGTGTGTGTGTGTGTGTGTGTGTGTGTGTGTGTGTGTGTGTGTTTTGAGACAGGACCTAAATATGTACTCCTGGCTGGCCTGGAACTCATAGAGATCCCCCTGCCTCTGACTCCTGAGTACTGGGATTAAGGGTGTGTGCCACCTAGCTTCTGTGCATTCTTTTTAGTGTCATGCTTAGAAGAGTCTGAAAGCAAAGCATCAAAGTGTTTATTGACAGTGATTAATTATGGGGATTTAGCACATAAATAATAGTGAATTTTGTTTTCTTCTTTATCCCTCCCCGACCCCCTTTTTTAGACAAGGACTTATGCATCCTGGGTTTTCCTTTAATTTCCTATGTGAAGGATGACCTTGAGCTCCTGAACGTCTTCCCTCTACCTCTTAAGTGCTGTGACCCTGGGCTATGCCATCATGTCAGCTCATGTGACACTGGGGGGTCAAACCCAGGTCTTTTACCCTCACTACCCAGTAACTCTCCCAACTGAGCTGCAACCCAAGCTCGTGTTTAGCTCCATTTTATTTTAATGTACATACATTGCTTCTGACAGTCAGGTAATGATCACGCCCCTCAGCCTGCAGTGCTACACAGGGCCTGGACCACGTGGAAACCCCTGCTGCCTCCCAGTCCTCCCTTTTGTCTCCACAAGGGAGGTCCTGCCATTTCTGGGCAGAGACCTTGGAGCTTCTCCTGGTTCTGTAGAAATGTACTCAGCCCTAGGGTCTGGCTCCCATGTTACCACCGTCCAACAGAGTCAGTATCTCCTTTGTGTCGGGGTAGCCACCTGCTTCCTGCTGGCCTGGATTCCTCTGCTGTGTGGATCTGGTAGTGTGAGTCACTGTGCTGCCCGGTGCAGACCAGGCCCTGCCTCAGATAAGCATTCCCACAGCGGGCGTGGCTCCAGACCCAACTGCTGCCTCTACCTTCTGACTGACCAGCGGACAGACAGTTAAGAGTGCTGGAGCTGGCCAGAAGCCGTACAGCTCTGTGTCTCCTTTCTGTTGGTGTCTAGGGTGCAGTCGTGGTGTTCTGCAGAACATGGTTACAGTCTGTATTCACCAATTGCTGGGACTCTCGACCTGGTGACGTTTTCTTTCCGGTGGCAGAGGGAGAGTGAATCTAAGACCTTTTGTGTGGGAAGCATTTTGTGTGGGAAGTCATCTACCCCTGGGTTACCCCAATCCTTCCTATAAATATGGACTTAAAAAAAGACAGCTTTTTTCTCTTCCCTTTCTCTCCTTCTCTCCAGGGTTTCTAGTAGCCTAGGCTGTCGTTGAACTCCTGATCCTCAAGTTCCACTTCCCAATGCTAGGAGTTCAGGCACTCACTATGATAGAGGCCTTGCTGCCTGACTCCCTCCCTCCCCCTTCTTTCTTCTCCCTTTCCCTCTCTGGCCTTCGCTCCTTCTTCCACCCATCCTTCCTCCCCATCCTCTTTCTTCCAGGAATGGGTGTCAGGTCCTTTTATGTCCACAGGAGATGCCACTCTTCTCCCCTTGGCCAAAGCTGAGGGGAGAGGCTCTCTAAAAACAACTAGCCCGCCAGAGAGCAGGAGTATATGGCCTTTTGTAGTGTCCATTAAGACTTAGTCATGTTTCCCCCAGGAGCTTCTGTGTCCCTCTCAGAAACCTTCCCAGCACCTACAGAGCAGCAGGGAGGAGTGGAGTCCCATCCACGTGAGCACTGATATGGAGGACGGTGATTGTACCACCTCTTGGATTTATACAGGACCGCGCAGGCAGAGAATTCCAATTCTTCCATTGCTATCCAGGGATCCACAATGTGCATGTCTGTCTTCTTCCCATATCCTCTTTCCAAGCACTGGAAGCTGAGCCTGAGGAGTCTGGAACCTGGCTTAAGAGACAATGGTGGAAACCCTCTAATCCAGCCAGGGCCGCTTCCTGGCCCTTATTCACAGAGAGGGTTTAGCAGGAGGAGAGAGCTCAGCCTGTGCACTCTGATCTCTGGCTTTCTTCATCGCCCTTACTTGCAGCCAGGGCATTGAGGACTAACCTTGGATATGACAGAGACACAAGCAGAGACTGTGGACTATTTTAGAATCCCCCCTACACTCAGAATCTTTCCATCAACAGGCAATCGTGGCTAACATTGACTGATTCCTTAACGTGAGCCAATCCTTTTCTGCGATGGGAAGTGAGTATGTTTATTTTACACATGGGATACTGAGGCCCAGGGTGGCTCAGTTAGCAAGTTGTCCAGTAAGGATATGAACTCTATGCCCTTAACCCATGAAGTTGTCCTGCTAAGGTTATGCTGTCTACTTTGGATTCCCGAAAACAACCTAACATTGGACCCTTGTCCCTGCTCAGTGTCATCCTACCTGCATCCCAGGTCCTGGTTCTGAAACCTGACCACTCAACACCCAGCTCTCAACTCCCCATACTGAGCCTGTGGGGAGCCCTCTGGTGGTATTTCCCAAAACATATGAGAAGGCTCTTCTAGTTTATTCGGAGGCTGCCTGCCCACTTTGCAGAATTCCACAGTGAAGGTTATAGGTAGCAAGCTCATCCCATTAAAGGTGGGGCCCAATAAGGCTCAGTCACTCAAGATTACAGAGTGTCTGAGCAGGGCTCAGGGAGAGAATTCTCATGTTGGCTTTCAATAACTCCATAGTTGCAAAGTTCCCTGGGAAAGCTGAAGGTCTGGGGTGGGGGGCTATGAAGATACTTAATCCTCAGCAACACCTCAAAACCCCAAAGCCATTTAATTTCTGGTTTTTCTTCTCATGTTTCCATTTATTTTAGAATTTCCAGGAAATAAAAAAAAAAAGTCCCCTCTTCATGGTTCTGTTGCTGGGAGCCCAAGGTGAGACCCAGGGCTGTAAATTCATAGTATACGCTCCGACACTGTGAGGCAGGAGTGTCTTGCACACTTGGTTCTGAAGAATCTGTTTCTGGGCTTTGCAGAGGCCCTGTCCAGCACAGCAGAAGTCTCTCCTTGAGTGAACGTCCCTTTAGTCTTGATTTTGCTTGGGCAGGCATCTCTCTTGGGGGCCGGGGGTGGGGGTGTCTGAAATGATCAGTCCTATTTGTGTCCTGAGAATGTCTTGAGGCTTGTTCTGCTATGATGAAACACTGTGACCAAAAGCAACTTGGGAAGGAAAGGGTTTATTTCAGCTTACAACTTAAGTCCCGCCCTAGCATTGAGGGAAGTCAGGACAGGAACCAAAGCAGAAACCACAAGAAAATGTATTGGCTTGCTCAGTTTGCTTTCTTATACATCCCAGGACAACTTGCCCAGACATGGGTCCTTCCACATCAATCATCAATTAAAAAACAAAACATACCCTAAAGGTTGCCTGTTGGCCAATCTAACGTGTATGTGTGTGGGGCAGTTCTTCAATTGAGATTTCCTGTTCCTAGATATGTCTAGGTTTGTGTCAGATTAACAACAAAACAAAAAAAGGCTGGCACAGAGGACAAAACGCTTCTGGGTCACGCTCTCTGGGCAGAGGTCCCAAGAGCTAGCAGCAATCTGGGGCTCTCGTGTTTTCAGACCGGGCTGTGCTCTCTGGCTGAGGTCTGAAAACAGAGCCCCAATCAGTTTTTTACCTTGTGATGCAATCTCTTCAGAATCATCCTTGTGAATTAAGTGTATTCCAGAGAGATCTCTGCCCTGACCCAGGGCAAGGGAACAGAGCCTAGAAGCCTTGCGGGCTATGCTGACATCAAACTGTGTCTTATATACTGGAACTCTGAGTAACTGGAGTGTTATAGACTTGGGTTCGAATCTTTTTTCTGGGGGTGGGGACGGGGGTAAGGACAGCCTTGAGCCAGTTAACAGCAGTGTGTATTACTCACCCACTGGCAAGCACTGAGCTGCTCCAAAACAATTCTGAATTTCCATTTCCTCTGGGATGGGTTCAGTGGAGTTTTCGAAGGTCACGGGTCCTTTCCCATCCTCAGGTTAGGGGTCAGGATCTGTGAATAAAATACAATAAAATTCTGGCTCTTCCGATGTCCCCAGCTGTGCGTTATCTACCCACCAGCTCCCTTCCAGCTCTTCTCCACTTCCCATTCCCAAGCCCCTCTCGGGCCTCAGGCCCAGCCTGGGAGACCCCTTGGGCAAATCTGTGGTCTGTCAAGGCCCTTGGAACCTTCAACTTTGAAGCTGGCCTCCAGGAATTCCAGGGTCTCCATTACTGTCCTTCTGGACTCTTGAAGCCCAGCCAACCCAAAGGAATGGCAGAGCTTTTGAGAGCCTCAGCATTCACAATGGGCCATTCCTCTCCAGAAATGGTCCCCAACTCTGCCGAGGGCCTGCCAGGAGACATGGTGACAGCTTGCTCTTGGCACATACAATAGACTCGGGTCAGAACAATGTGGAGGGGAGAAAACATCTGTCTGTCGATAGGCTACCATCCCCTGGGGATACCCCTCGAATGTGGCCAACTTTGCGCTCCCAGAGGAGGGAAGTACCCGGGGGCTAGAGACAGCTGTGGCAGCAAGCTGGAGAGGCATGGGCTGGATGCAGAGCTGACTTCCCCAGCTTGACAGCTCTCGGAACAGATGTGTGAGTCAGATTAGAAGTCAAATCTGCTTATTCTGGCTCCCCTGCCTGCCCCAGGGCCACTGCTTACAGCCACAACACTGGATGCGATTAAACCTAAGCTGGCAGACAAAACAGTTCCAAGTGTATGACTGAGGAGAACAGTCATATACTCTGTTGGGGGGGGATGTTCCTCAGGTGGGGGGGCGGTCTTACTTAATTCACCATGTCCAGGGAGCTGATGCTCCAGGTTTGTTTCCACATTCACTGAAAGGAGTCATTATACCTGACTTCTCTGCTCTTGGAAAGCTTTGGAAGCAAAACTGGGCTACCATGTATGAAAACACCTCAGTACTTACAAAGAAGTTACTTGGTCCTCGAGGGGCATTTCTAATTACTGTCCTAACAAAGGCTTCAGGGGAAGGGCTTACCCGAGGAAGCTCACAGCCGAGAAGAGAGCATGCCCTCTTCAGTCCAAGAGGACTGGAGGCAGATCACAATAGATTTCTAAATCACAATAGAATTCTAAATAACCTGGATTCATGGGCCCTCCTATAAGTACTACTTCTCCCATAAGCTCTGTGATGCCTAAATTGTGTGTATTTGGGTGGCCTTTGTGGCAGTGAGTAGGCCCCATGTCCCTTTGTGCCAGTGTTGCTGGAGGGTGTAACACCAAGGAGGACTTCCTGGTAGAGGGGAGTTTGAGACCTGTTTGAGAGAAAGAGAGGGGACACAGCTCATAAAACACCAAAGGGCTCACAGCGACAGCACCTGCAGTGTGAATGGGCAGAGGCAGAGAGGAGTACCATGGGCCTCGTGCAAGGATGACACTCAAACGCATGGAACTCGTGAAGCGCTCACATTTCCTTCTAGTGTGTGTGTGTATTTCTGTGGAAGTGAGTGTAAGCAGATGGCATGAAGCTAAAAAGGGGCCCATGAAGGGTAAAGGGAGGCTTTAAGGTAGGGGAGAGTAATAAAATGTAAGATGTGTGCTGTAAAGGGAAATTCTGGGGGTGGAATGGTAGAAGCTGGGAGGTGGGGAGAGGAAGTGGAGGAAGCATCTAAAACAAAGTATGTGTGAAAATGCCATGGGGCTGGGGGCGGAGAGACAGCTCAGCAGGCAAGAGCACTGGCTGCCCTTCCAGTGGGAGTTCAATTCCCAGCACCCACATGGCAGTTAACAACCATCTGTAACTCCCTTTCCCAGGACTCTGATGCCTTCTGCTGGTCTAGGCAGACACTGCATGCACATGGTGCACAGAGACACATGCAGGTAAAACAACCATACACAAAAACCAAAATTATCCTTTTTTTTTCAAAAAAAAAAAAAAAAAAAGACATTTTGTGTATGGTGATCACACTGTAGCTGTCTTCAGACACATCAGAAGAGGGCATCGGATCCCACTACAGATGATTGTGAGCCACCATGTGGTGGGAATTGAACTCAGGACCTCTGGAAGATCAGTCAGTGCTCCTAACCACTGAACCATCTCTCCAGTCCCCAACAAAAATAATCTTAAAATAGAAAAACTAAAGGCTTGAGAGACAGCCAAGCCAGGTAAGGTGTTTACAGCACAAGCATGCAGACTTGAGCTGAGATTCCTGGCACTTAGACAAGAAGCCAGGATCAGCACTTGGCGCTAGGTGGGGTGGAGAGCAAGGTAAGGGATGCGCTCACCCCAGGCAGACTCTAATCTCTAGTGTATTAGCCAGGCAGTGTAGCCAATCAGAGAGCTCTACTTCCAGGGAGAGACCCTGCTTCAAAATAATAATAATAATAATAATAATAATAATAATAATAATAATAATAATAATAATAAATAATAATAATAATAATAATAATAATGTGAGATCAATTAAGACAAAGACACTGCTGACATCCTGGTGAACACATGTGCACCATACACAAACAAATGGGTGTATACATACATCATTGAGTAGCACCTGGGGTAGAGGTGCTACAGAGGAGTGAAAAAGGCATCCAGGCAAGAGGTGCAGAGGCTTGAGGAAGATGGCCCCCTCGGGATAAGTGGGCCGTCAGCTACCTCAGTTGTCTCGTGGCTGAGGAGTGGACACAGCTCCTTACTGATGCCAACAGCCCATCCCCCCGAATGTGGTGCAGCCCCCCAGAGCCTCCCTCTCTGTGGCTAGGAATACCTGTGGGGATAGAGTGGGAAACAGGAACGCACATTGAAGGCCAAAGAAGGCTGAGTTATGGGAGTGGGGCCCCAGCATGCTGTTCTGGGAGGGGCCTGTCAGGGTAGGTGGGGCCCCAGCATGCTGTTCTGGGAGGGGCCTGTCAGGGTAGGTGGGGCCCCAGCATGCTGCTTGAGAGGGAGCCTGGCTGGCAGGTGGGTTCTAACAGGGTCCCAGTATAGCAGATGCTTCCTGTTTATGTTAATTAATTTAGACATTCAAGCACCTTTGAGCTTAGAGGTTGAAAGTCCCGTTCAGTTTCAGAGACTGGAAACACCTGCAGGTACCACATGCAGGACGGAGCACTCTGTAAGAGCAGCCGCCTCGGGGAGTCTCTGCTCAAATCCGGGGACCTGCTTGTGCAACACTCACTTGAAGCCACGCTTTGTCATTTCCCCCAACGACCGATTTCCCCTTTATTAGGCTCGGTTCTATAAGGAAAGAATACCGAACTCACTTTTTACCTTCTAGCGTTTTACCGCAGGCTGAGCCTGGTGTCTTTATCTTTTTCAGATAAGTGTTCACCGCGTTGCCCAAGCTAGACCCTGGGTTCAAGTGATCCACCCACCTCAACCTGGGGCAATGGCAAGATGCCCAGCTAAAAATATTTATCCCCCCCTCCCTCCCTCTTCCTCTCTCTCTCTTTTTCTCCCTCCGTCTCTCCCCCCCCCCCCTTTCTCCCTCCCTACCCATCCCCTCTCCTGTTTTTCTCTCTGTGTGTTTTTTTAGTTTTTTCCCCAGACAGGGTTTCTCTGGATGACAGCCCTGGCTGTCCTGGAACTTGCTTTATGGTCTAGACTGGCCTCAAACTCAGATCCGCCTGCCTCTGCCTCCCAAATCTGGGACAAAGGTGTGCCCCACCATGCTCAGCTCTAAAAAGACGAACACACCTATTTTAATGAAAACAAGCCAGTATAGGGATTCACGCCTTTAACCGGAGCACTCGAGAGGCAGAGAGACCGGTGGATACCCGAGAAATTCTAGCATTTATAAGGTACAGGCCTGCTCCTAGCAGACCCAGACTGGCTGGGACTCTGGCCAGTGGATTCCCTCACCATTGGGGCATGGTGAGGTTGACAGGTGACTGAAGGGGGCGTGGCGGGTAGAGTCAGACTAGGAGTTGAACTGGCGGCCTTCCTCAGGAACCTGTCGTGACTCATTGGAGCCAGTGGTACCTACAGAATTCTCTCTCTTCACTGGTCTCCCAGTCTATTTGAATGCACTTAGGGCTGGAGAGCTCACTCCCTCAGAAGGTAGCCAGGCTACACTGTGACCCGAAGCTATTTGTCATAAATCCCTTTTCTATGTTTACTTCAGCCACATTTAAAGCGCTGGGAAAATAAAAGCAAGACAAACAACGGATCCAAGTTCCATTTGTTACCTACATGGCAGCTCTAGTTTCAGGGGACCCGGTGCCCTCTTCTGGTTTCCACATAAACTTGACATGCATGCACATAAAATAAAATTAAAATCAGCTAGTCAGCTTTTAAAGCCTCGCTAGGTATTTTCAATAGATTCTATTTAATACCTTCTTACGGAGATCATACAGGTTAAGGATGAAAAAAAAAAAAACAAAACTGAGCATGACTTCAGATTTTAATTCCTGGGCTGGGATCCCTGGGAAGGGAGCAAGCTGGAGTTCCTGGTGTAGAGAAAGGTAGCAACGTGCATAGAGACGGTAGTAAGCCGTCTCTTCACGGAGTCCTGGATGTGTCGGGCCCCCTTGGGAACACTTTGTGAAGAGCGCCGTCACTAGGTGTTCCATAGAGAGGGAAACGGAGGCCCGGAGAGGTCACGTGACACGCCCACAGTGACTCGGCTGGGAACACTGGGGAAAGGGATGGGGATTTGAATCTGTTGTACCCGTAGATTTGCAATTCTGTGTCCTATATGTCCTCCTCAAGGGAACATACAGGGATTACTAAACTTACTGCTGCATCTGAAAGGCTGTGGGATGGGGAAGAGCCCAGGGCTTTACACATGCTAAGGAATTACTCTGTCCATGATCTATATCCAGGCCAGGGACTTGGAAAAGAATGACTAATGAGCAGGTCCTAATCCCGGAAGGACTGAAGCCCCGGAGATGAGACAAAAGCCGCATCCTAAAGCTGCATTTTAAAGCTACGGACAGAGGAGGAGGAAGGAGCTCGGAGAGCAGGCCGGGCTAAGTCAAAATCACGTTTACACTACACGTGGCACTGAGGACAGCCTGGCAGGTAACCGGGAGGAAACGAGGGAGACACTGGGGGAGGAGGAGATACCGGATGTTAAATTTCCAGTCCTGCAGGGAGCAGGGGCACGTGTTCTCCTGCTCGGCTCTGGCCATGCAGCCCGCTCCTACTGGGTCATCTGCCGACGTCACCAGGAAGTGGACACAGGCACTGAAATCCTACTTGGTCCGGGGATTTGAGGCGGGATGAATTGAAGGGTACAACTATTAGCTTCTTCCTCGGGGGGGGAAGACCCTGGGTTGGGCTATTTATTTATTTATTTTAGAGACAAGGTCTGTGTTGTTCAGGCTTGCTCTGAATTTTGCCTATTCATTGTCAAGTAGTTGACACCCTAACCTGTGGCACAGCACCAGCTGCCACGTTGCTGCTGGGATAGTTGGTGTTGTCATCTTGACACCCTCTAGAACAGCAGTTCTCCACCTGTGGGTCATGACCCCTTTCGGGGGGGGGGGGTTCTAACAACACTTTCATGGGGTTGCCCAAGACAGTCAGGAAACATAGATACTTACATTACTGATAAGCTATTTCTCTGCTGGTGAAATGAATCAACTCAAACCAGATACGATTATGTTAAATGCAGATTTATTGGGAAGCTGCTCTCAGATGAGTTCACTGGCCCCAAGGAAGGAGGCCAGGGGAGGGGGGGGGGCAGGGGGAGAAAGAGCGCATGCGCAGAGAGGAGGCGCGAAAGAAGAGAGGTTTGGGGGTTTGAGGAGACTAACATGTCTGACTTATATAGGGAAGAGCCTCTAGGAGAAGGGTAGTCCAACCTTTGGGCTGGAAAGTTCAGGGTATAGGAGTAGGGTGTGTCAGGTAGGGACCGGAAAATGCTGGGAGAACCTGGAGGCCAGGTCTGCTTTGATATTAAATATGCACCTCAGTTCCTTGTCCCAGCTCTGAAACCAAACCAAGTCATGATTCATAATATTAGCAAAATTACAGTTATGAAGTAGCAACAAAAATAACTTTATGGTTGGTGTTGGGATTCTGTAAACCCCACCCCTCAGTAGCCTAGCAACAACCAAGTATACCTCACCCCAAAGTTATCTGGTAAAGCCAGGTATGCTCCATCCCAGTAACCTGACACTATAAAAGGGGCTGCTTGCCCCCTCCTCCCTCTCCCCCCCACTTACCCCTCCTCCTACCCCATCCCTTTCCCCCCTCCCTCCACGTGCTCATGGCCAGCCTCTATTCCTCTATTCTCTTTTCTCTCTCTCTCTCTCTCTCTCTCTCTCTCTCTCTCTCTCTCTCTCTCTCTCTTCCTCTACCACCCTCTTAACTCTCCCATGACCTGAATAAACTCTATTCTGTACTATACCGTCGTGTGGCTGGTCCCTCAGGGGGAAGAGATTCCCAACATGGGCCCCCCCAGAGGCATCTCCCTTGCCCCCAGGCCTTGCCACACCTCCATGGGCCATATCTCCCCCCTACTCTCTACATCCTCTTTTAACAACATTGGTGCCCCATACTTTTAACAACAGTTGAGGGTCACCCCAGCATGAAAAACTGCATTAAAGGGTCTCAGCATTAGGAAGGTTGAGAACCATGACTCTAGAATCACCTGGGAAACAAGCCTCTAGGCACACTTGTGATTATTTAGCCTCCAGGAGTACCTGCCATTAGACTAGCTGAGGTGCTGAGACCGTATAAATGAGCGTGGGTACTAGATTGTATAAACAAGCAAACAAGCCGAGCAGAAACATCCCTCAGCAGTTTCAAGACTGTGGATGGGGTGTGACTACCTGCTTCAGGCTTCTGCTCAGCCAGCCTGGTCCTCGAACTGTGGGCTGAAACAAATCCTTTCTTTGTTGATTTCCCTTTGTCATGGTACCTTAAATGAGCATTAATTTGTTATTACTACTAGTATTGTGAATTGCATATTAAATTGTGATCTGAATTAAACCCTTTCTTCATTGATTTTTCCTTTGTCAGAGTACTTCGAGTATTATTAGTTATTGTTATTGCTGTTATTATTATGGTTGTTGTGTGAGAGGGGTGTGTTGTGTGCACTTGCGTGTATTTTACCACTGCCACAGAAATAGAAACTAAGACAGGAAATTGATCCAGAGAGGTGAGACCATGCTGTGATGCGCCAGCCTGTGGTTCTTAAGCCTCTGGAATTGCTTGTGGGGAGAAGAAGGTGGAACCATCTGAAAGTTTGGACTGATAAAGACCTCCCAAGGAGGAAGCAGAGCTTATGGGTGATTCTTGTGGGAGCTCTGAAGTCCAGAATGCCAACAAATACCCTGGCAATTGAGGCCTGGCTCAGGAGGTTTCTGAGAGGAACAAAGACTGTAACAGGAGCTGGGCTGGTGTTATAGTTGGCCCGGGATCTGGTTTCAGTTTACCTGTTTCCCCAGGAACTTGAATAAAATTGAATTTAAAAGTGGACCAATTTGTTTGGCAGAGGAATTTGTCAAGGCAGGAGAGTTCTCGGGCTGGTGCAGAAAAAGCAGCTTAATTGCTAGAGGCCAACACCACTGAAAAGTGACCCTCTCTGTACTGCATGGGGACCTGGGGAGGTGTCCGGAGAGCAGTTCCCCAAACTCCAAATAGCAGCACACATAGTCAGAAATCAGCTCAAGCTGGACTATAGGATTTCTGGCTTTTAGATCAAAGCCAGACTTCCTCAAGAACTTGTGAGACCAGTTCCCATCTGTTACAAGGAGTCATCCCCACCCCCTTTTTAAAAAAGACTTATTTATTACATATAAGTAAGTACACTGTAGCTGTCTTCAGACACACCAGAAGAGGGCATCAGATCCCATTACAGCAGGTTGTGAGCCACCATGTGGTTGCTGGGATTTGAACTCAGGACCTCTGGAAGAGCAGTCAGTGCTCTTAACCACTGAGCCATCTCTCCAGCCCTAACTCATTTCCCAGACTTCTGGCAGAAGGGACCTATGGCTGGCTACCTGTGGTGCTGATCAGCAGTATATCAAAGCCCAGGCTGGCTCCAGGCTCCCCCAGTCTTACAGGTTAACATATTTCAAAGTCTAGCCCTTCCCACCTCCTCCTAAACTCCCTCCGGCTCACAGGCTTGTCTACACTCTGCTACTCATCCTTACAGTCAGGCTTACACACACACACACACACACACACACACACACACACACACACAATTTTCTCTTGCTATCTTCCGTATTCTCTTCTGTTTCCCTGGCCCTGGCTATGTCCAGTCTGTTGACTGTTAAGCCTAAGTCTTTCTCTGCTCTGGGCCCTCCAGATGCCTTTGGATATTTTCCTTCTTTTATCTATACTAAGAACTTTAATCATGGAGTAGTCATGTCTGCAGTTTCTTTACTGTGCACCCCCCTCGGATATAAGATTAGAGAAGCCATGGAATCTTCCTCATTATTACAGAAAGCAGCTATGGCCAGGAGATGTGTGGCAGAGTCCAAGTCCCTGCTAGTCAACTGTGTGAAATTGCGAAGGTGATGCCTACGTTGCTATGGAGATCACAGAATATTGGAGATGCTGGAATTGTGGGCTGTCCACTGAGGAAACCTACATGCAGAGTTGGGCTGATTCAAGAGTGAATTCTATGCTGCAGGCATCAGATATGGAGGGATGGAGGGCTACCCAGCCCCTTAGGAGACCAGTTGATTTCATTAGGAACCCCAAGTCCCAGACACAGACCTATGGGCTTGAGAGTTTGTTTGTTTTGTTAGTGTGTGTGTTTTCTTTGTTCTGATCATTCCTTGCTATTCCCTGGGTCTTCTCTTTTGGGATAGGAAATGTTAACTCTGTGCCAGCATCATGTGTTGGAAGCATGTAACCAGGATGGAATAACATAGCTCCCAACCCTGGACAGGGCATAGGCCTCCACAAGTGTCAATGGCTGCTGTGGGCATAAGACTTGTTTGTATAATAAAGTACATATTTTACATTCCTCCTTCAAGGGATGTCCTCCCGGTTAATGTTAACGACTCCATTATCATCAGAGACTGCATGAGTGTGGCTAATGTCTCAGCAAAATGGTAAATGCTGGGACAGCCCTTAAAGCTGTAGAAAAGAACGCTAAAAACATGAGTTGGAAAATATATAATTTCTCAACCATGCAAAAATAAGGATGCAATAAAAATTGTATAAGGAGCTTCACAGATCTAAAGGAGCAAAGGCAGCTGTACCAGGAGCCATATTGTCAGAAAGATGCTGAGGAAGGAGATAAAGAGATTTAGGGAGTACTGATCACTAGAGATTCTACTCAGCTAAGTTTAATATGCTTACAAAAGCAGACAGATTTCTGAGTTCAGAGTTGGCCTGAGGCAGAGCAAGGTTAGGCCCAGGCATAGTAGAAATGGTAATTTCAGGGCAGGGTCACAGATCCTCTGAATTCTTTTGCAATGTTTAAAAAAAAAAAATGTGCACAGTATCTTCAGGGGTGGGGCTGGGGGTGGGGGTGATGCGGACTCATAGGACAATCAAAAAGGGAACCTGGAGTAAATGACTGGATTAATACTAGTGTTATAATCTGCAAGAGATGAGTTATCCAGAAAGTTTTTAGAATAACAAGAGAGAACTGCTTGGAGCACTGTCTCAAGCAGAAAATAGAGAGGGAAGGCTGTCTGGAGATCTCCAGAGAGAAAGCAGAACAGAGAAAAAAGCAATCTGAAGAGCTGTTTCGAGCCTTTTTCTGGCATGTAAGTATACATGCAGATAGAGCATTAAAAAAATGTTAAAACTATTAAAGACTAGGGGCTTTTGAAGTTGGATTAAGTGGTGGGGGAGGGGTTGTATTGTAAAATGGTCTTGAAATTATGGAAGGTTGTCACGTGATATGTTTGAGTCCCAGTTTGACAAAGGGCAGGACTGTGGTGCTTAGTGTGGTCAGCCTGGCATGACCTGGGAGACGATTCTCCAGGCACACCTGTGATGGAGCACTTAGCCTTTGGGCATGCCTGAGAGTTAATTGGAACCATCCTCCAAGTGGATGCTGAACTGTACAAGAGGGAGAGATTGAGGGGTGCAAGCATTCATCAAGCTCTGCTTCCTGCTGATGGATTTGACGTGACCAGTCGCTTCAACTTCCCACCACCTTGGTTTTCCTGCTGTGAGGGACCATATTACCGTATTATCATGAGCCGAAGCTGTGTCTCCCCCTGAGTTACTGTCAGGATACTTTATTACAGCAACAGGAAAAGAGGCAGGGTATCCCCGAGAGCTGCTCGGCCACTTATGGGGTAGGACCTAGCACCCCAGAGTGGGAGAGGAAGAAGGCCAAAGCGAAGGCAAGAGCAGACATCTAATATGCAGGGATGTGGCCAGGGGTGTCATGTCTCGTCACTCTTCCAGTGCAGCCTGGCCTGAGGAAAGTCGGCACACTCTTCTGTAGATAGCCACTTAGCACCAGGACAGGTGGAACAGGAACAGGGCCCTTTTAAGTTGGTGAGGGGTGGTAGGGCTGGGAAGAGGAGAGATGGGTGGAGGCAGGGCCACTTGGAGCAGAGGACAGTGGCTTTCTGGCACCATTGGGCTTGCTCTGCTCCAGCCTCTGTGTGTCTTGCCCAGTTTCAGGCACATGCTCAGGACTTCTCCGAGAATTCTACCCCTGGCTGCCCACACCCTGCCCCCACCTACCCTTCCTACTTACCCTGACTCTATCAGAGACCTCTGGCCACACCAGGATGCCCATTCCTACCGTCACCTGGTGCAGCTTTAGCTCAGCCCTGCCCCCCGCTCCCCAGCTCGCTGCCTGGCACACAGTGCCTGACGAAAATCTGTATGAAGAAAGGTCACCTTGGCCTTCAGGTCTGAGCTATCAGAAGCAAGGAGGAGTGTCTTGTACCTGACCTGTCCTGGTTCCCAGCTCAGGGCTAACGATTTGGCCTGTATAGAGGGAGCTTGGAGGGGGTTCTGGAGTTCTAAATGGGAAGCAAGTGTCCAAACAAAGGTGAAGAAAAATGGACCATAAGCAGCCAAACTGCTTTGAGGGAGGAAGAAAGGGGTTTGCCAGGCATCAGCTCTGACCCCCAGCTCCATACTTCAGGGCTGTGGTTGTAGAGAAATGAAGAAAGATGTCTGAGTCTGTGAGGAGTCATCAGGCCCAAGGAGCTTCTGGCTTAGAAGGCTGACAGGAACCCGGGATGGAGTCTGTAGGAGAGGCCTATGTACCTGGAAGAGTGGGGCAGGGGGAGCAGCCCAACCCTGGGTCCCATCTGTGGGAGCATGGGCCCTGCTCTGCAGCAATCAACAAACAGGGCCTTCTGGTCAGTAGCTGTAAGTGGGCACAGGGGAGGGAAGGTCAGATGGGGCCCTCGGCACTCCTGACCTAACATCAAGGACAGTAAATGTCATGCCAGAGGGGACAATGACTCACCAGGGACTCCAGCAGAAAGGCTTCTGTTTAGGAGAGTGACACACTATCAGGAAATGACTTCTGGGTACCCAGGAAACAGGGCTCCAGGGCTCAGGGCTGGGCTGTGACTTAGCTTGGTCCCTAGGGCACTAGCAGTGGCTCCTGCAGCCCATCAGTCCTGGCAGCTCATAGCCTGTTGCTCAGCCCTGTTCCCCTCCCATATCCAGCTCTCCACTGCAGAGCTACCATGTCTCCGGGGTCCATGCAAACCTGGAGTAAGCCTGTTCTCTGGGTCTAAACCCCTGCCCTCCCCACCCCACAGGTCACCAGCATTCTAGGTTGAAAGTTCCCTGACCCAGGCATCTCTCCCTGTGTCCCCATAACCAGAGCCAAAGCACAAGATCAGCAAGCAGCACAGGAAGGTTCTGGAAGATACGGCGGCATCTGCACACAGTGGGTCCGCAGTTTGATAAACACTGGCCTTCACAGTGCTGCTCCAGGAAGCTGCAAACTCCGCCTTTCCTTGTATTTGTTTCCTGCTTCCCAGATCTCACTGTTATATGTTCCCTCCACTCCACCCTCTCCTCCCCAAAGACCAAGGACAGCTAGGCTGCACACAGACCCAGGGCTCTGGAATTCTAGGAAGGTGTTTTGTTGCTATTGATTTTGTTTTTTCCTGCTGCTGAGGAGGGAACTTGGGAGGTCACAGTACTCAGGGACCTTGTACATGGTAGTCAGGGCCTGTGCCACAGAGCCATGTCCCCAGGTCTTATATATGAGATTGGGGAGAAAGAGGTTGTAGTGGAGATTTGATGAGATGGGTCCAGACATTGCAGGTGGGCAAGGGACAGAGGGCAGAGGTCAAAGGGCAAAGAGGAGGCAGTTAGTGTCTAAGCTGCATGTAGTCATTTCCTTACTGGATCCAGCCTGTGTGTTTCCTTTCCCTTATAGGAATCACTAGTTGTAGCTTGAGAGGTTCCACACTTTGATGCTTTGAGGAGGACTAGTGTGGGAAATGGTGTGTGGCCAAGGACCAAGCCCTCGCTCACTCCAACTTCCATGGCTTTGTCGAGGAAGCAGGATCGCCCTCAAGTACCAGGTCACAGAACAGGTAAGGCCAAGAGACATGCCTTAGGGCTTGGCATTCTGTATGGTCTTGGAATGAATTTGAGCAGTGCACTGGAGAACAGCTGGGTTCTCAGCACTCTAGGAGCTTTGTGGTTGGAGGGACAGCCGGTTGTGAGGGAGGTGTTCTAAGAGCAGCAGGAGGTGAGCATGAGCCAGTCAGGTCTGTGCTCACTACTGCTCCTGCATGGTCACTTCAATACCAACTTACAACTTATCCCCGCCCCTGCTCCCCACCACCAGAGAGAGAGAGACAGAGAGACAGAGACAGACAAATACACATACAGAGACAGACAGAAGACAGATAGACACAGAGAGAGACAGAGACAGATCTAGAGAGAGACAGACAGAAGACAGATAGACACATACAGACAGAGACAGAGAGGGGGCGGAGACTATCTCTCCCACTGGTTTCTGCTTCCTTAGTGCTGAGATTAAAGGTGTACACCACCAAACCTGGCCCAGCCCTCTCTGTATCTCTGTGCCCCTCCTACCCAAAGAAGCCAAGGCGCCACGTGGTTTTGGTGAAGAGTGACCCCTGGAGGCCAGAGCCAACACCCCCTCCTCAGGATTCTCTCTGGGCTATCCTCTTTGGTCACCACAGGCACACGCTGGACCAAAGGCAGGGCATAGGATACAGATGCCCGGGCATTTTCTGTCGTACCCATGACCCTTGATTCTCTTTACCAGCGGTGATATGACCTCAGATGTAGCATGGAGGGTTCCAGAATCCCTCTAGCCCCAGTCCAGGGCAGGTACAGAGATGTGCAGAGGCCAGCCTCTCTTTAACGGTTTGTATGTCTCAGCAAGCCCAGACTCCTGAGTCACCAGTCCCCTGTCTCTGACATTGTCCTGTCGGTCCCCTCTCCTGAGTGACACCGCTCACCGCTTTTTGTACATGAATTAAATATATTCTCTGTCTTTGCTCTGAGTCACAACATTCACAGTCAGTGGGAAAGGGGGCTAGGGAGAACCCAGGCTCCAAGGGGTGAGGGTGGGCGTGGAGTTTGACCTCCCCTTGGCCTTTGCCCTTCAAGTTCAGCCAAATGTTGGGGAGACCCTGGGAGAGTACAGAGGAAGAATGTCTTCTCTGGGGACACAGGATGAGGCTGTCAGGATCAAACCTGCTGCAGTCTCAGCTCTCTCCAGCTTGGGCGTGGTGCCGACACCCTTCCCACCCTCTCCGTGGAGGTCAGGTGGACAGGGCTGGGAAGGAGGTGAGGGATGGAGGAGAGGCTGCACCAGCCTTAAAGAACCAAGGTTACCCTGGTACCGGTGTCAGGGTGACCTTGCATATCTGGGCGCCAGCCTCAGAACCCTGAGACAGGGTTGACTTACCAGCCCTCAGGGATGATAACACCCATAGCAATGGCTTAGGGAAGCGGGACATAGGTGCTAGGTCAGAGTTCCGAGGACAGAGCACACTACCACCTGCCAGTTTAAGGCAACCCTTTCCAGACTGGGGGATGGGCAGGGAGGGCTGGCCGAGGCGGCAGGAGTACATCTTGGAGTACCAGACCACTTCTGGATGCGGTTGGACACAGGAAGCATGCTGGTGCCTTTTAGCCTTGGCTCAAGCCAGAGAGTACAGGGCTTCTGGCCGGGAGGTGACAATAGCATCATGCGGGTGGTGACAAGAGGAGGTACTACTTTTTCTGATGCTCCAGGGATGTCTGCCTTTGGGTGGGGTAAGCACACACATGAATGCAATTCTAGGGTCCCGGGTGAGGTACCGTATTCCTCGTTCTCAGGGAGGGAAGAAGATGAAGTGAAGCTCCAAGCAATAAGAAGGGGGTTCGTTGAGCCCCGGCAGGGCCAGGGCCCCCACATTCTCCTGCACTTTCACTGGGAAAGAGCCCCAGGCCCCTCCCTGACCCTCGCTTCTTCTCAGGGAACAGCTCATGCCCCATCTCACATGGCGACAAGGGGAACGGTGTCCAGGTAGAGGCCACCACAGAGCTGTGTGGCAAGCAAGGGAAGGAAGCAAATGCTACCAACAGGGCTGTCGAGTGGTCCTCCAGACTGGCCACAGGCATTCATTGTTCAGCCCTCTGATGGCCACACAGGCCCCATACTTCCTGAAGTCATGTTCTGTGTGGCCTCACATCCCTCAAGGTGCAGCAGCGTGGGCGTACCTCAGAAGATGCTCTGCCGGCGGCTCTTCCCTCGTCCTGGAGAAAGGAGGAAGCCAGGGAACGACAGAGGAATGGGAACTGGGTTAAAGGGTCCTTCGAGTGCTCTGACCCAGTGAGTGAGGGTATACACCTGAGTTCAGGTCTCATCTCTGTTGCTTGTGAGCTTTATGGAATTGTGACTTACCCTCTAGGGGCCTCAGGATCACTGAAGAGAACGTATGTTGTGCCAACCCCACAGAGGGGGTCTTAAAGACTACATGAGGCAGTGCATTGGAACTATTATGCTAGGGACAAAGATTGGACTGGCCAGGAGCTCAGGGTCTTCACAGAGAGCACACCAGGGACTGGGTGTACCCTTGCCAGGACTATTGTGAAAGGCAGTGTTCCATCTGGGTGGGACTGGGTGAGGGGGGAACCCCCCACCCCGCCACACACACATAAGGTCTATGTGGGAAGAGGGTGTTGACTTCCCATCCCAAGGACAGACTCTGGGCCCATTTTCTTCTCAAAAAAGAGTCTCCACTGGGGAAAGGTGGATTACTTGGCTGCTTCTAGCAAAGGCTATGGGGGGGAGAGATTTAGCCCTACCTGGGTGCTGGAAAGCCAGGCCACGATAGCCTGGATCCTTTTGGAGCTGGATCTCCTTCAGGGAGAAGATGGAGGCAGCTGAACAAGAGAAGTGGGTGGGGAAGGACTGGGTGGACCCACTCTCTCACAGCTACCATCCCCACAGAGCAGAGGCACCCTCCAGTCGAGACTCACCCAGGAAGATCTACCCTCTCAGGAGGAACCTACCCCCTTAGCTCCGAGTGAGAACTAGAAAGGGGAAGCCACACGCCCAAGGCTTCGGCCTCTGTTATAGCTCCCAACCATGCTGGCTGTCCCTTTCCTGCTTCTGGCTGGCCCCGATCCCTCGGACACTTACTGTCATCAAGCTGGTGTACACGTTCTCCCAGAGATTGGAAGTAGGGGTGGTTTAGGGCCGCCTCTGCCGACATGCGACTCTTGGACTCATACTGAAAGGCACAAGTTAGGCTCTTGGGCCCTGATGGAGAACCTTCTAGAAAAATGGGACCCCTGTGCTAAGTTAGATGGCTGAGGTGGGAGAAGCTTGTGGCTGCATCTTGGGATAAGCATACACGAAAGACCAAGGCTATCGTCCCCTGAGTATCTGCTCTATTTGTAAATGGTACCGTTGCCTTCCCTTTATCCTGTGATTGCTCCCAGCTAGGCACTGTACCAGCCCCAGCATTTCCTAAAAAAAATGAACTGATATCTGACACAAAGTTGAGAAAACTGAGCCTTCTGTCCCCTGGAAATGCCCAACCGGGCCTTGGGTACCAAGTACAGAAACTAGTGCTTTGGAGTCACAGTGTCTGAACTACCAATGTGGCTTTCTTTACGTGTCGCTCCCTGGGTAGGATGGGAAGAAACTCACCAGGAGGAGGCTGGTCAGGAGGTTGATGCCTTCAGTATCCAACCTGCAAGGAGGAAGCGCTGGCACAGGCACAGCCAGGGGCAGGCTGGGGACCCATCCTCTGGGAGGGAAATCACAGTAGGGAGCAAGGGGCCTGGGAGGGGGACTACCTAGGAGCGTGGCTGAGCAGCGGCTGTGGCAGGTACCGGGGAAAGTTGTAGGCTCGAAACTCGGAGATGGATGTCACACCCGGCCACGTCTCTTCTGTGGGTGTCCCTAGAGACAGGAGACAGGGTAAAAAGTGTAAGTGAAGGGCTGAGAGCAGCCAAAGCTAGCAGGTCTCCACCCTGCCCCGGCCTCGGTGCTACTGGGTGAACAGAGTTCTGGCGCCCCCTGGCGGCGAGATGGAGATTACAGAAAGAAACTAACCGAGGAGCCGGAAGATGAGGTGCAGCTCCTCCTTGACAGTAGAACCTGGGAAGAGGGGCTTGCCGGTGGCCATCTCATAGAGGATGCAGCCCACGCCCCTGCGGAAGCGAGGGCAACGGTGAGGCAGGAAGCACAGGCGCGCCTCCTAAGGCTGCCGTGTGAACGATCCGATGGTCACATCTGGGCTTGAAAGGCTTGTAAAAACCAACCAGACTCCCACTATGGACCCTCTTTTGTGAGACCTCAGTCTTTGAGGAGTCTTGGGCTCGGCTTTAAAGTTGAGTTGGTTTCCATTTTATACCAAATCATACATTTTAACAATGAAATAGTATGTCCCTTCCAAGATGTTGCAGGGAAAGAGTCATCTGTCTACCCTCTGGTAATTCCCACCTCCACCCCCTGGAAAGCATCTCAGAAGTATATAGTGTTAGAGGCTCTGTAAGCTTGGAGAACCTGATATATTTCAGACTTAATTTGCTAACAGCTCAACGGCAGGCAGAAGCGAAGCCTGCGGATGCGGACATCCTCCTTGTCCCTGTCTGCAGCCCACTTACCACATGTCAATGGGGGTGGAGTACTCAGTGGATCCCAGCAGCACATCTGGGGGCCTGTACCAGAGGGTCACCACCTCATTGGAATAGGTCTTCGTAGGCACTGATTTGGCCCGGGCCAGGCCTAGGAACAGACACGTCACTAAACCTCCACTAAAGGGTCCCGAATCCCCCAGAATCCCTACACGCTGAGGAGGCTGTGCACCCCAGGGGTCAGACCCACCTGCCAACCCTTCCCCTGACCCTGGCATCAGCCTCACCAAAGTCAGCCAGCTTCAGTTCGCCTCTCTCATTGATGAGCAGGTTCTGGGGCTTCAGGTCCCGGTGCAGGATCTTGCGGTGGTGGCAGTAAGCCAGGCCTCGGAGCAGCTGGAACATAAAGATCTGGCAAAGAGAGGAGGGATGAGACGCGTGTAGGACCAGGTCCCGTATGGGAGCCCTTGCGCCTCTGTCTCAGGCTGGAGAGGAATGGGGACCAGAACAAGTCTCTAGAAAGGCTCCCTGGTTCTGTTGCCCAGCCTGTAGGCCACCCAGGACCTGTAGACACCAGAGAATCACACATGGGGGTACAGGTCATATGGAGAGGAGGCTGTGAATGTGAGGAGGTGGGAGCAGTCCGCATCTGTGAAGTGCGAGGGTAGGGATGTGTGTGCTTGGTTCTTAGTCACCAGATCGGGCCAGCCACCCTCCTAACTCCTCAGATGCCCTTCTTCACTCAGGCAGGAAACTCACGCTTGCTATTCAGAGTTAGAGAGGGCTCTGTATCCGTTGCTTGGCTGGGGTGCTCAGAATGGCTTCTAGACTGACCCTTTCCTCCTCCCCACATTTGAAGCTCTGAGTGACCTCAGCAGCTGGTGACAAGGGGAATATCCCAAACTAGGCCTCATGGCAGACGGCTCCACCCAGGCCCTCACCTTGACATTGTGCATGTTCATTAGGTTTCCACAGTGGTCTAGGTACTGTTTCAGGTCACTGTCCTGGAACAGACAGATAGACAGGTTCAGTCCTGTCCTCTGCCTGGCTGGTGGTCCAGGCTCAGGCTGAAAGGAAGTCCTGGCCAGTCTGGGCCCATGCCTGCTGGCAGCACAGGGTCCTGGCTCCGAACCCTTGGCCCGTGAGAACTTAATTGGTAAACAAAGGCTTGGGTCCTTCCCTTGCCCCATCCCTCCCACTCCCTCACTCCCCTCTCTTTCCCCACCCCACTTCACCCACCCACAGGGGAAGAGGCCACCAGCCTTAGTCCAGCTCACCAGGTACTCAAACACCAGGGTGAGGGACCGATCTGTGTGAATGAGGTCATGCAGGGTCACAATATTGGCGTGTTTCAGGTCCTTCAGCAGAGACACTGGGGAGACAGGACCACCTGGGTCCCCAGGCCCACCAGTACCTCCCACTATCCCTTCCTGGGGCCAGCAATGGCCCTCCACCCAGGTTCCCACCAGGTGCAGGTTGCTGAGCCCCTCATCCCACAGGCCCAGGGTGCAGACCCGGGCATTGTACCCTCTCGAATAGCAGTGCAGGGCGCCCCTTCTTCATGCTCCAGCCGGATCTCCTTCAGGGCCACGAGGTTCTCTGTCAGCTTGCTGCGTCCCTTGAAGACGGTGGCGTAGGTGCCCTGGGACAGGGGATCCCTGGTCAGCACAGATCATCTCCTCACACTCTCTTCCAAGCCCCACCCCTTACATTTCCGCTTGGGCTAGGATTCGAGCTGAGTGCCCTACTCCCTCTGTTCAAATTCTGTTTGCTCCAAAGCCTTCTTTTTCTGGAGGCATCCTTATCAAGTCCCCAGCTGGAACGGGACTGCCCATTCGTTCTTCTGTTCCCACATGGCCGCCTCTCTGTTAGTATAACTCAGCCCTGCTCTTAGATGTTGGCGATGTGGCTCTTGGGAGACAAGGCCATTCTTCCCCCTCATAAACCTATACCCTCTCTAGGACACAAAGCCTGACACCGTGGTGCCAAAGCAGTTTAATAAGAGTGTCCTTGCTGTGTGCCAGACATTAGGAACCGTACACAAGCTTCCTCTGGTCCCTCAGTACCTGCCCCCCAACAGTAAGGTAGGGACTTCCATCCTTTGACAGAGAATGAAACTGAGGCATGAGGAAAGGTCATGGAGCTAGTAAGTGGAAGACATAGGACTCAAATCCAAACCGTAGCTACTTGAAAGGGGCGAAGAAATACTAGATTCTGTGCAGAGACCTCTGCCCTCAAGGACTTGTTCAAGAGCAGAGCACAGGGCATATAACATGAGCTCTGAAGGCTAGGCCGGACTACTTGGCCAGGATAGTGTGACTCTTACCTCTCCCAGTTTGTCCAGTTTCACGTATGTTTCCAGTTTCCCAAAGCCGATGTCTGACTGGGAAGGAGACATGGGAGACTGAGACTCAAAGCCCCAGCAGACCTTCCTAGTCAATGTTCCCTCCCAGTTCTTAGGAGAGAAGGAGGTGAGATGCCCCCACTGTACAGAGAGGATCATTTTCTCCTCTCCCTTCATCCCTGTGAAAGGTGAAGGTTTTCTGGCAATGGGAACCCTTCCTCCATGAGTCAGAGATAGGCACACTGAGATGCTGGGCCTGCCCCTGCTCCTGCCCACCTTGCTGCCTGCCAGTCTCTCTTGCTCGGGTTATTAGCTCCTCCAGAGCGGGCCTGTCATTCTCTACCATGTGAGGGTCCACTTCAGAGCCCAGTTCCCTAGTCATCAGCCGATGTGGCTCAGGACGGGAGGAGTCACAAGATAGAGCCGTGAGACCCACTCATCAGAGAGGCTCCTAGAAGCTCCTCACAAGCAGCTGGTGGGAAGGCCGATGGGTCTTTTGTGTGTTTCTTTGTGGCTATTTTTTGTTTGCTGTTTTGTTTTATTTGGGAGGTCTTTCATTTTTTGTTAAGCATAACATAACACAATGTACGTGTGCTATATAATATACTTCCTGGCCTTCTAGCAGGAATAGATGGCCACAGTTGAGGGGTTTCTCCCCTTTGGGAGGTGTGGGGTATTTTCCTCATCGGCCAAGTTTTTCTCATTAATCCATGTTCTCCAAGGTACTGGGCACACTGCACTGACTGTCCACCTCTCTCCATCAAAGATCAATGTTAAGGAAGTCCAGCTGCTCTTTGGACCTTGTTCCCATTAGTGAACTTGTGGGTACACACAGTGGCTATTTCGGAAATGACCAAGCACACACGCTCATGATGGAGGCCAGGAAGAATCTGGAATCACATCTCTGTATAGTGAAAGACAACTTGAGCCCTATTTACATACTGCTGGTTTTGCTTTGTGTGTCTTGTTTGTTTGTTTGAGACCGTGTTTTAGAGCATGCCCTAGGCTGGCCTGGAACTACCCAGCCACCCCATGACTTAGAAAGACCACTTATTAAAACCCTCAGCGACCAGCAGGTGGCGCCAGAACCATAGGAATCTTTCTGGAAACGACTGTAGGCTTCAGCTGGGATGAAGAAGATCACACTCCACCCACACTGGTGTCTCACACTCTTGGACTCACCAGGGAGGCACGGCGAGACATGCGGGTGAGTGGCTTGGGCAGCCCTGGGTTCTCCAGCTGTAGCTTCTGCAGGAATTCCTGGGGCAGGCGGACATCCATGGGCAGAGAGAGCCTCTTGTTGAGGTCCTGAGGTGGCAGATAAGATGGGAACATCATGTTGGCCCCAGAAGGCCTTTGGATTTATCTGTCCAGATAGGGGAGGCCAAGCCACGGGCCATGACCTCACAACAGGCTCAGGGTGTACACATTTGTGAACCTGCAAGGATTACTGTGTGGTCTTTAGAAGGTTCCCTCTCCTCTCTGGGCCAGAGTAGAACATAAATCTCATGCCGTAGACAATGTAATTCTGTAAGCACAATTTTTTCCTATACTTGGCCCGGGTATGTGGGTTATAAAAACAGTCAGTTGTCTGACCGAGGATGCTTTAGCACTTGACATATGTCCCCACTGACTCCCCATAATAAGCTGTACCAGTTTGAGCCCCCCGTGGCAGGCTCTGCAGGAACCACCCACCCTGCTATGTTACAGTGCTGTGGACGTGCCTGAGCCTCAGAACCTGAAAGGGGCACTCTGACCTCCATGGAGAATCGGCGCTGGCTCTGCTGTTGTTGATACTGCATGCCAGGAGACAGCTGCCCAGACTCATCCCTGCCATCTGTGGGAGAGAACATGCTTGGTTACAGCTCCCAGTACTGAATGGCATGTCTGAGTGGGGCGAGTGTCAGTCCCTACCCCCCACTCCACAGTCTGTCGACAGCCCAAAGCACCCACCCCTTCTTAAAGTCAGCTAGTCAGCAGGGGTCACAGGAAGTCTGGATGGAAAAGATCTGGGGGGGGGGCTGACCCTCACCCTCATTCCTCTGAGTGTGGAGGTTGAGCTGCTCGGTGAACTCAGCCAATGACTCCTCAATGGTCTCTGGGCGGGGCACGGACAGGGAAAGCCTTCGCTTGAAGTTCTTCATCTTGTTCATGATCAGCAGGGGTCCAAGGTGGGTCCTGGGACAGAGAGGAGAGAAGAAGATGCTGTGGACGGTCTGGACTCGTGGGATCCAGGCTCTGTACGTGGCATGCTTAGGTCACCCTGACCCTCTGGTGACCACAGCTCCACGATTGCAGGACCTCACCCTGTTCCTTTTCCCAGTGACTCTCAGCTATCTCCCGACCGTCAATATCCTCTTCCCTGCCATCAAAGCATCAATGGGTACAGCTCCAGCTTTGTAAGAGGCCATTCCAGACATTCAGCCTACGGCTGAGGTCAGGGATCTAGAGACCTCTGGGGCAGGATATCAGAACTGTGTGGCCCTTGGGCCATCTGCTCTTTCTGAAGGAGCCTGATTGTTGGCTGCCGGCTACCTGTCAGCAGGTTTCAAACTCCACGATACCAGAATGTCCCCTCTCTGACTCATCCTGGGTCCTTAGCAAGGAGATCAAAGGACAGTAAACGCATGGCCCAGCTCCGCCTCTGTTCCAGATGCCATGTGCAAGCATGGGAAACTCAGCCAGCAGAGAAAGGGAAGCCTGTGCTGCCGGATTGTCTGCCGTCTCAGTCCTCTGAGCAGGCCTGGGTTCCCTGGGCTGAGGACACAGTGAGGCAGGAGCTGCCCTGTTCTATCTCGTTCTACCTCCCTCCCCCCCCCACCTCCTCTATCTCTATTCCGAGATAGTCTCACTGTGGATCTCTGTCTGGCTTGGAACTCATTATGTAGAACAGGCTGGCTTAGAACTTACAGAGATCCACTTGCCTCAGCCTCCTGAATGGGGGGATTAAAGGCATGGGCCACCATGCTTTTCCTATAGGCTCAACCTCCACTGGCTTCATGGGCTCTCTTTCACAGCTATATCTCCATCCTGCTGGGCCCCACAATGCCTTCACCTACAGTGGGGCCGCAGGAACCAGAGGTTATCTATATAAAACCCTTTGACCTCTCCATCCTAGCCAGGAAGGCCTCAGGAAGGCTAACCCTGTTTGGGAGGGGCTGTCTATACTCCTTCCTGGGCCTACTTATAACCCACTTCTGGAGGATGCTCAGGCCCACGGCTGGCTAGCACCTAGTTGCCAAGGCAACCAGGCCCCTCCTGAATCCTCCTGGTTTAAAGGATTATGGGTCAGTAACACGTTAGCTTTGCATAACAATATCCTCTATTGTCTGTGAGGTTTGAAAAGGTCCTCTCCCAGGCACTCCATGCTCCCAGCTGCCCCTGAGCTGGACCCTTAGGCTCTCCTGACCCAGGCCTGTGCCCTTCCAAGCAGAAGGTTCTGGTCTGCACTGCCAGCCGAGCCCTCCTCTGCTGAGCAGCTTGCAGTCCAAGTCATTCTGGCACATGGCTGGTGGGGCATCTTCTGCATACAGCATAGTGCTAGACAAAGTAACTAAACAAGATCCCTGATCCCAAGGAACTCAGGTCAATGAGGGCACACTGAGGGCTCTTCCCAGCTTCCTTGCCTTCCCACCTGAATCCCCCTCTGGAGTTCTACTAATTTCATTTCTTCTTATGACCTCAGACTGCCTTCTGCAAACTCTGGGAGAAGGCTCCCAAGAAGACAGCCACCCCTGCTACATGCCCTTGTGTGTGGCATCTAGATGAAAGGACCCATAGAGGCTCTGAGGTAACAGGGACAGATGGGCTTAGTGACAAGAAAACTTGTCACACCCTGCTTGGCAATTCTCATTCCCAGCTAGACCTGGGGTACATAGTCCATTGTTGTCCCAGGTGTGCTGAACGCTGGTATGACCAGGAACATCAGGAAAAACAATCCAAGCTACCAGCCTCTGGAACTGGGGCCTGAGATAATGCTTGGGATTGAACCCAGGACCTTGCAAGTGACAGGCAAGGGAAAAATGGCACCACCTCCTCCTCATCTTCAAGATTTTTTAAAATTATGTGTATACCTGTGTGTATATATGTACACATCACATACATGCAGGCACCCCTGGGGGCCAGAAGAGGGAGGTGGAGCCTCTGGAGTTAGAATTACAGGCATCTGTGAGATGTCTGATATGGGCTCTAGGCAGGGCCTCAGGTCCTCCGGAAGCTCAGCAGGCACCCTCGACCACTGAGCCATGGTTCCGGCCCGTTCACCTTTTGCAATGGGTATTTGGTGTAGCCCTGGCTAGCTTTGAATCTCCAGTCTTCCTGCCCCGATCTCCCCAGTGCTAGGATTACAGGCCTGCCCTCCAAGACAGGAAGAAGATATATTTTTGAGACAGTGCCTCCAATAACCGGCATGTAGAGACATGGTTGGCAGGATCTGGGCTTCAGGTGTTCAAGTAAGGGGTGACTATCAGCCCACCCTTCCAAACTGCCCTCTGGGTTAGGAGGGGAGCCCCCAGAGCTGCAGAGGATGCAGGAAGGAATCAGGCACAGTGGTAGGAGTCCCATATAAGGAGAACACACATTTACACTCTAGGAGTAAGCCAAGGGGAACAGGGTGTGGGGGGGGGGGGGAAGGAGAGGAGAGGAAGGAAGTGAGGGAGGGGGAGAGAGAGATGGGGCACAAGGTCAAGGCCATTCTAAGGGATGCAGGGGGCAGGGGACACATGCACTTGGCTGCTCACAGCTTCAGCTCTACCAGGAGGAGCCAGAGCAGTCTAAACAAAGGCTCTTCCTGTGGTCATCCTACAGTGTGGGCTTATGGGATTGTATGATGGGCTGTTGGCTCAGGGATCTCCCAGTAGCCATGATTTACACCCTGGCTTTTGTTCCAGGCGGATAACTTCTTCAAGACAAGGACCAAGCCAAAATCCCATCAGCTCCAGGGTTCAGTTAGGAGCAAAGAGCCAATGGCCGGCCTAGGACAGAATAGAGGACGAGGCAGAGAGGAAAAGCTGGAAGTGTGGAATGGAGCCCTTGCTCTAGGCTCAAGGCTTGACCGAGCAGTGGGGAGGGCTACCGCATAGCAATGGCAGCCAGCCATTCTCTCTGCTGGAGAATCGGCCAAGAGGAAATGGCTGTCGCTACAGCATGAGGGATGGAGGTTAGACGTAAGGATAAACTTCCTGATGGTGACATGAGCGCAGGCAGCAGGAATGGTGACCAGAGCAGAGTGGCTACTTCTCTCTGCTTGGGGACAATTAGGGCATTGAACCCAATAGGGTCTTGGGTGTGACAGGACACTCGGGGCAGTGAATGGTTGGTTGTTCCCCAGCTCAAGACACAAGATACAAGATGCTCTGTCACTGTTGCCGTGGGAGAATCAGCTCCTCGGATTTGGGGGCTGAGGGGGAAGGGAGACAGGAAAAGGGCCTGTCACCTTGGTGCTGTCTGCCCCTCATCCCCAACAGAAAAGGGACAGAAAGGCTCAGTGTGACCCAGCCTGAGGCCTGCCCAGGGCCAGGCACAGTGTGGCCTTTGTCCCCAGGCCAAAGAGCCATCTGGGTCTGTCCCGTGCAACTGGTGCCAGGGAAAGAGAAGTGTGGTGTAGGGGTGCCACCCAGCAGGGTGTCATGGGGGAGGTCACATCGGAGGCTGACCTAGAACTGTAGACAGGGTAGGCAGACCCTAGGCAACTGCCTCCTACCTCTCTCTGTCCAGGTAAAGCCTCCTAGTCTCCTAGGCACACACCAGCTGCCAGCACTTCCTGTTGGTGCCAGAGACAAGGGTGTCCCAGGGAAAGGGAGGAGGAGCCAGGCCTGAGGGAAAGAGAGGCCTTGCTAGGCCACTGTGCACCATGAGAACTCAAAAAAGGCCAGATGCTGGGGCCAGCAGGGAGCCAGCTAGGAGGAAAACAGTTTATGGGGAGCTTTAGTTAGCACCCACAGACTACAAGAAGGGATCAACCTACTCAAATTGAGGTAGCAATTTCCAGGGTGTTGAGTGGACCATGGTGACCACATCGCTCCCCCCTTCTAGCTGAGCTCTTCCCCAGTCCTGTTCCCTCCCTGAGACCTAGGTTGCAAATGTTCTTTCCCTCCTCAATCAACGGGCAGGCAGGCATTCTGCCACTGAGACACACTCCGGCCTGGTCTTGTACCTTTTGATGGGGTAAGGATGCACAGCCAGTAAAACGGGCCATGTTGTAATTGCCAACAAGTGCAGTAAAGGAGAATCCAGTGGGAAGGAGGGAGAGGAGTTTAAACAGGGTGATCAGGAACCCCAAGGCTGGAGAGATGGCTCAGTGGTTAGAGCGCTTCCAGAAGACATGGGCTCAATTCCCAGCACCAACATAGCAGCTCACAACTCCAGTTCTAGGGGATCTGATACCCCCACACAGACGTACTTGAGGGCAAAACACCAGTGCGTATAAAATTACAATAAGATCCTTAAAAAGCTCTGTAAGAAGGTAAAACTACAGATGTAGAATGTGAAGGAAGCAGGTCAGTGGGGGAAGAGCACATCAGATGCAAAGGTCCTGCGGCAGACTTGAGTGCTAGAGAGAGAGAATCCAGGGTCGGGGACGCGGAGCAAGCACCCAGGAGGATAGGTGCAGATGAGGGTCAACATCCTGCTGGTGTCTGAATAGAGCCCCTCTGACTGCCGGGTTAATAATGTGGGCAAACAGCCCCGACGGGCAGCTCCTGTAGAGACCCAAGTGAGAGACAGAAGACTGGCCCGGCATAGCGGCAGTGGAGGAGGGAAGCGGTGGCCGGGAGGGGAGGTTTTATGTGGGGTCAGAAAGTGGACAAGGACGTGAAACCATCAGAAGCATGGAGTTCTCAGTACGTGCAGTTCTGGGACCCTCCGCTAGGGTGGAAAGACCAGGGGTTGGAAGGAGCTGGTCAGTTTTCACATCAGATGACCTCTGAATCTGAGTTATCATCACACGTGTAGCATCAGCATAACCCATGTCGGCTCCTGGTACGGCTTTAACACAGCCCTGCCCATTGCCTCTCCCCACTGACCTGCTGTCCCCCCAATCCAGGACCACCTCAGATATTGTCTATCCGTGTCCTGAATTTGGGACACTATCCTGGAGAACATGGAAGACAAGGAGGTTGGCAGAACATCCAAGTCACTAGGAAGGAGCCAAAAGGCAGGGGCAAGTGTCACTTCGTAACTCCAGAAGCTAGCCCTGAGTATTCTCTCTGCAAACTCCTTCCAGACACCCTGGGGCCTCCTACCTGAACTTGACTGCAGTTACCCAGCCTGCACCAGCACTGTCAGGATTCGGACCTTCCTGGCTGACCCAGTGGCCTTGGGGCACGTACTTCAGGTTCCTTGGACCTTCAGTTTTGTCAGCTTCAAGCCCAGAATGGCTGGATGCCCTGCCTCAGGGGCCTGATTTAGTACTTGTCCCCACACCAAGGCACTGTGATTCCTGTGCTGTGTAGGGCACCATATAGCAGGCTTGTGCGAACACCTACTCCATTCATGGCGTTGGGGCGCAGGGGCTGTTTTGGTATCCATCTTGGCCTACAGCCAGAGACGGTGCTGCTCACTTTCTGAAGTCCCAGAGGGTTTGACCCTCAGTCCCAAAGGTAAGCCAATAACTGGGGACTTCCTGATACCCTCTGTTTCCCTATCCAGTCCCTATCTCAGGCACTTAGACACTGTGTGCCTTGGGGGAATTATAAAGAACTAGAGGCAACGGCTGACCAAGTTTGCAGACGTCATAAGTAGGGCCTCAAACGCATTCACCTTCAGGGAAAGCTGTACTTCTGGGAGCTGGCAGACCCCATAGCCTCTGCCCGCCACCTGACCCTGCCGGAGGATGAGGCACAGGGAAGTTGGCTGCCCTCACTGCCTGGGGAAACAGCAGCATCCAGCATTCTCCTCGCTGAGACCCTGTCCCAGCTGGATGAGAAAGGCTGTAGGCCTGGGGCCTTCAGGGTGGCCAGATCGGAGACGGACAGACAGGCCTGAAGCCATGCTGCCAAAGACCAGATGCTGTGGACAGTGACTGAACTCAGAGAACATTCCTACAGACTCTGGAATGCAGGAAGAGGGAGCAGGCCTTCTGGGGCCAAGCTGGGCCAAACCTACAGGAAGTCTGGTCAGGGGGCCAAGTGTGTGGGGCTCTGGGCCTCTACA
Organism: Micromys minutus; assembly: GCF_963924665.1. NCBI lineage: Eukaryota > Metazoa > Chordata > Mammalia > Rodentia > Muridae > Micromys > Micromys minutus. The sequence goes on from NC_137975.1 coordinate 23,999,246, forward strand.
GCATCTTCTGTTTGGTTTCGGTGCTGGGACATAGGTCAGCGGTCAAGGATGTACAGCATTAATTATGGCCAGAAAGATCAACGGTAAGAGCCACGTGCTGTGAGCCTTACTCACCAAAGCCCTCCACCGGCGTCAAAGAACACACTGGCAGTACAACCTGGAAGGCACCCTATGCCTTAGTTTTGCCTATGAACAGAGGTAATGCCTAGCCTCTAATCCAACTGCGACGGGCACCTATGCTCAACCACAGCATGCTTCCAACATGTCGCCCTGATGTGCTAGAAATCCCTCAAGCAAGCACAACCCTCACAGGAACACAAACTCCAGGGCCCAGTACACAGGACACGGGTGTCTGCATCCCGTCTCCTCGTGCCCTTTTCCTTTCCGTCATGTTTTTTGAGACAGGGTCTTTCTGTGGAGCTGTGGAGCTCACTCTGTAGACCAGGCTGACTTTGAACTCACAAAGAACCTCCTGCCTCTGCCTCCTGCGTGCTGGGATCAAAGGTGTGCACCACCACACCCGGCCCTCTTCAAAGTCAGCTCTCTGCCCTTCCGGAAGGGTCCTTTTTCGGTTGGCTGTACTTGCCACACCCACGCTCCACTGCTCTGCACACAAGCTTCTGGAATGTCCTTCCTCATTTTCCCCCTCGATTCGGCTGCCTGAGGAGGGTGTGCACAGGCACACCTCTGTCCCCGAGGTAAACTGAGAGGCACTCTCCTGCAGCCATCAGAGCAGCCTGCGGATACTCAGAACCAGGCATGCTGTCCTTCGGGACAGGAACAGGGACTCGGGTGGCTCCTCAGAAGGAATGAATGGGTGGCTGAGAAGCCCACTGAGCCACGGACTCACAGCAGATCGAAGCTCCTTTCTCCCTAGATAGACACAACTTTTAGACTCCTCAGGACAAAGACTGCACTGTGGTCAACAGTGAGCTCCAGGACCTTCTGCCACGGGTAGTCGAGGGCTGGTGCTCTTCCTATCTGTTCCTGGCATCTGGAGGCCAATTTCTAGCTTTACCTTCTTGGCCCACCCAGCTGCAGTGGATATGGGAGGGTTGATCTGGCCCTGTTCTCTCCTAGGGTACCCTAGCAAAGTTGTACAGCCTCCCCCTCTCTACCCCACGTAACACTGGACTATCTTTCTCAACTCTCTGGCTTAGGAGGGGATTGCAGTGACAGGCAGACCAGGTACCAGAGGAGGGCCATCTCATCCTCCAGAGGTCAAGTATGACCTCTTCGCTCAGTGCCCCTGACATCTCCAGCCTGGGACTGTGGTGTCCCCAGCTATAGCATGTGGTACTCCAGGTAGAACACCTGACTCTGCAGAACACCACCTGCTCCCTCACTTTCCTAGCTTACCTGTGCATAGACAAGGGCTGGGTCTACCCATCGCATCCCTCCATGACCATGGTCTGCCCAGAGGCACTTGTGAGCAAGCAAAGGCTGGCCCCAAGGCCTCAGCCGTCCTCATCTACATTGGCGGTAGTGGGATGGGAGGGTGGGGCAGAAGGGACAACTTCCTGGGCAGCGGAAAGACTCACAGGAAGTCACACAGTGTCAAAGTTGGAAGCGTCTCAGTAAGGGTGAGCAGTGAGAAGAACCAAATGCATCTGGCAGTCTCCAGGGCTGTGGCATGGGGCTGGCACTGTCCTGGGTGTCTTCATGGATGCCCATCACTTACAGGCAGATTACACCAGAGGCTCACAAGGGCAGGTGCTCCACTGAGCACAGACCTGACCTCAGACCCTACTGATGGCCCCTCCCGGCTCCCTGAGACCCCATTCCTGGCCCTCCACGTGGATAGTTAATCCACTCTCCTGATGTCCTCTCTATACCCTCTGGCTTCTTGGAGCTCAGGGACCTCTACACATATAGAATCTAGTAGCTTTTTCTTTGGGGAGTGGGATGGGTAGGTAATCATTTAAGTCCTGCCTGTAATCTTCCAGGAGCTTCTGGGTTTCCTGGTGATGAGACAGGAGGCAGTACCCCCTCCTCTGTCAGCTCTGGGCCAGGTAGACAGAACATAGTCTCCATCTGGACTGACAGTGCCTTCCTCATTTTTTCCCACTCCCAAACTCTCAACTAAAGTGCCACTTCCTTAAGAAGCAGGGGTGGGCAGGGTAGGGCAGGACAGGCCCAGCCCTCACCACCCCTTCCTCTTCTGCTCCTCTTGGCAGTCCACCTTAAAGGACCTCCTTGACCTCACCAGAAGACGCCCCAAATCTGTGACCCAGCAATCTGGTTGCAGGGTGTATATACCCAAAGGGAGGGAAATCTGTCTGAAGAACTACTCCACCGCAGCATACTCTACATCCAAGAAGTACGACAGCCCAGTGCCCGGGACGTGTGAGTGGATTTTAAAGTTGGGAATGCTATTCGACCGTTAAGGAGGAGATCTTGCCTTCTGTGCAAGTGGATGTGATTACGGTCAGTGCAGTAAGTTAGACACAGAAACAAACAGGAAGCTGCTCTTGCCCGGTTGGTGCATGGGTGGGGGTGGGGCGAATAGAATGGTGGGTGCCAGGGGCTGTGGCAGGGGGATGGCAGGAGAAAGGAGAGCCAGTGGGTTTAGAGTTGGACTGGGACAGGTAAATCCTACTGTTGTGTACAGGACGGAGACTAGAGCTGGTTAGGAAAGACTGCAAGCATTCGCACTACAGAGCAATGCTAATACCCAGACTCGAGCATTATTTGACATTTACATGTAACAAAACATCACACGGTGCCCTCAAAATACGCCTAATTCTTATTAGAGAAATAAAAATCTAAATCCAGAGCTGGAGAGATGGCTCACTGGCTGCTCGTCCAGAGGGTCCAGGTTCAATTCCCAGCACCCACATGGCAGCTAACACCTAACTGTAACTCCCGTTCCAGAGGATCTGACACCCTGACACAGACATACACGCAGGCAAAACACCATGTATGTAAAATTATTTTTAAAAACCTGAATTCTGCAACCTTATCTGGGGTTTTCTTTAAATTCTAAAAGAACAGCTCTGCAGACAGTACCACCACCGTCTTCACAACAAACATCAGAAACAGAGGACGTTGAGTTCGGGCCCTTCAGTGTCCCTTCATAGCGCATCACATCTCACGCTTTTGTCTCCATGCCTTTAGCATGGAAGGGGCCTTTAAACACTAGTGTCCCAGGGGAGCTCAGTCCCACAAACAGGGAATGTGTATATAAGGGGAATTTCCTGCCTTCTTTTAACCACAGTCTATTTATTCTCTGCTCCCACCAGCCTGGCCTACACTAACCCCGAGTCACACTCTGACCGGTCACCTTCTGATCTACCTTGTTCCCATCACAGTGGCTGGTCGGAATAACAGCCTGCCACTCCCACCAACCCCATGAGGCTCCACTGGCTAGCCCTCTCTCCTTCTTGAATGCTACATGCCTCCCCTGGTGACACTGATCCAGGTGACCACTCTGGTCTGGGCCTATTTCCTGCTCTTCCATTCCTCCTCTGCAGAGCCTCTAGGCTGCCTGGTTCTTCCCCTGTTCTCTAAATATCTCTGTGTCACTCAACAGCCAGGGCACAGACCCCTCGAGGGCTCCTTTCTGCTCACTGGCCTCATGAGCACATGTCCAGGCTTTGTGTCTTGAACTTACTGCTCATCTCAATAAGAACCCAACTTCCTGGGTCTCTTCCACTCCTTCCCCTCCCCCAACTCCCACATTTAGTGAACTCACTTCCTCACCTGCCACTGAGGCAGCACACCCCAAGTTCCCTCTTTGGCTCTTGGCTCTTCCCCTCTACAACAGATATCCCGGGTGATCTCAGCCTCTCCTGGGGTGGAAACCACAACCCCCGTGATGGTGACTCTCAGACCCACAGTACAGTTCTGGGCCCTGTCAGCCCTGGGCCTCAGCACGCAGGATCAGCTATCTACCGGGAACCACTGGCTGAATGTCTCTTATGAGTCCAGCATGAGAGGTATTTTCAAGTAAAAAAGAGTAGCTAGGCTCAATCTGGGAAAGCTGCATGTCAGGGTACAGACACCACCCCAATGTACATATAAACACCATCACGGGGCTGGAGAGATGGCTCAGTGGTTAAGAGCACTGACTGATCTTCTGGAGGTCCTGAGTTCAAAATCCCAGCAACCACAGGGTGGCTCCCAACCATCTGTAATAAGATCTGATGGTCTCTTCTGGTGTGTCTGAAGACAGCTACAGTGTACTCATATATAATAAATAAATAAATCTTTTTAAAAAATAGTAAAATAAACACCATCACAGCAGATGTAAAGCAGGCAGTTGGTCAAAATGCCAACAGTGGTCACCTGGGCTCTAGAGTTGTGGGCGGTCTTCATTTCTTTCCATCTGCATCTTCTAACATCTCCATAATGAGCACTTACTGCTTACCTCGTAAGGCAGCAGCAATACCTCTTTGTAAATAAAGAGTATTTTTAGCCTGAGGTTCCAGAATGACTTAGAGAAGGCCCAGAGAACAGCAGGATTACTTTGAGCAAGGGTCAGCAAGCTTTTCCTGTAAGAAGTCAGCCAACCACTCTTGCCAGGCCTGTAGGTAGGCAATGCCACCCTTGTGAAGGAAGGAATGTGTTGTGTTCTAGAAAACTTCGACTTAAAGACACTGAGATCTCAATTTTACAAATTTAAGTGCCATAAAATATTCTTCTCTTTCTTTGAATTTTTCCCCAACCACTTAGAGAATATATTAAAAACTACTCTCAGGCCTTGAGTGGTAGGACATGCCTATAATTTTAGTACACATGACTGAGAGACTGGAGGATCGCCTCAAGTTCGAGGCCAACCTGGTCTACACAGCAAGTTCCAGGTCAGGCAGGGCCATATAGCAAGATGCTGTCTTGAAAAGCCAAAATAGGCCTGGAGATATTGTTCAGTGGGCAGAGTTCTTGCCAAGCATCCAAGGCCCTGGGTTCAATCCCAGTACTACAAAACCTGTAAATGCTGACACATGCCAAGAGAAGGGAGGGACAGAATTTCAAGGTTACCCTCGGTTATGTAGTGAGTTCCCAGGCCAGCATAGGAATACATAAGACCCTGACTCAAAAAATAAAAATAAAAACCATTCCTAGCTCACAGACCATTCAAAAGTAGGTGAGATTTGGAAGGGGCCATAACTCACAATCTCTGCCTTTGAGTATCTGGTATTTATGTAGGATTTGAATCCTGTACCCATTTCTTTGATAGCACTTTTGTCCTCCAAGCTGACTAAAGGGGGAGGTCTCCTGGAGTTTCTTTGCCCCTATGAGACATTGGCTGGGTACCCGGAGCTCAGTGGGAGATGTGTGTGAGCTGTGAAGTGTGGAGGGTTGCAAGGATAAGACCCTCCTGGGGCCTCACGACACAGCTCACTGACAAAAGATGGTGGCATCAAAGAACTTGATGGGTTCAGAAATCCCTGGTCTTTGCTTCTATTTCTCAAGGCAAGAAGATCAAACTAATCAAGAAAGTTATCTGCCCAAGGCTCTTCAGAGTGACAGGCAGAACCGAGACCAGAAGTGAGCTTCCAATGTACAGTGTCAGGGCCACTGGGTACCAGAGGGTCCCCATCTAGCTGCCTTGCTTGGAGATGAGACCTCATGAGAGAATCAGCTCAGAATGGGGTACCAGCATCAACACAGCAGTTAGGTCAAGTCTGTGACCTTCTGGCTGGCCAGACCTAAGCCTGGAGGTCCCACCAGCAAGTGGAAGGAATGGTTATAGCACACAGGCTAGCCACCTGGCAGGAGTTTCCTTCGCCGGGTGGCTGGGACCAGAGGAAAGAAGGCCTGGTAGCTGAAGGGGCTCCCCGGGCTGGAGAGGGGGTGATAGAAAGTGAACGGGCCAAATCTCGCTGGAGCTTTCTCAGAATTTCCTGTGCCGATAAGGCAGAGCGAGGCAAGGGATGCCATAAGAGAACTCTCTTTCTACCCTTGGGGAAGAGCCCTTATGTCTCCACTACAAAAACCCTGCCATCAGAAAAGATTCAAGTGCGGGCCCAGCAAGCAACTCCATGCACCGTCGGCCCTCCATAATATCAGGTAAGGCAAGGAGCTAAGGCCTATGGGAGACATGACCTCACTGCAATCCTCAAAACCACACGAACCATTTTAAATTTCGGAGGCTGAAGCTTGTGGGGAGCAAATTGCTAACCCGAAGGCAACCAACCAGCTATTGAGTGTCAGGGGCAGGATTATACACGGAGCTCTGGCCTCCGCCAGCGGCCAGCAGGAGACATACGTGTTCGTGAATAGGGAATGAGAAAAATCAACCAGCCTCTTTGGGGGCCATTCATTCCTCTTTGCCTATTTCCAAGGAAGACTTCAGCTAATGGGGGAGAGGGAGAGGACATAAGTTCAAATTCCCAGTATTTATGGAAAAGCCAGGCATGGCAGTGCAGCCTTGTAACCCCAGAAACAGGGAATCCGAGGACAGGTGATTGACCAGTTAGCCAACCAAAAGGGTGAGCTCCAAGCTCGTTGAGAGCCTCTGTCTCAAGAAAAGATTAAAACAACAAAACAAAACAGAAACACAAATCATAATGAAAATATCTGTTGATACCAATCTCTGGCCTAAACGCACATACTTTAAAAAAAAAAAAAAAAAAAAAAAAAAAGAGTCAGCCCAGCATGGTGGCACATGCCTTTAGTCTCCCAGCATTTGGAAGGCAGAGAGGCAGGAGGATCTCTGCAAGTTCAAAGTCAGCCTGGTCTACAGTGTGGGTCTGAGGACAAGCAGGGCTATGTATCACCATGGTTCCTTCCAAAGTTTGGGCCAATTTCTTCCCTGTCCTGACTTACCAGGGTCCTGGAAGCTCTGTGACCCTTTTCAATTCAAAGTCAAACTTCAGACCCTACCCCCCCCATCCCACCCAGTCAGCCGACAGGGCCTTGGGGACTCCCTGCACATGGCTCCAATAGGCTGACCAGCGTGAAATGCACCCGCATCCTCCGTCCTTCCCCCTGATGCTCTGCCACAGGATGGTGCATGCTAGGCCTGGCCTCCAGCCCTATAGTGATCCATGGTCTCTAGCCATCTGAGAACCCGTGTGTGTGTGTGTGTGTGTGTGTGTGTGTGTGTGTGTTCCTACCCTCCGAGATGGGGAAATGCCAGATCAGCAGCAAATGCCTAAAGAGCGAAGGTGAAGGATCCAGGGAAGAAGAGAGAAAGGGTTACTGGGGGACACACAGCCCAGGGAGTGAAGCCAAGCAGGTAGATCTGGAACTCAGCCAGCCAGTCCTTCGTGGACAGCAGAGCAGAACAGGAACTGCAAATGATTAAGTCCCAGGAAAGGGTCCTCTCGCCCCAAGGGCAGGGTCCTACCAAAGGGCTCTAGTCCTGCAGCTTAATGTCTACCTGACCCACCAGTGCCTAGAAGCCTAGTACCTAGCACAGACTGCTAGCCCTTCCGGCATGTTTCTACTCAGTGCCCTCATTCTCTTATAGAGAACTCCCCTCTCCAACCCAGAGGGGCAAAGGTTCTAGCCAGGGCCTGGGCTTGATGGGGTCTTACGGTCTTCTGCCCCAGAGTCAGCCCCGGGGCATCACTAGGACATTGTCTTTCCCAATCCTTACTGCCACATGATGACCTCAGCTTCCATGTGTTATACCATAATAACCCTCCCTACCCGAAGGTTCTTTCCACACAGGACACCTAACAAGTTCAAGAGTTTGCTGGAAGTCACAGAATCAACAGGAGCAGGATTCCTGGAATGAACAGCTTAGGCTTGGCCATCTTTTCTCCTCTTCAGGTCCCAAACTCGGGGAAGAAAAGGAATCAGGAGAGGGCAGAAGAGGAGGCTAGAGTCAGGTAGGAGTCAGAAGATCCAAACCAGGATTTTCCCTACAAAGTAGAACCTCTTCTGGGAGCGTAATCAATTAACTAGCAGATAACACATGGTCTTGTAGAAAAACACAGTCCCATTCCCTCTGGGTCTCAGGGTATCTATTCACTCCCTGCACAATCCCAGACTAGGAATCCACTAGCTTCTCAGATTATTGTCCCTCTGGTAAAGTCTGGTTCTGCCTGGGGAACCTGATTCCTTAGAGAACTACTACCATCCTTCCTGAGGATTCCAGCGCAGGCTGGGCCCTGCCCAGGCGGAGCAGGGGTTGAGAATGGGCTTGGGGTCAGATAGAAGTAGACTGGATCACAGAGCTACACCACTCTCAACCCCGCCCCCCCCCCCCAGTCTGTTTCTTGGCTAGTGATGATAACACCCATGAAATCTCATGACGTTATTATGACACCTTGCTTGGCACACAGCAGAGATTGGGGACAGGAGCTTAGCTGAGACAGAGAGAGCCTCTCTCTGGGACTTCCATGATGCAGCACAAAGCCACAGCCACAGCTGCCTATTGACCACACCCCAGAAGATATTCCAGGCCCAAGGCATGATAAAGACAAGAGTTCTTGAGATGCAAGGATTTGGCTCTCCCAGCAACCCTAACCCACTTCACGGTGTGCTAATGTGTCTACACTGAATCTCACATCTATAGGGTGGGGGTCAGCCGGTAGTGTCTGCCAACCATTGCGAACCACAGGACCCAGGCCACACACCACAGCTGAGTAGCTGGGGAAGGTTACAGAAGGCCGAGCTGGGATGGAAAAGAGGGGCCGACAGCAGCAGCCAGAGCCCAGAAGGTTCTGAGGACTGCCTCAATCCCACAATTCAACCCCTACTTCTGCGAAAGAGAAATATACGAGGCCGCTGGGGCCGAGAGAGGTGCTGACCCCTCAGTACAGAAAAACAACCACAACAGGGTGGAACAGGGCCTCTGATCCACTCCAAACATAGTAGTCAAGCCATGTCTTTGAAGACCAAGCCTCCTACCCTCCTTTCCCACACGGTATCAGCCGCTGTCCACAGCTGATGAGGGAAGGATCATTGCTTCTGGGGTCTTACCCCAAGAGAAGAGACATGTTCCCTAGCGACCCTATTCACCACGCAGCCAACGCCACGGGCTTCGCCTGTCCTCAGTTTTCCCCAAGTCTCCGGCCTACCACCCCACGGCCTGTGGGGCTGGAAAGTTCACCAAAGCCTAGAAAGCCCTTCTCGGTGGCAATCTGGCGCTACACTCTCCGGAATCTCTTTATTATCCGGACTCCTGACCCTTGTCCTTCCCATAAGGAAGGCACTTAGCGGCTGGCTTGTGCCTGGGAGGGAACTTTTGCTTTTGTAGGGTTCCGACGGAGCTCAGGGCCAAAGGGAGTCCGGGATTCAGAGTCCCTGCGGGGCACGCGTTCTGCCTCAGCACCTGGAACTTGGGAGTGGCTTTCCCAGGGCATCCTTCACCCCTACCCCCAAAATACAAGCGCGCCTGCCGAGCGCCCATCGCCTACGGCAGCTCGGAAATTTTGCCCAAATCTCCTGCGCAAAAGCAGACGGCCCCTTTAAGGGCCGCCCGGCTTACCTTTGCTCAGCTTGCCCAACGCGGTGCCCCTCTCCGGCCGCCGCCGCGGACTCTGTGCGTGTCCCAGTCGTGGCGAGCCGGCTCCCGCCCTCCGCGGCCGCGCTGCCAGGCTTAGGTGCCCTGCCCCGCGCCCTGCCGGGGTCCCTACTCGGGACCCTGGCAATTCCCGGCTCTGGAAAGGTGAGCGCCCCCCCCCCCCCCCAAGAAGCTGCAACCTGAGCTGCGGGAGGAGGGAGAAGGGAGGGGTGCAGGAAGGTGGGTAAGAGGAGGAGGAGGTGGAGGAAGGCAAAAGCCCAGCCCCAGCTAGAGTTTTTCACGTGTACAAGTTGACTCCGCCTTTGTCCGGACCGGTCCTACCCACAGCCACTGCCAATCCCCTGCTCTCCTTCTGTCCCGGGGACCACCCCTTTCTCCCACTCTGGGAACTAAGGCCGGTGCTTCTTCCTGTTCCCCTCATAAGCTGGCCCTATGTACAGGGTGAGGCCCATTGGCCTGGACCACACCGGACAGGTCTCTAACTGTCTCTACAAAACCTGCTGAGTGCCAGTTCGGTCCCCAGCGCCTAGCACCTAAGAGCTAAGGAGCACATGGCACCGGGCCTTTGGCTCCTCTCTTCCCTTCTGGAGTGTGAAATTGTCACTTACCTGATAAGATCTCCCTGAACCCCTCCCCCTGCTCTGCCTCTCCCTGGCCTAGAGGAAGAGTTCCTTCCTGCACAGCATCCCACTGTGAACAGGAACTCTGTCCTTTTGGCCAAGTGATTCATCTATTAGCTTTGCAGAGATTAGCTTTGCAGAGAGAGCTAATGCTAAGTCAGGTCTCGGTTTTTTTTTTTTTTTTTTTTTTTTTTTTTTGCATAAGGGGAAACTGAGTCTCAGAAAGGCGACTGAAGAGGCCCAAAGTCCTGCAAGGCAGTCGTGGAAGGTAAGGTTTAGGACCCAGGTCAACCATCATTCTTCCCACATTGTCTAACTCCAGGGGTTAAAAAGAAAAAAGCACCAAACACTTGCTGCTCTTGCAGAGGACCCAGATTCAGCTCCCAGCACCCGCATGACTGCTCACAACTGTCTGTAACTGCTGTTCTAGGGTATCTGACACCTTAGGGCTTTATGACACCAAGAACATAAGTGGTAGATACACACATCTGTGAGTGAAATTCGTGCAGGGACACACGCTAAATATAAACATACCTTTTGTTTGTTTAAAGCACACAATAAAAGTCGGGGGTGGGCTGAGGGACTACGTTCTTATGCAGAGCCCTTCTATCCTGGCTTCCTGTGCTTTCTTGGGACTATATCAAGGAGGTCCTTGCCCTCTCTCCCTCCTTTTGGCAGACATGGCACATAGCTTCTGCAATCTGGGTGCCCTTGAGAAGGGTGCTTTGAATCAAACCGTTGGCTTGAGGAGAATGTGGTGTTGGAAAGAGGACATAGGCCTGAGGTCACAGCCACATGAGAGTGACTTACGGGTGGTTAACATCCCACAAGGGCCTTCCTGCTCTTTGCGACCTATTCTGTGTTACTTTCTCTACCAGGGCATGTAGATTTTTCTGGGCATGAGCACTTTATGCAGCTGTGGCTGTTATACACTGAAGGGCTGCGAAGAATGCCTGCCGACAGCCAAGCCTCTGGATTTGGGGCAGAGAATACCTGTCCTGCTCCATGAACATGAATAAGAATACCCGAGCTTAGGCATGGTGGCACGAGCCTGCCTTGTAAACCCAGCACTTGCGAGGAAGGGGCAGAAGGATCACTATAAGTTCAAGATCAACCTGGTCTCCCCAGTGAATTCTAGGTGAGCCAAGCAGTGAGGCCTACTCTCAAGAGGAGGAGGAAGAGAAGGGGGTGGGGAGAGGAGGGAGAAGGAAGAGTAGGAAGAGGAGGAGGAAAATAACAAAGACAGGGAGCAGGGAGTCTGTGTCAAGGAGAGGGTTAGAGGGCTGGACTGTGGCTAAATATCTAGAGGATTAAAGAAGATGGGGCCAAAGGGTAGAGTTTCAGAGAGCCAGGGGGTAAGGTCAAAAGGTCTCAATAAACAGTTTCTGAACATCTTCTAAATGTCAAGGAATAACCAGGCTTCTGAGCACCATGGATAAATAAAACCCGGGCCCTGCCCTCCAGGGGTTTGTGCAGAAGGGAAGCGAACAGAAAGTTCAAGTCTACCTTTCCTTGCCATAGCGGGTACCTGAGGTAACCAACTTATAAAGAGAATGTGGAGGGGTGGAGGGGGGAAAGGTGGGGGACATGGTTTTGGAGGTTCCAGCCTGTGAACAAATGACTGCTGGAACTATGACAGCAGATGATGTCATGGCTAGGAACAGGTGGAATATGGAAGCCACTCATCTCTGGGCTTGAAAGTCAAAGAGAAGAGAGAGAGTGGTCCGAGATCCCACTACCCCTCAGGGACACATGCTTAGTGACTCTTCAGGGTTTTGCCACCTACGCTGTGGCCACAGGGTGGCAGCTGAGTCTTCAGAACATAGTCCCATTGTGACACTGGTGCAGAGGTCAGCGCTGGGAGGACCAGGGGCAGTCCCTGGGCTCTGTCTGAGCTGAGGGTCACTGGAAGAGAACAGAGGCGATTCTCAAGCCAGGATGACAGGGAGCAGCATGGAACATCTCGGGAAAGAGGTCTCACCAGGTCACCTTAGGACACCCTCTCCAGCGGCCGGGGCAAGGTCAGAGGTCAGGCCTAGTGAAGGGTGGTACAGTTTTGAACTGTGGCAGCCCTGGCAGCCCGGGCAGTGGAGGGAGGAGGACGTGATTTGAGGGCTGGTTAGAATATTTACAGAACTGTGTGTTTGTGGAATCAGGAAAAAATAAATAAAAATAGAGTCAGGGTTGGGACAGCAGTGTGCTATACTGGGCAGGACTTGAGGCTTCTTCAGTGTGCCTTCATACTCAGAGCTCTCTTTACCGCTGTGCGATCTTGGGCCAGTGACCTAACCTTTCTGAGCCTGATTTTACATCCTATAGGAAAAGACACTAGTCTATATCTTCTGGCTGTGGTGCATATCAGAGATAATATATGCCAAAGGCTTAGCCCAGGGCTTGGTTCACAAAGACTCAACAAGCAGTCGAGATAATTACCACCGTTTGTCCACCGACAAGCACAGCACCATATGCCACTGGTACTAGATCCTTCAAGTCGGGCCCTGTTCTCATGCCGCTCACTTTCCACTGGGGGAGAGGTGCACAGATGGACCATCACATGTCAAGACAACATAGGCTGCAGCAGAGGATAGGATCCTTATTCAAAGGGGCTTATGACTACAATCTCAGCTCCTTGGGAGGCCGAGGCAAAGAAGCAAAAAGTTCAAGACATGTCTGGTCTAGGAATGGAATCCAAGTCTGGGTATCTAAACAATATAAAGAGCTAAGGGTGTAATTTAGGGCAGAGAGCTTACGTAGCAGCCACAAAACCCTAATACCAATTCAATTCCAAGTACCAATAATAAAAATGATAATAAAAAAATAAGTAGAGGCATTGTCTTAGCTATGTGTGGTGGTACACCTGTGCCGGGGGCTAGCCTGGACTACTTATATCTTGTTTCAAAAAGAAAAAAACCTACAATAAAGGCATCAATGGCTCCAGATGGGTTTCGATATGGAGCCCAGACAGACAGGGCCTTGGCAGTCCCTGACAAAGGCATGGGCAGAAAGTGGGAAGAGGAGCTACTAGCTAGGTAAGAGTGTGTGTGTGATGTTTGCAGCACTCTAGCTGGAATTATGAGTATGCACTGGGCACTTCACGCCCATCCAGGCGTAGGAAGAGAGATGTGAAGCTTGAACCTTCATTTTTCTGTTGCCCGTCTGCATCCTTCCAAAGACATCCTTCCAGACTCTGGTGTCCCCCACTCAACCACGCCTGTTTTCTTGCACCTTTCTCTTCAGACGGCTCGTTAGTTGCAGTACTACGCAGGACCTCATGCTACTGTGGGACATCCACTCTGCTGCCCTCTGATCAAGTCTGTGTCACCTTGGTCTGTTCTAGCTCTGGCTTGTTTTTTATCTGCATGGGGGATAATAACAGTTCTTCTCTCGGGGCTGCTATGAGTTACAGGATGTAAATATGGCACCCCATTGGTACTCCCTCCCTTCCCGGCAGCCTGTTTACTCCTCTCCTTACAGAGGATCAGGCAAGAGACTCTTGGCTGGTAGTGTTCCTAATAGCCCCTCTTCTGGGGTCCTTCCTTCAGCATCCCCTTCCTTCGTGGGAGGCCAGGGCGGGGTCCTTGCAGTGCCATGATTCTGGCAGACCTGAGTACCATGAGATCTGAGTGAGGAGCAGGCCCAGCAACATGTCACTGCTCTGCAGACAGGATGGCATCCTTAGGTGTCTGAGGGATATATGGGGAATCTGGAAACCACTCTGCCTCACAGACTGTGTGGGCAGCACATTTGAATAATTTCTGTAAACCCAAAGTTCAAGCATGTTCCACTTCTTTCCCCAGAAGGCTCACAGCATCCAACAGGGAGATCTTGGCCAGCTGTAAAGCTCTTCTGGTGCACGAGCATGCACGCCACACACACACACACACACACACACACACACACACACTTCAGAGTCTCTTGGAAGGCTGGAGACCTGGGTCTTCTCTGAAGATACAAGTGGCCTCTGTCTACATTTTTCTCTTCGGCGGAATGGACCCAGTATGAATACCCAAGTCTTGGGGGCATCAGGATTTAAAAGACAGTGACTTCCATAGGCTGAGCGAGCTGAAAAGCCATCTGCTTGAGGCTTGGGGGTGGGGGTGTCAGTGAATATTTAGAAGTAGGAAATGACAATCAGAGCAGCTTACCCTAAGAGCCACTATATCTGTCACAGGGAGGACAGAGATGGACAGCAGCGACCTGAGAATCACCAGCCTGCCTCAGCCCAAGTGGCCTCAGGTCTAATAATCAGTGGGGACAACAGGACCTGGCTGGGAAAAGCCTATTTTAATCCCGACCATTGCTTTCCTATGATGTATAGACACGGGGAATAATCTGAAAACAAACAAAAAACAAAAAATATCATGGTACTTCAGTGTGATTTTTCAGCTGAGTTCAGGATTTTTGGCTTTATGACTGTACCAGGTGTCTCGTCCTGCCTTCCCCTTTGTGCTAAATGTCCTGACGTGTATACTCATACACACACACAACACACACACACACACACACACACACACACCTTGCATAACCACTCGACTTCAGTGGAATGACAGCTGCGTCCCCAGAAGGCTTTAAGACAGGGGAGACACACCTGTCTTGTTGACCCTGGCAATCATCAAATTAGAACCCCACCCCTGCATTCTGCAGTAGTCCCAACACTTACCACACACGAGTATGTTCTCTCTCTCTCTCCCTCTCTCTCTCCACATTGATGCATTACCATGGCAACAAAGCCATCCCACGGAGCCTGAGTAAATGAGAAGGTGTCCCTTAGCAACAAGACTGGAGCAGTGGTTGGTGAGGATGCTGGTGAGGCTGGCAGGGCAGGCGGGCCACTGAGAGGATCACCTGGCAGGACTGGGCAGGACAGTTCTTAAAAGTGGGGCTGGGGCTTGCTCACCCCTGGAAAGGGGTCGAAGACTCATCCCCGTATTACTGTGGGTTCTCAGAGTGAACAATCGCTTTCCAGCTGATCACTGAGGATAGTAGCAATAGATTATCTTCTCCGAAAACCTCAAGAAATTTGAAACTTCTAGATAAAGAGTTGATTGATTGCTAGAAAGACCTAAGAGAAAGACTAGAGCTCCTTGTGTAAGTTCATTGTAGAGCTGGCCTCAAGTCCAGTGGAAAACATCTGCTCAGTGGTTTACTCTGAAGAATCTATTGGTTCCAGGTGTGGGCAGGTGGACTTTGGGGGGCGGTCAGGAGAACATCCTAGTGAGAACATGTGTTCATGTCCAGGCGAGTATTGGATGGGCCAGGGGGAGAGGCAGATGGAGGTAGCACACTGCCCCGAGAGGCCAAAACCCATTGACTGCACTTGGAAACTGACCCCAGCATGCACCTCTTATAGCTCTTGCTCCAGTGGGCCACCAAAGACCCTAACTAAAACCACAGCTCCGACAGTGGGCTCCTCTCATTCTCCAATAGTTCCAACAGCGGCTTTGGCGTCATCAAGCACATCTTGGGAGTCTGATGGCTGCTTACCAAAATCAACCCCACATATGCACAGCCTTCTCCCTTAGTCCCCAGGCTGTGGGCCTTGTCTAGCTTAAGCAAAGGCTTTGTCATAGAGGCATGACACACCAGGTCCTTTGTGACCTGGCCCTGCCTTCTTCACCAACTCATATTGGCTTTCTCCCCTTTATGGTGCATGTCGTTACATCAAATCACATCTACTTCTCTTGTGTGCAGCTCTGTGGATCATTGTCCTGTATCCCACACATCCCTCACCCATTAGAGAAGCTTTCTCCTTTGCTTCTAGCCTAGGGAGTGCCTATTCATTCTTTGAAACTCAGCCAAGTTACTGACTTCCTGATATACATGGTTTCTGACACTCTGACGACAGGCCTGGTCCGTCCTCAGCCTGAAGCACTTGTGTTCTACATAGACTTCCTGTTGCCTATCTTCCAGGCCCAGGCGCCATGTCTGCTCTCTCACTCACTCGTGAGCTTCTCAAGACCAGAGACTATGACTTGGGCCACCATATCCCCAATGTCCAGCTCAGAGCAAGCCGGGATTCTCCAGGGTCTGGAGAACCAAGATGGAGAAACTGAAGAACAGAAGGTAACTAGAGAAGAGGATGTGGAAGTGGGAAGGTAGGACAGGAGCCAAGAGGAGAAAGAGGGTAGTGAGGGAAGGAGGGTCAGGAAGGAGCTGGAGGGCCAGACTGTTAATGACTACCAGGCAGCATTGAACTTGGCAACATGGAAGCTTTGGGTGGGTGACCCACTGTCTAGGTTTGCTCAGCACTTGCCCAGTCCAGGCGTGAGATGGGCCTGGTCACATGACTGGTGACCTCTTCCAGGGCAGCTGTAGAGTATGGAGCCTAAATGCAAGTCTGAGAGATGAGCGGAGGGTTGCTCAGGAATATGGCCAGTGCTGTGAATGCTAAGTGGCTTGTAGCCAAAGGAGGAGGAGCCTGACGCTGTGCCAGCCTCCCAGGTTCTCTCCTGCCTTCTACCCTGCAGAGAAAGCAAACAAAGCAGGAACATCCTGTTCACATTCAATGGGCTTCCTCCTTAATGCCAGGCCCCAAGCCTGCTTACCTAGGTCACTCACCTGCCACCGCTTCAATCCCCATGGGACTAGTGTGGCCCTGTGTCTTCTGACATGCTGGGCTGGCATCTGTGGGCTTTACTCGGTTGGCATGATGATTCCTGCTTGAATGAAGGCAGCTCTTCTCTTGTAGATGGGTTGTCTAGAATCTCACTTGGGGGCTGGAGTGTGGCACAGTATTAGCACAAAACCTGGCAGACTAAAGGTTTTGAGTCCCACCCCTTTCTATCTCATCCAGCTCTGTGCATGCACACACATCAACTTGTATGGATAACCAAACATCAGGGCAGGAATGGGCCTAGCTGCTTCTCTCCCCATGCCCCTTTACCTTCCCGTAGTAAACACTAAAGGCTCCTTATTTAATGATTAAGATGGCTTACCTGAAGAACTTCTCTTGGGGGCCCAGACTCCTAAACCCTAAGGGTGGGGAGTGTTACATCCCTGAACCATAAGGAGGGCCTCAAATATGGCTTCAGCAAAGTGTACAAACCCATCCTCCAGCCTTAGAGGGACATATGAAATACAGGGACAGGAGACTTGTTCATCTGAAAAGTGGTGCTTCAGATTAGCATGCTCAAGCAGTCCTCTGGCTGGGTTGCTAGTCTGTCCATGTGACAAATCGCTACTTCATCCTCAGTCTCTCAGTGTGTAGGCTAGGAGGTAGATTGGTGCCATTCTTACGGGGTCACATGATGGTGAATGGAATACAAGTGAATAACTCAGTGAGGTTCTTGGAATATGTAAGTCGCTGTCCTCTGAGCCAAACTGAGACCAGCTGTGCCTACGGACTACTGATACTTCCTTCTGTCTTAATTAAGATTGATTGCTGGAAAGAAACACCATGACCAGGACAACTCTTATAAAAGACAACATTTAATTGGGACTGGCTTACAGTTTTAGAGGGTTAGACCATTATCATCATGGCATGGATCATGGCAGCACGCAGGCAGACATGGTGCTGGAGAAGTAGCTGAGAGTTCTACTTGAATCAAGTAGCCATCCGAAGTGAATTGCCTGAGACCTTAAAGCCCACACCCACAATGACACACTTCCTCCGACAAGACTACACCTACTCCAACAAGAACACACCTACTCCAAAAATACCACACCTACTCTAACAAAAACACTCCTACTCCAACAAAACCACACCTACTCTAACAAGAACACTACTCCAACAAAACCACACCTACTCTAACAAGGCCACACCTACTCCAACAAGAACACACCTACTCCAACAAGAGCACACCTACTCCAACAAAACTACACCTACTCCAGCAAGGCCACACCTACTCTAACAAGGCCACACCTACTCCAACAAGGCCACACCTACTCCAACAAGGCCACACCTACTCCAACAAGGCCACACCTACTCCAACAAGGCCACACCTACTCCAACAAGGCCATACCTACTCCAACAAGGCCATACCTCCTAATAGTGCCACTCCTTATGGGCCAAGCATTCAAACACTTGAGTCTATGGAGCCATTCCTATTTAAACTTGCACAACTCCTAAAAGGATAAGATGGGTAGTCATTACATGGCCAGCAACTCCTCCCAGCCAATATATGCAGTTCTGCCCAAATTATCTGCAGCCTTGGGGTCTCAAGTAGGGACTAGAGCCCATAGACTGGGAAAGACTAGGGGAGAGGTGGCCATCTATGCAGTTATGGGGAAACCATCATCCATGTGGGAGCGAGCCCTTCTAGTCCAGCTGCTTTGGGTCACCCATGATCCGGTCAGGAATCCTTCATTCATGTTCTACAATGAAATCCAATAAACTCATCGGATGAAGTGTGGTAGAACCAGGCTTCCATTTGTCATCAAGACCTTGGGGAGAGAGAGCAATTAAATGTTTGTCTCCCCCCTCCCCCACCAGGGAACCAGGAAAGGAATTTTAGTGACAGACTAACCAAGATAAGTCATTAGCTGTTGTCAGGTTTTAGAGAGAATGGTGTGTGTGTGTGTGTGTGTGTGTGTGTGTGTGTGTGTGTGAAGGTTGTCAGAGCTCCCTACCTCCCCTGCTGTAGGTGACAGACCCCCTTGCTGAGTGTGGCAGCTTTGAGGCAGGTGCTGATGAAGACTTGGTCTGAGGTGCGATTGGGGACCTTGAACTTCCTTTCTCCATCACCCATCACCAGGCAGCTCAGGACAATGCCTTAAACAGCCACTTGGAATTAAAGACCCGCTGGAACTCACCCACGGAACCACCTAGAAGCATGCCGTGTTGCAACATGCTAGAGAGAGACCAGAACTCAAGCCCCAACCCCTTAGTTGAGTCAAAGAAGTCAGAGGCACATACCCTGCTCAAGTTAAAGGTGCTCGCCGCCTCTGAAATCAGGCCCCTAAATTACAGAGCCCACCTGGCTACTGCCCGTACCATCTCATTAGCTGGGTGCAGGGAGAAGGTGTCATATGCCCTGTGGGAGCACCTGACAGCCAAGTGCCTGCTCCATAATTAAACTTAAAACCCCAACCTCACCCCACCTACCCCTTCTCAGGGAAACAGCAAAGTTGAGGCCTTTCCCTACCCTGCTCCAGGGAAGAAAAACTGAAGGTGCGAATTATAAGCTTCCAGCCTGGGTCTCCTATGACTGTGGGATCCAGGGAGACTTGGGGCAGTGATGTAGAAGGATAGGAGGGAGCCCCGAGTCTTGACACATAGAGATACCCATAACCCAGCAAAGCCTGCAGGATGGATGTTAGGAGGGGAGGCCCTAGGAAGAAGGGTCATAGGCTGTAGGCTGGTGAGCTGGCTCAGCAGGTAAAAAGCCCTTTTGTGTAATCCCACAACCCTGAACTGCATCCCACGGAAAGAGAATCAGTCAACTCCTGAAAAATGTCCTCTGACTTTCAAATTGTGACATTTCGTGGCAGGCACATCTATTCTGCACGCGCGCGCACACACACACACATGTGCACACATACTACATAAATTTTAAAGGAAAAGAGGGGTGGGTGGGGGAAATCCTGGGTCCTAGAATAGTTAGTTAAGCTCACCCATACGTAGCCTCCCCCCATCCCACTGGCCACGCACTCTCCGCTCCGCTGAAGGATGGGATGGATGTTAGGTGACTGGCTGGGACACTCCTGGAGCCTTATAGCCACAGCTGTGTGAGGTGTGTCTGGCTGACGGGTACACAGATTACCCTGGTCAGGAGCAGAAGTGTGGTAAGAACAATGTAAGAACAATGGATTTGCAGGCCTGTGGGAGTGCAGGTGAGTGCCCCTCACTAAAGAGGCTTCCCTTGAGACAGAACGGTGAACTGGCTTTGGCTTTGTTGAGTGAGAGGAACATCAACAACCAGATAGAGGAGGTAAGCTGACCACAGCTAGCCCATAATTCCTTGCTCACTCCATATCATGCATAGGCTTTCTTCTGGACAAACCTTTAAGAGATGTTCTGGTAAAAAGGTACCAAGTGAGTGGCTTGCTGAGAATACTCTCCTGGCTCACAATGACTACCATCCAAACAGAGGACTGGGTAACCCAAGCTTGTAAACCCTATGCAGATTACACTGCCCAGAGAAAGGATTGGGGCTGGAGAAGAGGAGAAAGGTCGGTGGCCTGGACCTGGGGAGAGGCATCTCTTCCCCCTTACCCCAAAGTTCTCTGGTACCCTGCCTGAACCTTTTGGGCCTGCAGGATGCCAAGCTCCAGGCTCCTGCTCTGGATTTGAGAAGATAACCAGAGCTATAAAGAAAACCATCCAGCTTAAGGGAAAAGGCGAGTTTACTGGGATAGAAACAATCAGGGCTTCCTGCCCTCTGCATCAAAAATAAAAGATGTGGCTTTGGCTGGCACGTAATTGTGTGACATTTTCTATTAAAACCAAGCCCTTGATTGTGCTCAATACCCAGACAGAGCCCAGGAACCTGTCTCTGCTGTTACAGTCAGGAAGTGCTCAGAACCCTCTCTAGCCCTGCCACTCCCCAGGGTGATGCTGGCTTTGATTGGCACCATGCCAATGCTGGTTTTTGTCCCCCACCCCCAATCTGAGGCTGGAGAGATGAAGCTAGCCTTGTGGTCATGAGTCATGGCCTCTGAGGGTTAGCACAACGCAGAGGAATGCCCAGGCAGGATGTGCCCCCTTGCTCCAAGTCCCAACTCTTGGACATAGCTGGGCCAGGCCAGACATGTACCTAGGGTCAGGAAGGAAGCTATTCTTTGAGGCCCAGCACTAGATCTGCCTGTAGCAGAGAGTCCTTTGCAGTCACAAGTGAACCCAGCCCTGGGGGGATTGTAGCCTGGAGTCATTGCTGATTTCCCTAATGTCCTTTCAGGACAGCTTCCTGTTTTCTCTAAAGCCTGGGACCCCTGGCAAAGCCAGGGTGTGGCTTGAGGTAGAAGAGGGAGGGGCAATCAGGGGCCAGCATCTGGGGTCATGGTGGACAGGCCCAGGATACCGAGGAGTGAGGACCAGGGAAAAGTTTGGCTTTATGTACGGCTTCATTTGGGATGAGCCCTGTGACCCGAGTACTGTAAGTTGTTAGTGTCTCCCAGGAACACAGCCTGACTACGTGGTGTGACAGATACCAGACCTGCTTGCTGGGACTCAGCTGAATGATCAGCTTGGTTCAGGGACCTTATACCTGGACGATCAGGCGTGTCTGAGTGTGCAGTCACTAACAGGTGAGCACCCAGGTGACCAAACGATAGTGGTGTGACCAAGCACAATACCTAAAATACCAGGTTGTCCTGAATTAGACTCGTGCCAAATGGCCTGGCAAGAAACTGACCTCTCCAGAGGCCTGCATTCCAAGTGCCCAGCCCAGCCTCACAAGTTGGTGGCATCAGGCAGAGGCGCTAGCCAGGGGAAGGAAGGGGTTTGTGGCCTACACGTCCTTGGGGCTACTGTTTACCCCAGAGAGCCTGCCCATGGGTCCCCTGGGCACAGCTTTCTCTGAGCATTTCTTCCCAGGATTCCTACCACTCAAGAACCCACTGACTTTGCTCTTAATTAAACAGCTGGTAAATGAATTTAATCCAATATTTACTCCTGGAGAGATAGAGGGAACACACGTCATCCAGGCAGCCTGGAGATCAGTTGACTAGACTTCTCTCTCTCTCCCTCCCTCCCTCCCTCCCTCCCTCCTCTCTCTCTCTCTCTCTCTCTCTCTCTCTCTCTCTCTCTCTCTCTCCCTCTCCCTCCCTCCTTCCCTTCTGCCTCCCTCCCTCCCTCCCTCTCCCCCTTCCTTCCTCCCTCCCTCCCTCCCTCCCTCTCTCTCTCTCTCTCTCTCTCTCTCTCTCTCTCTCTCTCTCTTTCTCTCTCTCTCTCTCTCACTCTCTCTCTCTCTCTCTTTCCTGGAGTGCCAGAGTAGTCTCAGACCTGAGATATCTTCCACCTGTCCATTTGCCTTTTCTTCCTGGCAGAATTGAAAGGACCCAGAGGGGATCTTTGTCCCTGAGAAGATGAAGGATTTCAAGACTCAGCAGAAACACAAACTGCCCTTTTGAAACAGAAACACACCCAGACCAGTCCTGGCCCCCCAGAGGAGGCAAGGTGCAAAACAGAGACCTGGGTGAAGCCTGTGTTGTAGAAGGGAATAAGAGAGCCCTCCAAGAGAACATGAGGCGGGGACAGTTAAGGAGCCAGCAAAGGCCACTTCCCCCAGAGTTGACATCTTTTTTTTTTAACTTTCTCCTACTGTGAATAGTAGTAACCCTTTAAATACAAAGGACACTGGCAGCTGCTTACAGAGAGGCAGCTAAGAACCCCTGGCCAGTGCACTGGGGGAGAAGCCAAGCCCTGGCAGCTTCAGAGAAGGCAGGGCAGGGACAGCTGGAGGAGGGGTGCTGCCCTGAAGAGGTGCATGGGGCATTTCTTTTTAGCAGGTCACTTCAACTGGAGGGTTAAACAAATGCTATGATGTCATTTTAGAGATAAGACTGAGCTGGCAGAGGTAAGCAACTTGAAATCCAGAGCAGGTGTGTGCTTTGTGTGTGGCTGAGGTCAGGCTCCAGGTTCCACTGCGAGGCAGCCAGGGGCAGGCAGGTCAAACTCCACGATAGTGGATGTCTGCCACACACCAAGGTGCAGCTCCATTCCCAGTGAGACTCCGTGAGTCACAGACCACAGAGCCACTCAAGAGAGAAATGGTCTCTGACCATAGGAGAGTATGGCTCAGATGACCCCAGGATTCCTGTGGCCTTGGCACTGGGGTTGGTTTCTCTAAACGATGCTTCCCATAAAGAAAATGTGGACTGGCTACTTCTAGGGTTATGTGAACGTTACATGAAATATTGTTTATGAAACATGTAGCATGGGCTGGGGACATGGCTCACTGCTGTGACCCGAGTTGGAATTCCCAGCACCCACAATGAAAGCTCCGTGTAGCTGTGTAAACACATGCCTCTAATCCTAGTGCTGGGGTGGAGCGGAAGCTCTAGATTCCAGTGAGAGGCAGTATCTCAAAGGAATAAGATAGAGGTCGATAGAAGACACCCAACATATTCCTCTGGCCTTGTGTGTGGCTGTCCTGGAACTCACTCTGTAGACCAGGCTGGCCTCGAACTCAGAGATCTCCTAGCCTCTGCCTCCTGGGTGTCCAGCTTCTGACTAAATTCCTAAGACCACTGAATATAAGGTCCTGAGTTTTCTCTTTCTTGTGTGTCCCGTGCCCCCCAAAATTATCTAGCTCATCCTGGATCTCACTTTGTGTTCAGTTCCCTGGACCCAGAAGGATTATGGTACCCAGATGGAAACCAAGGCTCCATCTTTCCCTCTTGTGGAGCCCCCGAGTGCAGGCTCTGCCCTTCTCCAGCATACTTCCAGCACTTACAAGAAGTTGGAGCCAAACAGAACTGCATCTTGCCTTTGGGCCATCTGAACCCTGTAGAATGATGCTTCCAGGGAGAGGGACTTCACCCAAAGCTTGAGTGCTGGTACCTGGCCATCAAGAAGAAACCCCCCCAAATGCCACCTGCTTGACTAGGGGTCAAGTACCTTACAGAGTGAGGGTCTGCAGGTTTTAGAGTGTTGTGGCAAGGGTTGCTGGAAGGGCAGACAGAGGAACTAAGTTGACTACGGTCAGGAGCCATCCTGTAGGTCTGCAGGAGGCTAGCCCGCCACTGCCTTTCTAGGTTTATACAGCTCCAGGCTTCTGACCTCCTCTGTTGCCTCTTAGTTGTTTTTAGCCTTCTGCTCCCAGGGGTTCCTGCAGTTGCTAATTTGGCAGTCCGGGCCTCCTGATTCCTGAGAAGCCGGACTGTTGGGGGTGGGGTAGGGTAGGGGTGGGGTATGGGATGGTGGCGGGAAGGGCTCCAGCGGGAAGGGGGATGGGAGTGGGTTACTTTCCTTTTTAACCAATTACTAGCTCTAGGGGACACTGGACTGCCAGCTTTCACTTTTCACAGTGCCACCCACTGTGAGGGCTGAGGGAGGAGACAGATGAACAAGTTGCCTCTGGGAGAATCTGCAAAGCCGCGGAGGGAGAATCTCAGGACTCCAAGATAGGAAATTCTTAAGCACAGTCTCCACTCTCCCATCTAAATCAAGCCTCTCCTCCGGCCAGCGCAAGCTCCGTGCCTTTTTGCACGTCTGAAGATCTGATGTTGTTGGAAAGCAACACGTGGGTCAGGAGACCTGGGGGCAGAATTAAGGAGTCTGGGCAAAGAACATCCCTAAGGGTCCCGACCAGGGTGATGCTGGGAGGGAGGCTGGTGGAGAGGGAACTGACCCCAGCCAGGTACCAGGCTTATTCCACCTCACTATCCAAAAACCGAGGCTCCTGAATGGAATAATGGTGCTTCTGCCAGAGGCTCAGGTGAGTCCCAGACTTAGATCCTGGGGCATCTCCCTGGGAAGGAGGGATCTGAGAGCTCCCGTTCAGAACGATCTTATAACAAACCTGATGGGGCAAGGTAGGAAAGTCACAAGTTCAAGACCTGCCTAGCTATAGAATGAATTCCTGGGTCAGCTTGAGCAACTGAGGCTTTCTGAACATAAAAGTAAAAAAGTGCAAATAATCATATTAATTGTTATTAGGTGTTCCTAAGCATTCTCCATGTGTCAGACACTTTCATGTTTACCCATTTCTCAGTTCCATGAGCTAACGCCATCAGTGTTGTTTTGTAAAAAGAAAGAGAAACCAGGGATGTTTGGTGGAGGTGCGGTGAGGTGTGGGGAAGGGGTGCCTCTGTGGGCCCATGCTGAGGCAGCCCTTTCCCTTAAGGGACCAGCCACACAACAGGTATAGTATAGAAGAGAATTTATTCAGGGCATGGGGAGGGGAGGAGAGGGCAGGCATCCCCTTTTATAGTGAGCCAGGCACACCTGGTTGTTGCTAGGTAACTGTGGGGTGGAGCCTAGACTAAATGCCAACAATAAGCATTGTCCGAATGTGTACTCAATTGTTGTTCATATATCATACATTTTCATACATTTCATATTTATTTATTTATTACAAAGTCTCAAGCTGGCCTATGGTCACTCACATGCTCCACTATGCCTGACTCTTTATCTCTAAGAGAAGACTGAAACACAAACACAAGGCCATTAAGCTAGCAGTAGACCATCTGGGATTTGCAGCTTTGAGTTCTTACCTTGTGTTCTCGTCCATATATCAGTTGAACTTATACAGTAGGTTTTTAGTTGAAAAGTACCAGAGCAACCACTTGCGTGTTCCCTTTCTTGCCTTGTGTGATACAGTTGCCCAAATAGGAAATAAACCTAAAGTTTAGAACAGCAGTATCCCTTCTCAGTCCCGGAGAACCCTCCTCAGTGGCCTCTGCTGCCACCTGCTGGCAGTAGAGGTAAGATCAGTCTTGGGGCATTTTAGAGTTTTCTCTATGTGACGTCATCCTTTCTCCTTAGCTAGAGGACCTTTTCTGACGTCTATGGAACTATTTGACTCCCAAGCCTCCTCCTCTTCTGAGATCCAGGCTGGCATATCCCAGTGCAAAATGCTCTATTCCTACAGCACCCCCATGACACCCCCACCACCACCAAGTAGCCTGTTCCTGAGTGTGGAGTAGGCCAGGGGACTACATATTTATCGAACCAGGAGTTCCCCAGAGGGAAATGACACAGACCCTACACAGGCTGGTGGTGAAACAGGGTTTAGATCCAAACCTATTGCTTTCTCTAGCATCCTGTGTCACTCCAGGGATCCCTGAACCAAACAGAGAGGAAAGTGAGAGTCCAGGCTTTTTGAAGTGGCCAGACACAGGCTCCATGGCTGAGGTGTGGCCTGAAGGGGAGCATTCTGAGGTCCACCAGCGTGGAAACTAGAAATGAATCAATCTCACCAAGAGAAGGTCAGGACCAAGGCTTTTGGTGAGAGAACAGGAAACAGAACACTGGAAAGAGACCAAGAAGGAGCAGTCAGACATGAATGAATTCAGTGGAGACTCCCACATCTTAGAGCAAAGATCGGGGGTTCCAGCCAGCTTCTGGTTTGTGTTCACGCACAAGCTAAGAGAGCACTTATTCTTTTTCTTTGAGTTCTTAGGATCAAACTCATGGCTCTGGATAAGGTTTGCCTTTTTTTTTTTTTTAATGGTAGAAAAAGATACAAGAAATATTTTTTTAATGAATGAAAATAGTATGAAGATCCAATTTCAATGTCTGTTAATAAAGTTTTATTGGCACACAGCCATGCCGTTAGGTGGGTAGTTCTAACACAGGGCTCACAGTCTTAAAGCATTTATTTGTTCCTTGACTGCAAAGCTTGCAATCCTATACCCGAGAAGAAAAGGGCCCTGGAGAAGAGCCACGGGAAAGAAGGGGGACCTTGGGCTTCTGATGGAGGTGGGGGCACAGAAGCAGTGGATGGGCTGGACTCGACCTTCCAAGAGCCTTTGTAGATTTCTGCCACAATGAAAACATTCCCCAGGAAAGAACCTACATCCTCCCAGCCCTGTTTCCCACAACCTGCTCCACCACTAGGAAGGCAATTACGAAGCACTAACTCTTAGGATCTCTATCAACACAACGGGAAAAATAATGCAGACCTTGAAGGTTTGTTGACGCTTCTGAAAGATTGCAGTTTACCGGGTTGTGGGTAAATGTACTTCCAGGCTCAGCCACTAGAGAGCAGGAAGGCCCTGCTGGCTGCTGGGAGGTCTGCAGAGTTCTCGCCCTGTGGAGAGATGCCCTCCCCTGCTGTTTACAACTGTGCCCTTTGATCAGCTCACAGCCTGCCAGGGACCAGGCTAATGCAGAGCTTCCCACTGGGGCGAGGCAGGTATCCTTCTTGCCCTTTCTCTGTTTCTGTCTTGCAGAACAGACTGACGGGAAACATCAAGGTAAATAAATGGTCCTTGCACAAGTAGTTTGCAGTTTGCAAAAGCCTTTCTGTTCTCAGCCCTTTGCAGCATCCTCCGATGTCCCTGTGATTTGGCAGGACAGGTTTGGAGATGTTGATGACTTTCTCAAAGCCTCGAGCTGGATCAGGGTGCGGGGGATCAGGGCTCGGATAGTGATGCCTCCCAGACGGCTGGGCATACTGACCATCCTTCCCAAAAAGACTGACTCCATCTTCCTTCCACAGCTCCTGTCTGTGCTCCCACGCTGGGAGGAAACCTGGCAAAACTTCCCAACTTTCCCTTCTACTTCCACCCACAGGTGCTTCAGACATGAGCTCATTTCTTCAGACTTCGGCTCCCCTGGGACTGGCGAACAGAACAGGGGTGGTTCTTCAGGAATGGAGAACACAAAGGGACACACACACACTCACGGGGTTGAAGTGGTCAGGGAAAGTGGCCTGTGCGGGACAGACAGGAAGATGTGTCATATAAAGGCCACATAGATCTTCAATCACACCCCGACACTGGGACAGTTCAGCATAAATCTAACTCCATCCTCTTCTCCAGAATCCTTGTTGGGAGGGCTGTAGGGAGCCCGAGGATGACATGCTGGGTGAGGGAGATCTACAGGAGAGGCAGGCAAGTAGCTGCAGTTCCAGAGTCAGCGGGCACCCTGCCCTCAGCATGGTACACAAGCTGTTCTGAGAAGTAGGTTCTTCTAAACAGCTTGGCATTGTGGTGTATGTGACTGACTGCTAAGAACACACCACTGGGGGGGGGATGGGGGGAGGCTTCCCCTCAGGTTGATGCCTGGCATAGCCTGATAGGTAAAGAAAGTAAAATAGTTCCAGGAACCAACCACTTTAGCTCAGAGTATTCCCAAAACATCTCACTGAACCAAGGGTGCCCACTGCGGGGCCACGATGCTTAGGTCCCATGGGCTCTCTGCCCTACAGAAGGGAGAGTCTAGGCGATCTGTTCTCAGAGGGAGCCCCTCCCAGTTCAAAGTGCTGCCTGTCACATGCCCCATACCCCTCCACCCCTGCCTCCATATTCCCAGCTTCCCCTATCCAAACGCCAACATGGGAACGCCCTTTGGGACTTCTCAGTGGGCCACTTTGAAACTCCTGTGGCAGATTGTCACAGGATCTCGTCGTCGGCTGTGTGCTCACTCCGGGGTTAGAGTCTCACTCTACCATCTTGTCTCATGAAAGGGAGACTGCATCCCACAGTACCAGGGAAAACCTTGGAAAGCTACACCCTACCCTCTGAGGAGTTCATAAGCTGGCAGGAACTGGTGGAGGGCCTGTCCCATGCTCCTCTAGAGGGGACACATACTGCAGGGAAACAACCCCAAACTAGACGAGCAGACCGTCTGGAAAATTCAGGGGTCTTCAAGAAAGAGTGGCTCTGCTGTGAGGTAACAGAAAAGGGGGGGTAGGACAGGGAGGGAGGAACTGGGGAGCAGGAGGTGGAGTCAGTATCTGGGTGGCCCACTGGTATCTCCCAGGTAAATGTGTCCCAGGCTGAACCCAGTGACCTCCTAAAGACCTTTTTCTGTTCAGTGTGTCCCAGGATGAACCCAGTGACCCCCTGAAGACCTTTCTGTGTTCCTGCAGCCTGGCTGTCTGGTGGCACACCCTCCTCTAAGCACCCTGCCAAGAACAGGCAAATCCCCCTCGCACCCCCCTCTTCCTGGCTCCACATTCCCTGCCAGCTTCACAGTTTGCCAAGTTTACCTCTCAGTTTTCTCATATCCACCCCTCGCTCTTTCAGCAGTTCTCCTTGCCTTCTTCCTGCCCGCTTGCAGCAATGTCCTCCTGCCTTCCCTAGCTGCTCCTGTCCCTGGGGGACGGCAGGAGGCCTCTCAGCACTGCTAAAGGGATTCTGTACTTCGCCTTCTGCCTGCCTAGGTACCACAGGGCAGAGATAGGTGCTAAAGCCAGACGGATTAGGTTCAAATCCACCCTGCACATTCATAGCTGGGCAAGCCTACTTCGTATCTCTCTGTTGCTGTTCCTCCACCAGTGAAACCAGAACTTACCAAAAGAGGTCTCAGACCTTCATTTCCTCTTCTGTTTCACCCCTGCTCAGTGGACCAGCACGTTCTGTCTCCTCTTCCTCCGTTCATTACATACTACTGCCCCCATCATGGTGTCCCCTGCTTCCCTGGCCAATGGCCACTGCATTCTTCTTGCTCTCCCCTGTAAGACAAAGTGCCTATGTGGGCAGACCCCAGTCCCCAGAGTTTTCAGACTAGTGTGCACTTGCAGCCACAGGGCTTGCAAACGCTTAGGTTGTGTGAGCTACAGTCCAGGTATGTTTGCAGTATCTGCGCACTCCCCAGGCTCTGTACCTGTTCCATTGCTTAAGGCACTGAGGATGCCTTGAGGACCTAGCAAGAAGGGATTACATCACAGCCTCCAGGATCCCCTGAGGACTTCTGAGCAGAGCAGCCAACACTGGGGTGGGGCAAAGAAGAAGGGATACCGATCTGGTGTGGCCAGAGGCTTCTGGCTCTAACTTTCCAAGGCCACGAGAGGGTCCTGGAATCTTTGGGACTGCTCCCACTGTGAAGCAGCAGTGTTTTCTGGGCTGGTATCAGAGCCAGATCCGAGGCTAAGCTACACCAGCCCAGAGCCCAGAGAGGGGTGATGGCTCTTAGACTAGCTTCCTGAGGCTGGGCTCGGATTCGTTCATTCGTGTTTCTTCACCCATCTAACCCATTCTTCAGAAACTTTGTGCATCTGTGAGTGTGTGTGTGTGTGCATGTGTGTGCAGGTGTGCCATGAGCATACATACACCAGGCATCGACTTTGGGCATCTTTTTCTCTACCCTGGTAGCCAGTCCTCAGGATCTGCCTGTCTCTCTCTCTCTTCTGCTAGACCATGCCCTGGTTTTATTTGAGCACAAGGAGACCCAACTCATGCCCTCACACTTGTACCATGAACACCTCAGTAATGTGGGCAATGGAACCCACAACCCCCTCCTTGCTAGGCCAGCGTCTCCCAGGATTCCCTCCTAGTCCTGCTCACTAATTTTTTTTTTTTTTTTTTTTTTTTTTGCATCATTACTTGGGGAGCTGGTCATGGCATTAGGTACAAGAAACAGAATAGAGGATAAGACTTGTTCCTGACATCATGTGGGACAAGTGTCAGGGAAGGAAGCTGATTGTGCATGTCACAATCAATGCGATATAGCGCTCAACACCTTAACGTGGCAGGACAGCAGCTGGCTGCTACTCGGTGGTGATACCATTGCCTAAGACTTTCTCTGTAGTCATCCTGTGACAAAGCTCAGTCCTGACCTGCAGGACTTAAGGTGGTGGGAGGCTTCTAGGCTCCTCTAGCTCTAAGTGTGCAGAGCCAGGATCAAGTTGATCAAGGCTCCAGCCATCTCCCAGTTGCCCCAAAGCGGATGTGACCTCTGCCTCTGTGCCTCTCCCGTGGGTTCACCTAGAACAGATCAAACATTTTAGAAACCTTAGCCCTGCAGCTGGACAGCCTAGATTTTGATACCACTCGAACCCTTTACTAGCTGTGTGACCTTGGACAAACCTCCTAACCTCTCTGAGCTGCAGCATTGTCTAGTAGTACATTCATGTGGCTAGCTAGCTCTTTAATAGGACCTGCCCTTGCTTTAGCTACATTGTATGTGTGGGACTTGTCTTCCTGTCTCGAGGTTCTGGAGCATTAGGATACTTTGCTGTCTTCAATCTTGAAGCCCCAGGGAGTGGCATGGAGCTTTGCTCGGAGCAGGCTGGCTCCAAATACTTGTTGAATGACTTCAAAAGGTCAGTGTGAGTGTTGGCTGAGAACAGAGCTCCCTGGATGCCAGGAATGGGCAGGGGTCCTCTGCAAGTCACAGGGAGCTGGCAGGGAAGGGCAGGGTAGATACATCCTCTGAAGCAGGTGCCCCAGGAAGGAGAGTGAAGCCAGCCTAGAGGACTGACTGGCCCGCCACGGAGCTTCTGGACCTGGGACAGAAAAGGGACAATCCATATGGTCTTTCTCAGAGAATGACAGCCTGCCAGGTAGGTACTGAAAAAGGCTACCCTAGGAATTATGAGGCTCTAGGAAATAAATACAGGGTATACCTGGTGGTTACCACAATATAAAGGGGGGGGGTTACAGAGACAGAATATGAATGAAGGGTGGCAGAGCAGGGCCCTGAGAGCAGAGGAATGGAGGAGCCCTTCAGGGCTTCCTGGCTTCCTGGAGCACAGCGGGGGCTGCCCTCCCTCCTGTCTGGAAGCTCAGGAGGTCCCTAAGTGAGCTCAGGTAGGACAGGGGCTCTTGGCACACCACGTGGGAGGAGAATGGTAGCACATTCTCCTGGGGATTGTGCCCTGAATAAGTTGAGAACTAGTTTCTTCTTGTCTAATATGTGTGAAGCCTCTAGTCCTGAGTTCAACCCCAGAACCTAAAACAAAACAAAACAAAACAAAAAAAGGTAAAGCAGAGTAAAGGAAGGGAACGGAGGGTTTTCTTTGTGACTGGTCAAGAAAGATATGGAATGTGTGATTTCTGGTAAGGGCTGTTCTTCTCCTGCTCATACCTGCCCATACCTGCTCAGAACACAGCTGACGCCAACCTCCGTCTTCTTCTCTCAGCCTTTAACCACCGTAGCTGGAAGTGTGAACTGTACCAAAGGACCCCAAGGGGCAGAGACTCACATGAGTGGCATCCACCGCTTATTGTCTTGCCATCCCATATTCACTTATAAATTAGTAGACAACATTTCTACTTTTTGGTTTTTACACATTCTACTTCCCTGACAGTGTATGTACGAGTGGTTGTTTAAACATGTGTTTTCCAGCTGGGTTCTCTCTATCTCTCTATCTACCTATTTATCTACTTTGGGTTTTTGAGACAGGGTTTCTCTGTGTAACCCTGGCTGTCCTGGGTGGCTGTCCTGGAACTCACCCTGTAGACCAGGCTGACCTCAAACTCAGAGATCCACCTATCTCTGCCTCCTGAGTGCTGGGATTTTTTTTTTTTTTTTTTTTAGGATTTATTTATTTTATGAATGTGAGTACACACCAGAAGAGAGCATTAGATCCCATTACAGATGGTTGTAAGCCACCATGTGGTTGTTGAGAATTGAACTCAGGATCACTAGGCCATCTCTTTAGCCCCTGAGTGCTGGGGGTTAAAGGTGTGTGTCACCACTGCCCTTGAAGAAATTTCAGTAGGAAATTCTCTACCCAGACTCTTCCTGCCCACCAGTGGCCCAGTGGCCCACCCTGCCTTGGCCCAAGGGACTTCCTTGAGTAAACAATTCTCAGGAGAATTGTAAAATGTGCTAACTGATAGCCATCTGACCCTCTGGAAAGTTCCAGTTAGGGTCCTGATGTACATGCTCACTAACCAACAGGTTTTAAAGTCAATATGCTTAGCCAAGGAATTTAAATTATAACCTTGCTGATGTAACCTGCACCCCTGAAAAGTATAAAAAGTGCTTGTAACAGCCTTTCAGGGTCGCCTCTCCTCTGGATGTAAGACTAACCGTCTGGATGCACTGGACGAATAAACCTCCTGCTTTTGCATTGATCCCCGATCTCTTGTCTCATCCATGGGAGCCTCAAATAGATAAGACTCAATTTGGATCTTACACCCAGTACCAAACTGCTTTCATTCTAATGAGACACTTCAATCTACGAAAGGTTTTCTTAATTGGCCAGTTTGGGGTTTATTTTAGGTCTTGTTTTTTGAGATAAGGCCTTGCTCCATCTCCCAGGCTTCCCTGGAACTCCCTAGCACTGGGATTATAGAGTAAGCAATGTCCCGTTGCTGAGGTGAGGTTTTCTTTGTAGATTTTTACTTAAGAAATGATCCCAAAATACAGACAGAGGATATGGAAGGAGAAGGGAAGGCAAGTTCCCAGCCAGTAATAATTATTGAGTCATGGTAACACCAGGCTACTGCGTGACTCTGAGGCCAGCATTGAAAACTTGAATTTCAGTATTGAGAAGCAGCTGTGGGTGGGGGGAGTAGGTAAAATGTACCCCCCAACTCCAGCATCTTCTGGCTGGGGACATCTGAGTGTGTGTTAATTTCTGCTAATTCTCTTTTGGTAGATGCCTAGGTAAGAAAGCAGGCTCTGCTGGAGAACCCACCTGGCAAAGAAGTATCACTGTGTGCAGAGGAAATGCAAGCCAGATCACTATGGGTAGGCAGAGGGGAGGGGCACCTCCAGCACCCACAACATGGTGGAACCCAAGCTCTTTCTCATGTGGGGTTTACATTCTCCTGAGAGAGTTACAGACACACATATGGGGTATAAGGTCAGGAAGCAGCATGGGAAAAGAAAACAGGTGTGGGTGATGGTGGCATACATCAATAACCCCAGCACTCAGGAGTCAAGGGCAGGAAAGTCACGAGTTCAAGGACACCCTTGGCTATAGAGTGACTTCCAAGTCAGCTCAAACTATTTGAGATCCTGTTTCAAAAGAAAAAAAAATATACGAACAGGCAAGTGTGCAGAAGGCAGAGTGTGAGGCCGCAGGAGCTCATGGTGGGAATCCCTGCATCTTCCAGATAAGAGAGATGTCAGCAGGGACCCTAGTGAGGAATAGGTTGCCCAAAGCCCTGTTTGTCTGCTTTAGAAGCCAGGTAGTGGGGACAGCAAGAGTGAAGGCATCTGTAGAACAGATCTGTGGAGTCCCAGTGAGGCAGAGGAGAGAGCAGAGCTGAAGACAGGTGGGGGTGGGGGCTGTCAACTGGATTGGGGACAAGCTAGATTGGATTGGGAAACCCTTTTCTTGAATTGTTTGTCTTTTTTTTTTTTTTTTTTTTTTTTTTTTTTTTGTCTTTGAGACAATGTCTCACTATGGAGCCTTAACTGGCTGCAAATTCACAATTCTCCTGCCTCAACCTCCTGAGTGCTTGGATTCCAGGCACCTGTCACCATGACCAGCAATTGTTTGGATTTTGTTCTAAAGCTAGCCAGCCACCTGGTAGATATGACTGATCTCACTTATATATTTCTTCCCTGCTGTTGGATTTCAGAAACTTGGGAACTCCAGGCCCCAACCTTTAGTTAGCCCTCAGGCCATACCAAAACCTTGCTCTCTAGCCAGACACAGCTCTGTTGCCCGGAGATGGCCCTCAATGGGGGGAAAAAGGGGAGGGAGGCTGAAGGGTAAGAGAGAGTGCAAAACGAGCATGTGTACCAGAGGAGCCTTTGTCCCTCCTCCAGAGAACATGTCCCTTCCCTTTCTAGCAGAGAGAAAGCCACAGCTGAATCCAGAGGTGGCAGGAGACCCACTTCTGAGGGAAGGTACAAGTTAGGCTTCTGAGCTGATCCAGGCACACATCCTTGAAGGGGGAGGTGTGTGTGTGTGTGTGTGTGTGTGTGTGTGTGTGTGTGTGCGCGCGAGAGAGAGAGAGAGAGAGAGAGAGAGAGAGAGAGAGAGAGAGAGAGAGAGAGAGAAAGCGAGTGTGCAGGACAGGGGGAGAGAGAGGAAGAAGTGGGGAGGATTAGAGAGGGAAAGGGGGAAGGAAGGAGAAGAGGAATGGGGAGGAGGAAGAGAGGGAAGAGAAGGAGAGAGAGAGGAGACGGGAGGGAATGAGGAAGAGAAATGGCAGGAAGAGGATATGGAAGTGAAGAGGAGAGAAAAGGAAGAAGGGTGGAGGGGAGGGGGAGAACCGAGGAGGGCCTTAGGGCTGACAACCACAGGGGAATATTGATGAGCTTTCTGGCAAGAATCGACAGAGCTGGTAGGGGTAGCGTAATGAAGACAGATGATCCCGGACCAGCCCCGCCAGCTCCCCGTGGTGGAGAGAGTCACAACTTAGGGTAGGGTGGGTGGGGAGGGCTTGCCAAGCGCCTGCTATGTCCTTGCCTCTGGCATTGGAGCTCACCAGCTGCCTCAGCTTCAGACTGCCACCCTGCTCTCTCCTCAGCCAGCCTCTCCCTTCTCCCCTACCCACACACTCTTCCCCAGGATGAGGCAGCCTCTCTACCTCACCTCATAGCCTCCAGACAGTCCCAGAAGAGCTGCTTTTCCTCCGAGGGACCCTAAGTGCTGGCTGTTCTCTAATGAGCAGCCAATTCTCATACTGCTCAGCAGGTGACTTGTCCCTGAGTGGTGGCGCTGGCCCATAGCCTATAAACAAGGAGCAAAGAGCCTGGAATTTAATTTATCCCGTATTCATTTACCTTTTGTGGTTTTGTGTTTTCTTCTTTTTTTTTTCTTTTTGTTTTGATGAGGTCTCTTGTAGGTTTGACCTCTATCTCTTGAAGTCCAGGATGACATTGAACTTATGAACTTCCTGTTTCCACGATTGTATGTGTGCACTGCCAAGCATGGTATATGACTCAGGGGCTTGTGCACATTAGGTTAGCATTATATAAACTAAGACAACATCCCCGGTTATATTTTGTTTTATAGACATGTCGCTTTAGCTGGCTTAGTTCTTGCAGTGTAGACTACGCTAGCCATAATCTTGCGGCAATCCTCCTGTCTCTGCCTCCCAAGTACTGGCATTACAAATGTGTCCCATCACCCTAGTCTGTCTGTCTTTCATTTTAAAAAATTTTAAAAATATGTATGAGTGCTTAGTCTGCAGGTATGCGTGCATACCACATGCACACAGTACCTGAAGAAGCCAGAAGAGGGCGAAAAATCCCTGGATTTAGAGTCGGTATGTGGGTGCTGGGAACACAATTCCTTTTAGAACCCCACTAAGAACAGCAAGCTCATTCAATGACTGAGCCAGATCCCCGGGGCTCCTTCTTCTTCCATTAACTGTGGCAAAAATACCTCCCAGTATAAAAGTTACTGTGAACGGCATCTAGTATGTTTATAGTGGTTTGCATCCTGAGTGGTCCTGAAAGGCTCAGGTAGTAAAGGCTGGATTGAGGTGGAGCACGGACACAGAAAATGCTTTTTTATGTATATTAGCACACTGTAGCTGTCTCCAGACACACCAGAACAGGGCATCGGATCCCATTACAGATGGTTGTGAGCCACCATGCGGTTGCTGGGAATTAAACTCAGGACCTCTAGAAGAGCAGTCAGTGCTCTTAACCACTGAGCTCTCTCTCTCCAGCCCCACCACTATCACCACCAAAAGAAAGCTTAATCCCAGAGTGGTGCCATTGGGATATCTGGGTGCCTACTGGGATATCTTTGAGGCATGGGGCTTTTCCTTGAAAGGGAGTATAGCTCCCTACGTGTTTCTCCTCCTTCTCCTCCTCTTCCTCTTCTTCTTCTTCCTTCTCTTGATTCCTGCCTATGGAATGATTGTGCCCACCACTACCCTGACATTCTGCCACGATAGTTACTCTCCACGGGAACGAAGCACAGGGCTGACAGGCAAGTTCCCTCAGGGGTTGTTATAGGGAGGGAGAGAGAGCTGACTGGTAGGACATTGATGCCCGTTATCAGCAGTGCTGTCTAATCTGTTCATGCCTAGCTTCCTGTATCCTGATATGATAGATTAAAAAAGTTCACCCTTGTTTTTGTTTTTTTCCTTGCCTCAAATTTATTTGTAAAAACAACTTAGGACACTGGTCATCTGCAATAGTGTGTAGCTGGGTGTGTCACAGCAGTCCGTCTGTCTTCACATTTGCAGGATCCTTCTCTGTGGAGCCTTCACAGGGGCCTGGGCACCTTTGGGAAAATGTAGCTTTGAATCCTCTTCCCAAGCTTGGGGTGACGATAAAAGCCAGATGGCTGAGTTTGTGTCCGGGGGGCCCTTTAGCATCTTGACAGCCTCAGGCTTCACAAGGGCCTTGATGGCTTCTGCGCATGCGCTCACTGCCTTTGCATTGTTGGCCTGCATCTTCTTCAGGCCTTTCTTGTGCTTCTTGGTAAAGTGTATGTTCCTTGGGAACTTGGGGTCAGCCCCCTTAAGAGATTCGTATCTTTGTGACTGGGGTTCCTTTGTGACCAGTGATGCCATTCCTGTGTAGTTGTGTGTAATGTGGTTCTTGTACTTGGCCTTGTCTGCACAGTAACCTGTGGCTCCTGGGACGGGAAGAGAAAGAGCCACTCTTGTTTTAATACATGACAATACATCACTTTTTGTCTATCTGAAAAATATTTCATTGTAGAATTATGCTATATTTCATTATCCATCAGGTGGTGTACTGACTAGTTTTGTGTCAACTTAACACAAGCTGGAGTTACCACAGAGAAAGGAGCCTCCCATTAGGAAATGTCTCCATGAGATCTAATTGTAAGGTATTTTCTTAATTAGTGATCAAGGGTGGAAGGATCCAGCCCATTGTGGGTGGTGCCATCCCTGGGCTGGTAGTTCTGGGTTCTATAAGAAAGCAGGCTGAGCAAGCCAGGGGAGCAAGCCAGTAAGTATCATCTCTCCATGGCCTCTGCATCAGCTCCTGCTTCCTGACCTGCTTGAGTTCCAGTCCTGACTTCCTTTGGTGATGAACAGCAATGTGGAAGTGTAAGCCGAATAAACCCTTTCCTCCCCAACTTGTTTCTTGGTCATGATGTTTGTGTAGGAATAGAAACCCTGACTAAGACGAGGGAGGGTGTGGGGGGACATGGAATGAAGTTGTTTTGGACAGTCAGTTTTAAACACAAATGCTGAGATTCCCATATTTATGTGGCCATGAGTAGCCACATACCAAGTACATCTTTGAGGCTTAACAATCATTCTTATTGCAGAATTTTATGGTGCACACGCCTTTAATCCCAGCAGTGGGAAGGCAGAGGCAGGTGGATCTCTGAGAGTTTGAGGCCAGCCTGGTCTACAGAGTGGGTGCCGGGATAGCCAGAGCTACACAGTGAACTCTGTCTTGAAACAAGCAAACACTCACACCAGTTGAGACAGAGTCACACTGTGTAGTCCCCATTGTTTGGAATTCACTATAGACACTAGGCTGTGCTCAGACTAGTGGATACTCCCCTTGCCTCTGATCACTGAAGTCTCTGGGATCACAGCCTGCCTCGGTCTTGACACCCATCAATAGAAACATACATCTTTATATCACTGGTATCCTTTAGAGCACAATATAAAATAAACCATGGTTCACCAACAGGGAAGTGCCTCTCACTCTCTGGACCCTCTTCTTATTTAATATGGAACTTGGAATCAATGTATAAAAAAAGAAAAAAGAAAAATCCATGAGTCAAAGAAAGCTGAGCCAATCAATAATCAATATCTTCTGCTTTGCTTTCTGTCACCTAGATCACCTCAACAGTTTTTTGTAAACTGTTATTCCTTTATGTGTACTAGTTGGCCAATGTATGTGCATGGGTACCATGTATGTGTGGTGTCCAAGAAGGACAGAAGTATCAGATCCCCTGGGCCTGGAGTTACAGATGGTTGTGAGCCACCATGTGGATGCTGGGAATCGAACCCCATATCTCTGAAAGAGTATCCATTGGTCTTAGTCACAGAGCCATCTCTTAAGCCTCTCATCAGCCTTATCGCACTGTTTTTTCAAGCTTTAATATCTTTGAAATAATTGCCACACAGCTTGGGAATGCGTATTGCTTTTTCGGGGGTTTGGTTGGGCTTATCACAGCCATGGCTCTAGGTAAATGTGATATGCTCGGCGCATGTCAAGGGAACAAAAACCTAAGAAACCAACAACAGCCTTGAGAAAGCACCGTCCAGTCCCGAGAGGAGCAACTCCCGTCAGCCTGTCTTCCTCTTCCGGTCTGTGAACTCTCCCTGCTGAATGAGCTGCGTGAGATGGAAATACTGACTTACTCTAGCTGACATGGTGTCAACCTCGTTTTCAAAGCCAAGCGAGCACAGCTCTCAGTGTTTTTAAAGCACACGTCTGCCTTGGCTGCCACGGCAGAGCAGTGATTGCGTGAGAAATGTGTGTGAACAGACTTGTGAGCTGAGACTTTCACTGGAAATGCCAGGATGGCTCCTCACTCAATCCTGTTCCAAAGCTCCTCCTCCTGCCCCGCCCTCCCAGCCTTCTCCCAACCCGGTGAAGCAACAGACAAGCGTGGAATACTTTTGGCCATCATTAAAATGGGCCAGATATTGTAATTACTTCCCAGGGAGCAAAGGGCTTTGCAGAAGGGAGGAAGGGATGTGGTTGAAAGTCAGCACCACATGCAGAATTCATGAGTAGAGCTAATTGGGCTCTACTCAGAAGCTGATCTTAGCTGCTTGGGGGAAGAATACCTGAGCCTGACTGTCCTGGCCCTGCTCAAACCTCTATTCCTTCCAGAGTCTTCCATGGGGTCAGGGAGCATCTGAAATTTGGAGTCTGAATACAAGGGCAGACCAACAGTCAAGCCCTAGCAGGGGAGGCTCCTGGAGCCATCTTTTTCGTCAGCAGCTAGCCTGTGAACTGTTTGAGGACAGAGGCAGATGGTGACCTTCATGGTGTCACGTGTGGTTTCCACAACCTGTGACCCACAAGTACACAGAACAGGTATGAAGAGAGGTCAGAAAACGGGGTGTCCCTCTCAGTGTTCCCCAGGCGACCTATACAGGCTGCCATCTCGCCTGCCTTGGCAATAAACAAAATTCCCAGGAATCTACCCAAAAGATGATGGTTTAAGAGGGAGAAGGAGGCTCTACTCTTTTCCCAGCTTCCCAGGAAATTTTTTCAGTAAATCAAGATCCCTGCAGAAGTCGGTTATAAAGCTGGGGGATCTTGGGGTGCTTTTCTTCCCTGATGGCCTATAGCAACCTGGAAATAAAGTATCTTTCAAAGGATCATATCTTGCCAGCTTGGTCCCAAACTGGTGATTGGCCGATGAGGGCTCTGACATAATCAATTCATTCATCACCGGTGGAGTCACAATTTGGTGGCTTTATTGAGAGGTGATGGAAATCAGGAGTTGGGGCCAGGTTGGTGGAAGGTCATTTGAAGAGTTTCTTGTCCTTGGCCCTTTTCTGTCTTCCGATTTCTCACTCCCATAAGGGGGACAACCCCCTTTGCTGTAAGCTCTCCCTCTCCTTGCCCCTCCAGCTTCTCATGATTTTCTAGTTGAGCTTTCCTGCGCTGACATCTTCTGTTGCCTGCTTGACCATGTTTGCACTTAGGGTCAAAGAGGACATGGGGTTCTATGAGGAAAGCATGATCTGGGGCAATAGATGGTGGTGCACACCCTTAAATCCAGCACTCAAGAGTCAGAGGCAGGTGGATCTTTGAGTGTGAGGGTAGCCTGGTGTACAAGGTGAGTTCCAGCATGGTCAGAACTATATACAGAAACCACCGTGTCTCAAAAATCTGCAACAAACAAACAAATAACCCAGAAAAAGAAAGGAAGAATAGAAAGAAAGAAGGAAGGAAAAGAAAAGAAAGCAGATTCAGTCTCTTTACTGTACAAATGACAAAACACGGTCCCCCTGCCATGCCTCATGGTTTCATCCTGACACTCCTCCATCTTCTTT
This sequence comes from Micromys minutus, assembly GCF_963924665.1. Taxonomy (NCBI): domain Eukaryota; kingdom Metazoa; phylum Chordata; class Mammalia; order Rodentia; family Muridae; genus Micromys; species Micromys minutus. The sequence continues at coordinate 24,039,431 of NC_137975.1, forward strand.
CTCCAGTTCCCACAGTCTAGCCTCCAGCCTGTGCCTTCATAGCTCCCTGCTGGGTCTTTAGGAGAGACTCAGGCATCAGGGGAAGTCTCCAGTGCACCAAGGTTAGCTACTCAGTCACCTCCTGGGGCCCGTTGCACGGAGGAAAAGCTGATATAAAATCCAGGCCACTGTGCTGATCACATTTACATTTTCTTCTTCCAAATTCAGAAATTTCCCCCATGGGCTTGCTGGGAGCAGCTCAGAAGAAGTAGAAACCACCACTAGCCAGTCCAGGGGGAGGAAGGCTGTCCTAGTAGTTGGTGAAGCTCTGTCCAGCTGAGCAGTGTTTACTGTCTATGAATCTCTGACCTCCCAGTCTGCCACTTTTGCCTCTCCTGAGCCCTGCCCAGCCAGGGCAGGGACAGCCTGTCCAGGTTACCTAAGCCATTGTCCAGTAGAGGGAAGGGATCTCATGTGGCTAGCATCCTTTCTCTTTTAAGATTTATTTATTATATATAAGTACACTGTAGCTGTCTTCAGACACACCAGAAGAGGGCATCAGATCTCATTACAGATGGTTGTGAGCCACCATGTGGTTGCTGGGAATTGAACTCAGGATATCTGGAAGAGCAGTCAGTGCTCTTAACCGCTGAGCTCACTAGCATTCTTTTTAAGTAAGAAAAAGTGTGTGTGTATGTGTGTGTGTGTGTGTGTGTGTGTTATGTATCTGACACTATATAGACAGAATGGACAAACCATCAGATGGAAGCAAAATCTTAATTAAATTAATGTGGCATCATTAAAATGCCATTGGGTTGTCTTTCTGTTAGCCTTTTATAACAGGGATCCCTGGGACTAGAGATCAAGATATGAGGTTTGTTTCTTTGGGGTCAGCCCTTGAGTAGGGAAGGCATCTGGCAGATCTGGTAGGTTGGATCTGCCTTCAGGACAGTCTGTCAGTCAGGTTGTGCTGGCTGATCCCCGAGCATCCTTGAAAAGACAGGCTTGTATCTTACTCACTGCTCAGGACAACCCAGCACAGATGAGTTTATGTGCATTGTCTTTATAGACAAGGAAAACTAAGCATCAAAGGAAAAATTGATCCCAGGTCAGGTACAGACCCAGAGTTGGCACCAATGCAGATGTGAATATAAATGAGCCCACTGTCACCAGAAGGGTCAGCAAGAGGTAAGAAAAGAAGAAAGAGGAGGGGCCACAAGGCTAGGGTCTGCTCCTGGTCCAGGCTTCACTTTTCCCTGTGAAATAGGAAGCAAGATGATCTCCTACAATGCAGAGACAGGAAGTGGCCTCTGTGGTGCTTGTCTGAAAAGGCCTCTGCAGTTCTGGGACAGGAAGATGTCCTCATAGACACTATGGTTGGGAGGTGGCTCAGCAGATGCTTTGCTCTGTCACATGTGACAAGGAAGGGTCGTTGTTATGCTTTTGAAAAATGACAAGGAAGGCTTGTGCAAAATACATCAACTTTTGTTATGTGCTTATTGCTAGGTCCCTAGTATAGTACCTGAGACACAGTAGCAAACTGATTTGCTTACTAAATATTACAGAGCATTTACTATACAGTCGCTTAGAAATAGAAGCTGGAATCCAGTGGGAACAAAGGCAGAGGTCTAGCGTATTATTAGAAGAGTCATTGTAAACACAGAAAGCAGCAGATGAATGATTGCAGGTGTGGCTGAGTACACAGTGAGATAGAGTAATGGGGGGCTCTTCCCAGGGGCAGCTCTGGAACGGGGAATGAGGACAAAGGTGCTCCAGGCAAAGGAAATAGAAAACACTACGCCCTTGCTCAGGAACAATTTGGAATATTCCAGGGAGCCAAGAAAGGCTGGGCAGCTGGGGAGGAGATGGGGGAGCCGGGTATAGGAAATGAGAGGAGAGGGGTCAGGCCATGTAAAACCTCATAAACCCAGTTAAGAAGCTTGGGTTTTATTCTAATTCCAGTAAGAACTCTTTTGGAAGGCATTAAACAGTGGGAGGGCTGTGATCTAATTTATGCCTCATAACATTCATTCTGGCTCTAGGGGGAAAGTGGACCACACAGGGAGGTGAATAGAGGTGGGAGGAGGGGGGTGGCATACAGCAGCTCAGGTGAGAGAAGGTTCTAGACTCTGGGGGTATGGGAGGTGGGAGGCTGGTACTGATAGACTGGATATGAAGGATGAAGGAGAGAGATCAGGATGTTCTCTGGATTTCTGAAAAGAGCTGATAGCACTATCAAATGTGATAGGGAAACTGGGAGAGGAGTGGGTTGGAGGTAAGGGGTGTAGAAACCGGGGTGCTATTACTACATACATGCTATGTAAGACATGCATAGTAGATTGTAGTTGTGGGTTTCCCAAGAACATGTTTTGGGGTCCTAATCCCAAGAATGAGACTTTACTCAGCAGTTGGCGAGTTGGATATGTAGCTCATTTGGTAAGTGTGTTTGTCTAGCATACATGAAGTCTTGGGTTCCATCCTTGGTACTGAATGAAGCAGGCAGAGCGGTGCATGCCTTTAGTCTCAGTATGTAGGAGGCAGAAGCAGGAAGACTAAAAGTTAAAAGCCATCCTTGAATATACAAGGTGTTCAAGGCCAACCTGGGCTATAAGAAACCCTGTCAGAAATAGAGGGTCGGGCTGGAGAGATGCCTCAGTGGTTAAGAGAGCTGACTGCTTTTTCAGAGGTCTTGAGTTCAAATCCCAGAAACCACATGGTGGCTCACAACTATCTGTAATGAGATCTGATGCCCCCTTCTGGTGTGTCTGGAGAGCTGCAGTGTACTAATATATATAAAATAAATAAATATACATATTTTTAAAAACCCAACTGTTGGGACCAGAGAGATGTGGCTCAGTGGTTAAGAGCACTTGCTGCTCTTTTAGAAGACACGGTTTCAGTTCCCAGAAACCACCTGGTAGCTCTCAACTGCCTGTAGTTCCAAAAGATCCGACACCTTCACACAGATAAATGCCACCAAAACGCCAAAGCACATACATAAATTCATACATAAATTAAAAACCAGACATGTATAAGTACACTGTATGTACCAGACATGTATAAGTACACTGTATGTACCAGATATGTATAAGTACACTGTGGCTGTTTTCAGACACACCAGAAGAGGGCATCAGATCCCATTACAGATGGTTGTGAGCCACCATGTAGTTGCTGGGATTTGAACTCAGGACCTCTGAAAGAGCAGTCAGTGCTCTTAACCACTGAGCCATCTCTCCAGCCCCCTAATAGCTAGGTTTTAAGGCCACCCATAGGGCTAGATAAAAGTATCAGAAGAGTAAGTTAGAAAAGCTGGGGAGAGGGTCTGGTGGGGAAGGCATAGGACGGGCCAGAGAGACAGGGCATGGTGATGCTTCAAGAAAAATACAGTGTTTTGTGACGCACAGTGAGTGTGGTTCAAATCAGATTGCTTTGACATTCAAATATAGCAAAATGGAGGCTGATTACAAGGAATGATTGCAGTGATATTGGAGACAGATGTTAAACTAGAGTAAGCTGAAGAGACAACGTAGCAAAGATGGGCAGAGTAACAACAGAGACCTAGATGTCTGCTGAAAACTTACAAAGAAGGGTTTGGCTCAGTGGCAGAGGTCTTGTCCAGTATACGGACAGTCTTGGGTTTTGTCCTTAGCACTGAAAAAAAGCTGCCTAAACAAAATTCTATATATGTATTAGCTTGTGTGTGTGTGTGTGTGTGTGTGTGTGTGTCCTTGTGAAAAAAAAAAATGAGACTTCACCTGGAAAAAGATAAGGGAGTCAAAGAAAGATAGTTCTTATTTTTTTCTTATTCTATTATTTATTATTTATTTATTTCATGTATGAGCACACTGTCGCTGTCTTCAGACACACAAAAAGAGGGCATCGGATCCCCCATTACAGATGGTTGTGAGCCACCATGTGGTTGCTGGGATTTGAATTCAGGACCGCTAGAAGAGCAGTCAGTGCTCTTAACCACTGAGCCATCTCTCCAGCCCCTCTTATTCTATTTTTAAAAAGAGGTTTGTTTATTTGTATTAAATGTGTATAAATGTTTTGCCTGTCTGGTGTCTACAGAGGTCAGAAGAAAGCGTTGGGGCCACTGGAACTAGAGTTACATACAGTTGTAAGCCACGCTGTGGTTGCTGGGAACCAAACTGGTTCCTCTGCAAGGCTACTAAGTACTCTACTGCGGAGGCATCTCTCTAGCACCCGGAAGGTGGTTTTTGAAGGTGGAAAACCTGAAGGCATCATTTCCCACTCATGCAGTGACCTTGGGATGAAGAGACTCACGCCCGAGGTTCACAGAGGACATCTGCAGACACAGAGTCATATGAGGAAGGATCCAAGGACACAGATGGGGATCAGCCTCAGGACTAGAGACTTCATCTTTCATGACTAAAAGGATGTGGCAAATGGAGATCTCTCAGGATGGGGCTAGATTTTGTGGTGGAAGCTAAGGAAGTACCATTTGTTTGAGATCAAATGTGGAGGGTGCTGGAGACGTGAAGAGGGGGTGCTGACAGAGCAGAGAGGACTTGGTCTGTGGAGAAGGGGAGAGCAGCAAGCTAGACACGATTTCCAGTGGTTAGCATCACCACAACCCATCTGTGTCCCATCTGTCACCTCTAGGAGTCAGAATTTTTGTTTATCATAAGAAGCTTTTTCCATTAAACTGGTTTGTTTGTTTGTTGACAGGCTTTCTCTGTGTAGCCCTGGCTGTTCTGGAGCTAGCTCTGTGGACTAGGCTGGCCTCTACCTCACAGTGATCTATAGCACTGGGATGAAAAGACACACCAGCACCATTAAACATTTTAAATGTCACATTCAGCAGATCTCTGAAGCTTTGAAGGCCATCTGTTTATTAAGCATATCTGATTTTTAAATAAACTTTACTTGGTTTTAGTTACTGGTTTGAGGCTTAACCTAGAAAAATTATATAGAAGGTTCATAAAGGGCTGGAGAGATGGCTCAGTGCTGGCTCACAACCATCTGTAATGGGATCTGATGCCCTCTTCTGCTGTGTCTGAAGACAGCTACAGTGCACTTATATATAATAAATAAATCTTTAAAAGAAAAGATTGGTATTCAAACTCAATTCTAAACTGATTAACATTTTCATTTAACACTAGCTGTTAGAATGGCCGAGCTTGCAGTGAGAGTTCTAGGCTGGGTGCTGTAGGCACAGAATTATTGAATAGAAAACATAGTAGCTACGGATGCCCTCCCTAAATCGGCAGTAAGAGCCAGTCCTTAGCTTTTGGACAGTTTGCTACCGATAACAGCGCCTGCACATCAAAGCATCTGGGCTTCCATTTATTACATAGTTCTGCAGAGCCGGCAGCAGGCTTATGCACATCACCAGAGTCACCATCTTTGTTTCAAGGCAAGGCAAACATTAAGATGTTTTCGTGCTCGCTTCGGCAGCACATATACTAAAACTGGGACAGTACAGAGAAGATTAGCATGGCTCCTGCGCAAGGATGACACGCAAATTCGTGAGGCGCTCCATGTTTTTTGACGCTGACAGAAGGATCCTCAGCATCTATTTGAAGGCAACGCTCTACTGAGGCGACTTGTTGGCTTTGGGGTGCTGGATGAGGGCAGGGTGAGGCTGGATTACGCCCTGGGCCTGAGGATTGAGGATTTCTTGGAGACACCGCTACAGACCCAGGTCTTTCAGCTGGGCCCGGGCTAACCTATTCTCCACGCCCGTGTGCTCATCCGCCAACGTCAGGGTCCGCAAGCAGGCGGTGAGCATCCCAGCCTTCATTGTGCGTCTGGACTCCGGAATCGCATTGACTTTTCTCTCCGTTCTCCTTACGGTGGTGGCCGTCCAGGCCGACTGTAGAGGAAGAATGCCAGGAAAGGTCAGGGTGGTGCTGGAGCTGGTGATGATGAGGAAGAGGATTAATTAATTAATACCCTGCCGCACTGGAGGACTGTCTGGTTTTCCAGTTGACAAATAAAGCAGAATTGATACTTGGAAGAAAAAAAAAGACTTTTCTCTCTCCAGATCCTCGTGGGAGCAGCATTTTGAAAATCCTCATTCCCATCTCAGTTCTTCATATTTTATGTATGTATGTATGTATGTATGTATGTATGTATGTATGTATGTATTTTAAATCCATCATCTTCTGACTGTTTTGGAGACCTTTTTAGCCATTTTCATTTAGACTCTTTGTGTAGAGGGCCTTTTAAGATATTCACTGGCTCTCCAGGTGAGGAAAATCGCACAAACTTTTGTAGATAGCTAAGGCTACCCAGAAGTGATTTCACGTAATGTCTGGTGGCAAGAGCCCTCCTTTTTAATATGTGTGTAAAAATAACAAGGAGCAACTAACCCATGAGGCAGAGGGAGAAGCTCGCTAGGCATAGTGAGACTTCCATTTTGCCTGCCTGCTTTATCAAAAACAAAACATTGAAAATACCTTGGGTTTTTGTGTATATACTTGTGGCCCTCTTCAGCTTTTTTATTTTTTATCTAGAATAAAATATAGTTTTGCTCTCTTCCTCTGTCCAAAACCCTGGCAAGGTTCCATCTCATGACATTAAACCTTTGCTGGTCCTTCTACATTATAATTTAATCAGAAGACCCAACTAAAGATGCCAGTCCCTGGTAGTAATTGTTAGGTTGGCATTAAAATCTGGACAGAGAGGCAAGCAGCTTAAGCCAGGAAGTGGCCCAAGCTGATTTTTTCCCCCATGAGACAGTTTCTTTTGTCTACTCTCTTATTTGGTTTTGCTTTTGGCAGCAATTTTGTCTTGACTTTTTTTTTCTTTAATGGATTTTTCCCCCTCTGGTTGATAAATGCAGACTCAATGAGTTTGAGGACATTTAAGGATAAATGTTTTGGCTCAATCTGTAACATTTGAGGTAAAGTTGACATCCACAAACCCTGTTACTGAATTTCTTCTCAAACACTACTAGCTATTGACCGTAATAAGCAAAATTTTATTTTTGTTACTTTACTGTGGAATAAATATGATTAAAGGCTTTTATTTATATCTTTAATTATTATAGTTTTAAAATGTTGTCTTGCAAATGTTTCAAAAAAGAGTTGAACCCAAGTCCTATATAGAGTATATTGTAGTAAATTAAAGTCACCCAGGCATAGTTTAAAAATTAAACCTTTTTGTTATATGTTTTAAGTTAACCTTTTGTATAGACTTTATTAGTGCCCAATAATCATACCCAATACATTTATAAATCTTCACGTACAAAACGTTCATATAATAGTTTTATAAAACTTGAGACAAACTTATATTTTCTCAAAAGTCTTAGTCAAATGAACCCAATAGTCTATCTTTGTTTTGATCTTTCTCTTTTTAGTTGTCACAAAATCAGGTGTTTCACCTGTCATAGGACAGACAGGAAACTTCTAAATACGTACACCTGTGTCTAGAGAAGGAGGAGCCAGAACTCACCTCCAAAGCCAGTTTTTCAATGAAGCAGAACAGTATAAAACAATATTCAATATTATCCATATCTAAAAACTGAATTCAGGGATCAGGGAGAGCAACCCTTGAGCAGAGGCGGCTGGGGATAGAAAATCCAAGTCCTGGTTATTAAAGCAGCAGTGGCGGGCGGCCAACCTGGTGTTTGTTCTCCCACCAGGTCAGCTCCTCCCCCATTTGGGGGCTGCAGGTTTTTTTCTCTGAGTCCTTGCAGCCTTTGAGTGCTTTCTGCGGCTCACCTTTCTGCCTGCATTTTATCCCAGGCAGCACCCAGCAGCAGACCCAGGAAAGGAAAACAGAGCAGCACAAAGTTCTCAAGCAGTTGAGGTAGGGCAGTCACCCTTCGTGTAGCAGATTTAAAGAGACAGATACAGGGAAAAAAAGAAAAAGGAAGGAAAGAACCTGTAAACACAAAACACTCAAGGGATATAAGGGATAAAGATTCAGCAAAATTGCAGCCAGTAAACGTAGGACGCAGAACATGCGCATAGGCAGTGTGGCCACTTTCATTCACACCTTTAGCCACACTTGACCAATTTCCACCTTGCTTCTCAGTGTCCAAGAACCAGGCAGGCAGGGTGCCTTTACCCTAGCTCCTGGGCAGGAGACAAACTCAACACAGAACAAAACACGGGGCCAAGAAAAACAAAACAAACAAACAAACGAAACACACACACACACTCACACACACACACACACACACACACACAAAAGAAAGACCACCAGCAGCAATTGGACAGCACGACATCTTGCTAGCATCATGGAGAAAATTTTCAGGTACCTCTCTACATCCCAGACAGGATCCCCACAGAAATGGTACTAGAAGTCACAGAAGGAGATTCTTCTATGACTTACTAATGGAGGCCTCCTCAGACAGGTGCCCACTGGCTTCTTTTTAGAACAGCACTTTGCTCTAATCTCACAAGCCAAAAGCATGCCTTGGAACCTTGGAACATCTTCAGGAAGCACACCACCTCGTAAGGCAGCATAGCATTCTGGTCTGGTCCCAGAGTCTGAGAGGGAAGGTCTGGATTCAGAATTTAGGAGTCTTGATCTTGCTGAGGCCTCCAATTGTTAATCCTACTGAATGAGATTAAATAAAGACCTTTATCCAAATTGTTTGGTCAAACTAAGCAAGCTTTATTTTCTCTTGGACAGGAATTCCTCCCTAAAGTGGGGTCTGAGAAAATAACATCAAACACAGGAGAAGGGGGAATTTTTATAGCTCCCCGAAATGCAAGATTAGGGGGGTTCAAGGGTTGTGGTATTCCAAGAGGAAATTTGGTTATGTAGGACTTTGTCTGAAGATTTCAAAAGTATTTAGCACAACATTTTATCTTATCAGAGTGGAGGTCAGGGTATAAGGTCAAATTCCAGAAAATGGGTTAAGAACTGGTAAAATCCAAGTTTTACAGAAAACAGGAATGAACTTAGTTTTTGACCTTGTTACAAAATGGCTTTTACAAGATGGAGTCAGGCTAGTTCATCAACCAGTCCCTCAGAGTAATGGTAAGATGAAGGTTGAGAAGCTTTCTGGGTTTAACCAAAAGTGGATCTTTGTCCAGCAAATCAATGGAGGAAAAGATGAATAAAAGGGCAGGGAGTCTGTAAGGGAAGAAGTATAGGAATAAAGGAGGCTGAGCTGGTGCAGGGAGGGATTATATTGAGGATTATATTAACAATGCAGAGAATGGTGTTTCTAGACATCAAGCTTATGGTCACATGATGAATGGCCTAGATGGCCCCAAAGCAAGTGTCTAGTGCATTCCTATGGGGGATGCTGGTGTTTACACAGGAGGAAGTCAGCAAATGGCTCAGATCCATCTCATTGTTCTTCGCACTTCATTCAGCCCTGTCTGTATCTTCTGTCTTGAAAATTTATGTTTCTTTAAATAAAGGAATGTTATGGGAATGTGTTTTTGTATTAATCCCAGCTGTAGGAAATGGGACTGCTTTAAACTGTCCACAGCAGCAGACTATAATTTGTCTCATGTTCTGGTAGAGGCATGATTCCCTGCAGAGGCCACAGATAATTTCTGCAAGCAGGTGAAATTCTGGGGACTCTTTAGAGGGTACAAAAGTGACAGGGCCCCGTCTCTCCTCCAGCTGAGCAAGATGTGCAAAGGAAAGAAGGCCAAGAGGAAGAATGTGGCCTGGGCCCAAGCCGTCATCAAGAAGCAGAAGGCCAAAAAATGGTCAATCCTTTGTTTGAAAAAAGGCCCAAGAACTTCTGCACTAGGCAGGACATCCAGCCCAAAAGAGATCTAACACGATTTGTAAAATGGCCCCACTATGTCAGGCTGCAGTGGCAAAGAACCATACTCTATAAGGAGCTCAAAGTACCTCCTGCCATTAACCAGCTCACCCAGGCTCTGGACAGGCAAACAGCTACTCAGATGCTTAAGCTTGCCCACAAGTACAAGCCAGAGACAAAGCAAGAGAAGAAGCAAAGGCTACTGGCCCGTGCTGATAAGAAAGCTGCTGGCAAAGGGGATGTCCCAACCAAGAGACCACCTGTCCTCCGAGCAGGAGTCAATACAGTTGCCACCTTGGTGGAGAACAAGAAGGCTCAGCGGTGGTGATTGCCCATGATGTAGACCCCATTGAGCTGGTGGTTTTCCTGCCTGCCCTGTGTTGAAAGATGGGGGTGCCCTACTGCATCATCAAGGGAAAGGCCAGGCTGGGGCGCCTGGTCCACAGGAAGACATGCACCACTGTTGCCTTCACACAGGTTAACTCAGAAGACAGGGGTGCTCTGGCTAAGCTGGTGGATGCTATTAGGACCAATTATAATGACAGATATGAAGAAATCCGCTGCCACTGGGGAGGCAACGTCCTGGGTCCTAAGCCTGTGGCTCACATTACCAAGCTGGAAAAGGCAAAGGCTAAAGAACTCTCCAGTAAACCGGGTTAAATGTACACTGAGTTTTCTGTATATAAATATACTTACAAAATTATCTTCAAAAAAAGGGGGGGGGGACAGAGAGCCCCAAGAGGAGCATTGGCTGCTGCTGCTGCTGCTGCTGCTGTTGCTGCTGCTGTTGCTGCTGCTGTTGCTGCTGCTGTTGCTGCTGCTAGTTCCTGCTGCTGTTTGCTGTTTGCTGTTTGTCTCCTGACCGTGAAGATCAAACTTGCCACAGGAACTTGATATCCTGCTCAGCAGAAAGTTATCTAACAAGAGACACTCCCTTTCCTCCCTTTAAATAACCTTCTTTCTTTCCTCCTTAGTGTTGGAGGGAGGGTTGAAGGGATTGTGGTGGAGAAGGGTGGACAAAAAAAAAAAAAAAAACATAAAAATAGTCAAAACTCTGTTTACAGTCTTTGGTGGTCAGTCAGGGGTCAGCATGGTAGGACAGAAAAGGGGATGCTAAGGCCAGAGTTTAAAAACAGTTCCAAAAGACACACTAGGAAGGGTTGAGAAGCAGGGTATGGGGTTTGACCAACAGCTCTTATAGAGAAGTGTGTGGGCTCTAGAGTATGATTGTGGGGGACATGGGAGAGGATAGGACATATGACAGAAGTGGTGGCTCTTCTCCTGACACCCTTGCTGAGTAAGGTGGTTTATCAGTTAAAGCTATGTACAGGGGATATGACGGTAGTTCAGCCCGAGTTTAATCATCAGCATAGAAGGAATAAACACTAAAGCACAGTCCAAAGTTAGTTGGCCAGTGTGAACGAGGCCTGATCAAAAAGTTGATGAAAGTGATTCTTGTACCTGTGTCAAGTGGCTGTATATAGACACTTATGTTATTAGTAGAAGAACCAGGGTAAGGCCTTGGTACTGCTGTTGGAACAGGTCCTAGGACCACGCAGAGAACACAGCGATTTCACAGAATCCCGGGGGTGATGATAATCTCTAAGTACCTCTGATTTCCTAATGTGGGGAAAAAATGAACTTTGTCCCTTCCATGAAAATCACAAATGTTTTCAAGGCTCTGGTTAGATTTTTTTTTTTTTTCCTAATTAGGACAAGTAGGATGGAGCAGGGGGCAAAAAGCAAACAAACAAGCAATGTTGAAACTGCAGTACCTCCCTGTCTTTTGACCAGACTCTAGCCCACATAAAACAACCCAGCCTCAACACAGGCCTTTCTTCTGGGAAATTGCTGAGAAAGAAGACTTTCTTTCTTTTAAAGATTTGTTTATTTTATATATGTGAGTACACTGTCATTGTTTCAGACACATCAGAAGAGGGCATCAGATCCCATTACAGATGATTGTGAGCCACCATGTGGTTGCTGGGAATTGAACTCGGGACCTTTGGAAGAGCAGTCAGTGCTCTTAACTGCTGAGCCATCTCTCCACCCCAGAAGATGTTCTTGTTACTCTGGAAAATAGACATTCCAGCCCTAGGTTATTCATGCATTGATTTGTTAGTCTGTTTATTGATTGATCTGTTAATTTATATATTCATTTGAGACCTCCCTAGGCCTTTGACTTTGTTTATTTGAGACAGGGTCTTACTGTGTTATTCCTGCCTGATTCGCAATTTACTATGTAAACCAGGCTGGCCTCAGATTCACAGAGATCTGTCTGTCTTTGCTGCCTGATTGCTAGGATTAAAATAATACACCACCACACTTCAACCATCTCCCTTAAAATGAGAGGCTGGGGGGGCTGGATAGGTGGCTCAGTGGTTAAGAGCACTGACTACTCTTCCAGAGGTACTGAGTTCAATTCCCTGTAACCACATGTTGGTTCAGAACCATCTGTCACAGGATCTGATGCCCTATTCTGGGTTGTCTGAAGACAGCGACAATATACTCATATACATAAAATAAATTTTAAAAAAAGAAAAGACAGGGTCTTATTGGGCTAAGTAACCATGTTGTCTCTACCCACACACAGCTGTAGGCTTAAATTTTTTTCTAAACCTACTTTATTTAGGGTTCTTAAATGCTTCAACCTAGCCCACTGACCAGAGGTAGGGGAGAAAGAAGGTTAATAGGAAAAGGGACTAGTGGACCTGTTTAGTAGTAGTTCTTCGAGGCGATTCAACCCTTCTTTGTTGGGATACCAGCAGTCCAGTCCAATAGCAAACACTAAACAGGAATCAGTAGCAGTGGCGTGATCCAGCAGAAACCACAAGGCTCTGCCGAATTTGCACGAGTCAGCTGAAAAGGCAAAAATCAGCCGGAATACCACAAGAAGTACTTTGGCGTGTTTCTCTCTATGAAGTGAAGACTGACAAATAGTTGCAAAGGGTAGCAATGCAAGAGTGTCCTCTCATTGTGGGGTTCTACTCATGCTCTTTCCAAACAATGTGTCCTCTTAAATATCTGCTCCAGCAAAACATCCTCTCACGAGTCTATCTCAGCCAAAGATCCCTCCTTAAGACAGCTTCCAGAAAACACCACGTGACACAGCTGAGTACCCAAAGAAACCAGAAATTTCCACTACACAGCAGTGAGTGAGGTTACAGGTGGCCCTTACCACACCTGCCTTTTTACAAGGGTTCTAGGACTTGAACTGGCGTCTTCAAGATTGTTTAGCAAGTGCTCTTACCCTCTGAGCCATCTTTCCAGCTCCCCTGTTCTTATTTTAACTTCTACCTTTTTTAAAAAAAAAAATATATATATATATTATAAGTACGCTGTAGCTGTCTTCAGACACACCAGAGAGGGCATCAGATCTCATTACAGATGGTTGTGAGCCACCATGTGGTTGCTGGGATTTGAACTCAGAAAGAGCAATCAGTTCACTTAACAACTGACTGATCTCTCCAGCCCTCAACTTCTACCTTTCTAATGTCTTCTATTATATCTGCCCTCCCCCACCTTGGGACTGCAACAGGCTTGCCTTCCAGAATGCTTCCTTCCAGATTCCAACCCCTCCCCCAATACCACTAGTTTTCAGTCCAAAGCTTTCCTCTAGGAGGCCTCTAAGGTTCCCACTGATGTTATGCCAGTGTCTGAGGTGACCTGGCCTGGTCTTCGTGGAGCTGAGAGAGTGTCTCTTTGTGCTGTCTGATGAATGGCTGCCCTGTCCTGGCTCAGGACTCAGTACAGGCAGGTAACCGGAGAAGGTGCCCTCTCTCCTTAGGTTTTACCTGCTGCTCTCAGCTTTTCTGCAAGCCACAGGCTACCAGGCAGGAAACTGGATTACTCTGCTTGAGAACCCCATGCAAGTTTCCAGACCTAATGCTTCCCATCCATCCTCTCTGGCCCACTTGGGTGGGGGTGGGGACCAGTGCAGACCTCTGTCTGTTGAGCCCTGGTTCTTCTACTCTCTGCAGGGATTTGGGTCTCTCAGTGCAGCAGCATGTTCTGCACACGCTGCTTTCTTCTGTGACCCAGGGTTTGAGCTACAGAGCTTCTAGGCTAGAAAACTTGAAAGCTGGTTTAACCATTTATACCTGTGCCACTGTGGGCAAATGCCCAGGTGACATTCACTTTCCAAAAAATACAGTCATCTTCCTCAACAGCTCACCTTGGTGTTTCAGACTACAAAACCCTGCCCAGTTCAGCAAAGGTGCATAAAGAGTTGTTTTACTATCTCATAAGAATGCTGCATTATTTATTTTGCACAGATCATGCAGGTACAGTTTGCAACTACTAAACAATACAGTTTATATGTAGGCACTGCCCTCACCCATTCTTTCCCTGAAGTAACTACTGTTTCCAATCAATCGCTTGTGTATTTTTCCAGATACTCCACACGTTACAACTTTAGTCTTTATGAGGACATCCCACATATTTTGAGTACCATTTGTCGGATGAAGAAATGAACCATGGCTCAGAAAGGCAGTAAGCAAATCCAAAGTTCAGGGTTTATCCAGTGTCCCCAGGGACTTGCTCCTAAAAGTATCCTTGAATTATCCCTTCTCTCAGGGAAACTGGTTTGGGTGAGAAAAGGCTTGCAGAGCCCTGTCCCAGGTGCTGAAGGCTCTGGCAGAACCAGAGGACCCCTTAGCCCACGTTCTCATCAGGATCACTGACAGCAGTGGGGGGGGGGATACTATGTGCTAGTAGAGAGAAGGCAGAAAGCCACAAACTCTGAGCACTAAATCTGTGTGTGGTGCCAGGCAGGCCATCCTCTCTTGTTGACTCAGTTTCTCATTTATCTGCAGGACAAGAAAACCCGTAGTCACTAGACTGTCATGAGAACCCACACTTGACAAAGACAGAAGTGCTGAACAAGCTAACTAACCCAGCTCATGGAAAGGGGTCCAGGCCAGTACATGGTACTCTCTCCCACATGATGGCCCAGCGTTACAGAATGAAGTGGAGCGGGCCTCTGGGATGTCTAGCTTAGCAAATGTCCATTTGGCTAAGTTGCAGCAGACAGAAGGATGTGTGCTACTTTGAAAGATAGAGTGAGCCTCTGCGTGTTACTGCGTGTTACTTTGTATAACCTAAAGAATAACTCTAAGAACCATTCCTAATTTTTCCAGGCTCTTTCCCCAGGCCTTCCTCCTTCTGTGCATTCCGTCTATAATTTGGACATGTGGTTGCTTAAAACCAACAGCCCATGGACCTACAAATTTCTGTTTAGAACTCTCTCTTTTCCCTCTACATTCCTTCTTTCACCTTTAGCTCTTCCTTCTCTCAGAGAAACCTTTCTGGGATCCTCATCTCTCTTCCTTCTCTCTCTCTCCCTCCCTTCCTCTCTCTCTCTCTCTCTCTCTCTCTCTCTCTCTCTCTCTCTCTCTCTCACACACACACACACACACACACACTTCCTAATTAGCCCCTTTCACACCAGTAGCCATCTTATCACCAGACTGTGTGCTCCAGGGGACTGGGTTTACCCTCAATACTCACCCCAGAATTTGGCATATAAGACATGCTAAATCATTCATCTCATGAATTACTTGCTCGGGAGTTCAGACCTTATCTAACAGTAGAGGGGTACCGCCTCCCAGGCTGGGCTTTGCCTGCTCTCTGTCTTGCTACTTTGCTTGGTGCCTTAGTTGATGCCACCATGCAGGATAATCCAAGTGTTGTTTGCTTTGTAAATGAATGGGTTCTTGGCAAGGACCTCCTAGAGGGCATTTCCTATGCAGGTAGTTTTAAGTTCTCTTCCCTGGAGGGCCAAAGACAGATCCAGGAACTGTGCAGAGCAAGCCTGGGTTGGAGCTGAACAGGCTGTAGGACAGATAGAAGTATCCTTTCTTCCTCTGTCTTTCTCATTGTCCTGTAGGAATGGAGGCCAGGGCCTAGGTCACTGACGTGATCTCCTAGTAGGGCCCTCTACGTCCTCTGGTTGTGATGGCTGAGGCCCAGGTGTTGGTCCTCAGTCACCCAGCACTTTCTTCTTTCGGAGGAGGGGATGTGAAGGGAAAGAGGAGAGATACAGAGCTCTAGCTCCCCAAGACCCCCACCCCATCCCCCAGTCCCTTGCCACTAAACATACTGGGAAGGGAATAGGGGTCAGGCTAGGTCGGAGGAGGGGCGGAGTGGCCAGACGGCTGGTGTCCTCTGGTGTCTGGAGTCCAGCCCCGGGCTCTCAGCCCCTGTGAAGAGAGGCGAGCCGGAGCTGTGCAGTGAATGCAAAGAGCTGGGCGAGCTCCCAGCCCGGCGCCGCCGACGGCGTCCTCATCCGCGGCCCAATGAGAAGACAGCAGATAATTTATTCTCTAATCCCGGTTCGGGTGCCGGGCGCGGGCGAGTGGCGTGGGCTGGGGGGTGGGGTGGTCCCCTCGTCCTCTCTCCCGCTCCCGCGGCCACCCCTCCCCCGCCCGCGGGCTCGGGCCGCGCACGCACGCACACACACACACACACACACACACACACACACACACACATTTCCTGACAATTAGCGAGCACACCTTGGCCGCGCGGCCTCCGGTAGCGCCGCCGCTTTTGTCTCCCGCCCGCCGGGCGCAAAGTTGCGGCCGCGCTGCGCCGCTCCGGCTGCCGGCCGCCCGCCGCCGTCGGGGGGCGTGGAGGGCGGGTGGGCCGGGCGCCGGGCCGGGGCTGGGGGGCCGCAAAAAGAGAAGCGGAAGAAAAGTAAGGCAGCGCTGGCCCCTTCCTTTGTTATAGCCTGAGTGTGAGCGGGCGTGAGCGCGCGCGGGAGTGCCGATGCGCGCCGGGCGGTGCGTGTGAGTGTGCGTGTGTGCGCGCGCGTGTGCAAGAGCGCGCGTGTAGATGCGGGTCGGGACCCGAAGGCGCGAGGTGGCAGCGCGGGGCAGGGAGCGGGAACTCGGGGAGCGCGCAGAACTCGGGCGTGCGTGCAGGTAGCCGGCCGGCTCCGGCTCCTCGTGGTTGCTCTGATGGAAACCGGACCCGGGACCGGGCGGGCTGCGGGGCGAGGGCTGGTGGGAGGCGGCCTGCGGGGGTCTGTCCCGTCGCAGGGGGCGCAGGAGGTGCGGCGTGTTCCTGAAGGAGCTGGCCACGGCTCCCCGCGAGCCCCGGAGGGCACGAGGCTTTGGAGGTGGTTTGTGAGGCCAGGGAGCAAGCGGGAGAGGGGCGGGGGGGAGACGAAGTCTGTCTAAATGCCAGTTCCCTGAAGTTCTGCGCGTCGGTTGTCATTTCATCCCTTAACGCTTATTTATGTCATGCCGAAATAGGCTTCATAATTAACTCCTGGAGTCATCCGCAGAGGTTAAAGGGACCCCGAAGATTTGTGCATTGATTGGGTATCCGGGTAGTGTGTGTGTGTGTGTGTGTGTGTGTGTGTGTGTGTGTGTGTGTGTGTACGCGCGCGCGCCCCGTGCGAACCCATTGAGAAGAATAATTATTTTTCTCCGCTGGAAGCTACAGCCGAGAATCAGACCAGGAGGGAAGAGAGAGGTTGGAGAGGGAGAGGGAAGGAGGGAGACAAAGGAAGTGAGTGCAAGAGAGGAGCCGGCTCAGCATCCAAACTGTGAGTACTGAGCGGAAAACAAGCAGAAAGTGCTTGGAGTCGGCGACCCCTCTGCGGGCCGGGTTGGGGGGGCGGGAACCGCCAAGGACTGGCGTCTCTGCTTTGGGTTGGGCAGGGTCTTCTCCAGCTCCGGCAGGCTTACCTGAGAGCCAGATCTGCCCCGCTGCCGCCTGCGCCAACCACTGTCCTGGCTAGGCAAAAAAGAAGCCCCCAACTCAGGCTCCAATGCCTTTGTTCCTTCTAAAGGATTCCATAGCTCGTGGGCTTCAGGAGGGAATGTGAGGGAGCTAGCTCTCAAAAAGCTTGGGTCTATCTCCCCTGGCGGAGTGAAAGGCACTCTGAGTGCTTTCCTCTTCGCCGCCTGGTGGAATGAGATGAAGAAGGGGGTGTAACTGAGGCAAGGACCGGGACTTTGTGGTACCTGTGCATTTGGCCCATATGAGGGAGAAACAGCGGCGTCTGGTATCCCATGAGCAAAGAGAGGTTCTGGAAGCCCTTGTGCAAGAAGCTGGAAGGAGCCATGCCCAGTGCAGAACTACCAACTCCAGCGAATGTGAGGCAAATAAGTACCCGTGAGGGGCGATAGACTAGCTTCTTCATTCTCCTTTAGTCCTTTCAGTCATTGTGGCTTTGGGGTCTGATAGGACCTGTGGGCCCTGAGCTCATCCCTCTTCCCCTTGGGGGGGGGACCTTGCATACCTAACAAGGGCCGCAGAGAGGCCACCCAGGAGGAGGAACCCTGGCTAGGATAGAGGCCCAGCAAGGCAGCCTTGGCGAAAATAGATGCTCCCCTTCCCGAGAAAAGGTCTCTAAGCCCCTGCCTCTCCAGAGCTGATCAGGAGAGGGCGCCTGGGGGCTAGAGGGAGAGCCCTCGTTCCCAACCAACATTCCACAGCCTCCCTTTGGAAGCACTGTTGTTCAGCCCCAAATCTTCATTAGCAGACTCTTCTCCCCTGGTCTGATTCAATCTTCCCTGGTGAATTAAAAAAGGTGCTCTCCCCTGCCGGCGGGCAACTTAGTGCAGGGCTAACTTAGCAGGGAAGTCAGCTCCTTGGTGACTGGTGTATTGAGAGAAAAAGGTTGTACTCCAAGAAGTCCCCATGCTGGCAGTTTGTCGACCTTCAAGGGTGCTTCAGCTGAGGCATAAGGCTGGAAACAGTTTTTACTTTTCAAATTGTCTAGTTTCATCAAAGCTTCAATAGATACAGGCTCTTATACAGACCCTCCTCAGACTCTAGACACAGCTCCCTCCCAGGGCTTCCACCCTCATACTCACTTCCACCTTCTTGCCATATGTACAAGGGTATGATTATCTAGGAGGCAGGCTTCAGAAACCTGGTTATTCTCCTAAAGATATGATAAGGACACGGAGGCATGAGAATAGGTATGGCCATGCCTAACCCTGTCATAAGACTTATGGATGGAGACCTCCGTCATCTCTGACTTACTGTCACGTAACGTGGGTTATCCCCCCCCCCCCCGACTGCCAGCATGAATCCTAGCCCAGGGTTATGCACAGTGTTTGACCCATTGGATTGGAGCTTAATGCACGTTCATTGAAGGACTAGCTGTCCCCGTGAACCTCATCATCTTTGGAGGATTAAGGGACATGGTTGAAAGGGTAGGACTAGGCCTGGGCAGACATGAGAACCTTTCCCTATTATTCATGATACTCTCAGGCAATCTGCATGCAAAGTTGCCAATGGCCCATTATCACATTTGTCTTTAACAACATGGTTTTCTGAGAACCAGAACTGTATGTAGCCTGGGTTCTGTGCTTGGGAAGCCGGAACTCTGGTGACATAGCTCCTTGAACTCTTCCTCCTATCACCCAGCCCACAGGCTTGGTAGGGCTTAGAGAGCTGATGGTACAAAGGCTGAAGGGACCTGTCCCTCTGTCTTCCACCCTGCTGTCCCCTCAGGGCTTTTCTACTTTGATTTGCCTAAGGCTGTTATCAATCTGCTGTTGCCTCCTCCTCCTCTTCTTCCTCTTCACTCATCACCAAGAACCCAAGGACCTGCCAGGCTAGAAGCTGCCTCTCTTTGCTTGGACATATTCAAAAAGGGCAACTGGAGAAAGCCCCTGGGCAAAAGAAAATGCATGCCTGACTTCTTTGTGGTTTCCTGTTCACTGGAGCAGCAGCATCTACCTCCTCCAGGGGGAATCTCAAGCTGTTAGTGAGAGAGAACCTGAGCTGTTTGTTCATGCTTTGGGGTAGAAATGGAGGGTGTACAGGGCAGACTCGGACCATGGAGAACGCTATCTAGTGGCCTAGACAGAGGGGGTCCATTCTGTCCCCTGTGGCAGGCCCACTGCTGATCTGGTTCCGGTCTGGAGGACAGTGTATGGGAGGCTGAAAGTCCTTCAGGACCTAGCTGTCTGGGTCAGTTACCGGGCCTGAATGTACAAGGATGTACTCACAGACCCATACCAACCACAGTTCCAAATTGGGAGGTCTATTTGGAGCAGAAGCAACATATTGAGTCTCTTGAGGTTCATTTGAACCTTCAGCAGTGCCTCCCACCATGGTGGGTGGAATCAGATTGCCACCTTGCTCCTCACCACATCCCACAGCCTAGGTCCCACAAGCACAGACTGGCGAGAGCAAGTACCGTAGCATCTTCCCAATGCCCCATTGCTCTGCCACCATGGGCTCAGACAGGTCTGCTGGGCTCGAAGTACCCCCAGAAGACATAAGTTGAGAAGAACCTCTTGGATCCATGAATTTTGGTGGAACTATAGAATTGATTAATTGAACTTTTAAAAGACCTTCACACAAACATCCCATTTATTATGGGGTCACTGGATGTCCCGTGCATATCCGGAGAATGGTTTTGTGCATGTGTTTGGCTGTCTCTGGGAACGCTGAGCCCTTCACCTCTGTATTCATATCCTGGAAATACTGGTATTCTACTATGGTTGGGCCAAGCCGAGTCTATTCCTGACCTTTCTCTGACTCTCCTTGTCTTGTCTTTAGCTTGAACCATTGTTAATTCCAAGACCCAGAAGCAGCCCGAAGCCCTTTTAGGAAGTATTCATGAAAGGGAATCCTTAAAATGCTTGTATCTTCCCATTGGCACAGGTTTCAATTCTAGCTGGACCCAGTTTGTCCAGTTGAGGAAAGGGTACAACAGCTGCCCTCCGTGTCAGCTTCCCCAAGAGGCAGAGAGCCCATATGGGAATGGCTGAAGGTCAGGGACAGTCTAGGTCTTTATCCTGGACCCTCTTCCTCTCTTCTTCCCTCCCTCCTTCCCTCCCATCCTCTCTCCCTCCCTCCCTCATTGTTCTGCCTCCCTAGCACTCCCCAGTGTTGCTTCAGCCTTTGGGGTTCTCAGCACCATGTGCTTTTATGTGTCTCCCCCCACTCCATTTATACTCTTCCCCATCACACATTCCTCTAGTAAAGAGGATGGGAAAGCCCCAAGAAAGTCTCAGTCTCCTTCCCTGTAACTATAGTGTTGACATTACTGGATATAATTAACAGATGCTGAGTCCATACACGAGTTTCCGCTCTTTTTACTTGTGAATGACGTTTTAACATCTCCAAGTCCCTTTACCTGCACCCCCTTCACTTCCTTTTGGCAGCTCTGTTCTGCCTCCACCTGCCATCCTGCCCCTGCACTGGGCCCCCACCTCCTTTTTCTTTCCTCTCTTTTGCCCCCCCCCACAGCTGCCCCCCCCCTCCCCCGGCACCTGCCACAGGCCACGGAGTTATGCTGACTAGGGCAGGGCAGAGCTGATGGCGTCTCAACTTCTCATTAGAGGTCCAAGAATGTGTGGAGTCATGAGGGAAAATGAGAGCCAGCCACAGGAAGAATGGGGCCTCTGTCAGATCAGAACTTTCCCAAATCCTGGGCTTAACTGAACGGAACACCTGAGGGTTCGGCAGGGTTAATCACTCTCTGCCAGAGACGGAGATGCAGGTAGAGCTTTTAAAGATCTGGGTTTATTTATTTTGTGAGCATCTGTGTGTGTGGGCATATGATCCCTAATGCACATGTGGAGGTCAGAGGACAACCTGGACACCAAAGTCTGGGCATCAGGCTTGGTGGCAAACAGCCTTAACTACTAAGCTTTCTCACTGACCCTGGTTTGGGCTTTGAGTCATTGACCCTGGGAATTACTAGAATTGTGGAGATTCAGACTTGAAGATGTGTGGAGATGGGGACAAGCAGTCTTTCTAGTAGCCCTGTACCTTGGCCTGTATGTACAGAGAATGTATCTTCCTGGACTCACGATCCCACCACTAGCTGAGCTGTGGGCTTAGGGGTAAACTTGGAGGGTAGGGACCATGGAACTGGCACCTGTGTGAAAGGTTGAACTGTCTAGGGACAGAGAAAGCAGGCCTGAGGAAGCAGGATTTTCCTGGCTATAGGAGGTGGAGCCCATTTGACCTGCCTCTCCTTCCTCTATGTTTCAAGTGAGGTGCAGCCAAGCCTGAGCCAGACACCAAAAGGCTGTTACTACCACCTCCAGCCCTACCAGGTCTTTGGTCTCAGAATAGCTTCAGGGAGTCACCCAAACCCCACTATTCTAGAACTTTCTTGGAGCTTGTGGGGTGTGTGCTAGATCTGGCAGTCAGGACATATTGCAGAAATTGGAGGCCACACTAGAGTTGTCTGAAGAAGGAACAGGATTGACCAGTGCTGACCCGTGCTTTCTGGGACAGGGGAATAGCAGAAACAGGCTTGTCGGGGGATGAGAAGAGAAGGGGCCTGGAGGGAGCTGCCTCAGGTCTCCTGCCAAAAATTAAAGCATTTTTTTTAAAAAAAGCTGGAGAGTAGCGGCAGGGTAAGGGAGGAGAATAGGGAGGGGACCAAACAGTCAGTCCCTCCACACCAATAGCCCAGCAGGGAATGTGAGTAATGCCCGGCTGGTTCAGAGGGAGTGAGATCAAAAGCTAGTAGATACAAGGGGTTTGTGCTTCACCGACCAGACAGCCAGAGGCTCAATGAGACCTTTGTTAACCCAGGCCCAAGTCAGAGCTGGAGGAATACCTGACTACCCACCCGCCCCCACCAGCCTGGTAGCGGGAGAGGCAGGTCATAGGGAGGAGAGTCGAGGCTAGTTGGGCACAGCGAGGCCAAGAGTGGGTGGAGGTGGGAGGAGGCCTGGACTTGGAGTGAGCCGGGCGTGAGCGGCTGCCAGGGAGGCAGGAAGTGTCTCTGGTAGAACTGTAAAGGGAACTGGAGCGGGGTTTCACCTGGTGAACCTGCCATCCCAGACCCCTGGCCTCTGTTTCTTGGAGGGGGCTGGACAATTGGCCTGGAGCACACAGCTTTCTGTAGGTCTCCGGGCTGAGATTCTGGGGTCACTGAGAAGGACAGAGGCCACGAACGGAAAGACTGGTGAGCCAAGAGTTCAAGTGTGGAACTGGGGGATGCCCTTCTGTTTGACATTCAGGTAGGACGAGAGTCTGGTGTGTGTGTGTGTGTGTGTGTGTGTGTGTGTGTGTGTGTTGTACTGTTGGTGTCCACTGGGAGTTTAGTTAAGAGGGTTGTCTCACCATGCTCCTGCAGAGAGCCCTGGCACACCTGGCACAGGTTAGATCTAGGACCTAAGAAGAGTGCTGGCTACTTCTTGAAAGAGCAAGATTCTGATCTGGACCATTCCCATGGGGGGTTCCTGGGAGAGAGAGGTTCAGATTAAGTCTGGAGGTCTGACACCCGCCCCTCAGGTTTTCCTGGTTTTAGGTGAGAGGGTGCCTTTGAGGGCGTACTCTTCCATGGTAGATGCCTACAGCTGACCCACAGTGGGAGAGGGGCGAGGAAATTCACATGTATTCAGAACATACTTTTCTTAGGGTCCTGAGACGCTGGTGAGTCCCCCAGCCTACCAGATGAATTGCTCAAAGCTGGCTGCCCTCCGCTGGTGGAATTTCAGCTCAGGCAGGCCCTTTCTCAAACAACTAAGTCTAGAGCAGTGGTTTCCAACCTATGGGACAGAACCCACGCAGCGGTGGCAATATCATACGAGTTATGAAGTAGCAATGAAAAATGATTTTATGGTTGGGGGTTACCACAGCATGAGGACCTGTATTAAGTGTCATGCAGCTTTAGGAAGTTTGAGAACCACTGGTTTTGAAAATGGTGTTAACTCCCTGCACCATTTTGAGAAGCCTGAGACCCCCAAAACTCGGGGGAGTTCAACACTTGTTCCTCCTCTAAGCAAAGCACGCTGCAGTGATGAAAGGGTTAATTATGCCTTTACACAGCCCTCCCCCAAAAGAGGAGCCCACTATGGGGCCTGGACATCTTGAAAAGACTGCCCTTATTTGCTAGAGGAGAGGGTAGTTAGGGACCTGGGAGGGAACTGGATGCTAATTAGAGGAATCTGAGGAGGTCCTTTATGGCCAGGAAGCCGCACCTCCCCTTACCCACCACGAGGGCCATTGTGTGGGGCCTTTGAAGGTCTAGACTGGAAACTCATTACTGCCATAGCTTTACTATTCTTGGGGCCCACCGGGTGGTGGGGGATGGTTGAGAATGCAATGGGGGGTAGGGGGAGGGAGGTGTGAGATTCCCCAGTTTCCTGCTTTTTTTTTTTTTTTTTTTTTTTTTTTTTTTTTTTTTTTTTGAGATTCCTGCCACTGGACCCCTCCGCTCTGCTGTGGTCTATGGCTTTTCATTCCTATGTGATTGCTGTTCCTAACTCATGTAGGGCTAAAAGCCATGGGCTACAGTGAGGGGCAAGCTCCTGCACAACTACACTTCCCTAAGGACCAGCCACAGAAGGCACCAGAGGGAGGGGCCCGCATTGCTGGTAGCTCCGGGTTTGGGGCTAGGCTGTGTGATCTTGGCCATGTCACTTTTCTCTGAATTCGGTCCCTTCATTCTGAAGGGTTAGGCTGGTGAGCCTACTGGGTGAGATGTAAGGTCTTACTTAGGGGTTGTTTTCCTCTTCCCAAGTTTTTGAGGCCTGGCACAGTGGAGATGTGGGATGATACCAGCAGCAACATCCTAGACCTCTCCTCTGCCCAGCCACAATCTGCTTCCTGGCCTTGGTCTTCTCCCTCTCTGTATCTCGAAATCCGGAGCCGCTCTTATGCAGACACCTAGGGCTCTTTCGAAGCCGAGATAAGCATTCAGGCCAGCTCCAGTGGTGGTAGTGGCAGCATTAGTTCCAGAATAAAATTCAGAAGACCGTAGCTCCCCAAGGTAGCACGCTGGGGCCCAGAGTTCCCAGCTTCTGACTCTTACCCTGCTCCTTTGCTCTGTTCTGGCCTCTGGGAGGGCACTGGCTTTCTTGCTCCCTATTGCTGCCATCTCAATCTTGGCCTTCCCTGCTTCTTCCACCAACCTGGTTCTATTCCCACTCCGTGAAAACAGCCTGACTCCATCCATTGCCATCCTGGGAAACTGCACAGATGGAAATGACACACACAGTCTGGCTGGAATGGCAAGGGAATCACCCCACCTCCTACACTGGGCTCCCCATTCCAGTCCCAGCTTGTCTAACATAGACCACACCGTGCGAGTTCTTCAGAATCAGAAGGCAGGTTACTTCCTTGTCTTATTTAGATAGAGCTTTCCAATCCCCAATTAGCATTTACCTAGTGCCTACCACATACCACAGTCTAGCTTACTTGCCTATATTATCCTGTTTGGGCTCCAGGACAACCCTATTTATTATTAGCCTGTTCTATTTTTCAGAAATGTAAAGCATAAGGGAGCTGGAAAACTGTACCAGCCCACATGGCTAGTAAGGTACAGAGCTGGGATTCGAACCCACATTCTCAGTGCTGGAACTCACTCGTGATCTTACCCCCATAAGAATTTGTGGGAATCAAAGCAGGGTGTTGGGAATGCCCCGGGTTTGGGTTGGTACTGTGCACTGAAGGGCTTCTTCTGCGGAGGCCTGCAGGGGATGTGTCACCTTGGATTTTACCCAATTCAATTACTTGTTAGATATGACTGATTTTCTTTATCCAGGGTGGGCAGAGGGGCAAATCAGAACAGAAGGAAAGCAAACACCCATGCCAGCTGCAGTTTTGCAGTGGCTGAATCAGGCAACTTGCCCACTTGGCTAGGTTTAGATATTGGAAAGAGTCAGGGGTGCCTAGTCCCTGACCTAGCCCTCTCTCTGGAGGCTCTTGAGTAGACCACGGTTTTTGTTTGCTTATTTGGTTTGGTTTGGTTCTGCTCTAGGAACCCCTTGTTTTGCTTCTCCCTGCTGCCAGTTTTCTTCATTGGGAAGTTGGAGCAAAGAGTCACCTCCCCTGCCCTCTGCTGCTGGGCCTGTCTCAGGAATCCTGTTTCATGGCAGGAAAGCCTCGACAGCCCGGTACGGGGGCAAGTGAACGGACCGGCTTCAAAGAGATTCTACCTCGTGTGAAGCTCTAGCAAGGCACTTAGTAGGACTGCACAATAAATCTTAAGGGAAGAAATCGTAAGCTGGGGGAAAGAGGTGAGAGATAGCCCCTCCACCCCCAGCCTGGGGCTGGGAATTCTTCTGGGATCACAGCCTCCAGCTTCCTTTGCAGTCTGCACCTTGCCCCATGGGTGGGGCTGGCCTGGAGAAGATCCGCAATGGCGTATCTCCCATAATTGTTGAGATCCTCCGAATAGGCAAGCTGGCCTCGTGCCCTCTTTCCCTGAGGATTCACAGAGCAGCCCTGCGTCTGTCCTGTCCCTGCCTGCAGAAGGCTGAAACCAAAAATATCATAACTGAGCAATCTAGTCTCCTACAGTATCAGCTCAACCCAGCATGAGGCTTCCCTAGGGAGACGGGTCTGTGTCTAACTACACTGAGAACTGGGCGAATTTCTTTGGTGGTATTTGTCCGTTTCTAGTGGAAATGGAATTTGATTACTAAGCTTCACTTCTAAATGCAAAGAAGATTGGAAAGATTGCTGGCTGGTTCTCCTCTCTTTTTAGGGGACAACACCTTCATCAGGTTCCTGGCCCCTCCTCTCCTGCCAGGCAGGAGCCAGTGGTAAGCCTCTGCTGACCCCTGATTCGGGGTGCAATGACATTGCTTAAGAGTATTGTTATCCTGACCCTTGCTCCCAGCTGCCGTGTCCCCTAAGTCCCTCAGATCTGTCTGTCCTTGTAGGGACCACTTGGCTGTCCTTGTAGTCTTGAGGAGGGGGCTTTTTTTTCTTTAATAAGTAGACAAGCAAGGTGTTAGGAGGGAAGGCTGTCCCTGCAGGCCAGGTAATGCAGCCTCTACAGGCCGTGGGAGGCAGAGAGGCCTTGGATCCCAGCTTCTTGGAGCTCCTTCTCTAATGATCTAAGAAGGGGTTAACTTTCAAGGAGAGCAAGGGCTTCTCCAGACGAGTGCCCTGTGCCCAGCTTGGCAGATGGCAGCTTTGAGAAGAGGTCCTGGGATCTGTAGTTTGTGCCACCACCCACCCTGGGTCTGCCTGTTTATCAACACTGCCTTGCAGACTACAGTTCCCAGAAACCTGGAGGCCAGTCTTTGGGGGAAGGGGTGGGTGTGAAGCACGGAGCTGGCTGGGTGAGACCAGAGGGAAGAGGTGGGAGAAAACCCAATTCACCCCCTTCCTTTTGAATTCTTTCTCCTGGTGTGTCTGCTGCACCGCCCGAGCTAATCCCCAAATCCGGTCTCCTAAACTGCAGCTGCTTCTCTTTTTAGGGATGAATGGCTCAGGGAGGGAAGGTGAATTCATATTTTAATTACCGAGGCTGGGGTGTGGAGGGCACTGGGGAGGGGGGGGGAGAGGGTTCTCCTTTGTTTGGCCGGGACCGAGGGCACCCCTCCTAACTGACTCACTTCTGCTGGTTACCTGGGGTGGGTCTTGCTGGAAGTACCTCAGCTCCTGCCTTAGAAGGTGTGTGTGGGGAGGAGGGGGGCGACCAGGGTGGGAGGAACAATTGTTAAAGATTCCTGGCTTGCCCCAACATCTGAATATTATATATCCCCCTACCCCCAACTTCAACGGGGGACATTGCCAAAATTGTACAGACACGGGAATTTTAGGTCTGCCAGCCTGAAGCTCCCGCCTCCTCTTCACTGTAGGAATGCTTTCTTGCCCCTGGGTTTCTCCAGTCGTTCAGCTTCTCCGGACCCCCTTACTTTCCCTTGAGTTGGAAAGGTAGTAGTAGGAGAAATGTGGGGTGAAGGCCAAGAGCAGGTCGGGGTGAGTAGTGAGGCTGGGGACCAATAGGTGGCTTGGGAGGATGGATGCTCTGTGGCTTGGCATCTCTTCTGCTTGGCTTTCATGAAGGGACTTGGCAGAGGGGCATTCTGGCCATTAGACCCCAGACCATCTTGAACTGAGCTGGCCCGAGCCTGGTGGGGGTGGGGCAATGGGAGCATTGACTACTGCCAGTCCCCTCCCTCACTTTGGAGTTTTCCAGAGCTCTTTGTTCATCCCCTAGCCAGTTTTAGACAGGGGCTTGGGTGAGCACAGATGAGGGGACTATTCCAGGCTCTGTTTG
This sequence comes from Micromys minutus, assembly GCF_963924665.1. Classification (NCBI taxonomy): domain Eukaryota; kingdom Metazoa; phylum Chordata; class Mammalia; order Rodentia; family Muridae; genus Micromys; species Micromys minutus. The sequence goes on from NC_137975.1 coordinate 24,067,072, forward strand.
CCCAGTGGAGGGGTCATGGGATCTGACTTCTCAGGGAGGTCTTCCAGCCAAGTGTGCAGGATGTAAACAGGGGAAGGCAGGCATTTGGTAGCAGGGCTCTCAGGTCCCCGCTGGAGGGGCCTCTGGAGAGAAATGAGGTCATTACGTCTACTGACATGGAATTTTCTGCCCACCCCCGTGCCTTCCCCACTTTGGGGACCTGGTCCAGTGGCCTTTGTATCCAGGCTTCTAGAGCTGGGAGTTGTACCCCCCCATATGAGACCTCCTAGCAGGGGGACAAGGAGAAGACATAAGGCTTAAGAGCCAAGAACTTGTGGTTCTCTGTTTTCTTCTTGCTGCCTTTGGGAACAAAGGACTCAGGAATCCCACTAAGCAGCCCAGCTCCAGAGGGACTTCTCCCGAAGTCCTAACTTACTCCAGGTTGGGAGGGTGGGCAAAAACTTAGTGTTTTTATTGTCCTCTAAGGACTCTGGGCAGGAGCAGGCATCAAAGGGAAAGGAGGGTGAAGGGAATCGTGGGGCCCTGTGTCTAAGCCCGACAGACTAGACCTGCTTTGGAGCTGTTTCAAGAGCAGGTCTCTGCCCCAGGTAGTCCTGTGTCCTTTGTTGTGTGTGTCCATTGCTGGTTTTTCTTCTGATGACTTGGAAGTGCTTTCTGGATTTTGACCTTTCACATACACCCCAGCATGGAGTGGTTGCATTATATTTGCTGATGACAAGGGGCCCTGGCAGCTCTGCCTCTCCTCCAGATCTAGCTAGGGCTCCCAGTGCCCAACCACATATTCCCTTATCTTTGAACTCTAAATATCAAGCCTTCACTAGCCTCCTGGTATATAGGGAAAAAAGAAACTGAAGGTCCAGAGAGGTATATCTACTTCCCAGGATGACAGTGTGCCCACCTCAGAGTCAAGAATAGGTCCCAGGCATGGATGCCACCCTACCTCAGGTTTGTCATGAGAGGGATTCAGAAATTGCTGTGGTACATAGATCTAGAAATATAGTAGTTTTGTCTCGGTTCTATCTATATATATCCTAGAGACTTCTCTCTGTTCACTATATATACTCCAACAGAGTGGGTGTGTGGGTGGTGCTGGAAAGCAGGCTATTAAAGAGCAGCCTGCCTTCCTACCCATGCTGACTCAAGCTGGGCCCCCTGCCCATCCAGCTGGTCACTGGAAATGCGGTCTCCCTATTAATTACAGTGATTGAATATATTACCCTGGGACTGGGTGTAGATCCTGACAGGAACCGTCCCACATCAGGCATTCATCTGTGCAAGACAAACATGTTAGATGTTTGTCCCCAAGGAGTTCCTCAGGACAGACAGGTACCACATGGATCAGGCCAGGTTCCTCAAAAAATGGGGGAGCCACTTTACAGGTGTGCCTTGACTGAGGCATGGCACTAACTGGAGATGGGGGTGCCTTGTGATTCACTATTCAAAGCCCTCTGCCCTAGCTTATTTACCTTCTCCCCGTGATTTACCCAGACAGGGGGAGCCATTCACGCCATGGCTGGGGTGTTGGCCTGAGCTCTGGGTTGGGTGCCTGCCTTCCTGTTCCAAGCTGCCCTGCCTGAGCTGACTGGAAGGCATCTCTGTTTCTCTTACAGTAGGATCCTTTAGGGACAGGATGGGCAGAGATGTGCAAGCGGCCATGTAGATGATTACCACAAGGAAAATGGAGAGGAGTGGCTAGAGGCATGTTTCTCAGCCTCCTCCCTGCCATTTATGCAATGAGGGGCTGAATACAAGGCCTGCTGACCTTAGCATCTGACCCTCTCTTCACCCTTGCTTCCCACACAACCAGGCTGGCATTAGAGCCGTTGTTTTCTGTCTTGTGTTTGTCCCTTACAGAGTTCGCTAAGAGTGTCACACAACTCGGGATTGTCAGGGAGGGACAGGGTCTGAGATTCCATTCCAGAGGTCTACGTAGAGGCTCCCTCAATCTGTAAAGTCCTGCATCTGGAGTGTTGGTTGTGTGACCTCAAGAATCAAGAGGACACTCCACCCGCTCATACCTGATCCCGGAACCTTCGTGAAATGACACGTCCAGGAAGTGTTTTAAGCCTTTGCTTGCTTCCTGTTCCCCAGACACAGCTGTGTGGGTCTGAGATGAGGCAAAGGCTCAGGACACAGGTTTCAGGAAATGAGAAGCTGTGGTTTGGTGGTGGAACTCCTCAACTCCATGGTAGGACAGGCAGCAACCTTGGGCAGCCCTGAGGCTTCTGGGAATGATAACCCCAGCTTACTTCTCCCACTCTTCTGCCCTGCCTTTCCCTACAGACATCTGGTGAGCATTCCCCTGCCCGGCCCAGGGCATGCCCCAGTTCACTTTCGCCTGTTTCTGTGGTCTTCACGGCTTCTGCAAGATGAAGAGGAAGAAGGAAGATGTTCACAGAGAGAGGGAAACAGCAGTGTGAGCAGCACCAGGGCCCCCTTGTCAGCTCACAGTGGATCTGAGCCCGAGGCTGCTCACTGCTGTGGTGCTCAGAGTGTGTGTCTTTCATCTTTACTTAACCTGGCCACTTTGAGGACATCAGCCTCTTGAGCCTTCTTATGCCCATCCCTGCTAACTACCAATCTCTTGTGCTCCTGGAGAGGCCTCAGTTACACAAGGGGATTCCCACGACCTGCCACTTGCCTTCTGGAGACAGGACAGCCTCCCTGGAATCAAGCAATGAGGCTTTCTCAGGGTGACCCCTCCCATGCAGCTTATGTGGCCCTGGGAAAGGAGAACAGTTGCTAAACAGTAAAGTTCTTGCAAACCTTTGATGTATGGGACACCACCTCCAAGCACAAGATGGGTCTCAGCCCCTTCCTTTATCCTCTTGGGCCATCTGGACCAGGACGGAGATGGAGGACAGAATTAGACATTACAGGGGGTCAGGCAGTAGAAGGCTCTACTGTGTGTCTGGCCTTGACCTACCAGTTTTATGAAGCTCTCACTTTGACAGCACACAGACGTGGGGAGACCTTTCCTCAGGTACTAAGCCCCTCAGGGTCTGTCCTTAGAGCTAGGCTACACCACTGCCCCCATTTTATTTACTCACCCCCTGCCTCATTCCCTCCTGTCCTTGGGAAACTGGACAGGGCACTATGTCCTTCCGAGGACAGGGAATTCTAGGACTGTCCTTGACTTTCCCCCTCATCTTCCTAGTTCACTGTCAACCTCCCACTTCAGGAGCTTTGAGCCCGTTTTTAGGAGTTCAGAAGCAAAAGCGATTCTTTCTCCCCGCTTCCCTGGCTTGGTCATTGTTCTCGGATCTCTTGGATGATGGAGGAAGAGCTGGGACTTAAGAACAGACTCTTAGCAGCATCCACCAGCTTCTGGTCTGCTAGCCTGACGCCCTCCTCACTGGGATGAGCAGTTCTGCACACAAGGGAATCACATTCCCACCACCATGGAGGACAGGACAGACAGATAAAGGCCTGGCAGGAGGGTCAGGATCAAAGATGGAGGAAGGTCTGAACTCATTGGGGACTCTGAACAAACAGGGGAGGCTGGTACTACTGGTCAGGGTGTTTCTTGATTTTTCTGCACATGTGCTGGGATCAAGGTTGTCTCAGTGGAGCAGAGCCCAAGTGGCTTCTCCGCTATTGCAATTCTCCACTGGCTTTTCTCCTGCCTTCCCACCTGAACCACCTACTGTCTGTTATTTGCTTTTATATTCAAAGATTCATAAACAAACCCTTCCCTCAGGGAAACAGCAAGCTTCTGCAGTAAAGGCCAGTGGAGGTCACAAGGAACCAAGCAAACTTTCCAGTTTCTTTGTCCTCAGATGGTGGAGGCCTTGGGTGAGGCAGAAATGGCAGGAAAGCTTTGTGTGTGTGTGGGGGGGTACTCGGCTACAGAAGCCAGAGATCCTCCTCCCCCCTCCCCAACGTCACTAGCTGCAGTTTGCCTTCAAGGCTGCAATTAGAGAAGTCTCTCTGTAACTGGAGGATGAAATCGTATCCCTGTCACTAAGAAGCGTTGGGTGTTATGTCCCAACCACACAAGCTCACCCAGAGGACAGGGCAGATAACTCATGTGCTCACTTCCCAGCCTTTGGCAGGGAGGCAGCCCCAGGGGGTGGCAGAGGGCTGGCTCAGACAGCTGCCTTCTTCACAGGCGTACCCTTGGGATAGGAACATAGGTGGTTTTAGGTTTTTTGAGTGTAGGCCCCACCGCTGCTTTCAGGCCCCATGTCCTTGCTCCCTTCATCCAGGGGAAGGTGTGCAGCCACGCTGTGTAGACTTGGCCTGAGTAGGAAGGAGTAGTAGCAGCTTGCAAACACACACTCATTATTTTGACTGTTTTTCTCAGGGAGATGGGGATTCTGTTCTCAGTATCTAGGAAGCAGCTGGAAACCTGTTTCCAGCTCTGCGTCTGGCTGGGTTCAGTCGATTTTGTATTATCTGTTTCAAGTTCCCTCCACCCTGCCTGAGGGAAGCCCAGCCCACGGGTCGTTTTAAACTCTACTGCCACGGGCCTTGTACTTGTAGGGTGAGGCAGGTGTGAATACCTTTGTTCTTACATCTTGACATTCATTCTCCTTAGAGGGTGGAGCTCCCTGTTCCCATTTAAACAGGGATACCACCTCTTGGGCTTTGGAACTAGTCAGTGAGTGTGGTGTATAAATGGCTCTTGGGGTCCTTGGGACTTGAGTGCCTTCTAAGACCCTGGCCCAGGATGCCCAAGGGCTTCTTGTCTCAAGTTGAAGATAGCTAATTAGAGTGTCATTTCCAGTCTCTACTTCTATAGGAGGCAGGCATTTTGAATGTATGGAATCCATAGAAATCAATAGGGAAATTGTTAATTTTTAAGAGGAGAATAAAAAAAAAGCAATAATTTAACTGAAATAGACACATGAAATGTAAGGAACCCTGAGCCTAGAGCAGGCCTCCTGGCTTCTGGCTCTGCTTGAGTGCCAGTGATCCTGTGACCTTGGATGAGTCAGGCCTTATTTCTGGGACTGGTTTCTTCAACTATTAAGGGGGTTGTGCTGAGGTCCTCTTAGTCCAGGTCTTTGTGGAATTTCAGGTACCCTACCCCAGAGCATGTATTCTGAGAACAGCATAGAGTAAGGAAGATCTGAAGTGGCGGGACACACAGGAAAGCCCAGATCAGAGCTTCTATAATGTTCCTTCAGGGAGGGCTGGGACACCTTTCCTCCCTCCTAGAAAGACTAAAGGGAGCAGTCTGGCCAGCACTGACTCCAGACCCTGTCAAGCCATGACAGCTGCCATCTTTGGACTCTCCAATGGCGCAGTTGCTGAAGAGATTCAGAAGGGCCTGACTCCTGCTTGGGTTCCCTTTGTACAGCTGCCCATCGACCATCTCTAAGATGATGGAACCATCCAACCCCACTCCTTTGTGGGTGGGAATTGGTACCGGTGCTGTCTGTCTGGGGGCGGTGCAGCTATCTTCTTCCCTGGCGGTCCACCTGCATGGACTCCTGACTGAAGAAGCTGCCTCCTTTCTCCCAAGGATGAGTCCCACACCTGCCCTCCCTCCCCTACATGAAGGGCACCTTGTGTTGGATGTAGCCAACTTAGAGATGGACCCTTGGTTCCCAACCTCAAAGACAGGCCTTCACCTGATAAGGGAGTTTGTACCGCTGCACCCAGTAGTCTCTTTGCTACTGCTCCAGGAAGTCCACCATCCACCCTGAAGGTTGCTGCTCTGCCTGGCAAGGGATTGGGCTGACAGAACCTCAAGAGCCAGAGTCTCCTAGGAAGGAACCTGCTGTTCTTGGCGGTACATAAGGAAGACCAGTCATGGCGATCACCTCTGTCACCTGGTCCTAATACAAACCTTCAGCGCGCAGTATGTGTTGCTAACCAGTCTAACACCAGAATGTCTGGCTTGTCAGAACAAACCCACTGGTCCCCCAGAGCAGCTAGAGTCAGTCGGTACCCACCATGCACCCCCAGACTCTTGTGAGAAACCATTGGATTCTCAGATGAGGAACAAGCAGAAAAGGAAGGCAGGGGAGCAGACTATCTACAAGTAGAGTGAGCCAGGGGCTGCCCAAAGGAGCTTTACACCAAAGAAAACACTTCAGAGGCGTAGAAACAGCCGGGTCTGATTTCCAAGGGGTTTCCTAGTGGGCTTCTGGTCGGCTCCCTTCTCAGCTGGAGCAGCCTTCTCCCTCCGTTCATTCCTGTATTCCCTCTGAGAGGCGGGAGGAATGCCAGCAGGGGAGATGGCAGGACCTAGACACTCCTCAGGACTCTCCCAGCCTCCCTTGCCATGGCAACGCAGCTATTTTTATCCTGTTGTTCATGATGCTCAAAGCTCTGACTTTCTCTGTTCCAGAGAGCCCAGCTGCCTTCTGCCCCCATCCTTCAGCATAGCACCTTCTTGAAGAGGCAAAGGGATAACGAAGAAAGGGGGACACTTTTAAGTCGTCCCTTAACCAGAAGGACCTATTGGGGTTTCTGACTTAAATAACTGGTTTTGTGTTTTCCGAGAGGTCTGAATTATGATCAAGTAGGAAGGGCCACAGCTCAGGATGTCTCCCCAGTGAGCCCTGACATGCACTGCTGCCTCTCTTGGGAACACCTGAAATTCTGAGGAATGTCCTGTTGGCATAAGCAATACATAAAAAACTCTGTTTGGCTAATTAGCAGTCAGATAACCTGACTACTGTTAAGCTATTTCCGTTTTATCCCTCTACCAAGGAGCCAGGACAAATGCACTGGCATCTCTGTCCAATCATTCTACCCAAAGCAAGGCAGGCTAGGATCTTCCCCAGGCTAGAAAGCAGACTCCCTTCAATTTAGTCATATTCTCTTGTCCCACCTTTATACCCCTGCAAAGGGCTGGGATGAAGCCCAGGGCCTTAGAACCACTATAGGCAAATGCTCTCCCACTGAGCTGCATCTCTAGCCCAGAGCACGCTGTGTTCTGGAAGGCTGCATTCAGTGAAAGGCATTCTTAGTTGTTCCTTCTGCCGTCCTTCCATGGCCCAGCCTTTAATTGTCTTCCTGTGTCCCAAATTCCACTACAGTGGCAGGGAATCCCTGAGGATCACTGGTGCTAATGGTCTCCATCTATAGTCCTCTATGTTGATCAGTGGGGTGTAAACTCAGCATGTGGGGTGGCTGGGCTATGGGGTATATTCTGTGTATATGCCCAACACCCTGACCCTGGAAACAGGTCTGGATCTTAACCCAGCAAACACCAATCTACATCTTGTTAACCTTTGCTTCGGTTGAATTGGCTCCTGAATGGTTCGTTTTCCTAGGGTGACTGAGACCCATTAACTAAGCCTCGTTGGTTTTATTTTGGCTCTAGCTGCACAGTTTCCGAAATCTATGCATCTGGAGTAAGCGCTTTTTTGGTCGCCACTGAAAAGCATGCTGGCAGATTCTGCTCTGATAATTGCTGTAATAAACACACTTTATTACGTCCCTTTGCAGCAAGTGAATTATGTTGTCAAGGCGTATGGGGGCATCCGTGTTGATTTCACACTATAATACATAGCAGAAGCCAAATGCATTCCCACTGATCTGAAAGGAGGGAGAGTGAAACTATATAGGTAAGTCAGGAGTGTGTGTACAGGTGACAAGGCCTGAGGAACACCTGAGGCTCTGGTACTATGATCCACATTTGTGTTGTTTATAAACTGAGAAAAATCCTGCCTCCTGCCTCCTACCATCTCAGGGAACTACTGGGTCAAAGTGGCTCGTGCTGGAGAGGGGTAATGTTAGAACTGCGCTATAATCTTATGTCTTACAGCTACTTTAATATAAAATCTTACTTGGGCTTCTCAGAATTATTGACAGAATGCACGATTGTCGGGCTTGCATTCAGAAGATTACCAGGTGGTATGAATTATATATCAATAGAGCTCTAAAAAAGATTGAGGGGGCAGGGCAGAGATTCTACTTAATGTGAAGAAATGGGGCCCCAAAGAAAGGACAAAGAGCCTAACCCATCTGCCCTAACCTCAAAGCCAGCCTTCTATAAGGAAGGATTGGTTTAAGAAAAGTCACATTACAACTGTACATGAATTGATTAACTATGGTCTCGAGACAGGATCTTTATTGCCCAGGCTGGCCTAGGGACTTACTCTGTTACCTGGGCTGGCCTCAGACATGTAATCATCCTAGCTGAGCTTCCTGAAGGCTGAGGATTGCAGATGATGCGCAGCCTTGAGCACTGCAGTAGACTGACGGCTCATAGGCAGGACGGCTCTCTTCTCCCAGCTGAGCATCCTTAATGCCAGGTACAAGATATTCGTGGAGGCTTACCTGGGACAGACCCTGGTTCAAAAGTTAGCTTGGATGCTCTCCCGCTGCCATCGGCATCCCAGCTTTCACTCTGAAGAAGTATGTGCTATTGTCCCTTGAATTCACTAAGTCAGTATTGAATCTTGACCCTGAGTAGAACACTGCGGGAGCCACTGCAGGAAGCACAGGAAGTCTCCCCACCTCCCTTAGAAACTCACGGTATGAAGAGAGCAACATGACAAGGCTCAAGGAACACAGGATCCTCTGGGAGAGTTCAAGCAAAGTGCTTTGGGGCTTGGGAGCCAGGAAAGGCTTCTCAGAGCTGAACCCGGCTATATACTCAGGTGAAAGCCAGCATGGCATTGCCATCAGATGCTGTGGGAGCCTCTTATGTCACAAGTGGGTTCAGTTGTTCCCAAGTTCCTCTCCTCCCAAAGCCCGACTCCCGGCTTTGCATTAGTGCTTTGACTTTGATTCTACAGGGTTAGAATCCAGAGGGAGATGAATGCTGTGTGGCTGACGGACATATCCCAGCACTAGCGGCAGTTTCGGAGGTTCTCCTGGGACAGGAAAGGGGGAAAGAGCCCAAGAGCAGAGCCGGGGGAGATGGCATAGTGGTTAAGAGCACTCGCTGCTCTTGCAGAGGACCTGGGTTCGGATCTCAACCCCTACACGGGGCAGTTTACAACTGCTTATAGCTCCAGTTCCAGGGGATCCAGCGCCCTCTTCTGGCCTCCTCAGGCTCCTGCATGCACATGGTGCGCATAGGAACAAGGGAGCATAGACAAATACCCATAAATGAAAATAAAATTTAAAGTACCTGAGAGCCACCTAGCTAAGGGCATAGGACACGCTCAGCATGAGCATGCTCTGTCTCAGACCTGTACCGCGCTGGGCCATAAATACCCGAGCACATACTGGTTTACAGTCCAGCCCTTTCACTTTTTATAAAAGATAGTTCGGAAATCTCAAGGACATCATACACTCCTCCGTCCCCTCCTTCTGTTGCCTGTGACTAGAAAGACAGAAAGAGTAGGTTGGCACACTCACAGTGTCCTTGATAGTCCTGGCTTTCCTAGACGAAGCACTGGTACCCAGACAGACCTCATTCCCTATCTGTAGATGGTGACTACTGCTTTTCCCATCACAAGATGGGTTATGGGAACTGGACGAGACTGACGTTCCCATTTCAACGTTTTATTTGTTTCATGTCCCACACGTCTCCTAGCCACCTGTAAAATGCAGATAGTCAAACGCCCCTTGAGTTTTTGTGAGGTGTGGTGTCGTGTGTTGAAAGGAAATTCTTCTGCTGCAGTGCGCTGAGTATCCTGCAGGAGACGCTCTAGTCACCTCAGCCTCAGCGGAGCCGGGGGTGGGGGGTAGGATTGGCCCGGGGAATGGGGGAAGCTCGAAGGAAAAACAGCCCCACGCGTCACTCACATATTTACATCTCAACTGTCAAAATAGTTATTTTTAAGTCGAGTTCCGTCTGCCACGAGTTTAAAACCAAGCTGCGCGGGGGCGGCCTAATGCGCGTGCGCAGAGCCTGGGCCCAGGGAAGGTGGCGTCCAGGATTTGGAGGGGTGTGTGCTTGCATGTAACAGCTCTTCTTCTGACCACTTTACTCTTAACTCTGGGAACTGTGTTTCCAAGATGATAGGCAGGTTGTTCCTGTCTTACAGGAACCAACCAAATATCTGTAAGGACAAGAGGAAACTGTCCAGGTTTCACTTCCTCTGTTTCTTGTCCATGTGGCTCTGGACCCTGACAGCCCAACCTGTAAGTTTTCTGCAGCTATACTGTCCTAGTTACAGGGTGGGTCCATTTCCACCGCCAAGAAAGCCATCAGAGCCTCTGTATGGAAGCCGGAAGTTGAGGACCAGACGTGCCCCACAACCATTGGCCCCATAAGCCCTTCTGAGGAGCACACAAACTGAACAATTCTATGTGAGCTGGTCAGCACTGGGTGGGCCTGAAACTAGGGACCCTTGGGTCAGCAAGCAGCAGAAAGAATGACTTGCTCCTCAATGTCAGGCCTGTAGAGAATTCATTTTTTTCTCTGGAAAGAGAAGGGCCTGCGGATTTGACACTCAGGATGCTTCTGTCTCTCTTGCTCCGTGCTCAGGGGCAATGGGATTTAAGGCAGACGCTGGCTGGCCCTGCTGCCATCAATATGTGTCCCGTCCCTGTCCAATGTCTGCTCTGTAATGAGTAGTGCTTCGGAATGTCACCTCCATTAATGGGGAAGCGCCACCTGTGCACACCCAGAACCACCTCTCTGTCTTCATTAGGCAGTCTGCAGCCTAGCTGCAGGCAGCTCTGGCTCGGTGACAGATGACAGGCAGGGAAGTGACAGCAGCAGACTCCTGCTGTCCAGGATTCATTCGCAGACAATGACCCCAAGTGCCCCCTCCCCCAACAAACACCAAAATAGACAGCTGAGAAAAATGTCCTTCTGGAGCAAGGTGCAGCAAGGACAGTCAAGAGCTAGAAAGCAGGCTGAAGGGAACAGAGGAGCCAATGCCTGGGGCAGGCGCTTTTTCCTTGTCTCTGTTCTCTCGTTTGGGCTCGGTTGTGGAGGCTCTGCCTCTTTACCATTCCAAATATCTTCACGGGTCATCATTTTCCCTCTTCTAATAGATCTATTTGCTATGCAAGTCACAGAATGAGATTAGAACAGATGTTCTGACTCTAGATTTCTGTCTATCCCAGGGCCTACATGTCTCCCAGCAAGCCCCTCTTCCCTTTAATACTTTGCCTTCTTGTCCTCCTGATGTAATAGGACAGCTTACATGGGCAGAGCCATAGAATGGCTGAAGACATCAACATGACTTCGCAGAACCCCTCTCCTCTTAAAATCTGTCCTTTAAAAAAAGGCCAGCATGTAGCTGGGTAGCAATGGTGCATGCCATTAATCCCAGCATTCAGGAGGTGGAGCTCTGTGAGTTCGAAGCCAGCCAGGGCTACACCGTGAAACTCTGTCTTGGAAAACAAAACCAGAAGTCCAGCATGATGGGACCTGACGACAGTCACAGCACACAGGAGGATAAACAAGACGACCAAGAAGTTCAGGCTAACCTGGGCTATGTCGGGATACCCTCCCCATCTCAAAAAAAAAAAAAAAAAAAAAAAAAAAACCAGAGCAGGAAGCTGGAGAGAGCAGGGTTTGAGTCTCAGAACCACATGGTAGCTCAAGTGTCTGTAATTGCAGACATCTAACTGCAGATGATTTGATGGTTTCTTCTGGCAAGATGTACATGCAGGCAAAACACCATAAACATAAAATAACAATAATTTAAAATATAAAGCAAGGCTTGATAAAAGATTGTGAAAACATAAGAACATGAGTTTGGATCCCCAGCACCCATATAAAAACCACATGTGTCTTTTGTCCCAGCACTGGGGGTCTAGACACAAGGACCCCATTGGCCATCCAGTCTGGCTGAATTGTTGTGCCCTAGGTTCAGTGAGAGGCTGTCTCATAAACTGAAGTGAATTCAAGACCAGCTGATGTACAGATGGCGTTCCGGGCCAGCTAGGCCTACACAGAGAAACCACCCACAGCAAAGTGCTGGCTCAGCAGTTAAGAGTACTTTACCCTCTTTCAAAGGACCTGGACTCAGCTCCCAGAACCTCATGGGAGCCAAATTCCAGTCCCATCCTCTTTTGGCCTCCATGGAAACCAGACATACATGCAGTGCACTTTCATACAAACAGACAAAATATCCACACACATGATGTAATCATAAATACATTTTAAAAATAACGTGAAGAGGCATGGCTTCTGATAGTCTTTCTCAGAATTTCCAGCTAAGGCCACGTGACCAGTTGCAGAAATGAGGACTATAAAGTAATATGAGTGCTTCTGTTTTATTTTATTAAGAACACATTTGTAACATCAATTGCTATTTAAGTTGAGATACTAAAAGAATGTTCCCAAGGGACATTGCCCCATTGTAATTTACAAATGCATTTGTGATTGTACGAGGAATAGTTATATCATATTAGGTGTATTCATGACCTTGTTATTGTTTTATGTGGACATGAGATATTATTTGTGTCAAGTTGACAAGGGGTGGATTGTAGTGGCTCTTCCTGGTTGTCAACTTGACTATATCTGGAATGAACTACAATCCAGAATTGGGAGGCTCACCTGTGATCCTAATCTTGAGGCATAGAGGCTATGAATCTTAGGACACTAAAGCAAGGAGATCGCTGAGTTCAAGGTCATCTAGGACAAAGCTCGTCCCAGATCCAGGTGTGGTGGTGCACACCTTTAATCTGAGACACACCTTCTGTTGGAGACCTACATAAGGACATTGGAAGAAGGAAGGCTCCTTCTCTTGGCCTGCTTGCCTTGTAGGACTGAGCATCTGCTAGATCCTTGGACTTCCACTCACAGCTGCTACCGATCATTGTTGGGGAGTTGGACCACAGACTATAAGTCACCAACAAATTCTCTTACTATATAGAGACTACCCATAAGTTCTTCGACTCTAGAGAACCCTGACTAATACAACTCCTGACAGTAATCATCTTTACACATGTGCACACTGTATGCCTGCACTTATGTGTGCACACACTCATGAATATATGCATATAACACCCCCCCCACACACACACAGGAAGAGAAGACTGTTGTAAACTTGAAAGTGATTTTCAGGCTAGGCTGAGCCACAGTGTGAGACCTTGCCTGAGAAGAGGATTGGAAAGAGAATGTATGAAGAACTGAGTTTGAGCCCCAGGATCTACATTTTTAAATTGGGCATGATGGGTTAGAGAGATGGCTCAGCAATTAAAAGCATTGACTGTTCTTCCAGAGGTCCTGAGTTCAGATCTCAGTAACCACATGGTGGCTCACAACCATCTGTAATGGGATTTGATGCCCTCTTCTGGTGTGTCTGAAGATAGCTACAGTGTACTCGTAAAAATGAAATAAACCTTTTTTAGAACTTGCATGCCGTAGTACATCTAGGTGGTTATAATCCCAATGCTGGGGATATAGAGACTGTGGTTCATTGGCCAGCCAGCCCAGCATGTTCAGTGAGTGCCAGGCTAGTAAGAGACTCAAACAAAAACAGAAAACAGTATATCCAGGTGTGGTGTTGTACCTCTGTAACCCCAGCACTTGAGAGGCAGAGGCAGGCAGATCTTTATAGATGTTAGGCAGGCCTAGTCTACATAGAGAGTCCCAGTGCAGCCAGAGCCATGTGAACAAACACACAAACCCCAAAAATAAGGTAGACAGACAACTCTGAATGCCATTGGCTCCTAAGCATGGATACACACACACACACACACACACACACACACACACACACACCACACAAGAAAGAGAGAGAGAGAGAGAGAGAGAGGAAGAGAGAGAGAGAGAGAGAGACAGAGAGAGACAGAGAGAGACAGAGAGAGAAGGAAGAGGAGGAGGAGAGAGAAGGAAGAGGAGGAAGAGGAGGAGGAGGAGGGAAGATAAGGACCGAGGATGCAGGCATAAACTAATCTTTTTGTTTCAATCTTTTTCGTTTGAAACTGCTTAAAGGAAAAGATGGTTTAAGCATCCTGATTTCTGGGGGTGCTGAGGTAGGTGTAGGAGTGCTGGTTTCAGCTGGGCTTCTGGTCATCTGATTGCCTGTGGTAACTGCTGGTCCAGACTCTGCTTGGCGACTGGGAACTAGGGATGGAGAGAAGAGTGACTTCCCTTGCCCAGGACCTCACTGGGAAAGGATGTGTGGGAGGCCCTGCAGGAGTATGGGTCTCCCATAACCTCTCTTCCTGGCATGAGGAAAGGTGCCTATGTCTACTACGATAAATATTCAAGTCACACACCTGAGTCTACACATCTCCCCACCATGCCTTGGATCTGCCGCCAGTTTCCTACGTCTCTTCCTTCTGAATCCTGCTATGTGGACTGTTTCCATCTGCTACTGCCTGAGACTAAGGACCCTTTCCTGCCCGGCCTTCCCGGGCCCCCCAGCTCCTCACTCTATGCTGCTCTAATCACCCTGCCTCTCTATCAACTCTGAACCATCATCTTCCCAGCCCCCCTCCTCCCCTTCCAATATTCTGTCTCCATATTGCTCTATGACATTCCTTAGTTCACTCCATTTGCTTCCTGGTCTGCTTTCTCCTACTACGCCAAATGCCCCAGGGAACAGGAACCTCAGACACTTTACACCGGAATTCATAGCAACAAGAACAGGGGTGGGTGGGGGCAGGCGTGTAGTAAGACTCGGGAAACATTTGTTGAACAAATGAAGGAATGAATGAATGAGTGACTTGCTGCAACCTAATGCACCCACGTGCCCTGCTCTGCAGCATCCTCGTCGTCCTCTCCAGAACAGCGTAAGGGTCCTTCTCAGATGCAGCCCTTGTCATGTCACTCCTCCAACCTAAGCCCTTTGGTGACAAGAGTGGTGAAATGTTGACACCTATCGGAGCCCGGCAAGTGCTTTTTGTTGGTTTCATCATGTGCTTAAGTTGTTTTAAAAATCACAGAAACAAACAGAGCTTTCATTAGCTCCGGGTAAGCTTCTGAGGCCTTTTACAGATTGCCCCTCCTGTCAGCCTTTCTGGCTGTCCAGATGCCTCCCACCCTCACAATGCTCAGGAGACATCGAAGCCTCATAGGGAAGCTATGGCACTTTGGTGCTGCTTGAGAACAGTGTCTAGCTGGAGATCCCTCACAGACCTCATTCCTTCCTCTGCTCCCTATTTTCTGGTTTCTTTTGCTTCCACTATGATTGTCTGTCTTTGGTGGTGACAATCCTCACTCTAAGTGCCCTTTGCAGCAGTAAGGACAGGAGTAGATACCCCATAATGCCCTCACTAGAACATCTTGGCTTGTTTCTTATCAATAGGTGTTGCCGTTCCCAAGTGCTTCTGGGGGGTAAAAACCCATTCCTCTGGGTGTTCTCACTCAAATGTCACCTAGAGAAAGCAGCTCCCTGGCACAGCTGGCTTTTCTAATGAGAAAGAGCTACTTTGAATCTCCTAGGTAGAGGAGAGGGGCGTGGCATCCTCTCACTAAGCATCCAGACACAGATCTGTGGTGCCGGCAGTGAGATGCCTTCCTCCCACCTCCCATTGTGAGCACTTGCAGAATAGTGTGGTGTTATCTCGGTGTAGCCTGTGCCTGGCCCTGAGTGACAGGGTAGGTGTGTGATACAAAGGCATTGCTACAAAAGGTCCAGGCAGAGTCATACAAGCCTAAGTTCCTAACCCCTCGATAGCTGTATCCTAGGATCCTCCGGTGCCCCTTGCCCACCCTCAAAGAAGACCCCAGAGGTCCAGAGCCCTTTTGCAATTCCTCCACTACTGCTTATGAAGAGAGATGGGGGGGGGGAGGCTGGAGAACGGGAGGGCGGAGGTGGAGGAGGAACCGCAAATGTCCCTCTGCCTTCTGTCTGTCTGTCCTGCTGAGTGTTATCATTGCTCATCTCAGCTGTCTGGCTGCCACCCTCTGGACATCTCCAGGTGCCTCCCCTCAGCAGTAGCTGGCCCCATAATAGAAATACCATAGAAACAGAAGAGGCCCGGGGGCTGCCACCTTTCCCCGGAAATCGTCCAGTGTCCTGCCAACCATCTAAACTGTATCTATTGGCTGCTTCTCTAAAGCCAGCCAGATCCTGTTCCCATTTCAAGTATCAAGCCTGTATTCACAGCGTACCCTTAGCTAGAATGCTCATCTCCGCTCGATGCTTGTCTGACCTCCTCCAGAAAGTTGTTCTTAATCAGTGGTAATCGGGCTTTGCTTCTAAGTGTGTGTGAGCATGCACCAGGGGACCTCAGGACCCCAGAGTGGATGCCAGTGCTCTACCCTGAGCTCTTGCACTTACACTTCCTCTTGCTTATTTTGAACTTAACAAAAAATGCTTTAGAGTATAATCCTTCTTGGGTCTAGAGCCCCATCTTAGATGCCTTTCTTTCTTCTTTCTTTCCTTCCTTCTTTCCTTATTCCTTTCTTCCTACCCCCCTTCTTTCTTTTTAAAATTCTATTTAATGTGTCCTGGTGTGAGGGTGTCAGATCCCCTGGAACTGGAGTCACAGACAGCTTTAAGCCACCATGTAGGTGACAGAAACTGAACCAGAGTCCCCTGATAGATCATCCAGCACCCCCAACCACTGATCCATCCCTCCAGCCCCTTTAGATGCCTTTCTAACCCACAGCTTATCCAAAACTGCTTGTATGTAGATTTGTGCCAAAGACCCCTGGCTGTGAACCCCCAGGACAGTCACTTACCGGCATCAGAGCCTAGCCTTGCTAGTTCCTGCAGGCTGGAACCCTTTGGTGTTATGCAGCAAATGGAAATCAGAGCATACGGGTAGCATCCCATCTTTCTGTGGCAGTGAGAACTCTCCTTAGGACCCATATATTCAGTGGCTTCCCAGAGACTCCTCAAGTGACGGAGGCTATTGTGATGGCTCTCAGCTGCCCGCCACGCTTGATGGAAAGACCCCATTGTCGAAGACGCCTTCCACTTTAGTCACTGGAGAAATAAGTTGGTATGGACCAGGGCGCTTTCTCCCTTTTGGAGAGCGTTCATAGTCCTGAAAGGTGCTATGCAGATTGCAGGGGTCAGGCTGATGGTTCGTAATCATCAGTCTGATTCAATTGTGAACCCGGTGAGCTACAATAACAATAGCCCACGGGTGTGATAGTGGTATGGATGTTTGGGTACTAGCCAGCTGCCTTCTGGTTGGTTTTTGTTTGTTTGTTTGTTTTAAATTTATTATTATATTAATATAAATATACTGTTGCTTTCTTCAGACACACCAGAAGAGGTCATCAGATCTCATTACAGATGGTTGAGAGCCACCATGTGGTTGCTTGGATTTTGAACTCAGGACCTCTGGAAGAGCAGTCAGTGCTTTTAACCACTGAGCCATCTCTCCAGTCCCTGGTTGGATTTTAAAGGCCACTCTACATGAAGAAACCCATGCCTGGTACTGTAAATCTGACCAAGGATCCATGACCAAAGAGCATATTGGCCTCAGGTGAACCTACTGCTATTGTTCTACTAATGCACATAGCATTCAGCTGGCCTCTCACCTCTTATTGCTATGCCTATAGATGAGTACAACTGTGACATTATTAGAGAATAATGTCAGACCAATAATGTCATGGTAGACATGATGCTGTCGAAGCAGCTGAGAGTCCTGCATCTTGGCCCAACTGCAGTCAGGAGAGACTGACTCTGGCCAGACTTGAGCATACATAGGAGACCTCAAAGCCCACCCCCACAGTGACACACTTCCTCCAACAAGGCCACACTTCCTACCAGTTCCACTCCCTGTGGGACAAGCATATTCAAACCACCACATTGTCTATGTGGTGCTCAGCCCCAACTGGAGCATGTATGTCATACTTACTTCCCCCAACGTTCAGGGTCCATCGTGGAAGACAGGTCAGAAAGATTTTAAGGGATGGAGGCTGGGGAGGCCCAGAAACAAAGTGTGCTCTAGACAGGATGGGGTCATTGTATTCAGAAACACACAGCAGCGTGGTTGTCTGCATATGACTAAGTCAATCAACACCCTGACATAGAGCACAGAGAGGCTCACAGCCTCCTAGCCCCAGCTGAGGAGCTATTGGCAGTAGAGTACTTTAGGGGGCGAGGAGTGGAAAGAGTCACTTTTTTTAAGAGTACAGCCCTTGAAGTCAACCATCCTCTATGTGTATATGGTCCCCACCCCTGAGAATATATAAACAGCACGTTAGACTCAGTGAGTTAAAAAAAAATAAGGAAGGGGCAGAGGAGTGAGGTGGAGAATCTAGGAGTGTGGAGTGAATATTAAATCAATTGTATGCTCTTGTATGTATGATATTCTCAAAGAATTAATAAATATATTCAAAAGAACACTTTTGTGTGTGTGTAGAGTCTGACATGCAGTTGCTGGGGCTGCTACTCTGTGTCCCCAGTGCCATCCAATCATCTCTGACAACTCCCTGGGTTAGTAAACCCCAGCACTAGGGGAAATGAGGGTGGAGTTGTTTACACCTTTAACCCAGCACTCAGAAGGCAGAGGAAGTCAGATTCTCTGATTTCAAGGCCAGCCTAGCCTGGTCTGCAGAGCAAGTTCCGGAGTTCTGGGACAGCCAGGGCTACCCAGAGAAACCACACCCAAAGCCAAAACCAAAAACAAACAAACAAACAAACAAACAAACAAAAACAAAAACACAAAAACAAAAACCCAACCCCCCCCCCAAAAAAAAACCCAACCAAACAAAAAGCAAGCGAGCAAGCAAGCAAGCAAACAAAACAAAAAAGAAGAAAAGGAAAGAAAAGAAAAAGAGAAAAGAAAATCACTAGAGAAGTTCACATCTAGTTTCATGATAGAATTTACCAATTTACTGAAAGAAAAAAAAAAAAAAGGAATGCTTTTTAAAAATCTTTATCTTGTGTCCATGCTGTGGTGTTTATACAGCAGCCATTGCGTGACTTCCTCTTTGGCTTCACACATCTTTGTCGGGACCCCACCCCCATGACTGTTAATGGGAACTTCCCTTCACCATTGTGGTCAATCATTTTTATTCTGTTTCCCCGATACAGGCAGCCCCCTGGAAAAAGAAACTCCACCTATTTCTCATCCCACCTTCGGCCACATCAAGATTCCAGATGCCTGGAGGCCGGAATCTCTAAGCCCTGATTGCACTCGGTCCGCAGCACTGTTGTGTTGATTCACAGCAGCGGCCCCTCCTCTTGCCTTCCTCTGCTCCTCATCCCCAGCTGGCAGGGACTCCAAGATTACCAGTTAATTTTAATGTTAGCCGAAGAAAGGTTAATTAGGGAGGCAAATTTGTCTAAAAGGTGTAATTAATTCCAGAGCCAGATAGAGGAGACTGAGACCCGTGTTGCCGGTGCGGTCGCCAGTGCCTTCAAGGGGGACACAGCCAACGCTGGGTTAGACTTGCGGCAGACTCACTTCTAAAGTGTAGGCTCCATTCAGAGGCAAGGGACTGCAACAGGTAGTGCCTATTACAGAGAGCAGAAGAGACAGCCCTTCAGGTGGCCTGTCCAGGATCATCCTGTTCTGTGATGTCCCCTTGAGTAGCTTCTAGACTTTTTACACATTCGCCCTTCACTGTCAAACCCTGTTTAATCTAAATGGGTCATGAGAGCCACATCCAGCTTTGGACCTTCTAAAATGAGCCTAACGGTAAAAGGCCAAGCCCCATAATGTCTCCCTTAAGGTCCCACACAGTTTGGCTCTAGGCTACCTGACTGCATTTCCTTCTCACTCCTCGCTATCCTGGCTGTTGCCAGGGCCCCTTGTTAGAAAAAAAAAAAAAAAAAAAAAAAAAAAAAAAAATCAAACCCCCCCCCCCAAAAAAAAAAAAAAAACCAGTTTCTGGATATCTCAGTCTCAGTGACACCTGGGGCTTTCTTAGTGACACTTATCTTATTTTCTTTTAATGATCTGTATTTTTCCCCTGTTAGCAGAGATGCTGAGCTCTTCAATGATACTACCCCCCCCTACACGATTTAAGGCAAACATCATGCGGACGACACTGTAAGAGATGATCGGTAATTGTTGAGAGGGTTCCTTCAGTTCTGGCTTTCAAAGGTCATGGCAACAGGCTTTGCTCACTGAAACCCAAGCTCACCCAGCCTCCCTGGAGGAGGGGTGCACTCAGCTTGGAGTACCTGAGGTGGCTGTTGTAACCCCCAGGTCCTGTAGCTGAGGCTCTGAGGCAGGTGGCTTCAGGAGCAGAGCAGAGATGGGGAACCAGAGGCTGACAGCTGCTGGTCTTGGCTTTGGCTGATTTCCTCCCTTTGCAAATGGTTCTTGGCAATTGAAACTGCAAGTCTACTATCTGCTCCCCTATGTAAATTGCATTTACATTTAAATTGTATATTCTTCCAAAGGATGGGGTTGGTAAATAACTGGGAGATTAAGCTGGAGGAGAGGAAATTGTGCCCATATCAAATCTGAGACTGAAGTGACATCTGGCTTTTACTATTTCCATTATTTTGGTTTAATAACAGCATGTGGCATTAAGAGAAGAGAAATTGGATCTCCATTTTAATGAAAGGCGGGAACTCTCAGGATTTAGATACCTTATCATACTGAATACCTAGTCGATTGGCAATTAAACCTGCCTCAGGAATGGGATGGAATGCCTTCTGGCTACAGGGTGAATAAAAACAAAAGCAACCCAAAGCCCAGGACCACACAGATAAGACTGACAGAAAGGCTGAGCACACTGACGCCGAATCTTTCAGGATTTCACACAGGAATCCTCCGATGGAACAATGCTGACAATGGTACCATGCATATGCATGAGCGGAGTTCTGAGGGGAGGGCTTCAGAGCCTGGGCTGAAGACAGAGCAGGAAGCTCCACCCACACAAGCTGGCGAAGTCCTGCTAATTGATCCTTAACTCCACTGGTTTCAAATTTCAGGTTTTGCTCAAAACAAACAAACAGACAAACAAACAAACACCATGCCTGTCTCATTCCAACAGCCTAACTGTTTAAAATGGGAGCGATTCCACCTGCTGGCTGATTTTTGTTGAAAGCGATTCTGGGCCATGTAAACAAAAATGCTTCCGCATCCTAATGAGGCAAGCCTATCATTTATTTGCTTTGATGGAAACAAATGTGTCAATTTTCCAAGCCTTTGTCTGGTGAATCCAGTGTTTGGATGTTGATAGAATGATCACATCATATGTTTGGAAACCGCGGCTCTATTCAAAACTTTGGAGTCACAATCTAGGAGCACTCAGACAGCCTCCCTAGCCTTCTACCACAAGATGCTCCACTGTTTCCCAGGGCCTGGAAAAGGCTGTATTTATAGGGCTACATAGGAAGTCTAAATGGAATGGAGCTTCTTAGGGGAGGAGACTGGATGCACAAATAGAATAATGGAAATGTACAGGAATTACTAGGTGCTGAGTATTTCGTGGTTTTTATTTTTTTAAGGTTTATTTATTATTTTATGTATTTGAGTACACTGTCAACGGTCTTCAGACACAGCAGAAGGGGAATCAGATCCCCGATGGCTGTGAGCCACTATGTGGTTGCTGGGAATTGAACTCAGGACCTCTAGAAGAGCCGTCAGTGATCTTAACTGCTGAGCCATCTCTCCAGCCCAACTTTGTGTGTTTTAAGTCCGTGCCTCTTGTCAGTTGCATCAAGACAGTTCCTGCTGCCATTGCCACTGCAGATAAAGGGGGGACTTGGTCACCTGCAGATGTAAGGGATGGAGCTGGGCTTGGGCTCCAGACAGGCAGCTCATCTGTTCCCTTTAAGCCCTTTCAGATCCTCCCCTTCTCCTGCTGTTTAATGAACACACTGTGTTTCCTCACAGTTCCAGTTTGTCTTGCATAATTGTTTTGAAAATCACAGCTACTAGTATGACATATATTTCCTCAAAATAAAGCAACAATAAGATCTCCATTTTGCAATGTAATGATATAGGTCTCAGCTGTCTTCAGCATACCCAGGGACTAGAATGAGACTTGAACATATTTTAAAGAGGCCCAAGCCATGAGACTTCTGTATGGTCCGGACATGTCCTTCTTCCTGACTCTTCCTTCTTTTAATTAAAAAACAAACCATTTATCTATTGTATACATGTGTGTGGCATGTGTGGACACTTGTGTGCCACAGTGTGGGTATGGAGGTTGGAGGACCGACAACTTTCAAGTGCGGGTTCTTTCCACCATGTGAGCCCTAGGAATGAAACTCAAGTCTTCAGGATTAGTGTCAAATGTCTTCACCCACTCAACTACCTGCTGAGCCATCATGCCAGCCAGATTCTTCTTCCTTTTCTTCTTCTTCTTCTTCTTCTTCTTCTTCTTCTTCTTCTTCTTCTTCTTCTTCTTCTTCATTTCTTTTCTTTTCTTTCTGTTTTGTTGCATTGTGTCTTAGGGTTGATTTTTTTAAAAATTATTTTATGTATATGAGTACACTGTAGCTGCCTTCAGACACAGTAGGAAAGGGCACTGGATCCCATTACAGATGGTTGTGAGCCACCATGTGGCTGCTGGAACTGAACTCTGGACTTCTAGAAGAGCAGTCAATGCTCTTACCCACTGAGCCATCTCTCCAGTCTGTTTTATTTTTTATTTTTTGAGACAGGGTTTCTGTCTGTAACCTTAGCTGTCCTGGAACTTGCTCTGTAGGCCACGCTGGCTTCAAACTCACAGGAATCCACCTGCCTCTGCCTCTGGGATTAAAGGAGTGTATTGCCACCACCTCCCAGCCTGATTCTCATTTTATTAATGGAAAAACTCCTTCATGTGGATTCGAGTCTCTTCCCCATTCCTGTTTCCCTGAGGCCTGGAGGCTGGCATTTACTTGGCATCTCTTTTCTTCTCCCCATTCCTTGGTACCTTGTAGTCTCATGCAGCTCCTCGCTCCCTGTGCTCAATGGTACCTTGTACTTAGTCTCTTTACATTTTCTCCTTGGCACTTCACCTATGAAGCTGGCCAGCGCCTCCTTCTGTTGGAGCTTAGCTTAAATCCATCATCCGCTGTGTCATCAGTGTTGCTGGGGTTGGGGTATGGTGCTGATGTCACACTGTCAGGATTATGATTACCATAATATCCAATAGGCAGAGAGGGGGCAGTTGCTCATGGGAACCCTTGGGTGAGACTCGCCCAACTTAAGTAACCAGACTGATTGCATAGACTTCAGACAACCATGTGAAGGGGTGAGTGGGATAATCATCCAGTTGGATTCCATTTGAATATTTGTCTTCCATATGTGTGTTCCCTCTAGGCAATTGTCTAATGTCACTTGAAATTGATGAGAGCTCTCTGGAAGGTTATTTTTGGGAAGCCAGGGAAACAACAGACAGCTGTTCTCTGGAACAAATGTCGGCAGGATGTGCCTCCAATCCAAAAAAAAAAAAAAAATCTGAGCTGCCGCTGCTGAGCCTTTTACCTTTCCAGGGTTAGACTTCAGTTTTCTGGAAAGGTTCATCCAGCTTCCCAAGCACACGGAGGAGGAGGAAGCTAATGTTAGCCAAGACTATGTTTGCAAAAAGCAGCATAGTTTGAAGCACAAAACTGCCCAAGCCAGTGTTCTTAAGTGCTCTGTCCTAGGTCACACTTCCTGTGGTTTTCTTCCCCTAACCTTGTTTATGACGTGCTTCCTAATTGGACACTGATTGAACACCAATAAATAGTCATTTGAATGGGCCCCGATTTTCCTGTGCTGAGCACTTGGCTTGTTTTCCCTGCCATATTCAAATTCTTTGAAACCTGTTAGAAACGGGGTGCAAAAATTAAGTCCTATCTGACCAAGCCTTCAAAATGGCTCTGTGAATGAGTGATCTACCTCTCTCTTAACTTTATTAGATGGGTGATGGGGTCAGTTTTGGGCGTAGGAATCAAGAGATAAAGGCGATACAACTAATTGAGTTGAGGCTATACCTCTGCGACTCAGCCTGTGTTAAGAATTAAGTGTTGGCTTTTTCCAAATGCCAGTTCACCAGCCACACTTTTCTAGTGGCTGATCGGAAACCACCACAACATAGCTCAGTCAGTAAATGCCCTTGCCTGTCCACCCACACGGCAAGGGAAGAAAACCGACTCCACAAGTTGTCCGCTGACCTCCATGTGTGCACTGTGGTACCACCCATCTACACGTGTGCATATGCACACACACACAAAACACTTGTAATTGGAAAAATTTAAATCCTTTAAAACTGCATCTCACTGCGCTCACTGCAGGCGTGAAAACCCGCTGCAGCCTGTCATCCTCGGCTGTGCTAAGTCCCCAGTAGCCTCATGAAAAAGAGGGCAGTGGCAAATAACTCTTCTAGCTCACAGAAAACAAATCTCTCTCGCCGAGTTCATATTTAATTAACGGCTTATCTTCCGGGGCCGGCTTGAGTCCTGAGCAGAGTTCCAGAGCCGTCGTGGAACGAGTTTGCTCATTTTATCCGGGTACGTTTCCTTACCTTAATTGAGCAGAAAAGTTAGAAATCACTGATCCTCGAGAACGTGGGACAGAGTGAAAGCCTGCCAAGTTGTTCACCAAGGCTCCCAGTCCCCGCAGGAGACTCTGGCAGACAGCAAAGGGGGCCATGAGTGCCTAAGCCTTGTGGGCCGGCAGGGGGCTACAGCTGTGAGATTTGTGAGATTATCTTAGTGGGTTTGATATTTTCCTGCTTCAAGGAATCCACTGTCAGAGAAGAGGCCACGTTTCGATCACCATGGTGGACGTGAGGTGTCTGAGCGACTATGAATTGCACAAGCGCCTTAAGAAGCTTGGGTTTACACCTGGCCCAATACTACGTATGTCCGCAGTTAATATTGGGACGGGGATCATTGGCTGCTTACAAACTACTTCCAAATTTAAAGCAGAAAAGTAGAAGAAACATATGCAGTAAAAGCCACTGAAAATAAAGAGGAAAATAGCCATATGGAGGGGAGAGATAACAGTCTAGGTCCTTACAGACAGGAAATACAAAGCCGGGGAGGGGGAGGGGCTGGTTTTATTTTTACTTTTTTAAAGATTTACTTAGTATATAAGTGCACTGTAGCTGTCTCTGACACACCAGAAGAGAACATCAGATCCCATTACAGATGGTTGTGAGCCACCATGTGGTTGCTGGGATTTGAACTCTGGACCTCTGAAAGAGCAGTCAGTGCTCTTAACCTTTGAGGCATCTCTCCAGTCCTGTTTTTTTATCTTTTATTGCTCAGTGCTAAAAGTCCAATTCTTTATCATATCAACCCTCTTGGGTTTCTATATGTTCTACCTATTTTCATCATGTCTGTTCCTCATAGACAGCTTTGTCCTAGTTGCTCTCAGGGGGATTCAGTACCTGGTTGTTGATAATCTGTAGATGTTGCCTGTTTGTATAATGGTAAGACTCACGTGAGTGTCTGTGGGGCCCGTCTCATTGTTAAGAGCCCTACTTAGCCAATAATGTAAGGTCCTAGAAGAGAGGTCTGGGCTAGAGAATAGCTTGAACCCTGTGAATACAGCATAGAACCATTTAATTCTCCATGTTGTTTCTCAGCTTCCACCAGAAAAATGTATGAGAAAAAGCTAGTACAATTGCTGGCCTCGCCTCCCTGTGAACTGCCTGTCATGAAGAAACCCAGAAGGCTGCGTGGCTCTGAGGACAGTGATGAAAGTGAAGGTACAGATGGCGGCTTCACGTTTATTAATGCCCTGGCCGGCATGACTCATGCGCTGTAAATGATGTGCATGCTGACCTGTGAAAGAGCCATGTGGCCTTTGCACACAGAGCCTACAAAACAAGCACCCCTATGCTGCAAAACAATCTGTACACTGAAGACTTGGCTGGACAGGATATTGGGGGAAGGACCGGCCAGCGTGCACATCCTTTACCTAAACCAGAGTAAGATTATGTATGTGGAGTCCTTAAGAATTAGCTCCTAGATCCAAGGTTCCAACTTTCCGTGAGGTCCCAAGCTATGCTTTGTCTCAAAGGGATACGGTTTTTCTAAGATTTTCTTTGGATTAGGTGGTTTTATGCCCAGAAAGGAGGATGAACTTGACCTGTCCAGCAGGTCCAGTTATTCAGGGTCCTGAAGAGGCGCTACCTGAGGGTCAAGGGGGTGGAGAGAGAAAGGAGACCAAGCAAGGTTCTGTTGTGAGGTCTCATTTAATTGACACAGGTTCTTTCTTTTATACAAGGGGATGGAATGCGGGGTGAGCACACAGACTGAGGTATCTTGTCAGTTGTTAGCTAGGAGATTTAGGGCTTAACTGCCTTCTCTGGACATCTGGGTACCACTGATTGTGGAGCCCTGGAATTCACAGTCATTAGCGGAATTGTAACTTATCTTGTGTAGGCACCAAGGTCCTGGGACTGGGGAACTCTGGAGTATAATCAATTCTTGTGTAGATACCAGGGCCCAGGGAAAAGTCCATGTTCCCACGTAGGGGGAATGGGGTGATGAGATCATCTAGCGGGGATATCTGGTGCTTGCTCAGGCTAGAGCAGTTTGTGATCGAGGGGAGGGAGACATTCCGTGGTTGTTTTCGGAGTCTTCCTGTGCCGCCAACATATCAGGAGAGGCTTTTGTCAAACAACCTCATGACTTTATGGCAGTCATCGTAGAGCTGAGTATCTGTGGCTATACAGCCCAGAGTCACGTAGCCACTCTGAGCTATACAGTCACAAAAACGGCCAGGCCCAAATCCTATACGGCTCCCTACATGAACTGACTTGTACTTCTCAGAACTTCTCACACACAAACTGTTGATCACAGCTTTAGAGAGTGGGTGGGTGGGTGGGAAGCAATGGCCCCGGGATACCTTTTGACTTTGCTTACAGTGCCCTTGGCCCCAGCAAGCACACTACATAAAGCAGCATAAATCATACACCTGTAGTTGTCTCTGTTCCCAGAGCTCTTTGAGGATGGCCTTGGAGAACCCCACAATATATCCCACGAACACATCCTGGGAGTCCCCTGGTAGCCCAGGGAAACAACACCTAATGTGGGTCACCCATGTCTTCTGGACGGGATGGGAACTAAGCTCTTTAACCCTCACAACACTTAGCTGAAGTCAGAGAACAAGAGTGACCAGTCCCAAATCACATCACTGGGGCGTGGCTCTAGAAGATGAGCATAAATTGAATGTGTCACAATGAGCCAGAACAACCATCTTCAACATCACTCTCTGTTCAGCATCACAGAGCAGGAATTCAATGTATGTTTGAGGGTAAAGAGCAGAACAGGCAGGGCTGAAGGTGTAGGGCACTTGACTAGTGTGCACAAGGCTGTGAGGACCACCTGGGCACACAGGCACACTTGAACACACGCACACACACACACACACAATGACAAAACTAAAACCTGAATTTAGGACCAACTGCCTCTTAAACTTGTGCTTCCTGTCTCATAGACTGTACTTGATGAACATCATATTTTGGACCATGTGGGAATCTATACAAATGGACAATTTCCCATACTTATCAACAGTTCAATTAAACAGTCCAAATGGTCTGGGGAAAAAAATCTTGATAATGAATGGACACAGCGATTTCCCCAACTGGTACAGTGAGCTCTTTTGGAAAGGACAGCAGGGTTTAGGAACAGACCCCACTGGCCGGTACACAGGCAACCTTGGGATAGCCAGTATATACAAATGGAGAGTTAAACCATTCCATTTCACTCCACTCCAGTGCGGGGGACAGCCTATGAAGAGCCAACCTGGATCCAGCAGGTTACAAGACCACCTGCTGGGACGAGGGGTGGGACCAGAGGAGAGCAAGGACAGACAGCTAGCTCCTCAGGTCTCACAAACAACCAGTGATTAGATTTTTCTCATTTTCAGTTACTGTTCTGGGCAGTGGAGGCTTCAATTTAATTGTTTGACACCCCCCCTTTTTTTTTTTGAGGAGGAGGGTTTGAGATAGGTTTTTTTTTAAATGGTGTAGCTATAACAGGTCTGAAATTCAATACATAGAACAGGGTGGTCTTGGACTTGCAGTGATCCTCCTGTCTCAGCCTTACTAGTGATAAAATTATGGGGTGTGTGCCACCACACCTGTTCAGCAACCTCTTCTCAAATCTCTCAGATAGCAGATAGCCTGCTGTGGTAAAGTATGGCATGTGGCTCTTCACTACCCTGCCTGAGCTCTGGGATTGGGCCGAGTTACCAGCCCCTACCCAGCTTCCCTTGAATCCATGGATAAAACACACACACACACACACACACACACACACACACACACACACACACACACAAACAGTTGCTCGTTTTCAACTTGCCTTCTTGGCACAGTTCCTGGGTGCTACTATCTCTGGCCTGGAAAATCAATTTCTCATCTCTGTATCTCCTACCTGCCCTAAGCTTCAGTGTTTAGTCCATCTAGCCCCTTCTAAATGCCCCTGGCCGCCTACCTGTAGGAGCTGCCTGTGTGGCCACTCTATTTTGAGATCTCACGCAGCTCTTCAAGCCTTCTCCAAGCATGATGAAGCCCATCTCCTCCTTGCAGCTCCCTGCTTGTCTCCGGGGACCCGGAAGTCCCACCTGGACCTTTCACCCAGCAATTGGCCCATGGCTTTCTTTACTGACAGATCAAGAACCAATTGGGGAACAGAACAATAGCACTTAGAACCGTCCCTACAGTGGAGTGTATCTACAATCCCATCCCTGGGGAGGCTGAGACAGGAGGGACTTAGCTGGGAGGTGGAGCCTAAACATGTAGTGAACTCTTGCTTCAAAGCATCAAAAGCAAAGTAAAATGCCTTCATGAACATCTAGGCTGAATGCACACCAGCAGAGTCCTCCCTACATCCTAGCACTGAGTCCTCCCTACATCCCAGCACTGAGTCCTCCCTACATCCCAGCACAGAGTCCTCCCTACATCTCAGCACTGAGTCCTCCCTACATCCTAGCACAGAGTCCCCCCTACATCCCAGCACAGAGTCCCCCACCTCCCCAACTACCAGTGTGACTATGGGCTGCTTTCTGCTGCTGGCCTTCCTGCCAATCAGAAAGCCCCTGGTTTCCCTCTCTTTAGGGTGCTGTTCTAGATAGGAGACAGAAAGTCCTTCCTATCCTGGCATTTGAAGACACACAGAGCTCACAGCTGGCTTTCAGGGACAATGCTAAACTGAGAACAACGGCTCTCAGAGAGCCTGCTAGCTTATGTCTCTCCGAGGCGTGCAAACATGCCAGCCATCCAGCCATGTCCCCACGGGAGGCCTGAGTGTGTCTTACTGTGCTCCCGCAGCCCCAGAGGAAGGTGCTTTGCTCTATAAAGGGCACTGTGAATTTTCTCCCCCTAGTGAAAGCACCCTGTGGCTGAGAAAAACCACTTGGTGTTTATTTCTTCCACTGCCTCGTCTATTCTCATGGCCCATTTTCCTTTTGTCTTCCCAGATCCAGCTTTAAATATCATTTTGAAAGGAAATGTCAAATTCTTAAACAAAGACAAAGAAGGCAAAAAGGTATGACTAATTCTAATGCACGAATACTTCTACATGTACATTCAAAATAAAAATTAGCACTTTCGGACATATAAAGAAAACTCACTACATTCTGTTTGGGTCATGAAGTCCTAGTCTAGACATGATCTTTTAATGAAAAAAAAAATCCACCTTTTAAAATTTGTGTGTGTGTGTGTGTGTGTGTGTGTGTGTGTTCTAGACAGGACCCAGCATATCGATGTCCCTTTTGCCCCATAGTGAAAGCGTTACTATGGTCCTTCCATCTTCACCCGATCCTGCACCATCTTCCCAACCTTCGCATACTGAACTCCGTTCTAAGCCCGCTAGGAACACGGGATAAATGTGTGCATCTCTAATCTCTTCCCTTTGCCAGGCAGACATTGAGACATGGCTTCCACTCAGACTGACCACAGTGAGACTGGAGGCCAAGCATGTGAGGGGGCTCCCTCGGGACAGGCCTGGCTGGGTTAGGGTCTCTGGCCACTGCTTGTTTGTGGCATGCTTTGGGGAAACCAGTTAGCATGTGTAGCAGAATCTAACAGGCTCTGCCTGTTGTCAGTCAAAGGCAGGCCCATGCTATCTGGCATTGAGCAAGGAATTAGTACAGTGGCATTCTCACACTGGACTCTCCTGGCTTCTTTTTCTGGCCTCTGCCCCTTACTATTTTGAGGCATCTCCCTGTGCCTCTGCCTTTTGGCTTCTTAGCTTCCCCACTCCAAGGGGTTGCTTCTTGACTGCTCCCTAAATAAATGTCTTTATGCTTGAGATTTCTAGCCATCTCTTTAGCCATCTTCAGTTTTTTTTAATGTGGCTTCCCCTTGTAACCTCCTCCTGTGCTAACTCCTCCCAGACCCTCCTCAGGCACAGGCCTGTGTCAGGTTGATTTATTCCTTTGCAGTCTCTAAACTTCACTCACTGCTGCTGCATCCACTCAGCAAATGACCCCTCACAGTCATGAATACTTTGTAGATTGGAGGGATGTGTTTACACCTTTCTACATGGCTGTCCCCCTGCTCCTGTGTATAGCACAGGTATCAGGAGCAAACACCCCCATGCCCATCCGGCCGTACATCGCTGCCTACGATCCTTTGTGAAATATCCATTTCTCATAGCAACGTGTACATAGAGGTTTCTGCATTCTTGAGATTAAAATCATGTTTTGTCTTGTTTTTTTTTAAATGTATTCCAGGCAGTGCTAGGAGAATGGTGAGCGCTATACTAGCCTGGGCTACGCAACAAGACCCTACCTTACAAAACCAGCCAACCAACCCCAAACCAGAGGGCAAACACCTGACTAGCATATGCAAGCCTGGGGCCCATCTCCAGCCTCTACCCAGTAGAAACCTCTCTTCTGCTCCCAGGGTATCCCGCTCCAACCAGCATTGTTATCGGTTTGTTTGTTTTTTTGTTTTTAGCAATTGCAAAAATCTTCCAAATTGGTTTTTGCCGCAGACTTTTCCCAGTCCTAGCGTAGATCATCTATCAGCAGAGGCTCAGCCAGTCCCTCCCTCTCCCCCATTCAGTTGCTCCACCCTCCGGAGACACTTCCTGTGTACTTCCTGTGACTTTTCCTTCCTCCTCACCCAGTGGACACCCCTGGTATTTCCTCCTGTGTCTCCTGAGCCTCTGCGCCAGCTGCTTTGAGTCTGAATTCTCTTCATTCTTCTCACCCCGGCTCTCTTGTCCTCCCACTGTTAAAGTTCTGTGATTTTTGTAAGAAATGCTTCAAAAGGCCACTCATCTGAATCCCTTTGAAGTGACACTTTACCTTGTTCATTAGTTAAACCATCACAGGGTCCTGCTCCTGATGGGAGCCTAAAATGTATTCCACTAAGCCTATCACACACCGCTTTACCAGCAAATAGGTTAGTTGCAATCGGATTCTAGTATTTAAACGGCCCGAAGAACTTAAATGAAAAGAAACCCCGGGTAAACACGGTGATAGCAGACTCCCATTCAAAACCAGCTCGCATCCGATAAAGTGATTCTGAGCAAGCAAGGCATTTTCTAAAAAGATTGAAAATAAAAGTCTACTAAATGGCTCACTAAAGGAATCCTTTCTATTCACTAAACCCCAGTCCCTTAGAAAACCCTTTTGTCTAGATCTTACAAAGATAGTTACAGAAGAAAAAGCAACCTGCATACTCAAAACACCTAAGCTTGGAAACAGCGGCCTGCAGTCTTTGCTTTACATAAACCCGAGACAAAGCTGCACTGATATTTTCAACTGGGGAGAGAATTAAATAGGAAGTATGTGATGGCACAGAGCCCTTTAATGTGAAGACTTTATATAAGCCACTTGGATTCTTCAAAGGGCTGCACAACATCTGCTCCACTTTAAATCTGGACGTGAATGTAAACAAGCATTTAGGGTTTCCGTGTAAAGATGGTAGAAGGTGTGCTTATTAGGCACTTGTATTTAGACCAGTATTTGGAGCAGTGGTCCGCACCAAATAATTTTGTCGGTGTCTAGGAGGGGAGAGTCCATGTTTGTTCACAGATACTCTTCTTCCATTTTAGAGAGTCCGTAGTGAAGCACAGCTTTCCTGAGATCTGGACTGTGGCCATTGCACACCCCGCTTAGTGTGTGTATTTACACAGTGAACATGTGTCTTGTCAAGCCGTTTACGTAGCCTGCTGATTCAGTCATTAGACTACTCAAAACAGCCAGGTCGGGGCTGGGGTGCAGCTCAGAAGCAAGCACGTGCCTAGCAAAGAGCACGTGGTAGCCTGCTCCCTGTGCACACGTTCTGTAGTAGTGCTATTCTTCTGACAGGAACTGGAAACAGCTTGGCTCGTCTTTCTACTGTTGAGGTGAGAGCTAGGTCTGCAGTTATAACTCAGGTTCCCTGACTCCTCCTTCAGAAGGGTTTACAGTCCACTGAGAGGTAACAGCCTCCACTGGCGGCTCATGTAAAGTGGGATTTATCACCCAAACATGGATGAAGAATAAAAGGGGGTTACTAGTGAGGGAGACTGGGACAACAATGGTAAGGCAAGACTGTCTAGGTCAGGAGAGGATACATGACCATCTGGGTCTAGGGCCAGTTCCCAAGGGCTGAAGGATTTGTGTGTGCACACCTCACTTTGAGAGTGAGGCCATAGGCAAAAGCCACAGGGCAGCTGGAGAGCTCATGGGTGTGGGACCAGAGAAGAGCAAGAACAGACAGCTCCTTAGGTCTCACTAGATACTTTGCCTCTTAGACCTTACAACTTGGAGAGACAGTGCTTAGGTGGATAACCATTCAGAATATGATCAGACAACCCTTCCAACCAGGCTCAACCTATGAGGAAGTGTCACTTCTGAGTACTGGACACTGTCTTAAACCTGCTTGAGGGTACAGAGTGAGGCATAGTTTCCACCCTGAAGAAATCCTGGTGGGTCTGGAATTAGCTACATGGATTAGGCTGGTGTTGAACTCCCAGAGATCCACTGGCCTCTGCATCCTGAGTGCTGGGATTACAAGGTGCATATATCACCAGCTCAACTGTGGGGGAAAAAACTTTAAAATGTGCTCTAAACACAAAAGGGCATCTCAAAAATGCGGGCTCCCTGGCCTCAATCCCAGCTCTGCCACTCACTTGGTTAAGTCCTCAGCCTCACTGTGAGCTTACCATCCGAAAGTAGGTTGATAATGGTCTCCGCCTTGTAGTGAGTCGTGGAGCTTGAATTCAAGCGCATAAATCAGACTGGGGATGTAGCTCAGAACTTGGTAGTTATGCCATCTAATAAAAGATACTTAGCTGCAAATAAGAGCTATTGTTTTCGTTAGCAGGGCTGCTCTATAAAAAGCACACTATTTAATTATCTGCAATACACAATAATGCAGTTAGTGGGAAAAAATAAGGAAATGGAAATGAGATCTTCAGCACTGAGCTCCGAATGATGCGGAATATGACTTACCAGAGTGCCCAGAGGTATATTTCTAAAAGTAAATATGCAGGCATAATTAAAGACTGTTTTCCACGTGTGACTGAGGCATGCCAAACTTTCAAAAGCGCTCCTTGTATATTAAGCAAGGCATGGTGGCACCTGTAAACCTAGCACCTAAGACAGAAGCGCTCCAAGTTTCAGGCTAGCTTGAGCTACATAAGGAGAACTCTGACTCAAAAAATAAAACATCCAGAAACGCTTAAGTGCTCCCCTGTCCCCAGAACCCCCATGCCCCACCCCCACCTCTGTATTGAGGATTCCTCTGAAACCTTCTATGTCCTTTTCCATGTCCTTAAACATTTAAAAAATGAAGTTACTTTGCACTCATTTTACGGGAATGTAGTGCCAAGTGTAGTATAAAGAATTCTGTACCCTTTTAGCAGACGCGGTTGTTACCGTGTGTATCATTTTTGCTGATCCATGGGTTGTGTCTCTGAACCCTCTTCAGAGCAAACCACAAGGAGCCTCCAGCCCTCAGGCAAGCATCCTGCTGCCGTGCTCCAGAGGTCCACCAGGAGCCAACTGTACCTCTAATGCACAGACCCCCACCAGATTCAAATACTGTCTCAACAGCATCCTTTTGCTTCCTGGTCTACCACCATTCCAGAAACATCCGTCATGTCTGGTACGCTGGGCTCTTCAGTGTCCTTCATCCTGGCTTAGCAATGCCTCAGTGTCTTCCTATGCCTCATGCCCTGGCCAGTTCTAAAGATTAGTGCCTCCCTTCCGTTGGGTTAGTATGCTATGCTCTACTTCAATTACAAACTATTCTTGATACCAAACATGTCTCTCTCTCTCTCTCTCTCTCTCTCTCTCTCTCTCTCTCTCTCTGTGTGTGTGTGTGTGTGTGTGTGTGTGTGTGTGTGTGTAAGGGAGATAAATCTATATTCTAATTTTTCAAGAGGAAATGAACAATTCAATTCAATTTTGACAGCTTCCTGCAGCTAGCATCTCACCATAGGGTGAGAGTTCGGACTCCCAAACTGCTTTGGTTGTAGGTACCGAGCCCAATCCTTGGCTCTACCACGCTTCTGATGGACCAGCTATCTCGGTTTCTATGAACCCTTTATTAGACCTGATCATTTGTGAGAATGACTCACAGACCTCAGGAATAGTTTTCTGTCAACTTGACACAAGC
This sequence comes from Micromys minutus, assembly GCF_963924665.1. Lineage (NCBI taxonomy): Eukaryota > Metazoa > Chordata > Mammalia > Rodentia > Muridae > Micromys > Micromys minutus. Next base: position 24,101,255 of record NC_137975.1, read on the forward strand.
TAAAGTCATCTGAGAAGAGGGAACCTCAATTGGGAACTGGAATCCGTAAGATCAAGCTGATAGTTAAGCCTGTGGGGCATTTTCTTAATTAGCGATTGACTTTACTATCATTTCCTTCCTGAGAACATACATCTATCTTCATTTTATTGGAAGGAATTTCCTGCTGTCCTCTCCTTAGGGCAGTCACAGGACAGCGTCATGGGCAAGAGATACCATTCACCATAACTCATGAACCTAGGCATGATTTATTGGAGATAATTATTGATCATGGCATTTTCTCCCTGAAAAAGCTTCTTGGCTCTTCTTATAGATGAGAAAATGTACAGGAAGGAGGTGATGTGCCCAACAACACATAGAAAGCCGGAAGAAAAACTAGAAATAGAATTTCTATTTCCAATATTCATCCAGTTCTATTAAGTGACCAAAGGAGAGGAAAGGTTGTCTTAGTGATGAAATTGCTCCTCCTGGTGTCTGTTTTAGGTACTGCAGAAGAATTTGTGCAGCAAAGGCCTCTTTAGGACTATTGATTCCTTTGGTGGACTGGTTCAGTTGCACATCAAGGCTATGGAACACAGGTCAACACATCTAAATCTAAATATGCAAATGAATGTATGGAATTTGCCTAAGTGGAGAGTAAAAAAGTTGGGTGTGGTGACACATGCCTTCAATCTCGGTCTATAAAGCCAGGGTTATATAGTGAGACGTTGTTTCAAAATAATCCAACAACAAAACTTGGCATTGCTAGATTTAACTTAACTTTTAGTTTTTCAAGACAGGGTTTCTCTGTGTAGCCCCCTTGCTGAAACTGGCTCTGTAGACCAGGCTGGCCTTGAACTCACAGAGAATTCTGGTTTCAAGAATTTTGGGATTAAAGCTGCATGTGTGCCTGCGCACACAAACACACAGACAGACACACACACACACACACACACACACACAGATTTTCTCATATTAATTTTTCATTTGTACTTTCACATTTATGAAATGCCCATTCATGTCTTTTGCCCTTTTTAGTTGATTGTTTACCTTATTGGTTTATAGGTGTGACTTGGATATTGCGGCTATCTGTGGTTTCTTAGTGATAGATGTACAATATTCTCTCTTTGCTTAGGTTTTTCTTTTCTTGCCTTTTAAAAATGTTTTTGTTTTCTAACTTACTTTCAAAGTTTATAATAGCTTCTAGAAAGAATGCTTATATGGAACTAATCCAGACTTACCCATAGTTTTTTGTTTATTTTTGGTGTGTGTGTGTGTGTGTGTGTGTGTGTGTGTGTGTGATAGAGAAAGAGAGAGAGAGAGAGAGAAGCAGACCAGCCAAAAGTTGATGTTGTTGGGTGTTTCCCCAATTGCTCTGGGCCTTAATTTTTTGAGGCAAGGTCTCTCTGAGCCAGGAGCTCATCATTTGACTACAGATCCTAGGAACTCCAGGGATCTGCCCACCTCTTTCCCCTCAGTGCTGACATTACAGACAGCCATTGTACCTGGCATTTATGAGGGTGCCAGGGATCTAAATGTGGTTCCTCGTGCTTGTATGGCTGAAACTTTGCCCAGTGTGGTGGCTTGAATGAGGTTCCCCATAGGGTTAAATATTTGAACTCACGGTCTCTCAGTGGGTGAAACTGTTTGGGAAGGCTCCGGAGATATAGCCTTGTTGGGGACAGTGTGTCACTGGAGATAGGCTTTGAGGTTTCAAAAGCTCATGTCATTTTCATTCTTTCTCTGCCGTATCCTTGTGGATAAGATGTATTGTGATGAAACTCCAACAAACACAAAACCAGAGGCTTTACACACACAGTTCGTAGGCGGTTAGTGCGTTCAGAATGTGGGACCAATACCTTGATCTAAAACACACCCCCGCCCCACTCCCACGCAGTACTGTGGTTACAGTAGAAAAAAGCAGTCTTCATACTTAAAACACCTAAGGCTGGTTTGTAATGCAGCCTGACCTCCCCCCCCCCCATTCTCCTTTTTCCTGCCTGTGCTGACACACACCCGCCTTTAGTTTTCCTGGCTTTACCTCTTCTGGATATTTCAAGCAAATTGAACCCTTCAGTGTGTGATTTTTTTTTTTTAACCTTATACAAGGTTTCTGAGATCCGTCCAAATGGTTACATACATTTTCTTCAGTACCTCCTTGCTTGGAATATTCTGTTACAAGTATAAGCAACACTTTGTTATTCAATGCCCCCTCGGGACATTTAGGTGTCTTGATGTTGGGGTATTGCAAATTGTGCTGCTGTGAAGGTCCTTGCTCAAGCATTCGTTTGGGTGCCTGACTGCAGTGCACTGGGACCTGGCTGAGGACAGGAAAGGCCACAGGGTAGCTGTGTGTTTAACTCTCTCAGGGAAGTTACCAAGCTCCTTTCTTGAGCTGCTGCCCTAGAGCACATTCCCACCAGTAACGTGGGAACCACCGATAGCCCTGCTTCTTTGCCAACACCTGTTGTTGTTTTCCTCTCGGCTGTTCAAATTATAATTATCTTATAATTGCCAATGATATTAATTGTTCGGTTTCCTGGGGTCTATTGTGGTATTTCCACACCGGTGTATGGTATGTGCTGATAATGTCCACCTCTTTTCTTTCTACCTTCTCTCCTCTTCCTCTTTGAATGTCCTTGTGGTTTCTGGTTCGTTTTGTTTTGTTTTTAGAGAGAGGGTCTCATACTGTAGGCCGGGCTGACCTCAAACTCAAGAACGCTTCCCGCCTCAGCCTCTCAAGTGCTGGTATTGCAGGTGTGTGCCAACACACCTCATCCGTCTTCACTTCTTGTCTTGTTATCTGTTTGCTTGCTAGTTTGTAAAGACAGTCTCGGGCAGCTGAGACTGGCCTGTTATATAGGTGAGGATGACCATCTCTATCCCTGAGTGCTGGGATCACAGATGTGTGCGGCCATGCCTAGTTCTGAATTGAGCCCAACTTTGTGTATGCTAAGTATGCCTAATGATGAACCTTTGATTTGGGTTTCCCTCCTGATGAGTGGTACTGAAGGTATCTTCATGGGCTCCTTGTCTGTTACAGTATCTCCCAGATACTGAATGTTTTCTTTCTTCCAAAGGAAGTCTTTCCAAATCCTCCACTTATCTTTAAAAGGGGATTTTATTCTTACGTTGTTGGGATGTCAAAGGTCTTTACATATTGAGTCTTTGTCAGAGGATGACTTGAGAATTCTTTCTCACTCTGAAACCTGCCACCTTGCCTTCTCCATAATGCCCTTTGGTGCAGAAATCATAGTTTGTGCCTGGATTTCTTCAGGCACCTCCTCTCTCTGACTCCCTCAGCCTCATTTTTTTAAAGATTTATTTCTTTATTATGTATAAGTAGACTGTAGTTGTCTTCAGACATACCAAAAGAGGATATTAGATCCCATTACAGATGGTTGTAAGCCACCATGTGGTTGCTGGGAATTGAACTCAGGACCTCTGGAAGAGCAGTCAGTGCCCTTAACCACTGAGCCATCTCTCCAGCCCTCCCTCAGCCTCTTAAATCAAGATGTCTCTTAATCAAGTTTGGTTATTTTCATCCATTATTTCTTTAAACACTCCTTCCAAGCTCACTCCATCCTTCTCTTTCAGGGATTCTGATGGGATGGGTGTGAGATATTTGCCTAAGGCTCCCTGTGACTCTGAGACCCAGCTAATGTTTCTTGGTCGGTTCTTTCTGTTACTGGGTGGTTTCCTCTTTCTCTGATTAGAATTCATTGATTCATACGGTTTGGCTTTTTTTTTTTTTTTAAAATTAATTTCTAGAGTCCGCACCTGGCTGCTTCCCCTCGCTGTGTTTTGTTTCTCTGTAGAGTCTTTCTGTGTGGCTCGGGCATGTTCAGTGAAGCCCATTATGATGGCTACTTCAAACCCCTGGTGAGATCACTGTGGTGTCTGTACTGGTGCTGTCACCTGGTGCTGGTGGCTATGTAAGCACTGTTTGCCAGGTTCTGTAGCCGAGGCCAGGAGCTCTCAGTTCTCCTGCTCAGCACCTACTGACTGTCTCTCAGTCTCGTACAAACCTGTCTTGGCAGACCTCTTTGACTCTTTGAGATGGTTGGTCTGCCAGATATGGGTGAAAGTCCAGATTCAACACTGAGGACCTTCATTGCATGTGCATACGTGTGTGTGTGCATGAATGCATGCGTGTATGTACACCTGTGCATGTGTGTGTGCATGTGTGCATGCATGTGGGTGTGAGTAGAAGGTCCCACACACAGATGTGACTTTCCAGGCTCTGTTCACTGGCTGGGATAGAGCAATTACTTTTAAAAAAGATTTATTTATTCTATGTATATGAGCACACTGTAGCTGTCTTCATGCACACCAGAAGAGGGCATTAGATCTCATTCCATATGGTTGTGAGCCACCATGTGGTTGCTGGGAATTGAACTCAGGACCTCTGGAAGAGCAGTCAGTGCTCTTAACCACTGAACCATCTCTCCAGCCCCGGACAATTACTATTAGAATGTTTTCTATCTTACTAGGCTGTACCTTCCAATGTCTTTTCTCCTCAGGAACGTTAGTATGCTTGTTCCATGTATAATAGCTGGAGTTGTGGTCTGTCCCTGACCAAGACATCTATCTATTCCACTATGGAACATTCCATCCTTTTCTGTCTTTAGTACTGTGCCCGACACATGTTAGTTTTCCACAGATACCCTTGCTAGTGTGATTGCCTTGACAGGTTTATAACTTTGACACCCACTGTTAATTCTCAACCATACCGACTACAGATTTTTGACTATGGTAGCAGGTCAAAACAGTGGAGAGCTGGTTTGGTGAATCCTCATCCTCACAATTGCTCGTTTGTTGTTTGTTTTCTAAATATACACAGGCATGATAGGATATGGGGCATTATTTCTCTGTTCCAGACAGCTTTCACTGAGCCCGGTATGGCTGTAACATTTGGAATCTCTATCTTTCATGAAAAGTGACTGGGTTTCTTCAGTGCTTGGGGTTCACACTTCTGGAAGCCCACTCCATTAACGTTCTCATCATCTCCTTGACGGCAGAACGGCTCTTCTTTTCATGAACCATTGTTTCAAGTCCAAGTTAGAAAGCTGGCTTTTGGTTTTCCAAGATGAGATCTGAATATGTAGACTAAACTGGCTTGCTGATCTTACCCTGCTTCTGCCTGGAGTTCTGGGATTCCAGGCATGCACCCTCAAGCCCAGCTACATATGGTTTTGGTTTTGAGGACACAGGGTCTTACCAGTCCAGGGTAGTTTTGAATTTGCTCTACACACAAGGCTGGCCTCGAACTGTTAACCTTCCTGCTGCACCTCTCAAGTACTAGAATTACAAGCAGGCACCACTGCATCTGGTTGCTTGCTACATAGTTATTTTAAAATTATTCTTACTTATTGGTTTATTTATATTGAGTGAGTGTGTGAGTGTAGTGTGTGGAGGGTTGTGCACAAGTCGCACCCAGAGGGGAGGATGCCCTGCTCTGTTACTTTCTGCCTCAGTTCTTTGAGGCAAGCTCTTTCCCTGGAGCTGGGCTGTAGGGCAGTAAGCCTCAGCAACTGTCCTGTCTTTGCCTTGGTTACAGTCATGTGTGCAACCAAGCCTGGCTGGTTATGATGCGGATTCTGAGATCCAAACTCTTGTTCTTGGCTGGCATCAGCCTTGCTACGCGTAGCTCGCCTTGGCTTTGAACTCATCCTCTAGCTTCTACCTCCCCAACGCTGCCATTACAAGCGTGGCTTTATCTTCTAAATGAAACCTGCTTTTAAGAAGATTTAAGCAAAACCAGTATAGTAAAAATGTGGTGTTACTGTGAGAACTTTCACTATAATTGTGTTCGTAAATCAGGGATTTGGGATGAACCCAGTTTTTTGTTCATTTGTTTCGTTTTTTGAGACAGGCTCTCCCTATGCAGCTCTGGCTCTTCTGAAACTCACACACGTAGACCAGCTTGGCTCAAATTCACAGAGATCGACCTGTCCCTGCCTTCCTAGGACTAGGATTAACCCAATTTTAAAGAGCTCTAAATCAGAAGAGCCTTTTATTGCTGCTCTCCCTGATAGCTGGCTAGCACTTCAGATTTTCTACATCACCTACGAAAGGGCTCAATTCTACATATAAGTCATATACATGTATAGCATTAATCAATGAGGGGCTGGCAGGGACTGCGTGATGTTTCAGTTGGAGAGACTGCCGTGTCCCAAGTCCTAGAGCATCCTGCGTCTCCCAAGTCCCTAGAAGGACAGGAAGCAGAGAGGGCAGAGGTTTGTCCGGCTCTTTTCTTCACGTCTGTAACTGGAGGTATCAGTCTGCAAAATTTTGGCTGGCTTTGTGTCCAAGATATAAAAAGCACTTGAGAATGCAGCCTTGTGCTTCTCTGTAGACAGTGATGGCTTTAGTCAAGTTAGACCACTTCTTTAAAATTAAGTGTAATCTAGGTGTGATGACCCACGCCTTTGATCCCGGCACTGAGGAGGCAGAGGCAGGGAGATGACTTTGAGCTTAGCCTGATCTACATAGCCAGTGCCAGGAGAACTAGCACCACATAAAGAGACTGTATCGATATTTTTAATTATGTGCAGGGGATGGCGGGGTTGGGGTTGTATGTGGATTTCTGGAGTCCAGAGACTTTGGCTCCCACGGGTGCTGGGAACCAAACGCTGGCCCTCTTTTTTTTTTTTTTTTTTTTTTTTTTTTTTTTTTTTTTTTTTTTTTTAGCCTTTTTATTGATTCTTTGTGAATTTCTTATCATACACTGCAATCCCACTTGTCTCCATGGCCCTCCCTCCCATATCTGACCTTCCCACTTATAACTTTTCACCTAAACAAAACGGAACAGCAGCAGCAACTAAATCTCACACGGAAGCTGCAGTGTGCATCCACTTCTGCCCAAACAGCTTCACTTGCAGTATTGCAATGAGTCATTGGTCTGGTTCGAGGTCTCTGGCTTCTGTACACCATCAACACTGGATCCTCACTGAGACTCCTCTCGGAAATCCTCTTGTTGCCGTGTTATGGAGATCCTGTAGCTTTGGTTCTGTAGGACTGGCCCCTTAACACACTAGAGCAGTTCATAAATGGGTTAGATAGATGTTGGGGTATACCAACTCAAAGCCCTGTATCTGGGGCTGGGTAGTAGCCAGCTCTCCTGACCAATGCCACCAGAGGGTCAGCTCTCCTGCCTGTGGCTGCTGACAAGGGGTAGGACTGACTCTCCTGGGCTGGAGCCATCGGGGCCAGTTCTCCTGCACCCACACTACCAGAGCTTGCTCTCCCCCAGACTGCTCTGGCAAGGGTGGGGCCAAGGATGTCTGAATGGCCTTTGATGAGAACATGGACTGTGGATATCAGCTGCTTCTGCAGGCCCATGGACTCAATATGGCCCCGGGCAGCAGTCCAGATAGCACCATGGCTTCAGGTGGCAGCAGAGGCTACTCACACCACGTTGTTTCTCACCGCCCTCACCTTTCCGGTTCCACTTCTCTTCATAGCCCGCAAACCCATCTGCTTCTCTTCCTCTCTTATCTCTCAACCACATACTTGCTCACAGTCGTGGTGAGCGTCCTGCTTGTGCTTTGTGTCAGTGGCAGCTGGCGGCCTCTCAATTTCTACTCTTAGCCATTTCTCAGCCACAAATGTGATTCTTAGCGCAAAACGACTTAATGAGACTTCAGGCTGATTATTGTTCATTCTGGCCCTAGATGGTGGCCCAGTGTTTTGTTAGAATATAACACAGCGTGACTCGGTATTTTATATACAATCCACTTTCAGAGTCAATATGATATATTTAAGAATGCAGAATTATGTAGGGTTATTGGGGGGAGGGAGGGTCCACGTCTGCTCCGCCACAGGGACCGACCTGGGAAGATGGGAAGTTTGACTGCGTTTACCCTACACCTTCTTGAGGTGGGTGTTGGGTTGTAGGGCAGCCGCAGGACACCACTCCAGGGGTGGAGAAGCACAGTCTGAGTTCCCGAGGATGGATAGTGGGAGCTGGCTCAGGGTCCCTGGGCCTGCAAGGAGGCTGGGGTCTTTGGGTTTCCAGGCCTTGGACACCTAAGTGCTGCTGGTGCCAAGGAAGAGCTAAGAATGAAGTGCGAGCCCACGTGTGTGTGCTAAATCTAGACGGGGGCTGAGGGAGAAAGAGGGGGAGCTCCGGCTGGTCTCTCCGTGGGGAGCCTTTAGCTTGACAGTGGTGGGCTGCGGTCTTGGGCTTGGTGGTGGCTCTACCTGAGAGGCAGAGAGGCTGTCTATAGAATAAATGGCAGTTCTGTAGGCGAAGATGAGTAAAACCATACCCCATTTCTCAGGGTGGGTCTGAGATTAAATACCTTTTGCAGGGAGGAGTGTCTGGGAAGGAAAGTTCATTGGCTAAGCCTCCAGGACTTTAGGTACCTCATTATAATGGAGATCTGTCTTGAGCCTGTGTGACCTGTGGTCTCATCCTCTACCTGTGTAGGAGCTTGGGGCGTTGCCCTTTTGTGACTAATGATTGTAGCTAGTGACCAGCCTGGTTTGTTAGGAGTCAGGAGAAATGCCAACCGTCCCTTTCAGGGTCACCTGGGTTTCTAACCTCCTCAACTGGGAACCAGGTTGCCCTTCACAGTTCCACAGAATTAGTACAAAATAATCCACCTGGAAAAATATTAAGGAAAAAAACTATTTCTCAGAAATTCCAGAAATGCCTAGGAACAGAAAGAACCAATGGCTTCGTACAGTGCTTCCACGGAAAAATAACGATTTGATAAGTTACTAGTTAATGGAAAGTTTTAAGAAATGTTTTGACATGTTTTTAATGACAAATTTACCTTAAAAAACCTTCAAAGTTTGAAGCCACATTATCTGGGTTTAAGATGTGTCAGTACTTGGCTGCCGAGCTCAGTCAGAAAGTTTCCTCCCAGCATGTTCCAGGTTATGCCAAAAACAAACCAGAAAGAAAGAACAAAACCAAACTTCACAATCTAACTAGGTCTTTATTGATTGTGTTAGGGCAGACCATTTAATGTATTTCTGAGTTTCTATTTCTTCAGCTACAAAATAGTGCCCATAATTAGTTCCTGAGATCTCAGAAAGACTAAAGGAATTGAGGTATGCTGCATGCCCAAGATAATAGATGTCCGGAACAAACTGTTTCTAACTGCCTAACGGAGCTTCACTGTCACCCTGTCTGGTACAGTGAAGCCTAGCAAGGACTCAGCCATACAGCTTGGGCTGCTTCCTGCCATGGTCCCCTCACCAGCTAGGTCATCAGAACAAGCCACTGACAAGCTCTGTGCTTCTGTTTCCTTATCTGTGGATAACATAGACTCTCCTCTTGAGACTGGGTTTATTGCCATAGCTAGGGTTACAGAGACAGCATGGGGCTTATTGTATCGGCACATGTCTGACTTCTTGTATTTATCATGACAGCCATGGTCGGCACTGGGCTCCCGATAAGTAGGATTCTCTGCCTTGTTTGCAGGGCTGTAGTGGAGGGAATGAAGAAGTAGGGGAGACCACACATTTCCCCTGCTCTGCACCGCTCTTTTTGTTTGTTCTCCGGCAAGGTGGTGGCTCACAGTTTTCATCTAGGCATAGAGGCTGTGGCAGGTGGATATCTGTGAGTTCTAGGCCAGCCTCATAGAACAAATTCCAGGACAGTCAGGGCTACACACAGGGCCTTGGGCTGGAGAGATGGTTCAGTGGTTAAGGGCACTGGCTGCTCTTCCAAAGGTCCTGAGTTCAAATCCCATCAACCACATGGTGGCTCACAACCATCTGTAATGGGATCTGGTGCCCTATTCTGGGGTGTCTGAAGACTTACATACTGTAAGAATAAGTAATTCTTTAAAAAGAAAAAAAGGATGAAACATAAAGCTGAGTGGTGGTAGTGATGTCCTTAGTTGTAGCAATTGTGAGGCAGAGGCAGGCAGATCTCTTTGCTCCAGGACAGTCTTGCCTACAGAGTGAGGTCCAGGGCTCAATCCTGTCTCAAAGGACAAAAGAAAAAAGAAAGAAATATAAATCAGCTAATAGTGTAGACAGCTAATAATAAGACACCGATGGTTGCAAAACCTGGCGTGGTTTTGTTTTGTTATTTCCTTCTAGATTTATTTCTGTGGAGATCCAGTGTATGGGCAGCTGACACTGCCGTTTGCACAAGATTTTCTAGTGTTGACATATTGGTGACCCTTTTCCTGAGATACAGCTTAATAACATTATTAGTAGTTAGTAGTGGTTCTGATGGCTACACAGTCAAGTGGCCAGGTGATAACTACTCGGTACTGGGAAAAGCATTCACCCTTTATATACTATACAAGAACTCTATGTGTGAATTTTATATACACATATATCTATATATGCACACATATATGTATATATGCACACATATATGTATGTATATATGCACACATATATGTATATATGCTTACATATATGTATGTGTATACATGTACATGTACATTATATACATACATTATATACACAAATTATTTTAAAAAATAGGATATACCAGCACTCATGTATATATATGCACACATATATGTATGTATATATGCACACATATATGTATGTGTATACATGTACATGTACATTATATACATACATTATATACACAAATTATTTTAAAAAATAGAATAGACCAGCACTCATATATATGCACACATATATGTATGTATATATACACACATATATGTATGTGTATACATGTACTTGTACATTATATACACAGTCAAATTATTTAAAAAAAAATAGGATAGACCAGCACTCACCAGTCAGAGACAGGAGGATCTCCATCAATTCAAGACCAACCTAGTCTACAATGGCAAGTTTTAGGACAGCCCAGGCTAGCTAGAGAGTCTGTCTGTAAACAAACAAAAACCAGGGTAGACAAGCTTGGTGTTTACACCTGTAGCCCCAGCTGGTCAGGAGGTTAAGGCTCAGGGATGGCTGGAGTCCATGGATTCAGGCGGTGCTGAGCAACACTGCAGGATGTCATCTCAACACAAAGGGAAGGGAAGGAACAAAGGTGCTAAAGCCACTTAGGACAGGAAGAGAAGGAGGGGGTATTTGATTGCCTGAGAGCTCTGAAATCCTATTATCTTATTTTGCAATAGGCTTTACTCTTAAGTGCTTTATTACACATTCCTATTTCTAACCTCGAGAGAAAAGGTGCTGTGTGGCAGATGTGCTGAGGCTACTTCCACTATTGTCTACTTTCATGTGTGCTTAAATTTTTCTTCTCTAAATCAAAGGCTTTAAAAATGGAATTTGCTCAATAAAGAGATTGTCCAGCATCCTTGGGAACAGCACAAAATATCTTTTGCTGAGCATGCATGGCTGAGGGAACCTTGGAGGAGCACAGTCCCTGAGAACCTTTGCTAAGGAGGTGGCTGAACCAGCAGGCCCGTGAGGAGAGAGAGACACAGCTGCAGGCCCTGTTTGTGCATCTGGGCCACTGGAACGGCCTCTTCTCTGGGAAGGACAGAGAAAGTGTGACAGACAGAATGCAGCCTTCCCATGGCTGTGGTCAGAACTAGGTGGAATTCATATCTTCTTGCCCTGTTAAGCCAAACCCCTTGTATCTGCTGATGGGTCTGTGACAGTCTAGTCACCAGTGCTCAAGTGAGCATCATGACAGCATTCAGAGACCAAGGTATTTTGCTGTGATAACCACAAGAAGCCACACACACCCAGGTCCAGCCTCTTGGTCTTGTGGTTGGATGTCCACTTGGTTGGCTTTGGGTTATTGTTCTGTTGAGGTCGTCAGTCCCCTTCTTCAGTCAGTGACTGGCTGTTTGCTCCAGGCCTCAAACGGCACAATGTTTAAGCCCCAGGATTCCTGGGGACAAGTGGAACAGGACATAGTGTTGTAAGAGCCAACTGACCAAGGTCCAACTAATGGTGTGCTTACACAGTGTCTTCCTGCTTAGTGCCTGTGGTTTGGATAGTGTGGTAGTCTCAGGATCTGCAGACCCTGGCATGTCAGCAAAACATAACAAATCAGATTGGAGAGATGGCTCAGTGGTTCAGAGCACTTGCTTTTCTTCCAGGGAACCTGGGTTTGTCTCCCAGCACCCACATGGTGGATCACACTTGTCTCTAGTTCCAGGGGATCTAACATCTTTTTTCTGGCCTCCTTAGGCAAGACACAAATATGGTGTGTATAGACACATTCAAGAATGTATGCACATACATTAAATAAATAAACCTTAAATTAAAAAAACCCCACATGTTCTCTGAGGAGGTAAATAAAAGTGCTTCGTAAGTATGCCATAACACTCATAGGCTAGGGCCTCAGAACACAGCAAAAGAAGCAGTATGCATAAACAAGGGTGATAAAGATTCCTAAAGAAGTTAGTCTTAGAGACTGAGAGGTAGTGAGGAGGCTGTTTCTGTTTGTGCTCTTAACTGATGATACTGTAGGATTTCAATCAGGGTTCTTAACCTTCCTATGTCTCAGTTCATCTCCAAAATAGACTAACAGCTTTATCAGAAAAGGGGGCATGGTCAATCAGGCAGATCTCTGTGAGTCTGGGGTGCATGGGACCTGTGCTGGGTGGATGAGAATTAACAAGCTGGTAGTGGTGGTGCAGGCCTCTGATCCCAACACTCAGTGGGCAGAGGCAAGCGGATCTCTGAGTCTGAGGCCAGCCTTGTCTACAGAACAAGTTCCAGCACAGCCAGGACAATACAGAGAGATCCTGCCTCAAAACGAAACAAAACAAGAAGTCAGCATTTAAGAGTGCTGACTGCTTTTCCAGAGATGCTTGGTTCAATTTCCAGCAACTACATGGTGGTTCACAACCATCTATAATGAGATTTGGTGCCCTCTTCTGGCCTGCAGGCATACATGCAGGCAGAATACTGCACAATCAATCTAAAAAAAACCTCAAATAATAGACCCAGACATCCTTTGAGGATTAAATTATAACTATGGACCGGTGAGGGAAGGCTTGATGCCCTGCACCACAATGAGGAGAAAGAAAAAGAACAGAACAGTAACATGACATTATTATAGTAAAAAGTTTAAAAAGTCAGTTTGGAAACACTAGGGACGAGACATAAAAAGACTCAGAGCTGGGTGCAAGGTAGCCTAGGTGACCAGGAGGCAGAATGCCAAAACCTATGTCTGCAGGCCACCAGCAGCAATGATGTCCCACAAGAGACACATGTAGGAGTCTGTTGCCTTTTCTACACACTCTAATTGTAGGCAAAACGAAACAAACAAACAAAACCAGCTTGTGAAAAGTTTCTACCTATTCCAGGAAGGAGACTACTCTGGACCCCTAGACAGGGAGCCAAATATGAGCTTACCCATAGAGTGGTGGTTCCCTCTTAGCTGATGGCTGGCAGACCTGCCAAGGTCAGGGACCAACAACTTCTGCGAAGTCAGGGTCAGTATCGGTGGCCAAGGCTAGCAGTCAGCAGGTCAGCCAAGGTCAACACCCACCAAGCAGGAACTTCAGAGTATGACCACTGTCCTAACTTAGGGGGCGGAGCATGAGCTGCTTGTGACCTCCTTGCTGGTTGGGTGAGGGGGCTCTGCACAGAAGGAACGCTCCCACACAGCTCAGGGACAGCTCCCTTCAGGGGCTGCTCCCACAGAGTTTTAATCTGACCTTCCAGACACCCTCTTTTGAAGGCCTCTTTCTGCAATAAATTCTTTGAGCTTGAAATATAATTATATCACTTTCTCCTTCCCTTCCCTTCTTTCAGCCCCTCCCTGGTCTTTTTTGCCTAACTCCTTCCAGTCTGCCCTCCCACTCTCAAAAAAAGCCTCTTGCCCCAAATTATTTTTTATTAACAGTAATTAAAAAAAAAATTATTGGATATTCTCTGCATTTACATTTCAGATGTTATCCTGCTCCCTCAATCCCAATTCTCTCTCCCCCTCCCACTGCCTCCATGAAGGTGCTCCTCTCCCAACCATCCTCTCCCACCTCAGCTTCTTGGTATTCCCCTACATTGGGAAAATGAGCCTTCGCTGGACCAGAGGCCTCTCCTCCCACTGATGCCAGAGAATGTTATCCTCTACTGCATATGCACCTGGAGCCATGGGTCTTTCCGTGTGAACTCATTGGTTGGTGTTTTAGTCCCTGGGAGCTGTGGTGGGTTTGGTTAGTTGGTCATTTTGTTCTTCCCATGGGGTTGTAGACCCTGTCAGCTCCTTCAGTCCTTTCTCTAGCTCTTTCATTGTTCCCCAATAATTATTGTTACATACATGGATATATATATATATATATATATATATATATATATATATATATATGTACTTGCGCGCGTGTGTGTGTGTGTGTGTGTGTGTGTGTGTGTGTGTGTGCAAAAATGAATGAATGCAACCTGCTGAGTCCATTTTGTTGTTTGTGTGTGTATGGTTTGGAGGCTCATTTTGTGTTGGATTATTAATTATGGGCCTCACCCATACACTCGGAGCGCCTCCTCTCTCAGCAGTCAGCTGCTGTCTATAGCTCCTTGTCCAGGGTGTAACCCCATGGGGTGTCCCGTTTTTGTGTTAGCCTGTCTATTGATGTTGCCATGGTGTATGTGTTATCTGTGCAGCCATTTGTGTGAGAGTGTCTCACAGCAGACTTCCTGGTAACCCGGCTCTCATTAGCTCTCCTCCCCTCCCTTCTGAGATACCCCTCAGCCGCAGATGCAGGAGTCATGATGTAGGTGTAGCTACTGGAGCTGGACTCCCACAGTCTGTTCACTTCTGTACCGTGTCCTGTGTGGTTTCCTGTGATGTCTCTATTCATTGTGATGGTCTCTTCTTAGATGAGGGTGGTAGCCACACTAGTTTGTGGCTATAAACGTAAGATTTGGGATGTGGTGAGGGATTATGCTGTTCTCTAAGTTTTCTGTATAATAGATTTTAGAAACTCACCCTTGTCCTCAATTTTACTCTTCGAACTTTCTAGACAAGGACCCTGGAGCCTGCCTCAGTGAGGCTTTAGTGACCAGCAAACAAGTAGAAATTCCAGTCCCTGAGTTCTACACAGATAAAAAGGGAATGTCTCTGTTGCTCCGAGAACCTTCATGTATTTCTGCTTGGGAATTAACATTAGAGAACGCAGTTGTTACTATCAATATTCATTGACTATTTCTTCCATACCAGGATGTGATTTCACCATCTGCATATGTTAATGCCTGAATCTTGACAGATCTGCCTCACAAACAAGGAACAAAAGGCCACAGCTTTTCATTTCATTAGAAAATACGGGCTGGAAAGATGGCTTAGTGGGTAATGCACTTGCTACACAAGTGTAGGTCAGGATCAAAGGGCAGAGGTCAGGCGCTCACATAGTAAATACTGGGAGGCTATGATGGCTCATACCTGAAGCCTTAGCACGTGGGGAACAGAGACAGGTGATACCTGGAGGTAACTGGCTAGCCAGAATTGCTGAATTAGTGTGCTGTGGGTTCACATGAGAGACTGTGCCCCAGCATACACGGGCAAGAGCAAGTGAGGAAGGCAGCTGATGTGAGCCTCTGGCAGCACCTACCTTTAGTGCAATTTGCACAGGGACCCCACCCATGCATCCAAGTATATAAATATGTGAGTTTGCATCATGCACACATCTACACTGAAATATGCCATAAAGAATATATCTTTAATTTTAAAAAGATTTAATTTTTCTCGCTTTTATTTGTGTGTGTATGTGTGTGTGTGTGTGTGTGTGCGCGCGCGAGCGTGTGCCTGTGTGAGTTTACATGCACCTGATGTGGGTGCTAGAAACCTCAGGTCCTCCGCAAGAACAGTAAGTACTCTTCACTGTTGAGCCAGCTCTCTAGTCCCCAAAGACCTTTTCTTTTTTTAATTAGAAAAGAAAATACAGGGGCTGGAGAGATGGCTTGGAGGTTAAGAGCACTGACTGCTCTTCCAGAGGTCCTGAGTTCAAATCCCAGCAACCACATGGTGGCTTACAGCCATCTGTAATGGGATCTGGTGCCCTCTGAAGGCTCTGGTATGTCTGAAGACAGCAACAGTGTACTCATATACATAAAATAAATTTAAAAAAAAAAAGAAAAGAAAATAAGAGAAAAAAGGAAAGAAGAAACTGGGGTGAACTGATGGCTCATCATTTAAGAATGTATCCTGCTCTCAGGACCTGAGGTCCGTTTTCAGAACTCTAATGTCTTTCAGTTCCCAACAGTTCACAGCAGTTCACTCCAGCTCCAGGGGATCTGGTGCCCTCTTTTGGGCTCCTTGGGTACCTGCACCTCTCTCTCTCTCTCTCTCTCTCTCTCTCTCTCTCTCTCTCTCTCTCACACACACACACACACACACACACACACACACACACACACATACACACAAATAGAAATAAAACAAATCTTTGAAAAAGAAAATACAATTATCCAAAATCATTCTCTTAAAGAGAAATGGCTCTTACACCTTTTTTTAGTACTTGTTCACAGACAATTTTTTTCAATAACTTTATCATTTACATGAAAATAACACACACTTTAAAATTTATTGGTTTATTTATTTTTTTGTTTTGACAACACACTTTTTGAAAGAGGAACAAAGAAAAAGAAAACACTCTCCAAGCCACAAATTAGTAAAAAGGGACAGAAGGTGGCCTTACTGCTTAGTGACAGTTGCTGTTTTCACCATGGGACCTTAACCACTCTGGTATCTATTGTCCTCCTGTGAGTCACTGAAGTAAAATATCACTTCATGGCACTGGGTGCTTTTTCTGACCACTGAAGAGAGAGAAACTCATCGAGTATTAAACTATCTAGTATGCCTAGGCTAGTTTTCAGATTGATTTTTTTTCCTAGTGTAATAACTAAACTACAAGACATTGAAAATAAATTCTTGTTGGCATTTTCTTTCTGCTTATGTCAGAGACTTGAGGCTTCTCCTAATAAAAGAAGAAACTTAGACATCCACTACCTGAGCCAGAAGCCCACAAAGAAAGTCAGGTAAAGGCTGATGTTTCTGTGTCCTAGGGCCTTGGATGTGTTAGCCAAGAGATCTGCCCTGAAGGCCATTCCCAACCTCATGTAAAATCTTATGTAACATAAAAAGACATAGATATGTATTGGGGGTAAAATTCATTATTTGGATGTCTGTGAAGAGTTTGAACCGGGAGACAACCTGCTGGAAAGAAGACGGGCTTGTAATACGAAATAACATCAAAGCCAAAGTCTCTATTTTATCGTTCATATTTGGAGATAAGAAAAGAGGGGTTGGAAGGGGGAAGGTGTTAAGGAGGTGTGAAAAGTCTCCAGGGACGCAGACCAGAACCCAAATCCTCATTTGGAGTCATCTGAGCAGAGTTGTTGCTGTTTGTGTTTTGGAGGATGGATAAGAGTTCATATTTTAGGAGGGACGTGGCTCT
Organism: Micromys minutus; assembly: GCF_963924665.1. Lineage (NCBI taxonomy): Eukaryota > Metazoa > Chordata > Mammalia > Rodentia > Muridae > Micromys > Micromys minutus. The sequence goes on from NC_137975.1 coordinate 24,118,534, forward strand.
AATAAAATCTTAATGACAAGTGACTTTATTATTCAGACACGGTGTCTAAGGTGCAAGTCAGGGGTAGAGCATGAGGCCCTAGGGTCAATCTCCAAATACCAACCTATGATGCAGCCAAACAACCCCTAGTGTCCCAGAAAATTCCACAAATCCTATTTGGGGGTGGGGGGTGTTTAAGACAGGGTCACATGTGACTCAGGTTGCCTTGAACTTGCTCTTTAGCTAAGGATGACTTTGAACTTCTGCTTCTACCTTCTCTGGTTAAGGCTCTCTAATTTCTGAAGACAGGATTAGAGAAGCAGGGCGAAAAAGATCAAAAGTCACACGGACAGTTCCGCAGATACTGAGCGCTGATCCTCCTCCTATTTTTTTTTTAAATGTCAGTTTTAAGGAGGATGGAGAAGTACTCCCATGTCCGCCCAGGAAGGCGGTGCTAAACCTGCGTAAACAGAAGGACAGGGTCTGTTATGACTCCTCCCAATCCCTTGTACCAGTTTCCACTGGGGACCCAGAGACCATAAGTTCCTGGAGCTAGACTTTTCCAGGACTGAATGTTTCAACGGCAGGTAAGAGTGGCCGGAAATAACCCCGCAGCGCTGAAAACCCTCGCACGTCAAGGTGTGGGCTTATAGCTATGGACACTAACATGTTTTCAGTGGCTCTAGGGCCTCCGAGTTGCACACATGTACCCTCAGAGCTGAGCAGGAAACAGCCACTGACAAACCTAAGGGCCTCTGACATGTCTTCACAGGTATGCTGCAAGACCAAGTCCGAGGACCAAGCGTAAGTGTGTTGCCAGCAACGACTATCAATGCAACAAGAGCTCCGAGAGCAGCTTCCCATACCAGAATCCCAGGAACTACTTCCCATGCCAGAGTCCCGTTTACAGATTCCCACGCCAGAACTCCGAGAGCAGGTTCCTCTGCCAGAGCCCCAAGAACGACATCCCGTGGAGCTTGAAGCTGGCCATCCTTGGGATTTTCTTCATTGTGTTGTTTGTCTACATCATAGTGGAAAAGAAGCCGCTCTATGGCTAAACCCTTTAGGAGCAGAGCAGCAACTGCAGTGCCCCGGCCTTTAGCAGAAACCACGAAGCTGTGCAGGACTATGGCCACAACCAGGCAACCGCTCCCCTAGACTTGCTCTCCTGGCTGTTTCTGGGTTCAGCCAGGTGGAGGAGCAAGGGCAGAACCAGGCACATGATCGTGCATGATGGTCTGTAAGCCAAGTAAGCCATCATTAAAGGTGCTAATACATCAGAGCGCTCCTCTGTAAAGAAAACTGCCTGGGTTTCCCACCCTCCGCCCTCCCTCTCCCCCCTCCCTCCGGGTTTCTCCTGTCCTTTCCTCCCAACCCCCACCCTCCACCCTAGCCGGAAGGCTTCATTCACATTCTTATGACTGAGACCACTTCATATTCCAGAGCATAGAAACAAGGAGAAAATTATGTTCTTAATAAAACGTGACCAAGTGTCCAGATAGTGGTGACATTTCCAGTTTGGCATGCTGATGACAGGAACCTTGACATGGTATAAATCTGCCTCCGTAGCAGCAATCTCTCAGACTCTGGGTCTTTCCCTAGTCACTAGACCTAACTTTATCTCTGCTTCTAATTATTCTATTTCCCTGTGGCACTTCATGACTTTTTCCGGAGAATATCTAGATAAATGTCTCCCCCTGAGGACAGACCTTTAAAACAAAATCTAGGAATCTAGTCTAGGTTAGTGAATCTAGCTTACTGTGATTACTTACAGGTGCCTGAGTTAAGAGTCCTTCCCCAGCATGGGTGAGAACTCAGGAAAGCTGGCTCTGGAGTTCCCAAACAGTGTTCAGGCAGTTCCACCAGAAGAGTCTCTTCTCTCTGGAAGTTGTTTACAGTTCTATGAGCTCAGAGGGGCCTCATGAGCCTTGTAGGAGTCCTGTGAATTATTGAAAATGTCTTGTGGGTTTTATAAGCCTTCCTCGAGTTTCAATCTGGAGACAGGTAGTGTCTTAGGGTTTCTAATACTGCACAAAACATCATGAACAAGAAGCAAGTTGGGGAGGAAAGGGTTTTATTCGGCAAAGGAAGTCAGGACTGGAACCCAAGCAGATCAGGAAGCAGGAGCTGATGCAGAGGCCATGGAGGAATGTCACTTACTGGCTTGCTTCCCCTGGCTTGCTCAGCTTGCTTTCTTATAGAACCCAGATCTACCAGCCCAGGGATGGCACCACCACAGTGGGCTGGGCCCTTCCCCCTTGATCACTAGTTGAGAAAATGCCTTACAGCTGGATTTCATGGAGGCATTTCCTCAACTGAGGCTCCTTTCTCTGTAATAATTCCAGCTTGTGTTAACACACAAAACCAGCCAGTACAGGTAGCTATACCATGTTTTCTTGATCAGGAATCATATGACTCTCAAAATCTACAAGGACAGTGCAAAGAACAGAGGTAAGTCCATGTGATGCTGGAGAAGAAGGATCAGCCAGAGATCAAACTTAGGCACTGTTGGGGCAGAGCCACCATGGGAAAGGCTGCCTCAGCCATTGACATTAGTGTTGGCTGGGGCTGGGGGTCAGAGGTTGCAACCTGCCAATCAAGTGTGAGGTCTAGATTCCAGCCAGGCTTGGGAGAGAAAGAGGTCTTATATAGTGATTTTTATGGCAGCTAGAACAATCCCTGGGTACAATTCTGGGGACTAGTCTGATACATAAACATTGCCTCTTAGAGAATAAGGAGTAACTAAAACATTAATACCCAGATTATCATAGAAAACACTTAACTGAAGTTTTCTTTAAACATACATTATTTTATATATAACATTTTATTTCTATATAATGTTTGCCTGAATGCACGCATGTGCACTGTGTGATGCCTAGAGACAATGGGAGTCAGTGGAGGACACTGGATCTTCAACACTGTGTGGCAGATGATTGTGAGCCATTGTGTGACTGCTGGGACTCGAGCAACAAGTGCTCTTAACTCCTAAGCCATCTCTCCAGCCTCAACATGCTTTTTGAAATGGTAATCCAAAAGGACAGACTTGTTGTACTGTATTATCATAAAGTCAGTATGAGTGGAAAATACTCAGCATAATTTAAAGATTTCTACGAGCACAATGTATTAATTTGCTAGTGAGAAAAACATAACTTGAAAACTATATTAACCGTCTCTCTCTCTCTTTCTCTCTCTCTCTCTCTCTCTCTCTCTCTCTCTCTCTCTGTGTGTGTGTGTGTGTGTGTGTGTGTAGGGGGTAGTGCATGCAGTCCCAGCTACTTGGGAAACTGAAACAGGAGATCTCAGGAGCCCAGGAGTTCTAGGCTAGCCTGAACTACATGATGAAATGCTGTCCCTGTCTTAGCTTGCTTTCTATTGCTGTGATGAAACACTAAACAAAAATCACCTTGGGGAGGAAAGGGTTAATTTGCTGCACACTTCTCCCCTTCAGGATCCATTATAAAGGGAAGTCAGGGCAGGAGCTGAAGCAGAGACCGTGGAGGAGTGCTGCTCATTAGCTTGCTAGCCATGCCTTGCTCAGTCTGCTTTATTTAACCTAGGGCCATCTGCTCAGGGATGGCACCGCCCACACTGCTCTGAGCCCCTCCACATCAGTCACCAACCAGGAGAATGTCCCACAGACATGCCCCCAGACCAGTCTGATGGAGGCAGCTCCTCAACTGAGGTTCCTTCGTCACAGAAGATTCTAGTTTCTGTTAAGTTGACAGAAAAAAACAAATCACGAATCAACACACACCCCACAAAAAAATTATCACATACTGTACATACTGTGTAGATTGCAAGGAGCACACTCTTCTACTAAGGCTTGCCCCCACAAACAGTTTTGTTATAAAATGTCTAGAGCTTCGAATGTGTTATATTATCTAAAACAAGTAAAACAGAATCTTATTCACGGGAACCAACTGTAGAACATACTGTCGTCTTCACCTTCGCTCTGCTTAGAGAGGCCTTGGGTAGATGGGAAGAAAGCTGCTCTCATGCTGGCCTCTAGAAGCTTGTGTCTTCTCCAGCAACAGCTGGTGGGCCAGCCTCAAGTATCAGGTCCCTTGGTTCCGGACCACAGCCAGCGTTGTCTCTTCTACATTCTTTGGTCACCTCTGTTCTATCCCCCCCTTTTCTTTTCTTAGTCACTGTGGAACCTTTGGCCACTTCTTTAATTGTTCATTGCTAACAGCAGGATGGAAAACTGAGGGCACTTGCCTTTGCTAGGACAGCATTTGGGAGTCGGATACTTAGAGAGTGGTCCTTAGCAACTGGTGTAGCTAGGATCACTCAGACTCGAGCGTCGCCTCCTCCCAGAGGAGGATGACTTTGAGAAGATAGGCTCTCTGAATGGATCAGCAGGGGTTCCCGGGTCACAGTGCCACACTAGCACAGCCAGATATGTTCTAGGCTTATGCACACAAGCACCTCTTTAGCTGACAAGTGATTCTGTCAAGGTCCCCCTGACAACCCCTCATCCACACTTAAGTGAACATTTCTAGCCCTGAAGCCGGGGCCCAGAGCTCCAGAACCAGGTTCTCACGGTAAGCAGGTTGTTTCCAAGCCCACTGGCCAGTACCAGAAATAGCTGCTAGCCACTATGGCTGCTTTAAGGCAGCCAGACTTTGTCAAGCTGTTCAGTAGCTGTACGTGGAAGTCTGGAACTCAGGGGCAGAGCCAGGTGACATTGGCTCACACTGCACCGGGAAATGTCTGAGTATCCTGCTGGATCTTCCGCCTTCAATCCATTAAATGGGGCTTACTAGGTCCAGAAGATTAGGTTGGTAGAATGATTTGGGATCGAGCCACTGTCCAACGGTGGGTGTGGCTGGTGCTCCTTAGTGTCACAATGCATCTTCACTGCCACTTTGTTCCTCTGCTTCTTCATGTCCAGTGTGGCCTGCACTTCTGAAAGGAGGCAGGGAAAGACCGCTTGGAATTAGTCTCTGTTTCATCTCTACTGCAATACTGTGTGTTGTGTGAGACTTACTCAGGGGACTGATGACAGACCAAAGTAACGATAACAAAACCCAGCTTGGTGAAGCAACATGTCTGTTGGGGTTATTTACAGAAACGGTGACTCAGACAGCTGCACCATTGAAAAGCTCACTGCATTATGAAAGAACTCATGAACAACTCCAGCATCTTGATGGGCCAGCTCCTCCTCCTCCTTCTTCTCTTATCCCTCCTCCCCCTTTACTCCCTCTTCCTTCTCTTTGGTTTTTCAAGGCAGGGTTTTTCTGTGTAGCCTTGGCTGTCCTGGAACTCATTCTGCAGATCAGGCTGGCCCTGAACCCACAGAGATTCTCTTGCCTCCACCTCCTGAGTACTGGGAATAAAGGCCTGTGTCGCCACTGCCTGACTCAGCTTTCTGCTTCTATGTCTTGAATTTTTTGAGTTATAGTTTTTCCAGACAGTGAAGTTTGTATGCTCCTGAGTCTCATATCAATCTCTTGGCTCCTTCCCAAAGGACACACCAGAAGAGGGCATCTGATCTCATTACAGATGGTTGTAAGCCACCATGTGGTTGTTGGAATTTGAACTCAGGACCTCTGAAAGAACAGTCAATGCTCTTAACCACTGAGCCATCTCTCCAGCCCGGACTTCATGAATCTTAAGGCGTCTCCCTCCAGGAGGGTGTTTTATTTCTAGGAAGCTACTATACTAGGCGAGGCAACATAGGAAAATGTCTCCCAGTCAGTGTACTAGGTGAGCTTGAGTAACCTGCTCACATATCCAGAGATGGCTTGTTTAGACCAGCCATCACAACCTTTGTCCATAGCCTGTCATGTAGCACTGACATGACAGTCTTTGGGGCTTTAGTTTGGGACCAATCATGAGTGTCTCATCTGGTATAGTAATCCCTCTACTGGATAAATGTGCCCCCCTGTGGCCAAGTTAGGAATGGTTCTTTCAGGCTTGTGATTGCACACATCAGACACAAGCTGTCTAAACCCTGACTGAGGCACCACCTCTCAGCTGCTGTCTTTTGCAGAGTTGTCTCGAGGCATCTATGGAGTGTTCAAGTGGGTAGCTGTGAGATGAACAGTCCTTTTGCTCAAAGCAGCTTGGTGATAAGAGCAAGTTCAGCTGCGAACTAGTGAGTCCGATAGCCACACCCCTAACATCTTTGCTTTAGAACTTATCATTAACGATAAGAGTAATTTTAACAATTTCCCAACAGTCCTTTATACCCACCCAGTGCCCAGGAGACACTTTGTGATTAAGACAATCTGAGGGTTTGGAAAGATAGCTCAGTGGTTACGAGAACTTAACTGCTCTTCTAGAGATTCAGGGTGCAATCCCCAACACCTAACATGGTGGCTATCAAACATCTGTAATTACAGTCCTGAGGAGATCCAACACCATCTTATTGCCCTGTGGGCACTGCGCACACAAGACACATGGATATTCATTCAGACAATACGTGTGGATAAATCTTAAAAGAATCATTTGAAAATAACTACATCACTGGAAGTATTGAGAGATGTCTGATCTCACTGAGCTGCCACAGCTAGTCTATGAGCATGAAGTGAGGATTATGAGAGGAACAGCTAAAAAGATGCCTTGGAGGACTTGGGTTTGACTCCAGCACCCACATGGTGGCTCACAACTGGCCACAACTCCAGTTTGAAATTGATGTTTTTCTCTGGTCTCCGTGGGCACCACACGCACATGGTACACAGATATACCTGCAGGCAAGATGTCCATGCACATTAAAAAATACATTTAAAAAGAAGTGTAAGCTGGGCATGGTGGTGCACACCTTTAATCCCAGAACTAGAAAGTCAGAGGCAGGAGAATCTCTGAGTTTAAAGCCAGTTTGGTCTACAGAGTAAGATCCAGGAGAGCAAGAATTACAGAGATACCCTGTCTTGGACAAAGAAGAAAAGGAGAGAAAGAAAGAGGGAGAGGAGGAGGAGGAAAAAGGCTGACATGAAGACATTGACCTGATACCTGACTACTGCTGCAACAAGTTCTGCTTAGGCTACGAGGCCTGCATTTAACTAAGGCAGGACAGCAAGGATTACCAGCAGTCCCTGGCTCTGGTTATATGTTTAATCCAGAGCGTCACAGGAGATTGGGGAAAGAGCTTTGGACTTTAACAGCCTCTATATTACACAAACAAGGGAGAAGAACACTGGACAAGAAATAAAAAGAAGGGGGCTGGAGAGATGGCTCAACGGTTAAGAGCACTGACTGCTCTTCCAGAGGTCCTGAGTTCAATTCCCAGCAACCACATGGGATCTGTAATGGGATCTGATGCCCTCTTCTGGTGTGTCTAAAGACAGCTACAGTTTAATAAGGTACATAAAATAAATAAAAAATATAATTTTAGAAAAGGAAATTAAAAAATCCACATAACACCTATACATACTCAATGAAAGAAACATCCCTAAGTGTGTGTGTGTGTGTGTGTGTGTGTATGTATGCAATTGGCACTTAGTCATAATTCGGCAATCAGTTGAAAGGAAGTGCACATGACTTAGTTTCATGACCTGTCAATCAAGGGCGGAGTCGATGACCAGCAGCAGCTCAGACCCCCACCTCAGCTCAACCTGCTCACTGTTTGTTTTGAGATAGAATCACACTCTGATGACCAGCTATCCTGAGGGGGGAAAAACCGGTTCAGCCACTTACCTAAACACAAAATAATTGGTACACATAGCAAGTTGTAAGCCAGCCATGGCCACAGAGCGAGACCCTTATCTACAATAAAATAAAATAAAATAAAAATTAAAAAGAAAGAATAGAAAAGAAAAAAAAAAAAAAAAAACCAAATGAGAAGAAATGGTGGTGAAGGGACTTGAATCACATAGGGAGACAGAAACAGGACAAAAGGTATGTCTGGCTCCTCAGCCTCAGTCAGATTGTTATCTCAGAATTGGTCAAGTGGGCCTTATAGAGAGAAAGTGGTAGATTCTACTCCAGTCACAGATGTTTCTCAGACATGTTGTTCCTGGAACCTAAGATGACGACAGAACAGAAGTACGCAGAGCAAAGAAGACAGATGCAAAAATGGTGGCAGAGATGCCAAGTTCTCAACTTGCTGTTAGTCTCCCATAGGTCACCTGCAGGCCCAATGGAGGAGTCAGCAAAAGCAGCCTGTGAGTCTGAAGTACCGTTTGTACCACCGGAGGTCATACTGAGCCTTCACCTGTGGGATCTTTCCCTCTCTTCAGGGAGACAGGGTGAGAACTGAACCAGGGAACAATCAGCTGGTGTCAGCTGGGGAGTGTGGCATCAGAACTGCTTGGTATGTGAGGAGGAAACTCACTTATCAGGTGTCAGAAGAGGGATGGTTTGTGATGGTAGAAAAAGATGGGCTGGAGAGATGGCTCAGTGGTTAGGAGCACCGACTGTTCTTTCAGAGGTCCTGAGTTCAAATCCCAACAACCACATGGTGGCTCATAACCATCTGTAACGGGATTCGATGCCCTCTTCTGGTGTGTCTGAAGACAACTACAGTGCACTTATATATAATAAATAAATAAATAAATATATGAAAAATGAGAAAGACACCTTGGGTTTTTCTATCTTTAATAAACACCGAGATGACTCAGGATAAAGAGAGATGGGGGATAAGTTTCTTAGGAGCCTGAGTATGCTAGGAGAAAACCTGTCTGTGCCAGACACCTAAGAGATACAAATTCAACAACTAATTTGCAATCCTGTGCTCTTTTGATAAAGTGACACGGTTCCTGCTGTTAAGGAACACAGCGTGGTGCTGGGATGGAGATGTCAAGAGCCAGCTACAGATGCTGAGTCATGTCCTTTGAAGATGGCACAGGCTGTCTGCCCTGGGGATAGTCATCACAGACACCGGGCATGAGAACTTCTTGAAAATGACGTTATGGTTAAGGCTGAGGATGAGTAAGAGTCAGTTCAAAGAAGGAGCGAACGTGGGTGAGGTTGTAAGAGAACTCAGCCTGGCAGAGTGCAGTATTGTCATAGCCCCACTGGTGACACAGTGGTGCCTGAGAAACCAGAGGGAAGAGTGAAGGCGTCGTGAGCAACGTGGCTACCACGGGAGGGAAGATCTGCTCACGGAGTCTTAAAGGTCATCGTGGTCTACATCGGGGTAAACTGGAACTTGCCAAAGCACAAAAACAGCAAACCAAAACCAAACCACTTTATAGGACCAACTGTACTAGGTAACACACAGCTAGATTCCAAGAACCCAAGAGCAGAGGCAGGAGGATTGCAGTGAACCCAAGGACACCCGGGTTACAGTGTTTCCCTCTCTCTGGTTGTCTTCTTGTTAGTTTCCACTGACACCCATGAGAACACTTGAGAGAGGAGGCTTCTAAAAACGGACAACCCCAGGAGCCGAAGCTGAAAGTCTGAGGAATTTGGGGAGCACGAGTTGGTTCTTAGAGTGTGGGGCCCTGACAGTGCCAGGATCCAGGAGCTGCACATTCAGCACTTGTGTGAGGCAGCACTTCCCAGCTGCCTGGAAGCCAGTCTTCTAGCTGCCTTTGAAACAAGAGGTGGAACTCTCAGCTCCTTCAGTACCATGTCTTCGTAGATGCTTCCAAGTTCCTGCCTTGATGATAATGGGTGAAACCTCTGAACCTGTAAGCCAGCCCCAGTTAATACTTTCTTTATATGGGAAACCCTAACTAAGACACTCTGTTTGCCCTAGTGATTGGGAGAAATATGCAGGCATAGAGCAGATACCCTAGAATCCATGTTCTTCATCTGGCTGCCACCAAGCTAATGCAGAGAAAGCCATTTTCTCCACTGTTGTCCTGTCTCCACACTAGAAGAATATCAGCTATACTTGTGGAGGTTGTCATTTTTTGATCTTTTCTTTTCTTTCTTTCTTTCTTTCTTTCTTTCTTTCTTTTTACAGGAGCTGCTTTTTATTGATTTGGAAGTGGGTTTCTCAGTAAAGTCCCTTTAGGCTTAAGATCGTGTTCCTGCTTCCTTTCTTTCTGCAATTTCTGCTGCCTGAGCTTCCATGCCTGTAATCCAGCATCCATTTCCTGTGTCTGCAGTACAACTCGTCTTGCTAGCTTTTCTCTTTGAGCTTTTCTTCGAAGTTGGCCTTTCATTAAGGGAGCAGAGAGGCCATCCGAGAAAGACCAGTCTGGAAGCTCCATGAGGGGCCCATAGCCTGATGGGTTGGCAGCCAGCCCCTGCTGGAGTCGCCACTGACTGCCGGCCCGTGCTACTGAACTGCAGTGCAACCTCCGGACACCTATGGACAGCCAGGTCCCTAAGGCTGCCATGCCGGAGCAACTGATCTTTTCAAAGGAAGGGAAAATTTAAATATGGAGGGGCTGGAAACCATACACTAGATGCTAAATAGGTCATGCCCAGAATAAAAAAGGTCCCCTCCCAGATGCATAGCTGCTACCAGCCTCACTTTCTGGTCATCGGGGGATCTTCTGAAGGACACTACTTTTAGAGTGACTCTTTAAAGTCATGTTCTCCTGAGGACACAGACTCCTGGTGCAGCCCTGTATGAAAGGCATTTGCCTCATCTCAAACAACACAGTACACCAAGCTTCCTCCTGCTGTTCACCGGGACAGCATGTGTTTCTAACTACGTTCTCTTCCCTGCTCTGCACACCTGGAGTTCAGTCACATAACAAACAGGACTTCATTGCTCCAACCATCTCACCTTCAGCTATGCAGTGACCCTGAAGAAGCCATGGCACATCTCCCTGGCTGTTCTGTACTGAGAATCTGGTTTTTTTAAAAAAAAAAAAAAGAAAAGAAAGGAAGGAAGGAAGAAAGAAAGAAAGAAAGAAAGAAAGAAAGAAAGAAAGAAAGAAAGAAATAGAAATGTGCTTTCATTTTAATCCCAGGTGTGGGGATGTGGGCTGTTTTGGATTGTTCACAGTGGCTGACTAAGATTTGCCTTGTAATTTTGCAGCTGTAGATAGTTTCTGCGACTGTGTGATGTTTGGAATTCTGGGAACTTTTCAGAGGGTACATTAAGTGCTAACGCCTCTCCCCCCCCCCCCAGGTTGGGTTGTTGGTTGGTTGCTGGTTGGTTATGGTTTGTTAAGTAGTCATACAAAAAGAAGAAACAATGTTACAGAGCGGAGAGAGAGAGGAGGCTGCGTCTGGCTCTGGCTTTCTCAGCCATTTCAGTCCATTGAGCTCCACGCCGGGAACTGGGCGACTCTGTGCCTCGTGGAGGAATCAACTAAACTTGGGCAAAGGAGATCCTAAGAAGCCTAGAGGCAAAAATGTCCTCATATGCATTCTTTGTGCAAACCTGCCAGAAGCACCCGGATGCTTCTGTCAACTTCTCAGAGTTCTCCAAGAAGTGCTCAGAGAGGTGGGAGATCATGTCTGCTAAAGAAAAGGGAAGATTTGAAGATATGGCAAAGGCTGACAAGGCTCGTTATGAACGAGAAATGGAAACCTACATCCCCCCCAAAGGGGAGACCAAAAAGAAGTTCAAGGACCCCAATGCACCCAAGAGGACTCCTTTGGCCTTTTTGTTTTGTTCTGAGTACCGCCCAAAAATCAAAAGTGAGCATCCTGACTTATCCATTGGTGATGTTGCAAAGAAAGTAGAGAAGATGTGGAACAACACTGCCACGGATGACAAGCAGCCCTATGAGAAGAAGGCCGCCAAGCTGAAGGAGAAGTATGAGAAAGATATTGCTGCCTACAGAGCTAAAGGAAAACCTGATGCAGTGAAAAAAGGGGTGGTCAAGGCTGAAAAGAGCAAGAAAAAGAAGAGAAAGATGAAGTGAGGAGGATGAGGAAGAGGAGGAAGAAGAGGAAGACAAGATGAAGATGATGATGAATAAGTTGGTTCTAGGGTAGTTTTTTGTTTATTTTGTTTTGGTTGGTTTATTTTTGTTTTGTTTTGGTTTTTGGGTCTATAAGGTATTTAACCCTCTGTATATAACTCACTCCATTTTTTAAAAAATTGAAATGTAAGTGTACTGGCTGATTTTATGTCAACTTGACACAAGCTGGAGTTATCACAGAGAAAGGAGCCTCCATTGAGACAATGCCTCCATGAAATCCAGCTGTAAGACATTTTCTCAACTAGTGATCATTGTGGGTGGTGCCATTCCTGGGCTGGTAGACCTGGGTTTTATAAGAAAGCAGGCTGAGCAAGCCAGGGGAAGCAAGCCAGCAAGCAACATCCCTCCATGGCCTCTGCATCAGCTCCTGCTTCCTGACCTGCTTGAGTTCCAGTCCTGATTTTCTCTGGTGATAAACAGCAATGTGAAAGTGTAAGCTGAATAAACCCTTTCCTCCCCAACCTGCTTCTTGGTCATGACATTTTGTGCAGGAATAGAGACACTGACTAAGACAGTAAGGCTGTGTAAGATTTGTTTTTAAACTGTACAGTGTCTTTTTGTATAGTTAACACACTACCGAATGTGTCTTTAGTAGCCCTGTTCTGGTGGTATTTTCAATAGCCACTAACCTAGCCTAGTATTGTCTGGGGGTTGTAAATTAGCATGGAAATTTAAAGCAGGTTCTTGTTGGTACACAGCACAAATTATATATGGGGACAGCAGTTTGGTTAGGGGTTTTTGTTTTATTTTTCTGTTTTTTTTCTTTTGGTTTTATTTTGGGGGTTTTTGTTTTTGTCTTTTTCATCTTCAGTTGTCTCTGATGCAGCTTATACAAAAATAATTGTTGTTCTGTTAACTGAATACCACTCTGTAACTGCAAAAAAACTACGGCTGTTTTGTTGACATTCTGAATGCTTCTAAGTAACTACATTATTATTATTATTATTATTATTATTATTATTATTATTATTATTATTAAAAAAGAAAAAGAAGAAGAAAGAACAGGAAGAAATTAGATATCCTGATGAGGAAGATCAACCTTGCCCCCAGGAACTCGGCTCCCCTAATCAGCAGGAAGTGGTCTTATGATATCAATGTCCCCTTTCTCCTCTGTCTCTGCTTCTCTCCTATCTAGTACTAAGGAGTTGAAAGGAGAAAAGGTGAGAACAGTGGAAGAAATCCGAATCCACAAAATAGCAAAAGACATGCTGGTTTCTGCTTGCTCAGCAAACTCCTAGGTATGGAGGGTTTTTTGTTTCTTCCAGTTCTGATTGCGCCACCATCTCCTTGCAAACCTTGGGGCTCCTCGAGTGGAAAACTGTCTCAATACAATAGTCTCTCATCTCTTCAAACCTAGCTCCGCATTCACTCCAGAAAGTGCCTGTTTCCTTGTGAACACTTTCCCACCGAAACAGACATTTGAAACCTCAACACTATGACCCAGATCTTGCCTCTTATTGGTTCCTTTGAAGAGAAGTCCCTAAAACGATCGTCTTGAAAGAGTTTCTGGTGGCCTCCACCCTGCAGCCCCAGCCTGCGACAGGCTGTCATCCCGAGGGTCTCGGTTGTGCTCATGTTTGTAAAGGTCAAGGGTACTTCGTATCTTAGGGCCATAACTGCCACCCAGTTAGGGTGAGTTCCATGATTGTCAGCAGGTGCGGGGTACACTGGCAGAAGCAGCCGGATCCAGGAGCCCCGGCCTGTGTTCTCTATATAGGGCAGGAAGGCCTGCTCTACAGCGTCTGTTCTGTTTACATTTTTATTCAGCCAGTGTGCCTGCAGGATGGCAGATGGGAGAAATTCTTAAAGGCTCTATTTTTGTTGTTTTCTTTTGACATTCACAAAGATGCTGTGCTAACACCTTTTAAAATAACTGGTTAAGGACCGTGTTATTTTCATTGCCAGTCATAAATAGAGAGGCGTCAGACCACATTGTCCAGATCTATAGAGGTTGCTGGCGAGTCTCAAAATCAAAAAAAAAAAAAAAAAAAAAAAAAAAAAAGGGTTATTTGCGCTTGCAGCGCTGTTTTATTTTAATCTTCCTCCTCTTCCAGCCCTGCCACGCCCACAGCCCCCCCAGGGGAATTCTTGTTGGGCGGCTGGAGATTCAGTGGCAGAACATTCTGGAGCATGTGCAAGGCCCCAGCTTCCATCCCAACAACTATAAGAAAAGAAAACACAACTAAAAAAGGAAAGCCTTATTGATTCGAGGAACTAAAGTAAAATTAAACTTTATTCTTTTCTGAAGCCAGAATATTTCCCAAGACTAAAATAAGAATGTTCTGGGGTGGGGTAAAGTGCTTCCTGAACAAACCTAAGAACCTAGGTTTCAACTTCCAGCATCCACACGAAAAGCTGGGTGTGGCAGGGCACACCTGTAACTCCAGGACTGGGGACTTGAGGACACTGGAGGATCCCAGTGGCTTACTGGTCAGCCAATCTGGCCAAACAACTTCAGGGTCAGTGAGACATCTCGCCTCAAAAATTGAAACATGATGCAGAAATATATCCAAGGCATCTTCATGCATGTTTGCACACACACAAGAATATACACACACACATGCACACGCTCAGGAGTGTATACCCCACACGTGTACACACAAGTTACACGGATGTAAACACACTCAGGAGTATATACTGCACACGTGTACACAAACAGAAAAGAGTATACTCCACACACACATGCCCTCTACACACACCAAGAAAGACCCTAGCTGGAAGGATCCCCACAGATACTCAGATGAAAGAACACCCATCAGTTTGTGTGAAGTAACATTGCCCAAGTAAGAGAAGCACCTGTGAAGAGAGTCATGTGGGGCTTCCTTGCAGTTAGGTATACAACAGAGAGCTACTTCCTTCTTGGTCCTTTGGGATTGAGCAGGAAGTGAAGAGGCCGGGGCAGGGATGCTCCCCCTTGGAGAAAGACACACAGACAGCTCCCAAGATTGTTCCTGTGCACGGGTCACCTAAATGCAGCCCAGGCTAATAACGCATCAGTGTCTGAAGAGCCACGGGGAAGTATTTTAGGCACTCTGCAAGCATAGACTGAGGATGTTGCTCTCTATTGCCTGGCAACAGGGTTAGTGTGACAGCTTCAGTTCCTAGAGAGCGTTCTTAAAATTCTCTACGAAGTTAAGGGTTACCTAATGCTGTAGGGAGGGGACCGGAGGAATGTGTCTTAGGAATGGCTTATTCATAACCGTTACTGTTCTGACTAGAGAGTAAGTAACTCTTTTCCCTTTCATGAGAATATGTTGGTCAGCCCCTCAAATGAAGACAGAGAGAAGAGCATGGGTTTGTTTGTGAGCTAGCATGGTTCTGTTGCTGGAGGAGCACATTGCTCCAACCCTCAGTGCTGAAGAGCAAAGTCCCATGGGTACGAGGAGAGCAAGGCGGGAAACCAGCTCTGGACAGAAAATCTACATAGCCAGATAAAATCTTCACTGTGCCTGTTCCTTGTGGGAATGAAGGGCTTCTTCATGTGTAGGACAAGCACCAGGTTCTCTGGGGTGATACTGAACTCATGATGAGCTGAGGGTTTGTTATATGAGTGAGTGAGTCAAATTCACAGAAAGGGTGTGTGTGTGACATGGGTTAGGGAGTTACTGTTGGGCATCTCTCCTGAGCCATCTCTCCTGTTCTCTAAAATAATTTTAAAAACAAGACCATGTGGCTGTATGCCTGTGATCTCTTTACTTGAGAGGCAGAGGCAGAAGGGTCAGAAGTTTGACAGGAAGGAGGGAGGCATGGAGAGATAGCTCACCATTAAGAGCACTGGCTGCTCTTCCAGAGGTCCTGAGTTCAAATCCCAGCAACCACATGGTGGCTCACAACCATCTGTAATGGGATCTGATGCCCTCTTCTGGTGTGTCTGAAGACAGCTACAGTGTACTCATACATAAAATAAATCTTTAAAAAAAAAGTTCGAGGGGACTCCAGCTACATATCAAGTATGAGGGCAGCCCTAACTAACTAACTAACTAACTAACTAACTAACTAACTAACTAACTAACTAACTAAACTAACCAACCAAATAAATAAATAAACAAAACTAGGCAAACAAGATACACTTGCAGCTAGGACCTATTTGCAGGACCTAGTTTTCTAACTCTGTATAGATAGCAAATCAGATTTCCCCCTTTGACACCAGCATATCACTATATACTTCTCCCAAAAAGCATGTTGTAGCCAAGACAAATTACCTGGATAATCCCCCACCCCCATTTTCTATATGTCTGACCAGAATGGACCAGAATGGACCAGAATGGTCGGGGTTGACTTACTTGGCACTGTGGCTTCAGCACTTCTTGTTCTAGTTGACCTGGTCAGAGTCCTGGGTTGCTTCTGTGTATTTCTTTAGCCCCAAACTCGTTAAGAATTCTACTAACAATATTCTTTCCTGGAATTTTCATGGAGACCCATGGAAATCCTTTCCTCTTGTTGATGCCTCTATTGCTAGTTTACTGTATCCCATGCCTGTCTTTATTACCAAATTCACAAAGCAGGCAGGATCCCTTTCTTGACATTATTATTATTACTGTTATTATTATTATTATTATTATTATTATTAATTTGAGATAGGCTCTCGCTGTGTAGCCCTGGCTGTACCAGAATTCTCTCTGTAGACCAGCCTGACCTTGAATTCTGAGAGGTCGTCCTGTCTCTGCCTCCTGAGTGATGGGATGGAAGTTGTGCACCACCATCGCCAGCCCCCTTTCTTGATTTTTGACAGGTGTGACAAATGCATCTCGTGGGTGGCCCCCCAGGGAATGGGATTTCCCTTTATTTGAGTGGTGGCAGCTCTGCAGGTTCCAGGGGTTGCCTGTGTTGTATTCCTCTCATAAGCCTGATGCTGCCTCTGGGCAAAAGGCCATGGGCAGCACTCTGCACCTGCTAGCAGCTTCACTGAAAAGGGACATTACTTGAGAGTCAGGCCACATGGGGCAAGTGTCAGGAATATGTCTCTTATCATCTATCAGTCAGCAGTAGGCTTTCCCAAACCTGAGATCAGATAGAAGAAGCTGTTCTCTCCCTAGCCTAGGCTTTTTACAGTTCAAGCATCGGTGACAGTATGTGACTCCTGCGCATAAGAAGCCATCAGAAGGTTCCTTTTAAATACATTATGCACTCCCAAAGTGAGGATGAGTTACTCAGGTGAACACATCTGCCTTTTTGGTAACCCCTTGCCTTGGTGTTCTATTGCTGTGAAGAGACACCATGACCCACACTTATAAAAGAAAACACTTAATTGGGGCTGGCTTTACAGTTTAGAGGTTTGGTCCTTTATCAGCATGGCAGGAAGCGTGGCAGTGTGCAGGCAGACATGGCTGAAGAAGGAGCTGAGAGTTCTACATTTGCATCCACAGGCAGCAGAAGATGTGACACACTTCTTCTGACAAGGCCATACCTATTCCAACTAGTCCACATCTCCAGATAGTGCCACTCCCTATGAGCCTGTGTGGTGGAGTGGGGGGCTTGGGGGGAGCATTTTCATGTACAGCACCACACCTCTGCAGTGATGCGAAGGCCGTGGCCTGCTTTCACCGAGTTCTAACTTACCCTGAGATCCAGTATAGCTGGCTCTTTCTTTTTTGAGAGCTACCGTTTGTTGCTTCAGAAGCTGTTGTAATTTTTGCCAATTGTATTCCATCCTAATGGAGGACTTGCTGTTCCGGGCTCTCTCCTAGGAGGTGGGGTACAATGACCAGTCATTGCTTCATCCAGGGGCTTAGGACATAGTGGGGTGGACAGACATAAACATTCTTATTGGTTATTGTGACCAAATGCATGACAAAAACTAGTTTACAAGAGGCAGGATCTGCTTTGATTCATGCATGGTTGAGGAGACACAGTCTAACATGGTGGCAGGGCCACGTGGCAGGGCTCCTCTCCTTACATCTTAGGGGTACAGGAAGCAGGAGTGAGACAAGGAACAGGAAGTGAGACTAAGCTATAAGCCTGAAAGTCCCCTCTGCCTACTGATAACTTCCTCCAGAGGGGCTCCAGCTCCTAGAGGTGCAATAGCTTCCCAAATGAAGCCCACCATCTGAGGACAAACACAGGCACCTACTCGTGCACACACACATGGGGTTGAGGGGAGTATATTTTGCACCCATCCAAGTCATAACAAAAGCTGATTATCCTGAGTGAATGTATGCTGTTTGGTGATCTGCCCGAATCCCCATCCAGAGCCAATATCCCTGTCCCTGCTGTGGGGACATTCCTCCCCTGTAGTGAACATCGTTGCTGGAGCTGCCTCTCCTCTTTAGTTGTATTTCCAGCTTGACACTGGAAAAAACCAAACCAAACAAACAAACAAAGAAAATAACAACACCAGGCCATCAAGATGAAGGAAAGATAATTCTGCATGAGAGAAGCAGTGTCCCACACTGCCATCAGACTGGGCACAGACTCCATCTGAAGCCAAGCTCTCCTGGGCTCCTTCCTTTCCCTGTTGTAGACACCGAGTGCCTTTCTGAAGAGCATGCTCATAAATGTCTTCTTGCCTCAGGCCCCACTCAGGGAACTCACCCTATGGCCATGTTATTGGGTAGTAATGGGTCAAGTCATCTTACAGTTTTACCATTTCTTTGCCTTTTTATTTTCAGTTTTAGTGTGTGTGTATGTGCACGTGTATACTCATTCGTACTCCACAGCAAAAACTGCCTCTTCCGCCCTCTTCTTTGTCTTTTTAATAAAAAAAAAATCTCAAATACAATTTTAGTTAAAAATGATAAAAATTAATAAGACACAGAATGTTGGAAACTTCCACACCGTAGATAAAATCAGAATTACCCCCAGACACAGCATTGTCTTCCTAAAGACTCCCCAACAAAGATGTTAAAAACACCAAGCTATGGGCCAACAAGATGCGAGTAAAGGTCTCAAGAATTTTGACTGAATTCAAACCCTAAAACTTCTGTGGTGGAAGAAAAGAACTAACTCCTAGAATTTGTCCTCTGATATCCATAACCTGGCATCAATACACACACACAAACACTCAAACACACACACACACACACTCATACACACACATACATATACACATAAAAACACATTAATACACACATTCATATACAAACACTCACACAAACATATTCACACACAAACCGATTCACACACAAACATGCACACATACACACAGTAAAGGAGGAAGACTTAAATAAAGGTAAAGACAACAGACTGTACCCTGATTTTAGTTCCCTTGTGGGCCCAAGTGAGAAATTGATGTTGCACAGCAGAAGCAGCTCCTGAGAGTGTCTGAATGTTTGTGCTGGGGCTGAACAAGGAGACTATGTGCCTGGAGCATCACACAGAGTACCCAGGCTGGAGCATCACACAGAGTATCCAGCCTGGAGCATCACACAGAGTACCCAGGCTGGAGTATCACACAGAGTACCCAGGCTGGAGTATCACACAGAGCATCCAGCCTGGAGCATCACACAGAGTACCCAGGCTGGAGTATCACACAGAGTACCCAGGCTGGAGTATCACACAGAGTACCCAGGCTGGAGCATCACACAGAGTACCCAGCCTGGAGTATCACACAGAGCATCCAGCCTGGAGCATCACACAGAGTACTCAGCCTGGAGCATCACACAGAGCACTCAGCCTGGAGCATCACACAGAGTACTCAGCCTGGAGCATCACACAGAGCACTCAGCCTGGAGTATCACACAGAGTACCCAGCCTGGAGTATCACACAGAGTACCCAGCCTGGAGTATCACACAGAGCATCCAGCCTGGAGCATCACGCAGAGTACCCAGGCTGGAGCATCACGCAGAGTACCCAGGCTGGAGCATCACGCAGAGTACCCAGCCTGGAGCATCACACAGAGTACCCAGCCTGGAGCATCACACAGAGTATCCAGGCTGGAGCATCACACAGAGTACCCAGCCTGGAGTATCACACAGAGCATCCAGGCTGGAGCATCACACAGAGTACCCAGCCTGGAGTATCACACAGAGCACTCAGCCTGGAGTATCATGCAGAGTACCCACCATTGCAGTAGCTGTTACTATAGTTAGAGTTTTAGGACAAGAGTCCTGGTTCTGACAGCCCAACAGTTTCAGCTCTGCCAATGTCCAACACACAAACTATAGAGACAAGGATGGGTGAAAAGTGAAGAAAGAAGATATAATCCAGGAATGAGAAGAGGAACAAACAAGAAATCCAGGGACTCCATGGGTTAATGATAGGCTCTTGAGGCTTAAATGGAAAAGAACTGGAGCAAAGGGCAAGGGCAAGCATAAGCAATTAGTCTTGGTCAAGGTGTGGCCCCACACATTACTGTCTCTGCTCTGATCACTTGCGGTGGTCCAATAAATTATTTACCTGTCAGAGCTGCTTCCTATGAGATGATCTGCTTCTGGCTGCATCCTCTCCATCATAGATAATTGTTTCCATGTGGGGGTGGTCTGTCTTAGCTGCCAGGACTCGCTCCTAGAGTGCAGAGAGACGGCAGACTTAGGACAGTGACTTATTTCCGGGCCTTCAGCCTTGAAGGGGAATGTGATTGGCTAAGTAGATAGGCACTCTGAGTGATTCTGCCTTTGCTGAGCCAACAGGAGTCTGACCAAAAGTAAGGGAGACAGGTGCCAGACAATGTCACAAATGCCAGGAGTTCATTCTGTTTCAAATTACTGCGTAAGACCAAGGAAGGATTCAATGTGTTGAGCAAAGCAGGTCCTGGGGCCTGTATTCCCTGACCAAGCCAGCTCAGTCAGTCAACAGTGTCTCAAGGGAGGGAGTGATTAAAGAAAGAAATGACAATTAGATACACCAAAACATGACTTCAGCCAGTACTGAATCTGAAGCAGGTTTATTTTTTTCCTAGTCTGCTTCTATACCATTCTAAGTATTTACAAAGAATATGGTCGGTCCTAAGGCACAGACAGAGTAGGTAAGGAACAAAGGAAGCATAAACAAAGGTCTCATGATTACTGTATTCGGGGTATTAACAAGATCCGTCAAGATTCAAAGAACACATTCCTCAGCTGTATTCATCTTGAGCCTACTTTCTTGTCCTAGCCCAATGTCAAACTCTTGCCAAATTCCTAGCAGCAGCTCCAGAAGCTCTCCACAATCCCCACTGTTACAAATGCTTTTCTTATCATATTAGAATAAAGATGCCTATCAGGGTCTACTGAGATCTAAGATAGCTCTCCCCGTGGTGAACTCTCAGACCACTATACCTTCTGAGTCAATGGCATTACTTGCTTCCTTCTTTTCCACCATTTAAATTTTCTGACTGTAATCTAGATGTAGGTCGGAGGCAACCAGAGTTATTAGGACCATTGTATTTTGTTTTTGTTTGTTTGCTTGCTTAAGAATTATTTATTTATTTTCTGCATATGAGCACACTGTAGTTGTCTTCAGACACACCAGAAGAGGGCATCAGATCCCATTACAGTTGGTTGTGAGCCACCATGTAGAATTGAACTCAGGACCTCCGGAAGTTGTGCTCTTAACCTCTGAACCATCTCTCCAGCCCAGGACCATTGGTTTTATTGTGACTGAGTTATTCTCTCTTTTTTATCTAACCAGACTTAGCATATGATAGGTTGGAGGTGTGGAGCTGTCAGCTGGGTGGCAAGTAAAAAGTGTCTTTATCACCTGCCTTGAATGCCTAGCGCTTGTAATCCCAGCATGCAACAGATCCAGTCTGTTGGCCATGCTGGGCTACATAGTAAGACACTGTCTAAAATACCCAAATTCCTATATAGGAATATTGCTAGGCATGGTGGTACATTATTATAATCATAGCATTTAGGAAACTGAGGCAGGAGAATTACATTTTTGTGTGTGGTCTATGCTGTAAAGAAAGATTCAATCCAACTGTGGGTATATAGTAAGAGCCTATCTCAAAACAAAACAGTAGCATTCTGTCATAGTTGAAGGAAAATTGTAGTTTTGAATTTTATTGTTATGGGGACTAAAACAGAATTTTAAGATTCTGCTCTCTTATATCTGTGGAGATGGCTCAATGGCTAAGAGTCCTGGCTGCTCTTCTAGAGGATCTGGATTAGATTCTCAGTACCACATGTGGCTCACAACTGTTTGTAACCAGTTCTAAGGAATCCAATACCCTTTTTTGGCCTTTGGCCTTTGATGGGCACCAGCTATATATCTAGTACACAAACATACATGCAGGCAAAATGCACATACATATAAAAAACAATATTTTAAAAATTCTGCTTTCTTTCTCTGTAATCTAATGAACAAGGTAATTTTACAATATAATGATGTTTAAGGAGAATAAGGAGCAAGAAACCCTAAGGAAAAGCCACATTAATGTTGGTCTTTGTAGTTCTTATCTATCACTGTCCTGTGACATTTTTCTCTTTTGCCCTGTGGTCTCAGTTGTCCTTTGCTCTTGAAGGCCAAACAGAAGCCAGATAAGGGCACTACAGTGCTTAGTTAGATGCCCAGTATTCAGGCCACCAGGCAGGGATGAGAGGACCAGCTTTAATCCCTCTGAATTTAAATTCTAGAAACTGATATACTGGTGTATTTTTGTCACAAACAGATTAGACAAACAACCATGTGGCTCTGGGCTAGGTGGCTTGGAGTCCAGGTTTGTCCACTTTCTCCTAGCACAGAGCCTAGTATGCAAGAGTTCTGCTGGGCTACCTCCAGACTCTTATGGGAGTCTTCTGTGATCTCAAGGTCCCAGCTCCTGAGAAAATCTGATCTGACCATTGGAGATGGTCTCTCCTAACAGTCTTCTCTGGTGCTGCTTTGAGTAGAAGTCACCAGTGTAGTGCATTGCCATTCTGTCCTTGTCTCGGTAGATCTGCCTTTCAGGGTCATCTGGAGCTGTTTGATGTGCTCTATGATTCCTACTAGACCCAAGACTGATTGCTTCGGCACATCTGCGGGAAGGACACAGGCATCAGCGTGCTGCCAAGGCCGACAATGAATTCTACTTCACTGAGGATTAGACTATCTCAGAGAACAGGAGAGACCATGACCTTAAGGTTCTTTTTCATTGGCAGACCAGTCCAAAAATAACTGTGGCCCTGAGATGAGGAAGCCTTCTATCTGATTCCAGCTCCAGACTGGTGCTGTCATTTTTTTTACCTCTGTGGTTTTGTGAAAGTTGCTGCTGGCTTCCACATTCTCATTTATACAACAAGGATTAAAACATCTTCCTGCCCTGGGTTTTGTTCTTAGAAGATAGGTCTATAGTGGGTATTCAAATGTTGACATCATTAATAGTAAGAAGTCCTCAGGCTTTACTCCCTTGGGAGGCGGGGTATGCTGATGAGAGTGGCATGTGTAGCCTCCTGAGACCATGTCAATCAATCAGTCAACCAATCATAAAAGCCTGGGACTAGCAGAACAAAATGGAAACTGTGAGAGCTGTTACAATTCCCTCCTCTGCTGTTAGCTTTTCACATTAATATCCAACTCAAGCCCTTCTTTTCACAGGTTCACAAGGAGCTGCACTTTCTCAGCCTGCCCTTTATATGTTAATATAAGTGTTGAGCTTCCATGGTCACAATCAAATAGAAGAAGAATTATCAAAGTAGAAGCTGTGGGAATCCTGACATCTCCTGGCCTCTCTGGTCTGGACTACATACTCCTAAACAGCGAACATTTATCAGAACTGTAGATACACTCTTGGTACATATACTCCTCCTGAGTGTGCCACAAAGTTCCAACCCTGACCAAGTCTGGCTGTCTCCTGGCTGGGGCTTATAACTTTGAAGCATGTGTTTGTCCATCTGACAGGTATATTTCCAGAAACACTATGTACCTGTGCACGTACAATCAGAGGCTATCCTGTGTAACTGAAGGTGCAGGAAGTAAGAGTAATCTGTGATTACATGCAAAAGCTGGAACTTGTCCAACCACAGTAGCATAAGCAGCCTCAATAAAAAGCTTGCAATATGCCTGGAGTCACGTTAAGTACCTTACATGAATTATTTCATTCAGTTCTCTCAGCAATTTTGTGAAACATGCATTATAATAATGCTGATTTTATATGCAAGGAAGTCAGAATCAGAAGGTTGGTTTGTGATCAAGTGTGGATACGGGACTCTATCTAACTGATGCTAAATTTTTCACTCTTTAGAAAAATAAAACTTTATTATTTATGCTGAGACAGGCCTCATTGTATATTCATTGGCTGGACTGGAGCTGCCTATGTAGACCAGGCTGGCCTTGAATACGCAGAGATCTGCCTGCCTCTGCCTTCTAAATGCTGGGATTAAAGGTGTCTGCTGCCAAGCCCAGCTATTATTTATTTTTTGAGAAGGGTCTTGCTATGTTTCCCAGGCTGGCCCATCTGTGACTGCACAATGTTGTGCCTGGCTTGCTTTTCTTTTAAAGACAACTTTAATGGGGTTAGCTGATTCATATGCCATGCAATTTGACTACTTAATGTGTACAGTTCTTTACTTTCAGCAGGCAGGCTTGTCACCCCCAGAGAAATCCCATCTATCAACTGATGAGTGGATAAACAAAACAGGAATAAATAACATGTTACCAGGCAAGAAAATGAAGTAGTGAGGTGCGTGTAAGTTGAGGACTCAAAGACGAATCATTCTTGTGATATCTTAGCAAAACGTAGGGTCCTGAGGTTACGAGACTCAGAAACTGTGTCTTTGAATTCATATGCTTAATGTTTACATGTATGCACAGATTTCTGCAAAATGCCTCTCTTTAATGTTCTTTAAGAGTGCAGCAATTCCCACGGCCAGCTCTTGACAGAAAATGGGGACAGCCCCATTTCCAATGAGCTGAGCCAATGTCTGCTTCTAATTTCCTAAACCTGCACTTCCTGTCCAGGTAACATTTGTTACCTTTCACTCCAAAATACTTCTTGCCTCATATCCCTAGATTATGCCCATCGTTTACTATGGCCACAAATCTCTATTGTAATTCTGTGTCACTTGTCAATAACTATCATTGTTTTTTACAGAATTACTGTCCACTATTTAGGCTGACATAATCAACAATTTATCTAAATTTTCCTTTGTTGCTTGTGCTGTGAGTTTACAGGTAAAGTCAGGAAGATGTGAGCCTGTTCCAAGAGTTTTCTACTTTTACTGCTTTCCTTGAAATCTTCAAAGTTTTGTCTCTTACCCATGATGCTTTGATATTTTGTCCGTCACTAGATAAAGATTTAGATATATTCATAGCCCCCGTTATGGGAAATGGAACACAAATGCTTGAGTAAGCAGATTTGGAATCTAGCTGGATTTGAATGATCTGTGTTTCTTTTGATCCCACCCTCCTTGTACTTAAGAGTTGACTGATGGGACCGGAGATATGGCTCAGTGGTTAAGAACACAGACTCCTCTTCCAGAGGATCTGGGTTCAATTCCCAGCAACCATTCAACAGTTCACAACCATATATAGCTCCAGTTCCAGTCGAACAGACACTCTCCTTTGTCCTTGGAGGGCACTGCACACACGGGATACATAGATATTCAAGCTGACAAAATACTCATATACATAGAATAAAAAGAAAAGGAAGGGTCCAGTTTCTGATTTTGGGTGGCCTCCATGACCACAGAAGGAAGACTGGGAGGTGTTCTGATGACCAGATTCTTGGACGTTTGCAGTCTGCTCCGTCCCATCCTCCGTCTGTTCAAGGATCTTCAAAGACTTCAAGGTCTTGTAAGAAGCCTGGGTTGTTGTAGTTGTTGTTGTTTTGGTCGTTTGGTTTGGTTTACTTTCAATTCTTTTAAAATTACTACTGGTAGTTATGAGCAACAGAACATGGTTTCTGGGAATTGAACTAGGTCCTTTGGAAGAACAAGAAACACTCAACTCAAAGTGAGCCATCCTTTTGGCTTAAGACCTGAGTCTGTCCCAGAGCAAGGGCTCTGGAGCTCTCTCAGCCTCCTTCACCTGACTTTTCAGTAGGCATCTGGGAGCTGATCAGACCTAGTGTGGATCACATCCTGCCTCTTGCTTCCTGCTTGACTCTGAGTCATTTGCTTAAACCCTTAAGTCTCCAGCTTCCTTAACTGTGAAGCAAGTTTGCCTACGCTTACTTTACAGAGACATTTGCAGACATTACACACGCCATGCTCAAGCCCTTGGTAGAGTGCTGATACTGAGACTTGATGGATTAGAGTTTAGAGTAGTTATGAAAACAAACAGGGGAGTAAATAAAAATATGGGCCACCCACTTAAATCTGAATGTCAGTCAATAAATACTGTTTGGTTGACCCTAACTATTCCAACTTACCTGGGTTTCCTATATTTTACCTGGCAATCTTTATTGCACACAGGTCTAAAGATGGAAGCCTTACTGTCTCTGCCTCGAGTGGCCTCCACTTTCTGAAGAAGGATGTTCCATGGCTTATGTGCCCCTGAGCCCTGTCTCTCCTGAGTTAGGACAACTTCCATTTTCTTTTTCAGTATATTATCCCCCACCCCTGGGATCGGGAGCACATAGCAATCACAGGCAAATTATTCGACTTTTAAGAGTATTGATCTGAAATCTTCTAATTTAGGAGAAAGAGAGGGAACTGTAATCTTTCTCTGGACAAGAAAATAAGAGTTTATTAAAGTGAGAAAGTGAAAGAAAGCCTTAGCATTGGTAATCACTGTACACAAAATTAAGTAATTATTACTGTCTGACAATCCAATGCATTTCTAATCTGTTCAAGGAGCTTCCCGGGGTTGGGGAGGGCAACCTCCCAGCACTGTCTGCAGAGGGTCACTCCCTTTGTGGTTTGCAATTAATTCCCAACACCCTACCCCACCCCATCCCCGAGTGCCTAAAAGCTGCTCATTTGTCTATAGGTTCAAATAAAAGGGAGAAATCTCTTCCAAAATAGTCCACCCCCTGAGACAGGATCTGAGAAGGCCAAGGAACTGTGTGGACATTTTCTGCAGGTGTCTGGCCTGGGTGTCATGTTATGTGGAAGGCATCTCTCTGCTGTCCTGTCAATTGCATGGCTTACGGTAATCCTCTATTGATCTCTGCCTCCTCTGTCACTTTCTCTGTCCCTCCCCTGCTGTGCCCCGTCCAGTTCCATTCCTCTTTTACGGTGCTAATTCCACAGTTTCTAATTGCATCCTCTGCCTGGGTAATGGTTTCTGACCAACTGGAAGGGCTGGCATTTACTTACTTGATCTCCACCCCTCCTCCCTCTGTTCTCTGGCCTCTTTGTGAGCAGAGTTTAAATTAGGTGAGGTGTCAGCTCCAGCACTTGTCTTTATGTCTGCTCTGGCCTCTTGTGATTTGGGTGGGTAGAAAGAGGCTGAGCACATGAAATCCTGCACTGGCCTGCAGCAGAGCCCACCTGCCCCCAACCCCCCCCGTGTGTGTGTGTGTGTGTGTGTGTGTGTGTGTACCATGTGTGTGTGTACCATGTGTGTGTCCGATCAGTGCAGATGCTTGAAGTGGACAGGGAGTCTCAGATCCCTTGGAGCTGGAGTTACCAACTGTTGTGACCTGCCCACCATCTCCTCAGCTCCAAGAGTCAGTTATCTTAGTGACTTGATGTCACAACCTTGGCCCGGCCCCTTCTCTTCCCTGTTCCTAGATGGGAGCATCTTTGGAGAACTGAGGGAAGGAATCCCGAAGGGATGCCACACTGGAAATGCTATCACCTTGAATTGTCCTCTTTTTTTTTCCTCCAGAGCTGGGGGAGGGGTCCAGCATAGGGTCTTGTGTGTGACAATCAAGGACGCTGCCCCTGACCTCCATCCCCCACCCCTCTCATTGAATCATATAACCCCAAATAAAGCAAAGAAGCTGGCGCCCGGAACTATTTTCTTCGACTGGAGAGTCCCAAATTGAGTTTAACATTATCCTCATGCATTCAGGGCTTATTAAATGTATGTTTATCGCTCCATCGAATGAGACAAACAGTAAGCTACAAGCTTTCCTAGATTCGGGAGCTTGGCAGCAAGAGTCCGACCTCTAAAGCCTCCCAGGCAGCTGCCATTCAGGCAAGCTGTTAGCTCCTGGCCAGTCCTCAGGGAGCATTTTTACTTGAGTTACTTGATTCTTACACTCCACTCTCTAGGATCCAGTGCGTGAGCGCGCATGCACACCCCTCGCACATGCATGCACACGTTTCTCTTTAATTGAGTTGTAACCCATCTCTGTCAGGCGTTTCTAACATGCAGCTCACGGATCATTCCGGGGCTACTGTGATAGATGATTGCCTCTGTGGACCAACGCTTCATTAAGAGAGACAGCCTGCATCCAATCGTCACCAGGAGACTCTGCTCAGGGACCAGAGCACAGCTCAGCAGGAAGGCTGGGAGACAAAGGGATAGTGGTTGTGAATACAGGGGTGATGGAGGGTCTTGTGGGACAAGCAGCAACTAGCCTGCGGTCACGGTCTTAGGTCTTATTCTCCGTTTTCAGGATGCTAGAGCTAGGCTAATACAGGCAATGCAATCCTCCCCCTCCCCGCACCCCCGCAGCTGACAGGCCAATGTTCAAGCCTCGAGGATATCTGAGTCTACATAGGAGGTCCATTGCTTGCAAAATCAACATAGCTGTGACAGCATGACCGCCCTGCGCAGCCCTCTTGGCTTCTGGAATTCTCTTCTCTTCTCTCTCTTCTTAGGCAGAAAACCAGGGATTGAGAAAGGAAAACAAACAAACAAACAAACAAACAAAACACTCCCTAAGCTGCAAGGCCGGTTTACTTAGTTACATGAACTCACATTTTTTAAAAATTAGGAGGTAGAGGCTGGGGTGTTTTCAGAGGTAGAGTGCTTGCCTAGCACTCAGGGCTTTGAGTTCCATCTGTAGCACTACAAAAAGATGCTGGGCCATAATGTACATTATAATAAATGTATGAATAAATATTGGATGGCTTTGACAAGCATACATACCCTGGGACCAAGCATCAAGTATAATTGCTTAATTCAGTCCCCTTGGGAGACCTGTTCAGTTCATAGCTACTGAGATGGAAGGACAGAGGGTTAAGGACAACCATAGAACTGGCAAAGGTGAACAGGCCTGGTTTGAGAGCTTAGTGATGTCATTTTATTTACTCCAGGGCCCCGCCCACTGGTCCATCCCACCACTCAGTTAACTGGAGGGGGGTTTCTGGTGTGCAGTTCTCTTTTCCCCCTGACCCTGTTTTCTCTTCAGAGATTCGCCCCCAGAGAGAAAACTCCCCTGACACAAAACTAAGAGTGCTTGGTGAGATGCTGGTAAGAAGTAAAAACAGATGAGGGAACAGGTGACCGGACAGTGCAAGTTTTTATTTGGGGAGCACCCACAGAGGGGGCCTTATAAAAATCAGCTGGCCATCCATGAGCAAGCTAGACAATTATTTACAAGGTAGAGTGGGTTGGGGTTCGGAAGAAGGTTGAAAAAAGTCTCCCTTTTGGCCTGGGTGTGATCCGTGAAGTAGTTAAAAAAATGCCAGGTGATCCACACATGTCTTCCCTGTGTGGACATTTCTTGGGGGCCCACCGGGCAGGACACCAAGACCTAATGTAGTTTTAGGAATCAAATAACTTTAGTTGCTGAACTTGTCACAACTTGACTAAAATGGGAGAGCTCTATCAGATGGCATGAGCCTGGTTCATGCTCAGAAGACAGTCATACATCCTACACCCCTGTCAGCTTGTGTTCCTCCAGTCTAGCTTCTTTGGTAGAAAAGGTAGGCCTAAGGAGCAACCTGTTGAAGCCGGGTAACAGCGCATGCCTTGAATCTCAGTACATGGGAGGCAGAGACCAGTAGATTTGAGTTGGAGGCCAGCCTAGTCTACAGAGCGAGTCCCAGGACATCCAGGACTACACAGAAGAACCCTGTCATCAAAAAAAAACAAGGGAAAGTGAAGGACCCTAGGGGCTTTTGCTAGACTTAATCCTACTGCCTCAGGTCAAGGCTAAGCCAAGTTCTCCACCCACAGTTCTTGGGAGAAGCAGGAACATTCTTTAAAAAATGAAGAATGTGCTGACTGATGTCCATCTGACTCTCTAGAGAGTCCCAGTTAGGGTCCTGATGTACATGCTCACTAACCAAAGGGTTTAAAGGTCAATATGCTTAGCCAAGGAATTTAAATTATAACCTTACTGATGTAACCGGTACCCCTAAAAGGTAATAAAAACTGCTTGTAACAGCCTTTCAGGGTCGCCTCTCCTCTGGATATAGGCCACCCCAATGCACTGGACGAATAAACCTCCTGCTTTTGCATTGATTCCTGATCTCTCGTCTCATCCATGGGAGCCTCTAATAGATAAGACTCAATTTGGGTCTTACAAAAGGAGCAGCTTGTTGCTCACCCACTGAGGAACTGGCCTTTTCATCTGAGGCCCTTCTGCCATCCCTCTCCCTGAGCCACACTGGGCCGGTTTGACCTGGTGAGACCACCATTTTATGAATAAGTCTAGCCTTGTCACAGTTCCTCGGGGATTGCTCACCCTCTCTGAACCACTGATGACCATCTATACACAGAAGACAAAGAAACCAGAAACCTGGTGTAAAAAGGTAACCTTGCACTTTACCCTCAGTCTCATGAGATGAAGGAACTGGATTAGCGCTGAGACAGAGGCATTCACCCCGAGTCTCACTGGCAGCCTTACAGAAGACAGCCCCTTTCTTCCCTGAATTCTCTTATATCTGCTGAGGAGTCCGGCTCCCTGGCCTCTTAGTTGACAGTTTCCATGGCCTTATGAGCATGTACACCTCCTCACCAGCTGGGCTCAGAGAGGGACACTCAGATATTCGAATAGGGCTGAGCCTGAGGACTTCCCCCTTGTCCTGAGGGGCACGTGTTCGGCAAACGTGTCTCCTTCTCAGGTCAGCAAATGGAGACTGAGGTGATAGATTATTGGTTGGTGGAGAAAACCTTGAGGACCCTGCCCTCACTGCAGTAGAAACAAACTCAGCCAGCCCACACAGGAGAACCTCTGCAGCCCCTCCCTCCTTTGTCTCCTAGAGTGGTCTCTGAATGTCCTTTGTCCCTCCGTAGTTTCTTCTTCCTCCATTTGCACAAAGGCACAGCCAGGCACGCTGAGAGCCTGCTGCTGGCAAAGATGGGTGATGACGTTGGTGAGCAGAGGAGGACCCAGGCCAGGCAGCTGGCATGGGGCAGGAAGGAGTAAGAACCTTTCGGGATCCTATACAATTGTCATTTCTGTCCCATTGTGCATCCTCTCTGACTTTAAAGTGGACTGTTCCTCCCAGTCTGGCTTTAACCTAGCTAACTGCATTCAAAGATCACTGTTCAGACTCGCCACCATCCAGCCAACATTCAGTCTTCTGGGCCAATTCACCTTGGCTGTTGGATAACCTACTCTGTATGAGAGCTGGCCTAAGATTAAAAGGGATTTGCTTAATAAGAATGACAAACACACCACATGGTTCCTGTCTTAAACTTATCACTGCTGGTCATCCAGATGGGTACAGTGACTCTGGGGCCTGACAAACTAAATTTCACACACCATTCTAGCTCTGTGACCTTGGGGCAAGTTGTGTGCCCTCTGGAAGACTCAGTTTTTCCATCTGTAGAATGGCAGTAATAACAGTGCCTATGTTATAGGCTAAATTACCCTCAGGACTGGGGGTCAGTTCTTTACAATAAGTAGTATATACTTACTGACTCTCACCATAATCTAGGGTTCTTAAGAGTGTGAAATTATATAGAAATTATATCAAAAAAATTTCTCATGGTGCCCTGAATAACGGTGGTAGTTAACACTGTGAGAGGCTGTTGTCATACATGTTTACCAGTGATAGGGCATATCCCATGGAAACACAGGAAAGATTGATTACTCTGTGTATGAAGGGGTCACGGCTGCCGGGAGCCAGTGGTGTTCAGACTGAGCACTTAAGGGTGCAAGTGCTTTTAACAGGCAGGGACGAGTGGGTAAGGCGCACAAAGCCACGGAATGGAAAGGCCTTGGCCCTCAGCAGTGGGGCTGGCTTGGAGCTCAGCTGCCTTTGGGTTCCCTATGTCATTTGGGAACCCTGCTCTTGAAGGCCAGAGCCAGCC
The DNA here is from genome assembly GCF_963924665.1 of Micromys minutus. Lineage (NCBI taxonomy): Eukaryota > Metazoa > Chordata > Mammalia > Rodentia > Muridae > Micromys > Micromys minutus. The sequence goes on from NC_137975.1 coordinate 24,150,232, forward strand.
AGTTTCAGGGCACGATGTTGTTAATCACCAACCCACAGGGACAAGGAGGAGTGTGGCAATCCAGAGAGAGCAAGAGCGGGAGCCAGAGACCAGAGTTGGATCCTGGCTGAGCTTCACACTGAGCTGGGTGTCACAAGGCTTATCTCTCCACCTCTCTACTTTCCCGTTCTTCCTTTTGAGTGGGGAGTAATAAATAAGTAAAAATAAAACCCGATTCACTTCCCACCTGTACTACAATTATCAAATGCAACACACGGACAGGACATTTTTAAGTCAGCTAGTTAAATGCAAAGTACTTTTTTCTTAAAATCCAAGAAGCATTAGTGTGGCATCTCAAAAAACTCTGGGGGAAAACACAGAGACAAAAGGCATTTAAAAGGAAGACTCGGATAAACCATTGGGGACGGTGCCTGTGACTCCTACCAGAAGTGGGCCAGTGACCTCCTTCATAACTTATTAATGGACTCCATTTATGCAGCAAATATTCCTTGTGTGCTCTCTAAGTGCCAGGCTTGGGCTGCATATTGGGCACATGGTGAAAGAGATGTATGGAGACCCTGAGCTGAGTCATCTTTAAGCAATTTGAGAGATTGGCAACCTCAAGTCTTCTACCCCACTGGCCACCTTCCAGTTTTTCTCCAGGATTGTAGTGATTCATTCTGAGCTAAGCTTCCAAGATCTCATCCCAGCATACCCAAACACCCCTCTGCCCTCTGCTGATGAGTATCAGAAGGTGCTCTGCCACCAACAACCCCAAAGGCTGTTGTCACCCCAGACATCCCTGGAACCTTCCCTGACTGGAGAACAGAAGTGCCTTAATATTTAAAGAGGAATGAATTTTCTAATTAGCACCCAAACACTAGAGCTTGACCTTTCCTGACCTTTCCTATTTAAATGCAAATTAATCTTCCCGGAGGAAGGCTGAGAAGCCCAGTGAACCTCACAGGGTAAAGAAGCAGGCAGGAGGCTGGGAGCTGATCAGAATTGTCACTTTTGTCCCTGCTACCAACTTTGCTGCTTGCTACTTACACTTCTCTCACTTCAACACCAGGCAGTCCTTGTCCCCAACACCCAAACTCCTATTCCCACATCTGTTCAGGATGATCTGCAGGAGGTCATCTTAGATTAGTGGTCTAGAGAGGACATAGGCAATAGAATCAAGTATGCCTGGCTTGGAATTTAGGGTCCTCTGTCTCCCCCTTAAACACACACACACACACACACACACACACACACACACACAGGGGTGGGGGGGAGAGAGAGAGGGTGGGGGGGAGAGAGAGAGAGAGAGGGAGGGTTCTCTGTCTCCCCATTCAACACACACACACAGGGTTCTCTGTCTACCCCTTCAAAACACACACACACACACACACACACACACACACACACATGCATACACACACATGCACACACACACACACATGCACACACACACACACACACACTAATTCTTACCTATATATGGAGATCATAAGGGAGTTTAAAGGAGTTGTCCCGTTCTCTGTGTGGGTGTCAGGGACAGGAATCGGGTCATCAGGGCTGCCAGGCAAGCACTTTTATCTGCTGAGCCATCTCAGGATCTGAGCAGCCCAGGATGCTCTTTTCAAAATGGTTTTGGTGCTCAAGGCCTTGCACAGGCTGCACCAGCCACCCACACCTCCAGCCCTGGCTCACTCTTCTGTGGGACTGTGAGTGAGGGTGAGTTCCGGCCATACCACCATGCTTTCCTTCCTCATGGAAATGGGATGGCTAATATTTGTTTCTCTCAAGTCTGTTGTGACATTATATATGGCAATGAGAAAAGATGCCCATAGACACTAAATGACCAACAAAAGGTGCTGGTGCTAAGTGGCCTTTGGTTGCCCCTTGTAAGTGCTGTAGGGTAAGTGTGGGACAAGTTGTCAGAAAAGGGAAGCATCCCTCTTGTCCCTTTAAAATAGCTGAGGGTAAGGAGAAGGTTTATAAAGGGCCAGAGAGAGAGGTTGCTTTATGCCAGTGGGTCCACATGCCACCTAGACCATGTCACACTGTTGAAGCTTCAGGGCTGTGCCAGACAACATGTGGGGGCCATGCTCCAACATAATTTACAGCTTTATTTATAGAAATGTGAATGTCATTTCATCCTCGCATATCTCGGATCATAGTTCCTTTTGTTTCCTTCTCCTTAGTGATTAAAAACTATGAAGGCTCTGTAAGGTCGTAGGCCAGCGCAGACCAGGGCCTTGCTCTCGGACTGCTGAGGTCCCACGGTCTGAGAAAAACTGTGCTAAGGAGCCTCTGAGAATGTTGGGCTCTCAACTGAAGTTGGACTGTGGGGGAGGGATATCATTCGAGGAAAGAATCGATAGGAACCAGAACTTTACAGGAACTGTGATGGTAGCTTCAGAACATCAGCCATGTATAGGGGTCACTCGGACCCTTCCTTGTGACATCTAGGATAAGGACTGAGGGTTCTCAGGCTCTGATCAGGAAACCCCATTCTTCTAGTGACAGGCCTTCTTCTCCCTCCATCTGAGAAGCTATGCCCCTTGGGGTTCCTCAAATCCCTCTGCTGCACACCTGCCTGGCCTGGGAGTGCCCGCTAATGAAGAGAGGCAGACCTTTTGATCCACCCACACTCCAGCCTGCTGCTCACCTTTCCTGATGCCAGTTATTTTTAGACCCACACAGCCCACGTACAGCCTGCCCAGGATGCTTTACCCTCCTCCCCCTCCTCTGTGTGTCTCATGGAGGAGACATGGGTCAGCGTACCAGATGGCAGCCTTGCTATAGCAGCAGATTGTCAGTTTCCCAGGGGATTGGGTTAAAGCAGGGTGTTGGATGAGGCTGCTCTCCAGCCCCACCCCTCCTGCGCTCCAGCCCCACCCCTCCTGCGCTCCAGCCCCACCCCTCCTGCTCTCCAGCCCCACCCCTCCTGCGCTCCAGCCCCACCCCTCCAGCTGTGCTTCTCTGCTGTCGTTCCTTCTGGGAAGAGAAAGGAACATAAGGAGTGTGTGTGTGTGTGTGTGTGTGTGTGTGTGTGTGTGCGCGCGCGCGCGCATGTGTGTGCATGTGTGTATGTATGTGTGTTTGTGCATGTGTGCATGTTTGAGTTCATGCACAGGCCCACTCCTGGACAGTCCTTGCTTGCTGTTCCTGCCTTGCTGGTGGCTGGAAGAATAGCAGGCAGCAGAGGCACACAGTAGGGAACAACCCTCTCCCCCAAGGCTCCTGGCACCTCAGCAAATGACCACTTTAATTTCCTGGCTCTTTAGAGGCCTGGGGTTGAATGTCATCTAACATTAGTTCAAACTGTGGCCTTTGTCGTTCGATTCCTAACCCCATCAAATCTGGGGCCTCAACATCTTTCTTAATATCTATTTATTTATTTTATGTAGACACACCAGAAGAGGGCATCAGATCCCATTGTAGATGGTTGTGAGCCACCATGTGATTGCTGGGAATTGAACTCAGGACCTCTGGATAACCACTGAGCCATCTCTCCAGTCCCCTCAACATCTTTGACAAGCTAGAAAGTGGGTGAAAGGGAATTAAGTCCGGAAGCCTTTCTCCTTTCCTCTCCCTCCATTCCTTTCCCTCTCCCCCTCTCTCTTCAGGTCCTTTCTCTTTTTGAGCCTGGCTCTCCTGTAGCTCAGAGCAGCCTCAAACTCACCCAGGAGCTGAGAATACCTTTGAATTTCTGACGCTCCTGCCTCCACCTGTTAGTACTGGGATGACAGGCAGGTGGCGTCACACCAGTTCTGAGTGTGACGTCACACCAGTTCTGCAGTGCTGAGGGTGGAGCTCAAGGCTTCATGCAAATGGAACAAACGCCCTACCAGAGGAGGCACAGCCCCAGCTCCAGCACTAGGAACTTCCTCTTACAGGTCAATAACAAATCTGCGGGAATGGCATCCTGAGAATGAACAGGACCTGCAGATATTAGGTCTTTCTCTTCTGCTCAGAGACTACAGCCTTCAGACCTGAACTTCGGACAAGATGGTTCTGCTGGGGACGAGGAAGGTGGGAACTGGGCGGGCTTTGCCTGAGGCCCAACTTCTCCGGCAGCTTCTTTCTCTTCTGACCTTTCCAAGCTGAGCTCTCTGGGACGGATCTATGGCCCAGCTCACCATGCACATTCCAGTGGGAAAGCCATCCCGCTGCCCCTGCACACATACACAAGCACAAGTGCACACTTTCGCACGTGCGCACTCGCTAGCTAGACAGGGGGCGGGCCCATCTGTCAATCAATCTTCCTTGCTGATTTCCCGGCTGGCAGCAGTGAAGCTGGTGTGTAAATCATTCAGAGCCCCTCTCTGCTTTGCCAGGACGTAGAACACTTTTTAATTAAGAAGAATAGAAGGTACTGCTGGCTCTGGAGGTGGCATTAACTTACTAATGAGTCTTTCAGAGACGCGTCTGAGCAGCCTGCGCTACCGGCCCCCGTGGGCAACCTCTGATGCTCTCTGTAGAGCAGACTGGACCCTGGGGAAGTCTGTGTGGGGTCTGGAGTGGGGGAGAGGGGCTCTGCATTGGAGGTGGAGAGGAGAGAACCCCACTTAGCCCAACCGAGTGAGCTGGAACTAACTAGTATAGTTTCTTCTCTCAAGAAGGAGCCAGATTGCAGTGTGAGTTGAGCCCTTGAGTCCTGCCAGAAAGCTATGGAACACAAGAGGCGCCCCAGAAAGGTCAGAACCCAGCAGGAGGCATGATTAGACTTCCAGACAGGTGCTCAAACACCACAAGGAGCAGACCATCATTAACCAGATGGGCCAGAGCAGCCACAGGCCAGAGCAAGGTTCCCTGGATAAACTGACACTGTGAAGATGAATCAAGGAAACTAGGCCTCTGTGTATATGTAGCTACAAGAAGAACATGAAATGCCCACTCCAGCCTCTGCCCGCTTCTCATCGTGACCGGCCTTTTGCAATGTCCCTGGAAAGAAAGGATGCAGAAGCTGGGAGAGTTCTCCAGCTGCTCTCAGCTCCATCGTCCTTCTAGAAGGACAGCCACCACAGAGAGGGTGTGCTACGCCCTATGGTTACACAGCCCAGGTAGGTATGATAGACATGTGTCCTGTGTCCTTCCTGCTCCTCGGGTCTCCCAGAGACGGCAGTGGAAGCTGTAGCAACATGGCCTCTCACCCCACTCCATGAGGCTGTTCTCAGTTTCTTGCACCGCTGGCCAGGAAATTCCTCCTGGTTTATAAGTAGCGCTCCGATTTTATTACAAGCCCCATTTCCTCTTCAATGCCTGCAATCAACACAGGAAACTCGGGTCTTTTGGAGCCTTTGAGCTGTCATTCTCATCGCCTGGACCCAATGAAAGAGGAATGTGAGGCTCGCTGCTCAATTTCAAGGAGTCTGAAAACCAAGGTGTTCCTGTCCGCACCCTGTGGGCTGAGACATTCCTTAACTGATACTCATTAAATCCCTAGGTTCGGGAATCATGCTATACACTGGGGTAAGGGACAGAGAAGAAAGTGGGGGAAGGGAGGAGAAGGTCTGGAAAGAAAGTACTCAATTCTTTTTGATCAAGACTGTATAGAAGAGACTGGGCACTCTAACATTCTCCCTCAGGTTGTGGCTCTGATTGCCACCTCTGCCTGGCAGATTTCCATCCAGTTTGATTGAGCCCTAATCCTCCACTGGACTAGCTTCCAGACTGACAGGGTAGGGCATGGGGGCTCACAGAGCTTGTCTTCCTGGTAATTAGAGTCATCCTCACCCCTACACACAGGTAAGGCTTCTCCTCCAGGACACCACCTGTCAATCACCCAGTGAGAGCCACTAGGTGCCCTCCAGATTGGCCTGCAGCCTTAGCCTCACCGGGGCAATCTCAGTTAGCTGAGGACAGCCACTGTGAGATAACCCCAACATGATGGGGCTTCAGGAAGTGTGGATCTGGTTTGATTGAACCCTAATCCTTCATTGGAATGACTTCCAGATTGACAGGGTGGGGCTGGAACAGCTACTGACCCCATGGAGCTGGGCCCAGGTCCAACCTGTCTGGACTTAGCAAGCCAGAGGTAGAGTTGCTCACTCTCTCGGGAAGAAGCATTCCTTCTTCTTGTAGTCACTTAGTACCTCCGATGTGCCCCAGCAACTTCACCCAACAGGATGTTATGTAATGCTGGAGAAGGGGGTTCTGGTATCTCTTCAAAATGTAACCCACTCTTGGGATCCACCAGTACCACCACAAAACACATCAGTGGGCCACCGATCTGAAAAACTGCTTGATGTTTACTGCCTCACTACCTGCAGCTTCCTCTGAACAGACTTGGGTTCAGGAAGGCTGGACTCAACAGGACTCAGAGGAGACACTTGCACCTGCTGCTTACTGTACCCCGACTGACCTTGACAATTACAAGGTGGGACTTTCTCACAAGGTGTCCTGACTATCTGGGGCTGAGCATCTTCAAGTTTGACTAAGACTTCAGTATCACAATAAAACAAGACCACACTACCACAGGCCTATTCTGTGGGGGCATTTGTGGCATTTCTCTCCCCTCCTTGCCTCCTCCCACAATATCTAAAGATCAGACTCCTTTGTTTTGATACTAGGAAGGTGACCGGGGGCTTTGGTTATGTTAGCAACACCCTCTACCAGGTGTCTTGGTTGTTCCAATCAAAAACTTTATAAGCAATTATTTTATTTTATTTATTATTTGTTTGTTTATGGTGTGTATGGTGTGTGTGGGTGTGTGGTGTGTGTGGTATATGCAATGTGTGTGTAGTATGTGTGTGTGTTTGTGTGGTGTGTGTGTGATGTATATGTGTATATGTGTGTATGTGATGTATGTATGTATGGTGGGTATGTATGGTTTGTGTATGTGTAGTGTGTGTGTGTGTGTTAGTGTGTGTGTGGCATGGTGTGCATGTAGAAAATGTAGAGGTTCTTTCCTTCCATCATGTGGGTTCCTGAGGTTGAACTCAAGTTATCAGGTACGTGCCTTTACTCACTGAGCTATCTTATCTCCCAACCCCCTTTAAATACTCTTAAAAAGAGAAAAGAAACCCATGCCGGTGCTACGTAGGATCTAAAACAAGAACAACTTATGTCTGGCATGAGGAGGAACTTCTGAATGGGAGAGTGACTCCACACTAGAATGGGGCAAAGAGGAATCAAAGGACACACGGGACTCCCCCTGTGCCTGGCCCAGACTGATGCAGTCAGCCCAGGCAGGAGAGCTGCAGGTGACTCAGGAAATCTTAAGTGGTGGTTGCTAGGTTACAAGCTGCTTTAATGTGCCTCAATGTAAAGACTAAAGGAAGTTACCTGGCTGGGAGGAGAGAGCAATGGGGGAAGGAGAGAAGGAAAAGAAATAAGCCAAACTTCCAGAATTAGCAACTGGCCTTAGCTTGGAAGCAAACTGGCTTTTTCTACTTTTCCAAGACTGAGTCTCTCTCTCTCTCTCTCTCTCTCTCTCTCTCTCTCTCTCTCTCTCTCTCTCACACACACACACACACACACACACACAAACACACACACACACACCCGTTGTTGGCAGAGTAAAGCCTATTGATGTGAGCGCTGAGCTGGAACAGGGCCTGTCCAGGGCTGAGCTCTGACATCTCCCTAGGTGAGACACTCAGCAATTACTGGAATCCCTTTGGGCTCTGAGTACCTTCCCTTGCTGCAGTTGGACAAAAGACCAGAGGCCATTTGAGAATGGAAACACCCAGCCTTCTTACTAATACATAATTTGTTCATTTGTAATTTGGAATCTTCGGCCCTGAGTCCTCTGAATGAGTTACCAGCTCTAAGTGAAGCACTTCCCGAGTGTCAGACTTCTGAGAGACACTGATGCTCACAGATGCCTGGCAATGTCCTCACGGGGGAAGATTATGAGAGACTGGAGTTGCAAGAGCTGAGCTCTGGGAACTCTGCCCACCTGCTGGGAGGGGTGTGAGAAGTTGTTAGTTAGCTTTGCTGCTTCAGTGAAGGCTCCTAGCAAGTGAGGCTGAAGACAGAGAGATCCCAACAAACCCATTGGAGAAGACTGTGGCTTCCATCCAGCCGGGTCACCACAAGCTAGAGCTGAGAACCTGATTCAGTTCAAGGTAAGGGTCCACCCTATATTCCTTTGGGAAGGATAATTCCCTAGGAAGGTTGTGAGGTTCCCTCCAGAGAAGACTACTGAGACCCGGCTTCCAGGTAATAGGAAGTCTTTACTAGCCAGCAGGAAGCACACTGGGTATTTGGGACCCGAGTATAGTTCTGAGCCTTTCTTGGGGTGAATGTGTAAGCACAAAACACACATCCTGGGTTGTCTTTCCTCATATAGCAAGAGCTGGAAGTGGAACTGCAGGAGGCAAACCCTAAGGTTAGTACATTCGGGGACTTTCCCAGAACCGTGGACTTGGATGAAGTTCTTGTTTTGGTTGGTGTGCTGTCTATCTGCTGGGTTCCAAGGCCTCAATGGTGCTTCCAACATGGCTTCAGTTGTGCTAAGGTCTGGGCCTGTTACAGGAACAGAAATGGTTGGTATTGTCTGTGAAACTTCATTAGTTTAGGCTACACTCTTAGAATTTGTGAGTTCTTACTGGACTGGGAGAACAGAAGAACACAGCCTTCTGTAGATGATCTGGGTGCTGATTTTTGCAAATACAAGAATCTAAGCTTTAAAAATAAGTGGAATTGTTAGGTCAAGAGGTCAAGATATAAAGATAGGCCGATTTTAAGTTAGGAGTTCTATTTCTCCCAGAATTCATAGTCGCCGTATGAGTGTTGGTAGGAATGTACTAGGTTCTGGTTCTGTGTCAGAGGTAAAGTCATAAGTATCACACTTGATGAACAGCACTAACATTACCTCACCTAACCTTCACAAAACTTACAAGGATACATCCAAACCACAGGGTGCTACAAAGAAAAAAAATTTGATGAAGAGTCACACACTTTTTAAAAAAAGATTTATTTATTATTATATTTATATGAACACACTATAGCTGTCTTCAGAGACACCAAAAGAGGGCATCAAATCCCATTACAGATGGTTGTGAGCCACCATGTGGTTGCTGGGAATTGAACTCAGGACCTCTGGAAAAGCAGTCAGTGCCCTTAACCACTGAGCCATCTCTCCAGCCCGAGTCACACACTTTTGAATTGGATAAAATATTTGTTATTTTTTCCCCTGTGACATGATATCATTTAGCTTTGCTAGCTCTCCAAATGACACAGTTACAGTACCTCTTTCGGCTGGCCTTGCCTGAGAGTCATGGTACTTCCCTCCTATCATGTGATAAATAGGTGGCGGGTACGGAGCCATCCTCATTCCTGTACATTTCTCTGTAAACGGCTGCAGCTGCCAGCACTGTGTCTCAAAAACATGGAACGCCTCACGGATTTGCGTGTCATCCTTACGCAGGGGCCATGATAATCTTCTCTGTATTGTCCCAGTTTTAGTATATGTGCTGCTGAACCGAGCACGAGTCACACACTTTTAATCTCAGCACTTAGGAGGCAAATGCGGGTGGATTTTTATGAGAGACACTTTCTCAATAAATGGCGGGGGTGGGGGGGCTTGGAGGCTATAGCAGGAAAATTGTGAGTTTCTGGCATACTGAGACAAGGATTCAGAAAAACAGAAAGGGGGTGGGGGGAGAAAGGAAGGGAGGGAGGGAGAACTATTGATTCTTTCAACAATGTGGATAATGGCACTCCAGGAGTGAGTTTGGGTATGGGGGGGGTGGTACTGTAAAAGGTTACATATTGTATGACTTTATCCACATAAAATTCTTTTCTTTTTTAAGACAGGGTCCAAGTAGTCCAGGGCAGCCTGGAACACAATGTATATCAAGGATGATCTTGAACTTCTGGTCCTTTCTCCATCTCCCAAGTGCTGTGATTATGGATTCGGACCACTGGGTGCTAAGTCACACTGTCAAGCACCCGGTTATAAGCAGTGCTGAGGACAGAATCCAGGCTTCTGTTGTACTTCTTAGGTAAACACTCCACCAACTGAGACACAGTCCCAGCTCCTTGGACAACATGGCCGAAGTGACAAGGTTTCAGAAATGAACTGCCAGGGGCCAGGGAAGGAAGAGCAAAGAGGAATTATGGAGTCTTCCTACCGATATCAAAAGGTGACATGAGACCCTTGTGATAAAATATGCTCTGATTATGATTGTATTGGGGGAAACTGGATAAAGAATACTTCTTTCTTACAACTCTTACATCCACATGTGAATCTATAGTTTATCATAAGTTAAAGTTTGGTGCCTAGCATGTGCACTTCCCTGAGATCCATCCCCAACAGTAAGGGGAAATACACACTACCACACACACACACACACACACACACACACACACACACACAGTGGAGACTGAAGCTAAGCTTTCCAGAATGAACATTTCAACAGCAGTCTGTCAGGTTTCCAAGCTTGAGTATTTCAGAGTGAAAGGAAGCCAGAGAGAGGACCCTCTGGATTTGGAGAGACACCCACTAGGTCGTCCTATAAGTTGTGGGCATTGGTATTACTCGGAACAACAGTTCCGAAGGGTCTGTTGCTGGGTGGTTTGAAGAGATCATCCATCCAGTCTTGCCGTTACTGCCACAGGATTTGCTAATCACGTTTGCTCACTACAGATGTGAGAGGGTTTGTGAGGTGAGGTCCTCCCAGCTTGTCTGTTGGTGTGTTCAGTTGTGGTTCCTCTGTTTGTGACTTTATTTGAGGCTTTGTGGACATCTCCACTTAAGAGGTTCTTTGTGGATTACATGCACACGCATGAGGATTGTTAGAGCGGCGGCTCCCTGCCACATCTGTCTCCTAACTGGCTTCTGAGGTTAGACCATGTGAGCATACCTCCCCCCAAACAAAGCCAGCCTGTCACGAACTGGGTCTGTGTACTGTAGACAAACTGGGTAATTGGCCTCTCCGCCTCCTCACCCAAAACAAACACTAGCAAACGCCCGCCCCCACGCTGGCAGGATCTCCATGTCATCTGGGCACCCGGCTCCTTCTCCGGCTGCCACCGACCCTGTAGACCGGCAGGCTCTGCCCTCGCTCACCCCGGTCGCCTGGGCTGACGCACAAGCCACAGCCTCCGCCTCGGGGCGCGTGGTCTCCTGCCCACGTGTGCAAGCTGTGGGGAGGCGGTGCGGGGAGCCAGCGTCCTCCGGCCAGAGCTCGGCTTCTGGCGACCGCTCGCCTGCGCGAGTGACGGCGACGTGCGAGCTGGGAAGGGCAGGGAGCGCTGTCCTCTGCTCCGCGGCTGCCGGGCCGGTGGTGAAAGCCTCGCGCGGTTGTGGGCGCCGCCCGGGAGCTAGTGCGGGGAGAGCGCGGCGCCCACGCACGGTGGGGTGGGCTCTGCGCTCCTGGGGACCGGGCGGGGTGGGGCGCATCCTGCAAAGTTGACCTAGGGCTAGCTACCGCCAGCGCCCTGCTGCCCTAGATTCACCCATTTCTTCCCGCGGAGCCAGGCGCGGACGTCGTTGCCCCGCTGACACCCAAGGGACCGGGAGAAGCCAGCGGGCGTCGGCGGGAGCCCGCCCAGTGGGAGATGGAGGCTGCAAGAGGGGACGCGCGGGCCGGCGCCGTGTAGCCCACGGGCCCGGGGCAGGACCTTGCCCGGACGCTGTGGGGGAGCGTTAGCAGGGCCCTCCCCCGGGCTGCCATGGAGGTGCCCAATGTCAAAGACTTCCAGTGGAAGCGCCTTGCTCCATTGCCTAGCCGCCGGGTCTACTGCTCACTGCTGGAGACCGGGGGCCAGGTCTATGCCATCGGGGGATGTGATGACAATGGCGTCCCTATGGACTGCTTCGAGGTCTACTCTCCCGAGGCCGATCAGTGGACCTCCCTACCCTCCTTGCCCACAGCCCGGGCCGGGGTAGCAATTACTGCCCTAGGAAAGCGGATTATGGTGATCGGGGGTGTGGGCACCAATCAACTGCCTGTGAAGGTCGTGGAAATGTACAATATCGATGAGGGCAAGTGGAAGAAGAGGAGCGTCCTGCGCGAGGCTGCCATGGGCATTTCTGTCACAGCCAAAGGCAAGTGGGGCCAGGGTTGAGGGTGGGCATTAGAAAAGAAAGTAATAGGTTATGGGGAAAACAGATATAAGGCTACATGATTTGGGGGACCAGTACACATTCCCCTTAACATTTGAGCCTTACATTAAGCACTAAAACTAGAGACCCACTGCCCTTACTTTACAGATTGGAAAGGGAGACTGAGCAGGTGAAATGTCTAGGAATTCCATCTGATGCCAGGAGTCAGCTCCAGCAGACCGGGCAGGCCACTGCAGAGGGAGAGCCAAGGTGTGAGCCACGGGGTTATCTGCAATAACTCTGCAGACCCTGGCATTCAGCCGAATGACCACATTTGCCGTTGGCCGGCTGCCCCCCTCCAAACCTACCTATGTAGGTTCCCGAGGATGTTCACGACATCCTTCTACCATTACCAGGCCCTGCCAAGGAGGCTTTGAGACCTGATCCCAGGATTTCCATTTGCTCCTGACTGCAGTTTCAGACTTACTGAGTGGAGGTCAGAATGTTCCCAAAGGTTGCTTCATGTGGTGTATTACCCGGGTCCAGCAAGTTCTCTTGCTTGCGTGTGGTTTTAAAATTCTCACTTCACTTTCTCAAAGCCCCCATTTCACTCTTCTTGGGCCCCCATACAGCCTGTGGTGTAGAGGGGGTCCAACTGTAGTTTTGCTACAAACACAAGAGTTCTATGAGAATGGGAATTAAGAGACTCCAAATTCATATACAGTTGCCTCCACATCATAGGGCTGGTGGAGTGATCTTCCTGCTTTTCGTCCATCTCTGTCTCTCTTGCTACTATACTCCAGCTGACTGGCTAACATATGGCCAGATCAAAAAACAGCTTTTCTTAAGCACCTGCTTTGTCCTTGGCACAGTCTTAGGCCCTGGAGAGAAAGGAAAGGGGTAGAAAATATGGTCCCTGAATGTGATTGTTGAGAAGCTGGGGCCCAGAAACCCCTCGGGCAAGTTCAGGACTTAGCTGGCAGTGGGGCTCAGTAGTGCACTATTAATCTCAGCCCTTGGGAGGCAGAAGCAGGAGGGTTTCAGAGCTCAAGGCCAGCCTGGACTACAAAGTTCTAGGATAGTCAAGACTACACAGAGAAACTCTGCCTTGAAAAACAAAAGAAATGCCTCAGCTAAGACAGAGGGATTGTGAGATCAAGCTACAATGTAAGACCCTACATAGTCAGACCCTATTTTTTTTTTTAAAAAAAGGCTCAAAAGCCCCTGGGAACACTGAGAATAATGGGTATGGACCACACCCCATCTCTAGCTTCAACAAATTACGCTGAAAGGAATTAAGGCTCCCTATTGGTGCTTTATCCCTTTGGACTTTCAATATGCCCAGCGAGACAAGTGTTATTTTCATTCTTATTTTAGAAGAAGCAGCATGGAGCCCAGAAAGGTTAATTCGCCAAGGTTAAATAGATAGTAAGTAATGACTATGCCTGTGCTCCGAACTACAGTCAAATGGGCTCAACGGTTAGCGGTAAACGTTTCTTGACAGCTGTTTGCACTGGTTTCCTAGATGAACAGATCCTCAATCTGCAGTGCGCTGGGAGAAACCTATCAGGCTGGTATCAGTTCCATGTGACTACAGAGCAATGGTGATACCATCACTTGGGAGGCACCCAGTCAAGTCCTCTGGGCCCTGCCTTGCAGCTCAGAGAACCCAGAAGAAGGATGGGTCAGAACTGTGGAGTGGTTAGAGTTCCTCCCAGAGGGGGCGTTTCCAGAAGAGAAGGTAGAATCTGTGCTATATCAGGGCCTTAGCATCAAGTCCTGCCCCAGCTAAGATCCCCCCTCCTAGGATGGCTGGAGCTCAAGGGAAATAAGGCTCACTTCCTGCTGTAGTGACCTCAAAGACTCAATGCACCCATGTGAGGAAGGCCGTGAGGAAGAGCTGCTGGGAGCAAAAACTCCATGCAGGAAGATCCCTGAGAAAACGACCCATTCGGGCAAGGTATAAGGAAGTAGGAATGTTAGCCCATGCTCTTGGGTACAATGCACTGAGTCCCTGAAAAGCTACCCACTACCAAGAACAGAAGAGAAAGGTGGAGACTCCCTGCTCTCAGGGTTTCTGCAGGGTCAGCTCCTCAAAGCCTCTTCCCCATCATTCCAACCTGGCTGCTTCCCCTTCAGCACAGGTGCCTTCTGGATCGTGCAGGCTTCTGTGCCTGTGAAGGAAGATGTCATTTCCCCATCAGAGTAGCAGATGGAACCACTGACAACTCAGTGTGTAGAAGGCCAATGAGTGGGGCTGACTGTAGTTCTAAAGGACATCACCAGCTGGAGAATTGTCTGAGATTTGCTAGGAGACAAGTCACTAGTGGAGGTCATTACAAAGCCTCTTCCCAGGCTTCTACTCTGGCTGCCTAGAAAGGAGGACAGTGGAGGGACAAACCTGCAGAGTTATCTAGCCCTAGGTTTTGCTGCCATCTGTCTCCGTGAAGGGTTTAGTATACCAGGCTTTGCCAAGGACTTCACATAAGCCGAGGCACACAGTCCATCCAGTTTCAGAAAGATTAACCAGAACGGAGACTTTGAATGGTGCTGCCCACATTACCAAAGCGGCTATGATTCACTAGCCCAGCAAAGGCTGGAAACGTGTCATGGCCTATGAAAGATGGCGGATGCTGTCGGTCCTGTCTCGGGGTGCCTAGGAGCCAAACCATGTCTCTCTCTGTGTGGTCTTTTTCTTAGATTATCGAGTGTATGCAGCAGGAGGGATGGGCCTGGACCTACGTCCTCACAACTACTTGCAGCACTATGACATGCTAAAGGACATGTGGGTGTCACTAGCACCCATGCCTACCCCAAGATATGCTGCCACCTCCTTCCTCCGGGGCTCCAAGATCTATGTACTGGGTAAGGACAAGCTACTTGTTTGTTGTTCATTTCCTCTCCTTGCTCCCTTGGGTGAGGTCCCTGGAAAGTGTTGCCAATAGCCTGAAAATTACCTTGGCCATGGGGGATAATCACACCGCCCTAGCCCTTGAGGAGTCTTCCAAATGACTGAATAACAGAAGGGTTAAACCCAGTCCTCTCTGTTCTCAGGAACTGTTTTTTTTTTTTTTCCCACCCTCTACCCTGTACCCTACCTACCTCCCACCTCCCCACCTCCAGGGGGACGACAATCTAAGTATGCAGTCAATGCCTTCGAGGTCTTTGATATAGAGTCTCGGTCCTGGACCAAGTTCCCCAACATTCCCTGTAAGCGGGCCTTCTCCAGCTTTGTGACCCTGGACAACCACTTGTACAGCCTGGGAGGCCTGCGGCAGGGTCGCCTGTATCGTCAGCCCAAGTTCCTCCGGACAATGGATGTGTTTGACATGGAGCAGGGTGAGCTAGGTCCCCACTTTCCCCATCTTGACAATCTCCCTGGGGCTGTTTATGTCTCCACACAGCCGTCTCTGAAGTCTGAGCACCCTTCCTAACTCACAGATATGCTTGGAGTCAGAGTCTTTTCAAGACCCCATTTGGCCTGCTTGTGGTTAGGAAGGGTCTCTTCCTTTGCTGATGGAGAATCAGAGGGATCCTGATTACTCCTCTCATTGCCTTTAATCAGATTCCTTTCCCTTTTAGAGCTGTGAGAAATCTAAATAGAACCGGGGACTCATGGGAATTCTGCACCTTGGACTGGGACAAGCACCAGAGAAGGCTAAAGTAGTAAAGGGTGTCATTTCAGTCAATAGGGCATGCTCTCTGCACCCTGGATGAAAGGGTGAATGGAAAGGGGGCAGCTGCCAGGATAAGAGCCACTTGGGATTCATCTGTCTTTGTTAGGGGACATCAGCACCTAATCGTCTTTCTCTGTCCTGTCATTACATGTGGCTTGCAGGGGGGTGGCTGAAGATGGAACGTTCATTCTTCCTCAAGAAGCGCCGGGCAGACTTTGTGGCTGGTGGCCTGAGTGGGCGGGTCATCGTGGCCGGGGGCCTTGGTAAGGATGAAGCATCTCATCTGTGCTGTGTTGTGGCTCTGGGATTTGGTAGGTCCTTGGCACTGTACTGGAGCAATAGATGGAACTGACTCTGTGCAATCTCCCACTGATTTACTCCAAAGACTTCAATACGGTCTGGGCTTGACCTTTCCACATGGGCCCCACATATGTTCTTTCCAATCGGAAACAAGAAAATGGAGATCTAGAAATAATAGGGCACATATGAACTTCTGTGCTAAACCCAGGTCCCTGAGTCCCTTTCTGGAGAGAGCTGGAGGCAAAGGTAAAAGTAGAGTCTTCATCCTTCCTTGAGCCAACTCTTTGTGGATATTCAGCTCCATTAGGATAGCAAAGCATATGATCAAATAAATGCTCTGAGTCTGGATTTGATCCCTCTCAGACTGCTGCTATGTTGAAGGATAGGCTGGGACTTGAAGGCACACTGCAGTCATTAAGACACAGTGATGAAGGCAGTGTGTGTTTGTGTGTGTGTGTGTGTGTGTGCGCGTGCAACAGAGTTTACTCAGTGTAGACATACTCATTCATGACCAACCATATGGGCTAGATAATGAAGGAAGCTCTCTCTCTCTCTCTCTCTCTCTGTGTGTGTGTGTGTGTGTGTGTAAAATCAGGAGGGAGGCAGTGGTATTCTAAAACTTCTGATAAATAAGGAAAAAACAATTCTATTTTTAAGATGAGGAGGCAGAGAAGAAGGGACAAAGGACAAATTTCCTTGACCCGCATTCCTGACCCAGGATGGTAAAGAGAGAGCCCCCCACCCCTATAGTCATAGACAGTGAAGTTGCTGGGTTGGGAGATGGGTCACCGTGGAACATGGCTTGGTGTTTGGACTCCTTAGTCTAAGGTCTGATTCCCCGTTTGCTTTCAGGAAACCAGCCCACAGTCCTGGAGACAGCCGAAGCATTCCACCCCGAGAAGAGCAAGTGGGAGGCCCTCCCCCCCATGCCCACACCCCGCTGTGCCTGCTCCAGCCTGGTCTTCAAGAACTGCCTCCTGGCTGTGGGGGGTGTCAGCCAGGGACTAAGCGATGCGGTAGAGGCGCTGTTTGTCTCTGACTCCTAGCTGTCCTGAGCAGCGCCTTCGCCTGGACATTATCACTCCACTCCTGACATGAGAAATGGCATCATCAAAGCAGTTTGGACTACTTTCTCAGTCTCCAAGTCTTGTAGGAGACAGTGGGGTCAAGCACCGGGGCTCTCAGTGACCTTCCTCTAACCCTGCAATCTCAGAAAGTATAGCTGAGTCCTCCAGTCAGTCAGAGCTGAGCTGTGGACTGGGGGAATCCTCACTCAGTGCTCAGACAAAGCAAAGCATTGGAAAGTTCCCTCCTCCCGCCTACCTCCTGAGTTGGAGAGTAGTCGCCCAGAGGGGGAGCCATTGCTGTTCTTCCCCATCTCTGAGGTAGTTTGAGTGTCATGAGATAAAATAACGAAGAACAGGGCATCCCAACCCCTTGTTTCTCTTTGGTTGACATCCATTCCCCATGTAGAAGTCAGCTGTTGGCCTGCCCCAGATCTCACCTGCTTATCAGGAATTGGACTTGGCATTGGGGCAGTTGTGTAGGAACGAAGTTGGGGGCTCACACACCAGGCCAACAGTTTTAGCAAGGAGGACCCTTCCTCTCAGGTCCCTGTTGGGCATGTGATGATGGAATGTCAATGTCTTCTGTATTCTGCCTTCCACCACCTTCTCCCGACCTGAGGTCTGGCCACTCTGTGCCCAACAGCTTTCAGAGTGTTTCTATGTGAAACTGTCTCATTTACACTGTGGCTTCCAAATCCACGAAGGGTGGATTAACTGCACCCTGGATAATAACAGCAGCACAATTGACATCTTTATCCCTGTCTTCTTTGGGCCCTGGAGACAAGGCAGGAGTATTCTGATTTATACATAGATACAAGACCATTTCCCACTGTGTTCTCATGCTAAATGGGGACCGAGTGGCCACCTGTTTTTGGCCATTCCTGTTGAAGAGTTCTACCTTCCCTTGGCCACAGCTGTCCCACTCTCAAAGAGGCAATCGGTTTTTCTTCTCTTGGTACACACATATATGTTTGGCCAAGGTTGTGACCACTATATCTTTGCTAGGTTATACCCATATCTAACCTTAATCAATTCAGCTGAAGCTCATTTTAGGCTTATTCAAAGGATGAAAAAACTGTTCATTGACTTACAAACAACTGAGGGGCTCTAGGAGGGACAGAAGGATGGATGTGTCTTCCCTCTTGCCTGCACAGAGGCTTTTTTTGCTAATCATATTGGATTAGGACCTAGCTTGGGGAAGAGCATTTACTCAGCATGCTCAGGGATCTGAGTTCCATCCACAGCACAGAAGGCAAACTGAACTAGCTCTGAGTTAGCCCAGAGGACACAATCCCCTACTGAGGTTGTGGAGATGGGGGAGGGGCTCAGGTGATTACCTCCCAAGGAGCCTGAGCTGGAGGTTGGCCTGTCAGGGTCTGAGGAGTCAGAAGGACCTCTTTCTAGTGTCGTGGTAGGGGTCGTACTTCCAGCTAGACCTTCAAGGACCGAGTGAAACTTGGGCCTTTAAGAGATGATGGCTTATTGGCTTTACTTTTTGGGTTCCAGGAGGACACTGCCACCTGCTGGCCTAGCCAGTTTTTTCTCACCGAGGTAAGGGGGAAGATGGCGGCCTCTAATAAACAAAGAAACCTCCATTGCTTATGGATCCAAGACCGTTAAGTACCCCTGAACTAACCATTAGAAAAAAAGAGTTGGGGAGCTACAGAGGACAGGTGGCTCCTCAGAGCTGCTTCACATCTTATCCGACTTCCATTTGTGTCCTGCTCACATCATTCTCAACCCAGGAGGAGCCACGCCACACAGGGGCTCTCTCTCCAGGTATGATGGCCCCATGTCCGAGGATAGAACCGAATCTCTTTAAGATAGTTGGAACCTTAGAGGCCCAGCAAGTTCCATGAGGTTGAATTAGACACTGACATTGTTCTAACAACGCAAAGCTGAAGCTGACAATGCCCAACGTCCATTGTGGGAAGACTAGGGATACCTCAGTGAGGAGCACGGGAAGCCCTTGATGTCTGTGTAAAGCATGTGGTTCAATACCCCCTGCATCTTAGAGGCAGCACAGCCAATGGCCTGCCTTCAGGCCTCACACATCCAACTGCCACAGACCTCCCCACACCACACTCTTCTGAAGGTCCCTTACCCTCCTGAATTTTCCAGTCTGTCTCACGAGCTGGTGAAGCGCCTGCTTCAGTTCCCTGGTCAGCTCTGAGGCAAGTCTCTCGAGCAGAGAATGGGGATGATGCCCAGCTAGGCAACATGATGAGATTCTGACTTTCAGAATCAGAAACTGGATATGATGCAAACCTTTAGTTCCAACACTACATAGAGACCCTGTCTCACCCCCTCTCCTCAAAACCAGAAGTACTGGAAGGCTTGGGATATTGGGGAGAGCATGTGGAAGAATGCAGAGGCATTTCTGGGGACATGAGACTGTAATACAGGCTAGCAGATCCAGAAAAGACCTCTTTGTGCCTTGTGGAAGAGTCTAGACTTCATGCAGGAAATTAAGAGCAAATGAAGGTCAGCACCATACCAAGTATGGTGAGCAAGGGAGGGAAAGTAAGAATTCCCTGAATCCTGAACTTCCTGCATCAGCCTACTGTTAGAGCTGGGCCTCCAGAGAAGAGCGTAAATGCCTAAAAGCCACATTTAGTGCACTCAGCTAGAGGAGGCCAGAGCAAGCCAGGGAGGAATGCTCGGGGCATGTTCTGGTGATGCTTCTCTGGCTTTGTCCCTTCCCTGCCGCAGTGCCAGTGGGTAGAGGCATGGTCCCCGGGGAAGGGTGAGAGCCAACTGGCTGCTTAGAGCCAGATGCGCTGAGTGCCTTACACCGATGTCAAGGACAGTTGTGTTCTCCCTGTGCTGTGTTCCTCTTTGCTTCAACGTCTTGAACTACAGTCTGTTTTCTCAAACACTAAAGTTACTCGGGCTCCGCAGGCAGCTGTGTGCCTGCCTTTCAGAAGCCAGAGTCTTCACTTGCTCTACGGAGCAAGATGCTTACAGTCCAGCTTCCCCAGCCCAGGAGATGTGACTCTTGAGTGTGAACACTGCAGACATTCGTACCTTGACTGTATGACTTAAGCCTGTTCCCGGCACTGCCTCCAGCACCTGGGGCCCGCCACCCTCACATCTATGCCTCCTGTACCTTACTCTCCTTTCTCTCTCAGAGATGTACCCCGCTCCACTTACACATGTACTCATCATCCACCCTCTCATTCACACACCCCTCCCTGCGCACACTCTTCATGCAAATGGCCTCCCACACTCATGCACAATCTTTACAAACACATTATACACACCCCCTTATGGACATCTGTCACACACATAGCTTTGATTTCACACTCATATATACAACATGCTCTCAACTGTAGGTGGTGGCCAGACTTAGAATTCCCTCCCCCTGCCCTGTTTTATTTATTTGTTTGTTTGTTTGTTTGTTTGTTTGTTTGTTTGTTTTTTGAGACATGGTCTTACTGTGTACCCTCCACTGGCCTGGACCAGGCTGGCTTTGAACTCATAGACATCTACTTGTTTCTCTCTCTCTCTCTCTGTCTCTCTCTCTCTCTCTCTCTCTCTCTCTCTCTTTCTCTCTCTCTCTCTCTCTCTCTCTCTCTCTCTCTCTCTCTATGAGTACCCAGACACACCAGAAGAGGGCATCAGATCTCATTACAGACAGTTGTGAGCCACCATGTGGTTGCTGGGAATTGAACTCAGGACCTCTGGAAGAACAGTCAGTACCCTTAACCACTGAGCCATCTCTCCAGCTCCTCAACCATTTGGCCATGCCTCCACGCTTGGAATCCTAATCATTTGAAGGATGGACTACTACAATATTCTGCACTTCTTGCCAAGGCAGGGTCATCGGTTGCCCTGCTGTGCACCCTCTGTATTACCCCTCCCCTAACAATTCCATGCCACAGTTTGCCGCTAGAGCTAGAGGGATTTTTTTTTTAACCACACTTGAGCTGAAATCCTGTTTTACCAGTGAGGAGACAAGCCTAAAGGTATTCTGTACTCTGACTCCTGAGAGAGCTGCTGAGCTCTACCAAGGAGGGACTACCGGGCCTTCCTCATTTGCCCTCCCTGCTTATTACCCTGATGGTACCCAGCACAGCGACAGCACAGACTGCAGCAGAGTCCTGATACATGAACAACAGATTGTTCTTTCAGATGGCTTTCTCTGAGGAGGGCCTAGAAAGACCCAGTGCCTAGACCCCACCAATCCCCAATGTAACCAGACCTCTCTTGCATAAACAGCTTATTTTGTGCAAGGAGCCACTTCCATCCTTCAAAGAGGAACTAATTCACAGATGATTCAGAGGGTCTTTGGGAGGATGGATGGAGACAGAGAAGTGTCTGGACATTCGGTGCACGGTGTGGCAGGCCTGAGGGCTGCAGAGTTAACAGTTTGCCTTCTGGTTTGCCTGTGCCGTGGGGAACAGCCAGGTAGGACTCCAGGCTGGTAGTTAGTGGCCTTGGAGACTGTTAGGACTTCCACTGGGCTCCTGGAGCTTTTCTTCTGGATAGCCGTAGGGTATGTAGATGTGCCAGAAGGCTCACTGTTTTGGAGCAGTTCACTCTGCTCTCTCCCCTGGGCAAGACAAGGACTCAGAATCATCATACCTACTGCTCAACAGGAAATAGGCATTGCTCCTCTTAGCAATTCAGTCTCAAAAGCAAACATATGTAAGAAAACAATGATACAGAACTTACCTTCCCAGAATCCCCTGCTCCACAACCCCACTTTAGAAGATGGATGACTGGGGGCTTCCCTTCTACATTGTTCCTGTTTGACCTGGGGCACTGCGGGCCTCAAGAGTCCTTAAAAAAAAAACTTATTTATTTTTATGTATATGAGTACACTGTACTTATCTTCAGATATACCAGAAGAGGGCATCAGATCTACAGATGGTTGCTAGGATTTGAACTCAGGACCTCTGGAAGAGCAGTCAATGCTCTTAACCAATGACCCATGTCTCCAGCCCCTACAAAAGTGTTGGCATTAAGACTGCTCCTACCCCCAGCGATGGCGCCACCTACAGGTGACAGGGACCTGGCACATCCATCGCCATGGAAACAGACAAGCATTCCCAGAATACACCAGTTCAGAAGCCCACTTCCACCTGGGAGCAAATTACGTCACTACCCCCATAAAAGACGGAACCCCCCTCCCCTTCTCTCTCTTCTCTTCTCTTGACCCCAACCCCTTTCCCATTGCTCTACTAAAACCTCTCCATGTGGAACCGTGTTGGTTTGGTGTGGTTTTTCTGGGCACAAGCCAAGAAATCTAATTAACAACAAAGAGCCTTAAGGAAGCAGGCTTTACCCTAGATAGCCCCTCTCCCTCACACAGTTACAGGCTTTCCTTTGGACCTTCGTCACCACATAAAAACATTTAGTGCCCAGGTTTTCCCCGAACTCCCTCTACCTTTCCAGAGAACTCAGCCATAGAGCTGACTGCGTGCTATGAAACTCAACCTTCCCTTCAGCCCCTCAGCCCTCACAAAATCCCCAGCCTCAGCTCCTCATAAAGGCTATTCTTCCAGCCTGCCCCCAGACTCCCTCTCTCCCTAGCCCCTCCCCATCCACCTGTAACATCCATCTTGAACACCCCTCCTCCGTGTGTGGCAAAGTGTAAGCCACTCCCTTTCTAGTCCCCTCACCTCAGTTTCTGAGGTCTCCCCAGGCTGATGGTGTCACTAACCCATGTGACCCAGGGCATCCCAGAGAGCTTGTCAGGTGGGAACTAAAGGTATAGCTCAGTGCAATTCATGTCAGAAATTAAGAAGCCCAGAGACAGCACTGACTGAGAGGCAGCCTTACCCTGCCTGCTTTCTTTTTTCAGTTCTTCCCCCACAGAAGACAGACACAGAAACTAAGCAGAATTTCATATCCCCTTGCTTATGCATGGGCTCCCTCAGATCTTTATTGTAGGCTATCATGGGAGTTCTGGGTCAGTGTTTTATGATCTCTGTTGATGGCGACTCCTTCATCCACCTTGCAATACCAACTCCCTAATACCAGACTGTACCGGTGTTGTTCAGGGACGCAAGGAATGCTGGCTCCCACCTTTCTTTCCCCGGGGCCAGGAACTGCTGACCCGGCTAAAGAATGTGCTTTGCTTGGGGTTAACATTCCAGGATCAGCTTGGGAGCCCAAGGACTTGTGTTGGCAGTAGGAGCCAATTGGGCACTGGATACTAGACATCCCCCCTCAAATCTAAGCACGTATTCCTTCTGTGTATTTCCCAGTCACTCCTGGGTCTCCCCTGAATGGAGGCAGGACTGACAATATTCTCTCATGTATATGAAGTGAAGCTACCAGGCCCCTAAGCCATAGTGCTCCTTGCTATAAGGTTCACCTGCTGAGCAGCCTAGAACTCTATAAACCACCTCCAAGTTCAGGGTTTCATTAGAGCAATTAGGATTAGGGAGACTCAGTCACCCCCGCCCAACCCTGTCTCTCTCCCACACAGGCATTTGTGCTTCCTGCCTCATTTGCATTAGCTAACTACCCATGCACCCAACACCTAACCCAAGGCTCAGTGAAGAGGCATCGGGTTGTGTGCACTGGAGTGTTGACAGTTAGAAAGACAGGAGTTATTTTTACTGACTCCAACTCAGATATCCACAGACAACAACTTACTGCAGTGGAACCACAAAGGGAACCCATGGAAAGTGCTAGAAATCTCGGGGGCCCACTAGAGGAATCCTGTAACTTGTAACACCTGCCTAAGTGCAGACACCCCAGGTTTGCAATGCCACAGAAGGGGAGTTACAGAACCTTAGAGGTCAGAAAGAGGACATGGGTCAAGGGGCAGAAAGAAGAAAGATCTCTGTGTCTTATTAGCAGGAAGGTGAGTAGCCCTTCACAGAGCACTGACTGGAATCCCTAGAATTTAATAGAAAATAGAAAATAAAAATTCAAATAGATACCCACCCTTCTACCTCTTGGCATCCTGAGCTTAAAAATTAGCATATGGAGTGGTTAGGAGCACCTTCCTTTCCCCTCTCCACACAGCCTTCCCCTGTGTTCCCCAGCTTTCCCTGTGTCCCCCAGTTTCCCCTCTGTCCCCCAGCTCCTCCTGTGTCCCCCAGCTTCTGTGTCCCCCAGCTCCTCCTCTGTCCCCCAGCTAATCCTGTGTCTCCCAGCTACTCCTGTGTCCCTCAGGTGCTCCTGTGTCTCCCAGATACTCCTGTATCCCTCAGGTGCTCCTGTGTCCCCCAGATACTCCTGTGTTCCTCAGCTGCTCCTGTGCCCCCAGCTCCTCCTGTGTCTCCCAGTTACTCCTGTGTCCCTTAGCTGCTCTTATGTCCCTCAGGTGCTCCTGTGTCCCCCAGCTTCCCCTGTGTACCCCCAGCTGCTCCTGTGTCCCCCAGATACTCCTGTGTTCCCCAGCTGCTCCTGTGTCCCCCAGCATAGCTCTCAAGCCTCAGGCAGTTTCCAAAATCACTCACTAACTCTGAGCTTATCTTCACACTGGCCTGGGTCAGATCAAGCAGAGCTCAAGTGTCTGTTAAGTCCTTGCTGTACTGCCTCCCAGAAAAAACACTTGGATCTCTGCCAGGACTGGCCGGAAGACGGAAGGCCAGCCAAAACCCAAGATAGGAGGACACCATCCACCTGGTATCTTCAGATCTCATTTGGTGCCAAAGCAAGCTCACGAAAGAGACATGTGACATGCTTCATGCATGAGTTTAGAGCATCAGGAAGGAGCCTGGGAAACTAGAGTCCTTAACCACCCAGAAGCCCATCATTTCTGGTGCCATCTATGTGACCCTATAGGGACAGGTGCTTCATCTTTCTGTGACTTAGCTTGATTTGCACAGTAGGCATAGTCATATGGTAGTCCCTAGTGAGGCCAAGGCCAGCAAAGGCTGTCACATTCATGATAGGACTTGCTAGAATTTTAAATCGTAGCTCATTAGCTCCATCTTGTATTTCCAGAATTCATTTGGGCCCCGCAGGTGATGAACGAGGCACATTCATGACACTGAGATGATCGTGTTTACTTACCTCCATCTATGCTACTTTCTAGCTAGTGACACTAGATCTAGGATGTTTAGAACTCAGGCCAGCTCAACAAATGGTAGATAGACCTTATACTCCAGGTGGTCACAGCTTCAATCGTGCCACAAGCCCTGCTATACTCGATTAGGCCAGAAGAGGTCAGCTTTGAGCCAGACATCTTAATTTCCTAGACTACAGGGTTATGCCAGCTCTCTGGAGCCATACCTCCTGGTTTTGGAGAACCAGTTCTAACAGGCTGGTTGCTGTTCGCACAATTCCACCAGCCCCTAAGAGAACAAGGTCCACATATCCAAGCCTTACTGTCCACCACAGAGAGCTGACTGAGGGGGCATAACTCATCTGAGCTGTAAGGAACAGGCGGTTTAATGACCAAGGTCTCTGGCTGGAGGTGGATGGTGGACTGAGTCCTGCATCTGCTCTTCTCCCTGAGAAAAAGAAAGGAAAGTTGTGCATCTGCCCCGATAGTCCCGGGGAGTAGACAGTCTGGGGTCCTAGAGACTCCTTACGGCTCTCAGATACAGAGAACGAATGATTTCTCTCTCTCTGTTCTGTCTCCCCCTTCAAGACCCAAGTGGCTTCCTCTGAGCACCTCCTGACTCCTGAACTCCTGAGCGAGAGACGACTCAACTTTTCTCCCATGTACCTGAACCTCCATTACCCCATTGAGGGGTCTCCCACTTTCGGTCATTGATTACAGGGGAAGTTTATTTTATCCCCGAGAGTGGGGAACTAATTAGTCGTCAGACCCCCTAGATGTGCCTGACACCTGCCTTACCCACCCCTACCCCATTTCCCCTACTACACAGCCCTGCTGCCTCTCATTATGAGCTCCTGCCTACACCCTGCACGTAATGCTTGTCCTATTCTCTCCCTCTGAGGTTTCACATCCTACCCAGTCTGTCCGCATGCAGCACATCCACACTATGAGGCGCAGGAGTTCAGTAATGGATACTTAATTCCCAGTGACTACACAGAAGGCTCATTTTCCACAGGAGTCTTCAAATCATTGGTTCCAAACCTGCGGGGCCGAGACCCCCCCGTTTGAGCTGCAGGATACAGCCCTCATACCAGATCCCTTAGGATTCATAACGGTGGCAAAGTTGCAGCTATGAAGTAGCAACGAAGATAAGTTTATGGTTGGGAGTCACCATAATACAAGGACCTGCATTAAAAGATCACGGGATTGGGAAGGCTGAGAATCACTGGGTTAAGTAGCTGGTGACTGGGTGCGAGGATTAGAAGTGCCTCCTCCTAGGACGAAAGTGTGAGGCAGACAGGGCTGAATGACGGTGGCTCCCCTAGGCTTTAGACATCCTAACAAATCCCCCGAAGACCTAAGCCCAATCTTTGAGTCACCGAGCCACGTCCCAGGTCCTCCCTACACAGAAGGAAAGTTAACTACCAGCACTTGGTTGTTCTAACCAGTAGTTCTGGAAACAATTGTGGCTAATTTATTGGATCCGTGTGGCGTTTTTGCCAATATGCGTGTGTGTGCAGAACATACATGCCTGAGGTTGTTGGGGGTCAGAAGAGGGCACCAGAGCCCCTGGAACTGTGGGCCATTTTCTGGGTGCAGGGGATCAAACCCCGGTCCCCCTGTGCCCTTACCTGCTGAGCTCTCTCTCAGTTCTCTCAGTGGTTCTGATGGCTCACTGCTCTGCAGTCAGGTCTGTTTGCTTCCATTGTCTATCCATTCATCTGGTCTGTATGGATCCACTGCGCACCTTCATCTGCTCACCAGTACCAGGTATTGGGGATGCTGAGGAACAGTGGAATGTGTCTCCATTAAGTCTTAACAGGAACCTTGGGCTCCTCTGAATAAGTCTTCATCTTATGAGGAAATGCTGATGCAGCTAATTAATGGCCATGGGTCTTCTAGTAAGCTTTAAAAGCCCTGTTTTTAGAAAGCACCCCCAAACTATCCTCCTCTCATCTCGGCGAGGGGCTTCCTCCTGTTCTCTTGTCAGTCAGGACTGGAATCCAGGCCTCCCGGCCTCAAGCCTGCCCGTCTGACACTTGCTCTTCATCGTCCTAATCTGCCTGAACAGGACCCCAGGGACTGACAGTAGATTGGTTGAGCCTTCTCTGTTTTCACAGACTACTCAGAATGGGAGGGCCGGCTGGCAGAACATGGGATGCTAAACAGCTATGCAGTTTTCATGGACTATCCAGAAGGCTGATCCCCAGTGGATCGTCTCTGGCTACAAAGATCACCACAGACAACAAGGAGATACCGGTCATTTCCCCTGGAAAGATTCAAAAGGTGAACAGAAGCAGGAAAATGGGCAGATGCTAGGGTTTTAAAAATTTGATAATTGGGGCTGGAGAGATGGCTCAGCGGTTAAGAACACTTCAGTGCTCTTCCAGAGGTCCTGAGTTCAAATCCCAGCAACCACATGGTGGCTCATGACCATCTGTAATGGGATCCGATGCTCTTCTGCTGTGTCTGAAGACAGCTACAGTGTACTCATATATAATAAATAAATAAATCTTTAAAAATTTTGATAATTGAGGATGTTGTTCTCTTTGATCTTCGGCCAAGTCCTAAAGATGAGGTTCTGCAGAGTGTGGGGGGGGGGGATGCCTGCCCAGAAGAGCTGGAACTGGGGAAGTCCTCTTGTCCTCTATTCTTTCTCTGTAGGCCAGTGTCTGTGACTTCTTGCCAGCTGTGTGGCCCTTGGCAGAAGTAAACTCAGTTTTTACATCAGAAAAGGGGGGGCTCTGGACATAGCCTTCCAGGCCTCTCAAATCTCATGCCCAACCTCTCCCACACTTTTGACTAGAAATCACTGGGAAGAAACCCTGGGACCAAGAAGTGCCTCACATATTTAGGGACACAAAGATTTAAGTCCTTGAAATGCGGTGTGCTTTTTCCACCATTGGTGAAAATCCACAAAGGCCACGTGGCATCTTGAGGAAATCCATCCAACCCTATAAGGTAAGGCTTTCCCAGGCCTGTTGGATTCCAGAATCCAATTAAGGTTGGTGGAACCCAAGTAGAGCGAACTTGTAGGCAGGACAGCTCTCCACCAGTGCTGGAGTCAAACTCCAACCCATTCCGTATCCTTATTCACTCTCTCCTTTACGGAACTCAAGAAGTTATCAAACGGCTTTTCAGATTTTGAGTTTATGAGAAACAATTTACTGCGTGTTGAGAAATACTTCGGGACTTTCTGGTGCCCTTAGATCGTCCCTTGCCAACCGAGAACACAGCACAATAGCACAAGGTTGGCATCATTCAGAGACCAAAGCAATTCAGAGAGCCTTCAAATTTTAAGGACCGGCACTTCGGGTAGTAATTGGCTCTGCCTCCTTTCTTGCATTCCGGGCCCTCCGGTCCAGGTGGGCGGGGCTCCATTCACACCTTTCTGCGCCTGGTCAAGGGGAGGAGCGAAGCAGGAGCCGTTGAACCAATGAGAGAGGCCTTGGTCAAGAGTCTCCGGCAAGCCGGCTAATGGGATGCAGGGGCGTGGCCAGGACCTTCCCCCTCCTACCCCCCCCTAAACGTTTTATAGCAATTCGGAACGCGGGGCTTTCTGGCGTGCTCGGGTGCGGCTGTGACCTCTGAGCCCGCGGCTCTCCGCGCGCGCTGCTGCTGCTGCTGCTGCTGCTGCTGCTGCTACCCGACCCCCTCCGCCTAGTCGTCCCCGCACCATGGAGTCGGTGGCCTTACCCCGGCGCGCAAGTCAGGCTCCCTCGGCCTCCGCCCTGGCCACAGAGAGTTCCCGGCCGCTGGCGGACGGGCTCATCAAGTCGCCCAAACCTCTGATGAAGAAGCAGGCGGTGAAGCGGCACCATCACAAACACAACCTGCGGCACCGCTACGAGTTCCTGGAGACCCTGGGCAAGGGCACCTACGGGAAGGTGAAGAAGGCACGAGAGAGCTCGGGACGCCTGGTGAGTGTCCCTGGCGGCTCCCGGCTCTCTGGAGCTCACAGCGCGTCTCTTGTGGAGTCCCCTGGCTGAGTTGCCAGGCGCGCGCATTTTAGATGTGTCTATCCGTGGTTTTCAGGGACCGTGCTCATGGACCTGAGAACCTTAGCTGCAAATAGATGCCCGTGGTTTGAGAAGATGGGGGCTTAACTTGAATTTTGACGGAAACAAACGTCAACAGAGTAGAATGAGAAGGAGGAAGTTGAAAAGCACCAGACCTCAGTAGATGGATGAGGTGTGGAGATCTTTAACTCTTACTTGACACTTCGGGGCCTTTCCAGTCGAAGTGAAGCAACGTTTCGTTTTGATGGGTTTTTATTCTGGGAAATGTAAAACCAAGCCCGAGTGCCAAGTCCACAGTATCTCCCAGAACTCCGGCCATGTATTTGGGTGTGAGGCCTTTGGGGAACTTGCCCTTTTGATTCACGCGTGTGTAATTGTAGTAGTAATCCGTAACTCCGAGAAGTTCCTCTATCTGTTTTCAGTTTCCTCTTCTGCAAAAAAAAAAAAAAAAAAAAAAAAAAAACACAGCCTGTCTCACAAGCTGCTTGGAAGAGTAAGATGTAAGTGTGAATGTGCATAAGCCCTGGTCATAGATCCGGTGTTGAGAATGAATACTTC
Source organism: Micromys minutus (assembly GCF_963924665.1). Lineage (NCBI taxonomy): Eukaryota > Metazoa > Chordata > Mammalia > Rodentia > Muridae > Micromys > Micromys minutus. The sequence goes on from NC_137975.1 coordinate 24,179,793, forward strand.
TATCTGGAAACCTCCCCCTTGAAAGGAGAGCAAATTTACCAAGTTACATTGTTTCTTCCACTCCGGTTCAGTTGGCCTGGGTATTAGCTGGGTACTTGTTTAAAATGCCCAGTCTCTCATTTCCCACCAAGCATTTTATAAAGGTCCGTAATTCACAAGTCAGCCAGCCTCAGAGCAGGTGTTTTAGAGACAGCGTGTTCGGCAGATACAATGGATGCTGGTTGTGAAGGAGGTGTGTATGTGCAGGCCGTCTTCTGCCCTGTTGACTGTGGGAATGGTCCCCTCCCCTAATTGTTTGCTTTTGCAGCCAGTAGCTGGTTTGAAATTCAAGAAGTCATTTCACTGGTGAAGGAGAGTGGATGTTGGAGAAAGGAGTGGATTATAACCCCATCGATAGGAACAAGTATGTTTTTCCTGCTAAGGTCTGGCACAGTCCCCAGCTGCCTGCTGCCAGGTTACAGTTATTGGGCAATAGTGTACTTCCGGGCTTTCTTTTCTTTCTCTTTCTATAAAGTGCCAGGGCCCCAGAGGCTCCAGGCTTGAGACTTCAGGGCCCAGGCTTTGTCTGGGGGCTTAGCTAGAAAATAGTTGCTTGTGTCTTGTATCCTGTGCCTATTGTGGAAAGAGTGGGTTGGGAGAACTAGAGTGTCTGAGAAACTGAGGTCAGAGTTCAGAGTTCACATCAGCTCTTGACTGAGGTCACTGCCTTACTTACATGCACACACACACACACACACACACACAGAGAGAGAGAGAGAGAGAGACAGAGACAGATACAGAGATCACATTTGATTTTGAAGTGAAGTAAATCAATGACTCTTACATCAGAACAGAGAAAATCAGAAGGAACTCCCAGGTTCATGTATCTTGCTGCATGCAAGGAGCCAAGATCAGCAAATACAGAGTCTGCTCTGAAACTCCCCAACCAGACCACCCAGGATCGCTGTTGAGAGTTTGCTCAGGCCCCCCCCTTCTTGGAGAGCAGCTCTCTGCTGTGCTAATGATTTCTCAATCCTGGAGCAGTGCCCTCATCCCCACCCATCCACCCCTCCATCCTAACTGCTCGTCCTAAAGAACCAGCTCTTCCTATACTACAGAGAGCGGGGCATGATGCTGCTTCTGCTGGGACTGTCGGTGGGGATCCCTTCCCAGGAAAGCCTCCTGCCATCTGGAATTTCTCACCACATTTGTAACTTCCCACTCTCTTCTTGTAGAGATGGTTAAGCAGGGTCCCATGAGATTATCCGCAGGGAGGGACAGGTAGGTGGGACTAATGTCTGCTCCAGGAAGGCATCAGAGGAAAAACAAATATTTGCTCTGGATCTCAGACACATTCCTGGTATCCAAATGACATTTCCTCCTGTGAGTCTCTCAGCTCCCCTGACCAACCCCTCTCCTTAAAGAGAAAAACACATGCTGAGACCTCACCAAAGCCTTTGGTCCGATCTGCATGGATGTCTCAATCACCCCTAAGGGGTGCCGTGACAGGCAGGAAGGAAACCCACGTGAATAGTTCTGTGGGGTCACATTGTTTCTACTCCTTTTACATATTCGATTGCTTAGTGGGCTTCAAAATATTGGAAAACGATGGAGAAGCTGCTTCCTTCGTTGGCAGATGAGGGAACTGAAGCCCAGAGAGGGGAAGTGACTTGTCTTCTGGCTGAGTTAATGGCAGACCTCCAGCAAAACCTCCAGACTTGTCCACCATAAATAAGCCTTGGATGACCAAGTGCTGAGTCTTGGTCTACAAGTTAGTTTTGAGATGAGCCTGGGCTTGCCCTCCGAGTGCTTTGTCATCCCATCGGCTAGCTCCAGCTGCTCTCCCTCCACTCCAGGCAATGTTTAGAGTGGGAGAAGCCACTGAGCACTCCTCCTCCTCAGTACTGTGCTGAAAGATCCCGGGTGAAGGAACAATACAACATCCCTGCAAAGTGTCAGATTGTGCCTCCCATTGCTTACCAGATGCGTTACCTCTCTGTGTTCCTCGCTGTCCTAATCTGTAAAATGCAGATTATTAGGTCGTGGCTTCCCTGGGATTTATCTGTAAAATCCTAGCAGTGTCTCAGACACATGGGACTTATTGTTCCAGCAAGGGTGGCTTTGAGCTAGGGAACATTCTTAGCTTGGTCCTCTCCTGCCTCAGTAAGGAGCATGGATTGGGCTCAGTCTTCTTGAGTTGAATCATGGTGTCTGCTTTGTTCAAAGCCCTCATCTCTCATTCAGCCAACTTCAGAGAAGGACTCCTGCTGGCCAGCTGCCAAAGGCTTGTTGGGCAAGACGCTGTCCTCCCAGCTCCTCCTGCACCTGCCTGCTCAGCAGCATGGGGGGGGAGTGTAGGCTGCAGGCGACTCTTGTCCTTGGGCTCCAGCCAAGCCACACAAAAGGGCTGGGCAGAGAAGCTCCTTGCTCAGGAACCTGGCAGAATGGGCTAGAAGGAGGCATCGGAGAGCTGGTATTATATGGGACTGGGGGAGATGGCTCAGGTTACCTGAACTTCTTCCTGATTCCTGTCTTGCTCTTGGTAGGGTGGTACATCCCTGCTGCTTAGCCAGGACCGCCTAACCTAACCTCAATGGCACTATCTAAGTGGGTCATCATCCAGGTTCTTGCCTGCTTCCCACAAAAGGGCAGAAAGGAGTCAAGGATCTTGGCTGTGACCGGAGATGCCCAACTTGGACCATCTCTCCCAACACCCAGTACCAGCATCTCTGCACTCCCCACCCACTTCCCTTCTTTTTTTTTTCTAAAGCTTTTTGATCACCTGAACACAGATCATTCTTAATCTGAGCTCTGCGAAAGAGGAGGTATTTACCCATGGAGGCTCAGCACCAACTCCTCAGGGTGTTGGCAAAGAGTGGGCATGTTTTAAGTAGAAAGGAGTGGCACACACAACGTGGACCATGGCAAGATATGGGCAGTCTCTTCTCCAGGGACTGGGGGAAGGGACAGGATTGGACACCTCCAAGGCACTTTTGTCTTCTGAGATACTTCTCCTCCATTGTAGTGTGTGATGAGGAACTTTGGCGATGTGAGTTTATCTTTCTGAAGTGTTCACTGCTGGTTGGGGAAATAGCTTTGTTGCCTTTATGAACTCTCAGAGCTTCAAGGACAAGAAAATTCACTGGGATGGTTTCAGCAGGAAACCATTATGCTCTGGCAGTTAGCATGGCCAAGCATGGTGTTCTTAGGTGGCTCCTTCCTGACATTGCAGTGACCCATTTCTGAAGAAGCTGTATACAGAACGCTGAGGCATGGAAGGGAACTTGAAGATCCACCCCGACCTGCCTGGCATGCTCTGATTGCCCTCTCCTAGCCCACCGTCTTAGCTGAAAACTGTACCCATCCTTCCATATCTGAAACAGTTTTCTCCTGGGCTGGTTTCCCATGTTCTTCCAAGTAAAGAAAGCCACTTCTAAGTCTCCCCAAACCCTTCCACAAGCCAGGATGCTAAATCTAGACAGCCCAGAAGAACAGCAGTATTTGAGCAGTTAAGAGCACTTGCTGCCCTTGCAGAGGACCTGGGTTTGGTTCCTCGAACCCAGGCCACTCAAAACCATTGGTAACTCCAGTTTCAGGGGATACAAAGCCTTCTTCTAACCTCCATGGACATTGTATACATGCGGCAAACATGCATAGCACAAAGACAAAACACTCATCCATGAAGTAAAAATAATTAGATTTTTTATAATTAATTAATTAATTAATTATATATAAGTACACTGTAGCTGTCTTCAGACATACCAGAAGAGGGCATCAGATCCCATTGCAGATGGTTGTGAGCCACCATGTAGTTGCTGGGAATTGAACTCAGGACCTCTGGAAGAGCAGTCAGTGCTTCTTAACCACTGAGCCATCTCTCCAGCCCCAAAATAAATAAATCTTATCAAACAAACTAAACAACCCAGTTAGTGCCTTGAGTTGCATGGCTTGAGACAAGCAAGTATGATTCAGGTGCCTAGGTTCACACAGCTGGCCATGTGTTCAATCCTCAGAATCATCTCTGGTCTGGTTTTCCTTCTTCTGACTCAGAGTGTAGTGGCCGTATGATAAATTAATTAATGTGGGAAATATGCAGAGTAAAGAGGCTGGAGAGACGGCTCAGTGGTTAACAGCACTGACTGCTCTTCCAGAGGTCCTGCGTTCAATTCCCAGCACCCACATGGTGGCTCACAGCCAACTGTAATGGGATTTAATGCCCTCTTCTGGTGTGTCTGAAGACAGATACAGTGTACTTATATATAGTATAAATAAATCTTTAAATCAAATTTTATCAGGGAGCTGAAATGGCAGTTTAGTGGTTAAGAGCACTTGCTACTCTTTCAGACCACCCAGTTTCCATTCCCAACACCCACACCAGCACAACCACCCATAACTCCACTTCCAGGGGATCTGATACCCTCTTCTGACCTCTCTGGGCACCAGGCATGCATTTAGTGCACATACTTACACATGTAAACAAAACATACATACACATAAAATTAACGAATTTACAAAATTAAAAAAAAAAAATGTGTCAGGACAAAGATCCTGGCCTGTGGCCATTTTCCCTTTGGGTTTGGGTATCTGTCTACATGCAATTGGTACCTTCTTCCTGGGCCACAGTCAGCTTGTCTTCATCCTTAGGCACAGTTGCCAATAACCCCGCAGGTGAGAACAAAGGTCTCTAGAAATTAGTCCTTGTCACTGAGGGCCTGGGAGGGAGGGGATGGGGAAACCTTATCTGGTCACTGCTTCCTTCAGGCAAGGATCATCCAGGGACTGAACAAACAGATATCTGTAATGAGTGCTTACTTGTGTGCGGCCGGCCGTTACAGGCCTTCAGCACACAGGGCTTTTTCTAGCTTTGAGTGGTAGAAGCTTGAACTTCCTCTGACATACTAGGGCTGGTAGAGTTGGGAAATGGTGGCTTAACCCCACCATGCCAGTGATAAATCAGCCCTTGTCTGTCACCCTTTTGGGGGACTGGTAGAGAGGATCAATATCATGTCTTGTTTCCTTCCTGAGAAGTACTAGGCAGGATCTCCTAGGACCTACTGTAGATAACTGGGGGGCTCTTCGACCTGTTCCTCACCCCTCTGATATCTTCTTATGGGAGAATGACACTGGGTGAAATTAGAATTTCAAGTGGTCCGAGGTTAAAAGAAGTGGATCTTGATACCTGTGGGCCCACTAGCCATACCAAATAATTCCTAGCACCCTCAAAACCCGTCTTGGAAACTCATTTCTTTTGGCCCCTACTCCCTTAGAGCTCTGGCCCTGAGCTTATGAGGTCATGTCAGTATTCTGTACACGTGTGAGTGCACACAGCTGTGCATCTGACATCTGCCCAGTCTTTGCCTGGATGCATTTTAATCACTCAGGTATTTTTAGTTGTCTAGATAGCGACGTGTTTACATATGACTGTTTTTTTTACTACCTACTAACAGATCTTTTATAGATCTTTGTCTCTAAAGAGTTCACAGCCCTTTACTCATTGTCTGGTTTTATGAACAAAGGCTTACAGAGAAGAGAGCAGGCCACGCAGTCTCCCCTTCAGGGTGAGAAAAGCATCGTGGAGAAGCCATGTGTGGGAACATTGCTCTGCGTCAAATGGAGAAGAGAAAGGTATCTCCTAGTTGAAGGAATAGTCGAGGCCTTTTGCCCTGCTCCCCAGTTCTAAGCCCAGGGGTTTTCTGCCTAGCTCTTTAGGGAGTGGGGTTAGAGCAGAATGTTGAAGCAGACAGATCCTCCCATCTGCATCATCCCCCTGCACTGGGCCTCCCAGGGATGAGGCTCCATGGTGACCATCTGCCATTGTCCTCCCTGCCCTATTCTGGGAAGGGCTGAGAATGGGGCCTGCCCCCTTTCAGCAATGCAGCTTTAGGGCCTGATGGGGTGGAGGGCACGCCATTGCTGACCGGTTGCCGGGGTGACCGGGCTCTGGGCATTGTGAGCAACTCTTCTGACAGGATTAGGGCTATTCCGCATTCTTGTCAGATGGGGAGCACAAACCGAAAGAGCCTGCTGTCCAGAGAGCTGGAGCTATTGTCTACCTCCAGCGCCTGTGAAAGGGTGGATTAGAGGCCCCACCCCCTTGAGCTGGGGTTTCCTTTCTATCTCCTTTTGAATCCAGAGGGGAGGCCAGCCCTCCTGGGAAATGGAATGAGGAGCTGTTTACCTCAGTCTGGGCCTTCATATTTCTCATTACTTGTGGGAAGCGGAAGTCTTACCATTCTGTTGGTGTCCTTGGCCAGAACTTGCCAGGAACTGACCTGGACACCCAACCCTCACCCAGCCTGAGGGCCACTGGCATTTGTACAGACCAGATCGGGAAAGCCCCTGAGACTACTTAGTTCAGTCTGTTTATTTCATGGCAAGGCAGCTGAGGCCCTGACAAAGGTAGAACTTGCCCACAGCCACTAGACAGACTAGACACTAAGAACCAGAGAAGCAGGCATCCTGGTCCTGGCTCTAGGGTTTCCTCTCTCTCTATTCTAGAGAATACCATGGACCAGAAAGATAGATGCTCTTAGGTGTTGACCTGTAGCTTCTCTGTTTTCTCTGGACCTACCCTTCCTGAGCCTGTCACACACCAGCTGGAGGTATTAATCCTTTTTTTTCCACCTTTAAGACCCTTTAAGATGGTAAGCCCCAGAGGACTGTCTGTCTGCTTGTTTGCTTGTAGTTGGACATTCCTTACCTGGACTCAGAAGCCTGCTCACGGGAGGGTGGTTTTTGTTTTTGTTGTTTTGTTTTTTTATGATCTTTTTTTTATCAGGGCTAATAACTCACTAGCATATCCACAAGGCTGTGAACCATCACAATACAAAATAAAATGCATTTTAATATGTATGGCTGTCTTCTCTAGATGTATGTTTGTACAATCTGCAGAGGGCATCTGGTCCCTTGGAACTAGAGTTACAGACAGTTGTAAGCTACCATGTGGGTGCTGAGACCCAAACTCAGGTCTTTCGGAAGAACAGCCAGCTCTTAACTGCCGAGACAGCTCTTCCCCACCTCTCTAAAACCGTTTTATCATCCCAAATAGAAGTGCTGTGCCCATTAAATTATAGCATCCTAATGTCATCTTCTGCCCCTGGTAACTTTTGATCTGTTTTCTGTCTATAGAGTTGTTTATTTTAGTACCTCATAAAAGGGAAGAAAATAACATCTATCACTCTGTGACTGGCTTATTTTACTGGAGTATATTTTCACAGTTCAGCTATGTTATAGGAGGTATCAGAATTCCATTCCTTTTCAGACAGATTAATACCAACTTTGTCTATTCTTTCACCTGTTGGTAGGCACTTGGGTTGCTGTAATGTTTGACTAGTGAGTGGTTGTTTATAGCAAATCAATAGAAGGACAACTAAACTCAATCATCCTGCCAGCTGTGCTAGTCAGTGACTACGACTTTAAGGAAAGCACTTAGCCTGTTGGGTGTCCAGTTTCTTCACCAGTGACTGAGGGTGAGGATGCTTTCTTCATTCACTTCCCAGAGCCCTTGTAATGAGCAGTGCTTTTACTGATGCAGGAAATTGCTATTCACTGACTAATGTGTGTCAGGTCCTCTGCCTGGCATCAAGTGCTGAGCAAATCATCCTGAGCAAGTCATTCCAGGTCCTTGTCCTTGGGGTGCACATTGTCCTTGGGATGCACTGTGTGTATTGTAAATCCTAAAGCATCAAGCCTCACACGGGTGCAGGCTGTTACTGTTTCTTGTTCATCTGTAGACTTTAAAAATGAGGTCATTTATCAGTGCCGCTTTGACTGCACTGGGCTCAGGTGACAACCTTCCCTTGACAAGGTGGTCTTCAAATTGCTGTCACCTGTCCTGGTGAAGGTGGGTGGCTTCTCTTGGTACCCACTGCATGTTGCAGCTGCAGGCAGAGTACCAGGATTCATGGAGCATCCTCAGAGATGCCTCTAATTTGCTTGACCTTTCTCCTTCATCTCCGGCATCCTCTGTTCCCAGGTGGCCATCAAGTCAATCAGGAAAGACAAGATCAAAGATGAGCAGGATCTGTTGCACATAAGAAGGGAGATTGAGATCATGTCTTCGCTCAACCACCCCCACATCATTGCCGTCCATGAAGGTACAGTGATGGAACATTTGGAGCTGGGAGCCAGGAATCTGGGGGTGGGGGTTGCACAGAAGTCACATCTGCCAACACATGTACCCAGTGGTGATGCTTAAAATCCCAGCCCAAGGAGGCTTGAGACAAGAGGTCAGCCAAAGGTGCATAACAGAACCCTGCCTTTAAATAAATACATAAATTAAACAAATAAAGTTTTCGGGGCTGGAGAGATGGCTCACTGACTGCTCTTCCCAGAGGTCCTGAGTTCAATTCCCAGCAACCACATGGTGGCTCACAATCATCTATAATGAGGTCTGATGCCCTCTTCTGGTGTGTCTGAAGAGCTGCAGTGTATTCTACAGTATACACACATATAATAAATCAACAATTCTTAAACAAATAAAGTTCTCTTAAAAAAAAAAAAAACTAAGAATGATAAAGGCTTTGAGGTTGCTAAAGCTGGATTTAAAACCCTGCCACATGACACAGGATTCCTCTCTTACAAATGGCATAATCCATCTATATCACAGGGAGATTGCTGGATACTTTCACCGAGTACTCTGTAAGTGGGAAAGCCGTAGGTTTGTTTGTGTATCCGTAGCAAGGTTGGGGTCCTACCTAGAATCCCACGATTGCTAAGTAGGTTCTGTAAATTGAGCTGCATCCTCATTCCAGACTGCAAGCCTTTTGTCGTTGTCATTGTTGTTGAGTTTTTCCCTAAATGCACTGCCTCACAACCCCAGGAGAGCCTTAGCAACCCAGGAGAGGCTGAAAGGCCAGAGTCCGCACCTGTCTCAGGTGTGTGGGTGCTGTTCAATGTTCCTCTGTTAGCCAGGCCTCCTAAAGTCACCTTGTGCCCCTGAATCACTCCTGCATGGGTTTATTCTGCCTCTTCTTGCCTCTCTTCTGACATCAGTTCTGGCTTGATCACTCTGGCTGCCCTCTTCCCTGCAGCCCAGACAACAAAGTGAGCAGGAGGAGGTGACAAGGAAAGAAAGGAGAACGCCCTCCCACGTACACCTGTCTGCTTCAAGTCTTTATGTAACTCCAGTAACCAGGATCACAGGCACAGCAGGAAGGAGGGGAGGGAGGAGCTCATGGACTTGTCTGGAGTGGTTTTATCCTGTCTGAGGATTCCTGGGAGAACAAATAGAAGTGTCTCTACTTTCAGGTTCAAAGGGCAAAGCTACTGTTATGAGCCTATGGCTTGAGTCTGTCCCATAAGGAGCCCAGACAAGTAGCTGAGAGGGTTAATTGTATTTCCCTTTTCTTCTCTCCAGGAATAGTAGGCAGATTATACTTGGTGATTGGCTGTGTGTGTGTGTGTGTGTGTGTATACACGTGCACACACGCTACAACACCCCCACATGCATGTGCATGAATTGGTGTATATATGAATTCTCTCCCATTTGGGTATGAGAACAGAATGGATGCTCAAGGTTTGTTTTGTTGTGTTTTTATTGTTTTGTTGGTGTGTGTGTGTGTGTGTGTGTGCGCGCGCGCGCGCGCTCGTGCGCGCTCATGCGTGTGAGCACTCATGATACAGCACAGGACATTACTGTTACTGGTGTCTAAAGGGTTCCTCCAGATTCATCTTCATCTTGCTATAGACTCTAAATGTTTTGGGAATGCTGGGACTGACTTCTAATGTTCTAATGCACCATGCCAGCTCTTTATCCTTAGTTCCTGGCATAAAGGTTGCATATAAGCAGAGAACCACATGTGAGGAGTGTCAATCAGCCAAACTCATAGGACCCGTTTAACACAAAGACACCATGTCATAGACTAGCGTGTTCTGACACACCAGCAGAAAGGCCAGTTTGATGAACCAGTTATTTTCTCCTTTCCTAGAGGGCTGGAGCCAAGACTCGGCTGGGGGTGGTGAGAAGGCCCCTCCTACACATGGAGATGGGCTAACCGGAGCAGGCTGACTGCCAAGAAGCTAGCCAGCCAGCCAATTAATTACCACATGTTTATTGATTGCCTCGGTGATCGAGGCCATATGCACTCTGGCCTTAGCCTGCGTCCTCTGAATGGTGGCAGGACTGAAGACTATCTTGGCTCGCACAGGCTCCGGGCAGTTCTCAGGTTTTAGAATTATACACAAGAACAGTATACAGCAATAGGTCCTGTTTTTAAGCACTTTCTAGTGTATCAGATATTCTGCCAGTCCAAGAGCTAACCGCCACTGATTTCTTGACTGTTTCTCACCTGAGACCTGGGAAGTTGCCGTTGTCTAATCTCAAGGGAGGAAAACTAAGGCACAATGGGTTGATTACATTTCCAAGTTCATCCGGCCACTCTGAATTCTCACTGGTAGATCTAGTAGCGATTTGGCCAAGGTCATAGGAAGAAGAGTAGGTCTCAGAGAGCCCCGCCCTTTACTCTCATTGGCGATATCTCTGCCTTCCTGGGAGACTGCAGAGTCTTCGAAAGCCTAAATTTAGCCACTGACCTCAGGTCTTGATTTGCTGTTCCTAGAGGTCACTGAGTCTTCTTCATAGGCTCTTCTGCTCTTAATTCACTTCCCTGTGGCCCCTGAACCCTGTAGCAGACATTCCAGAGGGAGGTCCTATCTGGGGTGAGGCTATAGAGACTATGGCCTGAGGTGGGAGCATTGTTCTCCGGGAGGCCTGACTTTCTCGCTTGCCCTCTCCAGTGTTTGAGAATAGCAGCAAGATTGTGATTGTCATGGAGTATGCCAGCCGAGGCGATCTGTTTGAGTACATCAGTGAGCGGCCACGGCTGAGTGAGAGGGACGCCAGGCATTTCTTCCGACAGATTGTGTCTGCTCTGCACTACTGCCATCAGGTGAGGGGCCACCCACCAGTCCTACTTGTGTTCTCTGGGGAAGGGTGTCTCTGGGGCTCTGAGGCTGGGACTCTGAGAAAGGCTTCTGGACTCTCAGACCAAGGGATGCTGGTCCCTCTGGCTTTGTTCTCTTGACCATAGAAAGGCCTCAGTGAATTTGTATCCCAGCACGCCTGTTTGTAATTCCCTTCCCTGGCAACATCCCCTGACTCAGTTCCCTTCCTCTTATAGAACGGGATTGTTCACCGGGATCTCAAGCTGGAGAACATCCTTCTAGATGCCAGTGGAAATATCAAGGTGAGCCCCGTTTTTGGTTTCTAAAAACTGTAAGTGCTAACTGGGTCCCTGGACCTTAGCCATCTTCCATCCCAACACTCCCTTTATAGATGAGGTACTGAGCCCTCAAGGGGAATACCACCCCACTAGTGACTGGCAGAGGTCGGACTGGAATAGAAATGAAGACTCTGCCTCTCAGGGTCTAATCTGGGGTCAATTTTTATTCATAACTTTGTGGCCAACAGATACTGAGCCTCATTCCCCTTGCTCTGAGCGCTTGCACGCACACAAACCCGCACACACAGTTCAATTTGCTATGATCAAGAAGGCCTACGGCTCCTTCCTTTCCTTATTGCTATCATTTTCAATTTCCCAAAAACACCGGATTCTCATCCTCATGCTTGAAACAGCTAGATTTATGTCAGTCACAAGTTTATGCCAAGGAGATAAACAAGACTCTTAGGGCAGGAAGGGCAAGATGACAAGAGCTGCCTAGGTGACAGACTAACCTAACGAACAACTGGGAGGGTGACAGTCTGGCCCTTCTCAGATCTACCCGACAGAGGACAAGGGTCACTGCATAGCTGCTGACCTGCATGTCCTGATCCTGGTACCGAGTCAGTAGCCCTTACCCAGGTCATTCCTGAAGCAGTTGGGGTTTCTTAGATGCTGACAGGAAAGGGAGGACAGAGCCAGTAAACTGGCACAAGCCGGAGGAGGGCATAGACTCTGTTGGTACCAATCATCAATGTCATTGCCAGTTTACCTAGCAACTGCTTGATAAGAAGCCAATAAAGCTATAAACAAAGAAGTAAGGGTTTCATAAATGGTTCTCCGCACCCTGCACACATGATCCTTTGATGGGGTGAAGGGTCAGGTAGCCCCAGGGTCTTGACCTCCAGCTCTAGCTGATGGGAAAGAGGACGATGATCTTAGAACCTCTCTGGCCCCCTAAAATCTAGCTCTGACTTTTGTCCTCTCTGTTCCTCTGCCCTTTAGCCATGCAGGTCCACCCTGGTTTCCTGCCTATGTGTGGGTAGAGATGAACCCTTGGCTCAGAAGGGCAGCTCAGACTTCATATAGTTACTGGGTCAGGGGCCTTGCTTGCCTATTGAGGGCCTTAAGGCGCTGTCTTTCGGGACCTGAGCTATGAGAGGCAGTTGGCTGTCTCTTTCCTTCCACCAGGCCCTGGCTTTTCCTAGAATCCTGTGGGGTTTTTGGGAAACAGAAAGTGATTGTAAGAAGGTGAGGATCTGTAGGGCTTCTTGACTGTAGCAGATTAAACTGTGTATTCCCTGGAGAAAGGATGGCCAAGGTGCTGGGGAACAACCCAACCTTTGTCATGACCTGTGTTTGTCCCGACCCTACAGATTGCTGATTTTGGCCTCTCCAACCTGTACCACAAAGACAAGTTCCTGCAGACGTTCTGTGGGAGCCCTCTCTATGCCTCACCTGAGATTGTCAATGGGAAACCCTATGTGGGCCCAGAGGTAAGCGTCGTCCTACCGGTGTCCCTGAATCCAGGTCATGCAGTATAGATGAGGTAGTTTGCTAGTTCCTTCCTTTTTCGGAGCACAAAACTTGGGCCCCTACAAAGCAGTGACTTGCCAAGCCTTGAGCGGGGAATAGCAAAGCTGCCTTAGAACGGAGGTCTCCTGGTGTCCTGTCTCATTCTTGTCTCCTGGTTCTCCTCCTGGCACTCAGTCCAGCCACCCCACCTTGGTCCAGAGGATGGCAATGGCCTGGCCACTTCCTATGCTTGTGGTTGTCCTTTCCAGGGGGAAGTGACTGGCAGCATCTTTTTCTACCTGCTCCTGACCCCTCTGTCACACCCCCTACTTCACTTCTAGTTAGAAGAGAGGGTAAGAGGAAGCCTTCAGATGAGACCTTCCATTGTGTTAGAGACACGGACAGCAGCTGGCCAGTCTGCAGCACATGCTGTGCCTTTGCTAAGCATCCCTCCCCTGCTCTCTCTCAGGTGGACAGCTGGTCTCTGGGCGTTCTCCTGTACATCCTGGTGCATGGCACCATGCCCTTTGATGGGCAGGACCATAAAACACTGGTGAAGCAAATCAGTAGCGGGGCTTACCGTGAGCCGCCCAAGCCGTCTGGTGAGTAGGAACTGTGGCCAGGCTGGGGGCATGGGATGCCTGTTACTGTCATTGATTCCCCACACAGAGACCAGACAATGGTGATAAAGAAGGTAGCAGTCCTTAGTAACTCTGGGGAGATTAGGATGCGCCCCTCCGTTCTCCAGTATGAGACCTCTGAGAAAGAGGCAGCTTTCTGCATTGTGAGCATGCTCTAGAAGGGCTCCCTACGGTCTAGCTTAATCCTCTTTGCTATGGTCACATTGTCTCTTTTTGACTTTTTCCTCATCCCGGATTATCTGACCTTTTATATAAGATATAGACAGTAGGAAGAAGTATAGGAGAGCTTTGCTTTGTCATTGAGGATAGTCCCTGCCCTCAGAGAATTGAGTTTCGGTTGAGAAGGAAAGCACAGATGCAGAGAGAAAAGGGCTAAGAGAGAAAGCTCGTGGGACAGAGGCAGTTAGTTGCCTGTGTCTGTCCAGGAAAGTTAACCTGGAGAGCGGGCCTGAACCAGTATGGAGCCTGAGGAAGGAGTACACTAGCCTCACCCAGAAGCATGAATGGTGTCCACACTTAGGGAGGCAGGCCCGAGGTAGAGGACTGTGGATGCTGATCCTTGTGGCTATTAAGCCCTTGCCTTTGTTTCGCAGATGCCTGTGGCCTGATCCGGTGGCTGTTAATGGTGAATCCCACCCGTCGGGCCACACTGGAGGACGTAGCCAGCCATTGGTGGGTCAACTGGGGCTATACCACCCAAGTTGGGGAACCGGAAGCTCTGCGTGAAGGTGGGCACCCTAGTGGTGACTCTGGCCGGGCCTCTATGACGGACTGGTTACGTCGATCCTCCCGCCCCCTCCTGGAGAATGGAGCCAAGGTGTGCAGCTTCTTCAAGCAGCATGTGCCGGGAGCGGGAAGCACCGGACCTGGGCTGGAGCGGCAACATTCTCTTAAGAAGTCCCGTAAGGAGAACGACATGGCTCAGACTCTGCAGAATGACCCAGCTGAGGATACTTTCTCTCGCCCCGGCAAGAACAGCCTCAAGCTTCCAAAAGGCATTCTCAAGAAAAAGGCCTCTACCTCATCAGGGGAGGTACAGGAGGACCCTCAGGAGCTCAGACCAGTGCCTGATACCCCTGTCCCTGCTATACCCCTGCCCCCAAGGAAGGGCATCCTTAAGAAGTCTCGGCAGCGTGAGTCTGGTTACTACTCCTCTCCAGAGCCCAGTGAGTCTGGGGAACTCTTAGATGCAGGTGATGTGTTTGTGAGTGGGGACCCTGTGGAGCAGAAGTCTCTGCAACCTTCAGGGCTCCTCCACCGCAAGGGCATTCTCAAACTCAATGGCAAGTTCTCCCGAACGGCCTTAGAAGGCACTACCCCTAGCACCTTCGGCTCGCTGGACCATCTGGTCAACCCTCATCCTACAGCCCGAGCCAGCCGCCCCTCGGGGGCTGTGAGTGAGGACAGTATCCTGTCCTCCGAGTCCTTCGACCAATTGGACTTGCCTGAGCGGCTACCTGAAACCCCACTGAGGGGCTGTGTGTCTGTGGACAACCTGAGGAGGCTTGAGCAGCCTCCCTCAGAAGGCCTAAAGCGATGGTGGCAGGAATCCTTGGGGGATAGCTGCTTTTCTCTGACAGACTGCCAAGAGGTGACAGCAGCCTACAGACAAGCCCTAGGAATCTGCTCGAAGCTCAGCTGAGGAGAGGCAGTACCCCAGTATGGGGTCAGCTTGGAGAGGGTTTGCAGAGGAACCCTGGGTAGGATTCCCCCGGGGGAGTAGAGTACATCAAGGGCTCTACATCTTCAGCCTGATTGAACATGGAAGAACAGCGCAGATGTGGAAAGGACTGGGAAGGACCTATGGAGCCCTGGCTGTCAGAATGTTGTAGTTGGGCCACAGAGACCTGAAAGTGCCTACCTCCTTTATGCTGTGTTACCCATGGCATTTCCCCCCTGTTCTCTGCCAGTGTCCGGGTGTACCTTCACATAAATTCCTGTTCAAATCAACCAGCAGGGGTAGAACCCTGACATCCCCAGAGGTAAGGTGGAGTAAGCTCCCTTATTTAAAGAGGAAACAGCCTCTGGTTTCCACCTCTGCTGTTGTGCGTCTCAAAGACCTGGAGAGACTCCGACTGCTGTTTGACTTCATCTCAAGGGGACCAGATGCCTCTGGACCCCAGCTTAGACCTCAGAGACTTAAGCCTTGAAGCTGTTCCTGAAATCCGGACTATTGGATGATGTGTCTGTTTTTCAGGCCAGCAGGACCTAGAGTGTGCTGACTTATTTATTTTTGTGATTCTTACTTCTGTTTTGTTTTGTTTTTTTAAGTAAACTTTGCTGCTTTCAGTAATGTGAATGCTGTGTTCTGGGGAAAGCCACTGCACCATTGAAGTTTATGTGCAGAGAAGTATTTGGCAGTGATGTCCCTCTAGTCAAGGGGAGATGCTTTTTCAAATATATGTCTTGTGCACTATCTGGATTGGGTCTCCAGTCCCTTCACACTGAGGCTGTCCAGTTTTCCTCATCCATGGCCAAAAAAAAAAAAAAGTCCAACCTCATTAAAACCAGCACTGGTAACTGGAAAAACAGTCTCTTGTTCTCTTTGGGGACTTGGGTTCACATGTTTGAGCCTTTTGATACTCTGCAATCACAGGTTTTATTTCATCAGAATAAGGCAAGGGGTTAGGAGGTGCAGCTGGGTGGTCAGAATGCTGTTTAATGTGTACTCTCAATCCCCAGCACTGTAAAAGAACAAAACCAACCAAACAAACAAACCCTTCCAAACACCCAGTTCCACCTGCTGTTGAGTCTGACCAGTTAATCATTCTGGAAGAAAAAGCCTTGACCCAGAGTCCTGGATTCTTCCCTCCTTCTCTAGTACTCAAGGAAGAAGTGGATCAGGTGGATTTCTCCAGTTGATTCCCTTACCCACCGGCCCCTCCCCTGTGTCTCCCCTCCCCCACTGGCCTGTGCCCTGCCCCCTGCAGCCAAAAGACTCTCCCACAGTCTTTATTCCCTCTGAAAAAAAATTCCCTTTCTTTCCCGGCTGGACAGCTTCTCCCTGGGCCCTAGCTACCGACTCTGGGAGGAAGTCAAGAATGTTTGGAATGTCCACCCTCCCTGGCCTGCCCCTCAGCCCCCTGCAGAGCTGTCCCTGCAGCCTGTTCCATTGAGAAACTGCTGGACTCTGGGCCTGGATAAGAGGGAGGACAAGGACAAAGTGCAGGCAAGTGGCCGGTTGCCTTTGGTTCCAAGCAGGCCCTCTCCCCACCCCCACTCCTGACCTAGTCTGGTATTCACCTCCTAATTGCCCAGTTCTGGCTTAGCTTCTGTTCCCCAGATATACACCCCACCTGTCCTCCCAGATGGGGGCATTGCGGGATGGAGACTTGGGCCTCCCTCATTATACCTAGAGACTTAGAAAGGTCACAGCCTGGAGCTGACACGGGCAAGGCCAGGCTGCTGGGGGGTTAAGACTACACAGTTCATAAAATAAGTTGCTTGAGTGACCACAGATGAGCCTGAGGTCCCAGGATCTGGGCTAGGCTTGTTTAAATGCTAGAAAGTCACAGGCTGGGCCTTCATCCTGCAGCTGAGTGTGAAAGACTGGGTGCTTCCTTCCCTTTGGGCCTGCAGCAAGCCTTTGGTGTGCTGAACTGTGGCAGACAACGTGGGTTGTGGTCAGGCAGCACATGGGAGCATAGAAGACTTAAACTCAGTGAGAACTGTCCAGGAAACACTGATGGGAGGTTTAGATGCAGGGGAGCGCATCCTGGGAGATAATCGAGGCTACCATTTATTCTTATTTACGTATTTTTGCTGTTTGGGATTAAACTTGGAGCCATGTGAGGCGAACTTTATGTCACTGAGCTGCAAACTCCGATTCTTGGTGAGTCAAGATAAGGTCTCAGCATAAATCTTTATCCTCCTGTGTCAGAACCAGCATTCTGGGGCTGGAGAGATGGCTCAGTGGTTAGGAGCACTGATTGCTCTTCCAGAGGTCCTGAGTTCAGTTCCCAGCAACCACATGGTGGCTCACAGCCATCTGTAGTGGGATCTGATGCTCTCTTCTGGTGTGTCTGAAGACAGCTACAGTGTACTTATATATAATAAAGAAATAAATCTTAAAAAAAGAAACAAGAAGAACCAGCATCCCAGTCTTGTGGCAGCCTCCTGCATGGGACTTCATGTAGATGCCTAGCTCCGTGCTCTCTTCCTTACGTCCTCTGGAGTTTGTTATTTATTCTCATGTTGCAAAGAAACAGAAATTCGAGACATTAATTTACACTGTGGGAACACAAACTTGGAACCTAGATCTTGGGAGCAAGAAGTCCCACTAGAGCTGGTATGGCTGGAAAAAAAAAAAAGCAACAGCTAAGCCTACCAGGGAATATCTGTGATGTGTTACCCCTTAGTCAAGATCTGGAGAAATTGTCTTTCCTGGAAACACCTCCCCTGGCCTCCACAAGGCCCAAGAAAGGAAATGGAGAAGGGGGGAAGCAGGAAACAGGAAGACCAAGGAGAAGGTTGAGCCTAATGGGACAGAAGCTCCTCACTATCTGAGCAGGAGCTGAAAGCCTCAAGGGCTTCTGAATTGGAGGAGTTCCTGTAGTCTGTTTAATACCCCGGGAGCTAAGTCATTGATGGGATGAAGGGGTCAATGTGGGGAGGTAGAGATGAACCCCAAAAATCTAGCCTTGGATTGTAGATTTCATCTGCCCATATACAGCTTCTCACCTGCCAGGACACTTCATACCAAAGGCATTCCAGAAGGCAGGCTCATCGAAGACGCCTGGGGGTGGGGGTGGGGAGGCTGAGGGACAAGGCTGGAGCTGCAGGAATCTTTAGTGCCACATCAGCGCTTCCGGAATGTGAACAACCTAGACAGAGATGGGGGAGGCAGCTTGAGGAGATCAGAAAGGCTTTTTGAATGCTCCCTGTTTCTGGCCCTTTCCCGAGGCACAGACGGGATCACAATGTTCTTGAGTGGACATCCCCTTGTGGGGTAGGACTGTGGGAGGGAAACTCCCATGACACATTGGCCTGGCTCCCAGGCTCAAGGTCCAATGACCCTTCCATCCCCCTGCCCCTTCCCGAAGGGAAGAAACAGTAGAAGTGTAAGAAGCAGACCCCACTCCCCCAGAAGAAAATCTGCAGACTTCAGGAGTGGGAATCTGAACTCCGCCTGCCAGCTGAACTGCAACTTTAAAGAACAGGATGAATAAAGATTTGTCTGGTCTGAGTGGCATGGGTGGTTTTAAAACAGAAGAAGGGAAGTGTTGGGAACCATGTAATGAATGGCAGGCTAGTTTTCTGGAAGAGGACGGATGTACGGGCTAAGACGTGGAGCCTGGGCAGGACCAAAGCCAATGGCTGGTCCTCCGAATGTGAGATATAACTCGATAATATCTTACATACTGTGTCTCAGTTATCTTACATACTGTGTCTCAGTCACTTGGTCAATTGATTGGCATTTATTGTATTACCAGTTATTGAAACTGGGACTGTACATCTGTCTGTCATATAACACTTGCCTGGCCTGAGCAAGGCCCTGGGTTCCATCTTCTGGACCTCAACAAAAACTTTTTTCTTTATTTTTTTTAATCTACTGAGTGCCTTCTAGTACATTTGTGTTTTGGTTTGGTTCGGGCTTGGTTTTGTTTCTAAGGCAGGCTCCAGTTCTGGGGAGGCCAGCAGTGCTGAGCTGTAGACAAGGGGAGTGTCAGCATCGTCTTGATAAACCTTGAAAGGCTCTCTCTTAGCCTGGTATATTCCTTCACCACGCCCAGCTTTGGGGATACATTTATGAACAAAACTGACAGCAATCTATGCCCTCATGCACGTTTGAATTGACAGTGAAGCTGAAACAAAGGGTATGGAAAATTAGCAAGAAAGGGGACCAAGAGAAGCCACAGGAGGGAATCTATGGCACCTTATGGGCCATCCCAAGTCTGTGGCTTTTATTCTGGGGGAAATAGAGACCGTTGGAAGGTACTGAGCCAAAGACTGAAATAACCTAACAGACTTCCAGTCGGCAAGATGGCTCATCAAGTAAAAGCCTGACCACTTGAGAAGAATCCTCAGGGTCCATGTGGTAGAAAAGAGAGAAATGACCCTTGAAAGTTGTCTTCTGATCTCTACATGTGAGCTGCAACTCTCTGTCTCTCTCTCTCTCTCTCTCTCTCTCTCTCTCTCTCTCTCTCTCTCACACACACACACACACACACACACACACAAATAGATGTAACAATTCTAGCTGACTAATGAAGAGAGCAGTGGTAGGCTGGATGGGGTAAAAGACCACTTTTAAGAGAATATGGGGGTGCTTGGACCAGACTTGCACACATTTGGGGATATAGTCTGAAGGGGGAACCAACAGTTTTTCTGGCAGATAGAAAAGGAGTGGGGTAAACCTGGGCTGGAGTGGGGGCCTGTAGACCTCTCAGTCCAGGAAGTAAGAAAGTAGACTACGGTTGTCTGATGCCCCTCTCCACTCTACGATTTTAGGACTGTATTAAACTGGAAGACAGATCTTTCCAAAGCTAAGCTGCCTATACTGTTCTGTTCTGGGGAGGCTGGCAGTACTGAGCTGGAGACAAGGGTGGTGTCAGCACAGTCCAGATAAACCTTGAAAGGCTCTTTCTGAAAGATAGGAGGAGAAAGTTGGGAAAGTGTATGGTCTTTGTGTAGTTCAACTTTCCCAAGACTTGGCTTCTTTATCTATACAGTGAGGGATATACTAGCATTTTTTTATTCTCAAGCCTGAAATTCCCACATTTTCAAAGGCCTTTAAATTCCCTAAGAACTTAAATGTCTCCAGGCTCTGCCTCTAGCCTTGGTCCTTACAGTAGGGACAGATGCTGCTGTACACAGCAGGGGCTGGGACCTAGTAATTTTGGGTCATCTTTGGTTATAGCTGCATTTTAGAATTCTCTGTTTCAGTCCTCTGGGGAGGCTGCTCACAGACTGCTGTCCAGAAAAAGACTGAAAGGCTGAGTGTTCACAAGGGTCATGATACTAACAAGTACTCAGGTGAGGGCCTCTGGAGGAGCTGGAATCACAGTTTTCTTGAAGACACAAGCTTTCTCTAGCTCCCTTTGGGTCTGAACACATCTCCTCCTCAATCTTCTTTCCCAGCATCCTGCTTCCTTCCTAGGCTAACCCCATTTCAAGAATTCTTCTCCATCCTGTCTAGGGCATTTTGGACAAACTGGGAGAATGAGTCACCTTAATGGGGGAGGGGACGTCTAGTCTATAAATGGATACTAACTCTTTAGGTTTTAGTCTTCAGAAAAGGGCAGTCTTGGCCTTCTGCTCCCTCCCTGCCGGGGAGTTCCTGGGAAGAGGAAGGGATTGGCTTTGACAGTATGAGATTCTAGAAATAGCTGAATGTTTTAAAAGATAGACCAGTCTGACTCAGCTTTCCTTGTAAACATAGGGTTTTCCCAGCTCCACATGCTAAGCCCCCATTTCCTGGTGGAAGTGCTCAATAGTCTGTCTATAGAGGTTGGGAATCCAACAAGCTGAATCCTCCTCCCTCCTCCCATCTCCCTCTCCCCCTGCCCCTGTCTGTCTCTAGGCTGCACTGCCTGGACTTTGGATTGTGGGTGCTGAGCAGAGCTGACCAAGCAGGCCAGGCCAAGGGAGCTCTGGGGCTGGAGTCTGAACTTGCCCCATACAGCTCACCTTGGGACTTCTGGCTGCAATTATTCACCACCATCTCTGCTTGGTGCAGCCTCACGCTCCGAAGCAGCCCATCCTCTGCCAGGAGTCCCTCCAGCTTGCCCCGCTTCCCATCCTTGTGACCACCTCTGTGGACTTGGCAAAGCTATGGATGATTCAAGACAGTGTCTGCACACACCTTGAAATTTTACTCATCAACAACCGGGCTTGCCAATAGGCCTTGGGAACAGACTTGGGCCTACTCAAAAAACTTTAGGTCATGAGCAGATGTGCCAAGAAACCATTCCACTGATTTAGCATGAACAACATAACTGCAGCCAAAACTCTATACTTGAAGCTACTGTAAGCCGTGCCCACTGCCAGGAACATTCAAAGGAGACTAAAATGCAATAAGAAAGTGTCACCAGGACAGTGGGGAAACTGGGTGACAAGAACTGCCCTGGGTGGTGGTTCCAGCTCCTATCCTAGGGGGTGTCACTCTAAGCACCAGTACAGCCATTAGGTTCACTCCATGCTGTTAAGTGCCACCACAGAAACTTCTTTGTTAGCACATCCTTTCTTCTACAAAGCATGTCACAGTGACTCAGAGTCACTTTCAGAGTCCCCTTCACACCCATCGGGAGTTATTGCAAGGATTAAGGGAGACAGCACGTGAGAGTGCTTTGTAAGCAAGACATCACAGCTGGCCAGCCAGCCAAAGGAGTGAGAACAGGTACTCAGTAAGGCAGCGGCGAAGGGCCTCCTCCACCAGCCAGCCCAGCCCCTTATAAAAGGGAACCTGAGAGTGAAACAAGAGACAGCTCGTTACCTAATAAATCCATCAACATTTACTGAGACCAGACTATTGTTCTTGGCGCCATAGAAAACCCAGAGTGGTCATGAATTTATGTGGAATAGAATTGAAGCTATAAACCAACACCTACAGGCTGATAGTTAACAACACAGAGATGGGGGTGCTAAGGGAGGGGACCAGGGACAGAGCATGTGGTAAGATGTTCAGATCTGTTTTGGTAAGGGGACCACTGTGTAGATGAAGTGCTGCATAGGTCAGCCAAGGAATGAGCCGGCCTATCTGGATACTAGGCTCCACAGCCTAGCAGGTGACAGGTGGCACTTCATAGTCCTGTACCCTTCCTCACAAACAGTATCACCTTGCTTTCCCTTGGCTATTGCTATTGTAGGGCATGCCCCTGTCAGATATGGGTGGGTAGAGTAGGCTAGTTCCTTCCTTGCCAGACATTTGAGGTGGGCAGCAAGCAGCAAGCTCTGTTGTTCTTGCTGTTCTCTTTTGTTCTTGCTGCCCAGAGAACCTGACTATCTTCAGCACCCCTTATATCTTCCACAAAGCTTGCTATGACACCTTAAAGCCACTTCCACAGTCCCCTCACATTCACCTGTTGCTGTAAGAATTAAAGGTCACAGCACATAAAGATGCTTAGCAGGCAATACATCTTTACTACAGACCCTACTCCTGCACCTCGGCTGAGTCAAATTGGACCACCTTACCATCTGTGTCCCATGACCAGGCCCCTGTCTCCTTAGGTCAGTCTCTCCCTCCCTTCCACTGTGGCTGTAAGCAAGATCCAGCCTCAGCCTCTCCAAGTCCTCAATAGCCACGTCAGAAATGTGCCCCTTTTTCCTTGTGTTAAAGTGTGTGTGTGTGTGTGTGTGTGTGTGTGTGTGTGTGTGTAATCATGTCATCCCCATTTCAAATTGACTGAAGGAAAAAAAAAAAAGATACTGATCAGCAAGTAAGTCACTGGTTTTATGTTACTATTGCTTTCCAACCGTGGCTTTGGGAATCTCTCAGAGTGTACGTAGTCCGAGATTCTTTCCCTATGATATAAAAAATACACTGGGCAGAAGTGGCACAAACCTTTAATACCAGAACTCAGGAGGCAGAAGCAGGTGGATCTCTGTAAGTTCAAATCCAGCCTGGTAAACAAATCGAGTTCTAGGACAGCCATGGCTACTCTGGGAAACCCTGCTTTGAAAAACCAGAAGGAAAAAAAATACTTTAAATGAAGCCTGACATAATGGTACATGCTTGTAATCCTAAAATCTGAGAGGAACAGGCAGGAAGATCACAAGTTTGAGGACAACTTGGCCTACAGAGTGAGAGCCTGTTTATAAAAAGAAAGAGAATATCCACATGATTATGCAGAATAAGAGAGTGGAGGGGTGGTGCAACCACTAAGAGCTCTCTTGTTTTTACATCAGACCCAGGTTCTGTTCCCAGGACCTACTCGGTGGTTCACAACTGCCTATGACTCCATTTTCAGGCAATCTGAACTCTGATACCCTCTCCTGGCCTCCAAGGGCACCAGGCACTCACACGGTACATATACATACACACATATGCACGAACACACACACATGGGGGAGAGGGGAGAGAGGGGGGCTGAGAGAGAGAGAGAGAGAGAGAGAGAGAGAGAGAGAGAGAGAGAGAGGAGACCTGAGGAGCACATTGGTGCTTTGACTATTGCTCTCTTCCCTGTTTCCTTAAGACAGGGTTTTCACTGAACCCGAAGTTAGGCTGGCAGGCAGAGAGCTTCAGTGATTCTCCATCTTCCTCCCACAGTCCTGGTTTTACAGGGCCACAGGCACACCCAGCTTTTTACGTGAGGGCTTGGCATTGGAACTTGCAAAGCAAGCACTCTGACCATCTGAGCTGTTTCCCCAGACCCTAAATCTACTTTTGATGGTTGCTGGGGATCTAACCTACACACTAAGCTATGCTATACTTCTACCAAGCTACACTTAAGTCCAAATGACTTTTGTTCTGCTATAGAAGGGGAAGTGTTTAACTAGAATTTTTGCCCAGTGTTTCCCTCAAACTCAAAACTGAGTATCTTGTAATTTTGTATTCCCAGTCTGAAAATCCTAACAGTAGGAAGAGTGAGCCTAGACAATAGAAAGATCTTGGACCAGGCGATGGGCTTCTAACCCACAGGAGGAGAGAATCTCCCATTCTGGACAGCTTTAAAAAGGTGAGTGTGGCAGACTGAGAGATAGCGGCACACACTTTTGATGCCAGCACTAGGGAGGCAGAGGGAGGCAGATCTCTGAGTTTGAGGCCAGCCTGGTCTAAAGATTTAGAGTTCCAGGAGTGTAGAACTGTTGTTGGGGGGGTGACACAATAACACCCTGCCTTGAAACACAAAACAAAACAAAACACCACCAAACCAAACCAAACTGAGTGTGCCCAGGAACTGGTGGGTAGTCTTTAGACATTTAGGGCTATCTTTATAGCCAAGAGACTCATCTTGAGCAGCTGGGCTCAGGAAGATTCACATAAAACACAGGAAGTGGTGGAAAGTGAACAAGATTATCAGTGGAGTTCCTGCCAAAATGAGGAAGTGATACTGGGCGGAGGCAGGGGACGCCTGAAGTCCCCGGGGAGGATGTCAGACCAGGAGGTGCTGAGATCATCCGGCTACCCCACCCCCCTCACTTTGGGCCCAGCAGGAGAAGAGGGTTGAACAGGGTGCATCTGGAGGGTCGGGTGAGCCTCCGCAAAGATAGCTGGGGCAGCAGGATTTCAGGCCTGGGGAGAAAAAAAATCTTAAGATATGTATTTGGGGGTAGAAATGAGCCCCACAGAGAAAGATGGTCCCAGGAAAACTATCAGAGGAGGGGCTGATGTGGGTCTTTAGTGTATCGAGCTCTGGGGCACGCAGTCTAGTAAGAGAGACAGGTGTGTCTGAGAAGTCAGGTTGGCAGTAGAGCTGTCAAGCATGCTTTGTTTTCTTCCTCCTCTAGTGTGTACTGAGTGTGGTGCTGACCCCCGGGAGTCCAGAACTAGACAGAATATGTTCCCTTCAAAGCCTGGAAGTACAGGGGAGGAGAGGTAAGTAAGCCCTTGTGAATTTGTAACTTATAAGACTTTCTCTTTTTCTTTCTTTTTTTGTAGATAGGGTTGACCTTGACTTTATTCTGTAACTGAGAATGACCTTGAATTCTTTATCCTCTCCAGCTCTCCTGCACTGGGAGGCATTCACCAATCATACCAGGTTTATGCAGCTAAGGACCAGATCCAGACCTTTGTCTGGATAGGAAAACATTCTAACAACTGAATAACAGCCCCAGGCTGGACTTGAATTTGCCACCATCCTCTCACTTCTGCTTCCACAGAGTGAGCCCTCAGCCTGGGCCAGCCTGCACAGGAGTCAAAGGTCACCACCTGACCCCAATGCACTTCTCCAGCTGCTGGCTCTGTCCCTACCCACACTACTTGCTTGCTCTGTGGAGTAAAGTAAAATTAACTGCCCTAAGCTGGGTATGGTGGCGCTCACCTTCAATCCCAGCACTTCGGAGGCAGAGGCAGGCAGGTCTCTGAATTCGAGGCTAACCTGGTCTACAGATGGAGTTCTAGGACAACCAGGGCTATACAGAGAAACCGTGCCTCAAAAAATAAAACAAAACAAGTTATCTGGTTTGGGTAATGACTTAAAATGATAGCTTTCTTATTGTTGTTGGGTTGTTTTTATGAGATCTGCCTGCCTCTGCCTCCCAAGTACTAGCATTAAAGACATGTGCTACCATGCCCAACCTAGTTTCTATATTTTATCTCTGCCCCCTTACTTATCACAAGCTGGGAGAAGCTGTTGGGTGCGGCCAGGCTGGTCTGGAACTCTAGATCCCCCTGGACAGGGTTTACAGGTGTTCCCTACCACACCAGGCTCCTTGGGTGATTCCTAGAAGCCAACACTGGGAATGGGGGACAGGTGCACTAGGAGTTAAATGAATTCCCAGACAGACAGGCCCAAAATAAAGATAAAGATGGCAAACTGATCTCCTTAGGAGAGGATGACCTCTCAAAGACCTTCAAAACTCCCAGCCATCAAGGAGAGACCCAGTTTCACTTCAGAATCCCCCCTAAGCTAAGCAGAGGGTCTCTCTCTCTTCCTCCCTTCCTCTCTCCTTCATTCCCTCCCCTCCCTTCCCTTCTCTCTCCCTCCCTCCCTCCCTCTCTCCTTCATTCCCTCCCCTCCCTTTCTCCCTCTCCCTCCCTCCCTCCCTCTCCCTCTCTCTCTCTCTCTCTCTCTCTCTCTCTCTCTCTCTCTCTCTCTCTCTCTGTGTGTGTGTGTGTGTGTCCTCACCCCTAATAAAAGCCTTTCTTAGCTGGTTAGTCTGTTGTGTCCTAGATTGAGATTTCCTGCCTATTCTTTCTTTCTTTCTTTCTTTCTTTCTTTCTTTTCTTTTTTTTTTTTTTTTTTGACTTTTTATTTTATTTATTTAGTTATGAGTGTGACGAGTAGCCCAGTTTCCAAGGACATTTCCTCTCGATACTGCTGCAGTATTATGGTATCATCAGACATTAGGACCACTGCAAACCATGACACAGGGGTGACATTTGAATGAAAACATTTAGTACAAAATGTCACTGCAAATGAATCCTTTAACTGGCAGAGAAAATGAACACTGTCAAGACCCTTAGGTGGTAACAAGAATGTCGGATTCCCTTTGGCCACAGAGGTTTGAGATGGTGGGACGTCAGGAAACCACACAACACAACTGGAGGCAAAGCACAGATCATGGCTTCTGTGTGTGGACCAGAAGGAAGGAAGTCTTACCATGGAGGGCTGGGTAAGTGGTTACGTTGAGTTCACAGCTCCAGCCTGAGATTCACACAGTCATGAGTTCACTGAGAAGCAGACAGCACCCAGTAGGGTCTAAACATGGAGCTGCAAGGAAGGACACTTCAGGAATGACATCTGAACTCTCACCAAGGAAGGGAGTCAGTGCCCCAAAACAAGTCCAAAGGTTTTTAGGGAGCAGGAATTCTTTGGAAACCTTAAAATGGACAAGTCTGAGCCTGTATGTAATGGGTTCTACACGCTGCTGCCCTCTACCCCAGGCAACATGCTGTCCTGGGGTGTATGCTCTTGCCAAGTATGGAGTCTGCATTCTTTGGACAGGCCACGGCCAGAAGCCAGCTTCTTTTCCCTGAGATTCTGGGATTCAGGCTACACATTTAGGCCTTTTGGGGGCCCTAAAGGGGGAGGGACCAGACTGGCTCTGGGACCCTGGGGAAGTCACTGCTCTTTTCTGGACCTTGGCTTAGTGCGTGTTTGAGACAGCCTCTGCTCCAGGTTCTGTCCCAGGTGAGGGTGGAAATGAGGTAAGCATGTGCCTTACAGCTGGTGTGAAGACCCATTTGAACAGGAAAGTGGTCTAGGTTGTTTTCCTAACAGCTTTCAGACGGTCTAGCCTGTGGCTCGTGGACATGGACTATTGTTAGGGATACTGGTGTCACTCAGGATGATGGAATTTTCAGAGGAGAGAGTGAATGCAGGGACCACAGACCCTCAAAGGATTTGGGGACTGAACACTGAATTGAAGGCTCCTGATAAGGGAGGCTTTACCCTGCAGGCTGGTGACCAGAGCAAGTCTCCTCCTGAGGGACTTCACCTTGTGTTCAGGTGATAAGATGACCAAGCCCTCAGGGTAAGGTTTCAATGTCATCTTCCAATTGGCCTGGCTTCCTTGGAGCAATGGGTTCGCTTCTATGCATAAGAACAAAGGGATGGAAATGTTCTCAGAAGTCACTGGCCTAACCCTTAAAGGGCTATTGTTTTTTAATGTGTGAGCTCCTGGAGGGGGGAGGGAAAGCCCAATGCCCAGCCCTTAACACACTCTGCTTGAGCTACCACCACCCCCCAAGTCTGTCAAAAGCCTTACTGGGTGAAGAGAACCTAGGGTTGGTGGGCACTGGGAGTGAACATTAAATTCTTGAAGTGCTGACTGGTGGATTCTACAGGAAGGTATTGATAACTGAGCAAAAGAACTAAGTCCTGGGGCTGGAGAGATGGCTCAGTGGTTAAGAGCACTGACTGCTCAGAGGTCCTGAGTTCAATTCCCAGCAACCACATGGTGGCTCACAACCATCTGTAATGGGATCTGATGCCCTCTTCTGGTGTGTCTGAAGACAGCTACAGTGTACCCATATAAATAAATAAATCTTTTAAAAAAGAAGAAGAAGAAGAAGAAGGAGAAGAAGAAGAAGAAGAAGAAGAAGAAGAAGAAGAAGAAGAAGAAGAAGAAGAAGAAGAAGAAGAAGAAGAAGAAGAAGAAGAAGAAGAAGAAGAAGAAAGAAAAAAACAACGTCCTGACTAGTATGAAGTGGAATGGGATTTGCCAGTGCCTCACTTGGTCTTTGTAGGAGTGAAGAGTCGTAGGCAGGATTCAAACTGTCCGAGGAGGGAATACAGAAAGAACAGTGCCATTGCCCTGAGACTGGGAGAGAGCAGGTGCCTCCTTATGAACAGGAGAATGAACTCTGGTCTCCTGTGGCCATCTGCCTTCAGGAAGGGTGCTGCTCACTTCTCCAGCCCCAGCCCCACTCCATAAAGACAGGGTTGTGACTTACCACTGAGCAGGCAGACTAGAGCAGGGCTTGGGAAAGGAAGCCGAGACCCTTCCCTCCCACGCCATGAGAGGCTGGTCATTAGCCCGTAGTATAGAAGTTGAACTGGGCTGGGCCAGGCCTGGGGGTGGGATGAGAGGATGGCTCCTGGATGAGTCACCGGGTCTCTGTCTGCCCCTTCTTCCTTGGGGGAGGGAAGCTGGGGAGGCAAGCTGTAGTCAGCTGGGTTTGTAAAGGCAGTTTGGCCACCAGATCCTCCCAGTTCGGTGAACAATTGGGGGGCTGGCTTCTTTAAGCTCCTTGTCTGACACCCAGGACCCAGAGTTGGTAAGCTATCTGATCAGGGTGGAAGGCTCCATCCAAAGCCTAGCTGCCTACTCACATGGCTAAGGTGGCCATGCTGTGGCCTTCGGAGAGACTGCCGGGCCCTGACTGGCATTCTGCAGAAGTTGCTTACATTTTTCCTGTGAGATCACAGCTGAGCCCGAGAGGCCCACCCTCCTTCACACCCTTCCTGAGCCTCCTTCCAAATCTGTTCTCACCCAGCAGGCCTATCCACACCACACCCTCTCCTAGACTCCCAGGGAAGCCTTGGGGACAGTAGGAGTGACTTTGGGTTGAGGCTAAACCTACCCTCCATCCTGCCCCTGTAAGCCTGATGCTGGGCCCCAGATGTCTTCTGGAGTAGATCACAGAAGGGCAAGGTTGTTATTTGTCTGGGAAACTGAGTCATTAGAGGAAAGCCCAGTTTGCAGGAGGGGGGAAAACACAGTAGGGGTGTGTTGCCAAACCCTGGCAGGCCTCCTCTCTGGGGACAGTTTGGGACCACGGTGCAGCTCTTCTAGAATGGCTCTTCTAGAATGGCCTCTTACCTCTTTGTAATCGGGACAGATACAGACAGTAGAGGGTGGGGACAATTGCCCTGGGCAGGCAGCAGTTAGATGAGAACTGGAATTTCAGTTCCTGAAGCTCCTGCCAGCAGGTGCTGCAGATGTGCCTAGGTCTCTGAGCCTCAATTTCTCCATCTGTAAAATGACAGTCACAACTGTCTCCTGAAGCAAGGCATATTATCTAATTTAATTGAGGGGCAGCAGAAGCAGGCAGCCCTAAAAATGCCACTTTGGCTGAGGGTTTTCTGGAACAAAGGGTACTTGAACGCCTGCAGATACGGAAGGACCTCTGAGGTCACCTTTTCTCCTTATATGGAAGAGAAGAAACATTCCTGTTACAAGAAACAGGCTTGAGGCTGGAAAATATCTCTACAAACCAACCTTGTTAAGACAGCTAGCTCTCTTCTCCCTTCATCCAGCTACAGTTACACATGTCTGTCTTTCTAACACTTTGAGAAAGAGGGGGAAGGATCACAACAAAATTAAGGCCAATCTGGTCTCTATGGTGACTTTTAGGTCAGCTTGGGTTCTTTATAGATTCTTCACATATATTAAAAAGACACCCCCACTCCCTACCTCTGGGCACACTTTTATTATCAATACATGTCACTACCATGTGAAGATTTGGAGGGGGTTATTTTGGGTTCTTAATTTTTTTTTATGTACATGTAAAATAAAATCTGTATGTTTCTCCTGCTGGTCTGATATAGCTGCCATCTCCCATCCAGCTGAAGTCTATACAAAGGCAGGGGCACAGTGCCCCTCCCTACCACTCAGAGCAGCACCTCAGACAGATCCTGCTGTGCCATTCTTAATGGAAAAACAGAGGTGACATTGTTGAATTTCCCCCCTCCAGACTCGGTTTTTCTGTGTAGGCCTCACTGTCCTGGAAGTAACTCTGTAGACCAGGCTGACCTTGAACTCAGAGATCCCCCTGCCTCTGCTTCCCTCCCCAGTGCTGGAATTAAAGGTGTGTGCCACTGTGCCAGGCCAGAGGTAAAGTCATTGGGACTGATCCCAGGAACTGCTCGTGGGGAATTGCTGCTGTCTAGGGGCAGCTGCAAAAGCGCAGAGATGGTCCGAAGGGCCACAGGGCGAGCTGTGGTTTGAGAAGCTCACATGCTGAAGGTGGGGCCTCGTTGGGGAAGATCAGTCTTTGAGGTGTATCCCTGGTGGCTCTAGCTTGTTCGGTTGACGCCCTCTCTGCACTCTGCAGCCCGCCACATGTTCAGGACACTACAGAGCTGCTCTGTCTCACCACCACGCACCAGCCAGCCTGGGGTCGCCAGCCCATCACTGAGCGAAATCCCCAAAACCATGGGCTGAGCAAGCCTTCCTTCTTTTCAATGTCCAGTGACTGTCACAATGACAAAGGTAACAATGACGTGATCGTTCCCTGGACCATCCATGGATACTCCATTTCGGAGGGAGCGCAGGTGGGCGGAGCCAGGACAGGAGAACTTCTGGAGGGTCCAAAAGGAAAGGTGGCTGGAGGCTTACAATAAGGAACCAGACTAAGGACTTGCTGCGTGCATGCATGCGATGCTTGCTGGGACATTGGACGAGGGGATCGTTTTGAGCAACAAGTGTGACACTTAGAGGTAAAAAGTTCCGTGGTCGAGGTGCCCGCACGTGGAGGTGGGAGGAAGGGCAGCAGGGGACGTAGCATGGATATGTGGCAAGCTGCGGCCCTGCATCCTCCCGGGCTGGTGTTGAATCCATTTCGCCGGACTCCCACTCCTGTGATGTCCACATTGTTACCAGTGCAGCCAGGTGTGGTGTGGCACGCTTTTAGCCCCAACGCTTAAGAAGCAGACAGACGCAGGTGGGTCCCTGTGAGTTCAAAGCCAGCCAGGGCTACAGAGTGAGACCCTGTCTCAAAAGCAAAACAAATACATTTTTACCAACCCTACTCGCTCCCTCCTCTCCCCTCCCCTCTTTGCTTTCTTGAGACAGTCTTACTACCCAGCGCTGGCTGTCTTGAACTTTTAACAATCCTTCCGTCTCAGCCTTCTGTAAGGTATGATTAGACGTCATGCCATGCGTGACAAGCTTGTAATTCTTTTAAGGAAAGACTGGAAACCAGGGACCTATGCCAGTGCCGGGTGTTCAGCACCATCTGTGACTTGAGTTCCCTTGCCTGACTTTCTACAGCAAAGTATTAGGAAAACTCAAGAAAAAAAAAGTATTTATAATAAAACTATGTACATGTGTATATACAGACATATACACACACAGAAATATATACACATTCCTATACATATGCATATATACACATATAAGATAGTATATTTTGGTATTTATAGTAAATGTTAATATGAATAATTTATTTTAATTTTTCCTTAAGAATACTTTAAAGATAAATATGTATTAATGAATTAAACTTATAAATATAAAATAAGTAAATAAATTAGATATATCATTTGAATATAGGTGTTTTGCCTTCATGAATGTTTGAGTGCCAAATCCACGCCTTTGCCTAAGAGAATGGTGGATGCTCTGGGACTGGGATTAGAACAGTTCTGAGCCATTCATTGTGTGGGTTCCGGAAACTGAGCCTGTGACCTCTGGAAGAGCAGCCGGGGTGCTCTTAGCCACTGAGCCATCCTTCCAGCCCTCAAGACTTGTTTTAAAGTGAGCTTATCTGTGTAAAGTCTCTGTCTGACTGGATTGTCCTGCCACGGTGGAATGCCACCAGCCAGGGCATCCTGCTGAGTACCCTACGGGCTGCTAGTGCACACATCCTTTATTTCGTTTCGACTACTTTCAATTTAGATAGCCCTGCCTTGAGCAGGCCCAAGAGACGGAGATAAAGAAGCTGGGTTGGCGGCCAAGCTTCCCTCTGGCACTATCTGCCCATCTGCCCACCTGCCAGGTCCCCATGTCCTTCTCCAAGCATATGCGGTCAGCAAGGTCCCCGGTCAGGTGACTCTATGTTCGCCATGGTGGGATAATGCCAGATGACAGGGTCCAGGCAAGCAG
Source organism: Micromys minutus (assembly GCF_963924665.1). Lineage (NCBI taxonomy): Eukaryota > Metazoa > Chordata > Mammalia > Rodentia > Muridae > Micromys > Micromys minutus. The sequence continues at coordinate 24,211,954 of NC_137975.1, forward strand.
ATCTTGTGGTAAACTTGGTGATAGTTCCCTTTCTGAGGCAGTTCCTCGTGTGTTCAGTGTAGACATGGGCCAGAAGCTGTAGACAGTCTCCATGTTTTTCAGGCATAGGTAGGGTCAGTGGGTGCAACCAGGGATATTTCAGTACCTGGACAAAGGGGACAAGTGAGATGACCAAAAGGACTTCCAGGTGTAAGGCCTGGGGTGGGTGTATTCATGGGGGAGAGATGAGACGTCAGCTGCCCACTGGTACCTTAGTGGTTGGTCCAAAGGCACGTGCTCATTGGCTTCTTTCTGCCTGTTTCAGAGAACATTTGGGTTTCTGTGTCTGCCATCTCTCACTCAGACATTTGCACCACTTTGATGAACAGATGGACACATGGTTTCCTTGGAAACTTAGCTTTGACCTCTGGCATGGAACATGAGCTTAGCGGTTTAAGGAGCCAGGCTTGGAATAGTAAGTCAGTGAAACTCATGGAAGTCTGTCTTCACTTTCTCTCTTTTTAATAGATTTTTGTTGTTGTTTGCTTGTTTAAGAGCTGTAAAGATGGCTCACATGTTAAGAGCATCTGATGTTCTTACATAAAGCTCAATTTCAGTTCCGAGCACCCACCCAGTGGCATACAACCACCTGTAATTTCAGTTCTGGGGGCTCTGGTGCCCCCTTCTGGCCTCCCCAGGAACTGCACACAGGTGGTGCATGTACATATATGGTCAGGAAAAATGCTCATGCTGATAAAATAAACAATAATTCATTTTAAAAAGTGTTTTAAAATCATTATTATTAAGAAGCTATCAGCAGAGCAGACAGCCAGCCCACAGAATGGGAGACCATCTTTATCAGCCGTATTTCAGACAGGGGTTGACATTAGAATGTAGGAATAACTGCAGAAATTAAATACCAAGGAAATTAAACTGCCAATCAACAAATAGGCTAATGAAACAAGCAGACAGTATTCAAAAGAAGAACCACAAAAAGCCAATAGCTGTTTTTAAATGTGTTCAACGTCTCTTATCATCAGGGAAATGCAAATTAAAACTACTTTAAGATCGCTCCTCACTCCAGTCAGAATGTTGTCATCAAGAAATTTGATGGACATGTGGAAGGATGTGAGGAAAAAAGAACCACCGACTCAAATCCAGCCTCCAGAACTCCCAGCCAGGGATTTCAGGCAGTGAGGACCTGCCTGATGGTCCCAGACACCCCACCCCTCAGCATCCCAAAGAAGCAGGATCCTGATCAGCACCCCCCCCCCCCCCATGTGATGGAATACTTCCTTGAGTAGGCTTCACACCGCACCTCATCCTATCTTGTCTGGGCCTCCAGAGCCTGATAACTCATTAGCTGTACCTGTTTCTCTCTGTCAAGTTCTCCAATGAAACTTAGAATTCCAGAGAAATGATGTAATGATTGTGTGTGTGTGTGTGTGTGTGTGTGTGTGTGTGTACACCCAGATACGTGTTTGTATAAGAGCGTTCTTGTATACATGCATGTGATGGTGTGTGTGTTTATGTGTACATGTCTGAGTGAAGGCTAGAAGAGACATCGGATACTCTGGAACTGGAATTACAGCTGTGAGTTGCCACATGGGTCCTGGGAATCAGACATGGGCTCTCTGAAGAGTAGCCAGCATTCATAACCCCTGAATGGACTTTTTAGCACCTCAGCCTGCTCTCCTATATAACCAGCCCACCAGCTCAGGCACAACTCTGCCCACGTGTAACACTAATGTCATTATCAATCGCTAATCAAGAAAATGCCCACAGACAGCTCACGGGCCAATCTGATGGTGGCAATTACCTCCTCAGTGAAATTCTAGCTTGTGTCAAGTTGACAAAACTAACCAGTACACTGTGTGTGCTTGGATGTTTGTGCTGGTGTTCTTGTGTGTGAATGCACCTATGTATGTATAACTGCATGCATATGTATTCCCATGCATACATGCGTTCATGCATGTAGTTGTGTTTGTATGTTTATGCATTTGTATATGTGTGTATGTGAGTGCATGTTTCTGTGTCTACACATGTGTGTGTGCACAGGTGTATGTATGTGTATGCTTGCATACATCACTGTGTGTCTGAATGTATGTGTGCACATGTTTGTGTGTTCACAGGATGTAAATGTTGCCCATGTGTATGTGTTCTTGTGTCTGTATGTGGACCTGTATGCATACATTCTCCTGTATGATTGTATCTCTCTTCATGCGTGCCCAGGTACTCAAAACCATATTTCTGAGATTGAATGAACCTAAAGCTAGGTTTAAGGTCATTTGCCTTACTTGAGGGGAACCCTAAGAGCCACAGCGTGAGAAGTGGGAAAATATTGAGACCCCTCTTAGCACCTCACCTTTCAGGACTGAGACGGTGAGGGGAAGATGGGTCAAAGTCTGCTGGTTGCAGCAGGTTTGTAATGGGGACCTGTTTCTGGAATGAATTCAATTGGAAATCCATCTCATGGGAAGTTAAACTTTCTCTTCCTGCCTCCACCCTTTGGGTGTCTGCTGAATAGTCAGAGGACCACCCCTAAGTATAGCTCAAGACCTTTCTAGACACAGCTAGTGGCTTCTTGCTCAGTGGCACCCTCCTGTAGCTGAGACAGGGTCTGGCTAGGGGCATTTAGTGACTTTTGGCTTCTATCCAGTGAGCTGAAATTCCCATAAGGATAAGGAAAGAGACAATCAAGAAGCTTCAGATGAGGAACCTAACAGGCCACAGAGCCTGGGTCCCACATGACAGACTGGGGAAGAGCCTTGGGGTCTTTTTAGAGCCAGAGTCAACTTGATGTGTCCTTCCTATAGGCAGGAATATGGCAGAGGTCAACTTTTCAGAAGTGAAGGGTCCAGGATGCTTCATCCAGACAGTCACTCAGGTCACTCAGGGAACTATGTCAGGGCTGGGTCGCCAGCGTGGGAGCACCCTCCTGGAGGCTCTGTGTATAAGAGGCAGCACTACTGTCCCCACCCAGACTGCCCTTCGGTGACTCAGGACTTACCAACACGTCTGGATATGCTGTGGCAAACCCCACCCCCTCTCCTCCCTTGACACCATCCCAGCAGGTCTTGGTGGGGCCCACGGCCTCTTCCCATGTTCTTCTGAAGCTGGTCTAGAAGCTTTCAAGCCACTTTGCTCTGGTTACATCTTTGCCCAACCCTGATAGCAGACCAGAGTCCCCGTTGGAGTCCCACATGGCCGGGAAGTCTCCTGGAAACAGCTCCTGAGGGGGACATTTGGGAGCCCTGGGGACAACACTCACTCCTGACATCTCTGTGCCTTGGCAAATCCTACTAGATGAGTGGTGTAGACATCGTTTCTACTCAAGTGACAGTCTTAACTCATACCCACACATCTTGACTTCGGTTTCTCACTCTTTCCCAGACACTACACCTGTTAGAGGAGGGAGGTCCCCACACAGATACGTTCGTAAGGTTTTCATGGTGGCTCAGCAGAGGTGGGTCTCATCTTGTCTTCTAGGGGAGAAACTTAGGCAAATAAGCAGGCTTTTAGTCTGGAGGAAAGGGATCCGGGGTCTTCAGGTCAGAGGCATTACCCGTGTCACCCTGTGTGTCTCTACAGAGTCCACCTCAACTCCTCTAAGCGGTTCTGGGCCTGGCCACCCACTGACAGTGTGGAGGTGGAGTGGTCGCCCTTCGGATTATTTCTCTAAGTTCCAGTGAGTGCGCCATCAAGTTTAGACATGCAGTGTCACGCAGGTCTCCCGCTGCCACACCTGTGTCCCGGAGACACCATTCTTACTGGCAGATGTTGAGAACAGCTGGGTGCGACAGGTCTAAGGCAAGTAAGTGGCAATGTTGACTTTGAGCCCAGACCTGGGATTGACTCCAGGGCTTGCCCCTGCTGGGGGAGGTTAGCCTGCCGGAAAGATTGGTTATAATTCCCCAGTGTCTCCTCTCCCCCCACGCTCTGCAGTGCAGACAAATCAGCTGTACCGCACCAGAGGTCTGGGCTGCCTTCTGGGCTTGCAGAGCTTGCACTTTCGGAGGCTTCATAACCCATGAGGTTATCGAGTGGTCTGGCTCTGCAAGGCACAAAGCACAAGTGCTCCGGGACAGCTACTTGCCAAGGAGAGAGAAGGCACCAAGTCTTCTTATCCGCCTCCTACTCTGAGGGATCCAGGCAGTGGGAGTCTGCCAGTCAGACTAAGCTCTCTAGTACCCTGGGGGTGAGACCTACACTTGTGGGACAGATGCTCTGAGAAGGGCCTGCCTCTAGGTCTCCTAGTCTGAAGGAGGCAGACTACAATTGGTAACCCTGACTCAGTGTCTCACTCTCTGGACCTCGGGGGAAGAGAAAAAGGTGGGGGTTACTCAACCTCCTTAAAAAAAAAACAAAAACAAAAACAGAGGGACATGAATAGACACAAACATGGCAGCCTCCAGCCCCAGGATGGCAGGGTTTTGTTAGGTGTTCCATTGTCTCATGGATGAGGGAAGCCAGCCAATGTTTTCTTCTACAAAGATGGCAGCTGGGGGCCTGCCACCTCCCCTTAGGCTGTTTGCTTTGCAGCCTCAGAACTGACCAAAAATGACCTCTCCTTCCTCCCTGCTCCCTGTCAGTGTGGGCCGCAGCAGGCAGTGACATTCAGAGCCAACTCTGGGAAGGCATCTGACCTTGGGAGGAATGTAGGAAATGTCTAGCTAGGAGCAGCCACCCCCTACCTGTGGCCCAGGAATGTGGGCTCTGAGCCACCCGTGGCCCCCAAGAGAGACACACGTACACACTCGGTTGGCACAGAAAGGGAGTGCAAGGTCCAAGAATGGAATAGCTGGAAGGCTGTCTGGCAAAACTCCTACGTAGCGCAGGGGGCAAATTCAGATCACCAATGCTGCTCTCCTGTGGTGGCGGCACTGTGCCCTCGCCATTCTTTGCATCCCCTGGAGCCTGAGGCTACAGACACAGCTACAATGTTTGCTTGTGAGACTCACAGGACCAGAGTGCCAGCACAGAATTGACACGCACAGTGGTCACATCTATCCTGCTTTTCTGATGTGGAAACCGAGGCCAAGAGAAGGGCTGGAAGTTGGTTGTTTTTTGGTTCTTTTTGTTCTCTTTAATCATAGCCCCCCCACCCCTGTCCCAGCCTACTCCTGCAAAGGGCCTATTGCAAGTATCCACTAAGTTCCTGCTGGGAAGTGCTTTGAGGCTGTTAGGTGTAGGTGGTACAACCACAGGGCAGGTACTAAGTGCTAGGCCTTCATGTAAGGGGACCACGACCCACCACACCTGGAAAGTAGTTATTCCCTTCCTCAGCAGGACAACTGTGACAAAGCCAAGCTAACACCAGTATAGCCTTTTTCTAGACTAGATTTTGAGAGAGGTTTTGGAGTACGGACTCTGCTGACCCCTTGTGGCTAAAACTGGTCATAGCACCTATGGGAGCTTCTTCGTGTCTCTCCTGGAAAGTGCTCCAGCAAGGTGGAGCTCTATGGAAGGATAGTCATATCATTTAAGTTGCTCAGAGCAAGGCAGGGGGGTGGATATTCCTCATTCGGTATGGAAGACAACATCTGGCCAACAGATGACGCCAGCATATGATACCCAGAATGCTTGAGTGTGGGAAGAAATCCTGTGATTTTTTTCAGAGACAGGGTAATCAGCCGACACCAGACAGGATGGTTTGAAAACATAGAGGATATTTATTTCTTAGGAAGGTCCACCACAGCTGGTAGGCACCGCTTCTCCTGCTTCATGGATTCCTCTCTCCTATTCTGAGAAATCCCCACTGTACTTGGAAGGGCCCTTGGGGAGGCTGGGCTATGCAGACTCAAACACAACACTCCAGAACCTTAAGGAAATGACAAACATCCTCTTTCTCACAAAGACACACGTATAAAATAAATAGATATATATATATAAAAGAGGCCACGCCCCTCCTGCCCATCTGCTGGGGCGGCGTGGAGAGCGGGCTGCATAGCCACATGCCCCTTCTTCCAGCCAGAACATCAGAGGACACACGGGCTGGAGTATGACAAACCAAGAAGCCCCGCCTTCAGAGGGAGGATAGGAAGGGTCCTCTCTCTGGACCCCAACTGGGCAGAAGCAAGGGAAGGGGAGGACCAAATAAATAAATAAGTAAATAAATAAATAGAACTCAACGTGATCCCAGACATCTAAGGGTTTGGGCTGGAGGCACAGTGCCCTTGGGGCCTGTTTTTTTTTTTCTTCCAGAAAAAAACAGTATGCCTGCTGACAGGCAGAAAGATGAGCAGAGAAAACACAAACCCAAAGCCACACCCCACCCAGCCTCCAGAAACCAGTCCCAAACCAGCTCAAGTGGGAAGAGAAGCAGGGGAAGGGAAGTCTGAGCTCCCAGTGGCTGTGCCAAGCCTGCCATCTGGCCCCATGGCTGGGGACCCTCTCCTTTCTGCACTCTTTGGGCTCAGCACAGCTTCCCACTGGCTTTTATCCAGACTGTCTCCAAAGGTAGGAAACTGTGGCTGCCTCCAGGATGGGCTCTTCCTATGGAAACGGAGACTGGCCTTCTATCTTAGTGGCTTTCTCCGGTCAGCCCAGAAAAGTCCCATGTGACTGCATACAATTCAAATAATGCAGCCCTGGTGTTTCCCCACTCTCCATCTGGCTGGAAGTGTCCCTGCTCCCTCCAGCCCAGAGCACCCTCTCTGCAACCTTCAGGCCGAAAGGGAGACGGTGTCAGACAGAAGCAGTGCGGAGAAGGGACAGTTAGGGGCCAGACAGGTCACATGACAAAGCCCAAGGGACTCAGGAGCCCCGGGCCCTCCTGGAGATGGGCGTGGCCAGTGGAATCTGGAGAGTACGGGGTGAACCGCAGCCGCTCAGCTGGGCAGCAGCGCATGCTCCAGGAGGTAGGTGAGCGAGTCCCAGTGCTTCCAGAGCAGGAAGAGGACGAGGAGCAGGAGGGCGGTGCTGGTGATCCGGAGGCGTGTCTTCATGAGGGGCGTGATGAAGTTGGCAATGGTGGACACAAACACCAGCAGCACGGCCATGAGTGCCAGGATCACATTGATGAACTTGCCCAGCAGAGCGCGTGCGTTGGCGTTCTCTACACCTTCTAACTGCACCACCTGCTGCTGCTGCTGCTGCAGCTCCAGCTTGGTGACGCGGGTCAGGCAGGACTCCACGGCCTCCTGCAGGGGACAGAGGTGGTATGTGGGAGCTCAGGGGAGAGAGCTTGGACTGAGCCTAGTCCACCTGTGCTGATTCCAATAGGGCTCCAGGGGAAGGTTGTTCTTTGCATGGAAATGTTAGGGTAGTAAACTATAAAGTGTGTGTGTGTGTGTGTGTGTGTGTGTGTGTGTGTGTATCACTGCTGTAAAGAAATTAAGTCACTGGTGGTATTGCTGCTGTCTGAGTTCGTTCCTGTGAGGAAAAAGTCTGACCCCCAATCTCTCTGTCTCACCATGTGACAGTCCCTGCCCTGCGGAGACTAACTATGAGGTCCTTGCCAGCTCTGAGAGGTTGACTCCATACTCCAGGGTCTCTTTGGGTTAGCTGCGATTGGGAACAGAACTCTATCGATGATTGTTTGAGGCGGACCTAAGGAAATGAAGTATGGCTTATTGATACCAGCTCTGCATTGAAGCAAGGAAATGCCTGGGAACATCAAGTACTCATCTGTAAACCTGTCACCAAAGGTATGGCAAATGAAAGTGGCCTTTGCCCACTGGTTTGCCTTTGTAGAGTGCACAAACTTGGGCAAAGACTTGCCTTGCTCTTATCTCTACCCCACAAACACTCCCCTCTTTGGCTTCCTGTACATACTGGCCCCATGGATACGCTTCTCCTCCTCCTGTCCCATGTGATATGTCCAGCGCCATACTGTCACCTGTGTTCTGTGCCTATGGATAGGGTAGTTTCTGTTGGTTCTATCAGCATATCAGGACCCCCCAGGGTGGCCCCAGCCATACCTGGATATCCCGGGCCCTCTCGTAGGACTGGTAGGCCACCTTCTCCTCCATGCTGGCAAGCTCCTGCTTTAGGTTGGTCATCTCATTCTGATGAAGCTCAGTCAGGTCGTTCAGCTGCTCCTCCAGCCTCTCATACCTAGTAGGAAAAGGGGGCGGGTAACACCACTTCTTTGGCTAATAAGTTGTTTTCTCCCCAGGATCAAGGCGCCACTCTCAGTAGCGACAGGCAGCCCACTCGTGTATCCAGCCCTCTCTCAACTTAACCCCAGTGACAGCATGGCATTTCTCTGTGCCAAGCATTGACTGGCATCGCCTCAGAGGGTTCTCACACAGCCTCATGAGGCAGGAGGAGGTTACCATATTGACAGGTGGGAGAATGAGACGGAGACTAAGGGACCTGTGTGGGACCTCGTGGCTCTGGATGGGTAGACTCCCAACCCTTGGCTAAGTTGCTGTTTGGGTATCAGAGATCCTGGGGTCTAGAGGAGGTGATTTTCTGCTCTGAAAAGCACCAAGTATCAAAAGGTGACTGTAAACCGAGAGTGGTTAGTTTTTAGGTAGGGCTCCTCTCAATTTTACAATCCATCTAGAAAGAAGTGCTAAGGGCAAGGTTCCCCGATCCCAGAGAGGGGGAGGTGGGGGAGAACTAGACTACAGTCCATTCCTGACCTCAGGAGTCTCTGAGGCATTCCAGCTGTCCATGCTACATACCCATCTCCATCCTACATCTGTGGGCTGACTTCTTCAGTCTTTTCTTTTGAAAAACAAAAACAACAAAAACAAAACCAGTAAAAACAAAACAGGGTTACAATGCAGCTCTGACTGGCCTAGAACTTGCTATATAGACCAAGCTGGCCTCAGTTCAGAGCTCTGGCTGCCTCTGCCTCCTGAGTGCTGGGATTAAAGGCGTGGACCATCACACCTAGCCAACTCATTCACCTCAGAAAATTATTTATTTATTAATTATATATGAGTACACTGTAGCTGTCTTCAGACACACCAGAAGAGGGCATCAGATCCCATTACAGATGGTTGTGAGCCACCATGTGGTTGCTGGGATTTGGACTCTGGACCTCTGGAAGAGCAGTCAGTGCTCCTAACCACTGAGCCATCTCTCCAGCCCTCACCCACTCAGTTAGTGCTACCCTCACTTCACAGCAGGGAAACCAGGTGTGCTAGCTGCTTGTTTAAGGTACTAAAAGCAAGATCTGGGATTTGAACCCAAGAAGCTGCCTGAACAACAGACTCTGCAGAGGAGCATAGGCTACGGTGTTGGTCTTTTCCTTAGTTTCTCCTTTGTGAACTAAGCACAGAACACCCTAAAGCATCTTGAGACCAACCCCTCTTCCATTATGGAGAAAGTTTCTCAGCGGTTCCTCTTGGAAGGAACCTTCTGGACCCTTCTCCAGTGGCCAGTGGCCTCCGTAGCTCAGCGGTGCTTCCTTACTTCCCGCTGGGCCCAAACGCAGCTGGGAAGCCAGGAATACCCACCTGTAGCGCTCTTCTTGCAGGCACTGGGTCATGTAGGTATAGTCCCTCTGCAGCTGAGTCTTCAAGTCCTCCATGGAGTCCTCCAGGTGTGACTGGCCCTCCTTTATCTCCCGCAGCTCCTCCAGCAGAGTGTCCAGGCTTCCAGGGGCACCATAAAGAGTGTTGGATCTCGGGCTCCCCAGTGCGCCTCCTGGCCCAGCCCCAGAGTTGCTGCCTGCTCCAGCTGAGCTGGCACTGGCACTCGAGCATTCATCGTCACTGCCGTACTTGGGGCTGGACACCAATGTGGCGCTGCCACTCAGCGCCCGGGCTGCCTCTTCAGGGGGTCCATCTTCCATAGGGTCCTTCAGGTGCGCGATGTTGTCGGCACTGCCGAACTTGTTGCGAATGAGGCTGGCGAACTCCCGGGGCTTGGACACCACTGCCGTGTGGGTGGCTTGCGAGAGGCCTGAGAGACTGCCCTTGACACCCTCCACCACACCACCCCCGAAGCCACTGATGCCGGCCCGCATGTTGGCCCCCACATCCTTCAGCCCTTGCTGCATATCGCGGAGCACATCCTTGGGCTGCCGCGAGGGCCCATTCTGCTCTATCTCCTTCAGGCGCCGACGGTAGTGCTCCAGCTTCTTGTGCAGCTGGGCGATGGTCTGGGCTGACTTCTGGTTCTTCTTTTCAAACACCTGCTTGATGCGCGACACCTGCTGCTTGTCCGCATTGTTGGCCAGCTTCAGGTACTCTGCCACGTTGTCATCCCGTGCCTCCTGCTCGATCTTGATCTGCTCAGTGATCTTCAGGATCTTTTGGTGCAGGTGCTCAATGGCAGCCTTGGTCCGCTGGGGGTCCGGTGCTCCCTCTGGCACATCCAGGCTGATGGGTGCATCAGTGTCACCATGACCAGGGCCAGAAGGGAGGCTCAGGGCCACAAGGTCTCCCTTGTCACCCTGGGAAGGAGGCAAGCACAAATAAACCATGAGACATGGGAAGAGTCTGGGAAGGGTTCTCCACACAGTCCAGGACACCTCTGGGTGTGGCTTCTCCATCTAGACAATGCATGCAGGGTGAAGTATAGCTTTAGTGGAAAAACCTAAAGCTCTACAGCAGGCCTCCAGAGCTGCATGCCAGCATGACCTTTATAAGGAGTTTTTTTTTTTTGTTTTGGTTTGGTTTTTTGTTTTTGTTTTTGTTTTTGTTTTTTTCTTCCCTGAAATGAAGTCTAAGCAGATCAGGGTGTTCTAGCTAGTGACTTGGGGACACACAGCTACAAAAGACAGAACCTCTTATCCTGTGACCAGAGATGAGATGAGCTGTCTCTTTGGATTCTCCTAATTAGGCTGCTGCCTTAAGCATTCCTCTCCTTCAGAGCCATGAAAGTCTAAATGTCAGCTCCTGCCCTCCAGCCCTTGTACTGTGTTTTTACTAACAATCTGCATGGGTCCCTGGCCCTGTCCTCCTAGGGCCTTCTGTTACCCTCTCTGAAGGCATCAGAAATCTCCTCTGATTCATGATGGTGGGAATATTGCAAGAAGAGAGTGCGCCCACCCACTCTGCTGGGCAACTCCTTGAAGTATAAATCCCAGAGGCAATTCACAGATCAAGAGAAGCTGGGACTCTGGAAGAGTCAAGAAGGGGAGAATGTGGGCTGGAGAGATGGCTCAGTGGTTAAGAACACTGACTGCTCTTCCAGAGGTCTTCCACATGGTGGCTCACAACCATCTGTAATGAGATCTGATGCCCTCTTCTGGTGTGTCTGAAGATAGCAACAGTGTACTCATAACTAACTAAAATAAATAAATCTTAAAAAATAAAAGAAGAAGGAAAATGTGCAGGAAGGAAGGCAAGACCCTCTCCCATCCCATCAGATAGGCAGGCTTCCTGAGTACATCCGTGTGGCTCAAACTCAGAGGAACAAGAGGAGAGGCCTGAAGGAGAATGAGGGGGAAGGAGAGAGCAGAAGGAAAGAGTAGAGAAGACATGAATGCAGGACAGATGTGTGGGAAGGCTGGGAACCCACTAACCCCAGGGTCCGCAGCTGAGTCCTGTTACCACTACACATCGGAAGCAAGGCGAGGCCAGGTTAGATCACTGAGGGGCAGAGGTGAGGTAAATTTACGCTTTGAAAGGGATTAAACAAGAGAGAGCAGCCTAGTCCCTCATACACAGGAACCGGAAACAGGTTCTAACTCTAAGTATAGGCAGACATTATTGGAAAACGTCACCCATAACAACAGTGCTGGCATACTCAGGACGCAGGAAGCGGGGTGGGGGAACCTCTGAGGCTTTCTCAAGTCTTGGATACTCTAAGTATGCTAAGAGGACAATCTTCTGAAGTAAGGGCGTTCCTCCTGGCATGGCTTTGTCCGTTTCTGTCCCCTTTACCTTCCCAGCAGGTGTTTCTGCCTGAAATTCTCCTTCTCAGACTCTGGCCTTTGAAACCCAACTCATGTCTCCCAAGGTGTGCCTCACCTTGTTGGACATAACCCTCCTGCACCCGTCACTTCCCTCTGTGTCTTTGCCTAAAGAGGGCACCAAATCCCATTACAGATGGTTGAGAGCCACCATGTGGGTGGTGGGATTCGAACTCAGGACCTCCAAAAGAGCAGCCAGTGCTCTTAACCACTGAGCCAACACTCCAGCCACAAAGAATCATATTTTGATAAGGAAAAAAAATGTTAAGAGAGGAAAAGAGGAGAGTCTTTCAAGTGGTGAAAAAGCACGTAAATAGAATTTGCCATAGAAGACTGCAAAGGAAGCTGGGATGTGGCTCAGCAGCTCAGCACTTGCCCAGGACACACAAGACCTTGGCTTCAAATACTAGCACCTAAAAAAGGGAGCTGGGGCTACTGTGATGCCTAGTGGTTAAGAGCACTTGTTGCTCTTGCAAGAGACCAGGGTTTGGTTCCCAACACCCTCATGATGGTTTACAACCACCGTAACTCCAGTTCTAGGGGATCTGATGTCCTCTTTGGACCTCTGGGTGCACCAGGTATACATGTATCCATACACACATGTAGGTGAACACTCACTACAGAAAATAAACAGCAACAGGATAGGATATAAGTCTGTGTCGGGCAATGAAACAGGCCCCGGTTTGTAGTCTGAGACCAGTTTGGAACCCTGGCTTGGTCAGATATGTTCCTTTGTATGTATCATCACCTGAGACTTGCTTTTCTCACCTGGAAGAAGGGGGAGTAATTCTACATATTTCAAGGGGTTCTCAGAGGATAAAATGAGATACTGAATAAGGGGCATAAGACAATTAGTTAAAAATAAATACAGATCTCCCAGAAGCTTCAGTGGAAACTGCAGACCCAGGATGTGGACCAGCCCTGAATATGATTTGGTATATCTCTGATCTCTTATCAGAGGAGCTTCTTTGCGCAGTAGACAGAGATTAATACAAAGACCACAACTGCCCAATAAGAAGCTAAGGAATGCTCAGCCACAAACAGCTCTTCAGTGGGACATCTATACCACTCCTCCAACCCCAAAGGTTCAGAGAGAATTCTGGAAGAGGGGGTGGGAAGTAAGAGCCACAGGTAGTGGACATCTGCAGGGAAACATTATTTTCTGGACGAGACAGGGCCATGGCATGCATGAACTCAGTGGCTGTGACAGCATGCACAAGACCTGTGAAGCCAGCCAAAGTCCCAGCATGCATGGGGGAGGGGCTCATGAACTCCTGCTCCTAACTCATAAGCTATTGGCCACTGAGTTGCTGTATTCTTTAGGACGTGGTCCTTGAAAGGTTCCCCATGTTCCAGTTGATGGTCTTACATTCACACAGCACTAAATGGGCTCAGTGTGTCTTAAGAAAGGAGAGAGAATTCATGGAGTTGGAAGCCTCGTTTTTCTGGTAAGCAGATGAGATGGTACAGCCAGGGGAGGGAAACAGCATGATTGGTCCTCACCAAGTTCCATACAGAATTATTTCATAACTGTCCAATTCAACTCTGAGGTGTGCCCCTGTTCTAGTTTGCCTTCTGATGCTGTGATAAATCCTATGACCAAAAGCAACTCGAGGAAAAGAAAGGGTTTATTTCACCTTATGGTTTCAGTCCATCATTGAGGTAGGTCAGGCAAGAGCTTAAAGCAGAAACCAATGGGGAAATGCTTTCAAAATGCAGGAGCCTTTGCCATGCTCAGCTACCTTTCTTATATTGCCCAGGCTTACCTGCCTAGGGATGGCACTGCCCACAGTGGACTGGGTGCTCCTACATGAATTAGCAACTAAGAAAATACCTCAGCCAGGCAGCGGTAGTGCATGCCTTTAATCCCAATACTTGGAAGGCAGAGGCAGGCAAATCTCTAAGATTGAAGCCATCCTTGTCTACAGAGCAAGTTCCAAGACAGCCAGGGCTAGACAGAGAAACCATGTCTCAAAACAAAACAAAACAAAAACACTACAAAGAAACAAATACTCCTCAGAAACATAACCACAGGCTAATCGGACCTAGGTAATTCCTCAGTTGAAGTTCCCAGTTCCAAGGGTCACTGGGCTGTGTCGAGTTGACAGCTGAAGCTAACTATGACAATACCAAGAGGAACTGAAAGTCACATTCAAATAGATACTGGTCCAAGTTCACAGTGGCACACTTCACAATAGCCAAATGGTAGGCACAACTCACAGATGGCGTTTAAACCAACGAATGGGCTATCGAAGTAAGACAGTCCATATAATGGTCTACTGTTTGCTCACAACAAGAAAAGACATTCTGATAATGCCAGAACATAGATGAATCTAAAAACCAGTTTGCTAAGTAGAGGCTACATGCTGAATGGTTCCACTCTGAGATTTCCAGAGCACTAGATCTACAGAGACAGAGATGACAGGTTAGTAGTTGCCAAGGCTGGGGGAGTGAAGGAATGGGAAATGGGTGCCTAGTGGGAATGGGGTCTCCCTGAGGATTATAAAGATGATCTAGAACGAGGAGGAGGGCAAGCTGTACTACATGAGCATGGAAGGGCAGGATCCACCATCTCAGAGCAGCCCGCCAGAGGGTGTCTTGACCTTCTCACTGCCTCATGACCAGCAGAGAAGAATCCCCCACCAGAACACCTCTCTCTTGCACTGAGAGAGGAACAGCTTGGTGACTCAGTGCCTGTCATCAGCAGGTGGAAACTCTGGGCTCCCAGCTTGGAGCAGGGCCTGACAGCAAAGACAGCTTCTCTCTCCAAATGGTGCAGAGCCTAGCTCAGTTCATTCCACCAGCTCCCAGTACTGCAACTGGAGCTGAAGCCTCCATGGTATGGTCCCCTTACCCTACTTGCCTGACTGAGAAAGGCTGGTCCACTCTATAGCTGCTTGACTTGAGATAAATACCCATGAATAGGCTGAGCCGACTCTAAGGTGAGATCTGGCAAGGCAGATGCTAGGCAATGGGAAGTCTGTGGAATGCTCCTACTTAGAGAGCTTACTAGCCAGGGCTGCAGCTATACTGAAGTTTAAGGCACACTGATGAATGTTCTGGCTAAAGCAGAGCTGGAAGGATTTCTGAGTCTCTGGGGCCAGTTTTTCCTGTTTCTGTCTTGGCTTCAGTGAGATCTGCCCACAGTTCATGAATACCTGGGCACGTTGTCTACATAGCTTTGGCAGTGCCACAGACTTGTCTCCCTACCCCACTTCAGCAACACAAACTGAAACTGGATTAGGTACACTGCCAAATTACAGAGGCTGCTGGCTCGGGACTTTCCCAGTCCTGGTTCCCATCACCCTCTGGGGTTCTCACCTCCTCCAGGACCTGAGTTCAGTGTCCTTGCATTAACCTGACCAAGGGACACTTGCCCTCCCCACTGCATGACTGCCCAGCGTCCTGGAAGATGGCAGGCAAATGGTAGACTATCAGGTAGCTTAAGTCATGCTTTAACAAGGGACAGAAAGGTGGCAGCTATGTGAATTCTCATTTCCTTTCTTTAACAACATATGTACCCGGGCCATAGAAATAACCACTGCTTGTGAGGAGTTCATGCTTCTGTGCTTGTGTTCCCAAGTAGACCCATAACCTTCTACCAACTTGGGGCAGGAAGACCAGGGTACCCACAGTGGGATGCCATGTCTAGTTAGAAAGACAACAGTAAGGTTACTCTCAAGAGGAGGGGGAGGAGGAGAAATAGGAGGAGGAGGAGAAAGAAGAGGAAAAAAACAAGTCTTTTGGTCTCCTAGGTTTCTCTTTAGGTGAAGTGTTTACTCTCATCTGTCTATGTGCTTGACCACACAGTGGGACCATGCAGGATGCTGCTCCTGAGGGCGGGGTCTGGCTTCCCCTGCATCAGAGCTCAATAAGTGAGTGTGCAGGTTGAAGGTGGGGGAAATCTGTCAGGACAAGTGACTCAGCAATGACTCAGCAGAGATGCTCTGACCTGGGGAGACTCTGATTCTATCAACTCTTTTGGGATAGTGAACACTGATTTACTTTGCTTTTTAAAATTAAGTCTCAGAGGGTAAGGGGGTAAATCTAGACCAAGATGAAGAGAAAAACCCATGGCCAACTAAAACTCTTCCAGCCTCAAAGAGGCAGTTTGGCCAATAGGAAAACTGAGAGGGGGAGACAGGAAGTCTACTCCAGCCCGAGGACCTGAAGTCAGGGGCTGTTCCTGCTCCACTGCAGCAGGAGCTACCTTATTAGACTGGTGGCTCTCTCTTCCCAGTGGGAACATATGGGGCCCCATGGAAATGTTAGCTCCAGCTCTGGATGGGTCATCATACCAATCCAAGCACTTCCAGGGGGGCTATATGGGGGAAATACCCAGGAAGCCTAAGGGCCCTTTCTCCAGAGGGTAGGAGGTCAGATGTCAGATACTCAGTAGGCCACCCAAAGGGCATATGTATATGTGGAGAGCGAGGTTAAAAAGATCCCCATAGCAATGGCTCTAGCACCATGAGGAGACAGAGTATGTCCCCAGTGGCTTTGTAAGCCCTTTATTTCATCTACAGGGGGATTACTAGGTGCACAGAGATGTGGCACCCATCCATCCCAAGGCCATGTAGCTACCTGCCTTTCATCACTGCGCCTCCTGCAGCCATAAGGCTTGCTCTGCCCATAAGGATCACTCTCTGGTCAGGTGGAAGCTCTTATCTACACCTTGGTTTCTGGCCCTGTTAAGGCTACTTCATGGCTGCAGTCACTACATTCTCCCTTCAGCCCTGGCCCTCCTGAGAACAAAGCCCTTTTGTCCACATAAATGCCCACTGTTCTTCCTTCGAAGTGGAGGCATAGGCTCTTGGCTGAGACTCTGGAGCTGCTCTTTCATTTCAGAGTCTCTTTAATTCCCAAACATTCAAACACTAGGGACCTGGGCTCTCTCTGGTCCATGGGGGTCAATGCTCCTGGGAACCTCTCCTTTTCTTTCTCCCTGCCACTTCTTCTGAATATGGAAGCGGCCAGAAAGCACCCTTTGCATTTAATTTCATGCCAGCTCCCTGTATCCAGCGTTCTCTATAGCTGGACAGGAGAAAGGTTGGTTCTGAGGAGCCAGAGAGGGAGCTTTCTGTTTGACAAACTTAAGAAATGGCTCTCCTTCATTCTACAACCCTTCTCCATCTCCCACGTGAAGGTCTTTCCACCCCTACCCAGAGCCTCACCTGTGTGGATACCGTTTCCCAAAGCCGTGCTGGCGATGAGGTACCAGGAGCTTTAAGGCCCCAGCTGTCTGAGGACAGTGCCAGGCTCCCAGACTCACAGTCCCTGGACAGCACTGGACTGGCTGTTGGGAGCCGGGGTCTTTGAACAGGCGTGCCAAAACTCCCAGCCTCTAAAGCCGCCATCTCCAGTCTGAGTGAGGCCCAGCCAGGGATTAGGGACGGATTGCTCTAGATTTTCTCCTCCCCCAGGGCACATGGCTGTTCTTTCCCATCTGGCAGGATATATGGAGGTCTATCCAGCCAGAGGATGGAGTGGTGATTAGGGACCTCTCTCCAACCCAGAGTGTAGGAGGATGTGGTAGTGTGGCTGGGAAGCCACATAGAAATATAGGACAAGAAACTGTTCATCCACCAGACAGGCACTTACCAGTTCCTCTCATGCCCAAAATGTACCCAGTAACCAGAAACCCTCTCACGGCAGCTCGACTGCACCAATTCCTCACTTGAGCTCATTATAGAAGTGAGTCTCCCAGAAGGGGGTCCCACCCAGAGTCCTCCTCTTTCCCTGATCAGTGACTAAATGCGTGGTCACCCCCACCCCAGATTCCCAAATAATGGCCTGGAGGAGCCTGGAGCCGGTCTCAAGAAGGGAATTTCTCTGTTCTGAGACTTCGCCTCAGGAACCCATTCTGCTCTGGACACCGTGGCTACCACCCGGCTTCTGCTTCCTACACTCTGCTTTCTGTCCCCCAGCACTGCCCAGACAGACACCACCCAAGATACAACAGAGATGGCCAACTCACAGCAGTCTCTTTTTCCCTGGACTTCATCTGTACAGTTCCAGTAGGAAATCCTATTGGTCAGCAGAGGGGGCCAGAGAGCTGCAGTCGAGCGGTGAGGAAGGAGCTTCTTAGCCTGCAGAGTCCTAGGTCCACCTGTCTCTTTGAGCTGCTTCCCAAAGCAGAATACCCATTCAGAGACTCTGCATGCATTTGAGCCTCAAGAAGCACACGGGGCTTAAATACTGAGGGCTAATGTGGATCATACTGATGCAGCAGTCCCAAGTTCAAGAAGGTCCCACGAGATAAGAAGGGCCCAGTGCTATCTCTAGGAGCCAGTGCCAAGGTTTGCAGCCAAAATCACCGAGGCCAGGAATCCCCCACCCAGGGTCGTGGAAACTATACAAACATGTGTCAGCTGATGGCTTAGTTTTTGTGAGGAGGCTGGCAAGGCACATTACACAGGTCTCCATGTCTGGATCCATCTCTGATCTATAGGGCCTGGAAAAACGCTAAGCAGTTCCTACTTTCATAAATAACCCCCTTTATGTTTTGACAAGTACTGTTTCTTTTGTATACAGTTATTAATAAAAAGTCTTGTTGTCCCTATTAAACTAAAGGAAGGAAAGGAGTAGACCTTCTGTTTATCTGGGCCCCTTCCTGTGGCCATCATGAGGCAGACCTCCCTTGACAATGAATGCTGACTATCTCAGTGAGCTGGAATGGAAGTTCTCTGCAGCAGACCCATCCTAGCTGGAAACACTAGGGCTTGAAATTCCTAACCTCAATTCTTAACCCTTCCCTGTCCCTTCCTTTTGAGCCTCACCAAGTTAAGATTTTTAAGTAAAAAAAAAAAAAAATCTAAATTATGTGTGTGGGGGGGGGGCAGGTGCCTGTGGAAGCCAGAGGCATTGGTGTCCCTGAAGATGGAGTTACAGGTGGTTATGAGCCACCCGATATGGGTGCTGGGAACCAAGTTCAGGTCCTTTGGAAGAGCAAAATACTCTTAACCTCTAAACTACCTCTTCAGTCCCAGAGCTAAGATTTTTTTAAATTATTTCTTTTATTTTTGAGATGGTAATATAATTACACAATTTCCCCCTTCCTTTTCCTCTCTCCAAACCTTCTCAGATAACTCTCCTTACAAATTTCATTGTTACATACATATAAGTATATATTTATTGGCCAAATGACTTTAAATTCACAACTTTAATGTGTAATAAAAATTCTGCAAATACTTGATAGGTCTCACCGTGCTCTTCCTTGCAAATAGTTGGGTTTACACTTTCAGGCTTTATCGTCAGTGGACCTCATCTCTCCACGGTGAAAGATAAGAGTATGAGAATTGACCAGAACAGTATATGAGTGTACAAAAGTACCAGAGCACCTAGACCCACAGGGCAGCTTACTCACAGGCATAAGAGCTGATGTTGGACCACCAGGGATCCAGTGAGCTGGGGGCTGGGTGTTGTACCAGGTTCAGAGTGCACACCAACATGGTGTTTTCCCATATCCTCTAAGGCACTCCCTTGTTTGTCTCTTTCTAAACAGCCTTTTTCTTTTTTTTAACAGTACATTTATTTCATTATCACCCATCCATCCACCCACCCATCCACCCATCCATCCATCCATCCATCCATCCACCCACCCACCCACCCATCCACCCACTCACCCATCCATCTATCCATCCATCCATCCATCCACCCATCCACCCACCCACCCATCCACCCACCCATCCATCCATCCATCCATCCATCCATCCATCCATCCATCCATCCATCCATCCATGTGTGCAGAGTATGTATGTGTGTGGGTATACATGCCACATATGGAGAACAGAGGGTGTCTTGCTGGTGTTGGTGCTCTCTTTCTATAACTTAGGCTAGCAAGCTTGGCAGTAGGTACTTTACCCACTGAACCATCTCACTAGCACATAACCTGAGGAAGAGGAGGCAGTTGCAGTGACCACAGGAGATCAGAGGTCAGGGAGGGCTAAGACCTGGGGTTCTCTCCTACCACCCCCAATGGCTTTTTTTACTGTGGAGCTGTCTCTGACTGGCAGGGCTTCCTTGCTTCACTTCCTGATCTAGAAAGCTCAGAGGAGCAGTAAAAGGGTTTTGTTAGGTTGCATGGCATTAAGATGGCCATGGAGAAAACTGGCCCCTAAAAGGACATTTCAATTTGACTCCTAGAGCAGCTCATCACAATGGTAGACAGGAAGAGGGAGGGAAGAGCTCAAGGGATGGACCAGTCTCTTAGAGAAAAAGAACAAATAACAAATAATGATTAGGGCAGGGCCCCTTTCTCTATGAGGTTGTCCTTGTCTATGTCCATGAGCAGAGACCCTCAGTCTGCCACAGTGAGCTGCAGGGATCATTTGCAGGACCTTGAGTTTCTAGTGTGGGCCTACAGTTGCTTCAGAACATAGGCTGAAAGCATCCACAGGTGCGGCGGGGGCCATGTGAAAGGGCAGAGTTAACAGTGAATGTGTCTGTCAGGAAGATATACAGAGAATGGGCTCTGTGATTAACTTTCCAGGAGCCTGGCAGTCAGAACGGCTGATAGGCATCCTTACCCTGCTACCCACAAGTCATAAGCTCTGCAGCCTGCAGGGCGAGGGCAGTGAACCAGACTGGGCAGGGGCACGGAGAGACTGTGTAAGCTGAGTCTTAAAGGCTCTACAGCTGTGCCTCAGCCTTGCCAGCTGCCAGTGGGACACGGAGCCTGACACACTGTAGGCCTTCCTGAAGTATGTTATTGGACCGAGACCCCCTCGCCACATGCACATGTGTACACCCATGGACATGCCACAGTTTTTGATGACTTAGCCTGGGACATAAAAGTGGCTGTCATCTGAAGTGAAGCTGAGGGAGTGGCAGGAAGACATGGGGTGAGCTGCCCTGAGTATTCAAGTGATGGCGCTGAAAGGACATGAGCCACCAGGCAACTTTCCTTGCAAAGAAAACGTGCTGCTGGGTAAATGGCACGCATACTTCCTGGTAAGTGCTGGCCATCCCTCTTGGTTACTTCCTCCATGCTCTGGCTGAGGACTTGGCAGCAGCATGGTAGAAGCAGCTAGCTGGTCACCACTCTACAGGCTTAGGCAGATGAGCCTCTGTCTGGCAGATGAGCCTCTGGCCTCACCTTAGCCACACAGAGCTAAGTCTGGGGGCAATAGAGGGGCTCACACGGTCCTAGGGCTGGAAGCTGAAGAAGCCTGGGTCCTGGGCCCACAGTCCTCTGCACACTCGGCAGGGCTCAGCTCTCTCACACTGGTTCTTCCTCATTTAGCTTCTCCTTACATATACTTCCTCTTCACTTCATTTTGATATCAGGCCCTTATTTCTTTAATCTTTGTATTCTCCTCTGCCTTGTTATACTATTCTATCCCTCCTTAAAAAAGACAAATCATGGACTGGAGAGATGGCTCAGTGGTTAAGAGCACTGACTGTTCTTCCAGAGGTCCTGAGTTCAATTCCCAGCAACCACATGGTGGCTCACAACCATCTGTGATGGGATGCGATGCCCTCTTCTGGTGTGTCTGAAGACAGATAGAGCATACTCAAATAAATTAAATAAATAAATCTTTAAAAGAAACAAATTATGCTATTTATTTTTCTCTCTCTTAAAAATATAATAAACAGGTTTGGACACAGCCCAGTGGAATAGTACTTGCTTAGGATACACAAAGCCCAGGGTTTGATTCCCTAGTACCAGGGAACACAAATAAAATTAAGAACTCAATCAGCAGCATCCACACCTTCTACAGATTGAGAAGCAGCTAAATTTAGTACCTTAGAAGGCGAGGTAAGGCCTTAAACAAAGAATCCTGGGCTGCACACGTTGTGTGACAAGCAAAGCTTCAGGGAGGCCTCTCGGGAGGTTAGCAGCTTCCTTGCTGCTCACACTGGAAATGGGGGCCAGGGAAGTCATTGCCCCACATTTACTTTCAGACCTAACCAGGTCCCCATTGGGTTCTGCTTTCCCCTGGGAAGACAGGAGGATAGTTTATATTGTTCACTGTGCTGCAGAAATCAAGGCAGGCATGTACCCGAGGAGTATGTGGAGAGACACGGCCCAGGAGCTGGAGCAATCAGGTCTGTGGGGGACGGGGAGATGCCACGACACAGCATCGGCCTGCATACATCATGAGACCCCTCAGCTGCTTTCAGGAAGGGAAGAGGCATCTCATCTCCCTGCAGGGCCTTTGCTGAGCTGTCTCAGATCCTCTGGAGTGTTGGGGCAGGGTTGTCATTCCTAGGCATAGGAACCTGGTCATGGAAACAACCATGGTTGGGAAATACCTGGATCATGGTTGGGAAAACCAAATTCGCTTCTTTATGGTACTTTGCTCCCCAGAGGAGGACTTACTGGGAGCAGGCCCTGAAGAAAGTGACCCAGAGGAAATGGTATCTTCTTTCTGCACGATTTTTAGGACACGAAATAGCCTCTACCCGGCCCCATTTGCCACAAATAATTGAGAACTTTTTTTTTTTTCCGTGAAGCAGGGGACTGAAACACAATTCCTGTAGGCTCCTGCTGACTCAAGGGCTCCGAGCTTACCAGAAGCTGATATGATTAAACAAAAAATATGCACAAAAGCACGCTGCAAACTGTAGCACGCTGTTTGACTGATTGTTGGTACCAGCATGTCCCAGAGGTATGCCTACAGGCCAGTGAGTCCCCCAAAGGTAAGTAGACAGGAATAGGGCCCTTGTAACATTTGAAGTTGCCTTCTCAGGAGGTGAAGAAACCTTATGTAATGAAGTTAATATTACAGGGCACTTGTCTATCCAGGGCAAGGTTCGCCTTTCCGGCTGCCCTCAAGGGGGCCCCTTGATCTTAGTATCACTATGGATCTGATTTAGCTTTTGCTGATCATGCTGAATTATTCACTAGCTATGGATAGCAAGCCAGCTCTGCAGTAGGGGTCGGGGTATCAGGAGAGCTGTAAGGAAGAGAAAGGACTATACTGGAAACTAGACTGGCAGTGGGGGTCAGGGGGAAAGGGAACAGAGAGGACCTGTACAATATTTGAGGAGCAAGGGCCACTAAGATATGTCTGATGACATGTTTGTGACATCCTGGCACCTGTCCCCAGAGGAAAAGAAGAGGTGGGAGAAGGCCTTACCCTAGCCTCTCCACTGTAGCTCAGGAGAGCTCCCAGTTCTCTGAGAATCCTCAAAGGGCTGCAGTGGTGTATGTTCTGTACCTGTTTTTATTCCAGAGTCCTCTGCCCCACACGGATAAAGCCAGAAAGTACAAACAGCATCGGGAACAAGACACAGATGCAGGGATCAGGTTAATGGTACTGTGTTTCCATTGCCTCACCTGGCACAGAGGGACCAGGGTCACGTTTCTCATCTCAGGGATGTGGCAGATGCAGGGAAGAACGTTCTCGGTAGCTGGGAGATGTGTGCCAACTCCCGTGACCCATGCCCATATCCCAGGCTGGCTCCACACAGTCTGGAGCCCGATGACAGAGCTCTGCTTACTGCTCACTGTTACTAGCCCTGGCTGGGAGCTCACACCCAAACTCAGAACACACCTTCTTGGGCACAGTATGGCTGAGGGAGCCAAGGCTGAGAGAGGTAGAGATGGAGCCTTGGCTATAGTGTCCTACCTGTGTCTAGACTGGCATCATCTCAGCCCCATGGGCTATAGACAAAGAGCTCATCTCCCATAGGCCCTGGCCTGAGCTTAGCAACAAGGGTTAGGTAACAGTGGCATTGTCCAACTTGTACACAGTATCTTGAGCAATTGTGCACTCCAGAATCCAGAGCTAATCAGGAAGGCAGAGTATTTCCACCCAGAGAGATCAGTGGGGTAGGGAAAACACAAAAGAAGGCTGCTTTAGAGACCAGGAGTGTACTGGGGCAAGTAGTTCCAGCTTTAGCTCTGAAAGAAATGGGGCTCCTGTTGCTTATGACATCTGGCGTCAAGGGCAATATTTATTCTTCGGGGCCCCTCTCACATCTGAACAGACCTGCAATAAGGTAAAGGGCTTCATCCGAACACGAGGAATAAAATCACACAAAAGTAGATCTTGGCTCTCCAGTCACAACAGGATCTACAGGGTGACAGGGGCTCAAGGTTTACTGAGCTGGGGAGCACAGTGGTTTAAGGTAAATCAAAGGCACCCAGCCTTGGCTTGGTGGGTGCCTGGAAGCACTTCATAGTCTAGGAAGGTCCTCCAAGGAGCAGGGCAGATGCCTCTGTGCAAAGGGACCTTCCATACAGAGAAAAAGAACTGGGGTGGGGGGAAAGAGAAGAGATGGAGTAGTGGAGCAGAGAGAGATGGTAGCTGTGCTCCTCAGAAACCTAGGTAACCATGTGAGTGGCCATGCAATCACTTAGAAGGTGGCAGGGCTTATGGGAAGTTGCAGTATTTGTGTGAATCAGCTGAACATCTAGTCTGATCCTGAAACAGTTACTATAGTTCCTGTACAGTCAGGCCTAGGAAGGCAGGGGCCTTTTGGAGGAGTAGTCTGTGGGCTCCCAGTGCCTAGGGGATGTGTTTGGAAACCTCTCTCAGCAATCAGCCCTGCCTACCACTGAGCCAGCAGACTGCTAGACATAAATAAACCAGGGCCCACTGGGCGTCTGCCAAAGATTCAGTCTTCTTGGCAAGAGGTGGGGCTAAGGGTGGGCCCCTTCCCTCACCGTCCTGAAAGTAAACAGGGAACTTATTTACATGGGGTAGGGAAATTTTGTTGATGGACAAATCCTTGGGAAGTGCACAGGATGTCCTCTATCTGTCCTGGGCTGGGAGATGAGCTGCACCTCTGCCATCTGTCACTAGAGATAACACCTGCAAGTTATAGCAAACTTTCCATGTAGGACAACCTTGACCCTCACCCCCTCACCCCTGTGTGACTAGGGAGACCCTACTCCTTCACCCTAGCTGACGCCTGGGGGCATCAGGGCGGAGTTCACTGGCTGAAGGATTTTCTCAAAGTTATACAGACTCTAGCCTTCATGTTTCCTCAGCCACAGAAGATAGGAGGGAAGGCAGGACCAAGCCAAGGTCAGAAGTTAGCCACATAGCTGGCTTCCATGTCATTCTCCTCTCGCTAGCCTCCAGCATGATATGCCTTGCACTGGTCCAGGACGGGCAAAGCTGGGTGGGGTGTGGAGAGACAGCTGCTGGAGAGGAGAGGTTCCGAGGGATACCCAACCACACACCAAGAGAGGAAACAAAGAGAACAGAAGCCTCTGGATCCACATTTTCCAGGAGTTCCTTTTGAAAAGAGAAAAAGGAAATGAAAGAAAAGGGGGGTATGGAATATGTCTCCTTTACTTTCAAAGCCTAACCAAGCTAGAGCGTCCTTCTCCAAGTAGAAGGGAGGGGTTAATGGAGAATGCTGTTGCTTGTAAGAGGGAAATAACTGAGCTTAGTTGGATCTGAAGGAACAAATCATAGCCCAGCTCCCACCAACAGGACTAATTTGCTGTCCTGTGAGACCTCATTTGTCTCTGCCACACCCTGCTCCTTCAAGTAAGGGCTCCAGATCCCTGACTTTCTCTGAGTGGGTTCTGTGTGAGCCCTTGTAGGGCCAGTCAGGAACCCTAGATGCCTTGGGGTGTTTTGGTAACTCAAGCCTTACCAGGGTGCTCTGGTCTAAAAGCCAGCTGGTGAGTTGCAAACAATGGTGAGGGGTGTGGGGACTGGGGGAGGCTTATGAATTAAAAATAGATGCTAGTAATCGCCAGGGAGCCTACAAGAGAGCATGTGGGTTGTGTTTACTAGAGAGAAGAATGCTTCCTATTCATACCCAGACCACACGCTTCTCATGCCAGCCAATGGCCTCTGGGTCTGCACAATCAGATGATGGTGCTTAAAGCTTCGAGGTAGCTAGAAGATCCTTCTTCCAAGGACAGGAAGGCAATTCTCTCTCCTCACCCCCACCCAAAGCCACACCCATCTCTAGAGGGACAACCCCAGGTCCAGCAAGTCTATACCTTAGGAAAAAACAGTGCCTCTTTGTCAGGACCTAGCTGGATAATCTGAACAAGCATCCCCTCTCTTTCTAAAGGAAATGGAAGCAATGACATCTGCTTTGCTAGCCTCACGGTTCATGAAGGAGGTGGACCAGGCAAACAGCACCAGAGCTCACAGTTGCAAATCAGAGCAGAGATAAGAAGCCAGGCTTGGCGGCACGTACCTTTAATTCCAGGACTTGGGAGGCACAGGCAGGTGGATCTGTAAGAGGTAGCCTGGTTTACATAGCAAGTTCCAGCCAAGGCTACACAGTGAGACCCTGCCTATAAACAAACGAACAAACAAACGTTAGATCTTAAAGAAAAAGAACAGAGAAGAGTGGGCTGGAGAGATGGCTCAGAGATTAAGAGCATTGGGCTGCCCTTCCAGAGAACCCTGGTTCAATTCCTAGCACCTACATGGCAATTAATAACAAGCAACCATCTCCCAGTGAGGTTACCCAAGGCTTTGGGTCTGACCGTCCATATTCAGCAAAAAGGAATTCTTTTCCCACACATCATCCAGACACACTGTCAAGATCAACAGTAGGGTGGGAAAACCCCCAGAAAGCTGTCCAGATGGCAACCTGCCCAAAGTACCCCTGGTCCCTGCCTTCCAAAGCCACAATCATCACCGGTTTCTGAAGGTCCCTACTGTTCACCTAGTTTCTGTGGCAGCTAGAAAACTCTAGGGGAACCCTATTTAACTGGAGGCTCCAAGGATTACCTCCCCCACCCTGCAAATTTCAAGCCCCTCATGTGACAGGATTTTTCTAAATAAAATTTGAAACACACTCAGTGACTCACCCAGGAGAGGTGGGCCCGGCTGCTGCCGTACAGACAGAGCTTTCTCATTAGGGCTGAACAACCTGGTTCCAGCTGGTGCGTCCCACCAGCTCGTGGGTTCAAGGGGGCACAGCCTTGCAGCCAAGTGCATCAGACCTCCCTTCCCCTTACTGCACACTTCTCCCAGCAGAAGCCAGGCTTGCAAACGCAGTCCCGTCGTTTTAAATGCTATCTATATGCTGACACCTCCCAAATTTATGCCTCTAGGCTGGATCTCTCCCCAGGACTCCAGACTTGTTCATCCTGCTGCTTATTTGGCATTTCTACAGGGGTGTTTAATAGCTGCCTCAAACTTAACACAGCCAAAAGCTAGCTCTGCCTGCATCCATCCCACCTAAGGGACTGATGTTCAGTTTGCCACCTTTCTTGCTGTTCAGTTCACAGAACTACAGCCAGACCCAAAACCATGAGCCATCTATGACTTTTCCCATTGTCGTGACCCCATACCCAGTCCATCAGATATCCCTGGCCTTGACATCTGAAGCAAATCGAGAGTTCAGCCAACATGTTTTCTACAACTACTCCACGCTAAACATCAGCCCCTCTGGAATACACACCAGCTTCCTACCAGAGCCCTGGCTCCCCCCCCCGTCACACTATCAGGGTCAGTTCTCACAGGCTAGCACCAGTGATCTTGTATCAAATTTTCTAGCACTTCCTCTATCACTTAAGGGAAAAAATAATCACAAGTCCTTTCCTGGCATATTGGTCATCTGTAGTGTTTCCTGCCCCTCCCCAGCCCCCAGCCCAGCTTGTCTCTGCTTTGCTGCCTCCACTCTATATCCGAACATTGTCAGAGAGGCTTTTCTGACCAACCCAACAAAATAGTATGCCCACCCACATCCTCTGCCTTCATGCTCCGCCCCTGGTTTGCTTCTCAGCACTCTTACTACCAAATACACCAGTAGTCACCAGTGGTTGCAGAAACGTTTTCTTTCATTCACCGAAGTTTCCCTAATGATCAAAATAGTACCTGGTATTTTAAGGAATCCACAAAAAGAATTGTCTATATTGGAAGAGCATCAAGCCAAACCTAAGCTACTGTCCACCCAGTGCAGGTGGGCAGTGATGGCTGAATGCACTAATTCCCAAATAATTTTAGGAGTTGACATGCACAAGAAGTCACAGCCGATGTTAAAAACCTCTGGGTTTTGTATGCGGAATTGAGTCTGTGCAGGTGACCATCTATAGTTGAAACAACACTGAGGCAGAGTGTCCTTGGAATTATGTTGCTAGAGATCCCACTGACCTGTCACTCCCAAATGGAACCCCACAGTCACCCAGCATTTCTCCTCCTTTCCTCTCTCCACTGTGCCCATCCTCTGTGGTCCGTCAACAGGCTCTCCCTGCAGCTCCTCTTCCCAGGGCAGCCCTGTTCCCCATAGCTCCTGTGCTCTAGAAGTAGGACCATCTACCTCTTCCAGCTCTCATGGGCAGACCAGCGCTCAGCTTTGAGCTCCCTGCTGTAGCAATGTTTCTCCTTCTGCCCTCCACACATCAGGCTGCCTTTATGTCTCTCTGACTCCACCGTCATTCACCAAACAAAGCCAGGCCCAAAGCTCCCCCTCTACCAAGCAGACCTCCTAACCCCTGAGCTCCTGACACATCAAATTAAATCTCTTTTCATTCCTTCCTTGTCTGGGCCATATCTCCCATTTTCCAAGATACTAAATCATTTATTCTTCTAAGGATCAAATCTAGGGCCTGGTACATGCTAACATACTCCACCAGTGAACTATATCCCTAGTTCTTGTTTTATTGAGAGTCTCACCATGTAACTCGGCTTGGTCTTGAACTCATGATGCTCCTGCCTTAGCCTCACTAATGTTGGGATTATAGGTATGTACATTCACACCTCACCAGTTTTCAGTTCTTAAACACCAATGGCAGGCATCTGTCTCCAGCTCCTCTTTATGCTCTTTCAATGCATTTGCTCTTTAACCCCTGAACATCCCCCATCTCCTCTTCTCCACATCAGCTTTCTTTACCTCCTTTGCAAGCCAAGATTTTGTGCTAGCTCTGCCGTCTTTGCCTTTAGCATTTCTCCCATCAATCCTTCAGCTCCTTCTCTCCTTTTGCTGATAAGAGTCCATGAGAGGGAAAATGACTTACAGCCCTGGAGCCTTGGAGGGGCACCCAGGTGTGGGGGTGCAAACCTGCAGAGAGACATAGCTGTGGCACAGGAAGGAGGGAAGGAGGGGAGAAACTGATGTGGCACAAGCAGCAGGTTAGAGTGGCCGCCTGTCCCTTCTACATCTAGATCTGGCCTTAGTCTTCTCTTCACTCAAAATGTCCCCTTGAAGATCCACCTTGCTTTCACCTGCTAGCCCACTCCCAGGCCCACTGCCAGTACAGCCCCTCTCTCAGACCCCGCTTCCTCTCCCCTTCATTTTCTTCATTTCCCTTAGCCTCTCTCCCCACTGATTCTCTCTCCTTTCCATTCTCATGGCTGCAGTAACTTCAAAGATGGTTTCCTTGGCTCCTCCCCATTCCCCTTTCTAATCTACTGCCTGCAGTCCCAGTAGTTCTCTGCGTCCCCTTCCCTGCCTAACAGCCTCCCATAGCTTCACTTGACTCCCAAACTGGACATGGCATGACCTGTTGTGTTCTAGCTTCTGCCTTCCAGAGTCTCCACAAGCAGGAAGCACATGCCACCAGCTCCCTAGCTCTGCTGCATACCAACCTTCCCTGCCTCCTTCAAGATTTAGTTCAATAGAATCTTCCAGAAAGTCTCTGGCCAATTCCTCTCCACCTGCCTACGGTGTTTCCAAGCTCCAAGGCATTCATCAAAGCCTTTCCACTCATCCACCAGTGTTTCTAGACACTGGTTGGCATATGATCAACCACACTGGTTTGTTTGCTCCTGTAACATCCAATGGACACTTGCTTAATATTTGCTGCACGAATAAACAAATGAGTTTGGATGCATTCATGAAGTGCCAAATAACACTTCATAGATTGCTCCTCTTCTTTTTCAGTTGGTAATAATCACAGTAAAGATACTATGCCAGGTTCCAGTCCAGGAAGTTACCTATGCTAACTCTTCACTCTCACTGTCCCCATTTTCAAATGGCAATACACAAGAGCAAAGAGATATGGTGGCTGGTTAATGCTTCTAGTAAGAAGAATAACTAGGCTTCAGTCTTCTCAAAACATATCTAAGGAAGACAAACCGAAATTACTATCAGCCTGGGTAAACGGCCATTTTTGAAAAAGCAATCCCCTAAACAAACAAAAATTAGCGCCTTGGTTTATAATGAACTCTGGTGTTTGGCTTGGTCATATTCTGACTTCTCTCAGGACAGATGATAGGGTAGGAGCATCATCAGTGCCAGTAAGGGCACCCGTTCTGCCTCAGAGGTTTCATTGTGGTTCTCCTTCCACCCAGACTTACCTTGTCCCCGACGCTCTCTGCCTCCTCAGCTAGGAGGTAAGCGTTACTGCCGTCAGCCAGGAGCAAGGCGGTGTCGGTGGTAGAGGAGGAACGGGGTCGGCCCTGGTGCTGGTGCAGGATGGCGGCCAGGCTGCTGTCCTGGGGGGCCTTACGAAGCAAGTGAGGACTGCCACGCTGTGGCTCCAGGGAGCTGCTCTTGGCACGGCGGCCACCGCTCCCGCCACTGCTGTGCAGGCTGGCACCCCGCTTGATGGAGGGCCTGGAACGGATTTGCTGTAACACCCGGTTGAAAGCGGTAGGTCGGGCAGGCAGGTCGTGCAGGGACACAGCATAGGAGACGCGGTGCATCTCCGGGGAGCGTTCCTTCTCATCTGGGGAGTCCTGATCGGATAGGCCCTGCTGTTGCTGCTGTTGCTGGGCCTCCTGAGACGCCTGGTGCTCCCTCTCCCGTGACCTGCGGCGGCTGTGAAACAGGTGCTTCAGGCCGTGGCCAAACATGGAGCCCTCTGAGAGCTGCTGGATTTTCTTAAGGGGGAAGAGATGAAAAGCCCTGGTTAATGGAAAGCCCCTGGATGCCTTGTCAGTTGGGGTTGAAGGTGGGTCTGTTCATAAGAGAACAGAGCAGCTAGTACAGACTTCTGAACGCCGGGATCCCTATGGGTGGCCTGCCATGCCTACAAGGTCATCTACCCTTTGGTTCTTAAAGTTAAGTTCAGATTTCTAAACAGGATGTTCTCAGGCTGTAGCCTGTGGCTTAGTAGCACATAAGTAGTGCACAGGCATTGCTGGGGCCATATCCTTCTCAACTGCTCTCCCCAGCCTCATCACCTCCTTTCTTTCATGTTAAACTGTTCTTCAGGCTGCACTGGGGCACTGAGACCACCAAACATCCCTTCCCACAGAGATCTCATTGTGACAGTCCATAAAACCAGGTTCTACGTCTCCGGAGCAGACTCTGCTAACTCTGCACCCAGCACCTTTCTGCCTTTCTCACCAAGCAAACTGTAAGGTGTTAATGTACCTTGCTAAAACTTCCTGCTTCACTTTCTCCGTAAAGGGGCTGGTTCTCCCATCTGGGATTCCAAAGTAGTGTCTTTGGATGTGGTAGCCGCACTGCAACCGTGAGATGACGTAGCCAATGACAGAAGAGTCTACAAGAGTCTACAAAAGCTACCTCTGTCCACAGGTCTCTACTATGACTTTGTTACTTGCAGCCACTTAAGATCTGACACAGCCGACAATGAAATAAACATTATTTTTCTGAGCCTAGGGTAGCTACTGCTGTCCACACAAGAGGCTTTCATTTCCCCCCAGACTAGAACCAAGCCGAAGCCCTGGAGCCTGCTGCTGCCCCGCTGCGGCACTGCCCCAAGAGACTCCAGCTGCTTCCCCTAACCGCAGCACTGCCCGGGACAAACGGCTGGGGATGGGCTGCCAGGGCAACTGCCATGTAATGGCAGGCAGCTTCCCCATGAAGAGATGGCTTATCTGTGTGGGCCACGTCTTCCGAAGAGCTCCAGAGCTGTGGGAGGCAGGGTGGGACTCAGAAGACCAGGGGAAACATACTTTATCCTCTAAGAGGGAAACAGAGCCAAGTTACCTGGGGCTCAGGAGCCATAGCAAGTTTTTGTCTGTGCCAACATCGTATAAGCAATCTCCATCATTAAAATAAATTTTTAATAATCCAAAAAATTAGACATGCTAGATTCCCTTTCTTTCTTTCTTTCTTTCTTTCTTTCTTTCTTTCTTTCTTTCTCTTTCTTAACAGACAGAGCATGAAAAAAGTAGGAAAGCATACATCTTCAGCTTTTGAGTGCTGTCCACTCAGTGCTCTCTGTGGCTAGCTCACCTATGCTCCCGTGGGACTACAGGACCCTCATTAGCACAAACAGAAAGATCCTCATTCAAGCCCTACAGTCCACCACTGGTGCCTGGAACCTCACAAGTCATATCTGTCCATCCTCACACCCCTCCATGAGCTGAGTTTTGAGCTCTGTTTCCTCCCAAATAATCTCTTTGTTTCCCCAGATTCCCACAAAAGCAACAAACCCGCACTGGCACCCACAGATAGGGAAATGATTCCTTCTGAAGAGCTGAGGTTTGGAGAAGCCCTAGGAACAGCTCTCCTATGCCAGGTGCTCCCAGGGTTGTTCTTCCTTCAGAGAGAGTACCCCAAGCTCATTTGAATTTTAACTGGGCAGAACCAAGATGTCCAAGGTAGAGTGGCCGGTAGCACACTGTCACCGTGCACAGCGTAAGCCAGACAGATCCCTGACCTTCTGATTAGAGCTGAGTTACCAACTCTCTTCCTCACATGACCAGGCCCAAGATGACACAAGGCTTCCAACAAGGCACCCCAGATGGGGCCTCCTGGCCTTGGCTTTTGCCTAACTGTTCCTGCTAAATACACCACATCCTCTGAACTTTCTTACATTCTATTCCAGGCCCTTCCTCCATACCCCATTCCTAACTTGCTTCTCCAACACAGAAGCCCCTCTTCCCCACCCACTCAGGGTGACAGTATTTTCCCTAAAAGACTTCAGTTGAGTTCCTGGGTACATCCTGAATGCATCATGGGGCAGTGGCGTTGCAGAATCTCAGTTACCCACCAGCCATAGCCTCTTGGCCCCTACAACCCTTGTCTAGTTTGCTTTTAAAATAATACAAATTGTTTTCAACTTTTGCTGTCAGCCTAATCCAACCCTTGCCTTAACCCAGGAGTTAACAACAGACAGGTCATAGTAGCCATGTCCCATTTTGCAGATGAAAAAAACTAAGGCACACAATTGTTAGGTGACTAATCCAAACCACAGAGATGAGCCTCCAACCTCTAGTCTAATTTACCTTTCCTGGCCCACACCTGGCATGAGACTAAGGTAGATGTCAAGTTGTATGTCTCCCGAGACGACACCTAAGGCAGGTTCAAAATACTGCAAAAATCTCAGAGTCTGGAGGGAGGGCCACTGAACTGTAGGGGCGGGGGATTCTGCTCAGGCCTCATCACGGGACCTGGGCAAGCCTTTAGCCAAGGTCTTTAGGTCAAATCTTCATCTCTGCCTTCCCCAGGTGCTCTGCAGGTGAAGGATCTTTGCACCAGCAGTACCCAGGACTCTCAAAGTCCACGGAAGATATGAAGAAAAGGAACAAAAAAGTAAGTCACAGAACAATGTGGGGCAGGGGGAGCAAGAAGCAAGAATAGCAAGGTGACACAGAGGCCAGCTACTTCTACCTGTGGGTGTCAGCAAGATGGTTAGGGTTTTGACATAACATGATGGGGGGGAAAAAAAAACCTCAGTTCATATACATACCCAGCCCCAAGTTTCAGAAGTGAGGAAAACCATGGCGACTAGCTGGAGGGAACTTAGCCACCAACGCAGCAGAAAGCGCCACCTGCTCTGACTAACAGGTTCCAGCTTCTAAATGTCACTTGCACTCCACATTGACTTTTGCTTTCCTCCAGCTGCCAAAAGCCACTGCCATGACCAGATGAAACCATGTGTCAAGAAGAGACCTGCAAGGCAGTAGAGTCAGGGATGGGACACAAGCTCTCTACCCATGGACAGTACAGTGGATTCCCCAGGCTGGCCAGGGGGTAGCTGGAAGGGGCAGCTTTCAGGAGGAGGTATCTCACTGGGGTGGGGGTGGGGGAGTCCTAATGCGCCTCCCCTAGAACTGTCTTTAAGGGTAAGGAGGAACCCCGAGCTCTCTGGGCAGCACTGTATTCTCAGGAAGAATGGTGCTCTTTCCTGCGAACCCTGTGGTTTCTAAACAGCAGGCTTCAGCCGTTCTCCTCCCTGGGTGTGGGTCCAACAAAGGGAAGTTTGCTCCAGATTCTGCAAAGACAGCTTAAAGATGCCAAAAAGGAAAAGGCTTCAGGGTGTGGTGTCCTTGGCACCATTTGGCTGAAACAACATGAC
This sequence comes from Micromys minutus, assembly GCF_963924665.1. Taxonomy (NCBI): domain Eukaryota; kingdom Metazoa; phylum Chordata; class Mammalia; order Rodentia; family Muridae; genus Micromys; species Micromys minutus. The sequence continues at coordinate 24,245,841 of NC_137975.1, forward strand.
CTAAAGCAGTTTCCAATACCTGCAGGTCCCTAAGGTCTCATCAAAATCCCTGAATCACTGAAAGGGTCATTGGAAGGCACAATTAACCCAGAACTAATGATTCTCTGGTATAGGCTGTTTGTTTAGCCTTCCTCCACCTGGTCTGGCATTCCTTCTGCCTTATCACAGACATGGCTGTGAGGACTCAGGGGTGCCTGGGTCACCCTGAGCCTTTATAAGCCTAGGTCGCCAACGTTTTCTCTATTTATAGGGTCTCTATGGAAACAGGGCCAGCTTTAGAGAAGGAGTCACTGGGAAAACCCACAGAGACTGTCAAGATCCCGAGGGGATTGTGAAGTCTCCACTGTCCCCCAAACAGTCAAGGCAGACTACAAAGGGGGTGCAGGGCAGGGTCTGTCCCCCCAGGCTTCATGCTGCTGACCACAGAATGGTAGAGAGACAGCAGCTGCTGGTTCCCAGTCGGCTTGGGGTTTCTATTGGAAACACAGTGATGGGAGATTTCTGGATTCATTCTTCTTTTCCAGGATCAGTTCACATCCAAAGCAACAAAACAAAAGCAGGCCTTACTTAAACCAAGAGCAGTTGAGTCCCAGTCTGACCCCCATTTGAACTCTTGTGCCTTTTGTACTTAGAACAGTCTGGCTGGGACTAGCGAAGGTCAGCCAGGAAAGGTCACCTCACCCAATGTGGTCTCTGCACAGAACTAACTCATGTACCCACAGCACAGGGGACTTTTATTAAAGTTGCCACTGCGATGTGCCCTCTCTCTGCCTCTCCCCGCCGCAGCCGCCGCCGCCGCAGCCATTCCCCTCTACCCTCTCCCTGGTCTTGCCAGCACACATGGCGTCCCTCTATGCTGAACCCATGAAGGCTCATTATCTGCATCATTCACTGCAATCAATCACCTGCTGCCTTGTGCCTTGGACTCTACATCGTTCTGCAAGGGCTCTCCAACCTTTCCCCCAACCCACTGCCAGTTTGTAGAATCCTTGACAGGACGAGTGACTGCTGAGCCACAGCTGTCTCACCTATTACCTGGCAGAGACCTCGCTGCAAACCTGGCTGTGACAATTTATTTATTTATCCCAGTTTACAAAACGATCCTAAAATGTGATGTGATGCTTAGAGAACCACCTTCTCCACAGGCTTATTCTTTTTCAAAATTTTAAAATGCTCAGTTGAGCAGGTTTTCTTTTTTTCTTTCTTTCTTTTTTCTTTTTTTTTTTTTTTTTTTTTTTTTTGCTTGTTTCTAACCCAGATCCCTCCTGCTATGGCTCGAACCCCTGTCTCCATCTATCACATCCTAGTAACTGCCAAGAATGTGTTGGCTTGGAAGGAGAATGATCTTGCTGTCCTCGCAGATGGCTCAGGGAGGGTTTGCTGGGGAGTCATGCCCTCGCAGCCAGCTTCGGTTCCTGCAGTGGCTATCTCTTAGCTCAGGAGGCTGGAATGGGGAAACCTTGGCTAGTTTGGTTTGAGAAGTCAAATCTACAACCTTCCTGTTCTCTTCCAGTTTTAATTTCTTAACACAAGAGCAGACCCTTCTTTATGGACTCTTGTTTAGCCAGAGCCTGGGTCCAAGGACTCACCATCCTATTAGATGGGGATTTCCAAGGGAGATGTCAAGTCTCACGGAAAAGGTAAACACAGGTGATTTGGGGTTGTAAGCAAGACCACCAACCACGCCCTGAGCACCTTCAAGCCTCTTCCTATCCACAGCAGCATTTAACCTTACCTCCAAATTCATAACTCATCGAATACTTCAGTTCCTTGTAGAGGAAGACATTCTTAATGTGATTGGCAGCTAATCTACAATTGGACACACACACACACACACACACACACACACAAGCATGTTCTGTAAACACTGAATTTCGACTAGGGCAGCTGGGAGTGAATCTAGAACCCAATATGTGGCAGAACAGAGAGCTTCATTTGCCACATGCTCCCTGCAGGCCCCAGTTCCTCCTGAGCCCACACACAGGGCTGCTTGAAATATTGCTGTAGGCTGGGGGTGGGGCAGTCCTGGGCCTCAGGAGCCAGTGTCCTCCTAAGGTAAAGATGGGTCGAAACTAGCAACCTGAGCACGCTCGGAGCTCTCTGGTCGCCGGCACTGACAGGGAAAGAGAACAGGGTGAACACTATACTGAGGTCTAGGTTCTTGTCCTCTTACATGTCCTAGCTAGATGTTCTCATTTGTTAATTAAAGTTCTGCCCTTTCTTTACTATTCTGATCTCAAGCCATCTCCTCTTCAAGCATCCTCCCTGATGAACCCATGTCTCGTATTCCAGTGCATGTGCCACAAGCACACTGAAGCCTGGGTGTCCTGGGGACGGGTTTCTTGCAAGTGTTTCATTCTGGGGGCCCCTAAAGGCTTCCCTGAAAATGAAGGCATTGCCTTGCTGAAGAACTAAGTTTCCATTTTCTGGGTTAGGTCCCCCTCAATCCTGTTTCCCCTGGTGAAATCTACCCCATGACCCACAGATAGCAGAGATACTATATCCCAGGACAGCCATACTAAAGTCACTGAAACATCCAAAGTCCCAGGACACATACAGGCCTTCACACACACACACACACACACACACACACACACACACACACAAAGTAGCTACTCTTCTCTTTTATTTGAAGACAGATACCACACATTTTAACCAACTCCTAGCCCTTAAAAAATAAAATTAAACAATAGAATAGAAACACAGAGGGTTGGGAATGCCAATATTATTTTGTGAATAGATAACTTGTCTATTTTTGCTTTTATTAAACTGCACAAATGTCTCTCTGTGGACACCTTTATATGCATATCCCATTTTAGCATTTATAAAAAAAAATCTCTCCTTCTTAAAGTATCCAGTTATCTGTTAGTCAACATATTAACACAAACCTACCCTCTTGTCAATACAGTAAAGAACAGGGAAGGAACAGGAGCCATTCACAGGACACTGAGATACAGGAAAACCACCTAGGGCTGAGCTCTAATTTCCTTTAGTGTCTGTTGTCTTCCCTGCCCCTCACTCAGTAGGAAGAGAGAACAGAACATGCTAGGAACAGAGGAGCAGGAGCTGAGCCTGGAGTCAGAGTGCTTCCAACCAGATAGGAACAACAGAAGGTGGAACTCCCCTGTTTTCTTTAAGGAATGATCATGATACTGTTCTGAAACCCCGGGGAAAATCCAGCTTTTCTCAGGGGACAGAGCATGGCTGGGACCTTTCCCTGGCCAGCATCCCCAGGCTTTTCCTCTCAGGAAAGGCTCTGTTCCTGTACGGTACAGTGGGATTGTTATGATGGGAGGTGGGCAATGCCTTCCCCCAACCACAGGTTTCTCCAGTGTTCAGGACAGAGCCGCACACTAAGCTCAGCCATTCTCCCAGGCCTCAGCTCCAGGCTGTATTCTGAACAGGATCTCTGTGTGCAGAGTTGTCCTAAGCTCCTCCCCACACCCTTCTCACTACAGCCAGTCTCCACGCCAGAGAATTCCGTTATACTTAGGGTTAGCCAGCAGACTCTCCTCTACAAGCAGGCACTCGGATAGCAGCAAAGGAGGGGATCATGAGATCAAATGAATGGAGACATGAGCTGGGGTGGTTAAAGGAATCCATGCTAAACTATCAGGCTCCCCTTACAAACTGTCTGCTGAGATCTCTCCCCTGGAGGATTCATGCTTATACGAAGCTCGGCAAAGGCTCAGAAGTGTTTACACAAGCCTCCTGTGGGACCAGGCTCATTTGCAGGTTGCTTTTCTGTTATAGTTACCGTTTTAAAATGTTACTATGTAACTATTTCCAAGACCACCACCCCCTTCATAATCACAGATTCCAAGCTACCACAGCCATAGAGGGCTTGTCTAGCAAGCTCAAAACTCTGGTTATGATCTCAGGACGTCCACCCCCACCCCAAACTCCACACAGAATAAACCAAGAAATGCACAGCACACAACATGGTCCTCCCTGAAGGACCAGAGACAGCAGAAGCCCCTGACGCTGTTGGCCATTAGTAGGGAAGCATCATTCAGATCTGTAGCAAAGACTGAATTCTCCTCTTTCTCTCCTACTGTGGAGGTGCTTTAGACAGAGCTTTACATGCCTTTGCTCCTTGCTCAACAATCAAGATGATTGTCTCATGACATGCAATCAGTCACCATGCCTGGAGCTGTCACAAGAAAATAGAAATGGGACTAAGAGACTGGAAGTTCCTATCTCCAACTCAAAATGAAAGCAAAAGCAAGCCGAAGCTCCTGAACAGCAGCAACTAAGCATGGGATTGGGAAAAGGGTATTACAGATTAAAAAGTAAACACATCCTCTTCGTACCATTATCAAATTTAGAACAAGTCAACTCCCACCCAGTTCCAGAGACAGTGATGATATTTTTTCCCCCCACTAAACTGTCAGACATGGAAAACTTGTCCAGCACTGGAAAACAAGTATGGCCATACTCCAATACGCCTTGTTCCTTTCTTCAGAAAAGTTAAGTGACACGTCACATTTTGGTGGCCCCCCGAGTCATGTCCTGTAGTAAACATGTGATGAGGCAGACAGAGATAAACAGGCAAGCCCTCTGTATGTCTCCCTGTGCTTGCATGAGGTTGGGTCCACATTGCCTGGGTTGAATAGAAGTGTGTGTGTGTGTGTGTGTGTGTGTGTAGGTGAGGGTCTCAATTCTTCTTCAGGACCGTTCAGCAGTTAACATATTGTAATCAAGTGTAGAGCTGTTGCTCTATCTGCTCCTGACCAAAATGAATGTCAACAAAAAAGATGACACGGGAGGGTACAGACAAGGAGCCTCAGCAGCTTTATAGACACTGAAAAGCTAAAGCCCCCTTACTACAGCCAGCAGAGCGAGGCCAAAGGATCACCCCCTGATCCTCTCAGCAGCATTAAAGGCACCTCTTTGTGCTTGCCACCTCATTTAAAACAGAAAACATGTCACTTGGGGGAGGGAGCAACACTTCTCAGAGCCTAACGAAGCTTTTCTTCACAAGCTTTGTGAAGAAAGCCTAGGTGTCCAACAGAACCCATCATTAGGTATAAGGTGGATGGAAAGAGGTCAGGTTTGCAAAACTTCTGCCAAAATGTACAAGTCCACACAAGGAGTGAGTGGGCTCCCTTCCCCCAAGGGACAAAACGGCACGCACGCACATAAAAATCACACATGCACTCACCTGGCTTCCTGACTCTGAGCTGCTCAGGCCAAAGGAGGAATGTCATTAGCTTATTCTAGTGAGCTCCTCAGGGCCCACAGCAAACTGCCCACATCCATTCGTACACAGGCTTTAACCTAACGGGAGTCCTTTCTTCTCCCCTATCCCAGACCCTGCACCCTTTCTGGAGAAAACTGCCAAGGCATCAATCCCCAAGGCATTTACGTTCCTTCCTGGGGCTGACATCTCTCTCGGCCCTGTTGTGAGCTGGCCTGAGGGGCCTGAGCTGGCAGCCCCGGTGGTAACTCCAGCAAAGGCGCATTATTTATCCTGGCTGCTGCTGTAATTGATACAGAGATGTATTCAATACAGCTCGCCAATTGTCTAGAAGAACTCGGGCTGGAAAATAAACAGCTCCATGTGAACGGCCCTTTCCAATTCTGTTTCTAGCTGCCGGCTCAGCATGTGTGCAACTTGAACCGAGGCCCCAATCAGCCCAGGCTCTGCCCTGCCACCTGTCAGTTCTCCACCCTGGGGGTTGGTTCAGGAGGCAGAGAGGGATCTCCAAGCACTAGCTTAACCTCTGGCTCCACCTAACGGCAAGACATCTACACCCCCCTTTCATAGATGAACAAACTGAGCTTCGTTCAGTAAGGTGCTCAAAAAAAAAAAAAAAAAAAAAAAATCGCACTCGGAGGTGGCTAATTGGCATAGGAAGGTAACGGTCACCTATTTAGCTTCCCAAGCTACAATCTTCTTCTCTAACCTTCCTACAGAAGGGAGAGTACTGAGAACTTTCTAAGTTAGCATCTTAGATCTCTCCAGCCCTTTGTCTGCAAATAGCGTTTCACACACGTTCTTCAAACAATCTCAGATGAGTGAGTCATTAGAACGTTTGCTGAATAATGAAGAACACAGAGGCCTGAGATGGAGCTGATAGACAGGAACAAATGGTACCTAGCTTTCCCCTCCGGACCTAGCTGAACATCATTCATCCTCTCTGACCTCTGCGAGCTTCCCCGTCACTTTTACTCGGCTAAGACACTTCTGCGAGGGGTGGGGGGAAGCAACGTGGCGGGCTGGGCTTGCCTGGAGACGGTCTGCGCTCACCTTTAAATCAGGAGGCTTGCTTCGGGGACCCGGGTTGGGTGCCACCGCAGCGCCAGCATCTGAAGTTGGCCCGCCAGCGGAGTTAGCACTCGAGGCCTCCCCATGCCGGAGGTCCGTGCCTGGCAGAAGGCAAGCCGCGTCTTCCATCCCAGCCCCATCCTCCTCGCCCTGCTGTTGCTGCAGCTCGTCCGATTTGCACCTCTTCATGGTGTAAGTGGGTCGGCAAGGGGAATCTGTCCTTCTAGCGTGCTATCTTGGGGAGAGACCGCACCCCCTCTTGCACTCAAAAGACCTGGGGTTTAAATTATGGACGAGGGGAGTAGGCAGATCACGAGTTCTTGAATTTAAGAAATTATCTTTTTTTTTAAAGGAGGACGAGGGAGGGGCAAAGAGGGGGAGCCTTGGGATAGTTCATTCCGACCTGGGGAGCGGAGGCAGGTCGCGGGCGAAGCCGGGCTGCAGCGGTCCTTAGACAGTCACTGGCGCGGGAGGTGGGCCGCTCCCGAACCCCCCCAAACTTTCTGCCTCAGGGCCCCGCGGGGTGGCGGGGAGCTGGACCACACCGCGCATCCCCGCCCGCAGGCCGGACTGCTGGGCCAGGCAGGGCACGCGGGAGCCGGCCGGGCGGGTCCCATAGGGCCGCCCTGGGCACCGGGCCCCGCCGCCCGCCGCCGCCCCACATGGGCCTGCCTCCTCCCGCCCCGCTCCTCGCCAGCCGCGGCGCAAGGCTGCGGCCACAGCCCGCCGCGAGCGCGGCCTACCCCGCCCGGGCCTCCGCCCGCTGGCGCCAGGGCGAGGCGAGCGCCGATGGCGCCGCCCGCCAATGGGAAGGCCGGAGGGCTGCGCGACGGCGCGCGGACACCGCTCTAGGCTTGGTTGCACCGCGCGTCCCCCGGGAGGGTCTGGGCTGTGTAGGAGCTCAGCGCTGGGCCGGCTTTGGAGCGACCTTTCCCAGGCTAGGCCTTCACGATCACCCCGCCCATTCGCTTTGTTGGGGGCACATTAAGGTGTTTGTCATCACTCCCCTAACTTTGCACCTTATGTTATATGCATCCCTTCAGGTAAGGACAGGCTGGTCCCTCCTAGATTACGTGGTTTGAGTCACAAACCCATGCCTACCTTCTTAGCTACAAAAGCAAAGGAGAGGGAGTGTTCTGCCACATCGCCCCTTTCTCTGTTTTAAATACACATCTCTTAAGAACGTGGGCTTTAAGTTCAGAAATTAGGTGCCAAAATACACGCGAGAGTCCCCTGCTCACCGAAAGCAGCTTTACAACAGGAATGGGCATTAATAGTTAGGTATTAATGATACGTGCTGCCGAGTAGAAAAGGAACGTTACGTTTGCCCCATACTATCGCTGAGCAGTTTTGGAAGAGGAGAGCAGATGTTGGGGTTACCAAAAAAATGGAGAGTGGTAGTTTTCTACTATATTAATTCCCATTCTTTCTGCAAACCGTATGCCTTCTTTGGCATTGATGGGTTGCTCTTAGTCAGCAGCCAGTAGTTCTCAAGGCGTAGACTGACACCCGCACCACCACCACCACCACCACCACCATCATCATCATCGCCATCACCACCATCACCACCACCAGGGAACCAGACAGAAATACAAATTCCTGGATACTACTAAGTCAAAAGTTATAGACCCAAAGATCCGTGTTTCACAAGCCTTTCTGATAATTCTCACGCATCTGAGAAATACTGGCCTGGGCTCCAGTGAAAGGCGGAGCCTTCCCCTGTGAGTCACAGAGCTTTTCCTGAAGGATTTTACAGTTTATCAATCTCTTTCACACTCACCAAACCATTCTAGCCTCACTTCGGTCCCACTAGTCTGTGAGTTTCCTGTTAAGCCTCCCCCCCTCCCCCGCACCCCAATCCCTTATTTTGATGTGTATCCTACAAGAGACCAAGTTGTTAAGAATTTACTATATTTAAGGAACCACTTTCTAAACTAAGCTGCTCTGTTTTTAGAAGACAGGAATTTAGAATGGGCTGGGAATGCACAAAAAAAAAAAAAAAAAAAAAAAAAAAAGCCACCCCCCCACATCCACTACATGGTATCAGGCATCATTTGGGAATGCAAAACTATAAGCCTTTCAAATTTTCAATGGTAAGGAATGGCAGAGGGCCAGAACAGATCCTGGGTAGGACTCGACAGCCGGTGGGGGGCAGATTCCCTTGGTACATGGTGCAGAGGAGAGGCGCACATTCCTCTCTGCCTGAGCTGGGAGACATGTCGGGGCACCGAAATCCTGGGCAAGTCTTGGGTGGCAGGAGTTTGGAACACACAGTGGGTCCTCCTTCACTCTAAGCTGAAGAAAACCAGAAAGGGTTCTTCAAGAATCCTTCAAGAATGGGGCTGAAGATGTGACTCAGCAGTTAGGAGCACTGGGCCCTCCCCCAGAGAACCTGGGTTCGATTCTCTGAGCCCAAACAGCAGCTAACAACTTATATCCCAAAGGACCCAACAGTTTCTCTGGCCATTTCTTCTGGCCTGCCTGGGCTACAAGCATCAGGCACACATGTGGTATGTAGTCATACATGCAGGCAAAGCACTTTATAGATGAAAATACAGTAAATAAATACATAATCAAAACTTAAATACCCCCAGGAAGCAGAAAACATCATACTTTTTATTTATGCTTCATTTCTCTAACAAATCAATGATCATCCAGGTTTGATTTTGAGGCACTGCTTCATTATGTAGCTCAGGCTACCTTCTAAACTGATCAGCCTTTGAGGGTTGAAATTAGAAGCATCTGGCTTCTTAAGTTTGATTTTTACAGTATTATATATTTATTATGTCTGTATTAGTCAGGGTTCTCTGAAGTCACAGAACTTTTGGAATGTCTCTGTATATTAAGGGAATTTATTGTAATGATGTACAGTCTACACATCAACTAACCCAACAGTGGGTCAGCTGTGAATGGGAATTTAGTAGTTGCTCAGTTCCATGAGGCTAGTTGCTTCCACTGGTCTTCTGCATAAGCTAGAATCTTGAAGAAGTAGGTTCCAATAGATGTGCTGGCAAGTCAGTGCAAGCAGACAAAGATTGTCTTCCTTCTTCTAATGTCCCAATGGCTTCCAGCAGGAAGTATGGTGTACTACCATGCCTGGATTTGGAACTTGCTCTGTCCCAGGCTGGTCTTGAACTCAGGGATCTTTTGCTTGCCTCAGTCTCCTTGGATATGTACTACTTTGCTTGGGCCTAAGCTTTTCATGGTCACTATGCCTCAAGACCTGAATCAAAGGCATGTGTCATCCCATGTCGAGATCTGTGTCAGAAACATGTGTCTTCCAGCCTCAAAAGCTGGATCATAGGTGTGTCCTCCAATTCTGGATTGTAGTTCATTCTAGAGGTAGTTACATTGACAACCAGGAAAAGCCATAACAATGTCTAAGGTGTGAAACACATCCACAGGTCTTCTGTGTGTTTCATAAAGTCCTCTTTGTTTTCCTTCTTTTCAGGGTGAGCTACTGGGACTTGAACCCACATTTCACACATATTAAGCACATGTTCTACCACTAAACTATACCTCCATTTCTAAATCATGTCCAAGTTTCCTAGTTATTTGGAAATTGGGGTAATGGCTATCTGAGAGCATTGGGTGATATATATAATGTGTTTAGACACTGACTGGCACAGGGTTATAGGCCATGATCTCTATCACTGACGTCATGCATAGGATTCAGATAGGTCTCAGCCATTTCTGAATTTCACAAAGGGACATACTACATAAAAAATAATTGCTACTTCAAAGTAAGTTTAGGAATGACTTCATTGGAGAGAGACCTAAATAAAGCCAGCAGCAGGTTCTCATTGGCCACAGAACACAAGTAAGTACCTGAGATCTATACAACTTGAAAGTATTTTGGCCGACTGAAATTCTTTAAAGGATTGGATTGATGATCACTCTATTGTTCTATGTTGCTTTGAGAAAGCACAAGCACAAATTATATGTTTATATTTAAGGTAGGACAAGTTCTTGCAGACTTACAAAGAGGCTATGTTTGGGATATAGGAGTAGAATGTCTCCTTCTGTTTTGGCATATCTACTTATTATAACTAAATATGGTATAGTGCAAAGACTGCTAGTCATGTCAAATTTATCATTATTATTATTATTATTATTATTATTATTTTACTTATTCACTTTACATCGTGCTCACTGCCTCCTCTTGGTTACCCCCCCCCACAATTCTCCCTACCCCTCCCTTTTTTCTCTGAGCATGTAGGAGCCCCCTGGGTATTCCCTCACCATGGTCCATCAAGTCTCAGTAAGGGTAGGTGCATCCTCTCCCACTGAAGCCAGACAAGGCAGCACAGCTAGAAAAATATGTCCCACACCAATAACTTTCAGAATAGTCTCTGCTCCAGTTGTTAGGGACTCACAAGAAGGCCAAGCTACACATGTTATACATGTGCAGGGAGGCCTAGGTCCAAACTGTATATGTTCTTTGGTTGGTGGTTCAGTCTCTGAGAGCCTGTTGATCTTCCTGTGGAGTTCCTATCCCCTGAAGGGCATGTCAAAAGTTGTGTGTGAGAATTGTGATTCTGTTTGGCACAATAAAATCAATGAACCGATGTTCTCAACGGTAATTGAACAGGGGCAACAATATCCCTGGCTCTTCACATTGCTATTGTGAGGAGTCAGATGAATGAACATGCCTATGAAAGGCCTGTAATGAACATATTACTGGTGTCAGTAAATATGAATGAAGCAAGCAGCTTGTCCATTATCCTACATTGTAGGAGAAAGACAGACTTGACCTACTAAACATGATTTTTGAATAGAAATCTCAATTAGAATAATGAACAGTCAGTCCTCACTAGTATTACGTTTGTTAGCCTGATGAATTTGTATAAACATAAAGATAAGAGTGTGACAGTATCCTGTACCCTTGTTAACACCCAGGTCAGCTTGATGAACTGATTTTTTTTCCCTTTAGAGGTGAAAGTGCCAAGATGGACAGGTAAGTCCAGCATGCATGAGCTTTCCTCTTTGCTATAAAAGCAGTTAGGTCTGAGAAATAAAAAGGTTTCTTTTTCTTTTCTTTTAGAATTTTCAAGACAGAGTTTCTCTGTATAGCACTGGCTGTCCTAGAACATGCTCTATAGACCAGGCTGGATTCGAACTCAGAGATTCACTCTGCCACCTTAGTGCTGGGATTAAAGGCCTGCGCCACCACTGCCCCAGCAGTCCACTATTTGTAGTCAAGGATACCCAGACCTTCTTCTGATCCTCTTGCCACCACCTCCCTAGAAATACATTTCTAAAGCAACATTTAAGCATCAAAGGAATAATGTGTTACCAAGTTGTTGGAGAGCCATTCTAAGGTTTAGCATTCCAAGTGGAACATTTAGAAGGGAAAAGCACTCTCAGGACTAGCTATAATTTTGATCACTGTGTTTTTATTTCAGTGTCCTTGCAAATGTTACTTTGTTAATGCGGTTTTCTTCTCCCCTTTCCATTGGAGAATAACACTTCCACTCAGTGCTATCATGAGAAGACATCAAGCTCTTTCGGATTAGGAGTAAACTATGCAAACAACCACCAAAGGGATTGGCTGGAGTGTTGATGATGTCACCATCCCACCACCTAAGCCTAAGGTTCTTATTGGCTCTTGTAAGAGCCAGGGAGCACCGGGAAGGTTCTGAATCATTTCACAATTGCTGGAAGCCCTGAACCAATCTAAATTCACTTTTTTTCTGGTTTTCGTGAAATGTACCCAGAGCCTTTTACAGGTAAGTCTGTGTAGGCCTTTAGAACAATTCCTTTACAATCCGTCAAATAAAGGCCTCATGTTTTAACCACTAGCCATTTTATCCTTAGACCTCAAGAATTGTCTCAGTTTTCTTGCTCTTAGCTGAAATGCCTACAGAAATTCTGTGTGTGTGTGTGTGTGTGTGTGTGTGTGTGTGTGTGTACATTATACAGTTTCCTCCATGGCACAGACCAAGGACTAGGCAGATTCAGTGCTCTCGAAGTAGCCCCAAGATCCTAAGTCTGCCTCACTCCTAGGGGCTGGAGTATTTCCTATCTACAGCACAAAGCTGAAAGTTCATATATCTTCATTCAGGTGGGATTCATATTCTTTATTTAGGAAACTGGATGTTTTTCAGCAATGGGAGAAAAGTCACAATAATCACATGACCAGAGGAGATCTGTGGAGCAATAAGATCTTGGTTGTACTGTTCTATGGAAGTTAGGATAGTAAATGGCTTTCTCACCTCTAAAGAGAACCCAGATACATTTTTGGACAACCGGATTTCTAAGGCTTAAAATTCTAGACCTCAGAACAAAGGGAAAGGGAGCTGAGGAGTTCATGTGCTTGGCATACGAACACGAGGGCACCTACATCAAAAGGCAGATATGATAGCACACGCTGAGGAGGCAGAGCTAGGAGGATCCCTGCCCGCAGCTTGCTGGCCAGGCCAGCCTAGCTAAGTCGGTGAGCTCCAGATTCAGTGAGAGACCCTGTTTCAAAAACAAGGTGAAGAGTCAAGTCACCAAGGCCTGTGAAAGGCCCATGCTGGTCACATGACTAGTGCTGGTAAACCCTGGGTGAAGCAAGCTAAATGAACAAGTCCTTACACCTGCTGCCAAGCCTGATGACCCGTGTTCAACTTCCCAGAACTCACACGGTGGTAGGAGATAACAAATTCCCACAAGTTGTCCTCTGACCTTTACACATGTGCCCCACACATGTTTGAGTACACACGCACACGCACACACACACACACACACACACACACACACACACACCCAAGTGCGTGTGCTCATGAAACACACACAAATAGAAAAACACCCATTTTGCTCAGAAATAACCAGTTGTCTTAGGGTTTTACTGCTGTAAAGAGACACCATGGCCAAGGCAGCTCTTATAAAGGACAACATTTAATTGGGGCTGGCTTACAGGTTCAGAAGTTCAGTCCATTCTCATCTAGGCAGGAACATGGCAGCATCCAGGAAGACATGAAGCAGGAGAAGCTGAGGGCTCTACATCGTGTTCCAAAGGCAAACAGAAGACTGATTTCCAGGCAGCTAGGATGAGGGTGTTAAAGCCCATGTCCGCAGTGACACATCTTCTCCAACAAGGCCACATCTCTGAATATTGCCACTCCCTGGGACAAGCATAAACAAACCATCGAGTCAGTTATTGACTTTGCATCAAGAGATGGGTGTTTAAAACAGCTCTGGATACTCTCTCTGTCCTTTCAGGGGTAGTAAGAAGAGCCAGTGTCAGTCACTTAAACTTAACCATGGTGTTAGGCATTTTGCTAGAAACCCTGTAAACATTTTCTTATTCAATCCTCCCAACAGCCCTATGAAGTAAGAATTATTCCTAGGGAGGAAGCAGCTTGTGAGGTTATATAGCATTTACTCACTTTTTCCAGAGCTCAGGACTTCAACTGGTCATGACTGCATCTGTGCTACCTGTATGTCAAAGGATTTGCCTATGACTATTGGTCAGCAGTTCAATATGCGTGTGTGTGTGTGTGTGTGTGTGTGTGTGTGTGTGTATACCCATTAAAATATGTATTTGAAAAAGGCTTATCATTGCAAAAGATTTCCATGATGTTCATTGTGTTAGTCAGGGTTCTCTAGAGTCACAAAACTTATGAATAGTCTCTATATAGCAAGGTATTTGGTGGTGACTTACAATCTGTAGTCCAATTCCTTAACAATGGCCGGCAGCAGCCGTGAAGTCCGAGGATCTAGCTCAGTCCCACAGGGCAAGCAGGCAAAATCCCACGAGGCAGGCAGGCGAGGAGAGAGAGAGAGAAAGCCTTACTTGTTCCAATGTCCTTACGTAGGTCTCCAACGGAAGGTGTGTCCAAGATTAAAGATATGTGCCACCACACCTGGATCAGGACACTACCTGCAGTGTCTTGAAAATAAAAATCACTCACTATTTGGATACTACCAACGTTTTGTATCTTATTAGTGTTAGAAAAAGGTTTTTCTTCATTCTCGTTAAGAGAATGTTTCTCAAAGTGTGGTTTATGAACTAATAGCATAAACACACTGGAATTTGGTTATGTTTGTAGAGTCCCAGGCTTCATCCTTTTATTCCATAGAACTGGAATTTCTAGAAATGGAATCTGAAAATCTGCTTTTTTTTGGAGATATTATTAATATGCAATCTTCAATAACCTTCCACCCATTTGGAGAAAAAAAAAAACTTTCTCCTATTTTATATCTTCCCGTAGATCCTGAAGACATTTCTAGCTCTGCCAGGACTTTCTTTAATTGATACAGTTTATCCCAACTCCTCTGCACCCAGTTTGGAATGGAAGAACCACACATTAAAGTATAGGCTTTATTTCTAACAGACACCACACTTATTCCCCTTGATAGTGGGGAGATTCTATCCAAAGAAGATGATTTCAGTTTCTTGGGGAGGGGTGAAGAACTTCCGTTGATCTTATGACTTAATCAACTTAATCAAGGAATCTGTCTTGGGAATTGGGATCACACCGTCCCCTGTGAGATCTTATTCTGGAGTATGCATACTTGTGTCATAAAGCATCTTCAGGGAACATTGTAAAGCCCCAGGGCACGCCCATGCAGCAGAGGGATTCCACCCTGGCTTGCTTCAGAGCTCCCAGGAGGGTTTGCTGAGGGAAGATAGTACTGGATTTTGAGATACAGTGACAGTGTGGTCTTTTTGGAGGATGAGTTGATAATTATAGCTAGAGTCTTGTTGATTCTTGTAACCTTTTGCCTAGTGATGCCTCCAGGGAATTTATCTCGGGGAAATAATGCAAAAGAAGAAAATCAGGTATGGGAGCAACAATAAAACTATTTATAGAAGCATTATTTACTATAATAAAAATTATGAAACAAACTAAAAGGACCAGGAAGATAAGTAGCTATGGCAATGGTGTGGCAGAATGCTTTGCTGCTGTTAAGGTAAAAATATTAAGTGTATGGGGGTGGTGCGGGAGTAGGGGAATTGCCCAGTCTGGATGGTGGGACACAGTTTCTGATTCTGGAGCAGCGCCAGCAGGGCATAAACCTCCATAAGTATTGACCACAGCTCTGAGAGTATGGCTTGTTTATGTAATAATGTGCACAATTTACTTTATGTTTCTCCTTCAGGAAATGTTTTATCTGCCAAGGTTAATGGCTCCATAATAATTAGAAACAGTAAAAGTTCTGGAGTCGAGGATGTGTCTAATGTCCTTAGCAAAATGGGAAATGATGCTGTGATCTTAAAGCTATGGGAAAGAACTCAGAAAACATGAGTTTAAAAATATATAATTTCTCAATATGTAAAATATAAGGGGGCAATCTGAATTAAATGAGGAGTTTTGCAGACCTAGAAGAACAGAGGCAGCTTTGCTATGAGACAGCTTGTCAGAAAGATCCTGAGGAAGGAGATAAAGATATTTGGAGAGTGGCAATCACAGGGTAAGATCCCACTCAGCTGAGTTTATTGTTTGTGCCTACAAAGGCAGGCAGATCTCTGAACCCATTTGCCTTTTTTTTTTTTTTTTTTTTTTTAATGTATTTGTCTTTTTCTAAGAATCGAGGGGCTAATTCTGATTTATGGGATAATCAAAAAGGAACCTAGAGTAAATGACTGAATGGATATGTAAATAAAATACTGTCCAGTCTTTGGTCTGCAGGAGAGCTACCCAGAGAGAACTGCTTGGAGAGCTAACACAGCTCCTTTGGAAATTTTTAGCAGTATTTTTGACTTTAGTCAGAAAATTCAAGAATTTTTTTTTCTAGCAGCTTTTCTGACTTTGGTAGGAAAACCCATGAGATATCCAGAGAACTTTTAGAACTTTTTCTAGCATGAGAGAGCTGTGTCTAGTAGAGAACTGTCTCAAGCAGAAAGCTATCTCTAGCAGACCACAGAACCAAGAGTTATCTGTAGAAAGCTGTCTAGGGAACCATCTAGAACAGACTACAAGGCCGTCATCTTGCACCTCATCATGTGACTTCAAGTAATTTCTTTCACTGCTCCCAAACACACCTTCCTCAGGACCCCCTCTCCAAGCTGAGGCTGGTTCTTGGCAAGAAATCTACCTTTAGGGCCTCTCAAAATGGTTCAGTGTTTGCTCCTCTTGAAGAGGATCTAAGTTCAGTTTCCAGCATCTACACTGTGGTTCACTATCATCTGTAACTTCAATCCAAGTGGATCTTCCCTCTTCTGGCCTCTATGGGCACAAAGAACACACATTGTGCACATACAAACAGGGAAGACATATGCATGGTATAGTATTACATCCCTTTATTACCAGAACTTGGGAGGCAAAGGCAGGTAGATTTCATGAGTTTGCGGCCAGCTTGGTCTACATAGGGAGTTCCAGATTAGCCAGACCTACATAGTGAGGCCCTATCTCTAAAACAAAAACAAAACCAACCAACCAAACAAACAAAAACAAAGAAGGCAGGCATAAAAATAATAAAATTAAAATAAAAAGCAACCTTTAAGTAATGTAAAGTAACAGCATTAAAATAAAACATTGTATTGAGTTGGAAGAAGGGCTTTGGGACCAGACAAACCTATATTATTAGCTATGGTGTGTTTAGACCAATAATTAATGTGAATCTCAATTTTCTCAAACAGGGCTAAAAATATCCAGGGTCATTGTAAGAATAAATGACATAAACTATGTGGATAAAATTTGGGTAAACCATAGATAAGAACAGAGAGTTCTAAGAAATAATCATGGTTTATGCTCAAATATGTGACTGTTGAAAATGTATTTGTGGTATTGTTTTCTCTGATGTGTTAAACATATACTATATTTTCCCCCTTTATTCATTCACCATTAGACATCCTCATCCGCCTTGTTTAAAAGTGCATTCATATGATCTGGATACTTACCTGTAGGGATCAGTAAGTAGTGTTCTGAAAAGGTACTAGATCAGTCTTGAGCGTGATATGGTGATACAGGCATAGGTGAACATGGCTTTAGGTGGTATGTTCTGGCTTTTAGTGGCTTGTCAGTTGGAAGTTGCCTTGAGATTTGGGGGTAAGAGTGTCCTCAGACCAGGCACCATACACTAGCCGGTATGAGGCCCCAACACATATATAGCATAGAACTGCCTGGTCTAGCATCAGTGAGAGAAGATATGCCTAACCCTCAAGAGATTTGAGACTCCAGGGAGTGAGGAGGCCTGGAGGGGGTTGGGGGAGGCATGGGGGCATCTTCTTGGAGACAGGGGCAGGAGAAATGAGATGAGGAACCATGGAGGGTAGAGCAGGAGGGAGTAATGACTGGGCTGTAAAACAATAAAAGTAAATTAAAAGAAGAAGAATGTCCTTGTGACCATGTCTCTCTCATCTCTTTGCTTCAGAATCCGAACTCTCTTCTCCATCAAAACATCTCCTTATAGGACTAAGGTTATGAGAAATGGAAACTGGGAGAGAAAACAAAACACTGAATCAAATTTATATTGAGTATGCTGTTTGTGTCAACAATATGTTTCTCAACTGTGGATAGATACCTGTTTGAAATATGTTTCAGAAGTCAGGTTTCAAGATCTTCTAGAAACCTTCAGTATGATAATATTGACCTTGAAAAGATTGCTAATAGATCTGGCAAAATGATGCACACATTCAAGGAAGCTGAGACATTTGAATTTGAGGCCATCTTAGTAAGACTCTGTTTTTTTAAAGAAAAACTGTAGAGAAAATTTAATACAGCAATATAGCTGCTTTGACAAAAGATCATATTCAAAGACCTTATATGTTTGTGTGATCTGTCTGGAACATAACCATATGTTTAAGCCCAGAAGACAGAGGCAAGCAGATCTCTAAGTTCAAGGCTAGGCTAGTATAGAGCAAATTTCAGATAAAGAAAAGCTTAGGTCCAGGTGTGGTGGGATATGCCTTTAATACCAGCACTCAGGAGACACAGGCATACAGATCTCTGAGTTCTAGTGGGTCAGTTAGGTTCACTCAACTGAGTTCAGTTAGGTCAGTTGGCACATGTGGGAGTGCAGTAGAATTGAGTTTATGAAGTTCAGACAGATTGCAGAGAGAATACACTAGACACAGGTGAAGACAGAAAGAGCCAGAGAATGAGAAGGAACCAGAAGATTAGAACAGATTGCCCCAGTTAGTTTGAGGCCAAGCAGAGCAATTTACTCAGAAGCTGAGAGAAACCAGTTTGAATCAGTCAGCTTGGAGAGGAGTTTGGGCCAGAACAGCCGAATTCAGAAAGAACTAGAAAGGGTGAGCTTAATCAGCAGTAAGCCTTTGAGACAACAATTACTTCTGACAAATAAAAGATACTTTTACAAAAAAAAAATTAAAGATAAGAAAGGAAGAAAGGAAGAAGGAGCATGGCTAGGTTTTCATTTATCCATCTTTCTCTATTCAGGAGTAACTTAGAGAGTATATAACTTAGATAGCATTTGCATTTACCTTAGATGTCTTAGGTAGGGTTTTACTGCTGTGAACAGAAACCGTGACCAAGGCACCTCTTGGTTTTTTATTTTTTTTATTCATTTTTATTTATTTGAGTACACTGTAGCTGTCTTCAGACACACCAGAAGAGGGCATCAGATCTTATTACAGATGGTTGTAAGCTACCATATGGTTGCTGGGAATTGAACTCAGGACCTCTAGAAGAGCAGCTAGTGCTCTTAACTGTTGAGTCATTTCTCCACCTCTTGTAAAGACAACATTTAATTGGGGCTGGCTTGCAGGTTCAGATGTTCAGTCCATTATCATCAAGGCAGGAGCATGACGGCACCTAGGGAGACATAGCACAGGAGGAGTTCAACATGTTGTCCTGAAGGCAAACAGGAGAGGACTGGCTTCCAAACAACTAGGACATGGGTGTTAAAGCCCATGCCCACAGTGACACACTTCCTTCAATAAGACCACACCTACTTGAATAAGGTCACACACCCTAATAGTACCTTTCTCTGGGCCAAGCATATTCAAACCAGCACATTAGCTAGAGAAATAAAAACAATGTATTGGCTACTTTCTTGTTGCTGTGGTAAAATACCATGACCAAAAGCAACTCCAGGAAGAAACAGTTTATTTTAGCTTGTGGTTCCAGAGGGATGGGGTTCATAATGGTAGGCAGGCATGGCAACAGGGAGTCAGAAGCTTTGGAATCACACCTCCATCCACACTGGGGAAGCAGAAAGGGATCAAGTGGGAGGTGGGATGAAAGTGCTAATCCCTCAAGGCTTGCCTCCATGAGGCGATTGCTCCAGCAAAAAAGCCCCACTCCTTAGCACAGTGAACAACAGTGCTTCCAACAACAGTGAAAGAAGTGTTCAAAGACATGAGCGTACAGGAAGCATTTCCCATTCAGACAGATGGATTCCACTGAACTGTCAAGTAACACCGTAAAGAAAGATATAACAGTTTATGCTCATTTATTTTAAAAATGTATATGAATGTGTGTCTATGTGAGTTTATATGTAGTCACATGTAAATGCCCTCAGAGGCCAAAGGGAGGTAGAATGCTTGGAACTGGATTTACAGGCAGTCGTCAGCCCCTTGATATAGGTACTGGGAACCACTTGGTGGGTGGGGTGCTCCTACCCACCAAGCATCTCCTCAGCACCAGTATATAACCAGTGAGACTGGGAAAGATAGTGTTAGTGTACTGATGCTGCTGATGGAAAATCAATCATGGCCAAGCTTTGTGCAGGGCTTTTTCTAAAAAATTAGGGTCATCAGTTATTCTAGTTGGAATAAAAGAAAAAAAAAAAAGCTTTTAGAAACCCCTGTTCTTCCACTTGGCAGTAAAATAAAAGTGATCCCTGTTTAAGGTTATACCAAATTCTCTTTAATTGATTGCCTTCCTTCCCCAGGCTCTGCAGTCTCACAGCCAGGGAAGCCACTGATGAAATATTCAGCATTGAGATGATACTTGATGTATAATTAAGTGGGATGCATTTAGAAGTTCAATGTTATAGATCTTTCATCCTCAGGCTAATAAATATTCATGTCGACAATTTCATAAGCAAAACCAAAATATTCTTGGAAATACTATCCTCTTTGAAAAGAGTATATAATCCTGAATGAGTATAGTTCTTGTAAACATTGAGCATGCCAGGAAAGGGCTGACTGCCTTGCACATTATGACATCTAACTTTAACAAGGCTAAGGATTCAGTACTACTGCAGAAAAGAATTTAAATGGCAAGCAGGAGTCTTGGACTGTTGTAAGACCCCGAGCAGGTCTTAGTTAAGGAGCGAGACCCACAGAACACAATTAGATGGCAGACCGATGCAATAGGCAAGAGGTTTAATTGATAAATAATTGGTAAGTCCAGTATATGAGGTTGTTCTATAAGCAGGACAGAGATGAAGGATTCCGAGGTTTCAAAGTACACAATTTTTATATAGTTCTGAGGGCAGATTTCAGCAACAGCATTGGGTGGTGACGTTGCATTGGTGGGTTACAGTGACTCTTGGGTTCATTGGACATGGGGGTTGAGGCTGATGATGATGTATATTGAGTCTTTTCCATGAGACCTTGTGGCTGTCAGCCAGCAAATTCTGTGGGTTTTCTTCCTTGTTTTGTTTCTCAGAATTGGGTGATTAGAACATGAGCTAATTATGACATGTGTCAGGACCCTATCTAGGGCTTTCTAGAGGGCCAGGTGGCTATCAGTCAGTATATTCTGTGGTTTTTCTGAGAATTACTCTGGTCTATTGTTTTTATTTGTCAGGCACAGGTGGGATCTCACAGCCTTGGGATGACTGGAAAGTCTCTGAGCCTGACTTCAGCCATTTCTGTTTCTTTAGGGTCCCACAGGACAATTTGCCAATAAATTTGATCAGAAAAATATTGTTGGGGTTGGAGAGATGGCTCAGCAGTTAAGAGCACCGACTGCTCTTCCAGAGGTCCTGACTTCAAATCCCAGCAACCACATGGTGGCTCACAGCCATCTGTAATGGGATCCGATGCTTTCGTATGTGTCTGAAGACAGCCTCAGACATAACTCTAAGAAGCAGCATCATACTAGGGAAACTTCTTAGAAGCCATGGGGAGAAGGAAAGTGAAGAGTGGTACTTCTGAGATAAGTAGAATTTAGTTTCACTGAGTATATGTTTCTTTACAGCTTGATTGTTCAGGGATGCTTGCTCTTGAGGATCCCTTTTCTCATCAGAATGAAGGACAAACGGAGGATGCCCTTACCTGCCAGCTGCCCAGAGGAGAAACCTGGCTGGTTTAACAGAAAGCTGCAGCAAGTGCTTCTCAGCCCAGCGAGCGTAACCAAAACTGCACCTTCTTTCTGTCTCTGGAAAACCCACCCAATTGCCCAGAAAATGTAACTTGGGGCAGGAACCTAAAGAGCCACCTACAGATGAAAGCATGTGTTAAAGCTCAACTTATATAAGCTATGGAAGATTGCTCTTTGTGGCCGGATTCCCATAAGCGTTAGCCAGGATCAGGATGTGTGCTTTTATTTACAGGATTTTAATTTTTTTAAGATTTGTTTATTTTAGTTATATGAGTATACTGTTGCTATCTTCAGACACACCAGAAAAGGACATCTGATCCAAGTATAGATGATTGTGAGCCACCATGTGGTTGTTGGGAATTGAACTCAGGACCTCTGGAAGAGCAGTCAGTGCTCTTAACCACTGAGCCATCTCTCCAGCCCTGGACTTTTATTTTTAAACAGTAAAGTATACTATGGCTCACTTCATCCTCCCCAAACCCTGTGAAGTTGAATACTGTTCAAGCAACCCCCCTTCTGTTTTTCAAAATATTTATTTATTAGTTATATGTATATGAGTACACTGTGGCTGTTTTCAGACACACCAGAGGAGGGCATCGGATCCCATCATAGATGGTTGTGAGCCACCATGTGGTTGCTGGGAATTGAACTCATGACCTCTGAAAGCAAAGTCAGTGCTCTTAACCACAGAACCATCTCCCCAGTCCCTCCCTTCCATTTTTAAAAGGAGGCTAGGAGGTACTTTGATCGACACTCTCAGAGGTCTCAGTCATGGTTTTATGTACATGAAGCAAATGCTCTTGGAACTGAGCTACCTCTCCAGCCAGGTCCCATTGCCTCCAGTTTTCCTTAGTAAACACTCCATGTTTCTGGGTTCTCCAACTCCCTTGGGTATCCACTGCAACGTAGGCCTCACTCTCACAGCATTACAGGCCACCTACTATGGGGCTGCCTGCAGGGATCCTGACCTTTTCACTATTCCCAGCTTCTCAAGCCTTCCTTTGAAAAGAAAGGAAGTCATTATTGGATCTTAGAAGCCTCCATGACCTTATAATTATATTATGCCTGCACAACCAGCATCATGTGAATGATGCTTCAGCCTGTTACTGAATCTAACTGTAGCTGAGCTCCTTAGCCCATAGCTGCATTTGCCCTTGAGAGCCTGGTCAGCTGAGCATCATGGAAAGAATCTGGAGAAACAGCATATTAGGTGGGTTTGTTGGTGCTGGGCACTCTGAAGGCATTATCGTCCATACAAAGTTGTTTAAATGCCTTGGCTTTTTTTCGGCCCGTCAACCTGAAATGGGTAGGGCCAGTTCCTGAGAAATCTTCATGGCATCTTTCTCGATGCAAAGTTTGTGGCTTTTCTTCCCATGACATTATTTTTCTTTCTTTTAGAAGGCATGCCTTCCTTAACTTTATGTAACCGTAAGTTTTCCTGCCTTTCCCCCCCCCCCCAGTGGATCACATGTGTCCTACATCTTTGAAGCTGCCAGGTGGCTGTGGATGACCTTAAACTTCTGACATCCCTGTCTCCACCTCCTGTGTTCTAGGATTACAGGCATGCACCACCACGCCAGTTTTTAGAGCAGTATCAAGGATGGAACTTGAGTTTCATGCACGCTATACAAGCATCTCTTCGACTAAACTACACCCCCAAACTGCTGTCCTGCTTATTGCTCCGATTCTTACTGTAAATCATCAAAAAGGAACCATCAGTAATAATGTGCATGTCAAATGCTCCACTGCCTTGTCATTTTCTCTGCCAGGCTAATTAACCAATCACCTTTTAGAATGTAACTTTTAATGGAATCTAGTCCTTAGCTCTACATGGTACCTCATAAGCAAGTCTCTGTTGCTCAAATTCCTATCAGTCTTCTGATTTTATGAGGTCTGACCTGAATCATCTAAAGCTTAGTGTCACAGTTACTGTTGTACTGCTGTGAGGGGACACCCTGAGCAAGGCAACTTATGAAAGGAAGCATTTACTTAGCAGCTTGCTTACAATTCCAGAGGGTTAGTCTGTGACCATCATGGTGGAAAACATGGTGGCAGGGAGGCAGGCATGGTGGAATAGCAACTAAAAGCTGACATACTGATCTGCAGGTAGCAGCAAGCAAGTAGACAGGGAGAGTTGAAGAGAGTGAGGGAGGGAGAAGAAGGGGAAGGAGGGAGGGAGAGAGAGAGAAAGAGAGAGAGACTCATTCCTAGTTGGACTCTTGAAACCTTAAGACCCACCCTAGTGACACACCTCCTCCAACAAAACCACACCCTCTAATCCTTCCTAAACAGTCCGTCAAGTCAACTGGAATCCAAATACTCAAATGTATGAGCCTATGGGAGTCACTCTCATTCAAGTCACCACACTGAGCTTAGGCATTCCAGGCTTTCTTTAGCCCACGTCTCCAAACTTTTGCAAGTCTTGCCCACAAATCCCTTCCACAGTGTTCAAATCTAGTCACAGCAATGATCCTACTTCTCTGGTACTAATTTTCTGTTGGTATTTTCAGCTGTGCTCAACATAGTCAAGGCAAGACTTATTTCTGAAATCCGTAAGAGTTTCAACAGTTTCAGTTGACATCCCTAGCTCTGAAGGCTCTGGCTGCTTCGTGAGAATGGGCAGGAGCTTGAGGTAGAGGTTACTCATGGTAGATAGAGGAAATCCTTTTATTCTCTTTCTTTTTTATGTTTACTGTGTGTGTGTGTGTGTGTATGAGTGTTTGTATGTGTACCATATGTGTTCCAGGTGCCCATGGAGGTCAGAAGGTGTCCAGTCTCCTGGAACTGGAGTTATAAGAAATTGTCAGCTTCTATGTGGGTGCTAGGAATCAAACCCAGGTCTTCTACATGAGCAGCCAGTGCCCTTAACCACTAGGCTTAGATTTCCCCTTTCGATGGAAGTTATCACAAAACTAGCATTCGTTCCTAGGTTTATCATCACCGTCATCTGAGTTACTGTGGTGGTTGGTTTGAAGTCTGTTTGCCATAGATTAGAGTCACCTAAGTAGGGAATGTCACCCGAGGAATTGTCCTGATTGTCTTAGAAGATGTGGGATGATCCTCCATACTGTGGGTGGCATCTTCAGGTGGCAGCCCAGATAAATAGGCCACAGCAGAAGGCTGGTCTGTCTGTTGCTTCCTCTACCTTCTCTTTGGACACTGAGCTGGATGACTTGGCAGCAGCTGCTGCTGATTCCTCCAGTGATATCAGAACCAGCATTTCCAGGCATCCAGGCACCTCTGGGCTTTTGGTGTCAGATTGGTGTCAGATTGGGACTGCTGAGTCACTCACCCTCCCAGACAGAGTGACTACTTCTGGGTTTTTAGCCTTCAGGTGTGAGACAGCTTTTGCCACTATTCCAGTGTGAGCTGATTCAATAAATTATAAGTACACACACACACACACACACACACCAGTTTTGTTTCTCTAAAAGACAGTTACCTTTATTGAGTGCCTCCTACATGTAAGGCTCTGAGCTAGGCAATAAATGAGAACCCATGTGTGGAGGTCTGACTAGGAAAGGCCCCCATAAACTCAAATATTTGAATGCTTGGTCATTAGGGGGTGGCACTACTTGATGAGGATTAGGAGGTGTGACCTTGCTGGAGGAAATGTATGACTGGGGGTGGACTTTGGGGTTAAAATTACTCAAGCTAGGCCCAGTGTCTCTCTCTTCCTGCTGCCTCTCAGTTCAGAAGTAGAAATCTCAGCTACCTCTCCAGTACCATGTCTGCCTCTTTCTGTCATGCTTCCTACCATGACAAAAATGGACTGAACCTCTGAACTTATAGGCCAGCCCCAACTAATTGTTTTCCTTTATAAAGGTTGCCATGGTCATGGTGTCTGTACACAGCAAAAGAACGTTGACTAAAGCGCCAGTCGATAAAAATGGCTATCCTTCCTGGGAGTGGTGGCACATGCCTTTAGTCCCAGCACTCTGGAGGCAGAAAGCAGCTGTATCTCTGTGAGTTCCAGCCAGCCAGGTAATCTAGCTCCTGTCAGCCAGAATTACCTAGTGAGACCCTGTCTCTGGAGGAAAAGAGCAACTGTGTTTGTTTGTTTGTTTGTTTGTTTTTCTGAAGATAGGGTTTCTCCGAATAACCCTGGCTGTCCTAGTATTTTCTCTGTGGACCAGGTTGGCCTTAAATTCACAGAGATCTGCCTGTCCCTGCCTCCCAAGTGCTGGGATTTATGATGTGCCCCACCACTATGTGGCTGAAACTATTCCTTTAAACACATACTTGGATCTACTTTGAGAGTCTTGTTGCCCTTTTAAATACAATTATTTTATAAATAAAGTGTTATCGTTCCCATTTTACATATAAGAACTAGGACTAAAAAGTTAGTGGCATCTTGGGGGGAATATAACTTGGAGAATATAAGTGGAGAGCTAGGATTTTAATGCAAATGTCTGTCAGACTCATTTCCTTAACCCTGAGTCCTGTAAAGTACCTTTGTATCCTGGTTGCCCAAGCAACCATAAGGCAGTGACATTGGCACCACCTGGCAGGTCGTTATAATGCAAAATCTAAAGCATCTCATAGGCTATGACCCTAGTTAGCTTCAACTGTCAACTTGACATAGCCTAGGGTCATTTGAGAAAGTCTCAACTTGGGGATTGCCCAGATCAGGCAGTCCGTGGCTCTTCTCTGAGCGACTGTCTGGACGAATGACTGACATAGGAGGAACCAGCCCAGTATGGGCGGCCCCATTCATAGGTAGTTAAGCCTAGGCTATATAAGAAAGTTAGCTGAGCAAGTCAAGAGAGCAGATCAGCAAGCAGTGCTCCTCCATCGCTTCTGTTCCAAGTTTCTGCCAAGTTCCTGCTCTGATATTTTCCTCAGTGCTGGAGTGTGACCTTTCTTCTTCTAAGTTGATCTTGGTCATGGGGATTATTATCACAGCCATGGAAAGCATTCTAGAATGCTCACTGAGTTAGAAATCTCCACATGGAGGCTGGTGAGGTGATTCGATGAGTAAAAGCATTGTCATCAAGCCTGAAGACCTGAGTTCAATCCCTGAGCCCCACCAGGTAGAAGAAAAGAACTGTTTTCTGCTCTCTGATCTACACATACACATTCAGCTATAAATCCAGTTCCAGGAGATCTGATGTTTTTTTCCTGGCCTTCCGAGGCACTAAAAATGCGTATTGTTCACAGTCATACTTGCAGGCAAAACACTTCACATAAAAAAATCCTTTTAATTAAACATATTATCTAAGCAAAAACTTATACTAGAAAAGTAAAGTTAGGAAGACATATTTCTAAGTCTGTTGTGGTAGTACATGTCCAAAATCTAAGCACTTGATAGAAAGAAGCAGGAAGATCAGGAGTTCAAGGACAGCCTGGAATACAGAGTAAGACTGTGCCTCAAAACAACAAAAAGCCAGGAGCAGAGTTGCACACCATTAATTTATTCAAGAGGCAGAGACAGGAGGATCAGGAGTTCAATGCCATTCTTGGTTACATGTTGAGTTTGAGACCAGCCTGAGCTACATGAGACGATAAAAGATATATTAGCCAGGCATGATGGTAGACACCTGTAAATTCACCTCTGGGGAGATGGAACCAGGTCAATTGCAAGTTCAAGAATACCTTTGACCATGTAGTGAAACTTTGTCTCAAAAAAACAAATTGTCGGGGCTGGAGAGATGGCTCAGGGGTTGAGAGCACTGACTGCTCTTCCAGAGGTCCTGAGTTCAATTCCCTGCAACTACATGGTGGCTCACAACCATCTGTAATGGGATCTGATGTCCTCTTCTGGTGTGTCCAAAGACAGCTACAGTGTATTCATATAAAATAAAATAAATAATTCTTAAAAAAAAAAAAAAAACAAATTGTCAGGCTTGGTGGCACAGGCCTATACTTTCAGCTACTCAGAATGTTGATATAGAAGTTCAAAACAAAAGGTAAAGAGGTCTAGGGATGTAGCCCAGTGGTAGAGTGCTTCTTTTGCATGTGTGAGGCAGCAGGCTCAAATTCTAGTACCACAAATAAACAAAATCCCAAATCTATATGTACAACCTACTGGTTCTTTCTAGGTTGTAAGAGTCTTAATGGTTTTGTTTGTTTGTTTGTTTTACCTCTTCCTGATTTCCCGAATATCCAGAAACGTCAACAGCAATCACTCCCTTTAAAATGAATATCCAATGGCTGCCTAGAGAGCAAGCGTTGTTCTAGGTGCTTCAGGTATAGCAGTGAACAAGCCAAACAACCCTCCCCACACTTCTGTTCTGCTGTGTTGTGGGTCTTTCCTCACGAGCTGGTGTCAGACCCTTAACGAAAGCATCTCTACATTCCTATTTGCTGAGTTAAAACCTGGAGCCAAAGACCTGGCTGCTGGGTAGAGAGGGAGGACATGCAGCTCCTGTTTACTCACGTATGCCTCTTGCAGAGATGGAGAACTCCTTAAATCCTCTCTGGAGGATAACTCCTTTGGTCTTCTTTGGGCTGAAAACTTTAAGAAGATCCAAGGCTTCAATGGCTCTTATACAACTTTCAAAATCCTTTAAATAAAATGTTCATTCATGTATTTGTGTGCCTCTGTGAATGTATGTGCATGCTCACATGAGTGCCACAGTAAGGGTGTAGAAAACATAAGACAACTTATGGGAGTCTCTGTTCTCCTATTGTGTAGGTTCCAGGGATCGAACTTAAGCTTTCAGCCTTGCAGGCAGGTGTCTTTACCTGTCTGCTTCCTCATTGGTGCTTTAAAACCCGGGTCCTCTGAAAGAGCAGGCAGTGCTCTTAACCACCAAGTCATTCAGACCCTTGTTTAATTTCTGTTTCTGGCTTCTGAACAGCTGACACATCTAGAATTGGCATGAAAGTACCGATCTCTACCAACTTTTGACACTCGGTGGGCAGAGTGGTACTGACTGAATGCCGGGCCAGCCTGGAATATCTTGGAAACAACCTTGAGAGCTTGTTTAAAGAAATTGAAAAAAAAAATCTATTTTCATTTTAATGGCATTCTAGGAGGAAATCCAAGTAGACCTGAGTTCACGTTTACGGATCATTTAACTCATCTGTTCCATATATTAACTCAGATTCTTTCTTCTCATTCAATGTATACATATACATACATACATACATATATACATACATACATACATACATACATACATACATATAAAGGAAATATCTATCTATATCTATTTATATCTACATATAAAGATAATTTATTTAAATAATGTATCGGCTGCATTCCAACACCAAGGGGCATCTATGAATGGAAAGATCAAGCATCTAGTATTTGTACACACACACACACACACACACACACACACACACAGACTTAGGCACATTCGCACACATGCATGCAGCTTCCAGGAAGCTGGGTGCCTCAACTGGTCTTCTGTAAAATCTGGCATCCCAAAGAAGTAGGCTCCAGCGGATGTGCTGGCAAAGGGAGTGCAAGCAGACAAAGGTGACCTGGACTAAAGGCCTGTGTCATATGGCCTCAAGGTCTGGATCAAAAGCCTGCGCCTTCCAGCTTTAAGATCAGGATCACAGACATGCCCTCCATTTCTGGATTGTAGTTCATTTCAGATACAGTCAAGTTGACAGCTGAGAGTAGCCACCACGGTTGTTATATTTAAGAAGGGTTTGAAGTGCAGGCTCACTTGAGTGGGTGAACTTTTGAAAAGTGCAACAAGCTACAAGTTAAAATCACATTGAACTAATCCTAAATTGACATCATTTAGTTAAGAGCCCAAGTTACTCAAAATACAATCAGTGTGTGTGTGTGTGTGTGTGTGTGTGTGTGTGTGTGTGTGTGTAAAAGGTGAAGAGGTGACTGGTGTCAAGTTCTGTCCTGTTTGTGACTTGTGTGTCTTGGGGGTCCGTGGCAGTCTTGAGTCGATGGGAATTTGACCCACCGGTAGAAGCCTAGTTAAGACAATCAGCTTTAGAAGGCTACTGACTTCAACTTCACCTTACCCCTGCCGGCTCTACAAGAAACCAATTGCCCTTTCTTTTAGGTCTCACCCACCCTTTCACACACCCACCCCCTTTCCACATCCAGAGCGGGAGGGGGGTGGGGAGGGAGAAAAAAATAGACTGTAGCACAAAACAGGAGAGTTTTCACTATTCTCAGGGTATTTTCAACCAAGTCTCTATTATCTGTTGTGTCCATTTGGGGTAACCACAGAGATATTCTGGCCTCTTGTTTTCTCCTTCAACTATTAAAATCTTTCTCCTAGATTTGAAGTACCCCATTTCTGCCGGCATTAAGACTCCGCGGGCTCTGCCTTCCCTTAGGAATTCGTGTACAGAACAAGATACATCTTAAACGAGGCGAGTGTAAGCACAGGGATCAATCAGTCTGTCCACCCGCTGGTGCCCTTCCCCGTGGGCAGTGTGGCATTCCACATAGCCCAGACTACAAGTCCCAGGAGCCCGTGCAGCGACGGTGCCTCGGTGAGCTCTTCCCTCGCTCCACAGGGGAGCGGAGAAAGGTTCTGGCCGGAGCCGGGCGCTCTGGCTGTTCGGCCGAGGCAGTGACGAGGCTGGAGGCCGCACGGAGCGCCCGCAGGGGCGTCAGGAGGTGGATTCCGCCTTCTCTGAGCGCTAGGGGGCGGAGGAGGGGGCCGGGCCAGCGGCGCAGCCAGCCGCGAAGACTGCGGGCTGAGCGATGGAGGCCGACGGGCAGCCGTGGGCCGGCGAGTCCTTGTCAGGCCCGGGCCCGGGGGGCGGCGGAATGATCCGTGAGCTATGCCGGGGCTTCGGCCGCTACCGCCGCTACCTGGGACGGCTGCGGCAGAACCTGCTCGAGACCCAGAAGTTCTTCCGCGACATCAAGTGCTCCCACAGTCACAGTTGTCCCTCCTCCCCCGCGGGCGGCGGCGCGGCCGAGCTTGGCCCTGCCGGCGACGTCGCCGAAGCCCTGCTGCCAGCGGGTAAGGACAGGCCCGAAGGAGAGAGGAAAACTGGAGGGTGGCATCTCCGTCAGCAAAACAACCACAGGAGGCGGCGGCCAGTGGGAGAGGCCCGCGAGGTGGCGCGGGGCCTGGGCCTCGGGGATCTGAGATGAAGTGGGAGGATACCCTCGGGGAGAGGTGGCAAGGGCTGGAGGCCGGGAGGCAGAATCCGAAATGGCTAGGCGGAGAGTGGGAAAGTTGCTTTGAATTGGGGTGCTTAGTTTGGGGACTGAGCCCTCCCAGTTAGGCATTAGGCTCGAGTCCCTGGGCGCCTTCGGACTGCAGTGTTGTGTGTGTGTGTGTGTGTGTGTGTGTGTGTGTGTGTGTGTGTGTGTGAGCTCACAGGGTTTGAGTGTGTAAAGTGCTTGTAGTCCAGTCAAGAGGCAGCCCTGCAAAGATGTCCTCTAAGTAGGATTTGGAGTTGCCAAAGAAAAAGGTATCTAATGGGTGTCAGAAATTAACTGGTCAGACATGTTACTATACTTATGGTGAAGGAGTTAAGGAATGCTTTGTTGTTGTTGTGGAGTGGAGCGGCCCTGAGCCCATGAAGAACTTGCCCTTCTAAAAATGACCACTCCCCACACCCCCATGTGTCAAAGGCCCCAGATCCCTTTAAATACTGCAAGATCCTTGATCCTCTTTAATTACTTTTAAACTGCAGTTGGTGGGGAACTAAAGGGTTTAACTTTTACTGCTGTCTCCTTAGGAAGTTGATGGGAGAAGCCACTGTCATTCCATGTGGATAGGTATATGGGGACAACCGAACAGCAGATATGTCCTTGGTTTTTAATTAGTGATTCTCAAGCTGCAGTGTAGATTAAAATAACCTCAGAAGTGTATTAAAAATGCCATGTTCCAGGCTCTGTCTCATGGAATCCGGTTGTGTAACATCTAATTTAGCAGTCAGAAATGCTGGAATCTGATATAGGTGTTTTATTACCACTTAAGGTGAACTTTTGAGTTGGACCCTATACTCTTTGGTGCATGTTTAATATTTTAACTTTGTCTGAGACTACAGAAGGGCAGGTTTAAAGACATGCTGGTAAGTCCTGGCAATGATCCTATTCTGGGCATTGTTTTGGCACTCGAGCACTGGAGAACACACACACACACACAAAGTATAGGTTTTTTTTTTTTTAAGATTCTTATTTTTATTTGTTTTTAATTTTATTTTTGGAGACAGGGTTTCTCTGTGTAGCCTTGGCTCTCCTGGAACTAGTTCTGTAGACCAGGCTGGCCTCAGAGATCTGCTTGCCTCTGCCTCCCGAGTGCAGGGATTACAGGTGTTTGCCACCACCACCAGGCAAAAGATCTTATTTTACTTCAGGAGATAAAAAGCACTAGGGTGATAACTACTTTTCTGAAGTTGTGCTTTTGACACTTCCAGAAACGTGCTGTCTAGAGGTGAGCCTGAGGAACTGACCTGTGAGGCCATCAGAGAGCAGTTAGTGAGTCAGCTCGTGCTTTTAGGTGGACCCAGAGGGTATGCCCAACAGTGTTTGGCAGTGACTTCTTCCATCAGAAGAAGATTCGCTTTAAAAGCCCTCTGTTTATGCCCTTACTTTAAAATGAGTATTTCAGAGTTACTATTTAAAAAAAACAACTCAGAATATATTTAATTTAGAGTGATAGAGATTTTCAAAATTTGAAGCATCTTAGTTGGCTTTTGTTTTCTTTCAAGGCAAACCTAAGACATACAAAAACACCTTTGTATTTTGCTTAATTGGCTTTTCTGGTTGACTGCATCGTGATCTAATTTTTGCATGTTTAAACTTTCTTCACCCTGTGGAATGTGCCCATCTCTATAAAATCCCAGAGGACACAGATGAGAGGCTAGGGAACAATTTGATTTTGTTTCATACTAGCCTTTCCAGTCACCGTGGAGGGTTTTACATTTGGGGGTGAGGCTGTACCAGAGTTTTAAAGTATCTCTTTCTGTGTCTAATTGAAGGATGCTGTTGTCCTGGTTATTTCAGTAAAGGTGTTAGAAAGTAGAACCAGTCCTTCCTTAAAGGACAATTAGATCTTTGTCCTGGCTGGAGCTTTTTGGTAAAGTCAAAGTCACTTGGAGGTTGTCTCAACTTTCTTCTGTGAGTGTTGGTTTCTGATTAATAGGGACTCAGAACATGACAGAAAGAGGCACTCAGTTCTTAACCTAACAAGCCCTCCTCTGCTTGATGCCTTGTAGTATTTGGGCAATTAACGACCAGAGACTATAATTTGAAGTCGCAAAAAGATGGCAACCTTAGAAAGCAATTTATTATATTTCTTTGTATACCATTTGTCATAATATATAATGCCATTTTTTAAAATGTCACTTTCAACCACAGAGACCTGGGAAGAACTGCAAACTTCTTTCTTATTTTGATAGGTTTATATTCGCTCAAGTCAGTGGCTGAGATAGGTGGATTGTGTGTTCCAGCCTGGGCTGTGTAGTGGTGGTGATGGTAGTGGTTATAGATTAAATAGAACCCTTAAAATGTTGTTTTTGAGAGGAGTTTTGATTGTTCAAAGAAAACTGAACCATAAAAGAAGATTCCTTGGTTTGGTTCTCCCTTTGTTGTCCAAGTCCTTTTATGTAGCTGTGGATTAGAAACCCCTTGGTCTGTTTAGTTTTGCTTTGCTTTGTTGTTTCTTTCTTCTCCTGCTATAGCATTCAGAAGCAATGGGATAAAGGCTCTGAACCCTTTTAGGAGAGGCAGGGGAGAGTATGAAGGAAGTAGAAGGAAAAGTATTTGTCTTACTTTATGATCCAGTGGAGGTCCAGGCTATTGCAGTTTGTCTTAATCTTCTCCATTTTAAGACGTTGCAATGACTCATACGTGTCTGGTAGGAACCCTGTTTTTTGTGTTGCCTCCCTTTGGTCTTAACTGATCATAACTATGTTGTGTCACAGCTTCCTCATCTGGAGATGGAGGTTGTAATCGTCCTCACCTCTAGGATCATCAGAGTTAATATGGCACAGATTTAGAGCAGCCCTGCTAAGGTGCTAGTAAGTAGCAGCTGCCTTTTGCTTTTGATACAGCCTCACTGTGTTCTTCTGGGCTGGTCTTAAGTTCCTCTGTTAAATGATCCCTCTGCCACTGCATTCATTGCTAGCCTCACAGTAGCCATTGTTAAATAAACGTGTAAGTGCCTGGGATGTGCTGCTTAGTGTGCTCCATATGGGCGATAAAGAGTCAAGAAATTGGCCTTTTGTTGGGTGAGTGGATGTCAGTCCTTCCCTCGTTCTCTTCCTTCTCCCTCTCCTTTTCCTTTCGATGGAGTTTCAAAATGTAGCTCAGGCTGATCTCTAACTTGTAATCCTGCCACCTCCCGAGTGCAGAGATTGTAGGGTGCAGCACTACTTTTGGCCTACATGTTTCTCTTGAGAAAGACTAATTATAATTGTCATTACAGAGCACCTATGTATGTGTATTGGATAGTGGACAGAAAGAAGTTGGAGGCCTGAACTTGACCCTCTTCAGGGGTATAATCTCATACAGAATTTATGCACAGGCAGCAGATAAAGCTGAGAGGAAAACAGGAAGGTAGAGTGGCTAGGTTATAGGCCTATTTATTTTCAAGACGGGGTTTCACTACATAGCTCTGACTGTCC
Organism: Micromys minutus; assembly: GCF_963924665.1. Lineage (NCBI taxonomy): Eukaryota > Metazoa > Chordata > Mammalia > Rodentia > Muridae > Micromys > Micromys minutus. Next base: position 24,279,798 of record NC_137975.1, read on the forward strand.
TGGAAAACTCTCTGTAGATTGAACTCATAGCAATCTGCCAGCCTTAGCCTCCCAAGTGCTGGATCTAAAGGTATGTGCCACCACATCCTCTTGGTTATGGGCCTTTTAAAATGAACTTTAATCCTAATATTTTTATAGCTGTTTGCTTCTTGTTTCCCATGAATGTGTTTCTCAGTATTCTGTGGCCTCTTGTATAGACTGGTTGTTGAAATTTTAGAAGCAATGCACTAACACTGAAATGCATGTCCTGGCCATCTGTATCAAAGTTTAGTCTGTAGTGGCACTGTGCCTGTGACCCCAGCACTCCAGGAAGCTGAGTCAGGAAGATCTTGAGTTCAATCAGTCTGAGCTGTGCATAGAGTTCCAGGTTAGCCTGGGCTTCATAATGAGACTGTTGCAAAAGTCAAAACAACAAACAAAAAAGGATCACTTGTATCTTATGTCTTACTGTGTGATGTGGTAGTTATAATGCTCACCTTACAAGGTTGGGACACTTAAAGGAAGTGTAGACACCTCAGCTTGGATCTAGATCTTTTTTTTTTTTTTTTTTTTAAGATTTATTATTTATTTCATGTATGTGAGCACACTGTCACTGTCTTCGGACATACCAGAAGAGGGCATCAGATCCCATTACAGATGGTTGTGAGCCACCATGTGGTTGCTGGGAATTGAACTCAGGAAGTCTGGAAGAGCAGTTGGTGTTTTTAACTGCTGATCCATCTCTCCAGCCCTTGGATCTAGGTCTTAATAGATGTGGCTCTAGTCTGCGGTGAGAGGTGGCGAGCAGTGGGTTAGCAATAGGAGCATGTTCTTGGAGGGGAGGGAGAGAATAAGGCAGAGAGATGTAGTGCGGGATGATCCAGCGCTGTGCTAGAGACTTCAGGCAGGCCCGGGTCTCAGGCTTCAGTTCCAGCTGTGCTTCCGTGGCTCCTGTGCTTTCCTACCTGGCTGGGGAATACAGTGAGTCCTCCTTCAGAGCCCACATTACTGCAGTAGGAGACCTTATTTAGTGAAGAAGTGGTACAGCCTCCTCAGGCCTCCTGAGAGCTGAGATTATAGATTTGACATGTCCAGCTTCATTATTTTTTTTTATTAAATCTCCTAATATAATGCTGGATACACTATTTCTAAAAATCTGTGGACCATGTTGAAAATATCATTTCCTATGTGAGTACACTATATTTACATTATTTCAACCCTTCCCTCTTCTTCTAGTACCTTTATGCTTCCCCCACATCCTCCTCTCAAATTCAAATTCATCTCTTCTTCTAGGCACCACACACACACACACACACACACACACACACACACCCTACTATAGTAATTAGTGTTATATGTATGTTTATGGGTTTAGGGCTGGCCACCTAGGCTTGGGCAACCTACCTATCCTGCTTGTCTCTGAAGAAACTGACTTATTAGCAGTGAGGCTGGGGTCTTGTAAACCTTTCCCCGTGTTGACATGTGTAGGTCTTATGCAGGCAGCCATATTGTTGAGGGTTCATAGGTGCAACCATGCCTAGCATCTGCAAGTACTTTGTGAAGAAAATGTGTATTCAGGTGCTGAAGAGATGGTTCAACAGCTAAGAATACCGGCTGCTCTTTCAGAGCACCCAGGTCTGAGTCCTAGCACCCATACAACGATGGCTCATAATCTTCTGTATCTCCAGTTCCATGGGATCTGATGCTCTCTTCTGGCCTCCTCAAGTACTGCACACAGGTGGTATACATACTTACACACATACGTGTATATCTACATACATACACTCATATAGCAATTAAAATTAAATAAAACATTTAAAAAGAAACCATGAAGTTAAATGAAAATCCAGTGTGTTATTAATGTTTGCTTGTGAACTCAGTCTTTCCCATATTCTGTTTGAGTAGACTGAGAGAACGTGTCAGTGCACTTTAAGAGCAGTCTTTTGGGGCTGAGAATGTTATACAGCAGTAGACACTTGCTTAGTATGTGCAGGGCCCCAGGATTGAGCATTAACACTATAAAAACGACATAACTATCTTTTAAAACTAAAACCTCAGAAATGTGTTATTGAAGTAAAGGAAAGCGGAAGTTTCACATTGTGCTCACTGTTTAATTCCTACAGACCTTGGTTGTAATTCTTTTTCCGTATGACAGCTATGAGAATGTTCATCATCCTCTGCCGACTGGACTGTGAGTTTCTAAGGAGAAAGACGGTTTTTGTGTCTGTCCTGGTCTAGTAGTGCTTATGGAATTGCTTTGTATATAATGGGCAAATTCCTATTAAATTGTTTCCATTTCAGATAGATACTACAATGATGCTATGACATCAAAATGCAATTTAATTTTCATTTCAGAAGAACATTTCCATACACTTGGAGATTTGGAGTTTTGCAGAATCATCTGTATTTTACTATTTGGATCCTATGTGTTTTGGATAGATGGTTATACTTGAGGCCCCCCTCCCCTCTTTTTTTTCCAGCTTCAACTTTTTATTGAACACGTTAGCAAAAGAGCTTTATTCAAAAAACTCAACAGGACCATGTCATCACCAGGCTCCTACATTTCTGCTTCCTTTGCTTCCACTTTCTCAGCTGTGGCAGCAGTACAGAGGGCGGGCCTGCCTGCTGGCCACAGTAGCTGCTGGGGCAGACCCACCAGTCCCTACTTACAGAGACTGTCTCCACTGTTCCTTGTTTGCTTTTGCTGAGGTGGATTCTCATTCTGTTGCGTGCTGGGATGGTCTTACACTAAGCTTGTGTGATCCTGCTTCTCCATTCTCCTGGATGGCTGGGACAATAGACATGAGCCACAATATCAAGTTGGGCTGAAGTTAGAGTTCATGCCCTATGCAAAACCAGAGTGCCAGAAGTAAATTCTTAATATTTATGCACTCAGCATCCCTTTATGGAAGCCATTTGACCTGGGGTCTGAGACTAGTCATTTGAGACTGCAGTTAGAAAAGGAAGGTTAATAACATTTCACCAGGCCCCTGTAGAGGATCTACAGATGTGCTGCCTACTTAACAATTACCTATCTCTCAAGGAATAGGGTACAGTATACAAACCTGAAGACCTAAACCAGGCATGGTGGCACATACCTTTAATCCCAGTACTTGGGAGGCAGAGGAAGGTATATCTCTGTGAGTTTGAGATCAGCCTAGTCTCCACAGAGAGCTTCAGAATGGCCAGGGCTATGCAGAGAGACTTTGTCTCAAAACCAAACCAAACAGAAGACTGAAGACCCAGACTCCATATGGCAGAAGGAAAAAACAATTCCTCCTACGCATGATGCATAAATAAATATTCTTATATTCTCTCTCTCTCTCTCTCTCTCTCTCTCTCTCTCTCTCTCTCTCTCTCTCTCTCTCTCTCTCTCTGTGTGTGTGTGTGTGTGTGTATGTTTCACTTACCCGATTGCAGAGCCAAGATCACTTTAAAAGGAGTTGAGGTACTTTGACACTCTGTGGGTAATGACTGTATCGTCCAGTGCAAAATGCATCCCATTCCATTCCCATTAGTGAGTCCATCTTTCTTAGAAGAACGAGGCTTCTTTGGAAATGTGGATTCCCTGCCATAAGGGTTACAAGACCCAATGTGAATTTACCCTGCATGTGGGGAAATAGTGTTCAGGACAGTGTACAGTTCCCATGGTACGGGGAGTGGGTACTGTATGTGTGGAAGGTGTCTTTCTTATGTCCCAGGACTGGCTGGAGTTCTTTGTGGGGATGCCCAGGCTCAGTACAGGCCCTTTCTGGGCATGAAGACTTAATTCTTTGGTGGTCTTTGGTTCATGGAAATTAAGACCTGACAGAGACCAAGCAGTGGTTGTACTCTTGTTTTGACCTGTATTAAAAGCGGTTTTTGTGAAAATCCCCTTATGTATAATGTTCCTCTGAAGTTTAGATGAAAACACTGAAGGAAAGTTAGCTACAGCATGTAGAACCATTGGCATCCCCTCTCCTCATCTGAAGGGCCAATCTTATGCAGCACACTTCCTGCCCTCCTGAGTAATGTGAATGGTGTGAGTGTACTCCCCAGCCCTGAGCCACGCGGCTGTGGGAATCTTTGGGCCAGGCTCATTTTGGAGCTGTGATTCTGCTCCCTGAGGCACTGTTCTCTGGGCAGAAGATGGAACGTAAGAACTGACTTGATTTTCACATGTCTAGCTAATTGATGGATCAGAATTGTTCTGAAGAACAATGTCTTGGTTATGTATTCATAAAAGCCTTTGATTTTACAATACATTTCCTTTTTTAAAGTGCCTTTTATCTCTTTACTTGGATGGATGTGAAATGTCTAAATTTAGATTAATCAGATTAAGAGCTTTAATGCCTTACTTATGTCAGATTGATTCCACTTTGGTGGCTTTTATCCAGTCCAGAGAGTAAAGAGAATTTCCCAAGATTCCCCTAGCCCTCTCCTCTCTTTTTCTCTCCTCTCTTTCTCTCTTTCCCTCTGTCTCCCCACCCCCACTCAGATGCAACTAGGTTGCAAGACTTGTTTCTGTGAGAACTCTTTCTGTTCAGATTAGAGAGATCATACCTTGACTTTTTTGAGCTTTCTCCTTAGGAATACTCTGTTGTGAAGATAGGAAGGAAAAGGAAGGCTGTGGAGAACAGTAGCTGGTAGGAGCACAGTCAGTCTCAGTTTTTGACATTCAAGACCCCTCTGAGAAAATGATTTTACTTTCTCTTGAAAGAACAACTGGCCTGCTCTCTTGTGCTTATTCCATTGAGAGACATAGACATTCCTACTAGTCTAACCTGGAAAAGCTGCCTTATAAAGTGTGGGAGGGAGGATACCTGTACTCCCCAGGGAACAGAGGGGCCACTTGCAGGCACTGTAAAGTCAAGTTTCTCTGCAGGCTTCTTTACAAATGAACTTATAAGTAGATCTGTTGGAGTACTGTTGACTTGGATCAGGAATCTAAGTTTCATTCTGAACAACTTAGATTAGTGCGCTGGAAACACCTTTTGCCTCCAAGAGGGAACAGTAAACCAAAGGAAGATCCCAGAGGGCAGGAGTGAGAACAAGGAAGGAACTTGGTTTATTGGTTTGTTTGAGACAGGGTTCCTCTGTGTAACAGCCCTGGCTCTCCTGGAACTAATTTTGTAGACCAGGCTGGCCTCAAACTCACAAAGATCCACCTGCTTCTCCCTCCCTAATGCATTAAAGTTGTGTTCCACCACCACTTGACTAACTAAGGCACTGTTATTAAGTTGTTTAAAAATATACCAAAACCTGTTGTTACTGTATTTGATGATTTTTTTTTTTCTGTAGAGTTAAAGTATGTCTCTTAATCTCTTATTTCTGGAGATTTAGACCTGTGTCTGAACTAGATGTTCTTTTGGGCATTTTTTGAAATAATTCCAATGCACATAAACACTTTAAGAACCATGAAAAGGACTCATATATTTGCTTCATACGGTTATCCAGTTGTTGAATTTCCCAGCTGACAAATGTTTCCACATTGTGTCTTCTCTTTTCAGAGCTTTTTCAGAGCGAGATGCAGATAGGTTGTGTCATCTCTAAACACTCAGTGTGCATTTCACCCCATCAAGGACATGCTCCCACACACCACCACACAGGAGTCACTGCCATCCAGTCTTTCCGCATCTGAGCTCTCTGACTCCCAACACATGTCCCTGCCATTTCCTTTGACCACATGGGGCTTTTAGTTGTCACTTCTCTTCAGACCCCCTTAGTGAGGAGCATATTTTTTGCCCTGCCCTTGATATCCGTGTCTTTGACAAGGTAAGAGAACAGGCTTTACATTGTGTAGATGACTTTAATCTCTGTCTTGAGCCCCCATCAAAATTTTCAGGGAAATGACTGGACAGTTCTACTCACAGAGCACACAATGCTGAGTCTGCTCTAGAGATGCTAAGCTTGCTCACAAGTTAGGAAAGTACCCTCTGGACACCTACCCTTTAACTTCATCTCTCCCTGGGCTCTTGATTAATCCTTTGTGGGGATGATCTTAGATATCACTGAAAGCCTGTTCCTCAAAACCCTTCTTTTCTCTAGGCCCACATTTCTCAAGGTCATAAGCCCTTTGGGGTAGAACAACCCATTCTCAGGGTCTATTGGAAAACACAGATATTTACATTATGATTCACAACAGTAGGAGGATTACAGTTATGAAGTAGCAACAGAATGATTTTATGGTTGGGGGTCAGCACAGCATGAATGGTATTAAAGAGCTGCAGCGTTAGGAAGGTTGAGAAACACTGAGGATATTCACTACCCAGTGGTAGTTTTCATGCTCATCATTCTTTCTGTATTTATTTGTGGCTGTTCTGCTGTGAAGAGGAACTTTCCTTTCTTTATATCAGTGTGGGCTTAGAGTTGGGATTTTTTTTTTTTTTTTTTGGGCAGGTTACAACTTTCAGTTCTTTTTATTTATGCATAAATTATCCTGTTTGGTTAGTGACTCCTCTTTCAGGCTGGTTCCAGTGTCCTTTTGGTATGTCCTCACCTTTGAATTGTTCCCAGTGGTTAATATGCTTTCTCACAGATTGCAGAATCTAAGACCTCTGTGAAGCATGCACCTGGCTTCCTTCGAGGAATTGGTTCCATTTCTGCATCCATAACAGCCTCTGTTTCTGTCTTTATCTTTTCACAGGGCCCCCTGGGTACCAGCTGCTAAAGAGGTCTCCTTTTTCTTTCCAGTCCAGGACAACCTCTGAGTTCAGAGGTCTTCCCATAGTATAACTTTAGTCATTCATTCTTCAGCAGCTGGGCGGGAGCTTTCAGTGGGAGCACAGGCTGTGTGCTTGCATTTCAGCTTTTCTTTTCCAAACACCATTCCTTCCATCACAGTTCTTGTGCCACTTGATCTCAAAGATTCTGAAACTTGGGCTCCGTAAACATGTGTTTCTGTAAGTCAGGTGTCTGCTGTATCATTCAGAATCTTTTGTGTTTAGTGGATACTCAGAGAGTTCCCTAGAAATGATAAATATGTTTCTTGTCTAGAATTTTTTCTTTAAGCTCCTGAGAATTTGTTTCAGATTTTAATACTTTGAAGACTCTTTTTCAACTTAGGATTGATCCTTTACTCTTGGCACTTATAGCTAATGTAATGTAAAATATCATTACTCATTTTGGAAATGTATGTTTGTGTCATAGATTCTTTTAGATAATTATATAATCTATTTAATTTGCATTTAGATAGGACATATGGTAGCTTGCCATAAAAGCACATATTATATATAGAAGTTAAGTTAAAATGAGATAAATAGATAAACAAAAAGAAGGAAAGAAAGATAAAAGAAAACAAAACAAAAACCCTGAAGTATGGTTGTGGTGGCGTACACTTACAACCCCAACAGTAGGAATGTAGAGGTAGAAGGATTGTTGTTAAGTTGGAGGCCAGCCTAAGATATGGAATGATATGGATATGGAGACCTGTCTCAACCAACTAACTAACCAACCAACCAACCAAACAAACAAACAAATGAAGTGAGGGAAGGAAGGTGTGCTTGGGTAGCAGCTGAATTATGACTTGAAAGACCCTGAAGTCTCCGTTAGTCAGTGACGCCTTTCCTTCTTCATCTCAAGGGTCACATAACCCAGTAGCAAAACCAGGTTAAATCAAGGTATAGTGGTGGATTGAATTAAGAGTTTTATGTGTACAGAGCTTCATAAATGATGGTCCCAAATCTAGGGAATGTGATTGTAGTGCTCAGGTTTGGTGAAGAGGGGACAGTTGTGTAGAAGAAGACTAGCTGGGGTATTATGTAATAGTATAGAGAATAGGAGGCCCAGCATGGCATGTCTATTCAGTTTTTATGTAGGCCTGTTTCCTCTTAGCATACAGCAAGACACTGCTGAAATCAAAAGAAAAATGAAGTATGGCAGCTCACATCGGTAATCCCAACACTCAGGGGTGAGGCAGGAAGATTGCCATAAATTCACGGCCAACCTGGGCTACTATTTGAAAGCTTGGCTCAAGAAAAGAAAAAAAAAGTGATTTTCTATCTTTTATGACTGGCTTGAGATAAAGGATTTTCCAATTTCCATGTCCAACTTGGGGAAGAAAATAGCGAATCCTATGAATTACTTTTGAAAAGGGTAGAAAACTGGGAGGCAGAAGAATCAGGAGAGGGACTTTATTTCAGGCCTTTCAGTCTTTAAATGGAAGCATTCAGCATGACAAAGTGCCATATTGTTTTGGAGTCTATTCTGGGTCTCAATAGTGTAAAAAGGTGAAGACAAGAGTCATGTTATACTAGATAGTGCCCTGAGCTGACGTTCTCTGTCCTTCGCTCACCATGAGTATATTTGATTGATTGTGGTGGAAAACAAGCAGGAAGGGGTGTGTGTGGGTACAGCCCATTTGCCATTTCTGCAAATATAACCCAGCATGCCCTAACAGGCATAAATTGCCACTTCTCTTTTTAGGCTCCGTACTTTAAATCCAAACAGTAATAAACTCTGGCTGATGGAAAGACAATTCAAAACTTCTTAGAAAAGCATTTGCAGCTTCTTTTTAGAAAAGGGATTCCAGAAATCTATAGAAATTACTAGTATTTTTGAGTGTGTATTAGTCAAAAGTAACTGCATATTTGTTTGTTTATTTATTTATAAGATTTACCAAGTGTAGTGGCACATGCCTTTTATCCTAACACTCAGAGACCAAGGCAGGTGGATTTTTGTGAGCTTGAGGCCAGCTTGGTCTACATAATGAGTTCCAGGACAGCCAGGGCTACAAAGTGAGACCCTGTCTTGAATCTTGCTCCCCCTCCCCCCCAAGGATTTACTTTCATTCCTGTACATTCGGTGTGTGCCATGAGTCTCAGATACCTGTGAAGCCAAGAAAGCTTGGATATCCTGGAGCTAGAGTTGCCTGCATTGCTTGTTATGAGTGGTGTGACAGGAGGGATTGTGAGATTGTAAATTGTCTGACAGGGGATGGGACCTGACCTCATGTCCTCTGGAAGGGTAGTAAGTGCTTTTGACTACCAGAGCCATCTCCCCAGCTGCTGTTTGTTTTTATACAGCTTCTTCTCATTACAGCCCAAGATGGCCCAGACTCCCGTCCTTACTGCCTCCACTTTCCTAGTGCTGAGATTACAGCATGAGCTACCATGCCGTGCCCTCGGCCTTATTCCTCATGGCCTGGAGAAGCATTCATAGGGGCTAAATCAGTTTGTTTTAAACTGAAGTTTTGTAATTACCAAATTTTGTTTGTTTAGCCCTGGCTTGGGAAATGGCCAAGGTTGGGATATTGCCTTGTGTTGTTGCTGAGACCAAGGTATAGCTCTGACAGCCTTTCTAGTTCCTCAGATAAGTGTAGAAGCCTCGCTGCCTTTTTTTTTTTTTTAAAGCCTGTTTTCTAATTTATAAATGAGGACAAAAATTATCTGGTAGAATCAAGTACATTGAGACTAGGCAAATAGAGATCAGTGTATAGAAAGAGCTGAGAAATACTATCTAGAACAAATAAACACGACGGCTTACTCCTTTGTACTTCTTCCTCCTCGTGTGCAACCTTTGTTACAAGGAAATTCAAGGTAGCTCTGTATTTAAGAACAACCACCACGAAGAAAAGCAGAGAGATGAAAGCCTTGGTTTGCACTTAGGACAATTTGATTTGAATTTTCCTGCAGTTAGAGTTGGCAGGGTTAATGTGTACCAGCTGAAAAACCTGCTGCTACCTTCTGGCAGCCCATATGCAGATGCTGCTGTATTAATTACCAGAGAAAACCCAATTAACTCACAAGTCCTGTAACTGTCTGCCATGTGGTTGCTGCAACACAGAAGCAGGTTGTCTTCCTCCCTCCAGTGTCAGCCACAGCTTTTGATCTGTTCTTTAGAGATATGCTAAGACTATTATAGGTCCTTAGAGCCCCTGGCTAGTCTAGTCACCTTTGATGTGTATTTAATAGTTCAGGAGGAGCTTTCATAATTAAATTTATGTACAATTTAAAAATAAAAACAGCCGGGCATGGTGACACAGGATGAATCAGAGGCAGGTGGATCTCTGAGTTCCAGGCCAGCCTTAACTACTCAGTGCCCAGGCTAGCCAGAGCTACATACATATTCTGAGACTGTAATAGCAACAATAACCAGACCAGTTAAAACTAGAATTTAAAACTGGAAAGAGTGAAAGATGGTCCAACTCTCTCTCAGTTCATAGATGAGCAGTGTGAGGATCAGAAAATCGCTGCAGGGCTGCTCCCAGTGCCAGCTGTGCTCTTTGCCTCAGAGGTACCAGGGAAGCCAGATCATCGCATCTGCTCAGCTTCGTTTCTCTCATGCACTTGCTCACATCTTACTGACAGAGAGCAGTGGAAAAGCTAAAGCTTCATGGGAGAAAGGGGAGGGCTTGCAGAGAGTTATGTTGAAAACCAAGACACAGCAGTGCCCATGATAAAGGCCTTCCCAGCTTAGTGGGTTGCACATGGAATCCTGGCAGAGTGCCTGGAGATGGGAGGCAGAACTGGGCTCAACCTCAGCCCCCTTGCCATTGCACTAATCTTGGGTGTTTTGACTGTGGCAGTTTGTTTCTGCAGACTATTTTTATAGGAGAGATGGAGCACAGGAAGGTGATGATTTGGGTCAGATGAATAATGGTGTGTGTCTCTGTGGTTTTGGCCGATGCCTCTTGCTTTATTGGCTTTTCTGTTGCTGATAGTTTGTGTCAGGGGTGTTCTCCTAAAAGAGGCTCCGTTGGCTTTATGATCGATCCACTCTGCTAGAGGGAGCAGCAGTGTTAGAACTGAGGGCTGTTGGTTTGCTTTACTTATAAAACAGCTTCTGTGATAGGGACCCAAGGCTGTCAGTCGGAACAGACACTTGTCACTTAAATGAGAGTCTGGCAAGGGCTAGGAGAAGAAGAGACTTGTGATCTGTAGGTGAGAGTGAAGGCAGGCTAGCTGACATCTTCTTTCCAAATTCTGCAGTTGTTTTCTTCACAGCTACTCTCTGTGGAAAGATGGAACATTTTAGGAGTGATGGTTCACTTGAAACTGTTCATCATGATGCTGTCTTTGCAAATGTGCTAGAGTCACTTTTGTAGATAACTCTTTACAACCAATGAATTCTGACACAGAACAAATATATAACTTTCAACACGGTTAGTCATTGTGTTGGGCATTGAGGATGCAGAGATTGGGAAATTTCTTCATGGTTTGATTCTTAGAAGCAGTAATAGAAGAACCTCTGCTCTGCACAGTAGACATTATGATATATAGTGAACAAAGGTACATGGGCCTCAAGACTTGCCCATTGTTCTTTCCCAAGTAATCACTCAGAGAAGTGTTTGTGCCTTCCTGCTTTTGAGTGTATGCCAGAGACTAGACCAGTAATTAGATTGGCATTCACTCTATACCTTACGAAATACTTTGCACAGAAATGGGCACTAGGAAATGCTCTCTACATTTCTAGAGGAGCCTGTCTCTTTCCCAAGGGAGTAGGTTTCTGTTTTAGTGTTGCTGATAGATGTACTGAGGCCAGGGTGCTGCATTCTTAGTAGGCATGAAACAGAAGACCATAATGCATGTAGAGAGGGACTTAGGGAGGACAAACCTCTTTTCTGGTGATGTCACTTGTGGAAGATAAGGAAGTATGAGACAGGTATGCTCTGAAGTAGAACTACCTTTGCAGTGGGTCATACCTCTTGCTTGTTGCTTCAGGAACAAAACAGCCCACAAATGATTTGATATAATATATTGTTAGGTGACTAAGACAAACAGTATCTCAGTATTACTGCCTTAAACTTAGATGCTGGCAGATCCCACTGCTGAAGCAATTTGAGAGTGGTGAGTACTTGCTTGAGCATTTCCAGGAACTGATTCCATATTCTTTCCCAAACAGGGTTTCAAGCTTTTGGTCTCTGTAATACTACCAAAATCTATTTGAGGAAATGAGTCCTTTAGATTAATGGTGGGATCCTCAAAGGAGATTAATTTTGAGATAGCATCTCTTAGATTTGCCTAGATTTTATCCTGCTGGGCAGTTTTGTCCCTCTGTTTTACTCATGGTCTTTTAGCCATCAACAGAAAGAGTATGGCTTCATTAGGGAGTATAGATCTCAATTAAGCATCCAGTGTCCTGAGAAAACTTGGCAGCTGGGAGCTGTCGGCAGCTGCCAGGGTAATGAGCTGCAAACGAGTTAGAGCTCAACCCATCTCGGAGAGGTTTCCACTGCCCCTCCTCCCATGTGTATTTATTAGCATTTGGGTATAAAGTAAGTTAATAAGCAGCATAAGCTAAAACTGCGAAGGGTGGGGATTTAAAAGGACTGTGCATTAAAACATTCTGCCTTCTATCAGAAGGAAGGTTTTGATTTTTATGCATTTGTTTCTATTTGGATTCAGACCCTAGTTATTGCCCAAGTTAATGATCTTGCATTTGTGATGGAATCTTTGTAAACTTCTTAAGATGTCTTTCCTCTGTACAAAAGAGGAGGTGCTATCAAGCCACTGCCCCCTTTTGTAGTATGCAGCTTGTTTTCTATGATGAGCTGGCCAGGTAACTCTCTGACATTTGAAGAACATTTCTAACTAGTGAATTTTCCCAATACCTCCTTTAACCTAGTCTCCTAGAAGTGTTCCCTCTAGGGCTCTGCCATTTTAGGTGAATTTCTGTCTTAGTTTCTCTATCCCCCTCACTCTATTTCTTTTTCCTCCACTTTCCCCATCCCCCAACCAGGCCAGCTGAGCTGCATTTCCTTCCCACCTACGGAAGAGAAGTATCTCCAGCAGATTGTGGATCGCCTTCCCTGTATACTGATCCTCGGCCAGGACTGTAATGCCAAGTGCCAGCTGTTGAACCTGCTGTTGGGGGTGCGGGTGCTTCCCACCCTCAAGCTGGACAGTGACGAGAGCTGTAAGCTTCGGCGCCTCCGCTTCACCTATGGGACTCGGACTCGGGTCAGCCTGGCGCTCCCTGGTCAGTATGAGCTAGTGCACACACTAGCTTCGCATCAGGACAACTGGGAGACTATCCCTGAGGAGGACCTGGAGGTTCAAGAAGACAGTGAGGATGCTGCTCATGTGTTAGCTGACCTCGAGGTGACAATGCATCATGCTCTTCTACAGGTACTAACTCGAACATGCCTGAACCTGCTGCTTTTCTGACCTGTTAGAAAAGTGCCTGGTGATGGATTCTGGGCTCTGACAGGAACATAGGATGAGAGGACTGTGATCTCTGAAGCTGGAGGAGGATGGGGTGGCAGTTTCATGCCTCTCTCTGCTCATCAACTTCAGAGCCCTAGGGAACATCTATCTCCACCAGACAGGAGAGGATATGTGATTGCTGCACCTTGACAAGGTCTTACGGGGTAGTTATTATCAAGTTAGGGGGCCCCTTTTGCTTTAGTAAGAAGAGATTGCTAGAACTGTCTGCAGCCATCTCTTTCTAAAGGGACAGCAAGTTGATGACTAGTTAATATTCCTCGTAGAACTGAGGCTACGTGAAAGATTACATTGCCTTCTCAGCAGTGCTAGCTGTCTTTGAGCGGGGCAGCTCATTTCCCCTGACCTGACAAGGAACCCACAGCTGATTCCATAGAAGGGAGCAGAGCTGCCCTTTTATTGAAGAATACCTTGGCTTCTTTTTTATGCAAACTCTTAAAGAAAGTACAGGTGCTGTCATCTAAGCTGTCGTTGTCTCTCTGTCATGCCTGCCTTCCTACAAAAAGGCCTCCCCTCTTTTTTCTTTTCTTTTTCTTTCTTTTTTTTTTTTTTTTGGCCTTCCGTTCCTACAAGATAGCTAGGAATAGGTCATGGCTAGAGCAGAATTGGGGTTGAAGAGGGATGTGATGGTTGGGCCACCATGGGTAGGATTAAAAGAGCATGACGCGCTCAAGATTGAGAGTCTGTCACCTTGTCTGGCTGTGATACTGTATGGGAAGTTTGGCTGGCTAGCTTGGGAGAGTGCTTCTGCCTTGTTTGTCCCTCTCTGCTTCTGTTCCGAGACACTTGGTCTCCTGTCAGTGAGTCTTTGGTGGAGACTGTTCTCATGGTTCTTCTATCTTTATGTGCTGGAGAGGAGTGTGTACAATCTCCGTGTTCTCAGCTCAGTTTTGGTGCTGGGTTTTCTCTGTTTTCAGGCACGCTGCTGCTGAGTTACACACCAGCTCTTTTGATTTATATTTCTGGGGTTTTATTTCTATCTGCTGTCTATGTATCTATGTATATGTATATGTATATATGTGTATGTGTGTATGTATGTGTGTGTATCTGTGTATGTGTGTATGTATGTATATATGTGTATGTGTGTCTATCTCATCTGTGTATAAGCCAGATGTCAGGTGCCTTCCTCAGTCACTTTCCACCTTATTTTTTTAAAGATCTATTTTTATTTTATGTGTATTCATGTTTTTCCTGTATGTATGTCTGTGCTTCACAAGTGTATAGTGCCTGTGGAGGCTAGAAGAGAGCATTGGATCCCATGGAAGTGGAGTTATATAGGGTTGTTAGCTGCTATGTGGTGCTGTGTAGCGATTGCCTATCTTGCCGGCAAGGAAGACGCGCCACAACAGGATCCTTCTACAGGCGTTTATTGCGGGCTTGATTGAAGTAGCGAAAGACCCCGAGCCCAGAAACCAGCCCTCCTTATATATGCTTAGGAGGACTGTGCCGCCACCTGATTGGTGCATTCTGTGCGCCCTAATTAGCATACTCAGAGTCACCATGATTCAGCAAAAACAGGCAGGCGTGCATGCGCACTTAGGTTGTTTATCTCAAAACTGGCCACTCTCCCTTCGGGCTGGGCGCCATCTTGTAATGGCGAATACAGTGGCTTCCCACAGTGCTGGGACTCAAGACTGGGTCTTCTGGAAGAGCAACTAGTGTACTTATTTCCTGGGCCATCTTTCCAGTCCTTCCTCCTTAGTTTAGAGACAGGGTCTCATTGTACCTGAAGGTTACTGTTCCAACTGGGCTGGCCAGCCAGCAAACTCCTGGGATGCCTGTGTCTCTACTTCCCATCACTGGGATTATAAGCCCTCCCCACCATGCCTGGCTTTACAGGAAGACCAGGGATTTGAACTCAGGTCTTGTGGCTTTCTCAGCAAGTACTCTTACCCACTGAGCTGTCTCCACAGACCCTTGGTTTTGGCTTCTAATGTTAACTTACTTTTCTTCCATGAATTGAATTATTATAACAAAGTCACTACAAGGAGAGCACAAATTGTTCCATGAGTGTATATACCTTAGTACTGAGAGCTCTCCCTCTCCCTCCCCCACCGTGTGTGTGTGTGTGTGTGTGTGTGTGTGTGTGTGTGTATGTGTGTGTGAGATACAGGATTACGATACCAGAACAGCATTTTCTTGTTATGGTTAAAATGAAAGTTCTCACTCCTGGGAACTTCTCTGGTTTCTCATGCTCTTTCCTGTGGTTGAGGCTTCCCTTAAGCAGTTTCTCCAGATTTACTTTCTTTTACAATGATTTTGATGTGGATCTGGGAGCAGACTCCAGGGATTCTAAATTTAGCCTCTTATGATGCTAACCCTGTGGGGGTGGAAGGTGGGAGGGGGTTGTGGCCTCTGTGGATTTGGCCACCACTCTTTTACCACAGGCTTTCATCTGTTGAATAATCAGAGATGTTTAGCTCAATTCTTGGAGCAGAGCACAGCTACCTGAAGAATGTGCATGCCCGTGAAGAGAATATTTTGTTCAGCTCCAGTTATATTTAGAATCAGTGAGTTCATGGCTTCTATTTGATTTGGAGAGGAGGTAGCAAAGAAAGGAAACATTTAGCTAAAGGAAACCAAAATTGAATTAGGGGAAATGGATGTCCCTTTGAGCTGCCAAACTATCAAAGCAGAATTTCCCCCTGCCTCTTATACAATGGTCATTCTTCTGACACGTTAAAATCCTCATAACCACCATTTTCAGCATATTTCATAATAGACCAACTTCAACTCACAGGGCATGGGCATTGCCAACCTGTTAGTTCATGATTTCCCCTGAGAAATCATGGCTTGTATTTCAATAAGAGGAACATTGTTAAGCCATTAGTATTTGAGTCCTTACCTAGTGTTCAAATGTGACATTTTTTTCAGTTGGCAGCACATTTTATAATTCCTCATACAAACTATTTTATATGCATAAGTACTTTGCCTTCCCTACCCCCACCAACTTTCTGGCATCTGCATCTACCCACCTCCTTTTAAAATGAGTTCTTATAGGGCTAATGGAATGCTTGTCTGCCTCATACTTGCAAAGTCTGCTGGTAGCAGTGAGTGAGTGACTGTGAGTGTGAGTGTGTGTGTATGTGTGTGTTTCTTTTGTAAAGATTCAATTTGCTCAACCTAGGATTCCCACACCCTCAGCAGTGCTTCCTTTATTGTGGCTGTTACATAATTTCATTTGCTCTGAAGTTGTTCTTCCTCTTTTTTCCTTCTCCCCTCTCTTCCTCTCTTCCTTGTCCTCCTCCTCCATCATCATCATCAGGTCTTGTTATTTATTTTGCACAAGCTGGCCTCGAACTTAGAATTCTTCTGTCTCAGCCTCCCACACTCTGGGATTCTAGATACGAGCCACTACAGACAGCTTGTTGTTCTGCCCTTATCAGTAGCTTGTCTTTCCCACCAAAGGTTTCTGGACCTTTGGGACATGCACTTGTCACGTGGCAGCCACCCCACCAGTATCGATGTTATTGTTTCACCATGATGTCCAGTGATATGTTTGAGAGAACTGAGGAACACTAATACTTCCAGACAAAGTCTTATTTACTTTGCAGCTATTTGTAACTAACCAGTTATAGCTACAAAATCTTTATAAACCTCAACTGTCAGTGGGAATAATTGTTTTTAATACATACACTGATTTTTATTATAATTTAGCAGTAATGCTTTCAAAGTCCATTTACCGCAAAGCAGCACAAAAATTTTATACAAAAATTTAACTCTGAAATTGCTTAAGATTTTTTTTCTAGGAAGCTAGCTTTTCTCAGGTTCTAGTTAGTTATTGGCATTTATTCTTGTGCCTAATAAAACAATTATTGTATGTTACCTTTCTTAGTTAGGGCTTGTATTGTTGTGATGAAACAGCATGACCAAAAGAGCAAGGTGGGGAGGGAAGGATTATTTGGTTTATACTTCCATATTGATGTTCATCATTGAAGAAAATCAGGACAGGAACCTAGAAGCAGGAGCTGATGCAGAGGCCATCAAGAGTGCATCTTACGGTCTTGTTCCTCATGACTTTCTCAGCCTGCTTTCTTATAGGACCCAGGACTAGCCAGTGCAGTGCCTTTAATAAAATGCTGCTTTGTCTGCAGACTGTAGTAGCTAGATGAGAAGATGAGTTGGTGGGTAAGCAGTAGAATAGAAGACTGTGGCAAGGTGCTGTTGGAGGAAGGAGTGCATGGAATTAGGTCCAGGTGGTTATCCTAAGAGAAAGATAGGGTAGTTAGACTATTCAAAGCAGAGATGTAAAGAGTGAAATTTCACACTTGATCTTAGCCAAAAGGCTGAGAAGCTATCAATACAAGTGGTATTTTAGATAATTGAAGAAATTATTTTATGGGTCACTAAAGGATAAACTGAAATGATATGTCAGATAGGATATAGGAAGTTCAGACTAACATTAAGCCATAAATACCTTGGAGACAGTAAGCTTGTGCCCTTTGCTTATCATTCTTACCTCCCTCCAGTACAGACCACGTATATAATGAAATGCAGCCATTCTGCTTACACTGTGTGCCAAGAAAACCAGGAACACCTATCATAGGTTAATGCACATATTACAATGAGTGGTTTAAAGGAGAATGGGTTTGATGTTCGTTTGTTTGTTTGTTTTCTTGTTTTGGGGGGGATGTTGGGGATTGAACCTAGTGCCTTGTGTATACCAAGTATGAGTCCTATCAGTAAACCTCCAGGAAGATTTTTGGTTTTTAAATTCCTTAACCAGGAGCAGGGATACAGTTTGTTTAGTAAATGTCCTAGCAAGTTTTTGTCAGTTTGACACAAGCTAGAGTCATTAGAGAGGAGGAACCTCAGTTGAGGAAATGCCTCCTTAAGATCTGCTCTAGGTAAGCCTGTTGGCATTTTCTTAATTAGTGATCAATGTGATCAATGCTGGGGGTTGTGGGAGGGCAGGCCACTGTGGGTGGTGCTACTCTTGGGCTGGTGGTCCTGGATTCTATAAGAAAGCAGGCTGAACAAGCGTCTAAGCAGCACTCCTTTATGGTCTCTGCATCAGCTCTTGCCTCCAGGTTCCTGTCCTGTTTGTCGTTCCTGTTCTGACTTGCTTTGATGATGAACAGTGATATAGAAGTTTGAGCCAAACAAACCCTTTCCTCCACATGCTTTTGGCTATGGTGTTTTATCACAGTAATAGTAATCCTAACAAAGACAGTAAAACACTTGCCTAGTATGCACAAAGCCCTGGATTCTACTCCAGCACAGCATAAATAAGGCATACCTGTAATTCTAGCACTCCGAAGGTAGAGGCAGGAAGATCAGATATAAAGGGCTGTCTTTGGCTGCACAGAGTTTGAGGCCACCTGGAATATATGAAATCCTGCCTCAAGAAAGTAATCCAAGTGCGGTGTCACACTCACTTAGTGCCATTAGGAGGCAGAGGCAGGTGGGTCACTGTGAGTTTGAAGCCAGCCTAGTCTACATATGAGCATATCTACAGCTATGTAGAGAAACTCTATCTCACAAAACAAAGTTTTACTGGTGCCCTAATGGCCTTGCTATCCCTTAAAAGAACACTTGCTACTGAAGCTGTCTTTTCTCAGCTCACTATTCATTTGCCTTTGGCCCTCCAAGTTAGCTCTTGGGGGTTATCTGACAGTTTGATGTCACAGTCTTCGTCTTTGATTGTCTCCCTTTACCACCACTATCATGCAACATACATTTTTCTTTTTCCGTTCAGAACCTCAGTTATGTCTCCCTCTGAGGAAGAGCTGGTGTAGGAGGAGAGTCTTCTCTAGTCAGCCTCAGGAGATGGAAGGGATTGTCAATAGGCATACACTTGAAAGTATTTTCTCTGTGAGTCTTTAGTGATACCTCAGCCATTCTTGGAGGATGCTATCTTGTTTTATATCTTGTTTTTGTTTTTGTTTTTTTTCAGACGGTATACTTTCTAAGCATAGAGTTAGATCTCTGCTTGGCATATTATGCCCTCTTTAATTCTTTCAGAACTTTCCTTACATCAAATCTGACAGTTTCTAATACATAGTAGGTCATCAGTATTGGATTAAACACAGCTTTAGTTGCTAGGTGATTGAGGAACTGTGTAGCAATCTGGGTTTATTACTTAGCTGTGTAAGTGTGTAAAATGGGCCTAGTAATCCCCATCTTTTGGGACTGACACTAAAATGAGACAAATTGTGTGAAGAACCAATGTTTGGCACATAATAAATCAGCTCCTTCTTCCATTTAGATATATAAATTAGTGGTTTGTTGCTTTTTGTTTTTTGTCTTCTTTTTTTTTTTTTAAGATTTATTTATTTACATATAAGAGTCCATTGTCGCTGTCTTCAGACACACCAGAAGAGAGCATCAGATCTCATTACAAATGGTTGAGAGCCACCACGTAGTTGCTGGGATTTGAACTCAGGACCTCTAGAGGAACAGTCAGTGCTCTTAACCACTGAGCCATCTATCTCTCTAGCCCTGTTTTTTGTTTTCAAGACAGGGTTTCTCTGTATAGCCCTGTGTAAACCAGGCTGCTCTCAGACTCACAAATATCCACCTGTTTCTGCCTCCCCAGTGCTGAGATTAAAGGCCTATGTCACTATGCCTGGCTTAAATCAGTATTCTTAAGAAGAGTTCCTTGGGCTGGAGAGGTGGCTCAGTGGTTAAGGGTACACACTGTTCTCGGCTTGGATCTGAATTCACTTCCCATTGTGCAGCTCATGACTGCCTGGAACTGTAGTGGAGGGGACCGGACGCCCTCCTCTGGCCTCTACAGGCACTGCACTCACATGTGCACACTCAAACAAGTATCTCCTCAGTCCTTTGTCTCTTCCCTGATAAGCAGCCAAATATGGACTTTTCTTTTCTTAAAGACTAAAGTCCTTGTGCCACCTAACTTCTAGTTATCCAGCTTGATTAGAGATAAAATTCTTCATAATTCATTATAACTTGCTTTTTAAAATAAAATGGAAGGAAACGTTAAGAAAATAAATAGTACAGAGGTGTATAAAAATTTAAGTCAGAACTTTTCCATCTGTTTCTCTTTGTCTGTGAACCTCAGAAGTGCTAGAATAAAGCTTTAGGTTCCTGTTGAGATGAGCTTCTAACCATTCTGTGTGCTTCTGGGACAAAGCTCTAGGGTAGCCTCCGCTTCTTAGGAGCTATCTCATGGCCTAGAAACCCATTTACTTGAAGCAACCCCCTTGGAGAATATTTGTACCAACCAGAATCAATATATTGCCCACAAACAACAAGAGTGAGCAGTATTTTCTTCAATATGTAGCTAACATTTAAAGTGAAGGGCAGGTGAGATGGCTCGGTGGAGGAGAGTGTCAGCTGAGCCAGCCTGAAGACCTGAAGTCGCTCCCTAGAACCCATAGTGGAGGGAGAGGACCAGTTCCCAGTTTTCCTCTGACCTCCATATGTGAGCTACAGCACATGGCCACCTGCACTCTCTCATACACATCACACAATAATAAGTAAGGCTAAATTTTAAGATAGTGGAAGTGAATTCAGCATCAGTCCTGAAAAATAATATATAAGAAAACTTTTCAAGTGCCGAGGAGAGGGGAAAAGGAGAACAATGGAGGTAAAGATGGGTAGGATTCTCTTAGTGACAGAGAGACCTTGAAGATCTGCCCTGTGGAGGACACCAGACATAGATCTCTCCAGTCCTTCCCCAAGCCACACTGTGTAAGCCGCTCTGGGAGGTGGGGCTACTACTAGATTAGTATGTTGCTTTCCAAAACTAAGACAGTGCCACTTCCCAACTTGACCCTCAATACACAATTGTTCCAGTCACAAAATAATTGCCTGTCTTAGTTAGGGTTGCTGTTGCTATGGTAAACACTATGACCAGAAGCTACTTTGGGAGGAAAGGATGTATTTCAGTTTGCAGTTCTCAAGTTGCACTCTATCACGTAGTGAAGTCAGGGCAGGAACCTGGAGGTAAGAGCTGAAGCAGGAACCATGGGCAAGTACTGCTTCCTGGCTTGTTCCTCATGGCTTGCTCAGACTGTTGTCTTATAGCACCTAGACCACCTGATCAGGAGTGACACCACCCACAGTGGGCTGGGCCCTCTCACATCAGTCACTAATGATGAACATGCCTCCCAGGCTTGCCTTTAGCCTCTTCTTAAGGAGACATTTTCTCAGTTGTGGTTCCCTCCCCTTAGATAGCTCTGGCTTGTGTCGGGTTGACAAGAACAAACAAGGACAGGCAACCAGGACACCATCCTTCATGTGACTGAGCTTCAGCAGTGTGCTGTGAGAGCCCCATCCAATAAGAAGAGGAATTTTAAGGACATGGTCAGTCTTTTTCAGTGATTGAGAGATTGCTGCTTGACATTTGTCTCTTTATGTGGAAAACAAAACCAAAGAGCTGTTATTCTGGTGTTTGAGAGTAACAAGCACCCTTCTTTTTCATTCTCTTAATCTGGTCAGAAAATTTCTGTGGGATCCATGTCTCTGTGCAGAATGTATTCTATGAGAGAGCTCTCCTGTTGTGATTCAGGTGGAGACTAAGAGATTCCATCATTCCCTGAGCTCTTTTCCTTGATTAAAGAGTAAAATGCTTACTTATTGCTCCCAGCAGCAGTTTCAGATAAATGTGTGTGGTGTGACCTGGAAGAAGATTTTATATGATGATGGCTTGTGGTTTTGATCAAGGCATGTGTTCCCTCATCACTTCATCACAGTTTCCTATTATGTGCCTTCTAAGTTATGGGCCCTGTTCTAGGTGCTAGGAAGTGTATAACCTTCATGGAATAGACAGAAGGGGTCAGACTTTGGACTCGGGACAGCTTTGGTTCATCCAACTCAGTATTAATTATTATTTTTTTACTCTCTGCCTTGAGAAGCCAGCACTGGCTTCCCCTTTTGTTTATACCCATCGAATATGAGTCATTCCTTAACGTTAGTCATATTACAGAATCACAAAGCACATTGCAGTCTCGGTGGTATTGATTGTTGCTTGAGTGGGAGCCTGCAGCTCGTTCTGCCGTCTGACACAACACGTGTAGGAGAGCTGAGACCAGCCGCACAGTGACCTGACTGGGGACGGGAGAAGAGAGCACTAGTTTGGTTTTCTGTCCAGTTTTGTTTAGTACAACATATATTTACAAATAGCCAGACATAGTAGTAGTACTTTTAACACTGAGGAAGTTAAAACTTTTTCCCTAAAATGAAACAAAACAACAACACAGAGGTTTAGGAAGGAGTAAACAGCATTTCTCAAAGGTGCCAGTATATCTTTCAAAACTTGTAGTCTGCCAGGTGTGGTGGGGTATGGATTATAGGTGGGGACGCTGGGCTTTTGGCTTAGAATAGCAGCTATGAATTCCTTCAAGTGAAAAATTTCTAAATAATACTTTGGTTTTGAAGTTTTGCCTTTTTCCTATAATAAAATGGATTGATTTGTACGTTTTCACTATATATCTAGGGGCTGGAATATAGCTCAGTTGGTAGAGTGCTTGCCTATCACGTAGGAAGCCCTGGGCTCACTTCAGCACTGCAGTAGGAAAGCATGGCAGCCCATGCCTGTATTGTAGCACTCAGGAGGTGGAAGAGGGAGGATCAGGAGTTCAAGGGTATCCTTGACAACATAGCAAGTTTGAGGCCAAACTGGGATACATGAGACCCTGTCTCAAAAGCTGGGGGGAGTTGTATAATTGAGGAGCTGTGGTTAAAAAACAAAACAAACAAACCACTACACATAACTTATCTAGCTTATGATCTAGAGATATTTCTCAGTGGGTGAAAGGAAGTCTAAATTAAATTCTGGAGCCCATGTGGCAAGCCAGGTAGGCTAGCAAGCATCCATAATCCCAGTGCTCCCATAGTGAGATGGGAGACACAGACAGAATGGAGCAGGTCATTTAGTCTACAGTATGTAGCACAGCATCAGAAACTAGAGATCTTGCCTCAGGATAATGAGGAAGGCACCAACTGACCCCATCATACAAACATCCTGGTATATATCCCCCCTCCCTTGTCCTTAGGATTCTTTTTAGTCTTTTTCTCATAGTTTTGCTGCTGGTATTTATGCAGTGTGTGTTCCAATCTAAAACTGGAAATTTCTTATCTATTAGCATTTCTGAAAATGCTTCCTGAGGTGAACACTCTCATTCCAGTGTGAGTAAGCCAGGGTAGTAAGGGCTGTTCTAGACCGCAAGATGACAGCCAGGCATGTTTCCAATTGGAACACACTCCCTGCATTGGAGGCGGAGATGAAACAGGATTCTTTTTGGCTTGGATTTGGGTAAGGAGTGGATGGATTTATGTAATATGCTCAAATTGCAAATGACGAGAGGCTAAAAGGCTCTTAGATTTCTTGGAATTCAAGTGACTAACTAGATGAGCATCTTACGACTTACCTGAAAATGGTTTAGTTCTTGGTTGGTAAGAAGGTGAAACCTTTGTGCTTTGCATAAAATAGAAAAGATGAACAGAGCAAAAATAGAGTTCAGGCTCACTGGTGTCACTAGAAGATGGGGAAGAGAGATGAATAGGCAGGCTTTCCTGGGCTTCTCATATCTAGAGAAGGAAAGACTCGGGCTTTCATTTTAAAATAGATTTTGGCAAACACAGATACCTCAGGGGTAGGCAAAATGCTTGGTGTGTGTGCAACTTGACCTGTGGTAAAATGCACAGCTCCTGTTAGTTGTCCTCTGATCCCACGAGCACACACAGTAAAATGTAAACAGAAGAAAGTTGATCCAGCCCAGAATAGTTATACAAGCCTGTAAACCAGCACTTGGGAAGTCGAAGGAAGATCAGGAATTCAAGGTAAATCATTGGCCACATAGCAAGTCTGAGAACCTAAGTGATAATATTGTTAATGCTATTACCGCAATTTAACTTGTCTGAGCCTTTGCAATATCTGAAGAATCTTGGAGTAGGATAGAAATGTTTGGTGACCTTAACTTTTAATTTGCAGATTGATTTCTTGGTTTGACAACTGATTTTATTGAGGATTTAGTTGTGTTAAATATTGGAATTCTAATAGTGAGTAAATATGGGCTCTGCCTTCAAAGGCTTTATGGACTAACAAGGAACAAAATCTCTTTTCTTCCTCTCCTTTCCCCTTCTGTTTCTTCTGTTCGTCTCATCAGTTTTCTTTGTTACTCTCCTTTTTTCTTTCTTCCCTTTCCCTTTTGAGATAGGGACTCTCAGTTCTAGCCCATGTGGGCCTGGATGGAACTCACTGTGTCTCAGGCTGGCCTAAACTTATGATCTCTTTGTAGCTCCCAAGTGCTAGCACTACAGGTATGTACCATCATGCCTGTCTGAACAAGACTGTTAACGTGTTGAATGTAGATCAGGAGAATAGAGTTCCGGCCATTCTATAACAGGAGGGACTGTAGGGAGTGACGTGCTTTACATGTGAACAGTGAAAGGATGCTGGAGTTAGCCAGGCCAGCAGGTGGGGATGGAGGTGAGAGGAGGGCAGGAGGGCCGGTATAGGATGAACCCCTGCTCCTAGTTGCCTTAAGGACCCATTTTCTTCCATTGTTTGTCTCCTTTCTATAAGGGAACCAATAGGGATTTACAAGCATCAAAGGAAGGCAGGAATTCTTTTCATCTGAAATGGCTGAAGTGACTGTTATCTATTTCTGCTGATTTTTTTGATATCTAGATGAATGCTTGCCTTTGTATGTCACAGAAGTGAGTATTAGGAACCAAGGAAGGAGGTGGACAAGTGACTGGGATACCTGTAAGTCCAGTTGCTTCATTATGCATCTGGATTTTGGTCTCAGGGTAGGTGAGGCTTAAGGAAGGCAAATATGGGTTCTGATTGTGAAGTGCTGATCTCCTTCCCTTCTAGGAAGTGGACATTGTGGTGGCACCGTGCCACAGCCACCGGCCTGCGGTAGATGTTCTGAGTGACTTGGCAAATGATTTCTTGCCTGTGGTAACCTATGCACTTCACAAAGATGAACTCTCTGAGAGGGATGAGCAAGAGCTTCAAGAAATTAGGAAGTATTTCTCCTTTCCCATGTTCTTTTTCAAAGTACCCAAGCTGGAGATAATCAGCTCTTCCAGTGGGAGGGCGGAGAATGAAAGATCACCACTGTATGGACAGCTAATGGATCTGGGCTATCTGAGCAGCAGTCACAGGAACTGTGTCGCCTCTGACCAGGACTGTAAAGCTCAGAGCATGTTGGTGGAACAAAGTGAGAAGCTGAGACAATTGAGTACCTTTTCTCACCAGCTACTACAGACCAACCTAGTGGATGCAGCCAAGGCCCTGAATGTGGTGCACAGCCACTGCCTTGACATCTTTATTAACCAGGCTTTCGACATGCAGCGGGACCTGCAGATCACTCCCAAACGCTTAGAATATACTAGAAAAAAGGAGAATGAATTGTATGAATCATTGATGAATATCGCCAACCGAAAGCAAGAGGAAATGAAGGATATGATTGTTGAGACACTTAACACCATGAAAGAGGAACTTCTGGATGATGCTGCCAACATGGAGTTTAAAGGTAGGCGCCGGTGAGCTTCTGGAGTGCTCAGACTGCAGAGCTCTCTGGTTCTTTAGGCTAGAAGTTGAATGTACTGATTCTTCAGGTCCAGCAAGAGAGCATTTTCAGTCACTTAGATGAAAGATCTTAGAAGATCTTTCACTTTCATAGATCTTAAGATTCACTTTCCTTCATTCCCAGGCCATCAGCTTAGCTTTTGGTAAATTCATCCTTCTAGCTGTCCACTCTCCACTGCCTTCCTGTATCCCTCCATCCTGAGAAGCTGTTGTACTTTCTTACCTTTGCTCTGTCAGCATGGCCCAGGGTGCCTCACTGTTGCTTTTTGTCCCACGATCTTATTTTTATCTTCAGGCTGCTCCTGAAACCTAGCTGGGGAAAAATCTCCCATAGCATGATTAGCTTTCCTGGCCAGTCTCATTCCTCACAAATGACTCCTAACAAACGTGGGGAAGCCAGGGCTTTGGTGTTTGAAGGTTCAATGCTGCTGGCTTTTATGCTAATGACTGTTCTACCTTACAGTAACTAAAATGACATATCAGACTTTCAGTCCTGAGTACACAGGGTACTCAAACCATCCATGACAGACTACTTTAGACTCTGTCAGTGCTGTTCTTTACTAGATGGAGACGGCTTATTTTCATTGTTCCTCATTTAGATGAGGAACAAAAGGCTTCAAAGGTCAAGGAATTTACCCGAGGTTCCACAGCTAGTAAATAGTAGAGGCAGGATATGAACTGAGACAGCCTAATTCTTGAGTGCATATATGTAAATACATATTGTATGTGTATTTGTTTGGCATGGTATCACTGTGTAGTTCCTGGATGGAACTTACTATGTAGGCCAGGCTGCTCTCAGACTCAGAAAGATCAACCTACCTTGACTTCCTAAGTACTAGGATTAAAGGAATGTGCCACCATACCTAACCCTTGAGCCCATATTTTATAGTTCAGTGTTTACTGCTTAAACCAGCTGTTCTCAACATGTGGTCATGGCCCTTTTGGGTGATCTAAGACCATCAGAAATATCAGATATTTACATTGCAATTCATAAAAGTAGCAACATTATAGATATGAAGTAGCAATAAAATAAGTTATGGCTGGGGTCAGCACAGCATGAGGACTGTATTTAAGGGTTACAGCAGTAAGACGGTTGAGAGCCTCTGCTCTTAGTTACTATGACCCCTTCTTCCTGGTACCCAACTTCTAAGCGTCAGCAGATCCTTTATTGTCTTCTCTCTAATTTTCTTGTTTAACTAGTTGCCAAGTACCTTATGAGTCTTCCACAATTTTATATCTACCCATACATTTGTTTTCTGTACACTTTTTTGAGACAGGATTTCATTGTATAACCCAGGCTAGCTGTGAACTTACAATCCATTTGTCTCAGCCTCTTTGAGTGTTGGGATATAAGCATTCAAAACACTCCTGACTCTAGTCTGTCTAAAGTATTTTGACCTAATCAGTCTCCCTGACTTGTTTCTTTTCTGTCTCTATTTCATCTTTATTGGCTTCATGTTCCTATAACTAGTATGGAGTACCTCAGTCTAGTGTTGAAATCCCTAAGTCTTTATCAACTTTGCCAACCTTATTTTCCATTCCTCACCTTCCTGCAGTTTTTGTTTTGCTTGAAATGGGTGTTTTTTCTTTTTTCTTTTCGTTTCTTTTTTTCTTTTTTCTTTTCTTTTTTCTTTTTTTTTTTTTTTTTTTTTTTTTTTGAGTAGCCTTTGCTGTCTCTGTAGACCAGGCTGGCCTCAAACTCACAGAAATCTGAGTGTTGGGATTAAAGATATGTACCACCCCCACCCAGTAGTTTTAATTGGTTTAGTTTTAACTGTTTCCTATCCTTCATACACTCCCTTAACCTTTTCTTTGCATGAGTCATGCCTCAGAGCTGTAATATCTCTTTTATTTTTCTGTGGAGTTTTCCAAATTCTACCTGCCCCTCAAATGCCACTTTTGGTTAGGTTCTGCCATCTGTCAGCTTTACTCAATAATGTCTCCCCTTCATTACCCACCCCCATTTCACCTGTAACTCTGACATTTCTCACTTTCTTTTAGTGTCATGTTAATGCCAGAGTTGAAGAATATGAACTTGGGGCTATTCATCATTTTATACCTTAGAGCAAAACCCCCAAAGAATCTCCTTCCATCTTCCCTTTCTCCCTCCTTCTTCTTCCTTCTCTTCTTTCCTTTCTTAGTAAAAATGAATGAGTACATCTTTAGTGGCTGAGAAATGCTCATTACTAGGAAGTTCTAGGGAGTCCTCTAACATAACACTAAGCACTCTAGAGCATCTTACCCATATGATGACAGGCAGGGTCAGGTGACAGTGTAATGTTGGATTGTCCTGTGGCAGGTGTACCAAGTTTAGCTTAAACAGATAAGGGAGTAACTGGAGCAAGCAGATCAAATGTCTGGCTACACTGCAGGTTTGTGTATCTACACACTTAGATAGGTACATTTTAGGTTCAATTTAATACCTGATTCTAGTCTTGTTCTGAGTCCTTTTGAGGTACCTTTGAAGCAATAATTGATTTAAAAGAGAGCTTGCATATAATCTGGTAGAACCAGATTTCTATTACTGTCTGTCTTTGTAAATTAAGGTAACATACTTTAGAAATATCTATGTTTTAATCTAGGTGTCGTGGCATATGTTTGTATTCTCAGCTCTCAGGAGACAGAGGCAGAAGAATCGTAAGTTTGAGGTCAGCATGGGCTATGTAGGGAGTTATGTGTCAAAAAACTTTTTTTCTTGTTTTATAGTAGTGGGAATTCAGCTTAGGGCTTATGCATGCTAGGCAAGCACCCTGCCACTGAGCTCTATTTCTCCCATACAGTAACAGCATACATACGCTACTTAATTCAAACTTATGAAAATGCTGTTTCCTAAACTTGTAGTTCCTCTCCTGAGGTTTTTTTGCATTTCCCCTTTCCACTTTTCTAATATAAAGCTCAGAGAGCTTTTTTGCAAATGTGCATTTAAATCTATCTCCTAATGGACATACCTTGCATCACTTTCAGCATATTGCTAAATACTTAGATCTTTTGTGATTTTCTTTTTGTTGTTACAAATGACTGAATTGGTACCATTGTGCACACAGTCTGATATTTGAGATCAGAGTTTTAGAAAAAGAATTTCCAGAGGCATAGCTATTCAGAGAGTGTACATAGTTGTAATTGTTGGTTGGTTTAATATGTCAGCAGTGTGAGATTTAACTAAGATTCTAGATTTGGAACCAGTGAGGCTTGTGCTTAAATTCTAGCCACATTGCTTCCTGACTGCACATCTTTTCTCCCAGTGTCCACTTTGTCTTATCCCCAGGCTGTTTCCTGGTATACAGACTAGATCCATTAATATCCACCTATAAAGTTATTGTAAAGGTGAAGTTACATACTATATAATGCTTACTATTGTACCTTTCAAATAGTTTCACTAAGGGAATGGAGTTCTTCTCCTCCTGTAACTGTGACCTAAAAGCTAATAAGATCAACAGACTTGTTTTAGACATAACTGCTCATTTTCAGGATCTTATATAACTTAAGTTACTGAACGTTGCCTGGCCCTTGATCATCCTAAGATTCAGAATTTGACAACCACCCATATCTTTTCATAGCCACCATCATGGTATGTCACTGGTGATAACTTGGAGGTGCCCTTATTTGGCATGTCTGCCCCTTTCTTTCATAGCTAACTAGCATAGTCTCTACCTCTGTAGATGTCATCATCCCTGAGAATGGAGAAACAGTTGGGACCAGAGAGATCAAATCCTGCATCCGGCAGATCCAGGAGCTCATCATCTCCAGGCTTAACCAGGCGGTGGCCAACAAGCTCATCAGCTCAGTGGACTACCTACGGGAAAGCTTTGTCGGGACCCTGGAGCGGTGTCTTCAGAGCCTTGAAAAATCACAGGATGTCTCAGTTCATATAACCAGCAATTATCTCAAACAGGTGTGAAAAGAATGGTTGTATGACACTGTATCACAGATAACATCTGGGATAATTCACAGACAACCCCAACATCAAATTAACCAAGGATTTCCCTTTGAGACAGTCTAGTTAAAACTTCATTTTGTTTTCCTACTACATGGCTACTGCCTGGGGGAGGTATTAATGAGTTGTAAACTTACAGATGATAAAAATGAATAGAAAGTAAAAGAGCCTATTTAGTCACAAAATGGGGGTGCGATGAGCTTGAGTTGATGTGTATGTGTGTGTGTTCATACACACACATACATATATGTGTACATACACATATTATATATACAATAAATCTGGAAACATTTGGACTACATTGTAATTCCTTGTTTGGGCAGGAAGAAGGAATGGGGCACATGAAAGCCAAGACTGGGGTAGCCTTGAACTTGCTGTTATGTTCAGGGCTAGCCTTGAACTAATTCTCCTGCTTCCACCTCTGAAGTGATGGAAATACTGACATGTGCTGTGTCTGGTTAGATTGTGGTTCTTTGTCTTTGTTTTTTGAGACAGGGTTTCACTCTGTCTGTCTGGGAACTTGCTATATAGAACAGACCGGCCTCAGCATGCAGGATTGGTTAAAGGTGTGCACAGCCACATCCAACTTGGACTTGTTCTTGAAGTTGTTTGGAAATGGCTGTTTGCATGTGCTCCTTCATGTGCTTTCTTTCAGATCTTAAATGCTGCTTACCATGTTGAAGTCACTTTTCATTCAGGATCCTCAGTTACACGGATGCTCTGGGAACAAATCAAGCAGGTGAGTGCTCCCCAGAGGAGTCATTTCAGTCCATGTTTGGCTTACTTACATTGTAGACTCTCCAACAGGACAGATTCTTAGAACATGCTGTTAAATTAGGGTGGTCCTTTTACTGGTTTGTCTCTGAGAGAATTGTTATATGCCTAGTTTGAATTAATTACTACCAATGTTCCTTTAAATCTTTAAAAAGTCGTGCATTTATATAACACTTGATGAAGCCACAAAATTCTACATTGTTAGGTTTCTTCATCTGTCTTATTCAGCCTAAATGTTTCCTCAAAACTAGGTATTGTTGGGGCTGGGGATGTAGCTTGGTGGTAGATGGTTTACCTCACATATGCAAGGCTATAGGTTTGATTTCCCAGCACCACAAGAGTGAACAAGTAAACAAACAACAAAAATGTAGACACTGAGTTGATGGTGGTGGCGCATGCACCTTTAATCCCAGCACTGATGGAGGCAGAGGCAGGTGGATCTCTGAATTCAAGGCCAGCCTGATCTACATAGAAAGTTTCAGGATGTCTGAAACAAACACACAAAAATCTAAACATTGCTGTTAGGGGCCAAGAGTGTGGGTCCTCCCCTGCCCTGTCCCTGAAGATAGTACACTGAAGGCTGTGAGCATTTATATCAGGTTTACTGTTCTTTGGTGCCTACTTTTGGCTGGACTGTGGGTTTGAGGTAGGCAGCGTTAGAGTTGAGGTTGGATTTCATAGACTCCTGGGCTTAAAGCTGTTCTTGGTAAGAGAGAACTCAGAGAAGGAAGGGCATTGTTGGAGCTGCCTGGGAGTTCCTTCTCCTTCCTTCAATGATCTTACTGTCCTCATCTTGGCAGATCATCCAGCGTATCACGTGGGTGAACCCACCCACCATCACTCTAGAGTGGAAGAGGAAGGTGGCCCAGGAAGCCATCGACAGCCTCAGCGCCTCCAAGTTGGCCAAGAGCATTTGCAGCCAGTTTCGTACTCGGCTCAATAGTTCTCACGAGGCTTTTGCAGCCTCCTTGAGGCAGGTGGGTATGTAAGAAAGGAGCAAAGGCTGGAATAATAAGAAAAGAGCCTCTTACTCTGTGCTGTCCTGTCCTTATAGTTTCAAAAAATTAGGTTTTTTTACTCTGTTAAAGAATAATTTGTTACAGTAAGTTTCATCAAATTTTTTATGTGAATCTTTTTCTAACCCTAGGAAAGTTAGAGGGAGGGCTGTTAATTTTTGTCCACATAACTGAGTGAGAAAGGAGCAGGAGGAGTACACACTTTATATACGTTCATGCAGTAGTTTAAGGATGAAGAAAGAGGAATGACTTGTCCGCTCTATTCTAGTTCACAGTTATGTGCACCGCCCCCACCCCGTGTGGAGTGTGTGTGTGTGTGTGTGTGTGTGTGTATGTATGTGAGAGAGAGAGAGTCATTCTAAACATGTCATGTCCATGCCTCTAGCAGTTGTCAGCATGAGAGGGATGCTATTATTTCTAGGTAATGGGTGGGAGGCTGAGGTGAGGGATGTGAGAAGTCTTGCATTGTCTTTTTCTGTTTCCCTCCTAGCTGGAAGCTGGCCATTCTGGCCGTCTAGAGAAAACTGAGGATCTGTGGCTAAAGGTTCGAAAAGACCATGCCCCCCGTCTGGCCCGCCTTTCACTGGAGAGCCGGTCTTTACAGGACGTCTTGCTTCACCGTGAGTTCCTGCTTCTTTTCAAGTATATTGGAAGTGTCCAGGAATCCCAGTGTCTCAGGCTACTACTTCTTTGCAAAGCTGCCTCAGTACTTAGTGATGGTTTTGAATTCCTGTTTGGTTCTGCTGCTTATGTAATGTGAATAACATGATCAAAATTTATTCAGAGTCATCCAGCTCAGTTAGGATACACTTGAATTTCTTCCTTTGCATGACTGCATAATTACAACTTCTGGCCTCTAGGCAAGGTTGCATCTAAGAATTTAAAGAGGATGCTTGGTAAGTCCCTATTCCACCTGTCTTTATATCTTATAGGTAAACCTAAACTAGGACAGGAACTAGGCCGGGGCCAATATGGTGTGGTGTACCTGTGTGACAACTGGGGGGGACACTTCCCTTGTGCCCTCAAGTCAGTTGTTCCTCCAGATGAGAAGCACTGGAACGATCTGGCATTGGAGTTTCACTACATGAGGTAGGCCTTGGTTTCCTTAATCTCTCCGGAGAAGGCTTAGAGAAGCTAAGAGGCTAGGATGTTTCCTACCACAGCTGCAGCGTCCTACCCCTCTATACACAGATTCCAAAATGTTCTCACTAACAGGTGATTTGGCCCAGATATGGTATCTTTCCCTAGTCTTTTCCCACCATAGTTGTCAATGTTTGATGCTGTTCTCTTTCGTTGTCACTAAGGACTGTCATATAGATAGTCCATGGGCTGTTCAGCCTTCGTGGAGAAGCAGCTCTCCTTCCCCTCTGTCTGGAGTCAGACCAAGTGTGGCCCTGAGAGTCTTTCTACATCCTGGGGTCTCATGAAGAATTAGAGCTAAAGTGTAGTTGCCGAAACCTCTTTTTCTCATAGGTCTTTGCCAAAGCATGAGCGGCTGGTAGATCTCCATGGGTCAGTCATTGACTACAACTACGGTGGCGGCTCCAGTGTTGCTGTACTGCTTATTATGGAACGGCTGCACCGGGACCTCTACACAGGGCTGAAGGTGACTGAGGCACCAGGGACAAGATCATGCTGGAGCCAGGCTCAGCCCTTCCTTCCTGGACTTCATCCTTTCCTGTTTATTCAGAACTTCTCACTCTCAGAGAAGTTAGAGTAATCTGGCTTTACTGCATTATGTATATGTGTGTATATATTTTATTATATGTTATATACATATATACTATATAGATGACACACACACATATAGTAAATATGGAGAGATTCCATACCCACACTGTCCATTACATGACATATACAACGTTTAAAAAATTCAAAGGAATTCAGATGGAGTTGGTTGTAGATACTGAGAGGCTCTGCATTCTAAACATTCTAACACAAGTTCCAGTAAAATTTAAAGTGAAATTATTTATATGGGACTGGAGATGTAGCTTAGTGATAAAAGAACTTGCTTGGCATGTGTGGTCTTGAGTTCAGACTATCACCAAAAACAGAGGATGGGGAAAAACAGAGACAGTCAGAGACAGAGAGGTACACAGTAGGGGCAGGCACAAAGTCACTTATTAGATCTTGTTATATGGCCTTGACTTTTAAAAATGATTGGGGCATACCTCTGAAAAATTTTGTTTGAGTAAAGTTGAAACTCTCAGTTGGCTGAGTTTAAGCTGTCATTTAACAAATTAATCAATAGGTAGTTAGGTTTCTCTTGTCTGTCCCCTGCATTGGATCTGGGTAGGAAGAAAGTGAGGCTGACCTCGGAGTGTCTGGCCTCCCCTGTATGAACTTACATGGAGACTTTCAGAAGTAAGGCAGAGAAAACTTAGAAGTGTTCCCAGGAGTCACAAGAATTAGTGACATGAAAAAGAGACTCCAGGTAGTTCCCTGTTACCTCAGGAACACACCTGAGGTTTTTCTGTAAGTGGGCTACAAAATCCCATTTGAGTTTTTGGAAAAAATTAATAGGACATTTTTAAGAATCCCAAAGGCCCTTAAGTAATCAGAATGACTTTGGAATTGGAACCCATAAACTCAAACCTAGGCTAACCAAGCCTATAAAAGCAGTGAAAGCAAATCTTTCATGAGGCTGTGCCAGAGTCATTTTGATTCTGGGAGTGAGATGCTGTTAGTCCTCAAACCTCTTCTGTTCGGGTCTGGGTGTGGTCCTGCTGACCAGTGCAACCTGCCAAAGACTTCCTTCTGCTTTGCATCCTGTGCAGCATGTTCTTCCTAGTACCTCCCACTCACTGTTCTCCCTTCTGGTGCCACCAGAAGTCATCTAGTTAATCACAATTGGAAGTCTCTGTTGGGTTAAGGAGTTGAGTTCTAATGACATCTAGGCTCTTTTGTTTTCCAGGCTGGGCTGGCCCTGGAGACACGTTTGCAAATAGCTCTAGATGTGGTGGAAGGAATCCGTTTTTTGCACAGCCAGGGGCTTGTTCATCGGGATATCAAACTGAAAAATGTGTTGGTAAGATAGAGCTATATTCAGAGAGGACTTCCTGCCTCCCTGGAGGGTTTGTGTAAAAAGCACGTTGATTCTAGGAAATGTCTACATGGGAAGTAGGAGAGTTAACACCATGGTGAGTGCATGGGGCCCTGGGCTTAAGGACCAATTTCATCAGACTACTTGTGTCAGATACTTTCCCTCCACTGTTGAGAAATTCTAACTTCACAGAAAGGTTAAGAGTGGCACATTGAAGATCCAGATACACTTGTATCCTCTGTTCCAGCAAGGGTGCCCACACAGTCATATTTTCTATTTATTTTCGTACTTCATATGAAGGTAAATATGTCAATGCGTTTCTCCTAAGAAAGAAGTCTCCTACATAATTAGAATGCCATTTGCACCCTCAAGAAGTCTAACATTGATATAGTAGTGTTATCAACATATATTCTGTTGTTGTCTCTTATATCCAGTTGCTCCAAATATGGTTTTTTTGGTATTTTGTTGTTGTTTTAAATTTTATTTATTTATTCATTTAAGTGGGTACACTGTCATGGTCAGACACACAGAAGAGGGCATCAGATCCCATTACAGATGGCTGTGAGCCACCGTGTGGTGGCTGGAAATTGAACTCAGGACCTCTGGAAGAGCAGCTAGTGCTCTTAACCCCTGAGCCATCTTTCCAGCCCGTTGTTGTTTTTCTTATCTAGGATCTAATCCAAGAGCTCTACTATATTTTGTTGTCGTGCTATTTCTGCTGTCTTTAATATAGAATAGTCTTTGCCCTTTTGTTGGTCTTTGTCACTGGTATTTTTTCAGTTCAGGTGTCTTACAATTTAGTGCTTTGTCAGAGATGCTAGATGAGAGCTGACATGCATAATGCACCTTACAAAGTTACATCACATAAATCATAAAGAATCGTTTGGCAGAGTCCTCTCGAAAACATCTATTAGGGTCAGTGACGTGGCTCAACTATGATAACATAACATAGCAGGCTATGGTCCTGTTGTAGTGGAAGGAGAGAACAGACTCCTACAAGTATCCTCTGACCTACACACACACAAAGGAAATAAGTAAACCGTAATAATTTAGGAAAAAATACCTTCCAATATCACATGGTAACATTCCATGAAGTTGCAATTTGGGGGAGAGAAAGATAGCCTGGAAATTGTAGACAGAAAGATAATAGACCATCAGGAACCAGAAGGGACACATTTTTTGTCTAGGATAGATTTTTGCATGTTTGTTTTTATATCATTGTTGTTCTTTCTACTGTATTAGGGTAGAGCCAAGGTCTTACTTACATGCTGGTCCAGGTCTCTTACACCGTAACCCTTGATGAGCGAGCAGTTCTTAATTCTTTACAATTAAAGAATTGCTTTGACTGATGAAAAAGAAAATCAAGCACCAACATGTTTCCCTTATTTTACAGACCTTCATTACTCATTCTTCCAAGATTATAGTGATCCCAGTATATGTCAGGGCCATAAAGAGGCCTTATAGGGAAGAGGACAGTGACAGGAGAGATTCTGGGCTAGTGAGGCTGGAGGCAGGACTTTCTAAGGATTGCTTTGAGGCTGAGTGTGCAGACAAAAGGTGACTCAGACCTGCTTTTTTCGGCAGTTGGACAAACAAAACCGTGCCAAGATCACTGACTTAGGATTCTGCAAACCAGAAGCTATGATGTCAGGCAGCATTGTGGGGACACCAATCCATATGGCCCCTGAACTTTTCACAGGTAAGGTTAGAGGGCAGAGTGGGTTTTAGCAGACTTCAGAAGTCTGACATGGAGCGCTTCCCCCAAGGGTAAGAAATAAATTCAGACAATGAAGAAACCAGAACAGAGGGAGAGTAAAGAGGGGGAGAAGACAGAAAGAAGAGTGTGAATGTGAATGGAAGTTATCAAGTATTCTTTGGATATGTCTCTGGGTTATTAGCATTCTATCTGCCATACTTAGAATTTACTTAATCACAAAGTATTGGTTGTATAACTTCTAAATGATGGAACCTGTCATTAAAGAATGTATCATCAACATGGAGGTATATCGAGAGGTACGATGATTTGGAAGTGCTGTAAGGCAACACTAAATGATAAAGGTGTTATGTTGATGCAGAGTGAAAGAATGAATGAAGGTTGAAATGCTGGATGGTTTTATGGTAGAAGTGAGATCTGGGTAACACTTGAGGCCTATCTGGAAAGACTGGCAGTGGAAAGGGAACCCGATTCAAAAGTACCCTCTGCAGTGGGCAGGACAGTTTATTTCTGGCCAGCCTGTCTTAATTGTACCTGGTTTTGCTACTTTGTGGGTCCTCCATTATCTCACCCCTTCTCCCCCTGGTTTCACTCCCTATCACTAGATAAGAGTGAAAAGGAGGAGAGAGAGATCCCCGAATCTAATTTCTTTCCTTTTGTTTCTTTGAGCTCCATTACTAACTGCA
This sequence comes from Micromys minutus, assembly GCF_963924665.1. Lineage (NCBI taxonomy): Eukaryota > Metazoa > Chordata > Mammalia > Rodentia > Muridae > Micromys > Micromys minutus. Next base: position 24,316,594 of record NC_137975.1, read on the forward strand.
ACCAACCCCCATGGACAACCAACAACCTCCGACCCTGCCTCTCAGAGTCCTGCCATTTATATACCCTCCGTAAAGTTCCCAGGATTTCAAACCACACAATTGCTGAAACTGTCTGCAGCTGGCAAACCATGCCTCTGCTAGAGCACAGGGAAAACCAGTCTGCCGCCTCGAAAAGCACAAAGCAGCTCCATATCCATAACCTGGGATTAAAATGAAAGCACATTCTTAAAATATTTGTGTGTGTGTGTGTGTGTGTGTGTGTGTGTGTGTGTGTGTGTGTGTGTGTGTGTGTTTAATTCTTGGGCTGGAAAGAAGGCTCAGTAGAGCACTGGCTGCTCTTCCAGATGTCCTAAGTTCAATTCCCAGCAACCACATGGTGGCTCACAACCATCTGTAATGCAGATGTTCATGCAGAAAGAACATTCATACATAAAATAAATAAATCTTTTTTTAAAATAACCCAAAACCAAAATTCTAGAGTTCTCACTATACTCGATTTTTACAGCAATCCTGATTGTGTTGCTATATTTTAATGTCAGGATTAGTAGATAAAATTGGGGCCAGATTGAAGAAGCAATTGACCCCCAAAACACTGAAGTGGAAGGTGATGGACCTGTGATTTGGACCTAGGCCTTCCTTTCTCTACTGTCCAATCATGTATCATGAGAACAGAAATATCTGAAGTCTGAAGAAGGGGAAATACTAAGGGAAATTGCAAAACAGCAAATAGTGAAAGATAAGGCCAGAGAAATCCAGAGATTGAAACCCTTGTGGAGGGTGAGGGTTCTTGTGCAAGTAAGGAGATGCCGCTTTTAAACATGGAGAACAGCAAAGTGTGTGTGTGTGTGTGTGTGTATATATATATATAATATGTGTGTGTGTCTATGTGTGTGTGTGTGTGTCTATATATGTGTGTGTGTGTGTATATGTAGGTAGGTAGGTATGTATGCCTGAACCAGCTTTGCAGCCATTGGTAGAGTGGATATGAGGGAGAAGAATCAGAGTGGTTAAGCCAAGGTTTGTATACAGCTGAGATAGACAGGGCTAGAGATTTCGGATGAATCCGGAAAACAATGGAGAAGCTTTTTTTTTTTTTTTTACTGCCCTGAAGTGGGTGTTGCATAGAGAAGAATGGCTGTCATGGAGACTGAAGCTGAGCCATAGCTGGGGGAGAGTGATGGCCCTGTGCCAAGAAAGATGGGAGGAAACCACAGGTCACTCACTAGTGTTGACATGAGAAAAATTTGCAATGCATTTCAACTGCTGTGCTTTATTTGGGTTTATTTATGTATATGAATATTTTACCAGCATGTATGTGTGTGTACCACAAGTGTGCATGGTGCCCGAGGTCAAAAGAGGTTATTGAATCCTCTGCAACTGGAGTTGCCAGTGTCTGTGAGCCATGTGGCTGCTGAGAATCAAACCCTGGTCCTCTGTAGGAGCTCCTGGTGCTCTAAACCACTGAGTCATCATCTCTCCAGCCTGTGAATTTCATTTGTTTCATAGAAGTTATCACCAGGCTCTTCATCGTTCCATAAGCAGAAAGACTAGGGATTAGTACATAGCTGTTGGCTAATCCTCATTAGAGCCAAATAGGAGAGCTGTTCTTTTCCTATGTTTACTTTGTTCTGGTTGCTTATTTAAATTCCTTTTTCTGTTTTCTACCCTATTGCTTCCAGAATAATATTTCTACAATATCTTGTTTTCCTTTCTGTACCCCTGCTAAGACCTTCTACTGCCCACCAACTCTAGATTCTTCTCTGCCTTTAAGATCTTTGTATGAGAGATGAGATCTTCCTGTGTATCCTAGACTGGCCTTAAATGATCCTTCTGCCTCAGTCTCTTGAGTGCTGGGATTACAGGTGTGCACCACCATACCTGCTAATCTTTATAATCTTTATTTTCTGGTTCCCACCCATAGTTCTCTAATATGGCCCCTTATAGAACTGGCCTTGCAGACTGTTCCAATAAAATGAAAGGCCTGCTTTTCACTCTGTTTTGACAAATTTTTATCTTAGATATCTTTGCATATAGCTTTTCATATTATAAAAAGGACACTACAGATAAGTTGTGAAGAACAGTAGATATTAAAAGCTTTTTGAAATTGTGTAAGACTCATAGAAGAAAGGTAGTAGCTGATGATGATGTCATTATGCAGCTAGGCGAGTCCAGCCTATCATTGGATGAGAAGGAACAGTAGCTCACTGTTGCTCGTTTGTCTTTACTGTAGGAAAGTATGATAATTCTGTGGATGTCTATGCTTTTGGAATCCTTTTCTGGTATATCTGCTCTGGCTCTATCAAGCTCCCTGAGGCATTTGAGAGGTGTGCTAGCAAGGACCATCTCTGGAATAATGTGCGCAGAGGTAAGACTCACCAAACCACTTTGCTTTAACTATCTGAGAACAGACAGCTTGTGCACCCTCATCTTCTGGCCACTCCATAGCAGGGCCACATCAGACAGACCATCACATAATGCTGAAAGGGCTCTATAAACCAGGCCTTTGCTACTGGATAGCACTATACCAAACTATTACAAAAATAGTTTGCTGCAATTTTTAGTGTTCAGTTTTCTAAGCCAATGTGTTCCAGTTTCCACCATTCCTGTTACTTTATAGCTGAAGTGTCTGCGGTGGAAACCTAAACCCTTTGCTTTCCCAGCTCTCTCTGACTGGCTTCACTTCCTTGCTCTTCTATCTAGGGACCCGTCCAGAGCGCCTTCCTGTGTTCGATGAGGAGTGCTGGCAGTTGATGGAGGCGTGTTGGGATGGCGACCCCTCCAAGAGGCCTCTCTTGGGCATCGTCCAGCCTATGCTCCGAAGCATCATGGACCGGCTCTGCAAGTGTGATTCTGAGAGACCCAACAGAGGACTAGACGACTCTACTTGAAGACAACACCCTTCTCTTCCACTGTTCCTTCCCTCTCACCTTTTGGTCAAGGGGAGAATTTGTCATTTGTTCATTAAGGGAGCTCCCAAGGAGACTGGTGCTTGTTGACAGCTCGAGGCCTTTGTGGGTAGAGATGGCTCCTGGGCAGTGAAGAACTCGGTGGCTGTCTTAGTGTTCATACTGCCTTACACCGCCCCTTTGGCAAAGGATTGTCTCAGATGTGTAAAAGCTGAAGAATGTGATGTTCTGGCGTGAGCACTGAGGAGGAGGCAACTGTTACCACTGTCTGTTCACAGTGTCTCTAAAGCAAGTGAGCCTGCAGTGCAGGCCATCAGTCCAGTGGTAGAGACCACTCAGAAACATGACCTAGCCAGATACACCTTGTGGTTGTCTGGTTCTTGTTCTTTATAGCCAGGATCTCAGGTTGTTACAGTCAAAGACCCAGGAGGAAGCTGGACATGAAGCTGTCTGTCCTCACAACCCCAGGGTGTTTACATTTCCAGGGCCAGGGAGCCCTGATTTCTGTGGGGCAGAGCTAACCCAGAACAGAATCTGTTTCTTGTTTTTCCCCACCCTCTACCCTTTTTTTTTCCTCAAAAAGGAGGGAATAAACCAGATAACATGGTACTTGGACTTAAGCATCTAATCAGAAATAGACTTTAATTTTGTTGTTTTTAATGGGATATAGCCCAGGCTAGCCTTAAGTCTATCCTTATGCCTCAGCCTCTATAGTGCTGGGATTATAGGCATGTGCTACCATGAATAGCTTCTAACTATATAACTCACTCCTTTCTTCTTCTGTGCTAGGGACCAATCCCACTGCCCAGATTTGCTGGTAAATACTCTCTCATGAGCTATGTTCCAGCTTCATATAGCTTTTAAAGATCACTTTGAACACTCTGCCCATGCTCTCTGATAATAGTGCAGTTGACCATGGTGGTCTAAACACTCACAGCTCTTCAGAAATGCCATGTAATATTTTCTACATGCAAACTGTAACGGACAAATGATTGGCCAGTGTCTTTGGGTTCCTTGGCTCTGGCTCATTTTGGCAGAAGGCTTAGTCTAGCTTTTAGAATTTTAACACCTACTTAACTATACTTAGTTACTCTACTCTGAGAGTTAACATGTTGCCCTCTAGAGATAGTAGGATGTACCAGAAGCCAAGGAGTCAAGAAAGAAGAAATGAGTCATCTCTGCTAGTTAGGTCTGTGGTGTGTGAACTTGAGGTCTTGGGTAGTTAGGAGGCTACTCCTTGTTCTCGAGTCTAGCTGTAATAAGGAGGCAGTAGGTAGCTCCAGTATGAAACTATATTCCTAACATTCTTTGGACCACTTATCCCATATTCAGATTCATAACTAGGAGGTTAGATTTTTGTTTCCTCATCCAGAATCTCTTCAGTTTCCTGTCAGATTACAGATTTCTTCTTTTAATTTAAAGCCAATTTGCATCAATTTCTGCCCAGTGGGAGGAGCAGAGAGCCACAAGGAAAGGAGTAGCTGTATAGTTCATTCATTAAAGAGTATCCAAGAAATTAGGAATTTAGGAAGGCCCAAGAGCCTCCTAAAAGTATATGGCAAGCCAAAGCCCATGTAGTGGGTATTTGGTGTTGGTATTTCAATGTTCAGCAGGCTGAGTATGTGAACATGTATGTCTAATTTGTGTGTGTGTGTGTTTTACTTTATAACATTGTAAGCTAATTTTGGATTCTACTTTTTTTGGCATCTATTATTTCGGAGATAAAATGCCATAAAATGTACTGTATTGTATATCACTTGGGAGGATGCTGGCTGGTCAGAGAAGAGTGGCAGCACTTGGGTAGTGCAGAGCTCTAGAGGGCCAACACTTTGAAGATTTCCCTCTGGGTTGGGGGAGGAAGAAGGGCGGCATGAAGAGTTACCTGTATTGTATCATCCACAAGGGCAGCCCAGCAGGGACACCTGGATGCTTCTTGGGAGTTGAAAGTCTGGTTTATTTTGCCTTGGAATGGAGTGACAGGCCTCTCTGCAGAGCAATCAGAAATAATGCCGGCAGTCTGGATGCTCATCTGTGCACACGGCACAGATAACTGGCTTTTTGACTGAGCAATCTTTCACTGTTCTCAGGAAGAGGACTATCCTGGTTGTTGCCAGACCAAAGAGAGTCACTTCTGACCCTACCAAGTTTAAGGGACAGGGCTAGGCAGCCATGGTTCTAAGTGTTAACACTAATGCTCAAGAAAACCAAGGAAAGGCCACATTACTGTTACAGTAGAGCAGGAGAATGGTAAACTCTGAACACCTGTCAGCTCCCCAAATGCACTTCTGTAGTTTTGCTTGAGCTGTTAAACAGGTTAGAGCACTCAGGGTGTGTGTAGTTCAGTGGTAGCATGTGCGTAGCCTGCACATGGCCTTAGGTTCAGTGTCTAGTACCAAAAAATAAAACACAAAGGTCAAAGAGAGAGTGGAATGTTTTTCCTGACAGCAGTGGCCTGGGGTAATAGGGCTGCACAGTGACAACTGCACTAAATGACACTTTATTGTTATTGTTGTATTATTTAGCACTAAGAAGCCCAGGGAATGGGTGAGTACAGTCACACTTAGGGAAACTGAGGCACCCTTTGGTCTTGTTCTAGAGAGGTGCCCTGTTTGTTTGATCTAGCTTACTGGGAAACCTCCCAAGACATGTCCTGTCAGGATGGAGTAACAGCCTTGGAAAACTGCATCCCAAATGTTCAGAACTAGCATTTTGTATTTGTTGGGTCAAACAGTCCACATATTCCTTAAAAGAAAATGAGGATTTAGTTTTCTAAATGTTGGGGTATGTGAGATAGAGCTGGTACAATATTAAGAGTGGATCAGGAAGGGGTGGCCTCAAAAGACACCTGGACTGCAAATCCCCTACAAGTTTCAGATAGTACTGTTGTTCCTGAGTTTTATTTGTAACTTCATCTGCCTTATTAGCATCTAGTGTAATTGTTGTTGTGGTGGAGAATGTACAAATACCTGACATCATCAGAGAGACCAAGTAGCCCAGAGAGCTGACAAGAAAATTTGTCTGGATGGCCTGCTGGTTTTTTTTTTTTTTTTTTTTTTGTCTTTATGTAATGTTTTTATTTGTCTTAAAGGACTAATGTTTATTACAGTGTTATATAAAAGTGTAACATATTAAGTGTATAGAATAAAGTGCAATAACAAATTTACTCCTCACAAAGTTTAGCCTCTGTGCCCTCCTTTCTTGAGCAGCGTGGCTCTTTCCATCGCAGTGTTTCAGTGGGACCATTTTATTAATTTGTTTGCTGAGAGATACAGCCCTAGGTTTTGTCTTAGTGTAACCTGAATGGCTGCACTAGGCTTTGTGGAGTCTTCTGTAAGTTGTTAGGGTATGATAGCAGGTGTGCTGCATAAGAAAGACCACATTCATGTATCAGTGTAACCTGTCTGGCTTCCCCTTCCCCTTGATTCCCTTCACATGCTCACAGGATGCTCCCAACCCTGCTTCCCTCCATGGTCCGCACTCCTTCCATGTTGGAAGATTGCTGAAATACTCCAACTCTTTTCAGCCTCATCGACTGCAACATACTTTCCTCTCTTGACCAGGGTCCATACTTGGTCTGCAGCTTTCCTAGGTAGGTGTCCCATGACTCTGGCATCTCCAACATTTTGGAGTCTCCAACACAATCCAGGTTTCACCTTCACAGCTTTACAAAATGATCTCTCTGGACCTCCATCCATACCTGCCATGTGCCTGGCATCAGAGGCTTTCCTTAGTTGTGGCAGGAGATTCCACAGCCCCTTTCTTGTGTCTTTGACTCTAAAGCCAGAATCACGTGGAAGTTGTCAAGTTCTACTGCTTGATGCGGCTGGAACTTGGCCTCCTGTTGAACTACATGTGTATCCACTTTCTGTCATTAATGGTTTCCCTCACTGCTTGAGCTTTTAATTCCTTTTCACAAGTGGGTGCTTAGCTAGGTGGGGTCTTGCCTCGAGGTTACCATCCCTTTATTCCATTTAGTGTTAGGTTTTTCTTTAAATTTGGTATCCCATGAACACTGGACTTAGCTCTGATGACACTCCTAGTGCTCCTTTTCTCTGCAAACTGTACATTTTGTATTTCTCTGTCCAGCTTGCACCTTTTCATTACAGACCAGTGTAAGAGTGAGTGCTAATAACCATGCTACAGTCAGTCCTAGACTGTCTTGTAATCTCCTCTGCCAGCAGCATTCATCCAACCTTCTTCAATTTAACCTTGGGCAGAGTTTTAGAAAAAGGGCAAAAAGCAGTCACATTCTTTGCCAAAATATGACAAGAATGTTCTCTAGGCTACTTAGTAATATTCTTCCCTTCAGAAATATCTTGAGCTGCCCTCCACAGTTCAAATCCCCCAATCAGCACGGTCTTTTTATTCCTACTAAGATGACTCATTAATCCCTGCTTAAAGCATCCAGCCTCTTTTCTAGTCCAAAGCCCCAAAGTCTTCCATATTTCTCCAACAATTAGCATAGTTAGGCCTGGCACAGCCCAGTCCCTGGTACCAACTTTTGTCTTAGTCACTGTTCTATTGCTGTGAAGAGACACCAAGGCCAAGCAACTCTTACGAAAGAAACAGCAAACATACTGATTGATTTTGGGCCTTAGGGATGGCTTATTTCTTACTATATGCTGGAGATTATATTTCAAATCAATGGGGGAAAGACTATTCAATAAATCTAGTTATCTTTTTTACAGTGAAAACCATAGAATGATTTATAAGTAGAATAAACTTGTTTCTCACAGTCTCAGAGGCACGGCAGTTCTGCTTCATAGATGGAGCCTTGTTGCTGTATCCTATAGAGGTTAATGCAGTCTTCATAACGGAAGAGCAGAAGGACAAAAAGGGACAAAGTCAGCACCCTCACATGAAAGAAGAGATGGAGCTGCAACAAGTGCCTAGCTATAAAATGAAACGGCTGACTTCTAGAAGCTGTGGGATTTGGTGGAGAAGGGTCAAGGAGGCCAGGTGGTGGTGGTGGTACATTCCCTTATTCCAGCACTTGGGAGGCAGAAGCAGGTGAATCTCTTGAATTTGAGGCCAGTGTGGTCCACAGAGAGTTCCAGGACAACCAGAGCTACACAGAGAGACCCTGTCTTGAAAAAAAAAAAAATCAAAACGGGTTGTGGTGGGTGGAGGGGTGTCAATAAAATATTCAGAGAGAGGGGGCCAGGGGAGAGCAGCAGAAATTTCACAAAAAGAACACTGAACCTGGAGAAGCGGGGGAAACAAATCAAGGGAGTCCTGATGACAAATGGCTGGTAGCCAGCCATAACCACAGGATGAGCCCCAAATCCAGCTGCAGGGCTGGCTGAAGCAGGTTTCCCCAGAGCCATGGCTCAGCAGTCAGAAGCATTCCCCTGTTTAGAGGGCTATGGCAGGTCACTATCCTGAGATGGTTTAACCTGAGCTACCCTGCTGGCCTGAGAAAAGGAATAAGTCATAAGTAATGGTGCCTTAATTAAACATGCTACAGCCCCAGGGCAAGAAACAGCCCTGGAACAGCTGTGGAATGCAGAAGGCCAGCTGTAAAGTGCAATTAGCACAGGACTCAAACTGTGGAGTGTATAAAGAATGGCAGCCCTTGCCCTGGGTGTGGAAGAAGACCCTCCTACCCACTCAGAATAACTGGAGTTTGAGAGTGTAAGCCTAGGGTCTGTAGTGGATCATCTTTTGGCATTCTCTGTAGTTTGAAACTCTTGCAGACCACTTGGTATCTACAGCCACATCTCTTCTGCAGGTGATCGTTTAAGGGCTCTGAAAGTATGGAGATAGGTTCACCAGTACAAAACTCAGGGTTGTGGCTAATTCTGCTAATTCCAACACAAAGGGAAGACACCCCCAGATAGAATACTAGCCACCGAAGATCTGAAGAGTCTGGGGTGGGGCTGTCTGGCCCTCAGACTGTAAAACTAAGTGTGAGGCAGCAGAGGCCTTTAGCACAAAGACCCTGCAGACTGATGGTGGACATTGCACACTTGTTCCATAGAAACTCCGCACAGATAATCACAGGGAAGATCTGAGTCCACGAGTTGCACTTGCCCCTCCACACACAGATATCTGCAGACTTCCATTTTGAAGACCTAACTAGAAAGAAGCTAATCCAATACACCAGCACTTTAAATACTTTCTTTCCTTCCTTTTGGGGTATGGGCTGTGTTAACCCTTCTTTCTCTCTGTATGTTAGTAGTGCTCTTACTTATCACCAAATGTTTTTATTCCTTTCATAAATTTACCTAATTTTATTTACAGGTTTTTATGCCCTTTGCCAATTTGCATCTTTTTCTTTCTGTCTATTATACGTTTGGTAGTATTTTGACTTTATTGTTTTCTAAAACCTTTATGTTTTAATGTTTTATTCCACTTCTTGTGTTTATCTAATTTGGGCTATGCATTTCTTCACTTTTGGGAAACCTTTTTGTCCTTTTTAAAATTTCGTGCTCTTTTCTCTTCCCCTTCATAACATTCTTCACCTTTTCTTTTCAAGTGATTTAAATTTCTTTCATCTTATTATGTGTATAAATGTTTCATCTGCATGTATGGTCTGCGCACCACATACGCCATGGAGCCCAGAAAAGGATGTTGGGTCCCCTGAAAGTGGAGGTATGGATGGTTGTGAGCTGCCATCTGGGAATTGAACCGGGGTCCTCTGGGAGAGCATCCAGTGCTCTGAAGCACTGAGCCGTCCACCCGCTCTTGCTTTTCCTTACTCATCCAGTCCGAGCCAACCATCAGCATGACAACACCCAATCGGTTTCTCCAAGCTGCCTTTTGACATGGAGGCCTACGATGACCTTCACCAAGGTAGCTTGCTTTTGAACCAGATAATCTCAGAAAATCGTCTTTGGACAGGTGAGAAAGTACTAGCATTTATGTAGAGAAAGCAGGAAATGGGCCATAGAAATGACAACACCAAATATCCTGCCAGCGCTGACTCCGTCCCCACAGAGAGGAACAACTGAAACCACAGCCATTCGATACAGTACGTGTAGTGTAGGTCGTCTAACCACATACTCCTCCAACCATGTCAGGCCATGGGTAAGTTCCTACTCTCTCTCTCTCTCCTCCCAATAAACAAACAAACAAACAAATAAATAAGCAAGCAAATAAATAAATACATGCAAATTTTAAGCAGAATAGCATGCTTTTGTCTAGCATGCACAAGGCTTTGTTTTGTTAATGTTAAGGTAAAAATGCCGAAATCAGAAACATTGAAGAAGGTGTAAAAAGATTTGAGGAAGGACAGGGTCTCTGAGAAGAACAAGGTCAAGGTCAGCAGGTTGGCTGGCTCCCAGTCCCATGGAATCCTTTCCCTGACACACGCACACTATTGCTGCACTTTCATAGACTCTAGACTCTTATCTCCAGTGCAGCTCATTCTAACACACTAAACTAATTAAGAATGGCTTCGAAAACCCTCTACCTATTCCAAAAAGAGACCACACCAGAGCACTCCAGGCAAGGAACTGAATGTTAGGTATCCAAGGTATGCAGCTAAATCTTGGTAGCTGTAGTGGGACTTAGTTCCCCATTATGGGAAAACACTACACAGTGTCTACAGAAGTATGAAAACAAAGAGCAGGCTAATAAGTGGATCGTAGGCCCTACCCAGGTCTGAGACCCATGGTACTCACAATGGTGGCATCTAATGAGTAATGGCCAGCAGATACGCAAGGTCAACAGTTAACAGAGTAAGTCAAAATATCCAGGACAGCTGAGACACAAAGATGTGTTTCTTCCTGACAGTCAGGAGGGAGAGAGGGCATCAGGACAGGAGAGTTTCATTCTGTAGGTCTGGAAAAAGGACCCCAAATATTCACAAAGGTTTTTTGTAGTTGAAATTATAAGGGAAAGATATTCAAGAGAGAAAAACCGATCCAGTAATAGAGGAGAGGATTTTTAATGCCAGCTCCTTGCTACCTGGGATTCTAATTGTAACTGTCTAGCTGGTTCCTAGCAAGAAAGCAAAGCAGTTTGAATGGTTCAAATGGATGAAAATCCCGAAGGGCTAGCAGCTGCTGAAAATGACTGATGCTTGGGAAAGCTAAACATAAAAAATCTGGGCGCATGAAAACATGGCAGCTTTCCTTTCCCTTTCTGATATGCTTCTCCTCTCCTCTCCTCTCCTCTCCCCTCCCCTCCCCTCCCCTTCCCTTCCCTCCCCTCCCCTCCCCTCCTCTCCTCTCCTTCCCTCCCTCTCCTCCCCTCCCCTCCTCTCCTCTCCTTCCCTCCCTCTCCTCCCCTCCCCTCCCCTCCTCTCTTCCTCTCTTCTCCCCTCCCCTCCCCTCCCCTCCCCTTTTCTTTCCTCTCCTCCCCTCTCCCCTCTCCTCTCCTCTCTTCCCTCCCTGATTCCTCTCCTATTCTTCCCCTCCTCAGATTCCCTTTTATTTTCTGAGAAAGCATCTTGCTCGATAGCATGGCTCAAATTGGTCCTGAACTTCAGGTTCTCCTGCTTCAGCCACCCAGGTGCTGGGTCTGCAGTTTGCACCATGCCTGCCCTTAGACTGTCTCTAAAAGCTTCGACATTTGCCACTGCTCTTAGGTTTTTTTCTTTTATTCCTCTCTTGATAAAATAGTATATAATAACAACAGAAAAAAAAAAACCTCACATTTTTCCTCCAGATTTCTAAAGCTTCCTGTGGCAGTTAGACAAAATGTTTCTTTCTGGTTTGGTAGTGCTGAGGATCGAACCCGGGGTCTTACACATATTTGGTCTGCAAAGGTTCTATGGCTGAGATACATTCTCAGGCTGGCCAGATACCGGCCAGGCTGGCCTCAAAGGCACTATATGAGCATAGGTTGGTTTTTAATCAGAAACCATCCTTCAATGGCCTCCTGAGTGCTGATTATGGTGGGTGTTTGTGTATGTGCTTCCATTGTTTTCCAGAAATGACATCCAGACCTACCTACATACTTTGCTTCCCTTCTCAATTTTCTTCTTTCCAGGGAATTCAGAACTGTGTTTAACTGTCCGTTTTTTTCCCCTCTTTAACCACATTAAATCTGTAATTCTCCTGACAGGAAACACTGACTACAGTTGTACACTTTTTCCGGGAGATGCTTTGATCCTTGTCTTGGCTGGTCTTTGTGATGCCACCACCTTGTCTCTCTGCTGGGAGCTTTCAAATGTGCTTATGTGCTCTACGACAGCTGCCCAGGGGAGTTCTTGGTGAACTGTGAAGCAGAAGTGTTCCAGGTAGAGAGTTCCCACTCCCATCCTCCTCCATGGTGCTTTAGAAGGTTAGGGCAAGGGCTCTACCATATATCCCAGGCCAGAATTTATAATTTTTAACATAAGAGAGGTAAACACTAGCTGACCCACTGCATGGAGGACAGAAAATATCTTACTGAGAGGGAAGTTCAGCCTGGCCAAAAAAACAACTTTTTTTTCAGAATGTCTGACAGGTACAAATTGCTCCGGGTCAAGAAGAAAAAAAAAATATTAAAAATTTCTCCCCTTCAGCACAAAACTTCAGATACGGTGTTTTGGCAATTAGTAGTTTTAATAAGCTCTAATTAATCCTCACAATTATAGTTTTCCATCAAAGTAGAATACATCGAAATACAAGGTATACAATGTATACTATACCAAAAGAAAAAAAAAAAAAAAAACCCAAAACCTCAAAACAAAACAAAACCACCACCACCACCAACCAATAATCACTGATTATTCATTATGAGGAGTAATCACAAATACGCTCTATCACTAATTCAGAGATTCTTAAAATGCAAAAATATGCATATATATAAAATGGACAAAATATAGTACATCTTTAACCTGGACTTCTTTAAAGTCCATGCTTTATCGTCTCTGGTCAACGTATCTGAGACGGACCTTGTACAGGCTGTTTATTAAAAACAAAACAAAACAAAACCAAAAAACCCTTTGCTATTCTGCTGCTTCCAATTCTGTCTCCCAATCTCTCTCAAGCTCCTTGTTTTTCTCCTTTACTGTAGATTGGATTCCGATCATTCTCATCGTCCCACAGGATCACTGCGGTAAACTCGTGGAAAATTTTCATTCCCTCACATGAATTTCTACTCAGCGGTGTCTTTAAGAGTTTGATTTTTAGGGCTAGGCTTATAGGTAGCCTCTGTAAGTAAGGTTTAGGTTCAATCACCAGTACCAGAAGAGCCAAAACCAAACCAAAGCAAACCACCAGCAGCAGCAACAACAAAAATCCCAACCCGTCTAATCTTATTTCTTTCTCTCTCTCACTCCAGGGCTCACTATACAGCCTAAGCTCCTTCCTGAGCACTGAGATGACATGTATGTGCTACAAGGCTGGGTAGAAATTTTATTTCTTATACCTTAACTTGATCATATTATTCCTTCCTTGAAAATTTTACAAAATGCATGTTCCATTAAAAAAACAAAAAACAAAACAAAACAAAAAAAAAAAAAAAAAAAACTGGCTAGGACACCAACAGACTACCTTCAGAAGAGAAAATAAACATGAATACATGCAAAAAGTTCATCACTATTACTAAATAAGTGAAATAATTTGGTTTTCTCTTTTTCACCTAGCCAGTGGGCACAGCTGAAGAAATTTGATAATAAGTCACTGTGAGAAGTGCAGAAATACTTCTATAAATTATTTCTTGTAGTATAATATTTAGATAGCTTTTCGGAAAATTTGGATAGGTGAAGGAGTGAAAATTGTCCAATATCTCTGAGCCTCAATTACTGTTATTGGGTTAAATTACTACAAGAAGGGGCTATTTCGGAAATAGTAACTGCTAAAAGCGGCTAATATTTGCTGTCAACTAATATTTTGCGCGCTTTGTATGCCAGCTCATTTAATCCTCATACTTTTCCGAGTAGTAGTATTATCACTCCCATTTTACGCATGGGTAAAGGATTAAATACCCATAAGGGGTGGAGTCAGGAGGATAGATAACTGTCATTTTGTCTACACAAGGGAATCTAGCTTGACTTACCTACCACTTCTACAGTTGGATAAACAACTCCCACCCCACGGCCATTATTTACCATCAGCTGGTCTTCTCTGATTGCTGTGTACATCAAGTCTGACAGACCTGTGGGGGCACTCAGTCCATTTCTCTTGACAATTTTCCTGTGCCCTAATCGATGGTATGCACACAATAATGCCGCAGGAAAAGGCCTAACAAATGCTATCGTACCCTTTTCTGTGATGTATGGCATATTTTTAGAGACGAGAAATAATTTCACGAAACCAAGTCAGACATATAGTAACTATAGTAGGCACAGCACGGTGAGCCAAGCCAGCACGCGCTCTGACCACGTTAAAGAGCTCTAACACTCTGGCACTAGGGGCCGACCTTTCCCGCTTTCCTGCCTTAGAAAGAATCGCCCGGAACCATTCTTGTGGAGTCTCAGGCAGCCGCCGGGACAATCAAAGAAGCACACAGCACAGTGAATATTAGTGGGTTAGGGATATGCCTGAAATTTCTTGCTCATTTACATGGTCCCGGAGAGAAAAGCTTTACATTCTTATACTTTTTGGAGTTCTAACTGACTATGACACTTTTTATACCTCAATAATATTATAATTGGTTGATTTCAAGAGCGTTTAATCTTTTTTTAAATTAGGGATAAATGTGGACAGCTACGTAAAACGAACAAGGAAAGCGGAAGCCGCGGGGCCTTCTAAGTCCGAAAGTCTCCGGAGCTTGCGCCAGGCTCTTCGCGGCGCCCCCCACTTGGACGTAGGGCTTCTGAGCGGGTGGGGGAGAAGGAACTGTTGCCGGTGCGGAGACCAGGCGGTCAGCGTCTGCAGGGATGAACCTCGAGTTGCTGGGTGAGGAAGGCTTGGCTGCGTCTTAGCAAACCCTTTAGTACTGGGAAGGAGGGAACCTGGTCGGGAGGGAACTCAGGCTGCAACCTTAGGGACACTCTTCTGAGATGATTCATTGAGTGCTCATGATGTGGAGTTGCAGCAGCAGGAGTAAGATCAGCTTCTGTCCGAGAAGAATGCCTTACTTTCCAGAAACCGCTTTCAGATCAGTTGTGGAGTCATTGAGGCACTTTTTGTCCGAGCTGTGATTTCGAAGATCGCAGGTGCTGAAGTAACAGTGCAGACAGGATCAGAGTTTTTGGAGATGCAATCTGAGGAGAGTGACCTGACCTAGGGTGGGTCAATTTCGAAGACCTGTCAGGGGATGGGATGCCTAGATAGGATAACTCTTACTGGAAAGGTGTTTTTTAACTGTATTTTATTTTTAAAAAAGAAAAAGAGGTGGGCGGTAAGAGTGTTGTAATTCGGCACTAAGTGGCGTAGTTGGCATTTGGAATCCAGTCATTTTGACTGCCCGTTTTTAAGGTCCTTAATCGTAGAGAGGTATAGATCCCCCGAAATGTGAACCACACGGGAGTACACGAGAGGTTGTTTTATTCTTTTTTTTTTTTTTAAATCATTGCCTCCTAACCCTATATCCATACTGACCTTTTCTTCTGGCCTCATGAGGTAATGTTTAGCATGATGATTCTGTTTTCAAGAGCTCCTACATGACCTGGCTGCCTTTAATGGTTGTATTTATTGAAAAGGGATGGAGGGCTACAAAGATAATTTTTAAGGTGTTCTTTGTCTTTTTTTTTTTTTTGGAGCATGCATGTATGCGTGCTTGTGGATATAATCCTGACAAAGTTTGAAAGTATGTACATCTCTGAAATAAAAGACACCAGTGAGAAAAAATTTTAGTTAAATTATCATTTTGTGGGTGTGAGTGTTTTGTCTGTTTGTATGACTGTGTACCAGTGCTGTGCCTGCTGCCCACAGAAACCAGGAGAGTCAGATCCTCTGCAAGTGGAATTACAAATGGTTTTGAGCTACCATGTGGGTGCTGGGGATCCTATCTGGGTCCTTTGGATGAGCAGCCAGTGCTCTTAGCCACGGAACCATCTCTGCAGCCCCTCAGTGAGAAAATTTTTTCTGCTTTGCCAAAATGTGGATATTGTAATAAAGAGATAACTTGGAGTTTAGATTGGTGCCATTTATTTTGTGGAGGCTCATGGATGCCAGGTTGGACAGTTTACTTTTTAAGGAAGATAGGGCAGATCCATCGACAACTCAGCTGGTGCACCGATCTATAACGTTTTTCTGATAGTAATAATGTATAGTTGAATGTTGAGACAGTATGAAACCAGTCTGGAGGCCACAATGTATGAATAAGGATCGTATGAACTGGGGTATGGAAAGAAAAAGACATTGAGGAGGCTGTGTTGGCAAGATCTGAGCATAGTAGTGATGAGAAAATGAACTACAAAGTAATGGTGCTTGATTAATAAAATGTAAGGACATTTGAAAGGTAGCTTGGATTATGTTGAATGTAGACTGATTGCTTAGGAGACAAGTCTTGACTTATGATCACTGTTTGTTTTGGCTTATTGAAACCCTGTGACTAGGTATGACTAGGTAGAAGGGAAAAGATGAGAGGGGCAGAAAATTGTCAGGGACAAGATCTTTGGTTATTTACCTGGAGGGAAAAGAATGAGCAAATAACGTTAAGTTCCCTAACATATGCAGTGCTTCTGTGAGTTAGGCACATTTTCAGGTACCTTCCATATATTTCCCAAGTATAGCGGCTAGTAGAGGATACAGGTTAGCAGTTCCTTCCCATACACACCAATTGAGTGTCAGGGCAGCACTTGAATCTGAAAACTGAGAGAAGCCTGCTGCATTTCAACTCTGGACAGGTTGTACTCCTTAGCAGCCTAAGAAGGTGGTTTGAGGAGGGTGTGGGAGAAGAGAGCAAGAGAGATGATCCTTATTTATAAGAGGGGAAGGGGAAAACTATCACAGTAAGTCTTTTGACAGAGTTCACAGCATCATGGAGAAAGCTCTTTAGAGTGATACAGAAGGTTCATAAGGGGAAACTTAGGAATATTTAGAATTGGCTGATTCAGCAATTGAACAGTGGCCTGGGTGTCCAGATCTCGTAGAAATGACCGAGTTTTAAAATGAGAAAGTTGGTGGTTATATATAAGCAGAAAATGGGAACAGAACTGATATGATTGTGGGAATAATTACACAGTGAAGGAAGGGAAGGATAGGATAGCACAGCTCTCAGGTGGCTCCTAGGCAGGGTACCAGTTTTACTTCTGTGACCATCTGACCACTTTTTGAGATGTTGCTGTGTAACAGGTAGGCTGCACTGGAGACAAAAATTACTAAGACAGCCTCTTACATCCCTGGTCCTGTGCACTTAGGCAGGTGCTACATCACCAGCCTGAGATAGTTTTCAAACTCATCTTTTCCTATCACTCATAGTAAAAAATACATTTTGTTTTTAAATTTTAATTTTTAACTTATTTAATGAGTGTGGATTTGTGGGGTGGGGGTGTATGCATAAGCTCACATGCAGATCAGAGGACAACTTTGGGCAGTCACTTCTCTCTCACTACATGGGTTCTGGGGCTCTAACTCAGGTTCTTAGACTTGGCAGCAAGCATCCTTAGCCACTGAGCCATCTCACTGGCCCAAGTTATAAACTATCTCAACCCCTATGTATGTACATGTGTAATTAGACTATGTCTGGAATGCTGTATCTGTGATGTATGCCTGTGTTTGTATGCATGTGTCTGGGTGTTTGTCTACTCAAGAGGCCAGAGAAGGGAGTGATGTATCGTCCTTTGTCATTCCTTGCTCTTTTCCTTTGAGGCAGAGTCTTTTCTATCACCCTAGAGCTCATAGTTTTCAGTTGGACTGGTAGCCAGCAAACCTCTTCCTACCTCTGCCCCCTTCAGTGCTGGGGTTACTAGCCTGTCCAGGGCGGTGCTGGACTTCTGTGGGTGCAGTGATCTGAACTCCAGGTTCATGCTTTTGCAGCAAGTGATTTTAACCAATGAGCCATCTCTTCAGCCCTAGAATTTTTTAAAAATTTGTTTTTTTTTAATGGACTATGATGATTTATTTATTTTCAGTTGATTGAATTATACCATCTGAAAACAATATGATACTGCATTTTGCCCTGGATAAAAAACACAAACAGGAGAGGAGAAACATAATTCTGTATAGTACAGAGTTACAATATATTACTACAGTGTGGGAGATCCAGATGAAAGCTGCTCTTTTGATGAGATTGATGGGAAGGTTTTACAGAGTTCCTGAGATGGAGATCCACCAACCAACAAAAAGAGTAGGAGCTTTCTGTGAAGCAAACATTCCTAGGCAGAAGTGAGTGTTTGGCTGAGTATACATAAATGAATGAGTACAGGAAATGATGTATTCTACAGATGGTACTCAGGGCATGGTTAATTTAAGTTCTGGCATAGGTGCTCACAGTACAAAGACAAAATCCAAAATGAAAAGTTTTGGCCAGGGCCAAGCTGAGCTTGCTTTTCAAAGTCATACTTAAAGTGAGTGATGGAACAATTGTGGGTGGAGTTAGACTTGCAAGTAGTTTGAAAGACTATTCAGGGAGGCAAGATGAGACCCAAGGCAATGTCACAGGTGTGGCCACGTTAGACAGGTGGGATGGTGTATGCTGTCTAGACACCTACAAATTGAATTTCTCTGAAAAAAATACTGACAGAGTCATCACCTGTTCAAGGCAGCAGAATGGTCTAGATAGACCAGCTACTATGGTTCCAAACTGGTATGAAAGGGAGGAATTTGTTGGCAGTTAGAAAACAGGACTATTGAGAGAAGCTTTCATCTAAGGATGAAGTTGGTAACACCTGTGTAGTAGTGAGGTCAGGGGATTGACTGGGGTAAATGTAGTAGCCCACTCTGGCCTGAACCCTACATACAGCTTAGGGCACCCTCAGACTCAGTTCTGCCTCTGCCTTCCAAGTGCTGAGAGCATGTAAAGATGTTCATAACTATTTCTTTCTTAATGATTTTTAAATTTTTGTTTTGTGATTAGACATTTTATGTGTACATGGTACATGTTCCTGTTTGTGTGTGTGTGCAGGTGCACATGTTTGCCTTTGTATGTAGAGGCCAGAAGTTGATATTGGGTGTCTTCCTTTTTGACATGGTGTCTGTCATTGAACCTGGAGGTCTCTGATTGGCTAGACTGTCTGGCCAGTAGCAGGGATCTGTCTGTTCTGTTCCCCTGTATACACATGGGCCTTTTACATGGATTTTGAGGCTCTGAACTCCAATCTCTAGCCAAATGGTTTTAAAAACATTAAAAATACATGGGGGAAGGAGGCACTGGAAAGATGGCTGTGTCTGCTCTTCCGGAGGTCCTGAGTTCAATTCCCATAAACCACATAGTGGCTCACAACCATCTGTAACAGGATCTGATGCCCTCTCCTTGTGTGTCTGAAGACAGCTACAGTGTGCTCACATACATAAATAAATCTTTAAAAAAAAAAGTGTATGTGCATGTGCGCAAGCATGCGTGTGCACATATGGAGGTCAAAGAACAACTTGTGGGAACTGGTTTTCTCCTACTTTATGGGTCCTGCGGATCAAACTCAAGGCTGCGGGTATGACTCTCAGCTCCTTTCCCTGCTGAGCCATCTTACTGGCCCTGGTTTTTGTTTTGTTTTTTATGTTTGAATGGGTATGCATTTTTGTGTACTTCAACCATGTGAATGTACTCTATTGATCGGGAGAGAGACATTAGCTATGTTAGTAAGTGAAAGAAGCAGGTCACTTTGTAACGTCTGTAGTGTTTTCCTTTTCAGATGGCTCTCGGTGCCACCCTGCAAGTGGTTTAGCCACTGAGACACCGCTCCAGCCTGTATGCACATCTGTGAAACACTTGTTCTACTTTAGAACTTTAAAAACAGTATTTAAGAACTTTTCTTGAGGGCTGGAGTGGTGGCTCAGTAGTTAAGAGCACTGGCTGCTCTTCAAGAGGTCCTGAGTTCAAATCCCAGCAACCACATGGTGGCTCACAACCATCTGTAATGGGATCGATGCCTTCTTCTGGTGTGTCTGAAGACAGCTACAGTGTGCTCATACACATGAAATAAATTACTAAAAAAAAAAAATAACTTTTCTTGATACAGTTCAGTATTTGCGTTCATTCCCTTTCACGGTTGTGTGTGTCATTGGGACTGGCTGGAGGTTTTTATCAAGTAGGAATTTTACAAGAAAATGGCATAGACTTTGAGGACAGTTGGTGATCTGCATTCTAGTAGCTCAGAGTGTTCTGAACTCAGTTTTATAGTTCTAATGCTTGAGATCTAGGCTTATGGCTGCAAAGTTCAGAGCCAGAGGCTTGTTGCTCAGGTCCTTAAGCAGATGCTTACGGTAGGCTCACCTTGTCAGCATACCAGTAATAACCAGCTGTTACTGTATTACAGCCCCACTAACACTTTACTGTATGTTCATGAAATGACAGAAATAAAAAGGCAAATGCCATCTGCCTATGGTGATGAATAGTGTGATCTCATGGAGTCCCTAAGCATGTGTCACCCCTCCACCCCCACTTGGCCAATGCTGCTGTGTCGTGTTGATGTGGGCCCATGTATGTGGCTTGTGTTTCATCTGCTTTCTTTCTTTGCCTTGCTGCAGAGTCCTTTGGGCAGAACTATCCAGAGGTGAGTTTAGTTTTGTTGTAATATATGGGAAATGGTGACTGCCTTTTATTTGTTTGGTGACAAATAATTAAATCTCTTTCTCTCATACACATTGCCATGGTAAAAATGGAGTATTTAACTTTGAACAAGAGGTAATGTACAAGTTTGACTGGAAATCTCTAAATCTTAAGGTTCACAACTTAAACTGAAGGACTTTTTAAACAAACTGCACCATCATCTCTACCGGAACTTCTTTGTGAGAGCTTTATAAGTTTTGATGAGTGTATTTACATGGTAATAATGATCACTATGTGTAATTGTACACATGTAACATTTCCTGTGCTTCATTGTGGCCATTGTGGCTATTTTTAAAGGCTTGACATTGATGTAAGATAATGTAATTTCTTCATGTCAGACACATAGTCTATTTCATAGCTTTTATAATTTCCTGTAATCAAAGAACTCTTCTCGTAACTTCTATAACACTTTGCCCATTGGCTTCACAGTACAGAGGTCCATTTGAGTAAGAAATGAATCACGACTGTGTCCAAAGTTTTTGGCTCAGTTTTATAATTATTTGTTCATTTTAGCCAATTTAAAAGGTGTATGAACACTTACAGAGATCATTTCTATGTGTATTGTCCTTTATGACTGAGAACCCCTGTGTATATTTATTTTCTTATAGGAAGCTGATGGAACTTTGGATTGCATCAGCATGGCCCTGACTTGCACCTTTAACAGGTGGGGCACACTGCTTGCCGTTGGCTGTAATGATGGCCGAATTGTTATTTGGGATTTCTTGACAAGAGGCATTGCTAAAATAATTAGTGCACACATCCATCCAGTCTGTTCTTTGTGGTAAGGAATTTTGATTTGATTTGATTTACTTGTGTGTGTGTGTGGGGGGGTGGGTATTGGAGATTGAGCCCAGGACTGTATTCTGGGTAAACATTTTACTACTCAGTTTCCTAAATACCTTTAGCTCCATACTTCTTTTCCTTTTTTCTTTTTTATGTACACGTATATAGGTATGTTGGCATGTGTGAGGCCTCATGTATATGTATGCCTATGTGCTTAGGGCCCTGGTGTTAATTGCAGGTGTTGTTATAGATAACTGGTGGGAAAGGCACCCCAGTTTTTCTGTGTATAGACTTGAACTTAGACCCTCATAGTTAAACCCTTAGTTTAATTCTACCATCATTTGTCCTCAGAGTCTAGAATCTAGGAATAAATTTGCCTCACTCTGATACAAGTGATTATCATCAATATTTCTGAACCCTTTTTATGTGTCAGGCTTAAGAGCTTTATATATATTAACTCTGATTTTCTCAGTAGTCCTCTATAAGTAAAGGCGTTATCCTTCCTGTTATAGATGAAGAATTGAAGCCCAGAAGAGCCATATACTTCCTTAAGATCACACAGCTAGAGGGTTGTAGTATCTAGGTTTGAGTGGAAAAGCCATATGCTTCCCTAAGATTACACAGCTAGAGACAGTTGTAATGTCTAGGCTTGAGTGGAAGTCTGATTTGTGAGCTTCTATTCTTGCATTGCCTGCTAAGTTCTTCAATAACAAGCATTTTTCATCCCAGAGTTTGGGCTAACGTTTGTGTTTCCTTTATGTTTCTTCTATATATCCTTTCTCTGATTCCTGCCTTCCTTTGGGGTCCTTGAACAAATTTAGGGTTTCATATTGATTGACTTAAAGTGCTTCCTTGTGTACCTTCTAGGGGTTATTAGATACAATGTTACATACCTGATTTGCCACAATACCCCAGGGTTGACTTTGTAACATACAGTGCCCTGACCATTCTTTCTGTTGCTACGTCTAAAATGTAATTAGTTCATACATTTCCTCTGCATACACTGTAGTTGGCACAAGACAAACCAAACATATAGTGGTGTGTTTAACTTTTTCTTTCTGTCTAAAGATCTTGGTTTAACCTCTGTCTTTTTTTTTTTTTTTTTTTTTTTTGAGACAGTCTCTCTACATTAGCCCTGTCTGTCCTGGAACTCACTATGTAGACCAGGCTGGCTTTCAACTCATAGAGATCCTCCTGTCTCTCTGCCTCAGGAATACTGGTTTTATGTCACTTTATTTATAGATGAGGTGTCATTTTCCTATTACCACTTGTTTTATCTTGTTTTGTTTCTGTTTTTCCAGACAGGGTTTCTCTGTAGCCCTGGCTGTCTTGAAACTCACTCTGTGTACCAGGCTGCCCTCAAACTCGGTAGAGCTAGGTCAGGTAGAAGTCTAGCTGTCTGCTGTTGCTGGTGAGGACAGAGTGGATGCAGGGTTTGTGTGTGGCGTTTGACTGGAGCGGAGGATTAGTTTTTTAAACATTCACATGGATCCTCTCTCTCCCTACCCCACTTGACTGTCTTTTCCTGGTCCCTCACCTTGGGAGAGCAAGGTCTTCTTAAGTGGGGAAAAGTGGAGGATTGTTTGTAACCGTTGGTATTATCCAGGTGTTAGCTTCTTCATCCAGTCCAGGATATATGGCCAGCAAAAACTTCAGAAACTTAAGTCTACTTTCTCCCTCCAACCCCTTTGAAAAAAACAAAACATTATTTACATCCAAAAGGCTGTCCCCTCTCCCAGTACTCCCTCATAGATTACCTCCCTCCACCCCCTCCCCTTCTCCTCTGAGAAGGTTCCCCACCACTACTGATGTGCAGTGTCCCCCAACCCTGGAACATCAAGTCTCTGCAGGATTAGGTACATCTTTTTCCACTGAGACCAGATAAGGCAGCCCTGCTGGAGAATAGGATACCAAAGTCAGGCTCCAGCTATAGGGAGAACCTCTGTGCTAGTTGTTGAGACCACATAAAGAGTCAATCCATCTTTCAGTCTTTAACAGGATGTCTAGTATGCTTAGCCACATTTAAGAAATGAGTATTTGTTTCTTAATTTCTATTGTTTTGCCTTTGAGATAGTTTCACTCTGTAGCCCAGGCTGTCCTGGGACTCAGGTTCCTCCTTCCCCCACGTCCTGAGTAGGGTATGGTAGGGTAGAAGGCTAGCTGTCCAGACCTTGTGGTGTTGGTGCTGTGAGGGAATGACTCCTGAAAACTGAGATGCTCTTCAGCTCTGAAGTCCCCCTCAAGCCTCTTTTGTGTTTCATGGTCTTAAAAGTCAACTGATGTTTATCTGTTATTTCATAGTGCTCACTGTAGTAACATTACTGTATGTAAAGGCAGCACAAGAGCCAGGCATAGTGCCACATACCTGTAATCCCAGCACTTGGGAAATGAGTTAAGGTCTGTCTGGGTGTACTGAGACTTTGTCTCAGGAAAGGGACAAAAATAAAAAAAGTCATGGAAATAGTTATTGATTAGTTGAGGAAGTTTAAATTGATTTGGCTGTATTTTTTTAAATGTTGACCTGTGGAATTAGGTCAACATTTTATTCATAGTAATGGTATGAACACTTTACCTTAGACCATGTACTAAATCCACCACCTCTGTTCTTTCCCTAGTTGGAGTCGAGATGGTCATAAGCTTGTGAGTGCTTCTACAGATAACATAGTGTCACAGTGGGATGTTCTTTCTGGAGATTGCGACCAGAGGTTTCGATTCCCTTCACCCATCTTAAAAGTCCAATATCATCCTCGAGATCAGTATGTTTAAGACATTCCTTTCCTAGGGCGGGGTCTCATTTCTGAGTGGATTAGCTCTGGGCTATGATATCTTCAGATTAAGGTTTTAAGAGGCAAACACCTTTTCAAGCCTATATAAAATCTCTTTCTGTCTAGGTTTGTTCTGGATGTATTGTAAAGAAATTGTAACTGATTGTTATTAAGACTTTGGAAATGACCAAAGGTGGGAATAATGTGATAGAGGGCCCTGGCCCCTTCATTCATTAGATTCCTTTAG
This sequence comes from Micromys minutus, assembly GCF_963924665.1. Lineage (NCBI taxonomy): Eukaryota > Metazoa > Chordata > Mammalia > Rodentia > Muridae > Micromys > Micromys minutus. The sequence goes on from NC_137975.1 coordinate 24,340,824, forward strand.
AATGAAGAAACAGTTTCATATTAAGACTACATTTAAAGAAAAGTTGTCTAGTATTCTGTTATGCAGACACAGCTTTTATTTCTTGGGGATCTCCCATAATCTATTCTGTGAGTAGGACGCTCATCATATGTGCCTCAGACCTGGGCCATATTTGATATATATATATATACACATACATCTGCTAACATAGTTAAAAATCAGTATTTTGTTTTTACTTTATTAAGAATCTTACTGGTTTACTAAATATTTTTAATGATCAGCCTTCATTTGTCAAGATAAGCTTTGAATCTGTTATTAAATTGTAGGTTGTATGTGTTTTTACCATTTTATATTTGTTGGAGCTGGGAGAGCCAGTGAGGAAAGTGGTCAGGGATCAGGGAGGAAGGACAGGGACTCAATCTGCTGATACCAAAGCAATAGCCAATATGTGTTCATATTTTTAAACAGGAACAAGGTTCTCGTGTGTCCCATGAAATCTGCTCCTGTCATGTTGACCCTTTCAGATTCCAAACATGTTGTTCTGCCGGTAGACGATGACTCGGATTTGAACGTGGTGGCATCTTTTGATAGGCGAGGGGAATATATTTATACAGGAAATGCAAAAGGCAAGGTAAGCTATGAGGTTAGTGAGGAAAGCCGGTGTCTGCCTTGGCACTTGTTCACTCTCTCTGCTCTTCGTTTCTGTTGACCCTGGAATAATCTCTCGCCTGAAATGTAGCTAAGTTTTCTTTCATGCCTTGGTAATAATTTTTGTACTTTGAATTAAAGTAGGTAAGTTATTTGATCTAGATAAAGAAGATACATACAAATGTTAGCCTTGTAAGCATTTTAAAATATTAAGTTCAGCAGTACTCCATGCCCATGCGTATAAGCCTCACTACCATCCTTGGCAGACCTCTTTTATCTTGCAAATTGAACTGCCATCAGGGTGTCCTGTTGCTTAATTTGACCACTTTATAGGAATGGGATAATACTGTATTTCCCCATTTGCAACTGGCATGTCTCATACAGCATAGTGTCCTCAGGGTGACTGTTGTACTGTGCATCAGAATTTCCCTCCTCTTCAGAGTTCAATTGTACCGTATTTATGCCACAGTTTTCCCATTTGTCTGTCTCTGGGTTGTTTCTACTTGTTAGCTCTTGTGAGTAATGTCAAACATGTTCTCAGAATAGATGGTTAAGACTCTGTGGTTCATTGAAAGAAGTAAATGATAGTATCAGCTAGTAGATTGAATACATAGGAATAGAGATAATTGAATTGTACTAGGTCTCTCACAGTTTAAAAACAAGTCAAATCTAATTACTATTAGTCATAAGAATATTTACTTTTTATTTTTGTTTTGTAAACTTCAGATCCTGGTTCTAAAAACAGACTCTCAGGATCTTGTCGCTTCCTTCAGAGTAACAACGGGAACAAGCAATACTACAGCCATTAAGTCAATTGAGTTTGCTCGGAAGGGGAGGTGAGTGAGGCCTTGTCCTCTGTGTGTGGAACTCTTACAGTAGAATCTCACTAAAAATAAACATCATATGATAAAGTACACAATAGCTTAGTGATGCATGAATAGTCCTACTGTGTGTGAAACAGACCAGATAATGAAGTATGTAATTATTGACTATTACATAGGATGTGGATTAAGCAGGCTGGTTCAGAGGTCTTGGATCTTAGTTAAATCCAGACCATGTTAATATGGGTTTGAGGATACTCAGGATAAAGCACTTGTGTTTTTGCTTTATTGGTTTGGAGTAACAAGAAAAAATATATGGGCACTGAGTCTTGAACATTCTTTGTTTCTCTCCGTTTAAGTGGTCTAAGAAGTAGCAGTAGGAAATGTTAACAGAGACAAGTTTTTGACTTGTCTAAAACCCCTCTCCATTCTGTAGTTGCTTCCTGATTAACACAGCAGATCGAATAATCAGAGTCTATGACGGCAGAGAGATTCTAACATGTGGAAGGGACGGAGAGCCTGAGCCTATGCAGAAACTGCAGGACTTGGTGAATAGGTAGGTATTGTTGCCAGAAGCGTGTGGCCGGCCTTCCCTGGGCTCCTCTTCCAGTTTCTCTTGGGGATGTTCTTTGTCTTTTAGGACTCCATGGAAAAAATGTTGCTTCTCTGGGGATGGGGAGTACATAGTGGCTGGCTCTGCCAGGCAGCATGCACTGTATATCTGGGAAAAGAGCATTGGCAACCTGGTGAAGATTTTGCATGGGACCAGAGGGGAACTCCTGCTAGACGTGGCTGTGAGTAGAGCAGGATATTGCTTTGGTGGCACACTCTAGAATGGCTTGACTCTGCTCTGACAGACAATTCTTCTCTCTTAAATTACACTTTAGTGGCATCCAGTTCGACCCATCATAGCTTCTATTTCTAGTGGAGTGGTTTCCATTTGGGCCCAAAATCAAGTAGTAAGTATTTTTCTGGTTGATTTGCTTTGAAACTAGGTATTTCTTTTATCAAAAAACCGTCATGCAGAATACGCTAAATACTACTTTAATTTGTTTTGCATCTGATCCATGCAGCCTAATTAATTAAGTTCATTATATTTAGTGCACTTCAGAGAGGCGTCCTTAGTTCAGAGTTGGTTTCCAACTTTGTTTCCATGTATGTACACTTTCTACAACTTTTTAACATTTCTTTTGCTTTTTTATTTGAACACTTTTAAACTACCTTTATGAAGTACATTTTGAAAAGGTTAAAGGAAGTTGTGCTTTAGAAAAGAAATGCGGTTAATAAATTTGAAGTGTTTATATAGAAAAGACATCAAGATGGCAAAGCCTTAGATACTTAAGATTGTGTTCTCTTAGCCCAGGTTTAATCTTAGAATGCTTAGTCTATTTCATGCTGAAGATAAGTTGTCAGAATTTACATTGTCACTGATCTTTCGCTGGGTGACTCTTCTGTTTTGTCATAGGAAAATTGGAGTGCATTTGCACCAGATTTCAAAGAGTTGGATGAAAATGTAGAATATGAGGAAAGAGAGTCAGAATTTGATATTGAGGATGAAGATAAGAGTGAACCTGAGCAAACAGGTGATGCCTCCGTAGAGATAATGCCCCAAAAGGAATGATCATTTTACGTAATACTCTTTTTAAAAGTAACTATTAATTTGTGTTGTAACTGTACTTCAGAGCTTCACCTGCCACCTTTCCCTCATGAGTACGTAGTTTTCACAGTGTGTGAAGACTCTTAATGTATGCACTACTTAAGGGCTCACATAGATATCAGCAGTGCTCTAGCAGCTCTCCTGACCTTTCGTCTGTATTTCTTGGTGAGTCACTGGTGATTCAGTGAGAGTGCGCAGATGTGCTCAGGCTCAGTTGATGCTGTGTCTTCTGTTAACCCCTGTTGTTAAGTGATTGAATGAAATGAACTGTTGGGTTATTCTTAGGTAAAAGGCAGTTTTCCATTTCTTTTCTACCCTCCCCAATATTCTCTCCTACAGGGGCTGATGCTGCTGAAGATGAGGAAGTGGATGTCACCAGCGTGGATCCCATTGCTGCCTTCTGTAGCAGGTGAGCAACTGCAAAGACTGAGTGTCATTGCTGTGTCTGTGTACTGCCCAGCTTCCCAGCTTTCCCTTTGCTCCCACCTGCTTACTAGTAGAACAGCGGACAGTCCCTTGGGGAACGAAATGTAATACAGATTTTAAGTAACTGAAGTAAAACCAAGTGTGGTGGAGCTCACCTTAATCACAGAACCCAGGAGGCAAAGGTGGGTGGATCTCTTGAGTTTGAGGCCAGCTTGGTCTATGGAGTGATTTCCAGGACAGCCAGGGCTATACAGAGAGACCCTGTCTCAGGGTCTGAAACAAACAACAAAAAACAAACAGCAGTAGCGATCTCAGTCTACTTATGGTTATCAGTTCCCTGTCCTCTCACCTGGTTTCTTTCCTTCACTTCAGCTTTCTTAAAGTCCTGAGCTGTAACTGTTGTGTGTACTAAATATAGGCACTAGAGGAAAGGCTGAAGGGCTTGTGGTTTAAGCAACTATCTCCTCTTTTTTCCAATCCCTTGTCTGATCCTGTTCCAAATAGTGATGAAGAGCTGGAAGATTCAAAGGCTCTATTGTATTTACCCATTGCCCCTGAGGTAGAAGACCCTGAAGAAAATCCATACGGCCCTCCACCGGATGCAGTCCCAACCTCCTTGATGGATGAAGGGGCTAGTTCAGAGAAGAAGAGGCAGTCTTCAGCTGATGGGTCCCAGCCACCAAAGAAGAAACCTAAAACGACCAATATAGAGCTCCAAGGAGTGCCGAATGACGGTGAGAGCCACCTCTATTCCTGGTGTCTGTAGGTTCATTACTTTATGTACAATAGGTAACTTCCTACGTGAGCCATTTTTTAGTAAAGGAGTTTTCCATGAGTCTTTGTCTACATTGCTTTACAGTTCTGTGATGATTGTTTGTGTTCATTTTTTAAAATGGGGACATTCTGCCCTCCAGTGTCTTGCCTAACATGGCATACCTTGTCTTCTGACACATGTCTCAGGATTTGTTTCCTTGAACTGTTCATCCTCTCCCATCCACACTTTATCTGACTGATAAAGTGCCAGTCAGAGCTGCGTGGTCATTTCTTTCTTCTGCTTTTACAGTGGTGTTGGGAGCTTCATTACCACAAGTTGCAATGATTTCATAAGGGCGGGTGGTATCACTTAACATTAGGCATCTTCCATTCTTTTTTCTTATAGATAACAGTAGACCAATTAATCATACAACTGTATGGTCTCTGATATGCCTGCTTTATCCCAGGCACCATTGTGTAGTTCATCTGCCCTGTAATTTAGTTTATTATTATTGCTTTGCAAAGGAGAAAAGTTAGACCAAAGTTGCTTAGCTTGTCCAAGGTCTCACAGAAAATGGTGGACTCAGTCCTCTTTCCCTGGTCTGTGCATCTCTTTTTGACCCTATGTTTCTGTGCTGTGTTTGTGTCCTACTCCTGTTCAGGCTTGGATCACCTTAGTATGAGTGGGTATTTTAATTGTTTTCTAATTTGGAGTTGCTATGGTTTGGTATAAGCCGTATAGACTGTAGACCTTTGGTCTAGCAAGTATTTGTCAAGTTAGTAGACAGTCTTTTGTAGTTTTAAAAATAATCTTTTTTTCTTTCTTAGAGTAGTGATGTGGGACACAAAAGCAAAGCTCTTTGCAATCAAAGGTCTGATTGGGATACAGGACCAGGGTGGTATGCACTGTATTTTTCATGGCTGTCTGTCCCTCTGCAGAAGTCCATCCACTACTGGGTGTGAAGGGGGATGGCAAATCCAAGAAGAAGCAAGCAGGCCGACCTAAAGGATCTAAAGGTAAAGAGAAAGATTCTCCATTTAAACCGAAACTCTACAAAGGGGACAGAGGTTTACCTCTGGAAGGATCAACGAAGGGTAAAGTGCAGGCGGGACTCAGCCAGCCTTTGGCAGGTAAGGACACATTGGGAGCACCATTTGGCTTGCTTTGTGGCCTTGCTTTGTTCAGCTCCTGACTTCCTTTAACTGCAGTGGGATTTTCCCTCCCTGTCTTCCTTCCTTCTCCCCAGCATCAAGTAGTCTCTGGAGTTCAAGCTGCTAAGGGCAAGCTAAACCAAAATTGACTTAATTCATAGGCTTTCAACCCTAGGTCCATAGTAGATTTCAAGGGTCCCAGATACATACAAAGTGTTCTGTGAGTTTAAGAACCCCTACTTTCCATTAGATTCCTATAGGAAAACCTATGACCCAGAGTCTCTAGTTAATACATCATTTAGTCTATATCTGCTCTTGGTGTTTTCTTTTTACATTTTTAATTGTAGATTTTTCTTTAGTTTATTTTTTATTTTTGCCCTAAGAGATGTAGCCAGAAATACAAGCTGGTTTGATACAGCACCTGACTATTAAACTTCAGCACCTTCATACTGTTGAGATTCTCCAAGAAGTAGGGTTCTTCCTGGACAATCTAAAGAAAGGAGGAAGTTTCCTATCAGTACCATAATGTTAATGTTAAAGAAGAAAAAAGGCTTTGAGGTTTCCTCCAATATTTGACAATAGGAGGAAATTGCCAAAAAGACACAGTGTAGCTTTTTAACTTGTAAGTGTCCTTTAGGTTGTAAGCTTTAGCCTTGAACATCTGAGCCCTTTTAGCTCCTAATATATGATACACGATTGAGGGAGTTATCAAGGAGTGGAAATACCTGTGAACCAGTTAACTTGTGCTTATTTGAAAAATAATGATCAAGTTAGAGCGCATCTCCACTTAAATGTTCTTGGGATTTAAAAGTCTGTATCTATCCATTAGATAGACATACACACCTCTCTCTCTCACTCACACACACACACATAAGTACTTTGTTAATAATCTTTTTTGTATCTAATTGACACAGGTTAGATGAAATGTCATTGGTTATATTTAGTTTTTTTACCTTCCACTTTAAAATTTAATTTAAATGTGTTAAAAGTGCATGTGATAAGTTCTAGAATACAAAGTGGAATTCCTTGTTCAGTTTGTACCTTTGCTAATTAATAGTTGCCTATAAATAGGAATTATTTTCTACAGAGAAATTGAAAAGAAGACTTGGTTATTAGTCCCCTAAGTTTGGTATATCTAGGCTTCAGATTTTTATACTGCAACACTGTACGCCTGAGTCTGATAGTTACCCTACACAGTGAGTATGGTTATAGAATCACACCTCCATGCAGGGCCCTGTGATTGCTACAAACCAAGATGGTCTTTCTATAGCTCATGTGCATAAGATTAACAGTTAAGAAGAAATCTAATGTGAAGCTTGAGTGAACTTTCCTGGCACAAAAAGTCCAGGTGCTTTAGCATGATTTAAAGTGTGGCCAGATGTATACAATTAATCAGAACACTTTAGGACAGAGTCTTGGTGCTTCTGCTTTTTTTTCTTGTTTTAAATCAAAGAGAGTGACTCACTATGCCTCAGAGCAGGCTGACTTGGAACATGGAGAGATCTTCCTGCTCTGTCTCCAGAGTGCTGAAGTTAAAGGTGTGTGTGAGCATGCCTCATTTTCCCCCTCTAATTCTTCACGACCATTCTATAAGGGCTCCGGGAATCTGTGGTGTGGCTCCATAGAGCAGCATTTGCCTAACTCGGGCAAGGCCCTGTGTTTGAGCTACATCACTAGAAAAGAAAATTAGTTAAAATTAATCTGTGCTTTCACTAGTAGCCACAGTAACTAAGTGTCTAAATGAGAGCCAAGATCAAAATGTTGGAAAATCTATTCAGTCCTGGAGAATGAGTTTTTTATTCCTCAACTTCCATAAATACTGAATCTGTACATTAGTATTATTGTTTTAGCAGCAAAAAAGAGTTTGCAATAAAATTCTGAACTGTGTGCGGTGCCTACTGAGCATTCATGCAGGCCAGCATTTCACCTTTTCTCCTAGGAGTAGGAACATCTCCTAGGGTCTTTGTGAAGTCAACATATTCATTGTCGTCTAGTTTAGTTTCCAGGTTGCAAGAAGTGCTGAGGCTTTGTAGGTAGAACCATGTCTTTAGGAGCAGGGTAGCTCCTGCTGGCTTACCCCAGATTTTGGTAAGCATTGAAATGGGTGAGCCTTCAGAAGAGGTAACTGTTTACCAGCTCTGTCCTTAAGGACTAGAGAACTGGTCCCTGCTGGAGTGAGAGGATGTATTTCTCTGTAGAAAATAATTCCTATTTATAGGCAACTATTAATTAGCAAAGGTACAAACTGAACAAGGAATTCCACTTTGTATTCTAGTACTTATCACATGCACTTTTAACATGGATTCTGTTTATAAGGGGCAGAGCAGCTCCTGTCCTGCAGCTCCTCCTGACTGCATGCTTTGTGTGCTTCTCCATGCAACTCTGTGTTCTTCCTGTGTTCTCCTTCTCCCACCTTAATTCATTGATCTTTTCCTAAATGGAAATCTCCAGAATAGACTAAATACCACAGTGCTAAGGAACAGAACCTTTGGCCAAACCTCAGCAGGGAGCTTGAGGCATGGTTCCAAGACGTTCAGAGGGTTGCCTGTGGCTTTACTGACAGGTCAGTACAGTTTGGAACTTTATGAGGCTGCAAATTTGTCCCACATAATTCTAGAAATATTGCTTTCAGAGTAACCTATCATCTGTGTGGGGTTCTTTGGTTGAAGCAAGGGCTTCTTTATTAAATAGCATGATGGTTCTGTTCTGGAGGTTCTTGAGCAAACCTGAAGCTGCCTTGCCTGTGACCCAGGTGTCTCTAAGGAAGCTTATATTTTTAAAAGTGACTCATTATTTGATACTTTAGATATTTTCAATAAAAGATAGTATATAGCAATTGTTTTCCACCAGATATTAGAAAATAGAACTCATCTAGAATGACTGTGGCAGAGATCTCTTTGAAAATTGCCCACAATGCTGGCATGTAGGTCAGTGTTAAAACTGGTCTAGCATGTGCAAGGTTGTAGGCCCTACTCTCAGCACCGCAGAAACAGAGCAGCCTGCTCTGAGGATTGTGTTAAAGGTTCATTGCTGTGGCCTCCCCCTTCTTTTTTGGGGATGAGGGAGGAATATCAGGACAGGATTTCTCTGTGTAGCTCTGGCTGTCTTGGAACTCATTCTGTAGACCAGGCTGGCCTTGAACTCACAAAGATCCACCTGCCTCTGCTTCCTGAGTGCTGGGATCAAAGGTGTGAACTCCTTTGACTTAATAATTTTTGCATTAGTGTCAAAATTTTGAAGGCAGAATTGTAGGGGTGAGCTGTGTTATGCTCCAGCAGGATAAATGATAGCTGTTTATTAATATGTTCAGTGGCCAATTATTACAGAATCTATTTTGTAAACCGTAATGACTCTCACAAAAAACTGCAATTACCTGCTATATGTTACAGCAGATTAAGGATTAGGGGATTGGAAGGCAGTAGACCACTGTCGATCAGTCTGGGACTACTGAAATCCTTCCTGTCACACAGCTCATTAGTGTTGGATCGCATAGGAGGGCCAGCACTTGTGAGGATACTTCTCAAGGAAGCCTGATAAAAGTAACCCTGAGCAGGGATTCTCCAGGTCAGGCCTGCTGACACCATTTTTCTAATCTCTGTTTCTGTTACCTTAAATCTATTTCCGAGCTTGAGGTGAGAACACAAGCTTTGTTTTCTTTGTTGTCCAAGACTTAAGGTTTCTCATCAGCACAATGCCACAAAGGACTGGTCTGTCAAAAATATTATCTTACCCTGCCCCCCATGATGGACACTAGTGTCTTGTTATACACCTAGATCTGTTGAAGGTGCCAAAGACCAAAGTGAGCAGAAGATCTGCTGCGTAGAAAAATGGACACCATACAGATTGTCCTACTTTGGAGCAATTATTCACTGCCTTCTAGAACTAGACCCATCTAATCACTTGCCATAACACTGATTAAATATGCCAGAAGTGAGTTAACTGCTCAATTGTCCTTTCTCCCCCCTTTTTTTTAGAAATAATTCATCATTCAAAGAGTAATTTCTGGATTCTACTAAGACTTGATAGCTAGTTGGATATTATGTCTCATTCTGTATGATCCTCCTAGCTGACCAATGAAGGATTGGAAATCATGTCTGAATATTCTCTTTGACGATCCTGAATTAGGCTCTACTGGGAGAGACCAAAGATAGTTGTGAATCTCAAGCTGACTTTTTCTTAATATTATACTGCTGGAGATTTCCTGTATGATATAACTAAATATCGTTTCTGTGAGCCAGATCCTGCAGGCCTTGTGCAGCTGTTTTCTTATGTATTTCCTTGCTAGCAGAATTGCTTGCTCTGATTTTAGTTTGCCGCCTAATGCCTCAGTAAGCCAGTATGTGTAACTGTGCACAATGATCTTTCTTAAGAGTGGGGATGATAGAGAAATGTGAACTATTTTGGACAGTAGAAGGTACTTATTACTTGTCTGCAGTGCCTGTTATTAAAGGTTGTCAACTTGTAATCAAAACACTTTTTTCCATCACGATTGATGGTTAGATCAGCAGTGCCGTGTTAATTTGTAACCTGAAAACTCAGTTGGTCAGGGTACCTACTGGAGCAGTCAGTAAAAGAAGTAAATGAACTAAGTCTAATAGACTGTATTCTTTTAAATTTTAAATCAACTCAGGAAATTCTTTGTGTTTTGTATTGAAGGAGACTTGAAAAACAACTGCCAAATACAAATGTATCTTTTAAAATTACAAAGTTTTACTTTGAACAATATAGCATTCAGTAGAAAGCTTGTCTTAATTTCAGTCTGTCCTTAGCAAATGTGATGGTTTTTATTGTCAGTTTTCATTTATATATTAGAACTTCATTTTAAAAATAACATTCACAACAGCTTTATAAATGAAAACCTTTCTTTTATTATGCAATTAATTTTCACCATTTTACAACTCCAAGCATTGTGTGACCCCTCATTGAAGTCATATCCAGGAGGCTTTTCTTCATCTTGTTCTCTTTTTATACTTCCTAGTTAATAGTTCACAGCAGCTCATTTAAAGATGTCCCTCAGAAGTTGAACAGCTTCTATGGAGTTATCAGGGAAGTGGTTATTTGATCTTATTATTCAGGATTTTGTTCACTTACCAGTTCCTGCATAGAAACACAAATAGTAGCTCTCATCAGCATCACACACCTTATCTGGGGCTCTAAACTAACAAGAATGAGAATGTCACTTAAGCAACAGTGAGGCTCGAACAGGGGATGTCTTGTTCACTATTAATCTTTAGTGACTGGTTAATCTAACATGAAGGACCGAAAGGGTCAGTACCCTTATTTTTCTCTTTTGTGGTTGCCAGCGAGCCTTGTTATCAGCTTAGCAGTTGTGTCGAGCTCATCCATTCACACTCCTTTGGAACATACTGGGACAATACTGAAACAGTACTGGGTAGGGATTTGGAGGACAGATGGCGGTTGCCTCAGTAAAGAGCGATTGGGAGTTGGGTCGTGCATTTTTCTTCAAAGGGAGATGTCCTTAGCCTATGTGTGCCTGTCTGAAATACTAAAGGAAATCTTTTGGTGTCTAATCTCTTTAGCAGGAGGAGCAATCTCAGAACTGCTATGAAGACCGTGAGACCTTTGATTCTCCTCACTCTGACGTCAGGTAGCCTTTGGACAATGTGGCCAATCATTTGAGATTGGCTTTAATTGAAAACAAAGGCCTCTGCCTCCTACCCAGGAGGTGAAGAGTGGATTTTATGTTTGAATGAAGAAGTGAATTATGGAAGAAGAGCACACGCCCCTGCCTTCCCTTTCAAGCATAAGTCCAAATAGGCTCTCAGGAACGAGGATGTGTGAAGACATCAGGCGATTTGACCTCTTCAACTTCACATGAGGTTGTGTTGCTGGTGAAGAATGCCTGTGTTTTGCTCACCTAACTGTTGAAGTCACATCTTTGGACATGTTATTTCCCATCTCCTGTTTGCCTTCCATCCTCAATGCATGTCCTCGAGTGACTTGTTCTTTTCTGAAAACTTGCTACCAGTACCTAGGAAAACTGACGCATTCTCTGTTTCTTTCATTCATAACTTTCCCCTCCCAGATGCTTCCTGTATTTCTATATTGTGTATAAAGGTTGGGCAGAGAAGCAAGTGCTTGAAAGAGTTCAAACTGGCAGGAAGGAAGCTAGAAGGCCCTATCACTCTGTCTTACGTAACCTTCGCTCAGGAGGCTGGGCTCTAGAGAATCAGGGGTTTCCCTTGCATTGCATGTTTTCCAGCATCAGATCTGTTAATAATCATGGCTTTGGGATATGATTAGTTTTATCCGTCTCCAGCTAAGAATCATCAGTAGTTTGTGTATTACTTTACCTGTGTTGACTTCTGGAGTTAGAAACAAAGCAAGGTACGTTTCTCCACAAGGTTCTTTTTATGGGTGTGGGGCACTGTGTGTGCGAGGACTGACTCGAGACCCCCAATCAAAGCAACAGCAGCTCACTTCCAATCAAAGATCAGGTTCGCTCGCTAAATCACTGCCTGTGGAGAGCCTGTCCCCAGCAGCCATAGTGTGCCCTTTCCTGGAGCCATGTCCCTTCACTGTCTTTCCACCCACTTCCTTTCTGTGAAAGGTTGCTTAGCTTTTTACCCTTCTCTTTCTCACTCTGGCTCTCTCTGTATTTGCTGTTCTTTTAATAAAAAGAGCAAATTGAATGGACTTGTACAATAAGTGTTTGAGATTTTCTGAAAATCCAAAGTCAGAAGCCAAGTGTGCAAAGGGTCAGCAGCGCCTCTGGCGACAGCTCTGGCTCATCCTGGGTCATGCTCTCAGCACTAAAAGGTTTAAATACGATGCCAATTGTGAAATTTCTGTCAGTTGGTGGAGGCTCCTTCAGATAGCCAAACCCGTCGGTTACACTGTCCTGTGGGGTAGACGTAGCCAGGGACACTGCAGGAAGTCTCCAGTGTCATACTGGTGCTGTGTCCTCAAGTGTGAGAGACCAATGGCTGTGATCAGTAAGTAGCTCACAGGACATGTTTTTATTTGTAAACATTATATCCATGTCATGTCCGTACAGCATGCCGCAGTGGTGTGTGAGCTGGTACAGGGGTTCTGCCTGCCCTGTGTGAAGCAGCTTGCTTTCCTCCGTCTGCATGCTGGTGCTGTGTCCATTTCCATTAACGAGCTACTGAGTACATCGGCTCTAACCCTGCCAGATTGTCTCTGGCAGCAGCTCCTAATAATTATTTATGCTTTTGGAATCTTTTCATCAGCTTCTAGAACCTTCTGTTCACTTTCAGCCTGGATTTTTGATTTGTGTAATATATGTATTTTCTCTTCTTCCTTGCTGTCATCTTCCCTGCCTCTCCATTTTGTTTCTTAAAATGTTCTGTAGTTTTGTACAAGATGAGACTTAGCCTTGGTTACTTATTGCTAAAGCTTTAATGCTTTGTAAATAAAATTGGATGTTTATTAAACCACAGTATATATATGTTTGTTTGTAAACACAGCCTTCTTCTGGAACTCAGCAGCCACCTTTGTGTTTGTAAAGTGCGCGTAGATTTTAGATCTTTCTCTGTGGTCATTTGGATCTGGAAAGGTCAGGCAGTTTGGCGTTCTTCCATTGTACATACTAGAAATAAATAATTTGAGCCAAAAGCTGATGTTAATGATAACCGTCACATAGGGATTTCTCTTCATACTCTTCATCTATATAAGTGTTGAAGAGGCCATAGTGCTAGGCATTCTGGAAGGATACATTAGTGCACCCTAGAGGTTCTAGCCTTCCAAGGATCTTTGTTAGTCTAAATGAAATTTTTCTTTGTTAGTTCTATTCTCTGATGAAATAACTTTAACATCAATGCAGAATAGTTATTATCTCATAAAGAATAAGATGTCGCAGAGACCCAAGTGGTATGGTTTTAATGATTACCAAATCTGTCTGCTTACTAATCTGTCACCAAGAACCCACCTTTAACATCATAGCTGTTTCATAGCAACCTTTATGATGCAAACAATGAGCTCCTCTGTGCTGCAGGGTAAAAAGAGCAGACTAGAGTCAGACAGCGTAGCTCACACTAGCCAGGTCCTGATTCACCTAGAAGAGTCTCCCCGGAACAGGACGAGCTGCCTCTACCATAGCGTCCTTACTTGCTCCTTTGGAACGGTGTGTTGGACTGAATTCTCACTTACATGCCCTGTAGTATTTCCAACTGGCTGGTCTCACAATTGTGCGTAGCTGAGGATGACCTGAAACTTGTCTTCGTGAGTGCTGGGAGAGGGCTGTGCTACACACTCGGTTTGTGTGGTGATGGGGATCAAACCCGAGCTTCCTGCATGCTTGGCAAGTGTACCGCAGGTCTTAGAGTTAGCCCAGTTAGCCCAGACTGGCCTTGGCTTTGCCAGCAGTCTTGCCTCTTCCAGGCTGTTGTCACCATATTTTGCTTTCCATTCCTTTGAGAGTCTGTGCAAATGAAGGTGGTTAACACAGGGAAAGGGTTTTCAGTGCAGTGTTCAAAGTGACTTTCCAGAAATGGACGGGAGGGCGGAAATGGAAATTTGGGGAGTCAAGTGACACCAGTCTGAAGTTTTGTTTTGTTTTTTCCAAGACAGGGTTTCTCGGTGTAACAGCCTTAACTGTCCTAGAACTCACTCTGTAGACCAGACTGGCCTAGAATTCACAGAGATCCCCTGCCTCTACCTCCTGAGTGCTGGGATCAAAGGTGTTCACTGCCATGCCCAGCCAGAGTTTTAATAGATGTGGTTTAGGGATATTCATAGTAAATTACTCAAGATATTCAAATTAACACCCTAACCCAACATTGCCAACCCTTTTGTAAGACTAGCTTTTGTATTTGATCAGATTTAGCATGGGACTTTGAAACTCTTCCATCGTTTGGAAGGGAGGAAAAGAGCTTACACACCTGGGGTAACATGGAAAGTCACTTCAGCTCCTGAGGTCTTTTCCTTTTTTTTTCTTCTCAAGCTTGTGGGTTTAAGTTCTTTAGGAAGTGACATGAATTGCACCCGGGAAGATGCCCCCCGGCAGGCTTAAGCAAGCAAACTTAGAGAGTCAAGCGACAGTGTTGTAAAAGTGTGGCCTCACCTGAGAATATGGACTGTGCTTCGGAACACATCTGTGCATGTGTCTGTTTTGCTGATACTATACATTACCGTCACTCAATGCTCGGCCATTCCAAGCTGGAGGATCTGTTCTAGTAGATAGAACGTTCATCTGGAATGCCTGCTGGTAAAATACTTAGAGTCATGAAGGCGGGGGCCACCGTTTTTATCCTTGGGAGCCTGGTATTGGTAACCTACCTGCCTTTGGGGTTGACGTCACCTCAAACACTGGCCATCCCTGAGAAGCTAAAACAAGCTGTGGGGAGAGTCGTTGTCAATACCACAGCATGCAGTGTCACGTGTGGCCCTGGCTACAAAGAGGAGACGGACTGTGAGGTGGGCCCTGATGGAGTGAGGAGGGACTGCAGATCCCAGCGTTTGGAGTGTCTGACCAACTGGATCTGTGGGATGCTCCATTTCACCACCATCCAAGGGAAGCCATTTGGGCTGAGCTGTCTCAGCTCAAACATTCTGAAGACAAGGCAGGAAAATTTCCGCTTCACCTGGAAGCTTGCTCGGGGCATCATCTCTACTAACGATGAGATTTTTAAATCCTTCAAAGCCAACTCCCCCTTTATACGATTTAAACGGGCCTATGAGCATAACTCTGGAACGTATCGATGTGACGTGCAGTTACTAAAAAACTTGAAACTTGTCAAGAGGCTCTATTTTGGGCTGAGGGTCCTTCCTTCCAATTTGGTAAACCTGAACTTCCTACAGTCCCTGACTGAGAATCAGAAGTTGGTGAATGAGGGCTGGGAAGTTAATTTTGACAACGATTCTGAGACTCAGGTCCTAGTGTGGCAAAACAAAGTGACATCAGCCTTGTGCATAGGGACTGCTGCTGGAGTGGTTGGCACTGTAATGGTGATTGTTGCTGTCTTCAGGATCCTGGGAGGGACAGATAGCACTAGGATCCAACCGTAGCAGCTTATAGTATATGCCTTCCTCCTGGGAGGCTGGCTACTCAGAGAGCTGAGCTAGCTTGTATGTGAGTGTCCTGAAGTCAGCCTGAGTTGGCTAGGAGGCTTCGAAGCTCATGACGGTTCAGGGCAGCATCTGCCACTGTATTTGGGTTTCCTTGATACTAGGTGACCCCCTGCAGACTTTGCTTCTGATCCCAGGGAGAGTGCTGTCTTCCAAGCTTGCTTTTATGCTCTGTTGCCCAGTGTGTGTGGACCAGAATGTACTAGTCACAGCCTTTTATTTTGGGAAGCTTTTTAAAATTTTTGTTTAATAAAAATGATAATTCACAGGAACTGTATGGCAGCCTAACCCTTTGTTATGTTACATAAAATTTCTTGTGCATAGAAATTGCCCCATAGTTGTTCTGGTCCTCACTTTCCTTGGGTTTTCTAGAACATGCATTGGACAGATTGCTCTGTATGGTCCTGTGATGTAAGGGTTATTAGCAATGACATCAGAGTCAGCTGATAGACACTTCTAAGTGTTAATAGGTTCTCTGTCCTCCCTAAGTAGCCCTCTGAGTTCAGTATTAAATCGAATGTCCTGAGAAAACACTGGCTCCCGGTCACCGCAGACTTTCCTGTGCTCCCCGTTTTGCATTATCTGTACCTGGAGTTTGTGTTCCTAGAAAGGTCAAGTGTTCTGGTTTCTTACAGCCGCTCATGTCCCCAAAGGAGGACCACTGCCTTCATTTCTCTTGAGGAAATCCAGTCTTAAACCCTCAAGGGTCATTCAGGGGGAGTCTGAGGTCACTGGCTTATGGAACCCATGGAGAAAAGGCTCCTGGGCACCAGCTGAGAACAGCGTGACATTTCTCATAGTCTCCTGAAGCTGCAGGAGTGCCAGGACCCCGAGACCCCACACTCCTCTTCCTTAGCTGTGCCAGAATCACCTGGATGGCTTTGAAAACAACATTTCTGAGCCCCAACCCGGAGATGCTAATTATAACCAAATTATAACCAAAAGGATGATTAGTGTTTTCCTTTTTAAAGGTTTGGTGATCCCTCCCTGGATTAGTTACATTTCTGTTGCTGTGATAAAGCACGAAAAAGCAACATAGAAGGTTTATTTGGGGTTTATAGTTCAAGGGGACAGGGTCCATGGTGCCAGAGGACTGAGAGCTCATTTCTCAAAAGCAGGAAGCAGAGGGAGATAAACTTCAAAGTTCACCCCCAGTGGCATAACTTCCTCCAGCAAGGTCACACCTATCCTACCCAAACAGCCACCAAACTAGGAACCAAGTGTTCAAATGCTGGAGACTTACAGAGGCCATTCACACCACCACCTAGCCATAGACTCATCCAGAGTCATCACAAGAATGCTTCTAGATGTATATTGATTTTGTGACGTGTGTGTGTGTGTGTACACGTGTATGTGGATGCATGGGTGTGGAGGTCAGAGGCCTGAGGTCAGCCTGGGTGGTTGTTCCTCAGTTTCACACCCTGGGGAAGAGGCCATTGTTTGTTTGAGACAGGGTCTTTTGCTGGGACACAGGACTCACAGATAAATATAGGCTGGCTGGCCAGTGAGCTGTAGGAATCCGTCTGTCTCTGCCTCTCTAGTGCCAGGATTACAAATGTGCATCTCCAAACCCAGCTTTTTATGTCCATTTGAGCTTTCTCCTGCCTAGCCATGTGCCTTTATCACACCCAAGAAAACGAACAGTTGCCAGGCTTACATCCATCGGCTTCTGTTCGGGTTTCCATTTTTAAAACCCTTAAAGCTTTTTAGCATAATCTTAATCTAGCATCAAAGATGTGCGTGGTCCATTCGGGGTTTTTCTCTTTAGTCTCTTAGCAAGCCCTTCACTTTGTTTCTCATGGCACCAGAACTCTGAAGATTCAGGCTTGTCCATTGTCTCAGTGCTGTTCCTCAACCCAGACTTGAGGTTGGGCTCAGGAGGAATGGCTGTTCAAAACTGTAAGATGAGCCCTGCATAGATGCATATTCATGTGTCACACCAGAAGGCTGAGATGTTACCCCTGTCTGTCACACCCTCATCTTTGACCCAGGTGTCTGGAGGTCACTGTTAATACCGTGCTGTCAGGTCTAAGCCGTCTGCTGAAACACTCAGGGATAGCTCACTGTAAAGGCCTCTGTGGTGGAGTCTGTCTTTACGGAAGGGACTTGGTAACAAACACACTGCTGAAGGCTCCTGCTTCACATTTTTGTAGATGGAAACCACAGAGGGCCAACCATTTGCCAGCTTACGGTTGCAGACCAGTTGTCAAGCCCAAGATGGGTAGCTCTTGTTCATAGCTGCCTCTCTGTGCCTTGGGATCTTGAATTTTGACTCAGGATTTAAAGCAATTGAGCAAAGAAGAGAATGAGACTTTCTGATGGGCTTGTAGAGACAGTAGTGTAGTTCTCACAGGTCGAGGTGACATATCCCTGTAATCCCAGCTATTCAGAGAGACTGAGGCTAGTCTAAGCTACATAGTGAACTCATGGCCAGCCAGGGCAACTTTGCAAGATCCTGCTTAGCATCTTGCATGGGTCTGGTTTCAGCAGGAAACCCCCCCACCATTCAATTCCCCGAATCTTGTGTATATAACTACCCTGGGGGGGGGTGGACGACCTGCCATGCTGAAAGGGCTCTGGTCAGAAAGCTAAGCATTAAATATAGTGGGCTCCGTTCGCCTTCCTTTACTTCCAAAAAACAAACAAATGAGCAAAAAACTGTGACACGTGTCCTACCTACTTGACAATGAAAATCCAAACTGCCAGCATGTATCCCTGTGCGTGCTCACCTGTAATGGGAGTCTGATGTGAGGAGTGTCAGAGCTGGAAACTGACTAGGAGTTCTACCACTTTGTGCCACCCTGATGGAACAACAAAGGTGACGGTCACTTCCTTACCCATTGAGAACATTAATCTCTTCACCGGGTGACTCTCCTTTGGGACCAGGGAGTCAACACTTGAAATGTATTGAAATCAGAGGACCTGGTAGGAATGGCTCTGCCCATCAGCCCCCCCCTACCCCCTCCAGCATGTTGACCACTATTAGGTGAAACCGCTCAGAATGCCAACAGTGTTCAGCCTCTGCCTGCAAGTCTTTTCCCTCTGGTTGGAGGAAGCACTATGGACTGCGTGCACAGCTCCCTCAGTGGGCCATGTGAGGGGTGGATGTACTGGCCAGATAACAGGCCCAGGAGGCAGGCTCTAATGAGGTGGAGACGCACAGCTGCCGCCAGCTTCCTGGGCAGGCTGAGAAAACATCTTTATTTAAGAACTGCTTGCTACCAGTCAATAAATAACTACTGTAAGAGTGAACAGTGGGCTGGGGTGGAGGAGCTGCACTTAAACAAGAACGGTCATCAGTGGTCCAGTGAAGCCCTGAGCTCAGAGCTATGTGGGCTCTGAAACGGGGCCTAAGTTGGAGGTATCTGGTGCCAAGGCAGGTTGCGTATCCTCTAAAGAAACTAAGGGCCCTAGGCCTCTGAGGCTACCTGGGACTCTGAACAGAGCTGTTTGATTCTCTCTCTCTCTCTCTCTCTCTCTCTCTCTCTCTCTCTCTCTCTCTCTCTCTCTCTCTCTATCTATCTATCTCTATCTCCTGCTCTCCCTCCCTCCCTCTCTCTCTTTCCAGGTTTTCTTTAATGCCCTGTTTTCCCAAAGCCCGGGGCACAGAGTATACTACACTCCTAGTTATCAGCACTTTTTTCCAGTGAGCATCTTGAAGTCTTTCTTACTTCTACTCTGAGACTCCCTGGCAAAGTATGGTCTCAGCTAGCAAGACCAAACACCACACTTGAACTCATAACAGGTATGAGGATACTGCTGTCCCCCCCCCCACCCCCCAGCATGCAGGAGTCCTATTGGCTATTTGACAACTAGGAAAAGATGCCTCTGGCTGGGAAAGGCATAAGGGGAGGACAGCTTGGTTAGCCACGCTGAGCTCTTGGCTAGAGTACAGGCTAGGATGGCACTGGGGAAGGCACTACTTTGTAAGGACTATTCTGTGGATCAGTCCCACTGATGGCTTTTTAAACAAGCTGTGGGGAGCACAGCAGATGGTACCTCTTATGGCTTCCCTGTGCTAGGCATTTTGATTCTAAGATCTCAGCTCTGGAAGGACTCAGCACCTCCCCACTCCTCAAGTCAGGACTTCACCCAACCGAGATCTGAAAGAATCCTGGAAATACCTCCAAGGCTACCCAAAAGAAGCCCCTTCCTTATTCCCGAAGGCTGTTCTGACCTTGGCTTCATTCTCTCCCATTCCTTGTGGAGCTTCTCATCTGGGCCCCATCGCCTCCGTCCTCCCCTACTGTCTGCGTTACCTGCTGCCCTGGATGGCAGAGCTGTTCTCATTTGGACCATCAGATGGCAATGAACAGATAGCTCGGTGTTGGTGGTACAGGCAGAACAAAGGACACCTTCCAGTCCCTCGAGAGGTGTTTATAGGCAGTGTTGTCCCTAGACTTCGGGGCATTTCCTGCCTGTTAAGCCTAGACAGAATGCTTGCTTATGGCTGTCCCTTTCACCCCTATTGTGAATGAATGGAATCTCAGTCCAATAGCTTCCCCAGCCTGTACAGAAGTCAAGAAGACCCTTGGCCAGGAAGGGACTCTGAGAAGCCATTTGATTTAGCTCTCCCTTCCAAGCCAAGTTAAGGTCCAAGTTTCCTCAGCAAGAGGCCTTTTTTTTTTTTTCATTTACGAGTTCACATGTTGACGAGTCCCCCTGTGGGCTCCTCACACCTTAGCGAACACTCTACTTGAAGCCCCAAGCTGGAACAGCCTCATCTCCCCACAGCAAATGCAACCTGCACAGGGCTAAGGTTTTCCTCTTCTCGGGCCTCCCAGCAGCTTGCCTGCTTTTCATGGACCTTGTTAAGAAGAAAAGCTTAGGGGCTGCAGCCTCCCACCTCCCTAACTAGGTTCAGTGCCAAACCAGCCCTCCCTGCCCAACCATTAGATACCCATTTCTTTGGCACTCCTGAAGCCCAAGGCAGTGAGAAATAAGTAAACCTTGGAAGGTTTCAGGTGCCCCTTTCTAGGGCTAGCTAGGGTTTTCCAGGGCTAAGCCTGAGCCAAATCCCAGCCAGCAAAGGCATGAGGAGGGATGCTAGACCAACTCTGGGGTCCACGTAAGGGAGAATGATCACATGGCTGAGCCCCTAGCACCCTTGTGTGTGCGGTGCTGGGAGCAGAAGTGGGTGGGTTTGATCAACTCCAGGGAAGCAGTCCTTAGCTAGGGGAAGGTTTGGAGGTGGTCGGGGAAAGGTATGCAAGTGTATACATCTTTAAAAAATTGTAGTGGGTAGATACATAACATAAACCCGCCCAGAAAAACAGAGCAAGGCTCGAAGTTTAAAAACCCATAACAAAATAGAGCTCTAACTGTAAACTACAGAAATGGCCGAAGGAACAGCAGGGCAAGTGCCTCTTGGAATGCCTGCTCTGCTGCTCCTGTGAGCCAAGGGTGTGGACGCTGGGGTTTTATGATCCGGCTGCCACAGAGTCCTGCTCTAGGGAATGCTGCCCTTCCTTTGGCCTCTTCTTGAAATGAGAGAGCCCAAGAGGCTTCCAGCCAGCGTTCCCTGTCGAGTTCCAGCACACTCATCCATGTTGGTCTCACCAGCCAGAACCTCTTGAAGCAGAGGGCTCATCCTCCAAAGTCCTTGGCCATCCTAGAACCAGGCTGTGACTAATCAGCGCCACACCTCCCTCCTCCACAGAGCCTCCCACAGGTGAGGAGGAGACTCTGGTGCTTGACAGAGTCTTGTCACTTACAGACCATGTGACCCTAAGAAGTCCCTAACCCTTTCTGGACCTCCATTTCCTCATCTGTTAAGTGCAGGGTATGGATAAGTCAAGCTATACGGCTTCTTCAGCACCTGTAGTCTGGTCTATCACAGATAATGTACCCAGAACTCAAGGCAGGCCACACCCCTCTTATTAACCCTTTCTCTTCTGGGGATTTGAGTCCAGGCAGTTTTATGGGGAGCAGGTGTGGCTGGGTGATGGAAGGTATTCCTGGAAGCAGGCGGGGCCACTTTGATGCTGGCCCTATTCAGATGCCTCTCCATCCCAGGACAAAGAGTGGATATGTTTTGAGAGCTGGTCTCCAGGGCCTGCAGTTATGGGAGGTGGAGACAGGCACAAGTCTGCAGCAGAGCTGAAGGGAAGAGAGTAGCATTCAGATGGACATCTCCTGCCCATACCCTGGAGGGTCCATGAGGGAAACATCTTGACGAAGCAAGACAACTCCTCGAGACAAGCCCTTTAGTCACATAGCCACCTGAAGTGGCCCTGTCACTCTGTCATTTCATCTGGAGGATGACAGGGTTGGGTTGGCAGTGCTGGCTGAGAGGGCAGTGCCACCAGGATGGTGAATGGGCCTTAGGCTGGTGCCTCTTTCCATCAGGTGGGGTAGCCTCTCAACCCTTTTGAGCTTCTATCATCCCCAGTCACCCAGGGCCTTGTTCTTGGCTACTGAGCAAGCAGGACTGCCAGGGAGCCATGGAAGGCCTTGTCGGGACCAACCATGGTGCTTCTCCAACGAGGACTAGAAGCAGTCCCTCTGCTTCACAGAGGGAAATTGATAGCCCACTGTTGCCCATGTTCTTGCTGGGCCTCTGATCTCAGATGGCAGTGCCCAACTCCTGGCCCCAAAGGACCATCGGCTTAATCTGAAGATGTATATTAAAATCCTTCTATCCAAAGGCCTTGTTCCTTCTGTCCAGGACCCCAAAGGGTCCAGGCATGAGGTCTAGTATTATCATGGAAGTCACTGCCCAGTACCTCTTGATTTAAAGAAAATTTCCTTTCATGGTTCTATCCTGTGGCAGAATAGAAATATCCTACCTCCTACATAAAGGGTTGGGAGTAGGTGTCTAAGCCAACCACTCTCAGGCACAGTGCTGGACCACCTTGGCTTTGGAGGGGGGGCTGTGGCCAGCCGCTGTGTCTGTTAGGGTGGGTGTCCAGCTTGGGTGTGGCAGGCAGTGTTGAGATCAGAGCTTCTGGCAGCCAGTGAGCATCAGTATCACCATGCAGGAGAACATGGGTCCAGGGTGGGCAGGGCGGACGGCGCTACTCTCTACCATCATGCTCGTGCCTGAAACCAGCAGCAAAACCCGCGTGGGCTGAGTGAGCCTCCCAGCCCTACCCTTCCAACAGAACCCAGAGGCCTCTGGAGGAAAGTCATACGGCCTTACCCATGCAATATTAACTTTTGCTTTTGGTCTCCAGCCCCTTGCACTCCATAAAAGAAGTGCATTCCCTCCTGTACCTTGGGGTAGCTCTAGAGTAAGGAAGGGACAGTGGTGTGGGAGCTATTCGTTGCCTGTCTTTTCCTTTCTCCTTATGGGGTGTAGGTTAGAGTTACTCTGGGGACAATCCCTTGACCAGTATCTGGGGGACCAATACCACTGACGGGTTAGGTAGAAGGGGAAGGGAGGGGCAGTACCTCCATTTCTCACAATGTGGACTTCTGCTGGGATCCCATCCCCTCCAGGCCCTGTGGTTCGAATCTGTACTAGAGCATGGCCAATGTCTTCAGGGACTGGTATTTCTATCCAGTTCTTGCTGGTGAGGTGGAGCGTAGGAGTTGGGTGCAAGTCGTTCTGATACAGCATCTGTGGGATAGAAGTTTCCAGATACAGCCTCCTGGACCCTTAAGAGGTCCTTCTTGCCTCCTTCAGTTTCTCGTTGGCCAAGCTTCTCACTGGTGAGAGGTAAGTGTGCCAGCAGCTAAACTGTCCTGTCAGACCCCTAGCCCTGACCTTCATGCAACCGTGATGTGGAGCTGTTTTTATAGTCTTTTCCACGAACTACCCAAAGCCCCCATGCTCTATATCTCTCCTAGCCCCAGATGCCACATTCTAGGGATTCCTTGTGACCACTGGAAAGATAGGCACCATTTCTCCTCATGGCAGGCCTGTGTGCCCCTTTCTCACCTTGTAGCCTGTGACTGTAGATTCATTTCGGAGAGGAACCACAGGGTCCCACTTAAGGCTGAGACTGGAGCTTGAGAAAGTCCAGGAGATGTTGCCAGGAGGTCGCCGTGGTGCTACCAGGGGAGGGGAGATTGGGGACACTGCCATATGCTTCCGTGGGCCACCCTTTTCCTCTAGCCAGCCCCTTTCTGTTGCCCACCCATATGACAGGAATTCTCAAAACAATCTGTCACCATGGAAATCCAGAAGATACCTCAGAGGCCATCACCATGTTAGTAGGTCCTCTGACCTGCTGCTGCCTAGTGCTGACCATGTGACAGGAATAGTCCCTACCCCATGGCACATGCCCTTCTTCATCCCTGGCACTCACGGGGTTTCATAGTCATGGCATCAGCCGAAGGGCTAGCTGGCCCAGTGCCAGCCCGGTTGTAGGCCCTCACAGTGACGTGGTACTTGGTGTTGGGGTACAGGCCAGTGACTCGGGCACTGGTGTCTAGCCCTGCTGTCCTCACTCGGTCAGCGGCTGCTTCTTTGTCTCCAGCTTTCCAGTAGCGAATCTAAAAGGGTCAGGATGTATTAAAGTGCATGGCAAAGCTTTCGGCTACACAGTTTCCATGTTCCTCTCCTGCTCAGGCTGGCCCCGTGATAGACTCTAGTTTGATAACCTACACTCTAGGTCAGGTGACCCAGAAAGCTTGGCCATGTGACTACGAGTCCCTGCATCTATGGCTCTTTAACAGCATCTAACTCCAAGGAAGGTGTCCAGGATGTAGGAGGAAAGAAGAAATAGGTGGCTAGTGGGGAGACAAACAGAGGTGAGAAAGGCCCAGGCTGTCGGCATCTTCAGGCCTTCCAAGGCTTCCCCATCACTTAGGTCACGCTCAGCAAGCTCATTCTAGTACCAGCGGAATGTCAGGGTCTACTGCAGACCTGTGGCTGCCTCTGCCTCCTACACATCAGACCCGGGATGCCAGCTCTCGATGCAACGTTCATCTCATTCCCTTAGACGCTGTCCTGGAACATGCATTTGCTTGTAAGGTAGCTCAATGCTTAGTGCCCAGTAAACACAACTCCAGACACCAGTGCAATATCAGACCCTAAACAGTCTTCAGTCAAGGGCCAACAGTGGAACTAGCTTCTTCTCCCAGTAGTCTGTCAAACCTCTTGTGCTAAAATCAGGAGCCAACCTCGGGAGGCACAGGCTAACAGCAGGCACTCTCTCTGACAATATTGGGCCTGGGTTTTTCCATCTTCCTTCCCTCTTGACCCTCTCGCTGAGGAGTCAGTGATCCCAGGAGGAATGACTGTAAGCTGTTGCCACTACTCAAGCCCCGCCTCTTTCCAGCCCCAGTTGATGCTCACCTCATACCCCAGGAGAATGCCGTTCATATCTTGTAGTACAGGTTCCCAGCTCACATTCATCTCTGAGGATGAGGACCCCTTGGCCCAGACCTTGGCAGGGGCCACCCTGGGTTCTAAGGACCAATAAAGAATGGGAATACGTTGCCAATATACCTCTGTATCCCACAGAGTGACTGACCCTGACTAGGACTGTATCTCTTAGGATTTTGGGGGAATCCCAGGGCCCAAGATGAAGCTCAGTGCTCAGGTTGAAGCCCAGGGTATACACCCAAGGCTTGCTTCTCCTCCCATAGGACATCCCCTCTCCTTCCCTGTGCCAGGGAGTCAAGGAGGGTCAGACCCCAGGCCCCACAGCACACCTTCCTCTGCTGAGTACACTAACGCAGTGAGGCTCTCAGGCCCATCCCCCCGACGATTGTAGCCTCGGATCTTGACCTCAAAGGGTGTGTAGGGCTGGATGCTGTCGTTGCTATAGACGAAGTACTGGGCATCAGCACCAGGCACCTGGGCAGTCTGCCAGCTGGAGCTGCCTTTTCTGCGGAACGACAGCCGGTAGCCGAAACCGTCTCCATTCTGGTACTCCCGTGACATGGGCTGAGGGCAAGAGTATGGCATGGACCAGGGGCCATGGGTATGTGTTCCCTACCCATCCATCTGGTTCCACCCAGTCTTCACCCAGATCCATGGCCCTGGGATGCCTGTGCCTTCTCAAAGGATTCCTGAGAGGTTCGGGGGTGGGGTGGGGGGGAGGAGATGGGAGGGAGGGAAGCTGCCAGCTTCCAAATGAGACTCCAGTGGTCCTTTCTGTTGCTGCCACTGTGTCTGGAGACAAACTCTGATGGGAGGGGAAGGGGCATGATTCCTGAGAGGCCTGTCTCTCTGTCCCTGTCCACTTACAGTCCAGTTGATGATGAGTTCTCCAGGGGCTCCTCCCCCTCCACTGAGTCCCGATGGTGCCACTGAGGGGACTGTTAGAGACAAGGAACACAAATGTGTCGTGTTAATGGGCAGAAAGTGTGTGTGTGGGGGTCATCTTAGGTGGAGTGTCCTAATTTATCTTCCCATAGCCCTGTGCATGAGTTAGAGTCAGAGCAGCCCGAGGACAATCCTCATCTTTGCTGTGCTTTCTCTGCCTAGCCACTTAACCCTTTTGGGCCCCGATTACACGTTCTATAGGAGGATGATGATGTCTCTGTCAGACTGAAAGCAGAATTTTAGTGAGAGGCCAGGTAGCATGGGATGGCTACTCTTGTATGTTGTCTTTACCCCTGCTGGCTTAGCTAAGCCAGAAACCCACTCCAGTTTGCTTCAGTCAATGGGAATAAGGAATTTTGAACAGCAGTTAATGAAAACAACAAAACAATTTTGTTAGAGGGTATTTCAGTTACTTTACTGGTATTTTCTCTCTCTCTCTCTCTCTCTCTCTCTCTCTCTCTCTCTGGTGGTAGATTTAATTTCCCCGTCTTTAGTATTAAATAATACCGAGATGGCTTCTGTCAGCTCCCTGAGCACCAGGGTAAGACAGAAAGCCCGAGGTCCAGAGCAGTTAAGCAACTTGTCCAAAGTTCGCACAGCTAAAGCACAGCCCAGCTAGAGCGTGATCTCCGCTCTAACGACTTTAAAGATCCTCACTGCCCCTTTGCACTGTGTTTGTCTGCTCATCAGTTCCTGAGGTGCTAGAATCAAAGACCCAGCCCTCCTGGGGAATGATCAGAGCACAGCGGGTGCCCCTGGGCGGGCGAAGACCATTTCTGTTTCCTTCCTGGTTCTCTCCTCACACTCTTCCCTGGCTCTGACAAACATGTGCTTTCACCGAGGGTTGCAGGCAGATTATTATCCCTCCTGCTCCAAAGATACTAACTAAACAGGGCCTGAAGTCTGGCTGCCTCTCTAGCCCCCTGCAGAGCACGTGTGTGTACACGCCCACACGAATGCACACGGACACACTCCTTCCTCATTAGCTGATTAGCAGGTTGTGTACACTTAGAAAACAGTTTACGGTTCTTGTCCTAGGTTTGAGACCAAGCTCTCCCGGTGTGCATCCTCCTCCCGTGTTCAAATCAGCACTTGTGGGTTTGAGTACTAAGCTGAAACTGGCTAGAGACCTGCCTGCAGGCCTGCTTTTCAGCAAGGGGTTCAGCTCAGGCAGTTTGTCCGAACAGCAGCTTTGCTTCTAACTTTTCATCTTTTCCCTATTTACTCACCAAGGGGACCCAGGCCTGGTAAACAGATTGGGATTTTGTTTCTGCTTCCTCTGCTGGGGCTCCCTTTGTAGAGAGTTCCCTTCAGAACCCCAGACACTCACCTGCTTCCTTAGTGCGGATTCTGCTGGAGGGACTGCTGGGCTCCCCAGTGCCCAAGATGTTGCTAGCTGAAACCCGAAATTCATAGTCCATCCAAGGCATGAGACCCAGCACCTGGGCCGTCTCTGCATTGCCCTCGATATTCACAGGATCTGCAAGGTCCCAGGCAGTTAGTGGCTTGTGTTCATTTATGATGAGGGCAGGTTCTGGGCCCGCGTGACCTTTTGTGCTCTGCCCCTTATCCTGGTCCTATCAAACACTAATCCCTCAATCACTCTTTGACTGAGAAGCTAGTGAACTCTGACGTCATGGGGCCTTTGCCAACGCTGTGTTCCCCCCACTCCATACATGTTGAACATGCTGGCATTCTCTAGCAACAATTCTTCAAAGGCTTCAAGGCTGCCCCCTCCAGCCCTCCCTCTTCTTACCTTCCTGTCTATAAAGGCTTCCCTGCCTGCCTAGATGCTCCCTGGATGCAAGAGAACAAAACTTAATTCTCTTTGAAGCCTTGGGTTCAGCCCCTGACCTTCTGACCCCCTGGCTTCTGCTGTGCACACAGTGGGGGCTTTATTAATACTGATCCACGTGGTGCCTCATACTTACTGGTTCGAACCTGCTTCCATTTCCCGGAGGGTGGAGTTCGAGCCTGCAGAGTGTACTTGGCAATGGGGCTGTGATTGTCAAAGCCACGACTCCAGCTAAGCTGAACGGTGGTTTCTCCAATGTCTCTCACCACCACACCCCCTGGGGGACCTGGGGGACCTGTACCAAGAGGCAGAGCATGCTGGGTCAGAAATGGGCAGCTCCCAATTTGAGTCAGTTTTATCTAGACTCAGCTTGGGGCATCAGAGGGCAGGAGAGATTGGGTGGGAGGCCAGAGGATGGGGACAGAGGAGAACACTGAGGAGCGATGTGTCTCAGATATGGAGGCTTACAGAGGCTGTCCATTGTACAGATTTTTCCCTGCACCGAACCTGAAACTCCTGAGCTCATGAGACAAAGTCTTGCGGGTGTTTAGGGTACATTTTCTTTCTTGTATGGCTTTGGAAGAAATAGTCTACTCATTTAGGAGCCACCAAGAATGACATAAGCACTAAACAGACGCGTCTGTCTCTGTGGCTTCTGTCAGCTTTCAGGGAGGGAAGACATGTTGGGCCTCCCTTTGCTGGGGCTCCCTCCTGATGGAGCTCTGCTGGGGGTCCCTTTGCTGGGGGCTTCTCCCCCACTGGGGCTTCCTCTGCTGGGCTCCCTTTGTAGAGAGGAAGCCTGTCTGAATGGGGTGGCTGAGGCCCATTACCTCGGACCAGGACTGTGGCCTCCTTGGATGCGCCATCTACCACTGTCTGGGCCTTGCATGTATATTTCCCACCATGGCGTAGCTGAGCATTCAGGATAGTCAGGTCCCCAATGGTCTCCTTCTGTGCACAGGGAACAGCAAGATATGATAAGTTAGGAGGAAGCCCTGACTTGTATAATAGGCCATAAGACAGAATGGAGCCTGGGTTCCCTGGCTGCACGGCATCCATGCCCTCTGTGCATCAGTGTTTCTATCTGTTCAAGGGGAAGAATGAGCTACTTGGTGCCACTGGGCAATAAAGTGTGTCACATAAGACAGCCTTCATGAGCCAAGTTGACGATGGCATTTGTACTGTGGGAGAGGAACAGTAGCAGAGAGAATCCCCTGGTCCACTTGGAATACTAAAGCTAGATTCTAACTCAGAAGGGCGGTCCTTGGGTGGATCCAGGAAAGGTGGCTGTGGGTCCTAGGATGATCTTTCTGGGCATGGCCTCAGGGGTTGGGGTAAACTCTGGAGAGCCTGAAGGTGGTAACGGTCGAGGCCATCTCATTCTCTGGCTTATCAGGAAGGAGGGAGATTGTACTGGTGCAGCTTGACACAAGCTGGAATTATCACAGAGAAAGGGACATCAGTTGAGGAAATGTCTTCATGAGATCCAGCTGTAAGGCATTTTCTCAACCAGTGATCAAGGGGGAGGGCCCAGCCCATTGTGGGTGGTGCCATCCCTGGGCTTGTAGTTCTGGGTTCTATAAGATAGCAGGCTGAACAAGCCAGGAGAAGCGAGCCAGTAAGTAACATCCCTCCATGGCCTCTGCATCAGCTCCTGCTTCCTGACCTGCTTGAGTTCCAGTCCTGACTTCCTTTGGTGATGAACAGCGATGTGGAAGTGTAAGCTGAATAAACCCTTTCCTCCCCAACCTGCTTCTTGGTCATGATGTTTTGTGCAGGAATAGAAACCCTGACTAAGACAGAGACTTATGAGGCCTCAGGCCTTACCGCACTGGCTCTCCGGTAGTGACCACCAGGCTTATCAAAGTCAATAGGGAAATCATCCAGGGTCCAGGTGAACGTGAGGTCCATAGTGGGGTCGTGCGAGGCGTGACACTGTAGGGTCAGGTTATCACCCACATTGATGTCAGCACTCGAAGGAGCTAGGGTGATCTTGGTTGCATCTACAAAGCAAAACAGCAACAACAAAACAAGGCTCTGTAATGGCAAAGTCCCATGAAGGAAAGAGACTCTGGCCTATACTCCAAGAAGAGATACATATTCATGCACAGCTAGATTCTGGAGGCTGGCCACAGGTGGTCCCAAGAGAAATTGAGTTGTGAGGCAGCTTTGCAAGAACGATAGGGAACCAAGAAGGAATGGTTGGCAGAACAGCATCCCAGCAGCTGACCACTGGTCTGAACAGTCCATAGTCCTTACCACGCACAGATAGGATCCCTGTACTGTTGGCTTTGCCCATGAAATTCTCAGCAAAGCAGGTATATTTGCCTTCATCCGACCGACTGATGTTTCTGATAATCAAGGTGCCATCCAAGGTGACAGTCACTCTGGAGCAAGGACAGAAAAGATCCAGTCATCTCGGGGACACACCGTGATCATTGGAAGGGGACTGGCCTCTATGAAGTTGTGGCACACAGAACCTACCTGGTACTGTTCCCCAAAATCTCAGTACCCTTGCTCCAAAGTATTGTAGCTTTTGGAGCTGCGCGAGGCTGGCACGGGATGCTGATCTCTCCACCTCGAGCTGCAGGGATCAGCCGTCTCACGGGGTTCTGCCTGAAGTCTGGGGCCAGAGCTGTGGAAGAAGGGGTACTCAATGGCTCACCCTCAAGATATCTACCCGCCCACCTTAATTAAGATGTCACCTGGCGGCTTCGCGCTAAGCGTCTCAAGTGGCAGCAACGTCTGTCTCTAGAACTCAAGTCTATTCCTGTATCATCACATCCTTCTCTATTCATCCCACACACACGCTCCAATCATCTGTCTTGCTTTCTTTTGGTTTTTCTTCCTTTTTCTTTTAAAGATTTATTTTTGCTTTATGTATGTGTGGGTGTTTTGCCTGCGTACCACCTGCATGCAGTGCCTGAGGAGGCCAGAAGAGGGCGCAGGGTTCCCTGGAACTGGAATTACAGGTTGTTGTGAGCCACCATGTGGGTACTGGGAATGGAACCTCAGTTTTCTTAGCCAGTGCTCTTAGCTGATGAATCATCTCTCCACCTCCGCACCTCTTAGCTTTCCTTTTAACCCTTTGAAGCTGCCAAGTCTTTCCTCCTTTAGGATCTTAGTGTCTGCATATATAATATTACCTGAAACCTCCCCAGATTTTTACAAGTCTGTCTCCTTCAGATCATAGTGCAAGAGTATTTTCTGACCACCCCATCTAACCGACTCACCTCAGCACCACTGCTGTCCTGGATTTTTTATACCATATTTTTAGGATTATCTGGAATAAATTTTGTCTTAATTTGTTCCTCTCCCTCGATTCTTGTACAGTATTTAAGGCAGATCTTTTGTATTTGTTCCTCAGGAGAGGTTGAGTAAGTATTGGTTGAATTAGTGAATGAAAGAATGAGTCTTGGGGCTGGAGAGATGGCTCAGTGGGTCAGAGCATGGACTGCTCTTCCAGAGGACCTGAGTTCAATTCCCAGCACCCAGTGGTGGCCCACGACCATCTGTAACTCCAGTTTCAGGAGAATCAACACTTTCTTCTGACTTCTATAACATGGGATAGACATACAAATACAGGCTTCATACAAATGAAATAAAAACATAAATAAAAAGAGGGCTGGAGAGATGGCCTAGTGGTTAAGAGCACTGACTGTTCTTCAGAGGTCCTGAGTTCAGTTCTCACCATCCACATGGTGGCTCACAACCATCTGTAATGGGATCTGATGCCCTCTTCTGGTGTGTCTGAAACAGCTACAGTGTACTCATATATGTAAAATAAACAAATATTTAAAAACTTAAAAAAATAAATAAAATTAAGAGTCTTTGTTGAGCCATATCAAACTTAATAACGGCTTCTAATGTTCATCTCGCAGCAGAGAAAATACACCTTGTAAGCTCAAGTGGCTGGTGTTCTTTGTCCCAGTCACATTACACCCTTTGTTTTTCATTTCTTCTCAAAGCAGTGTTCAAGTACAGGGTGAAGCATTTTTTTAAATTGAGAAACTGAGGCATAGAATCAGGCCACAGAGCCTAAGGAGCTAGATTAAATAAAGATCAGCTCTTTTCACTGCTGCGAGTGTTGGCTTTATTCAGACACGTCTTTGGAGAACTCTCTGTGTCTGAAAACTGGTGTAACCGAGGGCCATCGAAAAACAGAAGAGAATGTACACATGCAAGCACGTGTTCGGAGAAGCAAAAGCTCAGACCCAGCCAGACACAACCTTCGTGCTCCGGGGCTGTCTCCTGCCTCCTTTACCTTGTACAGCCAGCTCAGCACTGGCATAGATGGTGCCATGCTTGTTTTCCGCCACACACTGGTACATGCCAGAATCTTCCAGACTCAGCTTAGAGAATCGCAGGTCCCCAGCCAAGACATCCACCCGGTTCTGTGCAGAAGAGCCAGGGCAGGACAGGGAGGGACATCAGGACCATTGGAGGACAGGAAGGGGCCAGGAGGTGGTGGTGATGGTGGTGGTGTGGTGTACGTTAACTTTTCTCAGAATGAGGGCCTACTTTGGGGTTGCCTGGTACTTTAGCCTCCTGGAGGCTAGGTTTAAGATGACATCCCTGGTGATGCTGGGATCCCAGATCTGTGACACAGGTGACCCACCTGTGGCCTTGTGTCTCTCCGAGAGAAGAAGCACCAGAACTTCCCAAAACCTTTTGGTTGGCCCCGCAGGGTAAGAGGGACAGGCAGCAGAAGAGGGTGGTTGTGTGGGAGGAAGCCCTGATTTCATACCTGGGAGGCCAGAGGCTCCCCATTTCTCAGCCAGCGCACCATGGGCCGGGGTTTGCCTGCTGCTGCACAGCCCCAACGTAAGTTGGAGCCAATGTCAGCTTCTGTGTCTGAGATCACCTTTAGCCACTCAGGCTGAGCTGTGGGGGAAGAGAAATGGGGAATTATGCGGCTGCAGTATTTGTACGTGACAGCAGATGGCGCTGTTGGTACTCTGGGATGGAGAGGACAAAGAAATGGGGGCAGGGAAGCTGGTACTTTATGGTTGTGCCAGCTGCTGCTTTAGCATCCAAATCTTTTGAAAGACTTGTGCGCTTTTTGTATGCCCCTGCTGAGCTCCGAGATGGCCTCTCCAACTATTCTTAGTAGTCCTGGCAACAGTCAGAAGACTCAAGCAAGAGGCCTCTCAGTCTCTTGGATTTTCGCACTGTTTCCTCAGGGAAGAGGGAGGTTTCTCCAGCTCTGTACCTTGCACGATGATGCGTCCCTGGACGGTATCACGGCCCTTGGAGTTCTCTGCCTCACACTCATAGGTACCCTCATCCTCAAAGCTCACACTGGGGATCTGCAGGGTGGGCTCTGCTGTGGCCCACTGGGGGGACAAGGAACCATCCACTTTGCGCCACTTGATCCTGGGAACAGGGCTGGCAGGGGAGAAAGAACCAGAGGGGATGAGCTGAGCCGAGCATGCTCCTCATGTGTTTGTAGTACCTATGTTCACACTCGCAGGCCCTCCTGAAGCACTGGACAAGGTGAAGGGGACTCCTGGGAGGGGACAGATGGGAAGAGGCTAGGAACATAGGCTTTGACAGGTCCCCTTTATCAACACCTTGCTTTTCCAAGGCATGTTCATTATTAGTAATTTATATATTAAACTGGCCTAGGGAACCAATGGGTCAAGGGGGTGGGCATGTTACCCTGTCAAATGCTCCTTTATAGATGTTTCCCGGAAGCTTGATAACTTCCCACATAGCAGTAGCCAAGGAGCCCTGCCCTAGTGGGTCCTTCTTCCGGGAGAGCAAGAAAAAGAAGCAAGCCTTCCTGTTGTAGTTTGTGAAATGCCTAATGTAGCATTTAACATTCATACCTGTTAAAGTGCCAAGTACTGCTCTCAGGGCTGGTATCCATTCACTCATCTGATCTTTGTAACAATCCTACAGGGCAGGCACTGTTACCATGACTGTCTATCAGTCGTACAGCTGAGCCTGAGATGTTAGGTCGCTTGCCTGAGGTCTCCCAGCCAGCGAGTGTTGAAGCTGAGCTTTGAGCCAGCAGGGTGGTTCATATTGTTTTTTTCTGCTGCTGGGTGCTCCTCAAACTTCCCAGGACCACCATTTACTATTGGAGGACCACGTGACTCCCTCATGCTCATAAAGCCCTTGTGTGTGATGTCTCACTGGCAGAACTTGTTTCATAGGTAGTGGGTGATGCCTGTTTTGTGCCCAGGACCCTGTTAGTCTATTGACTTTGCTCTCGCATTCTGGGATCTCTCCTTCCCTTGAGGGGCTTTGAAATGAAACCCTGCCTGGGCCCAGGGCACTCTTGTCCTATGGTACTTACTTCCCAAAGGCAAAGCACTCCAGGGTGACTTGCTGCCCAACCAGTGCGTAGGTCTCTGGGGGAAACCGGGCTTTGATACTGGGAGCAAAGAGACGGGGATCTGGGGAGGGAGGGAGGGAAAGAAAGAGAGAGAGAGAGAGAGAGGTTGTGTGAATCACACACAACGGACTCGAGGGAGGTGCTCTGTATTAGAGCCCATGCCTTCCAAAGTTCACAAATCTCCAAATAAATGTTTGGAATCCCCAAACATTCCCTTTCCCATGGCGGCCTGGGGCAAGGGTCTGAGACTTGGCATCAGAGTCTCATCCGCTCTGAGCTGTCGTTCTTAGGCTTGGTGGGATACTGTTTTCCCCCGAAGCCTATCAACTCTTCCAGCCCCTCCATTACCCTAGATCCTGACCTTCAGCAGCCAGGTTGAGCTGTGCAAATTTGCTGAAGACACTCTTGGTGGAGAAGTCCATGTGGCTGGTAGCCAGACATGAGTAGTTGCCCAGGTCTGAGGCATTGGTTCGGGCGATGTACAGGTTTCCTGTAGTCTGGGACACGAAGTGACGCCCGTCCGTCGGGATGAAGTTGGGGAACTCATTGAGGAGCCAGCGGTAGGACAAACCTAGAAAGGAAGGAGTTTGAGGAAGCAGGACCCCAAACATGCTGCAAGCTCTGTCTTCTCATGAGAGCTTGCAGCTCTAAACAGGGGCTGGAGGTGTAGCGGGAAGAGATGACGTCAGCTCTCTCCCCATGATGCTAGATACTGTGAGCATGCTCTCAGTCCAGCTAGGGAAATGCAGAGCCACTTGAAGACTTACCACCTCCTGTTCTGTTTCTCCTTTGTGGTGCTAGCATCCGAAAGTTCTTTCTGGTACACGCCCCCTCCCAGTCTTGCACTGGCCCGGGATCCCCACTTACCTGGGTAATGGGCAGGTGGGTTACAGGGCAGCATCACCCCCCAGCCCTCATGGGTTTTCACAGGGTCTCTCTCCTCCTTGGAGAATTCCTGCAGAACTGGAGACAGAGAGCAAGGCTCAGGCACTGTCTTCAAGCACGCAGCTCCCCAGTCCCTCCTCCACGGGGAAGAGGCAGTCTCGAACATGCCATTTGCTGGCAAGAAAGCCTGGCTGGAGGCTGCCACCACCTGTCCTTCCTGGGCACCTTTTCCTGGCCCCATCTACCCACACCCAACATCTTGGCTCCCATGGATCTCACAGCCAAAGCGGAGGACAGCCTCCTTGCTGACGACAGTGCCTACTGGGTTGGAGGCTAGGCACTGGTAGACGCCAGCATCCTGCGCCTTGGTGGGGCTCATGATGACCAGGTTGCCCCCCATCAGCTGGTGACGGGAGCCAGGTTCCAGGTTCATTTCTGTGCCGTTCATCTTCCACCTGTAGCAGGGGTGACAGTGGGGATGGGGCTTCAGGCCTACCTGGGTAAGGATAATGTAAAGAATACCTGTATGGTGCCCGGGGGCTCCCAGCATTCATGGCTAGGACCTCACCTATAGGTGGCTGGTGGGCTAGCTCGGGCACGGCACGCCAGTGTCACCTGATCCTCTGCAGACTCCTCTGGAAATAGCAGGCCAACAGGTTGCTCTTCAAAGATGGGTCCAAAGGTAGCTGGCGTTCCCTGGGCAAAGCTCCATCCTGCAAACAGGGAGTAGTACCACTGTAGCCTCAATGCCTGAGATGGAGTCCAGCGTCGGGGGAGAACTCAGTGGGGATTCATCCTTTTCTGCGTTGGCCAGTAGGTGGCCATGGACCACTGGTGGCTGTTGAGGGTTTGGAATGTGTCTAAGGAACCACAATTTAAATTTAATTTACTTTAAACAGGCTGGGCAGGTCCATTAATCTACATTGGAGTATTCACTCGCCTACCTACAGTCACATAGTAAGCACGTGTTGTATACTTAGGGCTGTGAAAAATGAATCAGACACATGGTCCCTTTCTTTGAAGGGCTTTGCAGTCCAGGGGAGGAAACAGAACAGACAGTACAGGGTGCCATGTCGAATAGTGCTTTAGGGACAAGATTCAGTTAGACTCTCAGGAAACCTCACACAGCTGTGGCACGTGAGAAGTCACCGGCAGGAAACAGGGGCAAAGGGTGTTGTGTGTTTCTGGAGTCCAGTGCTCTCCTAGGGCAGTATAGCCTAGTGAAAAGTGCTTATCTGGGGGCTGAGCTGGGGTTACCTTGGGCAAGCTATAGACCCCCCTGTATATTGATCTGATGTTTTCCTATGAAATTCACTTCCATAACTATTCACCAGGTCCATAACAGGGTCTAACAGTAGAAAATACCAAGGGCCTGGCACAGGATGCAAACCCAGCAACTAGCTGTTAGACCCAACTGGGGACAGGGTGCAGAGGACGTCTGGATGTTGGCTGTGTTGGCAGGTTGAATGGTGACAGTTTTATGAACTGTGTCCCTTCTCAGGAAAGAAAGACCCAGTGGTCATACAGCCGATCTGTATCGGGCAAGCCATGTTGCTTAGCAAATGGGTTTCACACTTGCCTTTCCTGGCCCTGTCTCAGCCATGGCCTTGCTTTGCACACACCATTGTCCTATCTCACCAGCACAGGGTCAGCAGTACTTCACACCCGCATAGGCACAGTGGGGGCTCTGCCACTGCGGGATCAGGTGGGAGCCAGGCCCCCTAATTGGCTCCAATCTCTTCCTGCAGCTGATTTCAGACCTTCCTTGTTGGGTGGGGGATGGGAGGAGGGAACTCCATTAACCAATTAGTGCCTTCTTTCTGGGCACATCCAGCTGCTAGTCCTCTTCTGAACGAGCGTGGTCCCTCTGCTGCAGCTGAGGGCCAGCTCTGGCCTCTTGGGAGTTGGGGCATCTGCTAAGCAGCCCTCTGAATGAGGAATGAGGCAGGAGGCAGGACTTTCAGAATGGTCTGGGGAGGGCTTCCCTGGAGTCCTGTTTGAGTCCTCCACCCCTCCCTCCCAGTCGCTTGTCACTCTCCCTTACTGCTGCCTGGGGCCTCAGAGGTAGAGTCTGACAGCAATGGCATCATCTCCCCCTGGAAAGCCCAGCTTAATCCGGAGTTAATGATGGTGGTGGAGGGAAGGGACCCTGTCCCAGCTGGGACCACCTGGAGAGAGGGGAGGAGGAGGATGCAAAGGAGGAGAAGGAGGGATGGAGAAGCTGCCGGGAACAACTTTAGACAATAGCAGCTTCCAGCAACTCTGGGTGTGGGGCCTGGACACCCTGGTACTTTAAGACCATGTGCACACCCTTACACTCACCCCAATATCCACATGCACACACCTTCATGTCTCACCCGCACAGGATCCTACTGTGTTGTCACAGCACACAGATGTTTGTATACAGCTGTCTCTCTAAGCCAGTCAAATGGGTAGATAGGCAACTGCACACACCTCTCTGCCAGGCAGGCCCAGCTGCCCATAGCCCCGCCTGCTCACTCCGTGCACATGAACTCATAGGTAGCTCTACTCACTGACAATAATTAAGTCATGATAAGAATTGTGCTGTCGGTCCGTTCGCATATATGGCTGTCTGATCCACATTCCAAATTCTTCCTCAAAGTTCTCTAAGAAGCAAGGTGCTTCTTAACTCTTCAACACGGAATCTGACCCTTAGGAGAGCTCGATAACTTTCTGTACCTCAAAACAAAGCAAAAGGTCTACCCCCGTCCAGCCTCACCTTGCAGCTGACATTTTTGAACACGGTGGCTACAATTTCTGACTTCAGGTTTTCGGGACTATCTGAGGCCCCGGCCCCACCCAGAAGGCCTGAGAAAAGGAGTTTTGGGGGTGAAACCCAGAAATCTGGGGAGTAAGAGATGCTTCTGAAAGGAGCTGGAGTTGAAGACATCGAGGTCTAAGCTGTGTTGCACTCACACCTGCACCCCACAGCGTCGAACTGGTCCACAGTCTCTCACACAGCCCACACCACTCCCTGGCTACACACAGGCCTACAGGCGAACCTTACACACAGGTGAGCACATATGAACACACACACTCGCAGGCAAGGGCCGCCCTCTCTGTGGCCCCTGCCCCAAGCACCTTCATTCTTTTCCCCTGTTGCTCTTTTCCCCAGGAAAATCTCTTGATGGTGCGCCTCGCCTTGCACTGGAGTGTGAGCGGTCCAGAGGTCTATTCCAGGATCAGGTGAGCAAGCCAAGAAACACTTTCCAGGTCTCAGTAAAAAGCAGATCTAGAATCAGGTCACACTGGGAGATAACAGCCCAGGTCCTGGCCTCGGACGTTTGGCAATTACCTTCTGACCCATTTGGTTGCACCTTTTGCTTCCCAAAGGAGTTGCCCCCAAGAAAGGGGATGCTGAGGACCCTCTTCTCTAGCCTTTACTCAATGGGAGTAAAGAGCAGGAAGTGGATACCAGAGGAGACGGTGGGAGGAGGAGGGGCATTAGATTCATCCTCTCCCCCTCTCTCCATAGCAGGCTGATACAGTGTCTCATTCTGTGAAGCGAGAGCCTCTTATCCAGTCTGGAGGAAACAGCCAGGAGTGAGGTGTAGGAGTTAGCTTTGCTTCTCAGCTGCCCTACGAAGCACCCTGGGTGCAGGGTAGAACAGAGCAACAGGGACCTGGGGCGAGCTTCTGAGACAGCAGAGACAGGGTATGGCTGTGTCTTGAAGGGTCATGGGCAAAAGATGTGGCCTAACCTCCAGGACTGCAGAATGTGTGCTCCTTCTCCCTTGGAGCTCATTAGGGGAAAAAGAGACTCCTATCGGTTTGGATTTAGGACCCAGACAAAGCCAAACAGTAGCCAGCTGGCCCCTTAGCTGCAAGCCTTGGAACAGCCAGCTCCAGGGCAGGACCTCTCCAGCTCTGCTCCCTTCTCTGCCTTCTTGCTGGATCATGGAGCGCACCATGGAGACTGGACCCTCTGTCCTCTGTCGGCAACCCTGCTCTGCCTCCTCTGCTTGCTCTCTGCCTGACCCATCCAGACCCCCAAAAGGGAGCCCCCAACATTCTATGAGGTAGCTGCTGTTCCCTTGGGTCCAGGGTCCTGGAGCATTCTTTAGGACAAATGTGCATATGCTGGAGTTGTCCCATAGAGCGCTTGACAGGTGGCTTGACATGCCACTGAAGGCATCGTTTTCATTTGAATCACTCGTTAGCTCAGGACTCACACTTGGCGATGCCTAGCACACTGTGCAGTGCTGTTCTAGAGGCCACCTCTTCAACAGATAGCGTGGGGACCTGGCTGTGCCACATTGCACTGTGTGGCAGAGGGTAAAGCACTCAGCCTCTCTGGGTCACATTTTTCTTCCTCTTCAACACAGTAGAGATTTATTTCCTTTCCTCCCAACTTCAAAGGTAAGGCAAGACCCCGTGTATGGGAAGGATTTAGCAAGGAAATGGCTTCAGCAATGCAGAAGAATTGCTTCCTAAGGGATGATATGATTTAACCCTATAATCAGCTGCTCTTACCTGGAGAGGAGACCAGAGCCACTGTGGCCAGCACCAGCAGCAGCAAGCTTGCCTTTTTCCTGGCGGGTGTCCCCATGGTGGGTGTTTCAGGCAGAGGCAGAGTCCAGAAGAGAGGAGCCGCAGCAGCTTAGCTCCAGGAGAGTCAACTGGAGGCTGAGACACACCTGAGAAGACAGGATGAGGGTGCTGAGCTGCAGTGCTCTCCCAGCTGCAGGCACATCTGGTGAGGACTTGCCTTCCTGCCGGGGCTGACCTGCACTTATCCTCCTCAGATCCCAGAGGAGGGAGGGGCTTGGCTATCACCATGGAGCTGTTCCAGGGCTGAGTGCCTCCCCATAACCCCTGGGAGTCTGGCTCTGCCTGGTGCCCCTCCCTCCAGCCGGCAGGTGCTGATCAGGAAGTGAAAGCGGAACTAATTGGGAGGCAAGAACCCACCTGCCCGCTTGCTTGCAATGGTGAGTCCTCTGTATCAGGAGAAGCCCTTAGAGAGCGGGGCCTTTGCCTGGGTGAGGAGTTAAGGACTTCTTCCTCTGGTGCCCGGGGATGAAGACTACTCTTGTTCTGCTCTTCCTCCAGTAGCTGCCTGGGTGGGGCACTAAGCCCCTCTGGGGCTGTACAGTCTCTGAATGGGGACTGATTTTCTCAAAGTAGGGGAAGGTTTATGGGTTAACTCTGCTCCAGCCTGTGGTGCCTAAGTAAGGCACCTAGGTGATTTGAATGGAGACATGACCTTGGTCCTATCAGCCACATGGGTCCTGCAGCTTCCTGTACTACAAGCCTTAAGATAACTTTCAGAGGGGCCTCTGTCTTATACAGGGAAAGAAGAGACTTGGTAAAGTCAGTCTGGGTAGATCACAGGGAGTAGGATAGCAGCTTGGGAGATGAAGACCTCATTCAAAGAGCCAAGGGCAGGGACAAGGTCACCTCCCTATCTATTTCTCTCCAGGGAAAAGACTTCCTGACTTCTAAGGACAGGGACTCCCAGAAGCTGCCTTGTAGGTGTTGGGGTGAGCCTGGTCACCACAGCCCATTTCTTTGTTCCAAAGCTGCCACAGGACCAGAGCACCTGGCTGCAGATTCTAACAGGCCACCCTGCCCTCCCTCCTGCTTGCAGAAGACCCAGGGCAAGGCAGGTTTGTCCCCACTGACTAGCTCTGCAGCCCTGCTGTCTACTTCTGCTGTGAAACTGCTCTTCCAGGTCCTTCAGCTCTGCCTCCCTGGTGCTTCCTGAGACAGCAGAGTCTGGACCCCTGCCGTGTGGGCTGAGAAGACTGTAGACAAATGTGGGCTCAGGATGTGCCTCACCTTCCTCCCACTCCACTCATAGGAAACACCCTCCATCCCTCTTCCACCTGGGCTCCCCCCCACCTTTTCT
The DNA here is from genome assembly GCF_963924665.1 of Micromys minutus. Taxonomy (NCBI): domain Eukaryota; kingdom Metazoa; phylum Chordata; class Mammalia; order Rodentia; family Muridae; genus Micromys; species Micromys minutus. Next base: position 24,381,421 of record NC_137975.1, read on the forward strand.
GCTCCCAGCAACCGAAAGGCAAGGGAAAGAGTGACAGAGTCTGCAGGGAGTGGGTGGCAGGGATGCCCGGGGTCATCAAGAATCAAGAAGCAAGGGTTGGGGTCCAGAGCAGGAACATTCCCTTCCCACATGCGACCCCAGCCTCATACGCTCTGCTTCTTGTCAGGAAGTGCATCTGGTTGTCAACCCCCCAATTGCCCACCCCCATTCTTGCTACTCTCAGTTCTGTACCAGATACCAGACATTTGGCATCTCTAGATCCCCCATCATCCACAGCATCCCTCTCCCCACACCCCAAATAATTTCTCTCTAGGCAAGGTGTGCTCATGTTGTAGAGCGCTGTTCACACCTCACCTGCCTGGAAGTGCCCAAAATATTTCAGTCAGAATACAGAATTCAACCCTTGATCATCTACAGCTCCTGCCTGTGGAACCATTTGTCTCCAGTGGTCCTCTAGCAGGAGAGGCTGTAGTCTGTCCATCTTCAGAGCACCATACTTAGCAAAGTGTCTGGCACATAACATATGCTGCATTCAACTAAATGAGAACCGTTGTGGTCATATGCCTCCAGGAGCCAGTGGCACACACACAACACATATGAGCATACTCACAATGGAACTTAGTATACAACCTGACCAGGCTGGAAGTCTTTGGTACTTTGTGGGGCAGCACAGCAAATGGTACATATGCCCCGCCCCCGCCCCTCCTCCCACAAGCACACCAAGGTCTCCAGGTCAGCAGGGCATCCAGTCCGAGGAAATCTCACAGGTATACCTCTGGCTGCCACATAAATGCCCTCAGCACAGGGAGGTGCTGGCTCAGTTTGGAGCCCACCCACCTGAGGATTGCAAAACCAGTGGGCAAGAGTTGGTAATACTGCCTTCATCTTTGTTTTCATAAGGATTGATTTTACTTTTAATGATGTGTACTTGTGTGGGTATGTGCATGTAACTGCAGGTGCTCACACATGCTGGAAGAGGGTGTCAAACCCCCTGGAGCTTGACACTGGCAACCTAGCTCAGGCCCTCGAAATAGTAGTTCACACTCTTAACCACTGAGTTTTCTCTTTGACTCCCTGACCTCATCTCTTTACAGCTTCATGGGCTGTAAAGACAAGTTACCCTCCCTGATGGAGCCTCAATTTTCTCATCAGCAGAATGGGCATTATGTGAGCATTGCAGAGTGGTTCTGTGGCTACATCTGTACTGGTTATCAAGTGGCTGTGTTGCCTCAGAGCCCTCTGGACCTGTATCAGTCTACTGTGGAGAGGGAGGAAGAGGATGGCTCTAGTTGTCCCTGCCTCCATCTCCTCAGGTTTCCACTTCCTGCTCTTGACTTTCCTAGGAGTATCCCAGCTTGAGGAACTTGGAAACCATCGCTGGGGCTGGAGAATTGTGAACTCATATCTGGGCATGGAGAGGCTGCTCATCATTTTGTTCCTTCCCTTTGCCAGCCTGCCAGGGCTGGAGCTCTCACGTCCAGCACAATGGCTGGCCTGGGAGGAGCGTGGGCAGTGAGCATTTATCCTGAACACACCAAAGCAAGGAAGAGATGAGGTCACAGCGGTCACCTCCACCATGTAGCGGCCAAGATTCTGTGTTGTCTTTTTGGTGAGGTCTGTAGATTAGGAATAATCCAATCCCACGGCATACATTAAACTTCAGTTTAATCTTGGATTTTTATCATCCACTGGCCTGGCCTAAATGCCCTGAGTACCCTCTGGGGACCAAGACCTTAGAGGAGACTTTGGAGGAGATGTGTGTGGGATCAGGAAGATATGAGGTTTCTCCTGGGATGAACTGTACACCAACCAGTCTGATCAGATATGTTGAGTCCCATCATCCTGGGTAAACTAGGAAGAGCCCATATGTAAGTCTGGAGTAAAGGTTGGAGCATTCTGCTTCCATGAGGGTGAGGCAACCAGAATCTACCATTCTTGAATTCATTTCCAGTACTGTGAGTGTGTACATTTGTAAGTGTGTGTGTGTGTGTGAATGCATGTTTGCTTCTGTGTGTGTGAGTGTATGTGTGTGTGTGAGTGCATGTATGTGAATGCATGTTTGTGCCTGTGTGTATAAGTGCATTTCTGTGTGAGTGTATGTGTGTGTGAGTGTTTATGTGTATGTGTGTGTGAGTGTATGTGTGTGAGTGCATGTGTGTAACTGCATGTCTATGTGTGTCTGTCTATCTATCTATCTATCTATCTATCTATCTATCTATCTATCTCTTCAACCCATAATCCTCCTGTACCAGACTCTCAAACACTGGGATCACAGGAATGTGCAACTACGTCCAACCCCATCACAGTGTTCAGTGACCATGGACCAGGCATTGTGTTGAACACTGGGGAAGCAGTAACTGAGACACTCCCTTTATAGCACTCCCTGGATGGCTGAGAGCAGGCTTCAATGTGATTTCAAGTTCAGAGATCAGTCCTCTTCCTGGCCATCTGCTGTATGACATGTTCTAGAAGGCCCAGGATGGAGAGGGCCTTTTTGTCAGAGTGAGGCCGGAGTGGAGTTATGCCAGGCCCAGATTGGCCCAGCTATCTCTGAGCCAGCCAAGTCTTGCCCAGGACAGCTGCCCTGGTACAGGGGTGCAGGCACAGGCTGTCACAGTCGAGTACAGGCTGTCACCATCAAGGGGCTGGGTCTGTGAGGTACTGGCACATGGGAGAATAGGCTGTTGGAGGTTCAGGGGCGATGGTTGAAGTTTCTAGTCCAGGAAACAAAGAGTGAGGGAAGGACAGCTTGGGAACAGCAGACTATGAGGTAGACTCCAGCATGCGACAGGACTTCCTGGCTGAGGATCTCTATGTGGAGCCAGTTAAAAAAAAATGCACATAGTCCAGCAGGCATCTTGCTGCCTCCTGGGATGTCCAGCTCTGACCCCAGCTCTTCCCTTTACTAGTTGAGCAGATCAGAAAATTAGAGGGTATGTTCTTATTACATACAGTATGGTGGAAAAAGGAGCTTGGAGCATGGCATAAGACAGAAAGAGATCTACGGTCGGCCTTTAAAATATCGCAGGAAACTCTTGTATTCGCCTCAGCCTTGGCCATGTAGTGTGTCTCGAGTTTTACAGGGCAGGTTATTGAGCCAGTGAGATCTAGGATCCCTAGTTATACTCCGAGGTACTGCCTTTGGTACTAATCTCTTGTACCTTAATCTTCTGTAAAATGGGGACAAAAAGGTCACCTCAGGGGATGCTTGTGAAGTCTGAGCCATACCTGGGCCACTGCCTATGCTTGGAAAAGATTGGACCTTATAACCAAGCTCCCTCAACCCCACACCACCCCCAGGATATGCACACACATTGCACCTGTGTGAGTCAGGTGTGCTGACATCATTTCGTGCTAACAGCCAAGACACCTGCCACTTAGACCTTCTCCTCACATTCCACAGATGCAATGTAATGAGGCAAACTCCAGAATATGGCAGGAAGCTATCCTACTGGCAGATTCGCACCCAACACAACCAGATTTAGGGGATACAGCCTGGGTGTGCCCGAGGCTCTCTCAGTGATTTTTCTCTCGTGCACCCAACTCCTGCCCAGGGCAGATGGAGACTGAGCTCAACATCTGTTCTCTGCTTAGGATCCGGTTCACTATCTGGCGGGACCAACGAAGCCCAGAGGGTCTCAGTCACCACAGCCTGCTTGGAGGATGGGACTCTCAGCAGAGGTGTGAAGGATGTTGGATGCCCAGTGTGCCAGGCCAGACACCATTGGACAGAGGGAAGGGCCTAGAGTTAAGAGGTGTTTGGGAGAAATGTGGGTAAGAGAGGGACCTACAGCTTCAATTTAGAGAGGCTGGCAGCCCTCAGACCCATTTCCTTAGCAGGCATGGCTCTTTGTGTTTTAGCTTCTGAGGCATCAGTGCTGTTAAGTCTCATGTGGATACTGTGATTCCCCAGGCTCAGGAGTCTGTCTGAACCTTCAACACTGAGTTGGGGAGTCTGGCTCTTGGTCTGCAGTCTGGAGTCTACAGTGAAGAGAGACTCTTCAGAGTTAAAAGGCCAGACCGTGAGGGGACATAGGTCTTCCTGGAAAGAAGCATGAGACTAGGGTCCAGTCACCCCACACTGTCAGCCTCTCCACCCCATCAATCCTTCTCTGTGTGTAATTTGGGGCCACAAGGGAGAGCCTTGGAAGACAGATCTCACACCATACACATACGCACACGTACACACACACACACACACACACACACACACGTATACATATTTGCCATGGCGGGGATTAAACCCAGAACCTCTCATATGCTAGACAAGCACCTCTGCTTCACTATACCTGCACTCCCTGGGCAGCTTCTTTGTGAAACCAGAGGACATGAACAATTGCTTCAACTGGTTTCCAAAGTAGGGAGGAGAGGATCTTGTGCATCGATCAATCAATCAATCTTTGCATGCCTGTTCCTTCTACTGAGAAGAGACTCCTTATTCCCAGCCCATGACCCCAGTTCCCAGATGGTTTTCTGCAGGCTGGTGGAGGGCAAAAGCCTGTGCAGTGGGGACTTCAAAGTCACAGTATTGGCAGACATTGAGATGCTATAGGGTCCTTCTGGAGGAGACTCTGGTTTTGAATCGGGATGGTGCCTGTAAGCAGGGCAGGAGTTGACTTCTACAGGTTAGAAGGGGACTATATGGTTGAGATGGGCACTGAGGTATAATCTAGTATGTCCTGGAATGGATGATGCTCAGGTTTAAGGTGAGGATGACTTTGCAAACCTTTTCTTAGTAGACAAAGAAGCACAGACTCATTTTGTAGCAGGGACTCATCCAACCACAGACGGGACTCTTCCAGGAAGGTGCAATCACCCCTGTGAATGTTTCAAGTTAACAATAGTCCTGGGATTTTGGTCTAGATGAGAGGCAGGGGTCCCCCTGGAAGAACCAGAAACGCTAGCATATGGAGAGATGAAAAAAATGTCATCATCCTATGCTGGAAGAAATGTACCTGTGCCCAGCCTAACTTCTACCTCTGGCATGATTGTCTCAAGTCTTAGACCCAACACTGACCCCAGTTCTGCAGCCATGGTTACAGAGTTGTGACTGGAGGTTGCCCTATAGCTCAACCTCCTGCTCAGAAATATCGTCTATTGTCTAATGTAAATCTCTTGTACTCCAGTGGCATATTCTTTGCGTTGGTTCTCCCCTTTGTGCTGATAAACCACTTCTTCCCTGATGCTCCGGTTCCATTCTGAGTCTCTCCAAGAACACAAATACCGCCCATATCCATGCTTAGAGATTGGCTTTGAAATAGCCAACAGTCGCTACCATCATCTGGCTTGAGAAACTTCCTGGCAGAAGGACCTTGCACTCTCTAAGCCCTCACAAAGGCCGACAGCATCAGCATAGCGGCTGGTTCAGGTGCATTTCAAAGTTTACACACTTAGGAGTGATCTGGAGTTGGTCCAGGGCAGTACATGCAGCTTTCTGGTGGCTCACGGGTACTCAGAGCTAATGTACATGCGTCTCCACTTAAGCAGTGGCAGGAAGTGAAGGTGCCCATCGGAAGGTCACTAGAGACAGTCTGAGGGTGGCCTGAGGGTTGAAACCTGAAGCGTACATGCTTTGGGAGAGGATGTGCAAAGAATGGCTTGGCTTGTTGGAGACTGGGGAAGGGAAGAGAGCGGTCCCTTCAGTGGCCCTTTCTCCCCAGGCAGCATGCCTCTCTTCCCAAACCCCTCGCTTCTTTTGGACAAGGGCAGTGAGTTCTGAAGGAGGCAGTGGGGAGTGGAGTGTCTTTGATACCATCAGTTCAGGAGCCCCTCCTATCCGTTTGTCTCATCCCCTGCCTGCCTCTAAATTAGCCAAGATCCCCCTGGGACAGTAGGAAGGACTTTGACCTTGCAAGATGCATTGAGTGGTTCTGCCAGAGCCTAGCTCTCCAGAGTTAGACACTGGGGCCCCTGGGAGGAGCTGAAAGCTCCTGACTGAGGCAGCCCTGAAACATGACACCTGTTTTAACCTCCAGATCATTTCCCTGCCCCGCCCCTGGAGCCTCTTGCCCCTCCCACAGGTGGTCTGTCTACTTTTGGCTGCCCGTGCCACTTAGTAATGTATCTGGTCCTTTAGAGCAGGACCTAGGACAGGTGGTAGATCATCTCCGAAGCTAAGTGGATCATGGGGCATCTGAATAGAGGTTTGGGGGAATGCCCAAAATGCCTAGATGAGCTCAGGACCAAGATATGTGGACAGTTCCTTCTCCTGCCTCCTTGGCAAAAGGGATTGGTGCGCAAACCTACCCTTGTCCAGGACTGGCATCACTGCATGCACAACCACTCTGTGCTGGTCTCACTAGTTCAAATGTACTAACAACTTTAGCAGCGTTACTGTGAAGACAGGAAGAAAGCTCAACTCCCCGCTACCTCCCAGAGGAGGGAAGGGGATGGGGAGGCAGAGCTTCAGGGTCCAGACTGCCTGAGCATCCTGAGACACCAGTCTACAGGCATGGCTTCATCTTAGACACTTGCCCCCAGTGCTGCAGCCAATCTTGGAGGTGGCGACAGACACTCCCTAGCTGGTGCTGTCTCCTCCTGTAGCCCATTACATAAGCTATGGGGCTAGGCAGAGGGGTTACCCCCCTCTCCCTAGAATCCCCTGGAAAGCCAAACTTTGAGCAAATCCTTCCCTCCCACCAGGGAGGCTGAGGGGGAGGGATCTGAGGAGAAGACAAGGTTGAGGAGGGAGGAGGGGAAAAGGAACTGCCGGTTACATTCCAGCCTCACCCTTGAGGATCTGACTTGCCTCAGTTTCTCTCCCAAGTTCCAGCTTCTGGACAGCCTTCGCCCAAACTTGTGTTCTGTTCTCCCCTCTCTTCGGTAGCTTCCCTAGTCCAAGACTTCACAAAGAGGTCATCCGGCAAAAGCAGCCCCCCACATGCACTCAGCATTTGGAAACTCGGGTCCAGGTCCATCTGGGGGTTTCCAGGGACAGAACAGGTCCTGGCCTCACAGAGCTGCTGGGCACTGGCTAGGGTCCAGGGCAGGTCCTGGAGCCCCTGCCCTTTTGGCAGGTAGTTGCCACTGCCTGTGCCTGCTCAGATTTCTGGACCCTCCCAGGGGCCAGCTTCCTGGACCGGTAAATCAGGCCTTACAGAATGCCACCCACCTAGACAGGATGGGGAAGAGCCTGAGGGGTTGCTACTGTGGGTCTGGGGTGAGAGGTCAATCCGGACCCAGCCTGCTGCCTGTCCCTGTCTCCTCCCAAGTTTCAAGAAAGGCATTTATAAGGGCTAAGCTGGGAGCCCCTCTTGAAACAGCGCCCAGGGAAACCTCTAGACTGGAACAGACAAAAATGATAGGCACCTACCTAGAGTGCGGGAAGGGTGTTGGCTGGAGCAGCGCTGCGGCCGCCTGGTGAGCAAACCCTGCCACCAGCCTCGGGGCTGCTTGGCCCCGCCGGCCTTAGCCACTGGCTGTCCTGGCGTGGCGGCAGCGGGCGAGGGTGCGTATGTGTGTGTGCGCCCCGAGCCACTGCAGCATCTCTGCATCAGGATGCGCTCCTCCCTCTCGCAGGCTCCGCTCACTGGCTGGCTAGGCTCCTCAGCCAACGCTCGGCCGGAGATGGCTTCCTCTGCCCCCTCCCACCCCGCCGTCCCCACCCTCCTGGCTCTACCTCATTTGCTGTCATTTAAGGACCAGGGAGTGAGCCAGAGAGCTACCGTCTTCCATCAAGCTTGGCCAGCTCCGCACCCAGCCCAAAGCTACAGAGGGGTGCTCTGAGAAGGCACAAAAAAAGTGTCTCTTGCTTCTGAAATGCTGGAGACACATGAGCATCAGGCTTCTCGCTTCTCTCTTTCCCTAGTCCCTTGTTAAAGAATGGGATACACGGCAAGCCTCCAATTTTCTGTGTGGGGCAGCTGTGAAGGAGGGGTCAGCCTCCATTACCCCCTGTCCCCTCACCCATTACCTTCCTTTGCCTTGTATTTGCCTACAAGTAATGTGGAATTTTGTTGCTGTCAAAATGGTCAAACGGTAAAAGAAATTAAAAATAGATAGCAAAAAGTCTCAGATTCTAAATCTCCATTCTTAACAAATTTGAGTATCTGCCTCTAGGTTTATATTTTCACTTGCATTTCATGGGTTATGAGAATTAATTTATAAAAATGAGATTACAAAACACAACATAATCTGCAAAATATATTAACTGTACAATTAAGCTTGGACACCTTTGTACACCAGTACTCCCAGATCCAACCCATTTTCAGCCAGCAAATGGTATGATTCCATGAAAAGCTCATGAGCCTGGAGTCTGAGTATCTGATGGGTCCTCTGAGCTTTGCTATCAATAGGATGGATGTGTTTGGGTACGATGTCCCCTGAGCCACACTGGTAACCTACAAGGGCCAAAGATGGCTAAGGCATCTGCTAGCTCTGAGATTCCAGGGGTTCACCCTGGGTAGTAGTAGTAGCATACCCCTCCTTCCCTGCTCCTGTCATGTGACAACATGCTCGGGAAGCCTGAAGGCAGAGGGACCAGCCATCTGCAGCACTAGTCAGCCCTGACAGGCTGTCACTGTCATCTTACTCCATTCGGGTTGCCTGCTGTCCAGGGCCAAACTGGCTAGTGGCCCAGATGCTGCAACAGCTGGCCAGCCTCTGAGTTTTAAATGCTATACCTGTCAAATATGAACACAGCTCCTGTCTTGCTGATGGGCCAGTGGCTGTGGGCCTGAAGAGGAATAGGGATCTTAATGCCCTACAGAGACTTACACCTCTCTTCTCTCAGTGCCTCTCCCAAGGGCGGGCACACCACCAAAGCGCAACTTCTTTGTTCTGATGCAGAGATGCCTAAACTCAACTAAGCTGTTTCTCAGGTAATTTTGAATTAAGTTCTTGACAAGACAGGCACATCCACCTCCTCCAGGGTGGCCTGCCCTCAATATCATGGTCCTGTCTGTCTGTCTGTCTGTCTGTGGCAAGTATGCTGTCCTCAGGGTCCCGAGGTACATTTCATAGCCAACACCTCCCAAGTCAAGTCAACCTTGCTCTATCCACTTAGAGGATCTGCAAGGTGAATCCAGCAGAAGACAATAGAAACAGGTCCTTGCCAAACAGGGTGATGTGTCTGCTGCTATCAGCTGGTGAACTGTGGGTCTGGAACTGTTTGCAGAATTGTTTTAGACGGAGACAGCTGTCTTTGTGACTCTATTTTAGAACAACCGCTGCCCTTGTGGTAGGGATCACACTCTGGGAGGGGAGTTGTCATTGGTGTCAGCAAATTTGTTCTCAGAGGCTCTCTCAGATCCTCTTCCTGCCAACCTGCCCACCGAAGGTGGATCCTGATCAGTAACAGAAACGAGTATTTACTAAGCCAGGATCTCAGCTTAGAAAGACCTGCCTTCCCACTTGTACAGAGTGATCAGCTGAGTTACCAGGTGGGCACTGGGGGTCTTCAGTCCCAGCCTCCGGCATGCTCTCATCCTGGAGAGGTGCTTGAGGTAAGCACGAGGATCCAGGCAGGGCTTTGTCATGGACTCCATTAGTCTGATAATAGAAGTGTTGTCTGTCTCCAGAAGGCCAGGGGCTGTGCTAAGAGCTTTACGTGTGTGTGTGTGTGTGTGTGTGTGTGTGTGTGTGTGTGTGTGTGTGTTACTCTCCTCTGCTCCTCCCCTCCTACTCCCCCCTCATCTTCCTCCTCCCCGTTTCACCTGTGATGCTGGCCATATACAGCTAAAGGAGCAGAGTGGCCTACCTCTAGCTCCTGGCTTAACTCTTTGTCTGCTTTTGATGGTGAAAGGGATTCGAAATAGAGGGCAGGATCATTTCCTAATTAGTCTACCTGTCAGAACCTGGAATTCCCAGCACGGCTGACCCTCAGGGGCAACAGTTTTTAACATGGAGGATCCAATTCTGAGATGTCCAGAGCACCCGATCTGCAAGCTGTGTCTCCACAGACCCCCAAATGGGGTGAGAAAGGGCTAGCTTGGACTGTAAGCATGGTGTTCCCTGGAGAAGAGGTTCAGGAGGCATCCTGAGGAGCATCCTATCTTTCTGAGGCCATCTGCTCTTCTCTGTGTTAGCCCTGCTTAATCAACAGCACTGGAGTCCAAGGGAACTTCACCAGCCCACAAGGGCCCAGTCCCAGGGACAAGGGAGGAAGTTGAGACCTTACTATGGCCTCTTGACACTGGCTGCTTTGTATTCTCTCTCCTTACCAGCACCGTTTTTTTCTATCTTCTCTCTTGGCTTCTCTAAGCCAACAGCATAGCTGCCTCTGGTTTTAAATACTATACCTGCCCCCCACTTTGAGCTGCCTGGAATGGCAGGGCATCAAGAGCCAGAGAATGCTCTATCTTCAAAGTACTTCTAATCTTTGTAGAAGCTGTCTGCTGCAGAACGTGACTGCTCGTCCATAGCCACATCGATGTGGCAGCAAGACACTGAAGATGGACGAGCCTGGCTCTCCACCCTGCCTCTGAGCATCTGTGTGGCCATAGACAAGTGACCCTCACACCGATCTGAAGATAGAGAGTTAACATCAGCACAGAGGTGCAGAGGAAGGAACTAACTTGGTAGGCTTTCCTTTGGCCTTTCTGCAATGGAGCCTGCCCACCTGTAGCACAAGTGCCCACAATGAGGTCTGTCTCCGCCTCCTCTCTGCTGCAAATCATAGGGTGGCTACAGCTCTGCCACCTAAGAACAGGCCTTCCCGGCTCAGTACCTCCTACCTGGACCACTTTAGGCAAGACACTGAATAAGACTTGATTGCTCCCAGAGCCAATTCTTCTTTAAAACCAAATAAAGAAATTAAAAACAAAACCCAGGGGTCTCTAAGCAGTCCTGCCTATCCTTGAACTGCACTGTCACCTACAGTAACCTTGGAATGTGATTCTTCTGCCTCTACCTTCCTAGTGCTGAAATTACAGCTGTGCACCACATCTGATTCTATTTGGTGCTGGGGATGGAACCCAGGGCTTTGTGCAGAGTAGGCAGGCACCTCCCCAGTGGAGGCACACTTCTAGTTCCCATGGCTATAATCTATTCAGTAGTGGGAATGGTATGGCTGTGTGGTTAACCAGTACATTTTCTCTTCTCTTCCTTTCTCTTTGTGTCTCTTTGTTTCATTGTTTCTTTTTTGAAGACAGGGTCTCACTATATAGCTCTGGCTGTGCTGGAACTAGATCTGAGGACCAGGCTGGCCTCAAACTCACAGAGACCCACTTGCCTCTGCCACTCGAGTCCTGGGATTAAAGGCCACGCGCCACCACTGCCCAGCTTCCAGTATCTGGATGGAAAGGTCATCTCACCCAGCCCCCCATCCTCCTACCTAGCATGGTGCCTGGTACATGGCAAAAACCCAGTAAACATAGCTGGCTGGGTGAAGGCAGGAAAGTGGGGTTGGAGCAGACAGAGGTAGACAAAGGTTTCAGTGGGATAGAGAGAAGTACCTCCTGGATTGCACTACACAGATGAGAGAAAGTCAGGGATGCTTTCCTGGCATGGGACATGGGGGTGGGAGGAACCTGAACGTGGGGGTCTGTGCAGGGGAAGAAGTTAGGTAGTGCCAGGAGGAGTTAGGCCGACCCGAATAGGAAATCTCCACATGCCATCCTCCCATTCGCATTCCTAATTTCACTCAAGAGCCTGGAGGGGTCCATGGCCCAGAGGAGTCTAATTATTCTCTTTGCCATTTCAACCCTGGGCTCCTGAAGCTTCTTTTTAAGGCTTATAATAGACAATGCTAATGCCATTATTAATATTTAATGGTGATGATGCTAATAATGCCCGCATTTATGTGGTCTCTCCACATAGCTCAAAGAACCCTGAGTTCTTTATTCTTTTTTTTTTTTTTTTTTTTGAAACAATTTGGCTATCATAGGCATAGGCAGTGGGAGGGAGCAAGGCACTAGGGAGCTGGAGCCAGCAAAGGGTAGTGACTGGCCAGGGTTGCAGAGTAGTGGGGTGTAGCTGGACCAGGAAGGAGTAGTGCTGGTGTACCCTGCCTGAGATCTGCCTTGTGTTGAGATCTGAGGAGGAGAGCCCTGATACAAGGAGAGCCCTTTTCTGGCAAGAAGCATACCCTCTGGGGTTGGGGAGGGAATGAGGGAACAGGTTTAGGAGTAGTGATGATCCTGAAGTAGGCAGGTACCCCTTAAATATTCTTTTTAAAGATGCCTTTATTATCTGTATCAATTCTACATAGTAACAGTTTTATTATGGCATTGAAAAAATATCTATCTATCTATCTATCTACCTATATATCTATTTATTTAATATATAAGTATACTGTAGCTGTCTTCAGACACACCAGAAGAGGGCATCAGATCCCATTACAGATGGTTGTGAGCCACCATGTGGTTGCTAGGATTTGAACTCAGGACCTCTGGAAGAGCAGTTAGTACTCTAAATCACTGAGCCATCTCTCCAGCCTCATTATGACATTTTTATACACGTGTATAATGGATTTTAATCACCTCTTTGTTAACTTCTCTTGTCCCCCTTCCATTCCAGGTAATCTCTTTCCTTCCCTCAACTTGCCTTTCTTCTACTTTGATGTCTTCTCTTTTCTTCCTTCCTTCCTTTCTTTCTTTCTGTGGTGACCCAATGTGTTTCATTAGCGTTGTTTACAGGCACATAGTGAGAGTTTGTTTACAAAACTTGGGCATCTTATCACGGCTATGTTAATGAGATGCCTCTCCTCCCAGCCCATTTGTCATTAGCACCAGTGTAAATTCTTAAGAATGACTGAGTTCCATGAGCTCACCCTCTCCTGTAAAAGGATGTTGATGGCTCTATCCAGTGCAGATCAGGTAATCACAGATGCTGTAAGTTCAAGAGTGTAGCAGCTGAGTCATACCCAGAAGTTAGGGTTCCACAGCACTCCCCTCACCCATTCCCGAAACTCTTACATTCTCTCTGTCCCTTCTTCCAGGATCTTCTCCGCACTTTGGAGAGGGTGATGGAGATGTTCCAGTATGCTTGGGCATTCACCATTTAGTCTTAGAACTGTGACTTTGGCAAATTCATGGACAGGTCATGCAAAACAACAGCAATAGCTTTCACACCAAGATCTGTAACCTCCCTGGATGTGTTCCACAGGAGAATCTAATCAGGACAGCATCAAATCGAATCTGAAAGTGATTGTTAACCCACATAACAGACCTGCCACTATAGCACTAGTGGGATCATTGCTCTTGCCAGTTGATATTGTTGCCTACAGAGTCCTCAGCTAACTAAGACTATTATTCATAGCAATTCTTCCTCTGCACTTTCTATCACTATGAGGACTAGCCAACAGGAAAGAAGCTTCCCGCCCGGTTCCAGCTGATGTCTTTCCGTACTGCAAGCAATGTTCATGGCATCTTCAGCAATCACTCACTATCTAGTTCTGATGAGCAGATAGTGTCTGTGACAAGTTGCTGTATTGTTTTAGGAGCTTTAGGAGATTCCTTGAGCAGCTACTTGTAGAGAGGTAGCCCATCTAGGCTCTAGGATTTTCATATGATAACCTATGCCTTTTGATCATTTTTATCCACCCATACGGATAAACTCTTTGTTTTGATTTTATTACTTTTATTTTGGGAGCTGGGCAGATGGTTCAGAGGGATAAAGTGCTTACTATGCAAGTATGAGAGCTAGAGTTTGGATCCCCAGAATCCACATAAATGTCAGGCAAGAATAGTGGCCACCTGTAATTGCAGAACTTGGGAGACAGAGGCAGGGGATCTCTAGGGCAAGCCACCTAGAGTTGGACTAGTTGGAATTGTCCAGCTCAAGTTCAACCACAGACCCTGATTCAACAACAAAAGTGTGGAGAGATGGGATCAGGGAGATGGATCAGGGGTAGAGATGTTTGCTGTCAAGCCACAGGACCTGAGTTTGATCCATGGGACCTGCATGGTGGGAGAATAGAATCAACCCCATTAAGCTGGGCCCATATACAGATACACACAGGCACACATGCAAATAAATAAGTGAATGAATTTAATTTAATTAAAGAATTCTTTTCAAGTGAAGAACAGCTGAGAAAGACACTCAACATGAGCCTCCACATACATGCATACACATATCAATCTACATTCCCACGGGCACATGTGTCAATATGAATATGAACACGAGTGCATGCATGCATACCATACAAAATACATATAAAATTATTTTTGATTAGCTCGTCAATATCAGATTTCACTTTGGCTTGTTCACACATTGTTAATTTTGGTTGACCCTCTTCTCTCTTCTCCTTCATCTCTCTCTCTCTCCATCCGTTCCTCACTGCATAATGCTCTGCATCCTTCCACTTTCACATTATGTCTGTTTCACTGCTCTCCTTCCTTTGAAGCATCTTTTCTCCTCTCATGGCCTCTTTTTAGCTTTCTGTGCTTTACACATACGTGTTCCCACACAATTGCTCACATAGGAAGTCAGAAGCTAGGGTCCAGCATGAGAGAAAACATGGTATTCTTTTGGGCAGGGGGGCTTGGGTTACCTCCCCTGATGTTTTCCAGTTTCATCCATTTTTTTTGTACACTTACTTTTTCTTTACAGCTGAACAAAATTGGGTTGTGTATATATTCCACACTTTAAATTTTTTTAATTCTTCAGATTCATTTCATTGATAGACATTTAACCTGTTTTCCATTCCTGGCTTTTGTGAAGATAGCTTCAATGTTCATGGATTCAAAATACAAATGTCTCTGTGTAGGATACAGAGTCTTTCAGTTATATGCCCAAAAGGGGTATAGCTGGGTCATATGGAAGGTCTATTTTTACTTTTATTTTAAGATTGTATGTGAGTACATTGTCACTATCTTCAGACACAGTAGAAGAGGGCTTCAGATCCCATTACAGATGGTTGTGAGCCACCATGTGGTTGCTGGGAATTGAACTCAGGACCTCTGGGAGAGCAGTCAGTGCTCTTAACCACTGAACCATCCCCTCCACACCAATTTCCACCGTGGATGCACCAATTTATGCTCCCACCAATGGTGAACTAGCCTTCCACTTTCTTCCCACCCTCCCCAGCACTTGCTGTCCTTTGTACTTAACTAGGCTGAGATAAAATCTTAAAGCAGTTCTAATATCCCTGATGGTTGAGGATGTTGAACATCTAAAGACTACTTACTGGTCATCATATTCCTTCTTTTGGGAGCTATGTGTCAGTTTGTTAGTTGTTCCATTGGTTAGTTGGGTTGTTTGTTTCTTTCTTTATTGGCCATTTTTTTGTAAAGAATGGATCCTCTGCCAGATGTATATCTGGCAAAGACTCTCCACTCTGTAGACTGTAACTTCATGTGATTATTATTATTATTATTATTATTATTATTATTATTATTATTATTATTATTTTGCTGTACAGAAGCTTTAAAATTTTGTGACATACCACTGGTAGATGGTTGATCTTTTTCCTGAGTGATGGGGGTAGCCCTCTTGAAGGACTGTTCCCCTTGTCAGCATAAATGACAGTCTTTATTTTATCTCTTCTCAGTAGCCTTCATTGGAAATCTGTTTTGTCAGCTATTAGAATAGGTACACCTGCATGTTTTCTACTTTCATTTGTTTGAAATATCCTGTTTTCATTCTTTCTTAGAGGCAACAAATGGATACATCTTGTCTTTTAGTTCAGTCTGTTTTCTGTGCCTTCAGTTAGAAAAATGAGACCATTAATATCCAGGGTTATTTCAGGAAGGTATGCATCATTTCCTGTCATTTGGTTGGTTTTGTATTGTTAGGTGTTTTCCCAATTCTTTACTTACTGATCAACTATCTTCACTCCCTGAAGCCTATTTAAGGTGTTTATCATTTCTTTGGTCTGAAGAATCCCTCCCCGTTTTCCCTATAGAGCTATCTTAGTGGTCATCAACTTCAGCCTGCTTTCATCATGACATGGTTTTCTTTCCCCTTAGATTATGACAGATAGTGTTACTGGTTATTATCAGTCTAGGTTTGCAGCTGTGGCCTTTCGAAACTTGAAACACATCATGCGGTACCTTTCTGGCTTTCAAAGTTTTCTGTTGCAAAATCAGCTGTTGTTCTGACGGGCCTGCCTTCTATGTGTTTTGGTGTTTCTCTCTCACTGTTCTCAAGACACTGTTTTGTATGCTTAGTGCTTTGATTGTAATAGGATGAAGGAAGTTTCTTTTCTGGCCCTGCTTATTTGGTATACAACGTATTTCTTTACCTAGGTGGACCTCTCTTTCCTTAGATTCGAGAACTTTTCTGTGACGATTGTATTAAAAAATATTTTCTGTGCCTTTAGCATGGAATTCTTCTCTTTCTTCATGCCTATGATTCATAGATTTGTTCTTACATTGGCATACCGAAGAGCTTCCCTTTTCTGTCTATAGCTTTAAAAACATCATTGCCTCAACTGAATGTACCAATTCCTCTGCCTTGTCTCCAGGCTCTGGTATTCTGCCTCCCTTGAACTACTCTACTGGCAAGGCTTTCCACTGCACTTTAAATGCATACTGCATTATTTATTTTGTATTATGGGGTATATGTGTGGATAATGGCATATGTGTGGAGGTCAGAGGACAACTTTCAGGGGTCAGTTCTGTCTTTTTACCACATGGGTTCTGGGGACTGAACGCAGGTCATCAAGTTAGGAGACAAGAGCCTTTACCCCCTGAGGCATTTTGCTAGACCCTCTTTTGAGCTTTTTATTTGACTTATTGAAATTTTGAGCGTCTTCTCAGTTTTCCCCTCTTAGTATTTCTATCTTGTTATTGAATTCCATTTTCATAGTCTGCATTGGCTTCCTCATCCCAGTCAGCTCTTTGTGTTCTTTTGGGAGGTTATTCATGTTTTATTTCATTTCTTCGAGCATGTTTATCTTTTGAATTCTTTGGAATTTCATCTAAGTCCCTCCCACAGGGGCCATTGGCTTTTGGAGAAGACATGTCCCATTGGTTTTTTAATATTCCTTCTGTTTTTGTGTTGAGACATGCCCATCAGGAGTTAGATCACTGATTTTCTTTTTAAATTTTAGGTCACCTTTCTTCTTTCAGTGATGGAGTCGATTGTAGTGAGTCGGAAATGCTGATTTCCTCTTTTGTACTGATGTTCCCCATCCCAACTTCTCCAGTGAGCAATACACCATCTTCATCAAAGGCCACTGTCCAGGAGTAGACCCATCATGAAAACGGGGTAAAAAAAAAATCAATAATAAAAAGTGACAATGATCCTCTAAGCACTAACTACTTAGGGAGTAAAGGGACAGAGACACACTGTGTGTGTTGATGCTTTAGTTGTTGTTGGTACACATGGAAAGAAAGGAACAGCTAGATTAATGGTTTTCAATGGGATGAAAGAAAGTAAAAGAAGGGGTGTGAATAGAAGAGAAAATGGAAGGAACAAGAAAGTGGAGGACAGTGATAAGGGATGCTGGTCAGAGAAAGGCTAGAGAGAGGGCAGTTAAAGATGCTATTGGATAGCACAAAGCAGCCTCATCTCTCTGGATGTTGAGGCACAGAGATCTGGAAGACCAGGCCACAGTGTGTTCTGTGGGAGAGAAGACTACAGAGAAAGGGTAAGAAGAAAAAGGGAAAAGGAAAGAGAAGGAACACAGGGCAAGATTAAGGTTGATCTGGTCTACTAAAGTCACTTTGAGAATTAACAAAGACGCAACATATTCAGAGAGAGAGAAAGCTTGGTACAGATACAGGGCCTGAAACCAAGTAGCCTGGTTGTTGGTTTTCTCCTCTGTGGAGTCACTCACAATCTTACTTCAGAGATCCCTGTCACAGCTGGAATGATCATCAGTAGCCTGGCCCAATCATGTCACCTACTACCACAGGTCCCTCTTCAAATTTCAACAGAGGCACACTCACCCTGAAGGGAGGCTGGAACTGGGGCCATTGGTCTCTCACCAGGAATAATGGTATGTGGCTCCCAGCCTGTAGCTTGGCAGAGTCCTTAGCCACACCCATGTCCCTGAAGCTTGTTAGCTGTGCGCTGTTGGAGGACCCCAGGGAACCCAAACCCCAAGCTTTAACTATCATTTTTACGGGTCCATGGGCTTGGACCGGTTTAATACAAAACCCACAAGTCTTGGTGGTTCTGTGAGGTAAACAGTAGATGTGGCCAACATCTGCAATCAGTTGACTTAAGTAAGGACACGACCCTTGCCAAGGGGATAGAGCTTTATTTATGAGTTACTAGGCCTTAAGATTAAGACTATTCTATATCTGTACATAAGGTCTCAGGTGGCTGAGCCTGGCATTGAACTCTTGATCTCATGTCTCGACCTCCTAAGTCCTGGATTTACATGGGGCCACCAATCCTGACTTTTTGTAACATCACTTCCTGCTTGAGACTTCCCAGATTTCTGGCTTTTCCATTCATAGAATGCAGGCTGGTCAGGCTCCGTAACCATGGAAGCCAATTTGTCAGCGTATAGCTAGTCTATGTAATACACACTTTGAATGTACACACTCATAGTCCTTGACTGAGTTTTTTTTTTTTTTTAATGGCATAAAAATGAGGTGTATTCAATAGAAAGCATACTTCAATTTTTGATTTTTTTTTTCTGGCCTGAAATTCTTTCCTTCTTTTGCTCCAGTGATGGAGTCACAGGTGTACATGTGTCACATGGGCATGCCCAGCTTTTATGTGCTGAGGGTCCCAACTCAAGCCCCCTTGTCTGCACAGTCAGTGCTGTTAGCCACTGAGCCATCTTCCGAGCCCCTCAACACTTTCAATCTGAATGGGGACACAACTGACTGGAAGGCCAGGAGTTACCCTCTCTGCTGTGGCCCTATTTTTCTGGAGACCCTGACTGAAAGAAGGCCCTTTCTCTTTTCTGCTGTTCCTCGAGCTCCCTGCCTTGGGCATCTCCGGCTGCTATAAGAAGATACCCTAGTCTGGATCTCTAATGCGGATCTTTACTTTTTCCACACCATTGGATACTGGATGTTTAAGATTTAGTGTGAATCAGGCGAGAGAACTTCTTGCTTTGACTCCTCCTTCAGGCTAGAGCCCAGGCTCTTTCCCCAATCCTCGGAGATTGTGACATGATGATTTTCTTTCTTGGTTTCTTTCTTGCTTTTTAAATTTCTTTGTTGGTTTGTTTCTTTCTCTCTTTCCCTCTCCCCCACCTCTTTCTTCCTTTCTTTTTTTCTTTCCAAGATAGGGTTTCTCTGTGTAGCCCTGGCTGTCCTGGAACTCACTCTGTAGCCCAGGCTGGCCTTGGACTCAGAGATCCACCTGCCTCTGTCTCCCAAGTGCTGGGATTAAAGGTGTGTGCCACCACCGCCCAGGGACATTATGATTCTTTAGTCCACGCTCTTCCATGTTGACCCACTTAACCCTTTTTGGAAAGGGCTGGGCTCTCCTACTGCGTTGTCTTTGTAGTGCTTCTAGCTCAGAATAGTGATATCCTCTAAGTTCACGGAATAAACTTCCCCCACTCTCAGGAACTAGACACACACCAACCCCTCTTGTTCTGCCCTTGTCGCATCACAGGCTACTACTGTATTGTAGTGATGTCTTCACCCCTGCATCTTATACCATCGTCCTCTTGGCTCAGTATCTGATGCTGTGCACATATCTGACATCCCTTTCTCTTTAGGGGATCAGGATGGAGGCAGATGACATCATGTTTGAGCCAAGGGCTACTTCTTTTCCTATACTGGTACTTGTTCCCTGTTCAGCTTGTATTGTACAAAGTCCTCTGAGCAGATGTAGCCAGTGCAGAATAAGTCCAGAGTGGGGCTGAGGACAGAGGTGCAAAAGGTGGAACTGCCCAAAACATGCCATTTATGAAGGCAGATGATGTCATCTTCACAGCTTGGCAAGGGGAGTTCAGCTTAATACCCCATTCACCGTCTCAGTCTGGTGTAGTATGTGACAATGTAGCCTAAAGGACTGTGAAGGGCTGTTCTCTGGGATCTCAGAGCCAGCTGGGTGTACCAGAACTCTCTCTGTCAAGAGATTGTGGGGAGCTATAGGCTGCCCTGGGAGGAAGGCCGAGGTCAGGGTGAGTTTCATGGGCTCAGCTTGTGGAGTTGCTTAGAGGCTGTACACTGTGGAGGGTAATGGGGTAGTGGGGGGTAATGGGCTGAACATAGCTTGAAGCTCTACTACTGATAAACTTAAGAGTAAGTTTTAAATAAGGAACTCACTTTGCAGTGGGCACCAGACTATTTCTGGGGAGCTGGGTGGGATTACCATACTAGGAACAGTACCTGGATCAAAGAGAATTGGGAGCACGTGACCCTCTGTTCCCATCCCAGAGAGCCAGGCCTGCTCAGCAACTTTAGTCTCTGTCCTTGACTTTTTGACACTCCCAGGAAGGGCTGGCAGAGAGCGGTGAGGTCTTTAAAGCCAGGGGTATTGTCTTTGTGTTAAGAATGCATTGTGATTTTTAAACGGTATATAAAAAAAAATTCAGAATACCTCATAACAATGAGAATAATTTTCAGTTGACATCTTGTGTTCATAAATGAGGTGGATTGGCTCATAGCCACACATCCATATTTCCTGCCACTCTAGCCACTAAGTAGTTACAATGGAGGCTACCTGGCTGCAAAGGAGAAATATGTATTACCTGGTCCCTTAGAGAAAATGTTTGTCAACCCTTGGGCCAAGACATTTCCCTGTCATTTGGAGCCTAGACCAAAAACTATGGGCTATCAGCCACTGACACTTAGGAACTGGGTCTCTTTTGCTTTAGCTTAGAGGTTGTCAGCTAGCGAACATTTGGCAACGTCTAGAGACATTTGGGGTTGTCATGATAGTGTCTGTGTGTGTTCTGGTGGGTGTTGGCATCTACACCGTGAAAGTTAGGACGTTGCTAAGCATCCCTCCAAGGATAGTCCTTCATACCCAATTCCCTGACCCCAAATGTCCCCAGTGGGGGACTGAGATGCCCTGTGTCATGCCAGTGGACAGAAACAACCAGGCCCCTGTAAGTTATCTGAGCTGAGTCCCAGCCTTAACTTCCACTCTCCTGGAACTTTAAGTCTAGAAGCTGGTGAATATGGAGGAGGGATGGGAAGGGCTGTGTGGGAGAAGCCCCCTTCCTGGGACTCTGTGCCTCTTATCCCTGCTAGGACCAGGGTGAACCTCAAAGTGGGGGAAAGCATGTTTCCTCAGTTCCCATGGGACCCAGCACAGGTAGATGCCCATTGGCTTGGCCAGGTGAGCTTGACCCTGGAAAGGTAGATGATTATGAAGGACTCCAGGCCTGGACATGGATGTGGTGAGATCTGTGGAGGTGCTTACTAGGACGAGGTGAGCAGGGGGCCTGAATTCAGATTCAGATGCAAGGAGTGTGAGGCTGGGGGAGTGGTGGGGGAGGAGGCTGGCATGGATCCCACCAGCCTTCTGGGAAGTGTGAGGAACAGATGCTGTGGCTGTCAGATGAGAGGCTCCTGGCACTTTGGGAAATTGCAGAATTAACAAAAGGATGGTTGCTTTGAGGGAACACAAGCAGGGGGCACAGGGTGCACAGCTGGGATAGCCTCTAGGGACTCCCTTCCCTTGCAGGCAAGGATAAGGGTTTCTCCTGCCTAGCTTCTGGGCTGCTTCTGGGCAGGGTTGGGGGAAGGGAGGGCAGAGGTGGCTGAGTCATCGGGCTTGGGGCCAGAACAAGGTCAGTTAGAGATAGAGCCAGGGCCAAGGCGGCCAATAGCTTGGAGTCTCAGAAGTGGACAGGGCTGTCTGGAGGTCATCTCATCTATCTTTCAGCTTTCGGACTCAGCCCTAGCAGATGGCATTTTGCCGACATAGGACCCAGGCAGAGGGGATCCTCAGCAGGAATGAGAATTCACCAGCTGTTATTTGTAAAGCCCCTAGAAGCAGCAGCCAGATCTGTAGACAAAAGGGCACGTGTGTGGGGGGGGGTGTGCAGGGAAACTGCATTTTTGGGGGGTGGGGGAGTGGGGGTGGGGGGATGAGTAGTCAGAGCAGCTTCATTCAGGACATCAGCATGACCTGCAAGAACAGCAGCTTGTGCTGCTACAGGGTCTAGAGGTGTGGGGCAGATTGGATTGGCTGGGTGCCGCTGAGAGGCAGAAAGGTTGAGCTCTGTGAGCTTAAAACTATTAAAGGTATAGGAAGAGAGCAAGTTGATAAGCAATTTCTAGTGCAGATAGTTCTAATGCAATTCAGAGTCAACTGAGATCGAAAGATAGCACTTCCTAACAGTGAGGTGTGAGATAGATACCTAACACCCGAGTTTTCCCAGGTGTCAGAGACCAGTCTGATCTGGTGGTGAGCTGGTCCTCCAGCCTAATGGCCTGGCATGGTTTTGTCCTTGCTGCTTGGCCCCAGTAATTTCTTGCCCCAGGAAATCCTGAAGTTGAAGTATAGGGTGGTTGATGGGGGCAAGAAAGCCAGAAATGGTTGACACTCTTAATGTTGCTGGAAAGTGGGAGAAGCCCCTAGCCAAGCAGAATGCCTGTCCATCTGGGAAATGAACTGGCTATTGCCTATGTCCATGACTGGGAAGGTGAACCAGGCCAGAGGGCAGGGTGCAGCAGACGGATGTAAGAGATCACGCCCCTCATTTTCTGAGTGCCATTCCTCTCTGTCAAGCCTCTCCTGGGGTAGCTGACAGATGCGCCATGGAGGAGGGCAGGGGGCCTCTTTCTCATTGGCCAGCATCCTGGACACTTTCCCCCTTTCCTGCCAGATTCCCCCAGGCAGCCTGCATTGTTAGCTGGAGGTCTTGAGGGACAGACTTCTAAGCGAAGCCCAATGTGTGTGTTGGTTTTGTGGAGAGAGTCTCTGAACCAAGAACCTATTTGGCTAATGAAGTCATAATTACTCTCAGCTCACTAATAGGATGAAAGCTGGGGGCTCAGTTAAAAGCCACTGATGGACCCTCGAGAGTCATCTGATGGCTCTAGAAAGGGCCTGTAGAACAGGAAGTGGAAGATTGGGTATGGGGAGAGTAGAAGGTAAAAAAGCTGCCCATAATACATTGCTCTGAGGCCCTTTGCTGGTTTAGTCTGGTTATCTTTGACTACCTGGCTATGCCAAGCATGGCCCCACGGGTAACTAGGGAAAGAACCTGAAGCTATGGCTCAGGAGAACTTTGGTTTTGTTGTTCATAAATGTTATGTTCGGACCTTGTAGTTTGGCAGCGGTTAGCTTCCAGCTCTTCTCGTTGTTGGAAGTCGTCATTTGCTAGGTAGCGTGGGCTGATCTTGAACTACTATGTAGGCGTAGCTGACTGAATTGACTATGGTCTTTGCCAGTCTTCTTCCCTGAGGAAAGGTATTTGATGGGAGAAACCCCCAATCTTATGCCCACGGACTGTAAACTGCTCCCAGGTAGAGAGTTTGGCTCCAAGTCCAAGTGTAAAATGACTCAGGGGAGTAACTCCCTCTAATTCCATCAAAGGCAGTGTTGTAAAACTTTGTGGGAAGAATAGCAGCTGAGTCCTGGGATCAGTCACGTGGGACAAGCCCAGGCCATCTGGACATCTAACCATTTTCCCTTTGACCACGTGGGTTCTAGGTACACAGCCAGGCTCGTACTGGAAGGCGTGGGAAGCAGGAGTGAAGGATGAACGGTGATTTTAGATAAATGAGTGTGGGCTCCTAGGTCCGGAAGAGAGACTCGATACACGGGGACCTCAGGAAAGTTAATTACCGGGGCCGCGGGACAAGCCTGGAGCTCACAACAGTCCTTGCAGTTTCCACCCCACTGGAATGTCTAACTTTTAGAAAGGCGGGTATCTCTCAAACCGTTCTCCACATTCTACTTCCCCAAATCACAAGGACTAAACCACAAAGGCAATTCATGCGGTTTTATGGGGACAGCCTAAACACCAATAGCACGTGGTTGCTTTGGGGACCACTGGATCATCTGAAGTAGCTAGTGAGGAGTGGGCTGGGAACCACACAGGTTTAGGGGGCACAGGGGGTACTGGCTCTGCTCTCCAGAGGGTTGCAGCCAAGCAAGGCATAGCAGAGATGAGTTGCTGTCGTACTATGGAGCTTGTGCTGAGAGCCAAGGGCAGCGGGGAGCAAGAGAGGAGAAAGCTCCTAGGATAGGTGGTGCTGGGGCTGTGAAAGATGGGGTTTGAACTTGTAAACGATAGGATTGCTAAAAGAGGGTGGGGAGGGCTTCTGGAGGCAGAGCTAGGACTGGGAAGGACAGTCTGCAGGCAGGAGAGAGGAAAAGTGAAATTGCACATTGTTCCTGGAAACCCATCTTAACTGCACTGATTTGCACATCCGCCTGTGTTCTGGTTATCGCGGCTGTCCCTGTTTTGTGCATAAAAAGATTCAGCCAAAGAGAGGTTGAGTAACTTGTCTGAGGCTGCACAGCTACAGCCTGATCTGGTTCTCAGCTCTCACTCCAGCTGATAGGCTTAGAGGAGGACAGGACTTTACCTCTTTCACTGCCCTTGCTGGCTACTGCCCAGGACTTCTCCTAGGCACGCCTGCCACTGCAGAGTGAGGGAGAAGGGTGATTTGCTGCTGGAACGGATTGAGAGGTTTGCACAGGCTGCTGCCCTGGCACAGTGCCCTTGAGATGTAGGTTTCACAGTTGACTCTTTGTGAGATGTTCATTCACACCCCCACGGGTAGCCGTGGAAGCAGGGTAGTGAGTGGGCTGACCTGGCACCTACTTCCGGCACTGTCCTTTACCTCGGGTGCAATATCTTGCTGTTTGGAGTCAGTTTACTCACGGGTAACAGGATACAGCTGCCTGCCTCAAATGGCTGTAGGAAGGTTAAAAGGGACTGATCTTTCAGGGTTAGTGATACAGTGTAGTGGAGAAAGTCTGCCTAGCATGTGGAGGGCCCTAATTTTGTCCCCAGCCCTGAAAGAAAACAAAAGAACAGGAATGGTTCACATAAAGCCTACATCACGGTGGTAGCTGTCAGCATCTCCTCTTAATGTGACTATACTGTCCCCCAAAGGCCATCTGGTGCTCTCTTGCCTTTTTGCCATCAGTATTAGAAATGGCTCAATTCTCTGCAAGTTTCAAGGCTTGAGAAAGTCCAAGTCCCTCCCACTTTTTTTTTTTGGTCACCTTTGAAGGCTCCAGTTCAGACTCCCTGCTCCCAATCTGCCTTTCTATCTGCATGCCGAGTTCACTGATCTTGCTAAAACTTCTACTCACGAAGGGCAAGTTCATGAAGGAGATGGGCGGACTGCCTACAGGAGGGCACAAGAGGTGGTGGCTTCTCCCTCTCCACTCAGGTATCACCTGCACTGGGAAGGTTTTCATAGTAAGCACCAGAGCTTCCAATACATTAGACCTGGGAATTTTTAATGTCTCCCGCTTCCCAAGAGATTCCGGTATTCCTGGGCTAGAAACCACACATAGACAGCATTGTTCTCAACTCCTCCAGTGGTTCCCCTAGACTGCTTAGAAGTCTCCAGTCTCCCTTTTATTAAACAGCACTCCATCACCCATCTCCCTCGCCCCCCACTTGCCATTCGTCAGCTCCCAGTGGACTCTAGGAGCTTTTAAATCCACACTGGGAATCTTTGTCTGAGAGTAAAAATCACCCCATGTTCTGGCTGCTGCTTTCTCTCTGCAGGCAGAATGCCTTCTTGGGTTCATTGTGGTGAATTCCCAATAAGCCCAAGCCAGGGATCAAGGTCCATGTACCAAGTCTGGGTCAACCGTGCCGTGCTTCTCTGTGCTGGGGTGTAGACAAATCAGTAGCAAATTATGGTGTGGTGACGGATGTGAGGGTTGGGGCTGGGCTGTTAGGCCGCAGCTGTGGTTCCAAATTGCTATGAGGCCCACTGCCTAGTCCTTATTCCAGCAGGAACTGACATCAAACAAATGAGCCCTGATGCGTTAAGTTGTAAGTATGGGGGAGGGGGGCTCGCAGTGGCGGTGCCTGCATTTTTGCATGTAATATACTGCTGAGTAGTGGGGACAGAATGAATTCCCTGATTGCAGTATTGGGGGCAGCTGGGAAATAGCCAGTACAGGCTTTGCTCTTAATAAACATCCGAAGATGGCTTGTCTCCTCCCTACTGGGCCTGTTAAACCAACTCCAAGCCAGAGATTAGCATTTCTAATGGACTGGGAGGCACAGCCTTCAGGAGACAGGGATGAAAGATGACATATTCAGGGGTCCCCAGGGTTCTTAAGAGAGGCAGGCTCTTTGTCTGGCCTCCATCAAATGGAGGTTGGTTTACCTCCGATAAGATGTTCTCTTGTCTCTCTGCTTCTGTCTCCTTGGATGGCTCTGCACACTGGCCAATGGACCCCATCACCCTGAGGTCTGGCCTGAAATGTGGGTCATTCAATATCCACCTATCCGGTACCAGCAGGGAAGAAAACAAGTGCTTGACTTTACCCAGCTATGTCTTTCGAAGGAATGGGGGTCTCACTGGTTCTATCAACTCAGACATTTAGCCCAATGCCAGGCATTGGTCTCTGGAAGCAGAGATAGGGAAAATGTGTGTTAGACTCAGGACACTCACAGTTTAGGGAAACAAATAAACAGGATCACATGTCAAAGCCCGTGGTGCATGAAATAAATGCTAGGGAGGTACAGTGAGGGGATCTGAACCCCTGAATGCAGAGCTTTTGGTTAAGTCTACACAAGATGGTCTCACCTGAGCCAGTGGCTGAGGCTATGTAAAGCTGGATGAATTAGTACATAAGGTAGTTCCAGCTATTCTGGAGTCTGAGATAGGAGAATTGCTTGAGCCCGAGAGTTGCAGACAAGCATAGTGACATCCTATATTATATATAGGTATGTATGTGTATATGTGCATGCACATACATATGTATATGTATATGTATATGTGTGTATGTATATATGTATGTGTATGTGTATACATGGATATGGACATGCATGCAGACAAGTAACCTACAATAATGGGTACAGCTGCCTTCAAGTAGTTTGGGAGGAATGGTCTAGAAGGTATAATGAGAAAAGCATTTACAGTGGCCCTAAAATCCAATGTAGAAGGCCAGAGGTGGGGGTGGGTGGGGAGGAATGTCATGAACAGAGCTGTGGGCCATAATTTGTTCTGTGAACTCTTTTTCTCAGGACTCTCTTGGTTTAAACCAAAGGTAAGACAGTAGCAGACAGACTTTTGGAACCAACTTCAAAGATACTTTTGTTAATATGGGAGTGGGAAGAAGGTTGAGAGAAAATGTGTGACTTGCCAGTGAGTTAGTTACCAAACAGTTCAAGAGGACACACACCTGGAAATAAAGGTCATGGTCTTGTGAAACAGTGAGTGATCAAGTCAGCGGTACACCGTGAGGTCTCTCAGGAGGAGAGTTAGCTACAGGGTTGGGGTTGGGGCTCACTTGCTGGTTCTTTGCTTAAGAGATTTGGGTGTATGTTTTCTGATGAGCTTTCTGTGTTTGTTTTCCATTTCTACCCCATGCACTGCTGGTTCTCTTTCTGCAGAGCAGAACCTCCTGCCTTGCACCAGGCTGAGGATAAGAAGGGGATAGAGCGGTGGCAGGAGACAGTGCCGTCGTCACCCTCCTTGCCCCAGCCTCGCCAGCATGCTGCTTTTTTAGGTGGTGTGCACACACACCTACACTGATCCAGGGATCTCCTTGACCGTCTCTATCCCAGCCACTTTATGTCTGAAGCAGAAAACTGTGCAAATGAGTTTTCTAAATAAAGAGCAGCTTCTAGATGGGGGCTCAATGGTGGGATTCTACGGCAGAGAACGCTGCCTGGTGCCCACAGGGAAACCTTTGATCTCGCTTCTTTTTGGCTGGCTAAAGGAGGCTCTCGCTTGAATTTATTAAATAGCCAAATCCTTGAGCCTCTTGCTTCAGCCTCTTGGGTGCTGGGATTATTTACATGGGCCACTTGGCCTAGCCCTTCAAGTCATGTCTGTCATTAATCTTTTGACATCCCTCTTGCCTACCAGTCCAAAAAAAAAAAAAAAAAAAAAAAAAAAAAAGAAACAAATCATGGCTAAGGTCCATTTTGAACAACTTTTATTATATGTTTAGTGTTCTCTATACAAAAGAAATCAGTTTTTTTTACAGTGATTCAAAAAAAAAATCAGAATAATTTGGCCTCTTTGTTGCTCATGCAGTCAGTTTATAAGTCCGTGTGTTAGGCAGTCCTCCATGGCCCAAAAGTCCCTGCTGAAGGTCGTGCATGACACCCTCAGATACACGTCTGTCGCTGACAACGTCGGTTAATGACAACGCACAAGAAGGGAAGGACACGATGTGAGGGTTTAAAGTAAGCCTGCCATGGAGAGTTAAAAGTAACCAGTGGAAAAAAGATTAGACCAACTCATGTGCTTAGAAATGTGGGCAGCAGGGAGACACAGGGAACACCACGTTGGAAGGGGATGATGCATATGTGGGGGAGGGGAGGGTAAGAGGTCCTCCAGGATCCACCATGGTTGAGGGCACGACCAGGACAGAGAGCAGGCATGTCACAGGTGACTGATAACTCAGCTCAGAAGACATTGGCAAAGAGCTGGGAAGCCGGGTAGAGGGCAAACACTGACTGAGGACATCGCTTTTGATAGAGGAGCAAGCAGATCAGGGCCACCCGATCTGCTACAGCTTTGAAAAAGAAACAGGATTGCACAAAACTCTGGATATCTCCTCCCAGACTTTTGTGTTTATTGCTTCATAGAAGTCTTTACATTTGCTAAACTCCGGCTTGGCAGATCCCAGGGTGGGAGGCTTGCCTGGGTTCTGCTACCCCTCAATATCTACAGACTTGGCGGTCAAGGGCAGGAGGGACAGAGACATCCTTCCTTACCCTCCCTTCTGAGGAATACAGTATGCTGAAGGCCAGGTGTGTGATGAACCAAGGGACACCATCCTGGGGCCTAGTCCAGGTTTCACAGTAACAAACATCTATGGGATCATTCTATCTTCTGGACCATGGGCTGCCTGGGCCTCCCTGGCTGAGTTCACCACAGGCTGTCAAAGAAAAGCCTATGTTGTTCGCTGGGAGGTTCTGGAAACAGTGCAATGATAGAGAGAGGTGACAGGGTGACAAGCAAGACAGATCTCAGGCGACACCTGCTGAGGCAGCTGTGGTGAGAAGAAAAAACACTGGACGAGGAGTCAGAAGGCCCAGAAGGCCCAAGTTCAAGTCCTAAATGTACCCCCACTAGCCAGATTTCCTCCCCACACTGTCATTTCCCTGTCTGTACAATGAGTCATTTTGAACAGATCATTCCTTCTCATAAGGAATCTGATTCTGTCCTGAGCTAGAAGATGCCTTGTGTCTGTTTCATCTCCGTCTCGCTTCTGGAGCAGCAGCCTTTTAATACTAGCGTGCTGACAAGAGCAGCACTGGTTTGCACCGTGGCTGGAGATAGCTCAGGGAATCTTGTAGCTTCCCCGGACGCATGTCCCTCTCTGTCCTCTCCTGAATGAGTCTCGGAGAGTCCCGTTCTGAGAAGCAGCAGAGCAAGGACATTTTCTGGGCTGAGGCTGTGCTGGGTGGGACAGCCATGGGTCTGCTTTTAGGCATTGAGTGGAGGGATGCTCTGCCCAAGCTGCCAGTGTTTCCCCGGGGCACTGAAGTCCCTGGTGCGCCACATCCTCTGTCACTGGCTTGAGTGGGATTCCTAGGCTACCATGTAAAATTTGAGAAAGGACTTTTGCTTCCTAGAAAGACAGCACTGTGGCCCAGCTCACGGGTTGGACCTACTCCTGGCCATGGGCTTGCGTTGGGCAGAGGCTGCTGGCCCTGGTTGGAGGACACCCCACTCTGAAGTGACACAGATGAGGTGCTAGCAACCTGCTCTCCTTCCACTGAGAAGTGAGTCTGGACCTCAGCCCTAGACCATGGAGGGACCAAGAAGCATCATTTCTTCAAAGCAATAATGAAACAGCCTCATAAATAGCAAGAAAACCTTGCTTTCCCATTAAGAGGCTCTAGGACAGCTGAGCTTAACTGGGGGCTCCCAGGAGGGGCCAGGAGACTCAGAGACCTGTTTAACTCTTCTTCCGATCTCTTCTCTACCTTCTGTTCACAGGAACCAAAAATAAGGATTAATCTGGGCAGCTTCTCCCTCCCCAAAGCCCCACCTTCCACAGGCCTTAGCAGCTCATCTCATGTGAACCAAGTTATGGATGTCCATACTGTAAGATGACATCATATGCTGTAAGATGATGTCATGATCTAGAGTGTTCCCTACTGGGAGCACTGCTCTATAATAGGGTCTGCTTGTGGGAGTGTGTCTGCACAGGTGTATGATGGGTAGGGAGATTGTGCCCACAAATGCCCATGGACGTTTTCACACCCTTCTCAATGCCTACTGTGTTCAGGGAAACCAGGAGCATGTTCTTTTATTCTCCTTGTGAGGTGAGCTGAGTCACTGGCTGACTCTTGGCTCAGGAATCATTCCAGACCTTGTTGGGAGGAGTGGTCCCTCCTACACTGACCTATGGGAAGGAGGAGATAGGCAAGGGCAGGAGCCAGCCTGGCTTTCCCTCTAGTGTTAGCCCAGCTATCTACAGAGACTGATGCTTAGCATATCCTAGTCAAGATTGGGGACAGAGATCCTGACTAGTACACCTATCCTCCTCCAAACAGGAGTATTCAAAGAGGGGATTAAATATGGGAGACAGATACCCTAAAAGCACACAGCACTGGCTGCTGAAGCCACTCATATTGACTGTCATGTCCTTCCTAGATTTGCTGGCCCGAGGGAGCAAGTTTTCCCTTGGAAGCAATCTGCAGTATAGACAAACAAGGACACAGTGCTTCCAACTGAATAGTCATGGTGTGCCAGTAACTCACCTACTGGTTTCCAGTAACATCAGCCCTGTGTGGGTAGGGACCACATCTGACCTCACTCATTCACATGGTATTCATGGCTCAAGCTTTGGCCCAGACTAGATGCTCAAAGAGCATTTGATAAGTACTCAGAATCACCCCAGAGTGACCCACACTGCCCGCTGCTCCCACCTTACAAGATGAACCACTAGCAGGGCTAGGCATCACTTTGGGGTGGCTACTTAAGATCCGGGTGCAGGGGTGGCAATACTATTTTCTTGCTGAGTCTGGGAGGGGGGCAGAGGGGGGTAGACGATTTGCCAGGCTTTGTGAAAAGTGACCTCTCCCCTTCCTGGAAAAAGCTGCCTCTTTGAAACCTCACACTGCTGAGCCTGCTGTCTGGGCACCTGCCAATTCTCTGGTTCTCCGGCCCCCAATCTGTTCCTGCCAGGAGAGCTGTGATTGGTGGTGGTTGGGACAGCTATCAGTGCCCACAAAACAACAGCCTTAGGGAGGCTGACGGACTCCAATACAGAGGACAGCACTAAGCATGACAGAACTCTGGGATGAGGCAGCCAGCCTAAGGATTCAACTCTCTCCCAGACCCTTAAGACCAAAGCAGCTCTCTCCAGGCAATCTGTGGCAGGGGAATATCCACAAAGATAGCTGAGAAGCCCTTCCTCTTAAAGTCTGCTGTTGGTGCAATGGGTGTACCAGCTGGATGGTGCTGTCAAAATGATGCCCAAGACACTGATCACTTTGCCCAGGTCCAAAGTGTTTTCTGGAAAGGACGATCCTGTACTCCAGCTTCTTCTCCCTAACCCTCCCTTCAGGGATGGTGACCCATACTGTAACAATGCATAACTGTGTCTCAGAAGTACTAGAGCCAGGGAAGGGGACCCTGAGCACACCCCCATCCCCAGCCTTCCTGTTTACCCTGTCTCCTTTCACCGTGAGAGCTGTCCCCCAGGCCTCCAGACAGCAGTGCTAGCTATGGGTTGGTCCAAAGGACCGTGACGCACTCTCAGGTTCAGACGTTATCGGCTCATCTCTGGGCTACAATTTCTTACCTGCAAAGAGTGTGTGCCTGTGGGCTTGACATCCACCCCAATGCTTATCAAGTGAGACAAGCCTTGTTAATACCTCTTCGGCTTAAACATATGGCAAATGATGTTCTTGGAAAGTTCCTGGAATGCACAGCCCCGGTCCCACCCAGGCCCCTAGCTAGTACCTCGGGTTGGAGGCCATGCCAATGGCAGGTGCTCCATCTGCAGTGGTCAACCTTGCCCTCCCACAACTGCCTCGGGCTGCAGACACAGC
The DNA here is from genome assembly GCF_963924665.1 of Micromys minutus. Taxonomy (NCBI): domain Eukaryota; kingdom Metazoa; phylum Chordata; class Mammalia; order Rodentia; family Muridae; genus Micromys; species Micromys minutus. The sequence continues at coordinate 24,413,345 of NC_137975.1, forward strand.
TACAGGGTGACACTCTGGCTCAAGATCTCCCATCTCTTTGTGTCGCTGAGGCAAGGTACCTTTGGTTTCAAAAGTGGGTTAGGTGGGGGAATGAAGGCAGCACCTTCAGGCTGAGAACTGCGAGTGTCTCCATTAGGGCGGAGAGGGGTAAGGGCGTGTGTGCAGTGGCTGCTTCTGGTCCCGAGGGGACACTTGCATAGGCTGCCCTGGTCCCGAGACACACATCACTGGAGGCATCAAGACTTGCAGAATAGGGCTAGGGATCTGGGAACTGCAGGGTTAGATCCACGCTGTATAAGGCATACAAAGAGCTCTGTGTCCTTCCAAGCAGGGGCCACACAGCACTGTTAGCATGGTGCACCTCACGGACCCCCGATATGTATGCTTACCCTAATGAAAGGACAGATAGGCTCAGTCTGGGGGCAGCAGATCCCCATTCATATACCACATCAAACACAAGTCAATGTCAGACACAATTGAGCAAGGAGAGGATGGGAGGGGGGGCAGCACTGTCACCCCCAGATACACCAGCCACGCTCCTGAATCACAGGACTCCAGCTCTTGGGAGGGTAGCAGCATAGTCCCTGACCGGGTGAGCAGGTGTGGTCCTCTCTCCCCCACCCTGGGGCTCATTGCCAGAGACAAGAGGTCCAAACCCAGCTCTTTCTCTTCTCCGGAGGTTTGCTCCGCTACCCAGGGACCACACCCCGACTTGCTTCTGCTTGGGGTCCGGTTGCCACAGTCCTCATCAGTCTCTATACCTTTCTCATCTTCTGGGCAGCTCACGCGCAGACTCTCTGGTGGCAGGGGCAGAGTAAGAACCAGGAGCAAGAGGTAAACCCCCTCCCTACCGAAGCAGGGCGTGGAAAGGAGCCCTGCTCACCCTCTTCCTGCCAAAAAACACTGTCATTTTCCAGGAAAGAGCCAAGCCCAGCTCAGCACAGACGTGGCCGAAGCAGATGGGTGTGGAGCGGGGGTGGGGGAGGCATATGGCGAAAGGCATCCTTCGGAAACACACTGGCCTGGTGGCAGTTTGAATACTACAGCTTTCCTGCATGCTGTGTTATGGATCAATCTTTTTTTTTTTCCCATCTTTTCATTTCCTTGGGGAGAGCCACTTATTCTTTTTCCAGGGACTTTCTTTCTTTCTTTCTTTTTTTTCCCCAAAAGCAAAAGAAAATGGAGACAATGACTTGGAAGGAGAAGATGCAAAAGCAAAAAAAAAAAAAAAAAAAAAAAAAAAAAAAAAAAAAAAAAAGAGAGAGAGAGAATAAATAAAAATATTGTAAGCAATAGAAACATGAGCCGCCGAGATCAAGGGTAGCCATTGTGGTGGGACACCCGGGGTGGCCGTGAGACGGGGCAAGGGACTAGGGCTCCCTCCAGTGAGCGTAGTTCTAGCTTACCCATCTAATGGCACCCAAGGGTGATGGGGCATCACTAGGAGGGGCTGTGAATAGCTGGGTGGTCACTGGTCCTCACAGCTTGGCAGACCCCATGTTGTACCCTTGTCCCTGAAGGTGGTTGTGGCTTTGTGGTAGGTAGCAGTTGCTTCATCTCCCCTCTCCCCTCCTACTTGCAAAGTAGAGCTATGCCCGGGATGCTCCGTCAGGCCAGGGAATAGATAGCATTAACTGGAGATGTGGCCTCTGAGCTCTCGTTGCCTTCGGTTTCCTCCTTGTCCTTCCTGACAGTGTACTGGCCGATAAAGGAGCCGTCCTCATTGAACTGGCCCTCGCCACCTTCTCCGTAGTCTACTAGGCTGTCATCACTCTCCTGCTGCTTGATGGTGCCGTCCAGAGACGTCTGGCTGCCCTGCAGGGGCTTGTTGTCCTCGTCACTGGCCAGAGAGAGAGACAGAGTCAGGCCCAGACTGGCCAGCACAGCCCAAACCAGGTGGGGTGGGATAGGGCGTCTGGCTTCCTACCGAGCACACAGTGCAGGAGGGTGGGGCTTGGAGAGCATCCAGTGTTTGCCCTCTCTTGTTCAGCAGGCTCTACAGAAGGGGATAAGGCACAGAGAGGATAAGCATCTTTCCCAGGGTAAATGCCATGCTGGGGACGGTAAGGGACTGCACTCTGAACTCCTTGTCTGAAGTTCTTTCCCTGAGACAGGCCAACTGTCTGTAGCAGGAGCAAGCAGTTGGCCATCTTCGGAGAAGCAGAGCCACAGCTTGTGAGACACGTGGCAAGAATCCAGGGGTTCTGGTTCCAGTGAGTGTCACCCTCTGCTTTGTGATCTGACTATAACTGTCCATCTCGGAGGAGTGGAAGATGGAGCTCCTGTGGCCTGTGATAGGGTACAAGTCCCTGCTCTTGACAAGAAGTAAGCACACTTAGGAAACTAACTCTGCCTCTCCACTCCCATCTCAGTATTACTTATCCAGACAGAGCAATGCTAATACTCTGGGCCCAGCAAGTAAAAGAGGTGGGGGTGGGAGGGAGGAACATGCAGAGAAGCATGGGAGGCCTGATAATTTGAGAAGACACCAGCAAGGCTCAGAGGGTCCTATTAGCCCATTCTAGGCCCTGCCCTTAAGGGCCTCCTGGGTTGCAAGAGTTCCGGACCTTGGAGATATACAGTGGCATTGGCCTGCAAAAACAGATGCTCAACCATACATCAACTATATTCTCTAGCATATGAGGGGCTGCTCCACCAGGCCGCAGCTACTTCCTTCTGGTTGGAAAATTGCTTGACAGAGAGACCTGGTTATATTTCATAGGCATCACAGACTCCCAGGTAGGAAGCAGCTGCGGGCCAGCAGTGGAGGGCTAGAGGCCTGCAGAAGGAACCACAGTGGTTTTAGGTAGTCTGAACCCTCTACAGTCCTAGCCAGCAGTCCTTCCTGGCTAAACTGCCATTTTAACAGTCAGTGTGTTCTAACAGCAGTCTTGGGCTACCAGGAAGGGGCCTTAGATGCTGGAGCTGAGCACAAACAGATGGGAGACAGACTGCCAGGCATTTGGCTAGTTCAGGCGCTCTTTCATTCAAATCTCCTTAGGCAAGACCCATTCTTCTAGACCAAAGTCCCTTTCCTCTCAAGAGCCCCATGTGCTGAGTTCTCTTACTCTGTAGAGTTGTCCCTGCCTATGGGTGCCTCTAGCTGAAGTCCTGGGATCCTGTCTATGAATCCCCTTAGACTACCTAATGTGTTGTTCATGCCCTGCAGTGGCATGTGGGTGAACATGGACCCCTTGCTAGACCCAAAGCATTAGCATTGCTCTGCCCCGGCAAGCAATTGCAGAGACGGCGGTGGAGGAGTCTGCCTCTTTGGGATGCTCACATCTTGTCAAGAGCAGAGACCTGTCCTGCAGTCACAGGCCACTGGTGCGCCATCTCCTCTTGATGGATGGTTACAGCCAGGTTACAAAGCTGCTGGCCCATACCTGCTATACGCTCAGTGATGGTGACCTACTATCATGGTCTATCTCGGTGCTCGGTGGCAGGGCCACAGGAAGGACAGCGGCGGAATGAAGCAAGTGAATCTGAGCTGAGTTTGGGAAGGAAGTGAAACTCTCTGCACAGTCCGATTTGTACTGTCAGGCCCCTCTCCTTCCGTGCCACATTGTAGGGCATGAGCAATGCTGGGGGTTCTAAGAGGACTCCTGTACTGGGTCCAGAAACTTCTGCTAAATGCACGTGTGGCTAGAGAGAGCTCAGACTACTCAGAGGCTTAGCATGTGGAAAAGGACCTTGGTCTAGGTGGCGGTTCTCAACCTTCCTAATGCTGTGACCCTTTAATATAGTTCCTCATGTTGGGGTGAACCCCAACCATGAAATTATTTCATTGCTGCTCCATAACTGTACTTTTGCTACTGTTAGGAACTGTAACATAAATACCAGTGTTTTCCTGTGATCTTAGGCAACCCCTGTGAAAGAGATGTTTACTCCCCTTACCCCACAAAAGGTAGCAGGCTGAGAACTGCTTGTCTAGAGGAATGGGACTTTCCTCAGGAAGCTGAATAAAAGAGTACCTGGTTTAGCCAACTGGCTGTCTGACCCACCAGAGACTAGCAAGGTCCAGAAGGACAGACATGGGCAGAGGCACAGAAAGATAACCAGCAACAAAGCCAAGAACAGAGTAGGAAACCCCACTCCTTGCCCCAGGCACATTTCCTTAGAAATGGAGTTCTTCTGACTTCTTAATTCGAGCCTTTTCCTAGTAGGAATCCTGGACTCATTTAATGCAGGCTCTAGGAGCAGAGTCCACAGAGCCAAAGCCAGCCTGGGGGTAAGAGAGGTATAGACAGCAGCAGTCTGTCCAGTCCTTACCTTTACTCCACTGGGCTGGACCAAGGGTATGGAGAAAAAAGCCCACAGCCTTTTAACTGAGGGCCAGAGGAAGCAAGCTCTCAGCCCACTGGAAGGCTGGACCCTGCCAGGTGATCCCAGGACAGCCAGAGGGGAGCCTCTCACAGGGATGTCAGGCTGTATGGACAGCTGTAGCCATAAGCTTCCAGATGGCTTCTGGGCAGGCAGAAGCTCTCTACCCATTGGCCTGGTGGTGTGTACCAGGCTCCTGAGGAGCAGGTGGTAGAGGTTCAGGAGGAAGAGAAGTCAGAGGATGATGGGGTGACCTGTTCCCAGAGTTAGCAGTGTTGTAGTGGGGAAGACAGGTCGTGATATATTTTCTCCTCTCTCAGATGGTCTTGGATGAGAGTCTCTGACCCATTCCTGAGCTCAAAATACACTGGCCATCCTGTCAATCAGTGGCGACTTGGAAAACTCCTGACTGAAAGTTCGCATCAGACTGGAGAGGGGGCATGGGCACAGGAAAGAAGCACCAGCTGGCAGCCTGGCTCCAGCTCCTTCAGCTCTGCCACTAGCAGCTCACAGGGTGGTGAGCCTTCGTGGGTCATTCATTATCTTGGGGGTTAGGAGTGGAATGCTGGCTGGGAGGAGGCCTGTGGTCAAGCTCACGTCACAGAAAAGGGGCCCGGGGCTCATTTTGACAACAAAAAGTGGAAAGACTCAAATAGAAAGTCCTGTTCAGTCGAGGGTTCAAGGGCTACTCTGCCTCTCTGGGAGCATACACTCAGCCAAATGGCTGCCACAGAGGGAAAAGTAAGAGTGTAGTGAACAGGGTGTAGCGGCTCTGTGGCTGCCATGAGGAAGCTGCTCCAGGGAAGCAAGGCCCATAACCAGGGAGAGGAAGGAGGTCACTCACCTGTAGTCAAATGAGCCATCTTCTTCTTTGGGGTCTTCAGGGCCCAAGGGGACATCCTTCTTTTCTCGCACTGGTTGGTAAGAGAAAGGAAGGCAGGCAGGATGATTAAAAGGAATGCCTCTGTTTGCTACAGTGTTTCTAAACACACATCCCAAAGACAGTCTTGGGGGCTGGAGATGGCTCAGTGGTTAAGATCGCTTGCTGTGCTGAAGTCTGTAGCACCCATGTGAAAAAGCTGGGCATTGCTGTGTGTGCCTAAAACTCTGGAGCTGGTGTGTGTGTGTGGCGGGGGGGTGGGGTGGCTAGCCTAGCTCCAGGTTCAGAGAGAGACCCTGTCTCAAAGTAATAAGGTGGAGAAATAGCAAAGATCAGCCAGTCTCTTCTTTTGGCCTTTGTGTATAAGTGCACACACCCACACACATACACTACAGATCCCCCAGACACCATCTTGGGCTCAGTGACAGTCAGTGACAAGCTTCTTTTTAACAAAGCATTATTAATGCCCCCAGGCTCAATCAGTTGCTAAGCTGATTCTGCCTCCTTCACACCTCACAGGGTCTTTACACCCCAGCTGACAGACCTCTCAGCTCCCTGCCATTGCTCCTTCAAGCTGTCCCAATATACATGAGAGAATCGTCCTCTCCTCTGCCAAAGGCAGATACTCCCTTGTTCTGCCTTTTATCACATTTGCCCTGCATTATAATTATCATTATATATTTTCCTCATCAGTGACAGAAGATAGCTTTCTCCTTCAGGATGGGGGGAGTGTGTTTCTCCAAAGCTCTGAGCAGAGTACTTGGGAAGGAGGCTGCTTCCTAGGCCTCTGGGATAGAGGTGCTCGTCTGTGAGCCTCTCTTGTTAGCATCCTTCCTAGTCCCGTAGGGCCTCTGGGAGGAAGATATAACCAAGGCCTATCCTGCTCTCCTGTGATTGGTCCTTCTGAGCTAGCGGTAGTATTGAAGACCAACACTTCCCCCCGGATCCTCGGCATCCAGCACAGAGACTTCTAGGCAGGACTTTTTGGTGCAGGAATGGGATGATTAACTCATTTGAGAGGTGAGAACAAGTGACCTGAAGCCTGGTGTCTGGGTTGCCAGTCTGTCTTCTGACTATATGAGCTAGAGGGGAGGGGGTGGGCTTGGGAGAACTTTCTAGGCTGGGGCACTTTCTGGGGGGGGGGTAAAGGCAGGCTCTAAGTTATCTGCTGGGCTCCTCAGGGGTTCAGGTCCCCCTGACTCACTAAGTACCCCCATGTCTGGATCTCTATTCCACTGTGGTTTTCTCTCTTGCAGAAGAAAATAGTCTAAATATAGTTAAACAAAGTGAAAGAGTTCACTGCTCACCAACGGAATTAAATTCACACACACCCTCACTGGGTACAGGCATAGCGTTAGGACCCAAGGGTCTGTGGGTACTGGTCGGGGAAAAGAATAAAATCGGAGAGATGGCTCAGTGGTTAAGAGTACTGACAGCTCTTCTAGAGGTCCTGAGTTCAAATCCCAGCAACCACATGGTGGCTCACAGCCATCTGTAATGGATTCAATGCCCTCTTCTGGTGTGTCTGAAGACAGTGACAGTGTACTCATACATAAAATAAATAAATCTTTCCCCCTCCTACTCCTTTTATGTTGAGTGTACCTATCCCTACTTCAGGAGGAAGAGCATCTCAGGAATGTATTTGGTGCTGGAGCTCTGGGGCAGGAACGGTTTCATTTCTTTAGCTCAACAGCATGGCTACTCTCAGGTTTTCCCGTCTCCAGTCATTTCACCCACACTGTCACAGCCAGGTGGCTCTCTTTGCTCATTTGAGAAAAAAAAAATCACTATTTTTCTGACATGGCAATGGGAAAGGTCCTTGTTCTTGACACTGAAGGCTCTTGATGCACAGGGGAGACATGTTTCTGTGGGACTTTAAGGATGGATCAGGGTGCTACTAGAAACTTACTCAAGCTGCTGAGTCTGTGGCCATGGGCACCAAGAGAAGCGTCAGCTGGGTGTGGCTACCATGTGGATTCTCTCCTTGTTTTGCTGCTATTGTCTAGCCTCCCAACATGGCCACCTCACTTCCCTACCTCCCTGACACAGGGTCTTCATGACTTTCAGGCTGAAGAAAGCCCCTCTGCTGAGAAGACAAGAGCTAAGTCAAGGGAAGGCCAGCCATGTAGGGGCTGAGTTCCTTCCAGGACTCCAGGACTCTGGAGCTGTCTAGACTGTCCCGTCCATCCTTCTAGAGCAAATATAATGAACACAATTGCTCTCTGGCAGCTTCCAAGAAAGACCAACTATGCCACAGGCCTGAAGTTCTAAACCTAAAAGAGCAGAGATCAGAACCTGGGTCTGGTGGGGAGCCTGGTGATTCCCTGGAGGGTCTGACCACCTGTCACACATCTCACCTGGGTACTTGCCACCACGGCTCCTCTTGATGAAGCAGACGATCAGCAGGATCAGCACCAGAAGGGCTATGGCACACATGAGTCCGATGAACCAGCCCTGGGTGGCGATGTCTGCCTGGTTATTGGTGTAAGCTGGCAGGGAGGGTGGGAAGCAAACCGTGAGCTACTGCTTGGGACGTGGGTGAGCAGAGGTAGGGAGGGTGCACAGCTGCTGTGTGGCTTTTGCCCTAGAACCTAGTGCTACCACCCTCTGGTGCTATGCTTGGAGGACGAACGAAAATTGTAAAGAAGCCGAGGGCCAAAAGATCAGAAAAGAGGCAAAGAAAGGGGGTGCGAGGAGCAGAGAAGCAGAAGGGTGAGCAGCCCTGGAAGATGGAGACGTTTTACTAGAGAGGAGGTGCGGCACTCTTAGAGACTGCACGCACTGGCCACAGCCTGGGGGGGACTGAGAAATGCCACATGGTAGCATGTTCTGGCGAACGAGCCTGCATGGTACCTGCCAGGGGGCCAAGTGCAGCCACACTGCCTAGTTGTGCTGGAGGACACCTTATAGTCACAGCCTCTCTGTCCACCAGGCTTTGGCAGTGGATCCTGGACCAGATGGAGGTTCAGGTGGCCCTGTGCCTTTTCAAATGTCCCCAGTTGGACAGTGTGCTTTCTCACCCCAGTTCAAGCCCAGGTGCCCAGGTCAGGCAAGGCAGTGATGCTCTGGCCCTGTGCTTTCGGGTCACCTCACAGGGATGTTATTGGTGGGCTGTGACAAGCCAACTTGCCTTCTCTTCTGTCCGTGCCTGGGAGTCATCTCAGCGATCCCTTTTGTGGTCTGAAGGGTATACACATGGGTCTAACACAGGAGCCCAAGAGTCCTTTGATGGTGTCCAGGGGCTGGGATTTGGGTTAATGGGAGAGTGTGCTATGTACCCACTCACCCTTCATTCCGTGGACTAGAGGGCAAAGGGGATACCTCCTGAAACACAGCTTTTCATGGGAACTGAGATTCAAGAGAAGGAGCCACAGAATGGGGCATATCCGGGGACGTCTAGAGGAGCCCTGGGAGAGTTAGGTGACAGCAGCGATACAAAAGCCCATGGAGTGAGTCACAGCACCAGGCCACCTCCAGAGAAGCACACCGGACCTATGACACCCCATGTCCTCGCTCCTCAGTACCTTTTACCCTTCGCCTATCCAGGATGCAGAAATGGTTTCACAACTCTTCTCTGGGCCAAGCTGAGGACATCACAACAGGAAGGCTCTCTCAATCAACAACAGTAAGGAGTGACGAGCAAGCCCTCAGTGGTACCCCAGCTGCAAAGTAGCTGAGTCCATAAGAAATGTGGCTGTTAATATCCCGAACCATGCATGCTGTGGAGAAAAGGCCCAGCCCTGTTTCCATTCCTGTTTTAGTCCAGTTTTTCTCACAAAAGGAGCCTGGTCCCCGCGAGGTATTAAAATACTTTCTTGCTTAGTCGCTCTGAGAGGAAAACCCTGCATTCCTTATCCAATCAGTTTTTGACAGAGAGCTGTCTGTATCCCCTCTAGCTGTGTGCATCGAGCACCATACTCCGAGCCCTCAGCCGCTGACTTGCGTTCCTGCCTCTGGACCTCTGGACCAGCTGCCCTCTCCTGGAGGGAGCAGTGGTTCTCTCAGCAATGATGCCGCTGATTAGCTCTTGTGCCAGAACCAGAGGAAGACCCATCCCATCATGTCTCCGTATCATTTTTGCTGCAGGGCCCAGCAAACCTGTCATGTCTCCTTTCTTACCCTCCAGACTGTGCACCCCTTTTCTGGACCCGGAGATGGCGAACCCACACAGCCGCTGCAGCTGTCCCTTCCTTCTGTGCTCTTTCCTCCCCCCACCCCCGAGTTTTAAGTAGGATGCAACACCTTGGTTCCTCGCTCCCATAAAAGACCCATGGATTTCCGACAGGTTCCATTTCTTCCTCTTTGTTCTCTTCTTTCTGTGTCTTAAGACACAAACTGAAGGAACCTGTCAGACCTTCTGAGACAGCCCTGTGCTGCTCAGGTGGGCTTGCCGTCACTCATGGCCTCTAGGTCCTGCCAGGTCTGCTCCTTGATCACAGGATGCTGGCTCAGGTTGCTCTAATCTCAGCTACCATTGAGCCCCCCTTTCCCACACATACTCCCCACCCCCGACTCTGACCTCAGGCAAGCCTTGACTTCTGGTTGGCAGGTCTTTTAATTATCTCTTGTACCCACAGCCAACTCCATAGTTGTGAGCCCAACACTGTTCCCTGACCCCTTAGCATGCATTTCCAAGCATGTTCTATGTCTAAGAGCTGTTGTCAACCCCCCCTGCCCCCACAACTCGGACACTTGATGTGCCATGGTACCCATGGGTGGAGTGAAGTTAGTGTTACTACTCAAGAATGTTCTTCAGATAATGCCTCTTTAGTTTCCTGTCATGTGGAATTTCTCACGCCTTGTTCCTACCCTACCTAAGACTCCAGACTGCCTTCCTTCAGACTACTTTTCACAGTCTTCCTCCAGAGCCTCTGATTGCTCCAACTCACACCTTCTCTGTCCTATGCCCACACGCTCCCTATTTACTTTCACACAAGCTAACAGTTAATTGTCCTATAACCTGGTTTCCAACTGTGTTGTCCCAGTCTTGAGAACAGGGTGTCTTTGAAATACTTGGCATAACACTAATACTGTAACAAATGGCCAGTGACCAGTTACGGATAAACACATTGATTTAATCCTAACATCAGAAAGATAACCTGAGACCCCACTCTTGGTTCTCCCCATAGCAGCCGGTGGCCACGTGGACACTCCTGTCTACGTACCATGCCTAGGCAGTAGGTGAGGGAATTACTTCACTTGTGTTTGGACAGTGGCACCCACATTTTGCAGAGAGGTTGGTTTGCATCTCTGCAACGACCCGTTTGCACCCCCATCTTCCTTGTGTTTGTTCTGACACTCTGGCAGCCTGCTCCACGACATACCCTTTCGCTTCAGAAAGATCGTGATGCCTGGGGAAAGTGGTTACAGGGGCAGTTTAGAAAGTACCAGGCGAAGATGAAATGTAGCTTCAGACTTGATTTGGGGTAAAAAGAAAAAAGAAAAAAGAAATACAGATTCTTGAGAACTTCAGACACAAAATCAAGTGAGACCAACTGACTCCTCCTTCCTACAGAGTGGGTGAGTTTCTCAAGAATAGAAACTAAGCGAACGATAGAATGATCCCAGTTTAGGCTGAGAGAAAGTCATTGTCACGAGGCTCCAGAATAAATTACACTTGACCACTAGTGCCACACTCAATTGATCTGCTAAACTGGCACTGAGGATCTAATGCTGTAGCCTTCAAAGACTGCAAAGACAGCATTTATACTCCCCGACTCCAACTGGAAATGACAGGAGATGCTCTTACTCTGCCTTGGGCCTGGAAAGCACGTGTTCCAACGCCTCTTGCCCTGGCCTGAAAGCATTCTTGTTCAAGCTGTCTAAGCCATACCTGAAGCGAGAGTAGTCTTCCCAATCCCAGCCAGGGTAACTCTGTCTTGTAGCAAGCATCCACCTAATTATTCTATATACTAGACTGCCACACAATAAGTTAGCCTTCCTAATAAGCCAGGCAATGTGTTTTGAGACCAGGATGGAGTTTGCAGAAAAATAACTTTCTTGGCCTGGTTTTGTCTGTGCCTTATGTTGTCTGAGCCTGGAGTCACCTCTACTGCCTTAACCCAGGATGTACCGAAATGACATTTGCATCAATCCTACTGTAGACTCCACGACTATCGAGTGTTAAGTTTTGCTGTAGAGATAGCTGGCAACTTGGGTAAAATGCATCTGTCCAAAGTTGTCTACCATCCTTCTAATGATCGCTAACAGCCTCATTTTATTCCAACCCTAGGGGCTTTGGCTTCTGGTCCAACTTGGGGCAGATGTTAATTTTACATCTCTCTGGAAAAGTTCATTCCACAATACCCTCTGACCTATTTTTAAAGATGGGAAATTCACTTGCTGACCAGCCCCCATGCCTGGCTGGTTTGGCTACAGATGACATCATTGAAGGTCATTCTAGAATGACCAAATAATGTAACAGCGATGAACTTTCTTCAACACTATGTGGCTGCTCTCCCTCAAGTACCATGTCACCCTACTCTGTACACACTTTGTCTCACCCTGCAGTCCCTCTGACCTCCCTGAGCTCTAAGAAGCCTGCTGCTTGATTTCTGCTCCTTCCAGCCCCTTCATCCCAGTGACCAGGCCTGTTAGAATCTAGGTTTGTATATTTGTAGCCCGCTAGGTTTCTGAAGCTTTGATAAGGAGGTGATTAAGTTCCCAGTGGGATTTTTTTCTGGTGAGGGTTAGAAAGCCTGTTAGCATTCCCAGAAGTCCCGTCTTCTTCCTTCCTGAATCACTACAGCATGTCACCTTTGAACTAAAGTGATGGGCTGTGGTTGGCTACAGAACTTGTGGTCGGTGCCCAGAAATGCTCACAAAAGCTTTGCTTTGATGAACTGAGATCTGGGTGTTTGTGTGGGCTTGCCTCTGGAGTCCACCTACAGGAAATTGCTTTTGACACATATTTACAGGCACACACAGACTTCAGAGAGTGAGGATATTTCCTCTTCGCCCAATGTGAACTGTACACAGGCATTTACAGCAAATAACCTGAACTCAGAGACAAGTTACTGAGCCAGGATGTTCTAGCTCACCCAAGAAGGGGTTTGGGGAGACTTGTTAACGCTATGTGTCCATGCGTCTTAAGGTTGGGCCTCTCTGGATCAGTACAGAGATAGAAAAGTAGGTGTCGAAGATAACATTCTTCCAATGAACCAAGTGTCAAACCATCATTACTGTTCCTCTCCTCACACTGCATGCTTTATGCCTGAAACAGATAAGGCCAACCCCAAAGGCAAGGTCTGGCTCTTTTCTCTCTGACTTTCTCTCCAGGTCTTATCCACAGCACCGAGAGGGGCACATCTGAAAACACACAGTGCTGGGTTTCCCAGCATCTCTTGGGATCTTTCACCAGGTCAGAGGCCAGCTACCTGTTCTTCTTGGTCAGCAGCCCAGATGCATGGCTTCTCACATAACAAGATGGTCTGGTTACTCACTTAGACATCCTGCCTGTGGATCTGGCTCATTTTCAGCAAGGAGATTCTCACCCAAATTATGTGGCTGGAAATGTGTGGGACTGGCAGAGGCACATTAGGGAGACATATCAGGAGGGACCAGGCTAGAAGAGCTAGGAGAGTCAGGGGTGCAGATGGACAGAGACTCCCCAGATACAAGCTACCGGCATCAGCCTCATGTGGCTTGGTGAGGGAACGGTAATGAATATTCAAGTCAACATTTAGAAATTCACATAAATCATTATGGGGTCCCCCCCCATCCTGTGCATCTAATAACCCGCATCTGACTAGATCATCCCTAGAGGCGACGGCTGATCCTTTTCTCTCTTAATCCCTTTCCCCACCTCCCCTTAGCCCCAGGGCTTAGACTGCAGGCCACTTGGCTGTGTCTGTCTGATTTGAAAGATGCACCCAAACCCAAACACTCACAGACAAGCAAGGGCCTCTGTGGCTTTCAGATCCCCAGCTACCCTGACTAGCAGAGAGAATTCTAAAGCTGGGTCTCTCCTGAGCCCCAGGCAGCCTGGTCATTTGATACAAGGAAGATGCTTCTCTAACTATGCTGAAGCTCCTACAGAGCCAAACTGTTGTCCTACCCTTAGCACAATTGAAAAACAAAATCCAAGAGCCCAAACCACTCACTTTTAGGCAGGACAAACTGACAGTGAAATTAAATAACAACAACAACAACAAAAAAAAATTGATGTTGTCATGGCAACAGCATACACACTGAACCCAGGTTTAGTTAGTCAGGAGATTTCTGAATCAAGACCCTGGGGTGGCCCCTTCCCGTCACTCTACATGGAGAAAGCAAGCTCCCCAACAGTGGGGCACAGTGCACAACTCTGCAGCAGTCGAAGCCCCTCTCCCCCACTGACCATGTGTGTGCATGCACTGAGCCCGTTTGTTACACAATGGTTAGAGGGGACTCCCTGTCGTCATGATTCAGTTCTTTGTTCCCTCTGATCCCCCCACTCAGCCCCCTGCCTCAGATCCCGGCTTGCTCTCCACTGGGCATGCACACCTGACTGCTTCAGACTTCCTGCAGGTCAGAGACACGCCATGCAAGGAAGGAATGGGGTGGAGATGAGACCTGTTTCCAAGAAGAGACAAGCAGGAAGCTGGGATGAGAATGAGATGCCCATGCTTGCAGGGGATGGCAAGGCCAGATCCCCCCTCACCTGTACTGGTCATAAAGGTGATGACGGTACTGCTGATGCCCTCGTTGTCCCGGGAATACACCCGCAACGTGTACGTCATCCCGGGAAAGAGGTCTGTCAACTGTACAGGCTGGGCCTGGGCCTTAACAGGGACAGTTTTTTTCGTATGGTTGCCTGGGGAACAGAAACCTAGGTCAGCTTACAACCAGGCACCAGGAGCTGGAGAGAGTGTTTAGGTCCCTGTTTATCTGTCAGAGGCAGAGAGGTGGGTTAATGGGGCTAAGGCACCCCGGGTCCAGTCCACCACGCAGAGCAGGCAGCTTCCCGGCACCCAGCATGCAGCTCTAACTCTTACATGATGTGTCCCCCTGAAGTTTTCCTTCCTCACCACGCACGGTCTTAGCACTAGGCGTATCAAGATTGGCTGCCTCAGCCTTGAAGCGTGTCAGCTGCCCTGGATGTGATTTACTTTCTCTGGGAGAGCTTTCTGGGAGGGCCAGCATGCTGGTTAGTATGCCACATGGTTAGTATCTCACATAGAGGTGAGACAGGATCCTTGGCTTTCACTGCGGTCCTAGATTCTTCTCCAACTGATTGCCACACTGCAGACTGCCATAGCAGACAGAGTATCTACATCTCTGGGTTGTGGGAGGGACTTCTGGTGGCAGGATGCTGAAAACTCCCAGACCTAAATAGGGACTCTAGATCCTGAGGTTTTAAAGACCTCCTCCAACCACAGACCCTCTCGCCAGGTTTTCATTTCCTAAGAGTTCTTGGGGGAGGGGGGATAACCTAGCTGTGTTTTCCGCCTGGTGTTTTGGCTTCATTGTTCTTGCCCGTGTGTGAGGGGGTCTGGGCTTCACCCTGCAGGACCAGGCGCCCTAGCTTGGAGAGAGCAGATGTTTGGATCACGCTCTGCAGTGTTTGAGCCCAGCTCTGATAGAGTGCCTGGGTCACAGTGAACCACTGGCTGTCTGGTCTGTCACTGAGGCTTTCCACAATTTTGTGCCCTGAGAGTATCTGTGGCTCAGGTCTGTGGCCTGGACAACGCGACAGAGCCATCAGAACACCCTGGGTCTTGGTCAGATCCACATTGAAATGGGACGTGGCTCACTTTAGGGTACTCAGAACCTTTATTCTCGGTAAGAGTGGACACGGTTACAGTCCACAGATCCTCCACAACACATGCAACTCAAGGGCCTTTGCTAATGGTTTCAGAGGTCCCTACCTGTTCAAGGCTGTTCCTTCCATCTCTGCTATCTTTGGTAGGGATCGATTTCATGAGGCTAAAACAAAGCCAGGCTAAAAGGCTTCTAAACCTGAGGGACTTCGACAGGATCTCCTTAATGGGCGTCTACCAGTACCCACCAGTGGTGCGCCACTGCCGCCACCCCCACCCCACATAGCAATGCTTACTGTCGATGTACTCAACCACAAAGTCAGTTCCAGGCCTGAAATTGTGCCTCCAGGTGATGTTGGCCCATTTACTGTTGGGGAGCACCGTGACGTTCCAAATGGACTGCTCCTCGGGGGCTGGCGGGCGGGTTAGAAGAGGAGTTAGTGGTGAGGTCGGAGGTGGCATAGGAGACCCAGAGAGGCACAACCACACACATGCATACACTCACACACAGAGTCTGCTGGGAAACGGAGTAGTCGGGAAAGGCTGTGCACTCGGCCCAGCAGAGCTACAGGCTGCAGTCTTGGTAGCCAGGCCGAGGGTAGCTACCCAGAGCTGAGCAGGAACAGCCAGGGGACCTGTCTGCATGCAAAGGAGATCAGGAAGTGGTATCTCACGCCTCACAAGATACGAACAAGAGGAGGCTTTCAGTCATACCACTTAATCTCATTTTAGATTCCTTACCAAAGACTTGAACAGTTCAAGGAAAGGGACAAAGAAACAGGCCCCATGGTCAGGATGCCAGAAGATCTGGAGAGTAGGCTTTTTGTCTCCAACCAGAAGGAGAGGGGTTGCTTTTGAAAATCAAGCAGATGGGCCTAGGGGTGTGGCTCGGTAGCAGCGTGTTTGCCGGGCATGTGGATTCCACACCTAGCGCCGCCCAAAATCACGGAAGAACGAGACAGTGATAAGGATGCAGCTAATGCAGGTAAACTCTCCCGGCTTCCTGACCTAGAGAAGACTAATCCAGGCCGGTGACTTGGATCTGTGAGGCCCTCTGATCAATGAGAACCTTGGTGGCCTGTTCTATGTGGCCTAGAACTTCAGGGTCCCCAGTGCAGTCAGAGCTGATGTCCCTGTCACAAGCCAGATGGGGCCAAAAGACGATGAACTTTCCTTGCTGTTCAACTCTCACTGTTCCCTATACTAGAACCCTGCTTGCTGGCCCCTAGTCATAGAGCCTCCCAGGCCTGATCTCGTAACAAAGCGGACATTCATTATCACACTCCTGGGGGGGTGGGAACTACTTTATCAAAGCCACAGAGCTGTCTGAAACCATAGCCCCGCATACAGGAGAAGGGCAGCAGCCTCCTAATGCAAGAGTCCCAGAAGTCTGATTACCACGTTTCCCAGCAAAGATTTAGCAGCAGAGGACCAGCCGGGATGCTTGTAGTTCAAAGTCTTTACAAGTGTGGCTCCTGTATATTTAATTAGAAGGCAAGGGGGGCACTGTCACCAACTCAGTCGTCAAACACAAATGAATAGACTATTGACAGTGCATTTATTCATTATCTATCTGACATGTGACTGAGTCTGCGGGGCTGAGGAAACGATAAAAGATTTTTTCTGATTTTCACTTCAAAGAAGTGTTTTTTCCCTACCGTAATCCTTGTCAGGTGTCGGTTGCCCCAGGTGAACACAGTGTGTGTCAAATGAGGGGCAGAGAAAGGCTCCATTAATGGCAGCAGAAAGCCTGCTGACTGAGAGGGAGGGAGGGAGGGAGGGAGGGTGGGGGAGGGGGACGGGAGGGAGACAGGCTCCTGCTTCATGTTCCATTTTGAGCACACTGGCTCCTCTCCTGATTCCCTCTTCCTGGGAGTTCAAGGCTCCTACAGCAGTAATGGAGCTGATTAGACCCACTTTGGGGAGGGGCAGGTCTTTCTTGCTCCTCAGCCCAGGACTCTGTACAATAGCATTTGTATTTAAAATAAATGGTTTGACACCCCCCCCCAAGGTAATATTGAGTCAAATATGATGCCCTCAAAGGTAATGAGGTTCAGGGTTCTCTCAGGGAAGGCCAAGCTGAGACTGTCGTGGTGGCAGTGACGGAAACGCTTGTCAAGCAAGCCTGTCAAACCGAGTTAGGATCCCCAAAATCCAGACGGAAGCTGAATACAGAGACACAAGGGTCTGTTATTGCAGACTAGAAGGCCGGAGGCTGAAAGAAGCCAGATGTGAAGTTTGCAGGCCCAGTGTGTACAGCAGCAAACCGAAAGAGACCATCTCAAGTCCAGAAGGAAAACCAGCTCCAACACTTAAGGCTGTCCTCCGGTGGTCAAGTATGTACCTGTATTCACACGTGCTAACACGCACACACACAGACCAAGGTAATTTTGAGGCAGGAACCAAACGGAAGAGCCAGAACAATGACTGCTAAAGAACTGGGGTGTTCAAAAGGGAGGGACCCAGAAGGTGAACTCTGGGGGACCATGGAGTCAGACGGAGGCTGTGATTCGTATGCATTGTTCCACTGGCTCCTAGCACAGAAGAGCAAGGGAACAGCACCCCAACCTAAAAAAATGACACAAAGGATACCCTGAAAAAGGAAATGTCCTGAGACATGTTATGATGGAAGAGAAGATGAAGATGAGGTTTCATTTAAAAGATTCCCTGGAAGCTGAGATGCTCCACAGTTGTCCCCAAGCTCTCCATAAGACTGGGGCTGGGGCCAAGCCCTCTGCGGCTTCAGACAAGATCTACACCTGGGCTGTGAGTCATGGGGCCAGTCCTGCCTGGTGTAAGAATGATGTTTCTAGGTCAGGAACCGCCAGGGAGCAAGATTCACTGGTTCTGGACTCTTGGCTCACTTCTGTGAATTGAAGCACTTTAAGGATCCAAGAAGATCTGCTCTGGTGAAAACCGAGCACTGTGCCCTACAGGACAGGGATCCCCACAAGACTCCGGCAGCATCTGATTGCTTGGAAGGCCTCTCACCTGGGTCGACTTTGGCCCCAACCTTCATATTACATTCGAGTATTGCACCTCTAAAGCAAATCAGCCTTTGGCTCACCTGCCTCTGCTTCTAGCTCACTTGCGACATCATCCAGCAAATACTAACGAGACTGTCCAGCCTCCACCTACATTCAGAGGCTAATAGGCAGGTGGGTGGGAGGCAGGAGGAACTTCCCCAAGAAGCAAAAGCTGTGGAGGCTGGGGAGGGGTGTCTAATGATTCTCCAGGAATGGGAGCATTCTGGGTACTACCTGGAAGTCTTTCTGACTGCTTCATGCTGTTTTTGTAGCTGCCCCCTGGTCTCAGGAAGTTAGAGACCCTCTAGTCTATGATAATACAAGGTTGGTGCTTAGTAGTCAGGAATGGTTGGATCCCCCAAGGAGCTGTTCATGCTCAAAGAGCAGAGCTGTGACACACGGGGACCCTAAAGGTCATCCCTAGAACTCCTGCAGTTTTTCCTCCACGCACACATTTTGTGGGAGGCATAGACAAACAATGGAGCCTTCTTAGGCATTATGGCATGACCTGGTAATTTTAAAGTTCTACCTTTAAAAGAAATACCTGCAAGGAGTATTTGGGGACAGAGGTACAAGGAAGGGACACGGGTTCTAGAGCCAGAGCTGCTTGGCACAGCAGCCGGTCCCTGCTCTTCCTTCTGGCCTCTGTCCCTAGAGGTGGACAGACATGGTGTAGCCAGCAGCTCTCTTGACACAGCCATCAGAACCTTCCTTCTCACCACTTCCTCTCCTGAGTACCCATCCCTGGCTGACTACTTGGGCTACGCTTGGGATTCTCTCTGAGAAGCCTGTGGAAAATCCAACCAGCATTAAGGAGTGCTGGGTGGTGAATGACCACCCATGTGTGCTCAGGAGCTCCTTTGCAACATAAGGCATGGCAGGGCGAGGCTGGTAAATGCCAGCCCCATCACTCAGCCAGGGAAACCTGGGTTTGTCTGGAGAATCTGGGAGGTGGGCTCAGAGGGGCCAGGAGCATGGGCAGTGCACAATACCGGTTTCGTGAATCTTAGTCCCAGTGGTGGTAGTGGGAGGACTCTCCGTAGTGGTGGTGGTGGTGGCGGCGGCGGCAGTGGTTGGAGTAGTTGTGGCAATGGTGGTGGCGACGGTGGTAGGTACGACGGTTGGGATGATGGGACCTGTTGTGGCTTCACTGGTGGCAGCAAGGGCAGTAGCATCTGTACTGCTCACAAGGCCTGTGGTGCCCACGGTAGTTGGGGGCAACGTGGGAGGAGCTATGAGGGAAGTGTGAAACGACCGAGTCTGGTTGATCTGGTAACACATAGCTAGCATATCCGGCCCCCACGTGCAAGGCAGGCAGCCCAGTGGCAAGATGGGCTCAGAAGTCAGAAGCCACCCCAAGCATCCGCACTGGTCCAGAAGGACCCCAGCAACCAACATATAGCCATGGGAGAGGAAGAGAATGAAGTTGGTGTGTGCTTCATTTTCTTCTCATGGTCTGTGTAGCTTGAAGCACCCAGCATGCATTCAACCAGGGGCCAGGATAGTGGTCAAAGGACACACACACTAAACCATTTGAACCCCAGGGGTGGCACAACGCGTGGGCCACATACCACCTACAAAGTCTCAGGAATGTCAGGTGGGTCCGGCCCTGGAGCCTCAGCTCAGAGGAGCAATGGGCAGGAGGCTGGGCTGGACTCCGTCCTCCAGGGACTCAGAGTAGCCAGTCACTCCTAACTCCTCACTCCAGAGCCCCTCCCCCATCGTCTCTGTGGTTTCTGCTCCCTCCCCTACCTCTTTTCTTTGCCTACTGGTGGCTTCTCCCATCTCCGACCCAAACTTCTTGCCCATCTGTCTAGGACTCTTAGGGGCCACAGACCCCAAGTTCTTCCTGTTTATATTTGAACCTAGAAGGGATGACAGAGTGGCCTGTGGTGGGCAACCTTAGTCTCCCGGCCACAGGAAGGCACACAAACTGCAGGACAAAGGAGCTAGATGCCAGGCTCCTTTTTTGTGAAAATCTCTATCTGGGCTCACCCAGGCTCTTATCCAGGCTGACTTATTTAAGCTCCACCCCCATCTAAAGTGGACTCTTTATGTTAGTTGTTCCTGGGGCCTAGTCCACAAATGTGGGTACTTTTTCATAGTGTTGTTTTTCTATTGAAAGGACAGGGAAGCTAGTGAGGGTCAGTATTTATTGGGACTAATGTGAAGATGACCAGGCAAAGGAGAGCTGGGCAGTCTCTCTTGCCACATCACTGCTAGTGATCTGACTACTGTCTGCCTTCCGGTGTTGGCAGTGGGCAGAGACTTAGACATAAACAGTAACTGAGAAATAGTGACAGGCTACTCTGCCTCAAATCTCCTTAGACCCTGAAAACTAATATCCCCTGCATCTCTCATCCCCACAGAAGAGAGCAAGGCCAGAGAACTTTCCCCAGGAAAATCAGCTTAAGACGTTCCAACCAGAGCACAACTTATTTTACTTCCAAGCCCTGTAAGGAAGAAGGGCACATTTCCAAGGTCTCTGAAGCATCCCTACATGCAAAAGCAAAGCTATTACTGAGCCCTAAGTGTGGGGACTAGATGACTGTCCATTGTGCCTTAGAGAGTCCAAGGCAAGTCCAAAGTCAATAACAGTGTATTCCTCAAACCCCATTCAACTTTCAGGCATCAAGAAGTTACCCGGAGAACCTGGTAGGGCGGGGCAGGGAACAGGAGAGATGCCTCTCTGTCATTGCTTTTCCAGGTTCAAACCCAAGGCCAGAGACTCAAGTTAGTGCTCTTAACACTCCGCACAGAGGGAATGGCTTATCCTACCCACCAACATGCCCGAGGAATCATGAATTCACAAGCAGAAAGCAGAGAGACTCTGAGGTGAAGACCAGCTGCCTCAGGGCTGGCTCTGAACCCACCACGGCTATAACTATAAGTGAGACACAGAAGAGGCTTTGGTCCTCTGGGCAAGACAGTCCTCACTTAGTTCTTTAGGAACAGTGCATTTTCTAGTATTTCCGGGAAGATGATAGGTTCACAAGGTCCTCTTTTCTGTGACTACTGAAGTGGCATCATGAGAAAACACTCCTCGAAACTTAGGTCACTGCCCTGCCGGTTATACAGCCCAGGAACCCGGGTTTCCTTCCTTTCAGGTACAAGAGGTGTACATTTTCCAGGGCCCAAGAGCCCAAGTCCATTTTCCTCAACACTCTCCTATGACTGCTGGTCTTTTAACATACAGGGACACACACCTCCCCCAGCCCTCTGCATTGCATGCTTTCCAGGGCACCGCAGCAAATGCCCTTGGGACAGAAATGCTAATGCTTTGTTCAGCAGCTTGAAGACAAGGGTGAGAAGGGACACGTGGACACTTCCAGCCCATATCTCCCCTCCTTTGACAGGCACTCCTACCAAGTATAAAGGAAGGCGTTCTCTGTGGTGACAGTTCCTGGGTTCTTCCCCTTAGGCTCTGTGGCAAGGTTCAGGGTATAAGTGAGAAGGAGAAATGGGGAGAGGGGCCATGGTGTCCCCAGTGAAGTTTAATAAAGGGTAGACCCCACAGAAGGCACAGCTGGTGAATCAGCATTGCTATGCCTATTATCACCAGGCTGGAGAGCCACAGGATACAGGAAGGGCAGGGCCAAGAGGAAAGGCACCATAGCCAGAGAGAGCACCATCCAAAGCCTGGGACAGGTAGGTAGAAGGGGCATGAGCTTTTCACAAGGGTCTGAGCATTTCAACCTGGAACTGAGTTGGGGAGAGAGCGGAAGATTGGTGAGCCCTGAAGCCAGGTTGGCATTAACAGAGGGGGTCACAGTTGGGTAGACATATTCCTGGGCTAGAAGCTATGCCTAGCCACAGCAGGAACTCTGAGTTTGGAAAAAGCCCTGGCTGGTGCTCCTTGGTGATCACAGCTGGCCAGCAACCTAGAGAGAGTCATGAATGTCCAGTACCGAAGATGGTTTAGGAAAGCCTGGATCCGAAAGCTAGAAGTTTGCCAATATAGGGAAGGTCAACCCTATAGACTGTCTCAGTCCCCAAGGAAGATACCCAGCTAAGGACTTGAGCATCTGTTGGAGCACCGTGCAGAGATGGAGAGACCACACATCTTGCTCATTTTCTTGTCTTAAACATGCTGTAGATCTACCCACCCAACATTTGCAGCTCTGAGCTGAGTCAAAGA
The DNA here is from genome assembly GCF_963924665.1 of Micromys minutus. NCBI lineage: Eukaryota > Metazoa > Chordata > Mammalia > Rodentia > Muridae > Micromys > Micromys minutus. Next base: position 24,435,452 of record NC_137975.1, read on the forward strand.
CAAGCACAGCTTCCAGGCATTCCAAGATGGAACGTTCGGTCCAAGATTGTCCACATGGCACAAAGACTACCCCAGCCAAGTTGCAGATTGTTAGACAGATGGGAAGCAATCTTAGCAGACTGGAGATACAGGTGGATGAAAGGGATAATCTTTACCAAGTGATTGAAGAACTGAGTAACTTGGGGGAAAGTGATGAGATTTTGTGAGGATGAGAAGGAAGAGGATGGAGGGCTGGACACCTCTTCCTTTGAATAGACCCAAGCTCTAATGCCCCCAGAAGATGTTGTGCATGCAAAGCCGGCAACATCTGATATAACTGGCATTTCTCAGATACCTAAAAGTACAATCTGCCCTTCCCAGTGTGTCATGTGAAAGTTGGTGCCTGGGAAACACACTTGATTGACAGCAGAGACCCTGGGCCCATTCTGCAAGGCATGCTGAGTTTAGATCTTTTAAAATTGGAAGGAAGACGTGGAGGGGGAGTTGGAATGACACTTGTCTTCTCCTTGCAACTGCAGCTCACAGAAGGACTGCACAGACTGCCTTCTGAGGAGCAGACTTCTTGCTGTTAGGTCCTATACACTGCGTCTGGTGCGCCCAATGAGGAGGGAGACAGGAAGATGCTTGACCAATGAAGGAGCTTTAAGTGGACTCGCCCCAAGTACCTGTTGGCACACATGAGCCAGGAAGGCAGGGTGACCTTCCCTCTAGCATGGCAAGAATTGTTTGCTCTGTGGTCCTCAGGCCTTGGACAACTTCTGTGTCTCACATTCTGCAAGAGGGCTCTAGATCTTGTGGGGGAAACACTGGCCTAGCTGGCTGGCCTGGTCACTGGGTAGGAGGAGGACTGAGGTAGGAAAGCATGGTGGTTTCTTATTACTGGCGGATCTAGCTGACAAAACTAGATATGCATAAGGCACAGGAGGGTATGCAACAGAAGCAGAATCAACGTAGGAAGCAGTGGGTGGAAATAAACGGGCATCAGTAGGAAGCAAACCAAGTGAGCTAGGAAATACAGAGGAAGCTCAGATTCCTGCCTGGCTCTTGATCCTCTCACCTAAAGGTGTGTCTTAACAATGCTTGTTTCTTTATGCAGGCTCTCGTACGTATACCCTGGCTTTCAGCCTTTGTAATGCCCAGGGCAGTTTCTCTGGCTTGGGGGCAGCCCTTGGTAGAGCCATTTGATGGCCCTCAAACCAACAACATGAGGACCGAAGGGGAAACTGCTAGCTGGTTGGCTTTTAACACAGACCCACCTTCCCAGCTCCTGACCTCAAAGGAGGAGGTTTATCTCCATATTGAATACTGAGGAGCCGAGTTCCAGAGTGGGGTGGTCAAGACCATCAGTTCCTGTTGCACAGTGAGGCTCCAGGCCCTGGAGCCCTGGTCTTACTCATAGACGTGCTTGCCTATTCTCACTGACTGGAATAATGGAACGGAATAACTTACACTAGCTGGTGGAATGGTGCTGGGTCCCCCCCATGCAGCATGCAAAGGCCAGCATGCACAGTGTGCTCACCCTTTCAGGGGATTGTGGCATCACCAGGGCTAGGAGCCAGCTGTCCCCTTTATTGCACACCTTCTAGAGCCATCTCTATGATCAGAGGTGTCATGTCCAGCAAGGCTCAGGTGGCCACAATAGGTTTTCTCTCGACTTCAGAGGGTTCTACATGTGAGACCCCTTCTGTGCCAGCCTCCTTAGTAGGGACAAGCATCGTATGAAAGAAGAGAGCACGTTGGCATCCTCTAGTCAGTGCTCTCTATACACCTTCCTTTCATGTCTGGCTTCTCCACTGAAAGGGTGAGCCTGGAGCATGCTTTCAGCCCGAGTCGCTTTCTCTTGCTGGGCTCTGGCCAGCATGGGCTCCATCTGCACTGCCCCGTGCCATGCCCATTACCTCTGTTGACGGTACAATACCTGCAGTTGGAGTAGCTTCAGACACAGCACCCAAGATGGCCAGAGAGAGAGAGGGAGAGAGGATGAGGAGAAAGAGAAAACAGCATAGGTGAGACCACAGAGGAGAGCAGAAAAGGGCTGGCTCAAGCTTGACTCCAGGGGTACAGCCAGGTGCTCGATGCAACCCTGAGGATGCTAGGCAGTGTTCAGGGAGTCATACTCAGCCCCACCGGAGTCAGGCAGCCTCCTGTTATTCCACCTGGGACTTAGAGACCTTTCTAACAAATTATGTTTCTACCTATATTCAAGGGCTTGCTATGTAAGAGGTGCCTACAGGCACCACACAGGCAAAAAGTTATATTCCAGCTCCTTTTTCCAATGACTAGTCCTGCCCCAGATGGGTTAAGTGACCCTCTAAGATGCCAGGAATTGGGGGTTAAGGTATAGGTGGTGTAGGAGCAGCCAATTCTAGGCAAAGAGCCCCTGCAAGATGCTGGGTAGTTCAGTGAGGGGCCACTTTTAGCTCATACTTTCAAAGTATGATGATGCTGAAGGTCCCGGAGCTCTGAACGCACCTGACCTGGTTTTCCTCTGCCTCAGTTTCCCTCGTTAGTTGTACTTTATGGAATTAGAAACAAAAATATGATCGAGAGCTCTGGAACAAATCTCTGACAATCTCCACAAATCCCAAAACATCTCTGTTCTCTCATCCCCACAGAGTTGCAGGAGTTTCCCCATCATCGTCACTGAGGTTGGACAAAGGGGCTTTGTCTGCTGTCCTGAGCGGGGAAGAGGGGCTTTCTGGACACCTCTACAAGTACGGAGAGAGTGTACCATAGCCTGACAGTCTCTGGTAACAGATCCCACCAGGATAGGGACACAGGGGACCAACGGTCCTCCAACTCCTGCTGCAGCTGGACAATACTAAGCTGAGGCAGCAGGGCCTGGAAGTCCCCTTAGGAAACACAGTGCTCTCCTGGGACAGAGAATAGGGATGCTCAGAAGAGCCTGTCCGGATCAGGATCAGACCACAGGACCTCATGGGAGGCAGGCACTAGTCACGATCATGTGACAGTCCCAGGAATACTTGTTCATATTGGCTTTTTGATCTCGCCTTACATATTGAATCTCCCCAATTTTCTTGCCCTAGGCAGCACCTTCATTTGGGCAGAAAGACAAGGAGACATTCTTGGGGATGTTTCTAGACATTGTGAACGTCTTATTATCTTTATGTCCCTTGCTTCTGGTGCAGTGTCTGGCTTGGTACATGTGCGTGGGACATCAACAAAATGGCTGTTGCATGGACTATTTATTGTATCTCTGGAGAGGTAGAGGGGTCTCATCATTTACAAGGCACAGATCGTACTGAGGCTTTTGCAGTCCAATTTTTTTGGGAGGTTACACTGAAACCAGCAATGCATGCGAATGAGCTGAGCGCGCCCTCTAGTGGACACTGAAGTCAGGCGCAGCTCTGGCTTGGGATCTTCGTGGTTGGGACTGGCCTTGACTGTGAATTCACTGCTCTTTGTGAAGCTGGGTTGGCAAAGAGTTGTTCCCAGCTCCCACATCTCTGCAACCAGATAACTCATCTTATTCATGTTGCAAAGGGAGAACATATTTCCTGCTCTGCTCTTGATCCAGCCCAGCACTTTGTCCTATCTCCTTGGCTCTATATTGAGCAGTTTGACTCTTTGGGGTTCACCAGGATGGTTATTTCTCTGATTGCCTCTCACTTCACGTCTTTCCTTATTCCCCTACAAGGACGGACAGTTGCTAAGTAGCAGAGTGAGTCAAGGCTAAGTGGAGAACCTGGTCTGCCTGTACGTCTAAAGTGATGACTTTTTCTGGCACAGCACTGAGATCTCTCAGCACCCAAGACAGGCATCTCCTGCAGTGGGGCTGAGGATTTGTGGCCTCACTTCCTTGCCATCCTGGAAGGCCAAGCCCAGCTTTTGGTGTGTTCCTCTGGGTGTCCAGATTAGCTAGGGCCTTTTGCTCCAAGGACTGCCACTGGTGCACCTACCTTCATTTGGAGGTGCTGGGGACTCCTCCGTGGCTGCTTCTCCAGAGCCCACCTGTGTCCTGGCACTGAGGGAGAAGCGGTAACGCGACACAGGGTCTGCTCTCTGCACCGAGAACTTGGTCTGATTGGGAGAGAAGTTTTCCACCATCTGCTTTCCCAGTTTGGTTCCATTAACTGGGGGAGAGAGATGAGTGGGGGGTTTAGTAGCTTCCCTTGGGTATAACCTGCTTGGATTATAGGATAGCTTCTGGGGTTTCTGGAAGAGAAATATGGCCCCTGCTTAGCTATAGTCAAGACTCGGTTTAAGAGCAGGGCATTGGGCACAACCCCCTCCCATTGGGACCTCTCAGTATAAGTACCAAGGAACTTCCAGTGCTCCTCAGTGTTCAGCACTGAGCCCAGTATCTCTAGCTTCCTGAAAGTCAATTCTAAAAGCCGAGTTTACATTTCCCAAGCCCTTTGCCAAAGTCAAATCTTTGGAATTCTTTTCTTCTATCCAAACAGAACAGGGAAACTCCCCAGGGCCTTGACTTGGCTCTTTTGTAAAAGACCGCCTTCTTCAATATAGGAGGGGAAGGGTTAGGTTCAGAGATCAATTTAGAACAGCATGGAGGACACACTGTTGACTGCTAAAGCGTCAATAACATGTCACTGCCGCTTTGAGATTCCCTGAGAGGGGCAGCGCTGTCTACACCAGAGGTCTTAACATTTGTGAAGTACAATGACATCCCTGTTCATAGCTGGAGACTCCTGAGCATCTTTAGATGCCTGCACACACACCGTTGGCCCAGCAGATAGAAGGGCCAATGGGAGAGGAACTCTCCTGCTTAGACTTGTAGGTGTTGGAGACTACATGCTCCCAGAGGGCTGGGACTGCCCCCCTCATTAGAGTAACCTTTGCTGCCTCCTGCAGATGGAGCTGTGTAAGAGCAGGAATTGGGTCCTGCCTGCTCCCTTAGTTATGGGGAGCTCTTCCTTAGTTCTCTTATTCCTATATACTGCCCTCGGCACCCGTAGGCTTCTGATCTCTGCCCCTCAAGAAGACAGTGGGAAATGGTGTGTGGGTGTGTCTGATTTAGGGAGAGCAGAACATACAGGGTACATATCTGAGAGTGTATCCGATCAGGATTCCGTTGGGGTGCTCTGGGTGGTCCCACTCCAGGTTGATGGTCTCCAGGTTTGGCTGACGGACTCTGAAACGCCTAGGGGCACTGGGTACTTGGGGAAGGAGGGGGATCCAGGAGGTGCGGGCAGGGAGGATGAGGAGAACACAGAAAACAAAGTACAGGCATGAAGGCATGACCTTAGGTATCCCTGTGCTGGACTACTGCTGAACCCGGCCCTAGCTCCTTGAGGGCAGAGCCTGCTGCCTGCCTGCGTACACTTTCACCTGATATAAAGCCAAGCAGGCTCAGCTACTGCTGTTGAACTTGGAGGAGAAGTCAAGCGAGCTTCCTTTTAGCAGCTACTCTGGAGTTGGCACAAATTAGGCAGCTTCAATCCTGCAAATATACCTCCAAACCATAGATCCACTCCTAGGCAGGTAACTGATCATAACTCTCTTGTGGCAAGGGTGCAGTTCCCAGTCCCCAGCCAAGGGCTCTCACCACTGGCTGCAGCAGCAGGTCCCAGCTTCTGAGCTGGGAATCCAAGCGCTATCAGGGAGGAGATAGAGACTCAGGACAGAACACCTGGGAAGGGGTGTGGGGTGGGTGATGGGGAGAGACTGATGATAGGAACCAAACTGAGGAAGGAGGGAGAGACAGGGATAGAGAAGACAAGAGGGAAGAGTAAGGGAGAAGCGAAAGGAGGAAGAGAAGAAAAAGGAAACGGTTAAGGAGGGAGGGAGGAGAAACAGAAGGCATAGCACATGCCGAGTGGATCAAAGAGCTGACAGGAAACCAAGGGGGTACTAGAACTTTCTAGATGTTTGGATCCCAGGGTTAGACTAAACCACAAACCCTCAGGAGGGTGGAGTGACACTGGGCAGAACTCTATACACCTAGGCCAACTTCCCAGGAGTGTTTCTTGATGCTGTGGGGGAGGCTCGTGCAGGACTTGGGTGCTGGTAAGCAGGACATCGAAGTGGCCAGACGCATATGTGTCTTCTCCTCAGAGGACATGCTGGGGACAGTCTCATAGCCTGTGTCTGGAATGCCATGAGCACACTGCACAGCTCTCTTGATAAACAAGTTTTCCTGAGGGTGGGTCACTTTGATGATGGTCCCCAGCGGTGCCGAGGTCACCCAGGCTGTCCACGTTAAATCGTGCTGGAGCTGTTCCAGGCTCACCGGCGGCACTACCCTTGTCCAAACCCACCTCGGAGAGCTCCAGGTCAGACCTACCTCCTTCTGGGGTGGTGAATTCCTTGGTTTCGCTTCGAGGCCCGTCACCTCTACCATTGACCACAACCATCTCTAGCTTGTAGTTACTGTAGGGGAACAGGCGAGCCACCACGCCCCGGGGGCGGTCGCCAGGGAAGCTGGCCTGCTGTCTCTTCTGAGACACCCACAGGTTCTTCAGCAAACTGCTTTCCCTCCAGTAGTAAGCCTTTGAGACAGAGGCAGGTGGGTGAGAAGCTGGGCAGTAAGGCCAGGTTAGTGGTTAGTGGTGGTAGTGACTGATCCTCCCTTTGCTTGCTACAGGCTGTTCCCATCTCAAATGACCTCATCCTCCCAGTTCAGGATGGTGGGACAGCCTTAGGGTCTCCAATTGTGAAACAAGGTTAAAGTTTTCAGTCATTTTTGGAGCCATGGCACCGCATCTTTGGAGGATAGGCCCCAGCTGGGTAACAAGTTGCATAGGGAGAGTCCATGCCAGAACCATAAACGTGAACCAGGGCTTCTGGCACAGAAAGCTTTATGCCTCGTGCTCAGAGATCATTTTGATTTCAGTTGGATTAGTACAGTTTAGGGAGACAGAAGGTGGGCACAGAAGGAGCAGGTTGTCCCAAACAGTCGGAGTGTATGAGCAATGGTTGGTTTAAGTCTTGGAAGCCAAGCGATGTCTTCACATACCACTGAAGATCTTTCAGATGGCAGACACATGTGTAAGCCAGTAGCGGCACAGGGCTGCAGGTAGCTTGGATGGGAAGGGTGGCCTTGGAGGTGGCAGAGGTGAAGGGTATAGTGAAGGTCTTATTAGCAGTGGTAGGAAGCCACGGGACAATGTGTCACAGCAGCGTCACCAACAGAGTGTCGAGGAAATCCAGACTTAACGATAAGTACTTCAGTAAGGAAAATCTCCAGGCCAGCAGGTTAAGGGTTAAAAGTTAACTGTAGGAGAGGAGCTAGGTCAGGTGCACCCAGCCCTCCTCTCTTTAGTTCACTGCCAAGTTCATTTTCCAAGAAGGAACAGACCCCCTTCTGTCTATCAGCCAACTCTTGATGATCTCAGAAGTCACAGACCAGTGGGAGTCCATGCTATATCACCATCACTTCCCAGCCAGCTGAAACGCAGATACCCTCCTGAGGGAAAGTCCTGTGTCACTCCACCCTACAATCTCAGCCCAGCCCTCTGAGGACAGGTGACTTGGCAGAAACTGCTCCCAGGCTGAAAGCACAAGAGGCCGGAGCCTTTGGAATCTGTGTCGGGTAGCAGAGTTGGCTGGGGCAACAGGAAGACAGCTTACATCCTTTCAGTGGCTTTGCCAGTTAGTGTGGCTTTCTGCAACCAGGCTGGGGAAGCAAACAGCTCAGCAGGAGCCTCTGAGGGGAAGGGTGCAGCTCAGGGGTGCTTCAGTTATACACATGGAGATACGCATGTCTGTTCACATATGGATATCAAACGTGTGTGCTCTGCAAGTACCAGCTGAAACCCAGCATCCTCCTAACGAGTTCTAGCCAAGCTCGATCTTTCAATATACCGTGTGTGTTCCTATAGGCATGAGCTGTGTGATGTTCTGGTTAGTACGAGACCAATCCCGTATGACTCTTTCACTTAGTGACGTCATTTTTCGGAGTATTCATGCATGGTTGTGCTGGTGCTGTGTATAAAGGTCTACTGGGCCGCCAGTCACAAAACCATAGCAAAACAATTGTACCAGTTGGTGATGAGCATCACTAGGTTACCAACTTACGTGTTTATAATACTATATCCTCTGCCTCGCGTTCACTCTGCTACTGTTCTGCTTTTGCGGTGCTGGGGATTGAACCCAGGCTCATGAACATTAGGTGAGCCCTCTCCCGCTGAGCTGTGCATGCCTAGGCCCTGCCTTTTAAATCCTATTTGGAAAATGCAATTTACTGTAAAAACCGTTTTCAACATCACACCGGCTGCAGCCTCGCACGCCTCATGCTTGCTGTGTGTGTTGACTGCAGTCAGCTGCCATGCTGAGGAATGCCAGCTAGGTTTGTCTCAGCATGCACCATGATGCTGGCACAATGACAAAACTGGCTAATGGCGCATTTCTCAGATCATATCCCCGGGGCTAAGTGATATGTGAACATATGCACAATGTACATAAGTATATGCGTGCGCGTACATGTTCTCCACTGGGTAACTTCAGATCCCAGAAACCATCTTAAATCAACTTTAGATCCCACAAGAATTCCTAGGGTGTCTCGAGATCCCCTACACACCTCAGCTGCTACCCCTTTCCCTGGTTAGCAAGGAGGTGGTTAGGTGGGGCTGGGTGCTGGCCTTCTCACTCGATACTCTCTGAGCTGGCCCTGGACCGTGTCAGAGTAGACTCGGTTCCATTGAAGGCTGATGGCTGTGCTGTTGAGGACTCGGATTTTAACTTCAGTGGGCGCAGCCCTGGGATCTGCAATGTGTGGGGACAGAGAGCTGGTTAAACACGCAAGGTTGACTCTTGCATTCTAGGGTCCCCTATGATGTGTTCTGAGCCTGTACCTCTACTCTACTGCATAGTGGGTACTCCAGACAGCAGCGACGTCTTAGGACAAAAGAATCCAGGTGACCAGAGCAATCATTTGTGGCACCCAAGCTGAGGGAGCATTTAACTTCCTTTCCACTCTCTACCTGTTCCCACTGCTCTTTCTGGACCTTGTCAGCTAAGTACCTCTTCTTCAGGCTTCTTGAGGCGTTTGGACCATAGGAGGTGCCAGGGTAGGAGTAAAGGGGAGTTTATATTTCTTCCCCTAGCTTCCTCTGCTGGGCTGCAGGTTGGCAGTGCTGAGCTCCTCTGCCGGATCCTACACATAGCCACAGCTGCTGGGGCAATGCTCACAAGTAGTGGTGACCCATGCAGCCCCTGCCCCTCTGAAGCTCAAAGGGAAATCCCAAGTTCTTGCTAGCCCTCAGGAGGCTCACAGCCCTTAGGGTTTGCCTACAACACTCTTCAAAAAAATTAATCAATTCAGACTGCACCAACAGAGACACTATCTGTAAAAAGAAGGTGCCCCAAGTTTGTTCAGAAAAAAAAAACAAAAACAAAAAAACAAAAACAAAAAAAACATGGCTCTCTCTGCGATCCCTGCTCTACAACCAAAGCAAAGTTGCTGCAGGGATGCATGGGACCCAGGGTGGAAAGATATGGTGGGAACTGTGAGGTTATCCAGGGAGCTTGCAGTCCCACTCACCGACTGGCAGCCCCCACTAGACTCCTGTAGAGAAGTGTTGTCCGCATAGAGGTGGGACTGGATGGGGTGCCTCTGCTCATTTCCACTGGGCCCAATCCATCATTGTTTTGGGGACTTGGTCCTTATTGCTTCCCTCCCCACCACCATGGGACCACTGACCTCACTAGGAGCCCTGTCTTGCCTACTGTGTCCACTCCTAGTAAGATCTGCTCTCGTCCCTTCTTCCTGTCACCCATCAATCCCTTAATCTCTTCTTGGATCAGACACAGAGCCAGCTGTTGAGTCTGGTCGACTCTGTCAAAGCTCTGCTTTGCTCACAAGCTGTGGGACTGATAATGGCATCCCAGGCACACACTTTCACATACAGGTCTAGAATGTTGATTTGCCCAGGGTCGACTTTCCTAAGAACATCCGTTTCATGTTCCATTCCAAGGACCAGAAACAGAGTTGGAATACTGACAGATGGTGGGACAGGAAGCCTCTAGTTGGTGCTCTGTAGACGTCACTGCCTGTGGCTCCCCTGCCATGGGAATCTAGTCTGTGCACTAATTTCTTGGAGCATCGCAATAGCTCTTTCAAATGGTAGTCCTAAAGTCTTGGTGCCTGCAAGGCTTGGCAGTAAAGCAACCTATATGGGGATCTGGGGACCTGGATTCTTTTTTCAAGCAGGACATTTGATATTGTAGAAACCTTGAAAGGGTTGTCTCCAAAGTTCCAGCACTGGGGTGTGTACCGGGCAGAGGAGGAAGTATTTAAAAGATAATTCTCCTCCTGAATGTTCCCAGGTGGTGCACAGCCTAGGTTACGGTAGGATAGCCTTATTTCTTGGCATCTGGTTGCCCTCCCATGATATATCCTGAATCTCTCAGCCCATGAGAGTGGCCATGTATAACTTGGCAGTGAGGGTCCTGTTCAGGGAGGGAGGTGGACCAATACTCACAATCTTCTCCCGAATACCCAATGACGGTGTCGGGCTCTGGGCCTTTCCCGAAGTCATTTTCAGCCTGGACTCTGATCTCATAGGGAACGTAGACAGGGGTCTGCCCCACCACATAGCGCGAGCCCCACACTGTGACATTGTTCCAAGTATCTCGGGTCTCTCTCCGTCGCCACTTGACAATGTAGCGCAGGTTGGGGCCAAAGGCAGAGGTAGCATTCAT